>NW_027210640.1:1752500-3107500 GCF_029030835.1 Brachyistius frenatus | reverse complement strand
CGCAGTTTGGGTGACAGGTGTTTGTTTTTCATCAAATCAGTTTCATCAACCCATTCACAAATTTGTGGGAACCTTTTGTGGTTCACATTAAATGTAACAAAATAAAATAAGAATAAAGACATAAAAAGTAAGTAGATAGAGAGCAATAAAAGTGTAAAATATTATAAAAGTAAGTTATGGAAAAACAAAAGAAAATGACAGTTCCTGTTTACATTAATCGACTGTATACAGCAGACTGTTTGAGCACCACAGCTGCTGAACCAGATGAGCTGGTTTGACAACAGTCTAAAATAATTACAAAGCATTTAAATGTCTCATTTGGCCAAACTCAGCTGTAAGCGTCATATGATCCAGGATATATTAACACGATGGATGTCGTGAAGCGTCTCGCACATCAAGAAGACATCAACAAGTCAGACGTCTCAGTCCACTTTCACTTCAATCAGATAACAACACAAAAGTTTGTTTGATTCATTCTAACTTTAAACTTAAATAGTTGAGGAGTATTTATGTGGTTGTACTTTACACTCACAAAGGACATACACCACTTTAACTTCAGTCCATTAATATTAACAAGAAGTAGATCACAGGGGTAAAACAACTTAATTTATTATGTAAAAATAATAAATTAAGTCAGATGTGTTTCTTAGGATTCCAAATGTTTACAATAATGACCAAAAGGTTTAACCAGCTAATTTAGGTTTAAGTAGCCTAATGTTGTAAAATGGTTAAAGTATTAAGTTCAGAGAATTCAAGGAACACCATTTTGTTTAATGGTGTGTATTATGCGACAAGGAAGGTATTTTAAACTTATTTTAGTGTCTGGGTTTAGCAATATTTTCCAACCAAATTTTTTCCAACACAAAGTCAACTTTTGTCCTGCTTTAATGTATTTTTATTGAAGGTAACTCTTACTACCAACTGGATCAGAATATACAGTGTAAGTAAGAGCTGAGTCTTTGTTTCTGAACTCAAGACTGTATTCCCTCACTGTATCTGTAGTCAACAGACAAAAGTTGACTCCTCTTGGTTCCTGTTTTTAAATGTGTTAACCATTGATAAAATCTGATCTAAGTGTCATTTGTATTGACAAACATTAATATTGCTTTGTAGGAGTGTGATTTTCTCTTATTTCCTGTCCTCTCTGCTGTTTGTTCCGACACCACACCTGCTCAAAATCCTGATGATGTCAGTAAAAACTAATGAAACAGGTGTCAACGCACAGACTGCATGTGTACACAAGCTTACCTCAACAGCACACAACTAGATTACTGCTGCTGCTACCACATATGCTGCTCTGTTTGACCTTTGACTAGCAGTCTGTGGTGGGACACAAGAGGAAAGAACATTTTTTTCATAATTGTTTTGGAATCAGTTATGTATTATTTTATGATTTATTTTAATTAAGGTGAGTGCTTCACGTAAGATTTATATACAGTACAAAGTCCTTTGTTTGGAAGGTTTGGTCTGAAAAATTAACATGATGGTAGAAAATGTAGAAGTTTTACTGACCTCTAAATTATTTTCATCAAGTGTTTTATAACAATTATGCAGCTTTTCATCAACAGTCTTGGCTCCACACTGCACTGAACGCCTCTATCTTACTTCAACAAGCTTTTCTGAATGAACCCCAGAGAATTTGTTCGGCTCAACTCCAGCCATGTGTACAGCTTTGTGTAACAGTTTGTATAACTCTGAGCTGCTTGTTTGTTCCTATGTGTTATGTGTTTACATGCTGCAAAAAAGAAATGGGATCATCACGGAATATTCATGTAAACAAAGTACAAACTGTACAAGAGGAGATTAGATGAAATCCATATACTAACTAGAACTCAATGTGACAGATTATTTTATTTGGAGAGTTGAAAAAAATAACTTTTGACTCTGGCTTTGTTTAGAGCTCCCAGAAAAACATGATTGCATCATAATCGAACTGTCAGAGGCAAAACAACAGTCTGTAATTATTATTTTGAGTGTAGCTTGTTTCTTCAGTGAAACCTGCCCTTGGCATTGATATAGTTTTGACTCACACTGTTGAACACGATGTACCCAGCCACTGGCTCGCAACATGCTAAACACAGAGTCTAATTACTTCCCTAGCTAAATGCACAACTTACACACCAGTCACATTTGAAGGAAACACTGAAGACAAACTTCCATTTAATCTTTTTTATTAGAAAAAACAAATACAAAACTTTGGCAAGATTGGGAATCAACAACTGCATTTGTATAAAAAACATTCGGGTTTTTTCAGTGCGTGCCACTGAAGTTGCACAGCTGACCCTGAAGACTTCTCTGATACTCCTGGAGTTTTTTTGGAAGTTGAGGAGAAAACAAAATCCTCGAGTCAGTTTTTGGAATGTTCCTCGTCTCTTACATTTCAGTGGCATCTCCAGCTTTTAAGGCTCGACCCTACGGCACCGAGGCATCTGGCACCCATCACAACTTCAGTCTACATGGCTTAGAGGTCTCCATCTTGTCCTCCTCTTATTTAGCAGCTGGGAGAGCCCATCTCCGAGCCTTGTGCAGTTTATTTCACAAGCAAACTGTAACATCTTATTTATTCACTGTGCTGAATTAAACTACCACAGGTATTCTTCCACTTCAGTGCTTTGAGCCTTGCATTAACACAACACTTGCTCTTGGAATTCACGCACAGACAATCTGAACGTTTTTGTTCTTTCGGAATACATTCAGCTGTATCCACCTTGGAGAGAACGACTCCCTGAAACTTTCATGCAATCTTTAATTGCAGATAATTAAGGCATACATATTTTCCCTTTTACATATTATGACCTGCATGCATAGAATACATCTACATCTTCTCATTTGACTTGTCTGCTCCACCATCACAACTCTAGATACAGTATGTGCTTGAGTAACAGTAGACATCATCGCAGGTACACTACTGTTGAGTCACACAATGCATAGCAATGTAGGTTGTTAAAATCTACTCTGTTGCCAGGCAAAGGAAGGTAGGAAACTAAAGACAAAAATTGCACTTCTCTCTCAACACCACTCAAAGATGACAATGTGCTTCTAAACATGTCAACTTAACAAACTTTTCAAACATTTGAATACCAGGTGTAACTCCAACTTTCCACCTGATAAGTATCAAGTGATCTTAACCCCCCCCCAATGTGTCCCAAACAGCTTGAATTTCAAAAACCTCGTGGCATGAGGGAATCATTGATTGGGAGGTACTTGTAGCTCGCTTCGCCGGGAGCCAAAAATCACTTGGGGAGGACAGGAACTGATGCAGAGAAGCTGCTTCCCTCTCAGCAGAACAGGAAAGAAAGAGTCCACTTTGCTGGAGAGGAAAACCAAGTGGCAGCTCCTCCACTCACATCCAGTTCCTGTGAGCTCCGTCTCCTGACCTCTCTGTGGCGCTCCAGTCCGTCTCCATAACACTGGCAGGGACCAGGCTCTATTCATCAGAGAAGTAATCCAAGAGAAGACAAATCTCTTGATTTGTTTCAATAATTAAGCTGCTTGATGCTCAGGCAGGGCTCGTGGTTCAACATGTCATGCAGCGAGGTCTCATGTTGAAGGGCTGAGGGTTGGGGTCAATCTGTGGGTAGGAAATAGAAAAAAGACACGTGAGATGAAGGTTAAGTAAGCAGATAAATTCAGTGTATCCCCGAGCAAAACACTCTCAGCTGTGATACATCCAGCCTACGTTCAGGATACACCCCCAGATTTGTTTTCATGTCGTTATACTGTTATACAACTCAGCTGTGATCTGAAGGGTTTCTATCCACACACAAAGAAATCTTCCCTGGAAGCTGAAACGTGTGCCAATCCAACTAAGTAAGCAGTCAGTGTACGCCAGTGTTCCTTCCAGCATCTGGTAACTCACCTCGCTGTACACTGGCGGAGGTCGGAAGCGAAACTCTTGGACGAAAGCCATGAGCGGTCGCTCCAGAATCCCACTCAGGTCTTCGGCCGGTTGCGGGACCACCGTGTTGTTGCGCTGCTCGGCCTCTTCCTCGGTCACCACAGAGCTGTAATCCGGAGGAGCTGCGGGGAAACGAGGCAGGATTAGTCCGCTGGTCTGACTCAACAGAACAGCAAAGGTCCAACCACTGAGCAGCTGAGTCATCACTGCAGTTAAAACTCTTAAAATCCACATAACATTTAACACTAACAAACAGTGAATTAATCCAATATGAATCTCTGCTGAAACAAAACCCGTTTGTTTATACACATTGGCACATGACCCCTGTATTATTTTGGCAGTCAGTGATTATAGAAATAAAAAGAGGGAACAGGCCCACAAACTGATCGAGAGGCTCTTCCAAAGCAATAAAGTTCGATGGGAATAAAATCCATCAGCATGCAGAAATACGGTGGCTGATATTCCTGCTTTGTTTGCGTCAGAAAAATAAACAAACGATCGTGTTCCTGCTCATCGACAAATCTTTGTCTATCAGTCAGTGCAGCATTACAGGACACTTACGCTCAGGCTGCTCGGGGATGGCCATGCGAAGCCACTCTATGTTGACGCTGTACTGGCTGCTAACGCTGGACGTCCGGCTGCCGAAGGGATGGAGGGGGATGGTGCCTATAACGAGCGGCAGCTCCAGACACAGCTTGGATGTCCCAGGAACGTCAACACAAACCTGGTGGGAGGAAAGGAGGAGAACTTTTAGATACTTGTGAAAAGTGCAGATTTAACAACAGCGGCGATGTGCATGCAAAGAGGGAATGAGACGTAAAGCAGCTGCTCACCTTGAGCATGTACTCCACTTTGATGATGCGGCACTTCAGGATGGACGGACCCACAGGTGGGATCTTGATGGCGCGGCCGTGCCACGTCTCCCGACATTTGGCACCCACAATGTCACCACACAGCGTGGCCACCACCGAGCGCTTCTGCTTCATGGTGCCGCGAGCGATGAAGGTCTGTGTCTGAGTGATGTAGGCTTTGGGCACGATTGATCGGGAGGTAGAGTTGTCAAACTCCGCAAAGACGGGTATCACCTCACCTGTGAAGAGAGAGATCTGTTAGGAAATGCAGATGCTTCTTAACGGGCCGACAAAGATGGTGTTTGTAGAAGAAAATCTGGACTCACCTGGTGTGTAGCCTTTGCGGTCGATCTTTGCAGTTACAGACACCTGTCCAAAGTTGCGGTACCACGCCCGTGCCATCTTGTCCTTTGTACCAGCCTGTGGCGCCTACAAATTATAAAACTGAATGAGCAGGTGCCTCAAAACATCCAGAACACCATGAAGTGCGTAGTGACACAATCATGAAGTGTGAGGGCTGAGCTGCTCACCAGTAAGGCTGGTGTGTTAATGTCGATGGGCTCAATGACCGTAAACTCCTTCTTTATTTTCTTGACAGTGGCCCACGGCCTGTGAAGCTTAACTTTAACCCAGTAACGGATGCTGCCATGTTTCCCCTCGAAGGAGGTGACCAGCGTCTCTTCTGGTAGCTGGAAGCTGAATGGAAATTCATGTTTGCCGGCGGGAAGGACTGTCACTTCATCGTTATCTTAAGGGAGGAGAGGAAAAACAAATGTAAGTTTCAGGGAATTCATTTCTTGTTTGGTTATAAGTTAATATGATTTCTTTAACTATACACAGTGAGTGTAAATAAATCCCTAGATTGACCATTCTGCATAGCATAGTCATATATAACTGTTATAATGCAATCAACTTGGCACAATGAGATAACATTTCCTTATCTTGAATGTGACTGATTATCTGATTTCTTGTATGGTACACCTAATAAATAACAGCAAATTGCTACTTCTGAAGAAGATAAAAAGAAGAAGTCCTGGTAAAACTGTGCAGCATAACAACTTGTGAAAACTCAAAAACTCTAGTATTCTTTAGAAGAAGCCCAACATAGATCAAATTGGCTTCTTAAAAACAAGCTAGACTCTTGCTGAAATGGAAATCTCCCGTCTTTCTCTGCAATCACATGCTCTCTGCTTGCTCAGAGGGGCGGTTCCTGCTCCATTGTGCTGACTGAGAACATGTTTTCCTCAAGCTATATTGTACAGCCTGTCTTAACTGCTGTTTTTCTCTCTCTTTTGCTGCACAGGTTCAGGAACCTTTCGCATTTAACAGACTCTCCATTTGTTTTGTGTCCCTTTTGTTAGCTGGATGCTCCAATTTAATTTATACAACAATTCTGTCACTCTTCATGGGTTGAGTGAGTTGTAATAAGCAGATCTATTTAGTGCACACAACCTTTTTTCAAACACCACAGATCAAACTGATGTGCATTGTATGATGTGTTTTTAGAGTGAACAGAGGACCAAGTCAAGCAGTGAAACTGAAGTCAGCAGGAAAACAACATAAAATGGACAAAGACCTAGCTGTGAATTTCCTGTCTGCACTTTAAACCAAAACAGCTCCGTGCCCCAATGAATGAAGACAGAAACCTGAGGCGCTCCCCCCTCCCCACAAGACAAGAGAAAAATAACCCAGGATTTGCCTCAAATGAGGTAGAAAGTCTGAGGTCAGCACTGTATTTTCAATAGATATTTCCACAATGAGAATATCTTGTGAAAACAGCTGTTTACAGCATGTTTGTTCTCTTCCTTTACAGTTCGTATCAAGTTAAAACCAAAACTAAAACTTCTCACAAAAACTTCTTCCCAAGAACTGCTTTTGTAAATTAATAACTAGATGTCTGGGTGTTTGTCGTGTGTATTTGTTTAATCTGCATATTCACGTTCCTCTTTAAGGAAGTAAAAGTGGGGGAAAAAAAGAGATTTAAGAAAGTTACAATTTCTTAAAAAGCTTCTCATAAAATAATGCCAACTTCAATTTGACCATTGTTTCATTCACCAAGTTTTAGACGGTGCAGTCCATGTTGCAGCTACATTTAAGTACACGTTTATAAATCAAGTAATAACCAATACAAAAAAAAAGTATAAAACAACTGACTACAAGGCCATTGCCAAAAACAAATTTATATTAATTCGACTGTTACACAACCAGAAAAAGCAGAACTATTTCCATCATCCGTTTAACTCTCATGCTGCCTGATGAAAACAACACTATTCCCTGTTTACAGACGGACAACAAGCCCAGTGTCCCCAGACAAACAAGCCACTTTCACTATTGTTTAACCGCTCGGTATCTGGTCAATGAGAGGACGGAGGTTCTGCTCCTTTGACTGAACTTTGCAGACATAATGATGAACCGTCTCCCACCACCCTGGTTGCGGAGAGACTGACCTGCCTGCAGCAGCACCTCTCTGCGGTTCAAGTACTCCACTTCGTCGCTGTAGTTCTGGGTGTACGCGGTGCTGGAGCCGGCGGACCGGGACTCTGTCCAGTGCACTTTAGCGAAACCCTCGGCGTGAAGCTTCATGGAGTCCACCCGACTCTCCCCGGACAGCACCAGGACCACCCGTCCGGACACCACGTCCCCGCTGCTGAACACCGGAGGACAGTCCACCTCCGGGGAGTCGAACACGATGTCAAACTTTTTCAACTTGTCGAAAATCATTTTTGCAGGTTTTTTTTTTTTTTTTTTCTAGTCCTGTGAGGGATTCCTTTAGTCTTGCTCCTCAGCGTGTTTAGGTCTGCAGGAGTGGATCTTGGGGCTGTCGATATCTCGTGTTGTCTTGTTTAAAGCTCAAACTGCTCAGCACTTTCCAACTAGCCCTATTTGGAGACTGAGAAAGTGGGCGGAGTCTCCGATTTTATTACGTAAGGCCTCAGGAGAGGGTTGAAGTCTGGGCGATGCTGCCTTCAGGAACTCCTCTTTGACACCGACTTTTTAGTACTTCACTTGTAAATAAGTCGAAGCTCCAGTTGTGTCTTTATATGATCAAATATTAACAACAAAACTCATAATGGAGCTTTCAAATAGTGAATAGAAGACAGGTTGGAGTTTCCAGAATTACAACAACACCCTGCATTGAGTGTCAACAGGGCTAAACTCACTTTAAACACAGAGGAGAACTAGTGGTGTGTCAAGTCTGCCACTCCAACTACAAACTAGTTTGACATACATTTTTGGACAAAAGCAGTTTTCTATGGCTGTTGTTTTTTTTTTTTTTTTGAGGAGCTTTATCATTTACAAGTTTACTTCCTGGTGTAGGAGGAAAAAAACAGTGGCACAACCATCAAAACATGTCCGGACAAATGCTCACAACTGGCCCAGGTTATGACGTCAGACTTTATAAAAAAAAAAATAAAGAAAATTCCACCACGATGAAAATGAAAGTAAAAGCTCAGTGACAGTCACCCACATTTTGACTTGCATCACGTAAAACTACCCACTTCCTCAGGTCTGTTTATCACTTTGTGCGCCGCTCTTGTCATAAAAACCCACATTTTCAGACCAAACTTGAAGGCAGCATCATAAACATGCAGACTGGGTGTGGAGGCAGCATTGACGAAAACAGGGCCTGGTGATGATTGATGGTTACAGGTTCCTAGAAGAAAACAGGCTTACTGAGCATGCCTCAGTCAAGCAGAGCTCTTCCCTGCACAGCTCAGGGGAAATAGCTTCATTCTGGACCAAAGCTGTTTACTCCACTTCTTCCATGTCATTTTGACCATACGGTTACATGAAAACATGCGCATGAAAAAAGACACAGCTATGCACAAGAGTATGCAACTTATTCCATCAAACCCCCTGCTGAAAAACAACTCCAGTCATTCAATCTTCAGGAATAAAGTTACCCATCAAGCTATAACAGGAAAACAACAAATAAGTGTACAAAAAAAAGTTCTGCAACATCTGAGTCATGTGCATGAATTATATCATCCAAGTAGGCTTTTCTTTACAAATCAAATTCACTTCCAACAAGTCAAAACAAAGCCATCTCTGAGCAGAACAATTCTTTAAAACTAAGCCCAGTCAATCATTTAATCTACCACTGCCTCATTCTTAATCCAGGTTTCTCTCTCTCCATTTAAATGTAAAGCCTTAAGACACAAATCAATTTTGGTCTGTGAAAAACAAAGTTGTTTACTCCTTTGTTCCCCTGGATGAGGAGTTTGCTCTCCACTGCCACCAGCTGGCTCACTGACCAACTTGGTGCAGACAGCTGCACAGACTGTTGGGATGCTTTTGCAGCCTGCACTGGGCCAGACATCAGGGAAAAGTTGTAAAATAGAATATGGCAAAAGTAAAATAGTGGAGTTTCTGAAGGGATCTGTCCAGCTGAGTCTCCCTTGACCCAACCCAATTTGCATCAGCTTGTTAGTGTTTACTTAAAATACATTGGAGAAGTTCTGGTCTGGTGTGAAAGGAAGCCCTGCACGCCACCTGCTGGTGACCAGCAGCAGCACCTGACTCTATCAGGTCTTCCTGCCCCACACTGATAAGAAGACCCAAGTGGTTCTTTGCACAGACTGATGTGCCTGATAATCACTCCTGCTGTGCAGAGGACTCTGTATGATGACACTAATTGTGCCTGAAAACACATTTAGCAGTGCTGCACACTAAAGTAAATATAATTGTCCTTGTGAGCTCCTCTTTGTTTAGGCAAAGAGCTGCTGAGTACACAACACTGTAGTATGTAGGGCTTTAATGCTAATGTTTGTTTTGCAGAGCAAAGACGGGCTCAAGAAAACGTGATAACTTAGTGATGTTTGCAAGAATAACAAGGTTTCTTTCTAGTTTAAAACTTTTAAAACTGCAACAACTTTGAAAAAAACAAACAAATTGTCCAATAAAACTGACTCAAAGATCAAGTTCTGCTTTAGAAGATAAGAAAGGCAGAACATTTTGTTTATGAGAAAACGAATTGATAAGCGAGATAAAAAAAAAAAACTGCACAATATTGCAAAACGCATGAAGTGCAGCATGGGGGCGGGGCCAAGGGAAGCCACGTGTTGTTTTCCTTGTTGCCACAGTGACACAGCCTGCCAGCTCCCCACCCCTTCCTCCTTCCTTCCATTCTTCCTCCTGTCTTTAACTTTCTCCTTATTTCTTGCTGCTGCTCCGAGCTAAATAAAACCCAAAACAACATCCTTATTTCTACATTTTAGCTTTATATTTACTGCTGTGCTCAGTTACTCGTCTGTGCAAATTTACTGTGTCAAAAACAATTTAAAAACCTGATTCTATTCCTGAAATGATTTGGGAATTATAACAGAAGGTTAGGGCTTTGCAAAAAGAATTAGCACTGTTATTTCCTGGACAGACTCTGCAGATAGCATTACGGACTGTCAGTCATCGAGACATTTAAAGGACAAATCATTAATCTACTGATGGCGGTGTAGCTTCTGGTGCAAGTAATAGTCTAAAGGGCAGAAAACAAATTGCACGTTTTTTGTTTTTTTTTACAAAACTATCACCACAGAAGCATATTTCCATAGGATATGTTTTCTTCTTTGTGGTTTTATTTGGTTTTTAATTTCATTATTAAATTGCATATTTACATTTTATGACTTGTATTTATATTTGCCATCTTTAAAATACTTCGTCACTAAAACTGGTTGGACATTCGGCATTTTTTATTTGCTATATTGAATTTTAAGATATCTTTATTGTATTAGTATTGGGCATTCATGATATTGCAATTGATGTCTGATATTTTGTTTTTAGGTTAAAAAAAAAACAAAGATTTGCTCGCACCATCTCATAACATTGTCAAAATAATGTTTTGGCACAGGAGTTTAAAAAAAGTTATAAAGCTGCAAAGTTGTGGCTCTTGTAACTGCCAAATAATACTCTCAATATTTCTAACCTTTATTAATTAATATGACAAAAAACTGGCGGATAATCACTAATTGAAATTTTAGCCTTTAAAGTTCAGCATCTCAGTTAATGGGAGATGTGTTACTTTTTGATGAAAGGTAGGCAGCATATTAATATCGACACACAAGTGCAACTTTAACCGCATTACATTCATGATGAAGCTGCTCCAGCAGGAAATGAAAGGAAACGCTGATTGAAATTAGATTTTAAATTCAACTCTTTGCAGCTTGTTGCAACAACACTAATTCTGCTTTTATCTGAGACTACATCTGGTATTGTGCTAGAAGAGGGAGCCAAAACCAACGACAGAGCTTCTAATGAAACATTAACCACTGTTTGCAGTTTATTTACTCAGCTACTATGGCCTATATTCTCTGCCTCTCGGATTTTAAACTGTGGTGCCGTCCACACTGCAGGAATTTCACACATCAGTATTGTAACCTGTACAACACGGTGCTCTGTAAACCAGTTGTGTTTATTTGGCCTCAGCACAAACGGATTTGTGTTTAACGTAAAATATTCTGTTGTCTGGCAGATGCATCTGGGCTCTCTCCAAGGTTTCCATGCAACACACTTGGCCCAGGTTGCTTCATTTTGCAAACTGCAGTGTATACAAGACACAGTGGCAAGCAGCTAGCACACGACAAAGCAGATCAGCAGTTTTACATCTCATTATTCAGAACAACGGAGAACATTTTCATCCATCAGCTGCAATACATAGAGTCACTATGTTCATGTACAGTGGTACGAAAAAGTGTTTGCCCCCTTCCTGATTTCCACATTTTTTGCATGTCTGTCACACTTAAATGTTTCAGATCATCAAACAAATTTAAATATTAGTCAAAGATAACACAAGTAAACACAAAATGCAGTTTTTAAATGAAGGTTTTTATTATTGAGAGAAAAAAAATCCAAACCCACATGGCCCTGTGTAAAAAAGTGTTTGCCCCCTCCTGTTAAAACATAACTTAACTGTGGTTTATCACACCTGAGTTCAATTTCTCTAGCCACACCCAGGCCTGATTACTGCCACACCTGTTCTCAATCAAGAAATCACTGAAATAGGACCTGCCTGGCGAAGTGAAGTTGACCAAAAGATCCTCAAAAGATAGACATCATGCCGAGATCCAAAGAAATTCAGGAACAAATGAGAAAGAAAGTAATTGAGATCTATCAGTCTGGAAAAGGTTATAAAGCCATTTCTAAAGCTTTGGGACTCCAGCGAACCACAGTGAGAGCCATTATCCACAAATGGAGAAAACATGGAACAGTGGTGAACCTTCCCAGGAGTGGCCGGCCGACCAAACTTACCCCGAGAGCGCAGCGGCGACTCATCCGAAAGGTCACAAAAGACCCCACAACAACATCCAAAGAACTGCAGGCCTCACCTGCCTCAGTTAAGGTCAGTGTTCATGACTCCACCATAAGAAAGAGACTCGGCAAAAATGGCCCGCATGGCAGAGTGCCAAGACGAAAACCACCGCTGAGCAAAAAGAACATTTAAGGCTCGTCTCATTTTTGCCAGAAAACATCTTGATGATCCCCAAGACTTTTGGGAAAATACTCTGTGGACTGACGAGACAAAAGTTGAACTTTTTGGAAGGTGTGTGTCCCGTTACATCTGGCGTAAAAGTAACACTGCATTTCAGAAAAAGAACATCATACCAACAGTAAAATATGGTGGTAGTGTGATGGTCTGGAGCTGTTTTGCTGCTTCAGGACCTGGAAGACTTGCTGTGATAAATGGAACAATGAATTCTACTGTCTACCAACAAATCCTGAAGGAGAATGTCCGGCCATCTGTTCGTGACCTCAAGCTGAAGCCAACTTGGGTTCTGCAGCAGGACAATGATCCAAAACACCGCAGCAAGTCCACCTCTGAATGGCTGAAGAAAAACAAAATGAAGACTTTGGAGTGGCCTAGTCAAAGTCCTGATCTGAATCCTATTGAGATGCTGTGGCATGACCTTAAAAAGGCGGTTCGTGCTGCAAAACCCTCCAATGTGGCTGAATTACAACAACTCTGCAAAGATGAGTGGGCCAAAATTCCTCCACAGCTGTAAAAGACTCATTGCAAGTTATCGCTTGATTGCAGTTGTTGCTGCTAAGGGTGGCCCAACCAGTTATTAGGTTTAGGGGGCAAAACACTTTTTCACACAGAGCCATGTGGGTTTGGATTTTTTTTTTTCTCCCTTTAATAATAAAAACCTTCATTTAAAAACTGCATTTTGTGTTTACTTGTGTTATCTTTGACTAATATTTAAATTTGTTTGATGATCTGAAACATTTAAGTGTGACAAACATGTAAAAAATAAGAAATCAGGAAGGGGGCAAACACTTTTTCACACCACTGTATATCCCAACAAAGCTTCAAACTATGGATTATATTTTAGACAACAACTTTGTTTGTGATGCATTAACTGGAGTCACAGTAGTCCAGTGGTACTTTCTTCTATTTTTGGTCCCCTGTTGTGCTTGTTTCGTATTATACTAGTCCCACGTTTAAGTGTCTCCCCTGAATAAGCACTATTAGAAGTAATTTATTTTGTTAAGTTATAACCAAGAATGACTCTGGTAACAAATTAACTACAAAACGTGCAAAACACTATATGGGAAGTGTATAATCAAGATTCATTGTGTGTTTGTGAGACAACAGAATCATGGAAACAAAGGAAATGGTGCTTGGTATTTAAAATGTATTTAAAATTGAAGGTGCAACTATAATTCACCTGGGTGTGGTTATTCTTTAGACAAAATGTTGAATAAACACTTTATTAATACAATATTTATAATTACACAATTACTTCTGCAGTTTTCACCACTGACCTCGGATCAGATGCTGTCTCTTCCTGAAGTAGGTGATCTTGGCGGTGTAGTCATTATAGACAGAGTTCATGCCGCGGTTCTCCAGCCAGTGTGCCATGGCCACCCCTCTGCCCTGCACCTTCATGGAGTGCACCCTGGTGTCCCTGCGGAGCTCCAGGACCACCAGGCCGGACACCACCTCCCCTCCGGTGAACGCTGCATCAGGCGGACCATCCAGCTCCAGGTTGAAAGACTTTATGGAGTTCAGCGTCATTCCTGCAAGAGAAGAGGGAAGAACAGTACATAAAGACACTTTTTGACAAGGCTGAGGGGTAAACAAACAAACAAACAAACAAACATGGTTTACAGTCATATTATAAGTGTGTGTAGAACTGGTTTTCAGGTGGTGAAAAGAAATTCAGCAAAGAGCCAAAGCCAGCTAGAGGCATAAATGATAATGTGTAATGATGCTGATGATGATGATGATGATGTTGCTATGTGTATAGGGATCCTGTGGACACCAAGGGACCGTAACACAGGCAAATTACACACATATGATAGTATGGGATAGATTAAAAATGTTTTGTACTTTCCATTAAATAGGAGCTGTAGCTCTCTGTTTTCTCTGAGAGCATTTATTTTTAGGGTGGGGTTGGGTGGATCTTCTTAGGGTCTCAGCCAAGTGGCTACTGTAGGCTGGTTTTGTTTTTCTAAAGGCTTAATTAAAACATGGTGTTATATTTTACATTTTAATGTTCATATTTAGATTGGCTTTTGAACACAACTTAGCAAACGGTTACTAAAAATAACAATTGTGTACACTGAGCTGTTTGTCTTACATATGTATGCATTCAGGTGCAGTCTATTTCAACAATACTACAAACATATCATTGTTCTCTATGCTGAAACTGTTTCACTATGAGTGGTGTGAATATTTGTTGTGTGCATTGACACGCGCACAAATATGAGGTCAAAAACCCGAAAATAACAGCAATTCTACATATCAACAATATGTAAATAACAACAACTGACTTGTGATTATTTTTATTTATTTTTTTCCCACCGGGGACAAGCAGCCCTGTTAAAGCAGGTCGGTGATTATTTTCTGTGTGTCTGCTAATTTATTTATTTTATTTTCTAGTATGCAGCCGGTGCCTGTCAATTTTATAAACGATGAGGACAGTTCGCATCCATTCAGGGTTGAGAACCGGGACTACGTTTTATTAAAGCAGTTGTCGTGACCGTTCAGCCGGTGCTTAAAAGAGTTCAAACTCACCGACAGGACCGGATCGACGCGGTGGTCTTGAACGAAGGCGACGTTTAACTCGGGAGACGAACACTCCGAGTTCACACCGACTGAGTGCACAATGGAAGCCCGGGCTTTATAAACGGTGGCAGGTCTCAACGCCCAGAAACACGGCGGCTTTCCTGCTTTACACCAATGACAGAGAGTACATGTTCCTCACGCCCGCCCACTTTGCCCCCGGGAGGAGGAGGACCGCGTGGAGTGGGCTGCCTGTAGGTCAAGTGAGGCAGATTCACAAGGTGATTTTCCATCTATACGTTCAGATGTAAACTGTGTGAAAGCATGTATAACCCAAGGGATGTGTTGTCTTTTTGCTTTTATTTTGAAGGCCGTGAGTCTTTTTCAGTTGAAGGTGTAATATGTCAGATTAAAGTCCTGTTTTATAATACCACTTTGGACCTTAATAGGCGATAGTCAAGTCACTGATGCGTCTAGTCTGCCCTCAATCCGACTGTCAAGAGTTTCTGCAGGTTAGTTCAATTTTTTTGTTTGTTTGCTTTGACCTGCCATCAAATAGAAACTGGCTTTTTATAAAGTTAAAGTTAGATTTTATGGATCCATAACCTGGTGAATCGACAAAAAAAAAAAAAAAAAAAAAAAAAAAAATTGGGGTTCGTTTAAGCCTGTAGTTTATGTTTATGCTTAGCTCTGCTTTTAGAAAGATCATAAACAGCCAAAGTAACCACATAAACACGGCATCTAGAATGTATTTCTGAACATTATTATTATTAGCTGGACAAAAGATCCGTTCTGAATTGTCCAAATAGGTCAAAATGCCTGGTTTGTTTGCTGAATAAAATGATCCCAGTTTGCTGGATAGCTAGATAACGAGTTATTTGAGTTAGTTAGATATTCTAACTGGTCTGAACCACAAATTAACAAACAGCTAATATAATATGTCAACACTGCCAGTAACGTTATACAAGTAGCTGACTTTGTAAGATATTGCTATATAGCCAATGTCAGCATTACAGCTGTGTAGCCTACTCATCAGTCTGGGAAAAAAATGTTGTGAGTTCAGTATCACGCTTCATTCTTTTACTCACTAAGAGCTGTAGCCAGATGTGGAAAGTGACACTGATATTAAGTTTTGTTTTGCCTCTGTTTTATTAATAATTTTAACCAGTGTTAATAATTCTAACAGCGTTACAATATGCTGCATTTTCTTCCTCCAATGTTGAACTAAGGGACCTGATGCAACAGTGACTCACTATCACCTCAGGAGGTGCAGGTGCAGGACGGGCCTACCTGGTTAGCATGCATGTCTTTGACCTAAAGTCATAACTGCTTCAGCTTTTTCTTCTATTATTGCTGTTGGTCTTACTATATTGTATCTTTAATATTTGTTCTTTTATTTGGTCAATGCTCATTAAATCACTTACATTTCCTCTTTATAAATACAAAAAGAACAAGAATTGAATTGTTTAACAATTTCACAATAATGAAAAGTGAAGACAAATAATAAATAAATAAATAAAGTGCCGCCCCCTACTAAAATAAGAAAATATTATTATTATTATTATTAATCAATCAATTAATTAAATAAGACATTTTAGAAGAGAATCGCATTCGTAAAAGGTGGTGTCCTTGTTTAGCTTTGTTTAGTCTTGTCCCTCAGCAGTTGAAAGAGTCAGTCACATGTCCACCGACATGTTGACCTAAACTTTAGGTTAATGTTTATGACATGATCATGTTACTGGTGCAGCTGCTTTTGTAAAACTTCTTTCAGTATCAGACTTTTTCAGGAGTTCATCAGTTAATATTAACATTTCATGAAATGAATCAATCAAATCAGAGAAATAAGCAAACTTGTGGCTTTCTTGTGGCCTTGTGTTCTTATCATCTGTTGTATCAATACAATATCCACACAGAACTTCTGCATGTATTATTGTGGTCAAGAAATTTGTGTGTTTTGTGTTCAAATCAGCCAGTCAGGTGCGCTTCAGAGGCGTGTCCTTGGCACACATTTCACTGTCCTAAATAGAAATTTCCTGTATATTTGGCACGTCTCTTGGTCCTTCAAACAAACTATCCATTCTGGAGTTAGATCTAGTATGACACTGTGTTGTTGCTCTCTACCTCTTGGACTCAAATGTGAGCTTGTTGGCCAGCAAACATTGCAGCCTCTACCTAGACTGCTGCCTTTTACGAGGTTGATGAACTCCTGATTCTGTATATTTACATTTACTTGCCTGCATGCCAACTTTTTTATCAGCTGAACCTGCATCTCAGGGTCAAGGCTGTGTTATTGCTACAACATAGATTGTTTTTATGGAGTTTTATAGCCAGTCAAGCTTGAAGGCGGGGATGAGGAGTTTTTTGCGAAACAGACGGTAACCATCTTCATCACTTGACAGTGTAAACACAGTGGAAGTAGGACAGTCACGTTTGAGGGCTACTTCGCCTGCCTAAATCCGATAGGTGAGGCTGAGGGTTTATGTTTAAGCCACCTAACTGCTAAAGCTGCACTTGCACACTGCTTCAACATTTCACACTGTACTGGGTAAAAGTTTATTTACTCATCAACCCTGCAAAAATGATGAGAATTCTTCTGCAGTTCATTGAAAAACACACACCACAGAGAGATGATGGGACTGGGTGGCTTTGGTTGAAGGTACGCTTTGAATTTAAAGGATTTATCATTTCTAAAGAGTCACCAGGGTTAAAGGTTCACACGTGAAGCGAATGGCACACTTACTAGGGGTTGCTGAAAACAAACAGTAGTTCAGGGAGTTCACTATACACGGCCTTTTTTTTTTTTAAATCACAAGATGCTATGTGAAAACAGTCTCAGTTAAGTTACTTATTAAAAATATTTTTAAGACAAGGCTTAACAAATTACAAACCGTTTTAGTTCATTAATAACCACACGTTCTCTCTTTCAAGCCTTTTGTCATGAAGGACAATCTGACACATGAAGGACGTATACTGTATGTTGCCAAAAGTACAGTTTCTTTGCATAAGTTTGACGATGTCATGATGATGGATCAAAGGAGAACTTGAATTTCAGAAGAGCTGCTATTTGAGCAGAACTTTGATCTTTGTGATATTAAGTAATGTCTGACTTCTGTGTATAACGATTAACTGCATATTAAGTGTTGCTGTGTTACAGTTTGTAATTGCATGTGACCGTTTAAAAAAACTTTCAAGAGCATTGTCAGAAACAAAAACCTACGAACTGAGAACAAATCCACTGCATTTTAAATGCATATTTGAAACACAACTTTAAAAACTTCAGCAAAACTCGTTTGGCTCATGGTGTGAGTTTATGTCTTTTATTAGGAGCTGCAGACACAGTGACTCAGGTGTGATTCTCAATCACTGTAGGACTAAATCAGTGAAGAGGTGGCTGCGGACAGGAGGCTGCGGGATCAAAGGTTTGGCTGTGTAGACTTCACTGTTGATGGTACTAAAATGCAGTGGTCCCAGTGGAAACCTCAGGTTGCTCTATTTGATCAACAGAGAGCAACAAACAATAGAATCAATATCAATTAATATTTTCAGTAAGTAAAAACAAGAATGAAAATGTTGTTTACAATTTGAACAATAGTCCAGTGCTACTACAACAATTGCTACGAATATGAATATTGCTACTACTCTGTCAGAAATGATCATCTACTGTCCCTATTAAAACTGTTACAGAAAGGAGAATTTGATCTTTGATTTCATTGTGTGATTTTTCACCGTGTGCAGTGACGGACAAGGTGTCCGTTTGCAGGTCTTCCAGGGAGGGTAGTTCTCCATGTTGGTGCTAAGGTTCAGCCCATGTTCTGCCAAACAGATTAAAAGCATTTAATATCCACATGTGTCTCCCTTTAAACACACAAGCAGGACCGAGCCATCACCTGGTCCACTCAGGATGTTGCTCGGGTGCTGGATGTCAGGTCTGGCCCGCAATCTGTCCTTTCTGCTGTGGTATTCTTTGGCCGTGGTTGTGTAGTACAGGCCTGACAGACTGGGTGAACTCAACTGGATGTGGCTTTTGGTGATCATGTCCAGCCCAGGCAAACAGATAGGACGTTGTGTGTGGTTCACCTGTAGCATGATAAAATATGACTTTTGGATTACTGCATCACACTTTTAACATAACAAACTATATCAAATGTAACCTGAAAGTCTATGTTAACATGTTTGCAAAGGTCCCAAATGAACCTGAAGGGAAAAAAGTTCACTTTTATGATTTAAGCAACAATATGTATCAGTAATATTACAAATACAAAAAAATTATAAGGTATTTTATCTCACGTGAGAGAAGGAGGCTCTGTTGGTGGTGACTGACATCCTCTCTTTGTTTTCCTTCGTATCGGTGTCTCCCTCAGGTAAGGAACTGAAATTTCTGTTCTTTTTTATCAGAACAACTGGCTCTCCTGGGAAATAAACGCAACAGACTAATCCAGGCAGAATAACGGGGATATAATAATAATAATAATAATAATAATAACACAGAAATGTTTCATCTATATCTCAGTGCACCATCTTTGACTGATTTATTATAACTGGTGTATTGTACAGTCACACACAGTCCAAGTCATATAGGCCACTACTGCCTCACTGGATTTTCTCATGGAAGCAGGACGGGGGTTTTGGGCACAACTTCACCTGCTGCTATGGTGCACAGAGAAGGAAACAGCCTTCAAAGGTCGAAAGTATAACGACACTTGTAGTACATGTAAGAACTGCAAAGTTATACCAATATGTTTTGGCTTGTGGCCTCTATTGGGGTAAACATGAAACATGTTGCAAAAATACTAAAATAGTGTTAGAGTTCTTCTATATATATCACAAGTGTCATTGGATTTTCTTAACTGTTTCACTAAAAGACAGCACTCATGGAAACCTGAATGTGGGAATGAAATAGCTGAAGAAGCACCACAGAATAGATAAAAGCTGAAAGCTTTATGTAACCTTTTATAGTTGTGATCAAACATTTTATCACCTAAAATAACTGTCTGGTGCTTTTATGTGAAGAACATCATAATCAGTGTGGAGTACATATAATCTCTGCACGGTACAGTCTCCTCGAATATACTAAACAGTACAAACATAACAAGATCATTTATGTGAAATTTAACAAAAGATTTTACATTTGTACTTTGGGAGTCTCTCGGTGTCCAAAGGTCATAAACTTCTGCTTAGGTAGAAGCTTATGGCCTGTTACAAAATGTACAGAAGAAGGCTTTGCCGTGGGTCTAAGTTTGAATTGTCCATTAACGAGAAAGAAAACTTTTGGGCAAAAACCTGAAGGTCAAAAACAACTCACCCAGCTTGTGACAAAAGGCCTCCCTGGATGTGTAGGACCACGAGTTCTGAGGGAAACGTCCAAGGTTGAGAATGATATGCTCCTTCACCACAGGTGTTGGCCTGGATCAAAAACACAGATAATGCTTCTGATGTTCGTGTAGGGAAAAACTCAATGCCACACAATATCACATTTCAAAGAATGACAAATAATAATTCTGAAATTTTATATTTTAGACCCCTTTTAAAATGTTGGTTTTGAGGCCTTTCAGTAAATCAGATGTCAATTTGATATTGTCATTGTCATTCTGACAACTGAGACAGTCATCCAAAAAAATATATATATTTGAAGGGTGGCACCAGAGGATGCAGCCCTGTGTATACGATGCAAACTGAGTCATGAAGATGAGCTGCAGACCTGCGAGTAGATGGAGGTCTGAATAACGCAGCATAGGTCGTCTCTCTTTCTACCATCTTCATAGGATCACCCAGCGGCACTGAAGAGGAGTGCTGAACAACAACACCAACAACAACAACAACAACAACAACAACAAAATCAGTAAAAGTCATGGTCTCTTGCTGATAACACCCATTTCCTGGAAAGTTTCATTAAAATGTTAATTGTCACTTTTGTGAAAAGCTGATAATGCCGGGTCACAGTGTGTCAGAGTTAAGGATGGCAACACTTCTGGTTTTAAAAACAGATTAATAAATTAGTTTAGGGCCCATCCTAAATATAACGTGTTGTTACATCATGGATTTAAACCTATGAGAAAATAAAACTACATGTTGGGGCTGGAACAATCAAACTGTAGAGTGCTGCTTCAAATCTTATTCAAGTGAAAAATACATAGATGTGCAGCAGGAATTAAACCTTCTGACTGAGAGGCATACTATAGCATGTCGTCCAAAATATGAAAAAGAGTAATATTATAGCATATCATCCAAAATATGATAATAAAAAAGTCATACTATAGCATGTCTTCCAAAATATGAAAAAAAGTAATAGTATAGCATTGCGTCCAAATTCTTGAAAAAAAACTCATACTATAACATATCATCCAAAATATGATTTAAAAAAATAAATAAATAATTCATACTATAGCATGTCTTCCAAAATATGAAAAAAGTAATATTATAGCATATCATCCAAAATATGACAAAAAAGTCATACTATAACATGTCGTCCAAAATTTTGACGAGCAGAACCAGTTGCAATGTTTTAGCTTGCAGTTTAAATTTTCTTGTTCTCGTTCTTTATTCTTGACCCATGTCATAGTACTCTCACTGTGATTTTTTTTTTTTTTATCTTTATAGTAATTTCAAATCAGTCTATTTGTCTTGTGGGAACAGTTCCCCCCCTGCAGGAGTTTGCAGGTTTTCATTCCAGCCATGTTGAGCTCGATTGAAATAAAAACCTTTGATCATGTTGCTCATGACCCAAAGCTGCAGCTGCTGCATTACCTTATTTACAGATTGAGCAGCTCTGCCCCATGCTCCCTGAAAGGCGTTGTTGTAGTTGGTGTCAAAGCTGTGGCAGCGCTGGTGCCCTTTTATTGTGGGGAAGCCCTCTTCTACAGAGAAATGCATCAGTTTGTTAAATATTATTTTCTGCAGGATTCAAAACCGAACTTTCACACAGAACCTTTTTCTGTCATTCATTACAAATGAATGAGTTTGACAGGTTTTTGGAATATTTACCGTCTTATTGATGAATGTTCAAGTCCATCGTATGCCACTTAGCAGTGATAATCTACTGCTTTTTTTTTTTTTTTTTTTCCCAGAAAATGCACCAAAAAAAAAATCCTAAAAGAAATTAGGAATGGTGTCACTTACCTAAATGTTTGACAGTGGCTTTTACAACAGGGTCGACATGGTAAGGCATGAAGTTGGCTTGGGAGGTGCTTTCTGGAAGCTTTTCCACTTGCTGCATCATCTTGATGGCCGTTGTTGGTCGTTTAGCGATGATAGGGGGCTGGAAGGGATATGGCCTGAATTCCTGGGACTCACGGGTGAGGAAGGCATCCTCCCGAGGGTCTATGGGCATCTTGATGTTGGTTTGATTCACAATTCTCTCTGGGTTGTTGGTAATCTTTGGCAGTGGGTGACGCTGGTAGGACATCATTGCCTCTGTCAGGTACTCCGTGGCGTGCCTCATGTCCTTGTAGTCCAACTCTGCTGTGAGGGGGGGCGGAAAAGGTTTGACCTTCTTTGAATAACAAGGCCTGAAGTCCTCCTGAAAACAGGTTGAGTATGCGTCTGGATTGTTTCTGTCCAGAAATGGAATGCTGGAAGACTGCAGAAGCTCCTTGCCTACAGGACGGGCTGGCACCAGTGTTTTCATCACCACGGTCATTTTGATATCCTCAGTGTCCTTCTTACACTAGTGTAACTCTTTGGTTAAGCCAGCTACCTACTTCTGAAGCAGTTGAAAAATGCTACAATGCCTCACCATGGAAACCTCTGTGCTGTGCAACTTGATAATGTTGATACTGTTGCTGTTCGTGCAGAGAAACAAATACATGCCATGGTGTCCTCTTACCTGCCCAAATAAAGTGAGTTGTGACATCTCATTCTACAACCAGGAAGCTCAGATTAGGCAACAAATCTTAAAACGGAGGATGTAATCGTGTTAACTTTATTTTGGCTTTGCTGATGTTACAAACAGGCAGCTTGACACAAGTTTCCCCAGAATCAGGAATGGCTCCTATTTTGAAGTTGAAGATCATTAAGGATTGACAAACAATATCAGCTTTCAAAGTGAAATGATTCAATTTGCATTTGAGTGCACGATGCTAATATATAGGTACAAATGCATGAATTAAGTCTTGCATTAAAGATTCACAAAAATGCAAATGCTACATTTAAAAAAAAAAAATAGCTCCATATTTACCATGATCATTTGAAATGTTTCATGAAATCATGCATTTACACTTGCCACATATGCACCCCTTCACGCATGTTGTTTTGTTCATGTATGTTCACAGAGATCAGAACTTTGGCTTTCAGAAATGTCCCTGACCCCCTTTGGAGGAAAACACACGACTCTCTCCATGGACTTCAATGTATAACAGCATTAAAAAGTCAATCCGTTGTAAACCACCGGATCAAAATTACTTTAAAAATGACATGGCGGCAAAATGTCTAGCGGTCATATATTTGCTCAGGTTTTACATCTGGACACAGACACACTATTTTTACATCCAGCAAGAAAGCTGTAAAAAGAGGTTGTTTCTATTAAACATACTTAGATTTAACTTTATGTGTCCCACACTGATGTAAACTTTGTCTGGTCTGTAACTCTGTCAGTGTCTGAAATATTGACACTTATATGTGTAAAATACAAACCAAAGAGCAGTTGTGCAGGTTTTCCTGCTGTCTGATTGGTCTATTCTATCATGCTGCTCTGTAGTTTGTATTTTATGTGTAGACCTCAATATCTCAGACTGATGAGCTGACACTGTTTATTCACCCAAATATGTTGTTCTCTAAAATTTACAGACCAGACAGTTTACATCAGGGTTGGACACATAAAATTAAATCTAAGTATGTTTAATAGAAACAACCACTTTTTACAGCTTTCTTGCTGGATGTAAAACTAGTGTGTCTTTATCCAGGTGTAAAAACCTGATCGGCAGAAGGAGCAAATCAATAAATTAGGAGAGTTAATTACAAGTGATAACTGCTCTTAAGGTCTTAGAATAAAAACAAACGTCACGACATGCATGTCGGTGAAACTTTAAACCTATCAGGACAGAGCAATGTTGTCACAGAGGAGGGTCTGACCCGGTGCAGTCGGAGAAGAGCAGCTACAGCACCTGACTCAGAAAAGTGAAGCTGCCTCGCTCCCGCGAGGTTTTAATATCGTGACATCGTGACGTTTTGCAGCGCCGGCTAAAGTCGGACACGATTTCTAACCGTCATGCAAAGTTGTCCAGCATGCACTACTTTAAGTCAGCATTAGGTCGAATGCACCCAACGTTGGCGTGGTGAGGAGAGACATCCCTGGATGACAAAATGCCGGTCTGAACTAATGCAACTCAAAATTACTTCCGTCATTACACCAGCAGGTGTCAGTCAAATCTCATTTTGTGTGCAGCCAATTATTGCAGTAACTCAAAACTCAAAATGTGATTGACCACTCTCTCACTTATTACCTTTTTCTTTTTGTATAATTGCCACTAACGTGCTAGTTCAATAAAATGACACGTTAAAAGTATGTTATGTACTTCTCGCTTTTTTTGTAGCCTTTTTTTTTTTTTTTATAAGTTTAAACGGGTTGCAGCGCTGTTTCATTAAAGCTTTTGAAATGAATCTGGTTCAAATAAGCGATTCAATTTCGAAGAGGATTTTTTTTTTTTTTTTTTTTTTTTTAAACGTACGTTTCGTGTGTTGTTAACATTTTATACCGATTCAAAAAGAAAGTTCAGAACATTTAATTCAAAAAAATACAAAACTTTATTTTTATTTCCGAGGGAACATCGCTGGAGGAAGTGACGTACTTTCAGCGTCAGCCTCTTCCGCTCTCTTTTCGTCGAGGCTCAGCTAGCGCCCGGTTGGTACACGTTTTGTTCAGCGTATATTTGTCGGTTTAAAACCAACGTTGAGTCGTTGAATGTGATTAAAAATAACAGATTGTTACTCGTATGACGACGACGTTTCTATAGTTTGCGGTGGCGGCTGGGTTTTTAAGCCAGAAAACAAGAATATTTGTAGTTGAATTCAACGCTGAGGTTCACATGTGGCGAGGCCCCCCATCGACCAGTCCGCTAACACGAGCTAACGTAGCGTTACTCGCTCCAGGCGTTTACCGTCAATACTGTAATGTCGAAAACAAACTGTCTTTATTACTAATTTAAAAAAAAAAATTGTAACTAACCTAGTGTGAGTTAGGTCGTAGTTAACATTGCGTTTCTCTCAACAAGCCTGCAGACATGCAGATCTTCGTGAAGACGCTGACGGGGAAGACCATCACCCTCGAGGTGGAGCCCAGCGACACCATCGAAAATGTCAAGGCTAAGATCCAGGACAAGGAAGGTGAGCCGGCACATTTAAGATCGACTTGACAGGAGTTTATATATATATATATATATATAAACCAAGTCGTGCAGTCAGCGACGCTTTCTCTTCATGCCGACTACGTCAACAAGTGTAACACGTGAACGTTCAAGTTGAATAATTGTAGGTGTTTTGCTGTAGATTTGGTCTAAGGAGAAGTATCTGTTGGGTCGGACCAGGAATTGACGGATTAAAAAGAAATAAGGAGCAAGTTTGTCAGCGAATCTCTTAATCCAAAACCCACATTTAATGATGGGGGTGGGGTGACGTGTACATATTTGATCATCTCTTCATAATAGATTTGATCTCGTCTTAGGTAATGGATATAGTACTGTTGTGTTTTCAGTTTTAAAGGCTGCATTTCAGTAAAGTTCAGTCATTTTCTAAATTTGCCAACCTGTTCATATATTTGTCTTTACCTGCTTAGCCATTACCTCCACAGTATTCATTTTTATTTGTTTAAAATATCATGCACCAATAAGCACCCCTACAATTTCGTTTCAAATATTTAATGTCATCTGATTTTGTCTTATCTTGCAAGACAAGACTGTAATGTTTGTGTTTAGAGGAGCGCGTTAAGTGACTTGGTATATTGGTGACTTGTAAGTTGAAGTTTGTATTACTGTTATTAAACATGCAGGATGGTTTGTAAGTGTTGTTGTGTTTGCAGGAATTCCCCCTGATCAGCAGCGTCTGATCTTCGCTGGAAAACAGCTGGAGGATGGACGCACGCTGTCCGACTACAACATCCAGAAAGGTAACGGCTGTTCTCCAAGGCCGGAAATGTTGAATGAAGAAATCTGCAACAACAGTGTAAAACATGTATCTCCCAGAAAAGTCGTGATGTGCATAATTTGCTTAATTTCCACATAATTGTGCAGATATGCTAAAAAAAAAAAAAAAATGCACCTGGTATCTGACTGTAAGCTGCCCACGTAGAAAGGCCTTTCTGTGGGTCTGTATGTGCATGTGACTTGAGATTGACATCAAGGTGTCTTAACTGTCAACCAGAATCCACTCTCCATCTGGTTCTGCGTCTGCGTGGTGGCATCATCGAGCCTTCACTCAGGCAGCTGGCCCAGAAATACAACTGCGACAAGATGATCTGCCGCAAGTAAGTCCAGTCCAAAAATATCATCCTTTATCTAATTGTGTACAGCACTGCTCTTATGTGGGTGGTAATTTAGATTTAGACTACGTTTTTGTAACTGCACTGAAAGCAGTGTGCCAATTAAGATTATATATTTGAACTGAGAGGTAATGAACTACATGGATGTTGGAATAGCTGCTGTAATTTGTTTTCACAATGTTGTAGTTGATACGTGAAGACTGAAGTGACATGGCAGCAGGTGTGGACTGGGATTTTTACGAGCCTTAGATTTTAGCTGAAGTGAATATCTCAGCATTTAACCAGTATGTCACACAATTGATTTAAAATAAAATTTAAACCAATGTTAAAAAAAATATATATTCATTAACACCAGTCTTTGGTTTGTCAACTCTTTAGATTCATTTTGATCATTTTCAAGTCATGAATGTTGGTTTAGGAAAATGTTTTCAAACATTTGATGTCTGATCTTTTGTTTTGCAGATGCTATGCTCGTCTGCACCCCCGTGCCGTCAACTGCCGCAAGAAGAAGTGCGGACACACCAACAACCTTCGCCCCAAGAAGAAGCTGAAGTAAACATTTGGACTGAAATGGCACTGTCATTTTGTGTTAAAATAAATAAGAAAATGATGCCGCTTGTCTGATGTGTTATTGAATCACTGGAAGAAATGGGACAAATTGTTTAATTTGAAATTAATGAATGTGGTCGTAGGCTGTGCGGGTTTAACTCCCAGAGAAACTAATAAGATTAGCCGCAGCAAGATGAAACGGGTCTAATAAGCTCTGGTTACTGTTTGCAAAATGTACCTAAATGAAGATTAAAGAGATTCACGGGGAGAGTTTGGCATGTAGTTTATATCACAGGCTCGTCTCGGAAGCCTGATTGCAGAGTCATCCAGAGTAACTCGGTAAACCTGCTTCTTGAAGCTGGCCCCGGTAGAAACTAACAGTGTGCTCCAGAGCCTCAGCAGGACTATGCCAGTTTGTGCAGGTTTGTTGTGGTTCCCACTTTAGTTTGGCACACAAAATGCCACGCAACACTTGCGTCAGCTTAAAACGACTGCACTGCGCAGCACAAACAAGATCCAAGTGTCTTAACTCATTAACAGCACAGGTAATGGGACACTCGTGACTGCCGAAGACTGAATAGACTAGAAAGGTGATAACTCACTGCTCAATATTTTATCAGCTGCTCATTATCCAATCTGTCTCCCGCCTGTACTCTTAAACAGCGATGACCCGAGTCAGAAACGGTACTCTTATTAGACATGTTGAATACCAAGAGCTTTGAATTCAGTAACAGAAAACTAAAATAGCATTCAAAGGTAAATATTGAATCGAGTTACAAACAGTAGGAACGTGAAATGACACAACCCAGCCCAGACTTTCTCACCCCGTCATCACACAAAGACCAGAACAGTGACTGCATGACTGAGTTTTAATGTTTAAAACAGTTCTGTACAAATATAAGGAATTCATCTCACATTTTCAAATCCCATACAAGCGCCTGCTCTCCTCGGGTTCAGTAAATTCTCATCAAACGCCACAAGACTGTTTTTACTCTTTTTCTCGTTAAACAGTACTTAAATGAAACAATCCTGAACTAACGGAAATGTTCTGAGGTATTTGGAGTCGTACTGAAGGGTCAAATGTTTCGGACACTGATCAATGAAAAGTCGAACTTAAGTGAAATTCAAATGGAGATTATAATCGGCATCATTCATACTAAGGTTGCGTGTTTGTTCCAGTTGATGTGGCTAAATTCAAAATGACGTGGTGCATCTTTGGTACTGCGTTGTCTCATAGCCGGCAGATGTTTTAGTCGTTATTCCAGTGTCTTTAAGGAGAAATTCACCCATAGATATTAAAAAACATTTTTTATGGTGTGAGCAATGTCTCAACCAGCACTCACTAATTACACTTCAGCTTTTGATTTCCTACATTTCCCAGAAGACAATGATGAAAAGATAAAAAAGACAAGGCGCAGTATTAAAACGTGGTTTGTTGTTGCAGACACAGAGAATCATAATTACAAAACAAACAAATAAATGGAGAAAAAGAAGAAAAAAGCAATGTACATGTGTGCAGGTCCTCAAAAAGTCTCAAATATGAGGTGGATTTCTCCTTAATCTTCTGCAGCTACACAATAATGCTGCAGGCGGAGTTCACATTCTGTTACAACGCTGTTATCTTTAGTACTTAATGTGCCGTGACACTTTTAGGTACAATAAATCAATACCTAATTGACCCTGAAGGGGGGAGAAAAAAAAAAATCCTCCCTGTGGATGCTTTAGCCGTAGTAACAGATGAAACCCATCCCTCTGTCTGTATACAGCAACTTACAGTTTTATTGTGCAGTCATCAAACGCTGGAATAAGGCTGTTGTGAAGCAAAGCGTTTTCCAACATTAACCGTGTGGAGCTCGTGCAGAGGAGCAGGCGGTCTGCTGTGTGTTTTCTTCATGCTTGATTAAAAGGTATCAGTTTTTCATATTCTGGTGAGGCCACGAGAAAATAAAAACAAACAGGCTTTTCAAAGGTCTCATTATCCATAAACTACTTGTATTAACTATTGACAGGCAACTATGCTAGAAATGTTATTGCTAATTCAGTAATACTTGCACGTAGCTGATGTCAGAACCCCCAGACTGCGTCGTGACTGCATCGGGTGTTAATGTGATCAATCACAACATAATGCAGCAACATTTCATTATTACTGTACGGAGATTATTAGATCTGCTGACGTGATTATTTTTGATTACCTGTATTAAAATGTCAATTAGGTAACTCAGACTCTAACTTAGTGTAAAATATACACAACGAGCTGCAGCCTTACAAAGCCATAAATGCAGGGTAATGTAATAATGTGGTGCTACTACATTATATTGCAGTTTATTACATTAACAGATTTCACATTTTTGACCCGTTATGATGATGCTGGCAGCCACTGCATCATCAGCTGCAAAGAACTGCACCTTATTCGTACCTATATTACTGTCACGAGGAAATCAATAACCCATCAGGGGTCAAGAAGCAAAGATCAATAGATATTGTGCATCGGAGGTTCACGTACGACGCCGATAGACAAGTCAATTGAGTACCGATCTACTAAAACTACTGCGGTTGTGCTTTTGAACTCGAGCAGTCTTGAGTTTGCACACTGCTAATGAATGCACACGGACGCAGAGCTTCACACTCCTCAGCAGGTGCGGGGCTTCTGCAGAGCTCATGCAGTGCTCTCGTAGTCGTGATCTATGCGCTGCGGCTCCGCTGAGCCTCTCTCCTGGGCTGTTATTACTAATATGGTAACCGATAGTGTTGAGCAACACAGGAAAAAGTACATAAAGTAGAACTGGATCATTTTTGCAAACACTAACAAATGTAAACAAAAATGAAACTTGGCACAAACATTATCAAGTGCAATGAAATCTCAAGTTGGGACTCGTCAGCATCGGGGCGGGAGGCAGCGTTCTATGTCCACGGGGACACATCAGGAGCTCTTCTTCCTGTCCAACACGCTGCTGAAGAGGACAAACTTGGAACACCTTCGCCCTGAATTTTGCAGCATGAACAAAAAAAAAACAAAAAAAAAAAAAAGGCTGCCAATTCTCAGAAGACGGAAGGGGAGCAGGTTGTTGTTGCATCTCGAGTTTGTTGACGCTCTGGCCGGTGTGAGCCCGGTCCAGACTGATGATTGGGAACCGTCCTCAGGGTCCTTGTCTCCAAGTGTCCTTTTACCCTGTCCACACTCCGACTGGGTACATCTCCACAGTGTTAACGAAAGGTTGTTATAACCCAGACATTTTACTAGTCTAGCTTCTTTTTTTTATCGTCTTACTTGCACTGACTTTTACAGTAACATGTAAATCTATTCCTACATAAATGTTATTATGTTGGGATTTTAATATAAAAAGAGCTGCATTAATATAAGTATTTACGGACAGTCACTGTTTTGTTTTTTTGTGGACCAAATACAGAAAATTATGATTAGGTTCTTATGTTTAATTTTTTTTTATTTCCCAACTATCTCCAGTCTGATGCAGCTTACAGCACTGCACTTTTACTGTCTGTCTGGACATGGTTGAGCGGTTTACACTTCCAGCTCTGCAAAACAGCACGACAACACATATTTGTCTGTTTTTTTGGCAATATTATTTTTTATTCTTCCCTGCTGCTACTCTTGCCTCTTATTGAGAAAAAGAACTAACTAACACAACTAGAGCTCCTACAAACAAGTTGAAAGTCCTATAATACCTGCTGAAAATGTATACTTTTGAAAAATAGCAAGCCTCTTTTTCAAGTTTCGCAAGGTGCTTTGTGTTATTTGTTATGAATAAATCATCACCTCATTCATTTTGGGACATCAGTAACATTGCTGTAAACATATTAGACTGAAAGGCTTGCAGCTTCTGCTCTGCATTTTACACCGAAAACCACCAAGTACACTCGATTGGCACGGCATGAAAAAGAGGAGGGAAGGGCGCTGTTCTTTCAGAGTTGTCAGCTAGTGATGGTGAAAATTATGATTTATTCTGCACATAGCACCTTTAAGAGGTTTCTGATACATGTTCTTTACCTCCACGGATGAAAAGCTAACAGACAACAGAAGGTAAACTGTGTGTTTTCCTCCATGCTGCTTTGATTTACGGCTGCTGTTAGACTCACATCAAGGCCACACGGAGGAACCGAGCGCTCACTGTGGAGATGCACCCAGACTCCTGCTGAGGCTACTTGTCGACCAGTTTTGCCAGGCTCTCTCTCAGGCCGCTCAGGTCGCAGATTTTGATGTCCAGAACCTCAATGATGTGTCGAACGTCAACCTCCGCCTGCTCCTGCTCCTCCCGGTTGGAGGCCAGCGTTTTTTCAGCACTCTGAACTCGATCCTCCAGCTCTGTGTTTCGTCTCTCCATCTCCTGCAGACACATCAGCAGTTTAGAAAAATAATTCTATCATTTGGATTTTTTTCCTGCATGAGTGTCCAAGCTCTATATCTGACATATTTTTTGTACTTTTGTGATGTTGGCACGAACAACCAAAGTGTGAATTTTGACATTTTCTGTGAAACATATCTTGCAGAGTCGTATCGCAAATCAGATCAAATTTGTCTACAAAATGGACAAAGTAATTCTTGTAATCACTGCAATTGTTTTGCTGTCGGTCCATTAGTGTTCCCTGAAAATAAATGTCAGTGCAATGGAGGACAAGTGCTTTGTAGATTTTCTTTCTTCCATGTGGGCTGTACCTCAGTCAATTAAGATCACAAGCAACTTATTCAAACTACCTAAAATGTTATAACTACACAATACTACTGCAAATTCTATTTAAATGTTTACACCTGTAAACTTAGTTTCGTGATGAGGTTTATAATTGATCCCAGAGTGTCTGCAAGTCTCTATTTTCTCTGTACAGCATTTATATTATTTCTCTCTGTCTTTCTGTGCATTTAGATTTTAACACGAGTAAAGAACCAGTCAATACTGTAACAAAACCTAAAACTGCTCATTCAAACTGATAACAGCATTAAATGCAGTACATCTTTGTGGCAGGTACAAGTAAAACATCAGGCTTTAAAGCTACTTTGGTAGATACTGATTACTTCTTTTTTTTTTTTTTTTAACTAATTTTTCACTCTTTGTGTGGCTGCTGACTGAAATAAAATTTGCTGAAGAGCTTCTCTCAGGGTTATTTGCTTTAAACTGTTTATACTGCAGACTTAAATGTACAATTTTGTGTTTTATGAGGTAAGCAAAATGCACCTGAATTATGGAATGAACACAAAGACAGCAAAGGTCAAATATGAATGCACATAATTTACAGCTGACACCTCTAGTAAGAATGATATAGGGCCTAATGAAGTCTATGCAATATGCATCAGCTATGATCTCTCACATTAATGAGGAAATTCAATACAATTTGTTTCCTCCTTGAAAATCTTAAATTCAGCTGCACTGATTCTTTGCTGCTGGTCTGAACTGTACTGTCTCTTTTACAGGTGCCCTTATTATTGCCTCGATTATTCCTCAGTAGGCTGTGTGATTCTCTGGTTTGGAGAACAACAAAAACAGATGCATCAATAAAACTAAAACATACCATAAAAATTACTACTATAAATATCTACAGAGTTAAAATCAGGTAAATAGTTTGTACTGTGAAAAGAGTGACTGATAAGTGTCATAGTGTACTAGTGGGCCCTTTCTCTGACATAACACAAGCTCTATTCAGTGAAGTGACAATGAAAATGGAGGTGAGGAAAACCAGTTTGTGCAGGACAAATTTAGTGTAATTATTTTAACAGTTTGTTAAATAAATGCAGCAAAAGAAGAAAAAAAATCTGAATGTTGAGCAACAAGTTATATATATATATATATATATATATATATATTATAAGTAATTTTACTGGAAAAATTACTTAAACTATTAACTGATTATCAAAATAGTTGCCAGCTAAAACAGCCAGTAGATGAAAGCTATAAGTCTGAGTGAAGTGACATTGTCTAACTGTATTTGTACAGCAAAACAAACTGTTGACTGCAGCTTGATGGGTCAGTTTAAGCACTCCAGAACAACTTTTAAGGAAACAACAAAGATTAAACTGGTCATCATTTTTTTTATTTTTTTTATTTCACTTTATTAATCCCCGAGGGGAAATTTCAATTTACCTGGAATCTCTGCATGGCCTCCTCTCGCTCCTTCTCCAGCTCCCCCACATCTGTTTTCTTACTCTGCAGACTGTGGATTTCCTGGGAACACAGTCATTTCAAATAGTTAACGCACCGTAGTCCTGATCCCAAAACACATCCATGAGACGCAAACTATTCTTCTCTTGTTTTGCACCAAAATACTCGAGATGTGGCTCAGAAAGAAGCCGAGTCATTTATCATACAGCAGGGGTCGAGGATAAGATCTGGGACACCTTGATGTTCCCTGGGAGGAAAGGGGCTCGGCCTCCAGGGACACATACCAGTCTGACCCAGCAACAATCCTGTTACCTAAAGTGGAACTTGTTAAAATGGCGGGACAGATGTGGTCACGTTAATGAGGCAGGAAGACAGCAGCAGGCTGCTTTTAAATAATATTTCACTTTTATTTATCCAGAGAAAATGGATTTTGGCTGAGTGTGTCCACCATCCATTTGATATATGGATATAAAAAGCAAAAAATACCAGATAATAATAAGATAATACTTTAAATTCACATGGAGGTGGCAGCAGATGGAAATCTGCATCCTGCCTCAAGTCTCCACATTAACTTGTGTTTTATGAGATGGTGGCACTCTCAGCCTGAATCAACAAGAAAAATTACAGTGTTTTAGAGAGGAATCCAGATTTGAGCAGAAATAGAAACTAGCAGGGTGTACGTAAAAGGCAGAAAACACATTCTGCTCTATTGTTTATGCCCACTTGAATTTTTATGAAGTCATTATCTTTTGGACAAGATAAAAATCAAGATAGCTGAAGCAGAGACTTCATTAAAAAACCTTGAGGATGATTTAGTGAACAAGTACTCAAACTGACTTCTACTCAAACTCCCATAATACATTTACAAGTTACAGTATTACTGAATGTTTCCAGGATTTTATTTTTTTAATATCAGATGGATATTCATGCTGACATATCCAATGGATTGCTGGCAATATTTTATGTCTGCTGTTATATTTGCAAGCTTTCTACACTGAGCTTCCCTTTAAGAAGGCAAACAGATTTGGAGAGTGTGCAGCGCGGCGAGAGAACTTGGTGTCTTGCCTGGTTTTTGGCGCTCAGCAGGGCTTCCAGCTCCTCCAGTGACCGACTCAGCTCCTCTTTACCAGGCTGACCAGCAGCAGGATGCCCCAGCTGGGACTCCAGCTCTGCCACCTGGAACACACAGACACATGAAGAACACGTACTTCAAAACAACATAACTAGATGACACGACTGAGACTAACAACACAATCAGAGCTTTTTAATTTGTTAAAAGTGTGAGCGCCTTTTTAAATGGTGGTAGAGAAACCCAGGAACAGGAGGCAGCAATTGTCACCACAGATTCAGCATCTCTGTAGCTGATATAATGAGAAGGCGCGGACTGGAGAGCGAGATCACAGAGGCAGCGAAACCAACGTGACGTTAACAGTCTTGTGTTATTCAGAGAGTGACTGGGAGCCAGTGGAGGTCAGGGAGAACTGGTTTGATGTAGCCTCTGGAGTATGTGTATTTCAACAAAAGGACAGCAAGTACACAAGTCATGTTAAACACAATAATAATTAAAGATCTATTAAAATGTTAAGAAATAATCATTCTTTGTGAACAGTATTGTTCTTGTTCAAAGCCTGAATGATGAAAATCAGCAGCAGACAAGACAAAATGAAACCACATCACTTCAACAATGCTTTAAATCTCTCAATCTCACCTGGTGGTAAGAGGCCTTGCTGAGAGGCCAAACAGTTTTACTTCAACTGGCCAAAAAAAACCAAAAAACATTTTATTTAATTTTATTCCAGACTTGAGATCATATTTAAACAAATAGCATTACAATGATTAAAAAAATTAGTTGTTAATAATTTAATATTTTAGAAATGGTTTTTTTGCCTGTATTTAGCCACGTAACATCCCTAACTGACATTAGCTTGACAACGTCGGCATCTGACTCTTCAGTTGATTTCCTCAAACTGAATGAGAGCAATTTTGAAATGGCTACAAGGTTTAAAAAAAAAAAAAAAAAAAAGTTGTTAGATGACTGTTTAAATGCTGACTACAGCAGATTTTGAGTGATTTTTCTAATTAATAAATGGTTACCTTGAATTTGAAACCATGGTCTTTGTTGTTATTGTCTGAGGCTAATACATGGTTCACAATTAAAAGAACTGCTGGTATCCGCATTGCGAAGTTGTTTTTGGGAAATTTGGTTTTCTATAGTCTGAAAACTTTGTCTCATGGGAATGTGTTGGTGGGTTTTTGCATAATCCAGCTGATAGACAAACATGAAAAATGAGAACCTGCCTGATGGGTAAAAAGGAAAGGAAGGTAGAAAGGAACAAACAGAAAGTAATTTAAAGAGGAGAACGATGCGCTAGAGTATGTATAATGTACGGGCGTTAAAAAGGTTTTATAAACCTAATGTATGGTGTCATTTTCTAAATCCACAGAACAAGAAATAACCCTTCACCTTGAGGGAGAACATGACATCAGCAGAATTAACATTAAAAGTTTTTTTTTACATTAATGCAAATGCAATAATGGACTCACAAATATACACGCACACACACACGCTCACAAGTACATACACATTTGATGAATACTAGTGATGGAACTGAGGAAAACCAACAGAGGTTCATCGCCTACCCACCTACACTTTACCCTCCATCTACAAGCGCACGCACACACGTGCACACACTTTTGTACAGCTTTGTCACTCATTAACATAATGCATTCTCTGGCCCCTTGAGCGCCGAACCCTAGACTTTACCCTAACCCTAATCTAAACCTAACTTTAATCTTCAACCTAAAACCAATTCTTAACCGTCAAAGAGCCCTTTGAATGGACCTCAATGTCCTCACTGTCAAAGTCTCTTCAATCCGATAGTCAACAAAAATGGATCCTCTCAAAGATAGTTGTACAAAGCGTGCACACACAGGCACCAACACACACACACACACACACACACACACACACACACACACACACACACACACACACACACACACACACACACACACACACACACACACACACACACACACACACACACACACGTGCGCGCTCTAATGAAGCAATTTCCACAACGGATCAAGTCCATTTCTTCAGCATTCATCATGCATCACTCTGCTGTGTAATCTACAAATGACTCAAGGGCATTTCCTTTTTACATTCCCTCTCTCATCTGATCTCTCTTGACTCTTTCTCCATCACGAAACACACACACACACACACACACACACACACACACACACACACACACACACACACACACACACACACACACACACACACACACACACACACACACACACACACACACTACCAGTCAAATGCTTCTATGGAAAAAAAGAGTTTTACTGCCAACAGGCCCCGCACTGGAGCCGCTCGCCTGGGAGACTTTTTATTTTTTAATTCATGGAGGGATGTGACCTTGCGAGAGATTTTGATGGAAAATATGTTGCCCAATCTGACCCACATTCCTCTGCATTTAACATATTAATGTAAAAGTCAAAGACTGTGAGTGACAGTTTGACGAAACAAGGACAAACTGTTCAGCATCTGAAGTGGGAACATGATGTGGTTTAAAGTTTGTGGATCAACGTGATCCTCCTCTGCCATCGCTCAGGGCTCATGACAGTCACAGTACAGCACCGACACTGACAGGGTGAGGGGTTCAACTCCCTCTAGACTTACATTGAAAGCAGGGTATTGTATATTTTTCTTGCAGTGGGAGGAATCAGAGGAAGACAACTATCTAATTGTTTTAACAAGTTTTCACACAGTTTGAAGCAAGAGGATTTGATAATAAGACACTATACTTTAAAACTGATCAGGCTGTCACTGCATCATACTGTTGTTTTTGGCTCGACTGACCTTTGATATGCACTTTACAGGTATTAATGGTGCCTTAATTGCATTAAATCAGGTTGCACGTCGGTGTGGACTGAAAGATGAAACCTGACATGAGACGTGATCACAGCTGACAGCTGAGGTGAAACATCTGTTTGCTAATTGTTTGCCAGACACAGTTAGTTAAAATGAATTGAAATGACATAAAATTCCAGAGCTGCCGGTGAATTAAGCTACTCTGAAAGAATTTCAACTACAGTAATAATATGTATAGAGTTGAAACAATTACTCAAACTATTAGTCCATCAACAGAAAATTCATGAACTTATAATCAATTAAGCACTTACAAATTTTTAAGGCAATAATTAAATAAAATCTCCAGCTTCCAGGTTCTCAAATGTGAATATTTGCTGGTTTGTCTTTGACAGGAAATGTAATGTCTTTGGGTTTTGAAGATGTCACCTTAAGATCAGGAAAATTGTGATATTTTCTGGTATTTTACTGACCGAACAAGTTGCAGATTCAAGGAAATACCTGCCAGACGATAATGATAATAACCGTTTGTTGCAGTGCTTCAAAATGTCGTTGAACTGATCTTTTATGATAGATAGGAGCTTGGGAATTCAAACTAACCGTTGACCTCCTACTTGTGGTTTATTTTAATGTTGGTGGGTTTTTTTATTGCCAATTTTTCACATTTCAGTTCTCCCTGCTCCACCTGAATGTCTGAAATGTAAATGTGTGTAGGAGCGTAGAGAAGTTCCCCTGCCACCATGACCAACATTTCCATTTCTCTCCCTTTAGCATCTCCGCTGTGTTTTCACAGCCAATTTCAAAGAGGCAGTTTATAGATTCCACACAGCGCTACGTCGCACGGCATCCAGGCCGAGCCTCAAAAAACCCATTGGAGGCTTAAAGTGGGGGGAGGGATGGGAGCTCCACAGTCCCGGAGGACTCAGCCCTTTCCTGTCATCCACTGTGCATTTAAAAGCCACTGTCCCTAGAGGGAGCAGCTCCGTATCTCTGAACTCCACACAAACGTTCACGCAGAGAGAAAACCTGTGAAAACTATGACATCTTTCTAAATGAATGTTCCCTGGAACATTTTAATCTTAAGAGACAAACAGAGGCTGGTTATATTCATATTCACATACACCAAACATCCACAAACATGTTTCAAACTGTGCCAATCGTATGCTCAACCCATATTCTGCACTTCCATCTCACAAGATACCGTCGCACTTGTTAGCAGACGTGTGATCATTTGCGAGTAGAGTTTGGTAATACAAATATATTTATATAAAAATGGATATATAAATATACATGTAAATTTGCTTCTGCCAGAGATTTTTTTTTTGCCAGACTGTTCATGCTGTGGTCTCTATACTCTCTTTAACATATCTGGATGTACAGATGGCTAATATGGACACAATCACATATCACAATACTTTCGATGAAATACCTCGATATTAATGTTAATGTTGTGACAGTATTGTAGGGCTATCCAATGCTGCTTTCATGAAACATTATACACAAGTACACAAAAAAACGTATTTAAATATCCTGCAGTGAAATGTAATGTACCATCTCATGTGTTGCCAATGAAAGCTGAACAGAGGTCAGAGTGAACCCAGAAACCCAGAAAATAAAGGCAGAGCCTGAACACAGACATGGCTGAAGCTGAGAGTGTGACGAGGGAGGAAACGCCAGCCAACCTCTACGGTGATTTATCTTCTTCCTCTAACTGGGGCAGAGGGGGGAGGAGGTGGGCAGTATAAGGTGTCCTGTCCCACACACACAAAAAAACCCATCCCTGCCCCCTTCAACACCCAACTGCTAAACCCTGGAGGCCTGCTCCACTTCCAGCCACCTGGTTGACTTTGCTGCCGTGTGTGTGCAGCTCAGCGTGTGTGTGTTTGAGGGGGTAACCTTCACCTGGGCTCATTTAGATGAAACCACAACTTGAGCTAAAAATAAAGGGCCGGTTCTCTGTCACTAGTGATAACAGAGTCACGGCCGGCTTGTTTGCCGCAGCACTTAATTCTGTCGCCTTGAAGAAGCTTTGTTAAACTTGACCAAGTGCATAATTTTCTCTTCCTAAATTAAAGATGAAATGTTTGCGTTCTGGCCCTGCGATTTTCAGAGGAGCCTGTCAAGAGAAATATCCCAAGGAGCGAGGCAGGATGAAAAATGCATCTGCAGTTCGGAGCAGCTTGTGTGGGGACTTTAGTGTGAGATTTAGATGTATGAATATAAAAAAAAAAAAAAATTGCATCACATCCAGCTGGTGTCTGAGTGGTTACAAAGGACAGGAATGAAAATCAGATGGTGTATTTGTGCTTAATTTAAGTAAAGCATTTATTTGTCTTACCACATCTGCTGTTTCAAACTGCATGCATACACACAGGGGTTTGGAGATTTGGTCTAAATTATGACCCTCGAGGAGAACTGGTGCTGTTGCAGGCAAATGTAGCCTGGTATTACCATCTGGGTCTCAATACACCCGTCGTTGCACCCTACTGGGCGTCGACTTTGGGTTAATTTTGAAACTACAATGGTCTCTGATTGGTCCGGCCTTCAGAGCAGCAGAGATAACGATAACATGAAGAGGGTTTCCAGACTATAAACACAGCAGAAAACTGAAGCTGTGAGCAATGGTCTGGCGGAGCAGATTTTATTTATGTGTTTTCTGTTTACGGCACTTTGTATGAAAATCTAAACTACTCATGGCATTATATTCGAGAGCATCATCACTTTACTTTGAGTGCCTAAAACCTTTGCTCACATTTCGAGATAACAAAAAAAAAAACAGCTCCACTCAACTGTTTCTCTTTGGTTATGAAATTAAAATATCGAATAGATCATATATCTTTTTTACAAAGATGAAAATCACACTTATCTTGATTTTACAAACTACAAAACAAAAGACAACGTCAATCAGACACTCAGCTCTGATTAGGAAAAAGGAAATGCAAACCGTCACCATAGCAACGACATTGATGCTTAGTGCTTCTCTCAGTGGTGAATTAAGTTGATTGCAAACAAAATTGTGTGGCAAGTAGCCACGATAGAAATGTGATAATAAGCCCTGAAACTCTCCAACCAAGAAAACAAAGCACTCGTCTCCATCAACCTCATCCTGTATTTTCTTACACTTGTTATGCATCATTTCTGTCAAAGCTCATGGTCTTAACTCGTCTCAAAAATGACTATTGGTCAGTTTAAGCATCCACCAAACACTATGAATTGCACCACACTGTTAATGACTGCAGGACTACAGTGCTGCTGTGCTGTGCACCCTCCAGATGTTGTCACCTGGTCTCGGAGGCGATCGGTCTCCTCCTGGTATTCAGCCAGCTGATTCTTCCACTGCTCCACGCTGCTGTTGGCTTCCTGCAGCGCCGCCACCAACTTGGCATTGCTGTCCTGCAGAGTGAAGAGTTCAGCCTCCAGGTTTATCTCACACATGGACCTGAGGAGAAGTTACAAGAAAACACAGACTTAATTATGAATGTTAAAAACCTTGTAGCTCTCTTTCAGTCTTTACTGCTTTAGCTGCTAAATGCTTCACTGTGTTCACCCCGACTAAACCCAAACAATGAGCCTAAAGACACTAAAAGCTCCAAAGAGTTGAGAGAAACTAAAGACATTGTTCATGTAAAAATATTAATTAGTGCTGCTTTAAACACATAATGAGTGTTAGAGTCAGAAAGACGCCTTTCTGGTGAGGAAAAAGCTGCAGATAATGAAGTAATAAAGTGAAACATGTATATTATGCTGCACCAGCTGTTTGATTACAGTTTATGGGCATTTAATGAGTTTAAGGAGCCATAAGTCTGTGTGTTTCAGGGAAGTTTGTAACATGTAGGGGATTTATTTTCCTATTATAATTTAAATATTCTATTGCTCCGTCATATTTTATGTCTTACAATAAAGTCCTGCACATTTGTTACTACTGACAGTTTGTAGGATGTCCATCATGGCTTCACAGGCTCCTAAAGAGGTTTGCGAATTTCAGCTTTGATGTTAGAGTAAGCCAGTAAGCAATAACTATTATTACAGCAAGTTATCTCAAAATCATATCTCACATTAGTTAATTAGGTTATTGAAGGTTGTTTTTGTGTTTAAACCTGTAACAGCAAGGAGCAGGAAGCACATTTATCAGTAGAAATTCACACCACTGGGTACTATGGAAGTAAAACAAAGCAACACAGGCAATGTGTTCACCTTTATTAGTTTGTGAAGAAGATCCTGTGTGCTGCTAAAGTTCAGGATTCAGTGGGGATATTTAATAAACCAGAGGGCTTTCAGCTGAGAAGATGGATTTTAGGAAGCACATTCTTTGCTATTACAACTAAACTAACAGCTTGGCAACCATAAAGCTGCTCACCATAGCAACAGGAGAGAAAAGCCAGCATAGGTTTATAACAATCATAAAATAAAATGGCTGGGATAATAGGTTGTAAAGCAGCCGAGGAGTGCTTTTCTGCTCCCTGTTCTCAGGAAGGTTGAGTGATCAATAATAGCCTCCATGATGATGATAATTATGAGCTGCTAAATTCAGCGCCAGTAAGGCTTGGATGGTCTTGAGTCATGGACCGACACAGATTAAAAACAACACATGAATCAAAACTTTGGGCTATGACTCAGGTGAGAGCAGGAAAGTGGTTTTGAAACATTTTAGTCTGCTGAGAGCGCAAACATGAGACACAAACACACAACACTGCAGAGTCTGTGGTAACAGTCAAGTTCCAAATATTCTCAGTCTGTGGTCCCACTCCCGGTCCTTTAAAGTCTCAGCACTGTAAACACCATCTCTCCATACAAACAAACGAATGTCTTGAGCTAATATTATCATTGTCTTTCCCCATATTGTAATTTTACTTGAGTTATTTCTATCTGTACGTCTCATGTATTCTCTGTCTGTCCATCAGGGAAGTTGGATCCAGTGTCTGTTCCTCTCTCCGAGGGACAGAGGATGGGGAATGCTGCACAGACTACAAAGCCTTGTGAGGTAAAATTGTTGTTTGTAGTTATATAAATAAAAGTGATTTGACTTGACCCCGTCAACTCCAGATTGGTTCAACACAATCGATCCTGCTGACCGGGACAGCACTCAACCTGCCCTACATTTACCCTCACCTCCATTAATCCACCTGCATTGTATAGATTGGTTAGAATCCACCCAATATAAACTGGGTAGGGACTTATTTTTCTAGTATAAATGTTTGTTTTCTGCTGTCACTTCTGCCAAGGAGGTTGTGTTTTTTTTGTTTGACAGCAAGACGGTGGGAAAAATACTGGCCCGATTTTCATGAAACTTGGTGGAAGGGTGTCGCATGGGCCATGAAGAACCAGTTCAAGTGCTTCTATTCATTTATGCTGTTTATTCATTTTGAAAGTGCGGTAAAAGACATCATGAAAACAATTAGAGTAAGAATTTGGATAATAGAAATAAAGGAGTCCAAGTGCTTTTCTGATTGGTAATGTGTCTTTTTCTTTTTTTACAACTCACACTTGAGAAAGAAATAGTTGGTGTAAGCACCACTTCAGCTTCCTGGATGGGTAACAGTTTGCTTTGTTTGCAGAATAAATCCACAATCCTGTCACAGAAAATTGCACCACCGCGTGCCAAAGAAGTCATGGTTTTTAGTTTTGTTCATGAGAAGTTTAAAAAACCTGTGAATTTTGAACAAGTAAGTTGTTTTTGGGTGGATCCAAATTTTTATATTTTCTTTCATAAATTTGGTGTTTAAAATAACAAAAACAGAGAACTGTGAAGCCTTACCAGTGAAATGCACTCTTTAAATACTTTTCGGTCTAAAGACTTGTAATCATCAGGCGCTTTCAGACTGAAGGAACCTTTTCATAGTTTTCAGAATTGTTGGAAGTAACACCTTTTTTTTGTATCAGCACTGCAGAAACTGAGTTGTAGTTCCATGAAAGCCATTTTGAGGGACCTTTTTATACTCGAGAACAAGGAGAACGTTGACTGACGTAAGTGTCCGTTGATTGGTCGAACAAATGATTTAGTGAAGTACACGTAACCACCATTTATAGAACCCCTTTATACGTTAGTAGTTGTAAACAACAACAACAACGCCTAACGTTAACCTTAAAAATTGGAACAAAACACGGACAAATGGGTCTTTGCTGTTGTTGCTGCATGTTGTCCAGAAGTGATGTTGCTGACATCAGTAGAGTGTTTATTTTGGTGCTGCGAATGCAAACAGAAAAAAAAGTCCTTGAAGATATGTTGTTCTACGGGGCTCTCCCGGGTGGCGAGTTCCTCTCATGAAGTCACCAGAACTATTTCGTCCGAATGAGCCTGTTGTTTCCTTCCTCTGAGGACAGATGTTAGTGGCTTGAGTCAGTACCAGGTACTGCACAGAGCTCAAAAGGGTACTTTGGGTTTTTACATCTGCTCATGTGACCACGCTGGGGGACTGAATCACAACGTTTAGAGAAAACGTACTAAACCCTTAAAGACACGATTTCCATCCCAGCACTCCCACATGCACATCTGCTACTCTCCCTGTCATTTCATTTTTATGTGTGTTTTATATCTCTGTGTTTTGTGTATTATATTGTTATGGGTTGTTTTTAAAAAAAAATATTTTTATGTTCTATACTGCATATTGTCCCTCCTCTGTCAAGTCAAATGCAAATAAAGTAAAAAAATATATAAAAATAAAACTTACTCAGGATATCTGTATAAAAGCTAGCTATCATGTAAAACAAACCATATTTTCTGAGATTTCTGATCTTACACTGAGAAAAGAATGATACAATACACAGAACTCAGGAGGAAAAATATTTTTTCTATATAATTTTTCAGTGTCTACAGAATTGTGTTTATCATCCCTGAAGAGTAAAGGGAACAACTTCTCAGGACCATTGTTGTTCCAAATTTGTGTGTGCGTCCTAAAAACGACAATAATTTTTTTTTTCCAAAGGCACCATCCACGTGTGCCATAAAACAAACTAGAAGAACAATTTATCGTCGCTTTGTTGTATTAAAAACTCAACGCTTTCTCTTTCCAGACAAAACACTCAGGAGACACAAAGCGTGGTGGTAGAAACTAGGACAACAACTTAATATTGTAAAAAAAAAAATAATAATAAAAAACTAAAGATAATCCCTTTATTTTCACGGGGTGTTACAAAAAAAAAAAAACATTTCAGAAGCTGCAACCAGTGAATTTTTGGCATGTTGAGAATAGCATTATTGAAATAATAAATCAATTATCAAAATCCGAAATTAATAAATTAATCAAAATTACCGTTTCAACTCCAGTAAAAACATCTCCAAAGCAGAAACAAAATGGCGTCATTACCCTTCAGACAACATCTTCTTGACCCTCTCCTTCTCCGCCGTCAGCTCCACTTCAGCGCTCTTACTGCGAAACAGCTTTTCCTCTCCGGGCCCGTTGACTGTCAGCAGCGGCGGAGAGTGACGGTCCTCTGACAACTCCTGGACCGGCAGCACCGCCAGGGATAACAACACAAACAGGACATGAGCTCCAGTGTGGAGATGGAATAATATCAGCAGCAGATCTGTAACGCATCAGTTTCATGCAGTAAAAGTGCTTCTGGGAAAACAATGAAAAAGTTAGAAATCTGGTGTTGGTGTGTGCATTAAAGTTATGCACATGCTGGCATCAGGCTGGGATGATAATGTCTGCTGAGAAATCACGTATACTGCACATCTGGCAAGAGGCTAACGAGTGGCACAGGTCCCAATCAGTACCGACACGCGGGAGGAATTCAACCTTTTGATTAATTAACATTTTTAGTCTTGATGGTTTTACAAAAAATATTCAGCTTTAATTACATCTTAGTTCAATGATGCTCAATTTGAGTCTAAATGGAGTAAAAAGAGAAGATGATCACCTACAAAGTTATATTATTATATCACATTTCTTCCATAACACATGATCATCCTGAGCAGATGCAGTTTACGGTTGTCCTGGAGCAGTAAATATCTTTCTGCCTGCTCATAGCTGAAGCGTAACTCTGTCAGTTCAAGCTGTAAAAGTGTGGATTCAATGTTTGGAGTACCACAACCTCCATTTAAATGACTTATTTCACTATCAGAATTGAATGGTTCTGCTGTAAGGACTTTAAATGTGTTAAGTGCCATGAAATAACCTGTGTTGTGATTTGGCGCTATATAAATAAAATTGAATTGAATTGAATAATCCATCAGTCCAATAATATTTGGAAAGTGCAGAAGAGCCGCATGGTTGAAATATTTTATTCACTTCTATGCGAGCACAGGGCTAAACCGAACGGTAGCTGGCTCGTTCTCTGGTGTATGTATTCATCTTGCCCGTGTGAAAATGTCTGACCAGACACCAGATTTTGAAAAACAAATGCAGAGAGATCTATCTGGCGGTGACAGGCTCAAATGTAGCCGAAGTTAAAAGTCCCCGCACAACAGTTTGAACTTATTTGTTGACAGATGCGATTTTGGGGGAGATTTGTGAGTCGACATTTTGTACTCATTCATATTTTTTGCACAACTATACCATTATTATCTGGAGCTTTGCCTTTGCTGTCTTTCTTGGTAGCCTACGGTATAAAATGAGGGTTAAACTAACTGAAAGGTAATACAGTACAAGAGAATTCATTCATCTTCCTCTCATGTGAGAAAGAGCCTTTGACTTTGACTTTACAGCATCCAGATGTCTCGACTCCTGCCTGCTCGAACCAATACGCTTTGATATTTTCCTTCCCTGCTGCCCAGAAAAAGGCTCAGGCTTCCTGTCACACAATTCTGTGAACATTTCATTCAGTTTGAGACTGTGGGCTGAAAGACTGCTCCGTCCCCGTTTTAAAAGCGTGCTGATGAATTAGCTGAGGCACATTTCTATACCACCCGTCGACTTCTTTCTTTTTCCACTTTCTGCATAGAAAACCTAAACCTGAACTTTTCAACGACCGAGTCCGTCGCTGAAGTGTTACAACCCTGCACTTACTGTAGAAAGAGCTTCTATTATTAATTTGAGTGAGCCTGACTGTATCCCTCTGAGGACACTGGTTTATTATCTAGAGCTCAGCAGCTCTCAGCCGGTCCTTATGGACAGATATGGAAATACAACACACAGCCGACTCATGTGGATGAGTTCTGTGTCCAGAAAAAGGAACCAGAGAGCAGAAAAATCAAAGCTAAGGCAACTCCAGTTCGGCCCCAAAGCCAACGGATCGGCTGTGCGTATCCCTGAATAATTCACAGTGCGGATCATGTTTAAGTCATAAATGGGATTACAAATTTACAGCAGTTTTTCCCGTATGTTGTTCACTAACAGGCTGAGTGGGAACAAGGCGGAGAGACTGGAGCACAACCCTGCAAATTACGAATGACTAATTAATCAAAGTTCAAAAGACTGCCCCGTTTTAAAGGAAAAATCCGCGTATTTTCTGCTCTCAGAAGATGTTTGATGTCTATGAAATGTATCCTCTGGATAATAGTTTTAGAAAGGGATGATGAAATTAGCTGCATGTTGCCCTTTACTATACATCTATAAAAAAAAGATCAGGTTCACTTACATTTTGCCTTGTTTTTACTCTCCCTAACAAAGCTTGTTATTTTTCTCTTTCGCAGCAAACGCCGGCTGTGTTCTGATGCTAAATTTGTTCTGAAGTCAACTTTGATCAGACTCAAGATAAATTATTGAGCATGATAGTCCATGCAACACTAAGACTAAGAGCACCACGGTCCCTCAAACAAAAGAAGATGCTTGTCTTTGTGTTGCTTTTTTAATATGAGGTGGAGTATGTGTTTTTACGCACCTGCGAGAGCTGGATGAACACATCCCAGGATGCATCAGTGGAAAGGCAAAGGGAAGAGAAAACAAATAAAACATTAGATGAATAAAATCATGCCTTAACCCATATATATATTTTTTTTACCACGTAGTGATCCATCCCACTTTTGGTTCACGACAGTTCAGTATCTCTGCACAGAAACTGACAATTTTCTGTTTCTGGTTTGTTTGTTAACAGAAGAAGAAGGTCTTTAGGAGAAGCTCTGATTGCAACTGAAGGCGAGAAAAAACAAAGAAAGCAAACTGTATGAACATAGGAAGAGGAGGTCACAGTTCCACCCACACAGTTTTGATTGACAGGTGATCCTTTGGTAACACAATAGGAGAGAGAGCTTAGCAACAAGCAAGGCAGACAAAATTAAGATGGAATAAACGTGTGTTTTTCATTCTTTATAATCAACAACATTCACAAGTGGGTAAATGTGTATTTGAACTCTACATGCGAACTTAAAAACTTCCGGGGTCCTGAGGGAAGCCTCTATCGTCGATGGTATCCCACATATTTTAAATATTCAGTAGATTTTCTGAGAGCCTTCATCATGACGTCTCTGCACCACTGTTTGTCTTAAGTACATCTACACTGTTTATTTATTTATGTCGGCATCAGTCCATTTGCTCCTGTAGCTTTATAAAGCTCCTGTTTCTTTGCACTAGTGTTTCATTGAGACCACAAACCCGCTTTATTTATTCATCTGTTCTCTCATCTGAGGCACGAGCTCAGGCCTCCCCTGAAGCACCCGTCCTCCAACGCACAGTCACACACATGCATTCACTTCTTTTTAGCAGGTTTTAATGCAGAGTCTGTGGTTTGAAAAATTGATGGCTGGCTTTTCTGTTTGCCTCTCCGTCTGCCTATGCACAGACAGCAATGTATGGGAGGAGGTGCCGAGGAGGGGGGAAAAAAAGCTCCAATAAACAGGCGCAAACAAATGACAGCTGTTACATGTCAGAGGAGGGAAACAGTTTCTTCGTCCTGCTGTGCTTCCACTCACTCAGCTGATTTATTGACAGGGATGCTGTTTCTTGCGAACCGTTTATTTACTTTTACTGTGCAGCTCAGTGGTTTCTACTCTGTTCTTTTTGTCTGAAACGCCCAGTCCGATGAGCTCCAGCACACCTGGACACCAGATGTTATTTTACACTTTGAACTGTATAAAATGTAATAATATTACAATTATTTGTTCATACAAAGATCCTGGAGTCATCTGTGTTTAGGCATCCGTACTACCATCCTTTTATCTGTTATTTCAAGTGATCTATTCTTCTTCTCAATAAAACTTTAGTCTTAATCACAGACATTTTGGAAATTTGCTCATTTACTTTCGAGGCAAGAGTTAGACGTGAGGATTGATACCACTCTTACGTATCGTCAGTACAACAGCACACGGTATTGATTCAGGCTGATGGGAGTCATGTTATGATCAGTCTCGTAGACAGTAATTTATTGGTTATGGGGACAGAAAATATATCTTAAGATTGACTTTGCAACAATTTGCAATCCTACTTCTATGTTTTCTGACCCAGCAAATGTTTCGTGAGAAATACATTCAATTTTTTTTTTAAATATTTCGACATGTTCGTTTTAATATTTTCACCTTTTAGGTTTGTAGCACCTGCAGTAAAAAGGCACAGTTGAAGAATTTAAACCTACATCTTCCTGTAACAGACGGGAGCTTCAGAGTTTTATTGAACGCCCACAAACAGGATGTTTTAGAAATACAGTCTCTCATTGATAAATAAAGAGGAAATAATTCTATTATTTAAATTCTATAAGTAAGTAAGTTTCACTGAACATACTGGTATATGTTTCACTTCAATGTGTCATTGCCTTTGACACGTTATCTGTTAGAGCCATATTTTGTGTTGATAACAAATTATATTAGAATTTGCTTATTTACTGAGGTAATGTAAATCTTTCTTTTGACTTGTGAAATAAGATGAAATGAATATGCTGAGTAGTTGGTATGTATTAGTTGTGATTGACCAGATGATTGTCAGCTGATTATCAGCTGTGACAGGGGAGAAGGGGTACTGAGTTTTTTGTTCTTCTTCACCAAACATGGAGGAAACGTGAGGAAGGGGCATCGGTACAGTCTTTGACCTCACGTTACGTTACAACGAGAATGTTTTGTAAACTTTTTTGATTAATGTGAGAATAAACGAAACAACTGAATCGGCGACTGCAGCGTTACGATTTGGACCGGTTTAATGTGCGAGTCAAGCGGAGCTCCTATTAAGATGGCACAGTTTAAGTGAAAAGGACACGGCCACCACATTATCACTCACTTAACCTTCTTTATTATTGAGCATATTTACTGAAGCTCTGCTGCACAACACACGGCATCAACACTGATATTATTATGGCTTTAATTCGCCCCAGTAATAAAACCCTTCGATAAAGCATCTATTAAAAGACATTTTCATGAATATTATTCTGTTGCACAATTCAGTTTGTTATCTCTGCACTCAGTAGCCCTACAGCAGTCTGTTTATCATTCTTCATTCTTATCTCACTGACTTCACCATCTCCTCCTCCATCTTATCTTTCAGCTCTGCAAATAAGCCTGAAAGCTGAGGCTTTACTGCATGCAGATCCCCTGCTGCCATCCACATATCAGAGGCGGAATATGTGTTCTGTGAAGCCCAAGGCTGCCAAGATACAGCTCTGCAATACTATCGACAGTTACTGACCAGGGCTGTAGCCGACCGGCTGCAGGTGATGACTACTGATACATTGGGTGAAGTGGAAAATAAGATCTTCTGTCGGTTTGGCAGTTCATCACATCTTTGTGCAACATTTTGTAGCTAGAAATGTTTGTCTTTTAACTCCATCCGTGATCATTTAACTCGAGCACTACAAGAATCATGATGAATGTTTCTGCTCTCCACTTCAGTGATCTGCTCTCATGCAGAATACGCCCATGGGTTTGTAGAAAACTTGAAACAGTTCTCACATATTGGCAACTGTTTAGAAAAGCTTAGCCGCGTTAATGGAGCTCTTAACTGGCATTATACAGCCACACTGGAGCTGCCATCAATACTTGGCTGCCACTCAAACATACCTCACCCTCGTGTGCCAGCAACCTATAATAGCTTTCGTTGGCTACTATTTCTATATTACACAGGATCAGAGAGTCAGCAGCACGGTGTTTTACATCGTGCAGCGGTGAGCCAGAAGTGAGAAGATGTGATAATGACCTCAACAACACCTCTCTGTTTACAGCCTGCCACAAAATCAATGACTGCCATCTTAACGAGAAATCAGGGCATGTTGCTCGGCTGCTTCGGAGTGTTCATCTTTAGCACGTTGATGTGTGTGTGTGTGTGTGTGTGTGTGTGTGTGTGTGTGTGTGTGTGTGTGTGTGTGTGTGTGTGTGTGTGTGTGTGTGTGTGTGTGTGTGTGTGTGTGAGTGTGAGTGTCTTTGACTAAATGTGTGTATTCATGATTATGTGTCCATGTGGTGTGTGTTTGGGAGATGTCAGGCTTTTTTTTCCTATCCAATAGACAAAACAGGTTTCTCGTTGCCATGACGGCATGTAACACCTCTGTTTATTGTCATGCCACTGACCCTGACTCTGACCTCTGGGTGTTATTGGCCCCTTAACATCCCACTAACCTACGTTTCGTTGCAGTGAATGAAAAATGTATTTATCCATTTCTAATCTAGTGACAGGGTGGTGTTGATGCATGTGCATGCTGTGTTGCATGCTGTTGCCTGCCAATGAGGAGACATGCAGAGGCAAGAAACTCATTTCACACACGCTGTAGTTGCAATATCAACATACAACACGTGTGAAACAGGATCATGTGCATCTACATCCTGAGTTTTCCTTTTTAGAGGTTTCTGACACTTTTTTTCCCCCTTTTTTTCTTGTTCCCTCCACATTGTGTTTCTTTCTGCGTTTTTTTTTTTTTTTTTTTACCGTTTTATATTTGCATTTATATTTCCTTCATTATAAAGCATATGTACTAACTTTCATTTAAAAAGTGCTATACAAATAAACCTAATTGGGGCATCCCGATGGCCAGTTGGTAAGAGGCATACAATGTGACCACAACACTGGGAAATTGGGAGTGTGAACTCTTTTTTTTAGTACTTTGGACAATTAAGGAATTAAAAAAGAGATTTTATCCCTGAGCTTGAGGCAAATCACGAACACAAATCATACAACCTCATTTGTTTACTTCTCGGCTCGATCTCCCCCTGAAAATCAACCTTATGACAATTGCAGTAGATTATGGGTTGAAAACTGAACAAGTAAATGTTACAGATTGAGCCGACCTTTGACCTCATCTGACATCTGCTTCTGAGCAGCTCAGTTCAGCATCAATACACTGAGAAAACTGGAATAAGTTTCCTTATTGAAAACAATAGTTAAGTTTTACCAATAAATGCCACAGGCTGTGATAAAATAATGTTCAGTTTCTTGTGCTGTTGACCTTCTTGGTATTGAATCTCTGTTCTGTTGTTTCCAGCAGTGTCTTTCTCCCAGCCTCAGTAAATAAATAGACAACAACACACCATCAGCTCTTATGCGAGTGTCCCAGAGCCGAGGTTGCGGTTGGCAGCGTGACTCTGCAGTCTCCCAGACCTGCTGAGTAAGACTTACACACAGTGCACACACACAAAAGCAGAAACAAGCACTGCACTCTGGTCTGAATCTAAGTTCCTACAACAACCAAACACACACTTAACGCTAGCGAGCAAAAAATTTAGTTCGGCGGAGCGGCTCAGAGACTTGTCTGCGGAGCCTCTCAAACAGGGTGTGTACTAAGGGAACACACAGGGTGTTGATACTCTTAATTGTAAGAAGAACTGCTAAAAGTTTAGCAGAACTTTGAGGGGGGGAAAAGGTGAAGGACAAAACTTTTCCAAACTTTCCCTTCTCCATCTGAACCTCAGAATTATCAACTTCTCCAAGAAATCACCAACGCTGGCCGGATAAATGCCGGGGCCATTGTCCTTTCAGCAGCAGCCAGATTACCTTCAATTATGGATGATTCAGGTACCAGAAGTACCAGATGAGGATCCATCTAATCCCTCGTGACTCTTTATTTGTTTAAAATAGAAACAAATGCGCTGAGTTCGTCATGATATCTCCGCTCCTCCATCATATTGGCCTGGAGACCGTTATGTTCCTTTAAGGACGCAAGGTCAGCGACTGAACCTGTTGTCCCTTGACCTTTTATCCAAAGCCATGTTTAGACACACAGGCGATTTAAAATGTTCATGTTTAAAATTATATTTCCTCTGAGTGCAATCTATTTATAGAGTAATGACTTTTAAATTGTGACCAGCAGTGAGGTCTGAATACAGCTAACATCATGCAGATATCAAAGATGATTTTCCTCCTTTCCTCTAATATTAAAAATATATATATTTTTTCCTTACTCTATTACCCCTAATTTGTAAATTGGACAAAAAACAGCCTCCATTCAGACATCGTTAGATCTCCTGAGAATCCTCCCACCACCCAATTACAATGGAGGGTACTAAACTTCTAAAAACTAAGTTTAAACAACTCAACAGCAATTTGCCTGTTCAGAAACAACGTCTCCATTACACAGGATTAATTCACAGTTTAAAAAAAAAAAAAAAAAAAATCCCCTTCAGCAGAAAATATCTCTTGTTCAAAGTGAGGTTTTTGAAAAATGAATTTCCAAACTAGCGGATGGAAAAAATTCTGAGTTGATTTACTGCATGTTTTACTATAAAACCAATAAATTGTCACAGCAAAAATGCACATATTACTGTGTAAATGTTCCCATGTCACTTATTTTGGCTGAATATTGATCTTTGAACTTGTTTGTTTTAAGAATACAGAGTTGATATTTTCCACCTAGGAGATGTTCTAATCAGCCAGAGGAAGAAGATAACCTGTTTTTCTTTGAGTTTTAACAAGGTACAGGAGTGCCTCACCTGTGGAGCTGCAATGTTGAGCGCAGGGTTGGCCAGTTCAAACCTCTCCTGGGATTTCTCTCTGGCCAAACGGGCCGCCTCCTTCACCTCCTTAAACTGCTCCGCAAACTGTAGGTGGAGGACGAGAAGAGACACAAGTTGAGCTCAACAAACACACCAGATCGTCCTTTCTTCTACAGTCAGCCATCAATTAGTTGTTCTGGTATTGTAATCATTTACTCGTATGTTGTATCTGTAACTCATTTTGAAAAACAGCCTCTATTAATGGTGGGAAAAATGAAATCAATGAATGACAAATGTCCTCTGACAGCAAGGGTGAAATCTTAAGAGATAAAGAAATGTCACTAAAGGAAGCGTCCTGCATGGGTGAACTCTACGTGGTGGCAAAGAGAAAACGTGTAGTTTGGACTCCTTTTTATTAAAATGTAAATATAATCCAAATGCATCAGGTGCTGATACAAGATGTGAAAGAGAAAAAACGTCCTCAATCAAGTTTCCTCTCCTCTCGTCTGAAAGACGTCTTTGAAGTATTTTCTTTGAGTGCAGCTTCAGCGTTTGTGTGAGTGGTGTTTACCTGCTGCAGCTGCTGCTCGGTGGAGAAGCCCAGACCGTAGACGGTGTTGGCCCGGCTGTCCGCCCACTGGCCAAACTTCTGGGAGGTTTTGGTGAAAGTCATGTTTGGGGTGATGGTGCTGTTGATGATGGCCTGACAGCGCCATGAATAAAAACCAATAAATAACGTGAAAAAAAAGAGAAGAGGGATGTTTTTGTGATAAATAAAACACGGCAGTACAGAAATAAAATACATAAATAAGAAGGATTTAAAACATGTATTTAATATGCATAGCAGACGGTGTTCAGACAGACTATAAAGGACACAGACGACTAAAAACCTGAACATAAAACTGAGATATTCTGTCTGAAATATTGCTTTTCATTAGCAGTATTTTCATATCACAAATAATTTGAACTTTTATGTTGCTCCATTAGCTGTGATGAAGGTCAAGGTGCATTGCCTTTATTTCTATCACTAGTTGGCATGTTGCACCATGCATGCATCATCAAACCACTTCACACACTTTTAAAAGCCTGCTTTCAAAAGAAGAACATTTTCAGGGACAAAAAAAAAAAAAATCACAATGTACAGAACAAACCAGGAAGAACGAGAAAAATTCCTGTCACCTTTAAATGCCAAATTCATTAGAGCCCTTTGTTATTTCTCATTAGTACATACAGTACTTGATCAGCAAATATGCAGATTTTCATTTGAGGAATGACTGTTGACTGTGCAGCGGCTCCCCACAACAAACAGGCTGATGTTGGAGCTACATGCTTTTATTTTGTAAACCCATCACCAAAAATACACAGCATAATGCAGGAGCTTTAATATGTTGAGAATCTGCAGCCTTTAAGGTTGTGTCAATTACAGTTAAACATCCATCACGGAGATCTACTGAAAAAACTGTTTGTGCAAATAAGGACAAAAACAACAAGGCCACCGACAGAGCTAAGTGAAAATGCTTGTTGTGCTGTGCGATGATCTGTTCTCTCTCTCTCAAGTGAACAGCCTGATGAGGTGGATTTGTTGCCAAATTATTTCTTCAGTCTTCAAAAGCTTCCACGCTCAGGGCGGCAAATTGGCACAACTGGCTGATGAAAAACAAAGTGCGGTGTCTCCTCTAAGTTTTGTTTACGAACAAGATATCCTGTTTGTGTTGGGACTCCCAGGTGCTTCAACGCTGCCATGGATGCCGAAACTACCGATGTGGGTGTGTGATAAATATTCCACTGACAATGTGTGCATTCGACTAATGCATTTGCTCCCATTACAGCCACTTACAAAACAGCAAACACATCTACTTCCATTTACTTGGAGAATCACAGGATACGTTGCACAAAGTAGGCTTAATGAAATGCAATTGAGGAGAATATGATACTCCACAAATAAAAAGTCTCTACGCTAACGTGATACAAGTACCAGAGGAGGGAAAAATCATTGTACTTTCTGTTGCCTTCAGCAGTGAGTTAGAGTGTTTGAGAAGGACAGGAGAACAGACACCCTGTAATAAAGACAAAACATGGCTGTGTGGAAAACTGATTTTGTTCACGCTCGCTTTATTTGACCGAAATGTAATAATCAATATGGAAATTTCTTAAAATCAATTCATGCTAATCAATCATGTTTTAGTGAATTATTTACTGGTCATCTACTTAAAAACCTGAGTGGAATGACTTGTGAGGATGTAATACACCCGTCAGTCCACTAGAGGATACCGTGTCAGTGTCACGTTTTGCCTTGTTTAGCACACGCACGTATGACCAGCCTGCACAAAGAGTGATAAAGTCTACGTAGGGAGGCATGTGGCTTTCTATTAAGAAACATAAGTAAAATACAGACATAACATCCCCCACAGGTGTCTGACTGCTCATGCCCACGAGGGGCAAAACGTGACACACGGTATCCTCCGATGGACAGAATGCATGACACACTTTGAGATGATACCGGATTGATTCTTTTGTGTGTCTTGACCTGAAACACTCCCAAGTTAAACACTACGTGTCTGTTGTGTGCGTCTCCCCGAGAGGAAAATGTGCTGCAACACTTGTGACTGCGCACAGACCTATTTCTGACAACAACAACAAAAAAAAAAAAGATTAGATACTCCTGCCTTTGACATCAACGAGCCCTTCTGTGATTTTCCCCATCCCATTATCCACATACACACATACACACACACACGCACACACACACACACACAAGCTATTAAAAACATTTTCAAGCTGCACTTGAACCATTTTCAGATATACCTGGTTAATGCGTGTTTGTGTAATGAACATGTTAAATAGAATTTATGCACAGATCTGCGACACGTGACGAGAAATGCGTCTAAGGAGTGAATGTGTGTGTTAACGCGTGTTGGGCGCCCACCTTTGTACCACCCACACTGATGATGCGGTAGACAGTGCGGCTGGCATCGTAGAAGAAGGACACGGTGACGGCGTGTTTGCTGGCCGGCAGCCAGTTGCGTTTGGTGGCCGGGTCGATCTGGAAGACATGAGCTCTGGCACTGAAGATGGGCTGCTCCCTTTAAAGCACAAGACAGGAACACAGAATACATTTATATTACTGCTCATTGGGTGTCACAGTAATTTGTAAAACACACTAGGCAGGTAGGACCATGAAGACACCATGAACGCATCATGAAGACACAATGAACGCACCATGACGACACCATGACGACACTATGAACGCACCACGAAGGCACCACGAAGACACCGTGAACACACCAGGAAGACACTATGAAGATACCATGAACGCACCATGAAGACACCATGAAGGCACCCTGGAGGCACCACGAAGGCCTTTCAGTGGTCTGACTAAAGCTGCACTCATCTGCGTGTTTAGTATTTTACAAGCAGGCCACTGGTTCTCTGTAATAAATTTTAATGAATCAAACTACCACAACGAAAATGTAGAGTACTTTTAAGTGGAGTCAATAAACTACTTAGATAGCTATGTTAATTAAGTAGTGCTTCACTCTATAGTCACCACCTTTCTTTGTTTCTGCCGGAGTGCAGCCACTTTACAAAAACAAACATAGAATCAAGAAAATCATACCACAAAGGCAGTGAACAAAGAAACGCACAGATGGTGAAGGCAACAACATTTTCTTAGTATTACATGAAAGAATTCTTTATCATAAAACCTAATTCTTTCACATCTCGGACACTTTTACATGAAATATTTCCCTTCTAAGGCCCGGTCTGCAACTTTAAGGCAAACAATAATTAAAAGATATTTACATGTCTGTTTACAGGTGGAGATTTCCATTTCAACCTTGTTTCAGAATTATTTATTATTTAGGTTGCATTTTTTTTTTTCATCATTTTGCTCATCTTTATGGCAGTCAATAGTGTTGTTTTCCCAGCTGATTATTTATCGAATAAAATAATTGTGTTCATTATTGAATTGAAAGTTATTTCAGTAACAGTTTCTCTGGGAACTTGACTTTTACTCATTTTATTGCGAGGAGCAAAAATAAGGGAACATTTGCAAATATCTACAGTTGCCGTTATTGTTTGTTTGACGGACACGCCTAAAGAGAGAAAGTCACGAGTTGTTGAGGAATAACTATTAAATTAACATGTTGATTTATTTAACTTTTAATGAATCAGACAACAAACCAGATTTAATATATAAAAGAAGAACAGCAGCGCAATCATACACTTGTATCAACTGGAGTCCACTGAATTTCTTTAAATAGTGTGCCATCAATCATTCTGTACCGACACTTGTCACTTTCAGCAGCGGAGTAAATTCATCACCTTCAGTTTGAACTCTTCATTCGTCACTCAGATCTGTGGCAGACTCAGGTCGGCTGCTTCATCTGTGATTTTTTTTTTTTTTTAGGAGACATAAATCTATGCGTGTGTGTGACGCTCCTCGCTGAGACAGTTTCTCAGTGGACAAACTCACCTCAGGGCCGCGAGTGTAAAGTAGTGACACTCGGAGAATCAGAAAACAGTGTCACTTCAAGTCAAGTGCGAATTGTATTCTTCGTGAATACTCTGCTGTTCAGGAGTTAGCTCTTCCAAATAACATGGAACATATTTTTCCCTTTATGCTACGTACCAATACCAGCTGTGGTTTTATTTACATACGTTTTACAACATCTGTCATTGAAATTTACTACGTGACTGCAAATTTTTTTCATGTATGTCTTCAAATAATCCTGACAAACCGTGAGCTAATTACACTAAAGTAGTGTTGGAACGGTGCAGTCCTCCTATCATTACTTTCTCGTGCAATTCTAATGTTTCGGTCTTATTAATGAAAAATTCCAACCATATGCTGCTTTACTGAGGATAATAACTCAAGAGGAAATATTGGAAGAGTGACACTGGATTCATCTGACTTTAATTTCTGAAAACTCATAATAGCTTCAGCTCCACCTGCATTAGATGTGGGGACACCAGGAGTCACAACCACAACTAGAGACTCTCAGTGTTCATCTGTGTACGTGACAACTTTGTAATTTGCTATAAACATAAATAAATAACAACTATATGCAGCCAATTTGTGAACAATCTTGAATAATTCAGACATTCTTGAAATTATTTCTAATGCTCTGAATATCACAACTTCTTCCATCTCCATTTGATCAGGGCCGCACTCTCAGTGTCTGAAAGTATGACCAATAAAGCAAAACATCTCAGTCACACTGGCTGCTCGATGCCACCAGGAGCAATCTGAGTGGGAAGACATGTTTTTATTTTACAATTTGTGAAGGCTGGCCCTTCACAGTCGTGCCACTTTTAGTAATTACTGTATTTATACCATAATCCAGGCTCTAAGTAGAAGTTGTGTACAAGTGTGGGCAGCTATGACTGTTGAACATACTGTAAAGCCATGATATTCATGATATTCCTGTATGTTTTTCCTTTATTTCTGTTCACTTTTAATGAGCTGCTGTGTTCAAATCTTAATTGGGGCGATGCTCAAAGTCAGTACACAGGATTGTTCTTTTTATTTGCTTCTTGTGTATAAATATTCTTCATAAAGGTGTTATTTCTGGATGGAATTGTCTCAAGCAAAACAATTATGTTAATCAGCTTTATGGTAAAATGATCATGAAAAAAAACTGTGCAATACTTCACAGAAAATATGAAAATATAGCATTCAGCAAACCTTTTTTTTTAGTACACTGATCAAAGCCAGAGGGCAAACACACATATGTGCTCATCAATAATAGTAATCGAACATCAGTATTGTTTGAGTTTGTTCATCTGTTAAAAGTCTGAACTGTGGACGAAAATAATGCCAATTTCTAGTTGTGACTTTATTTTATTTCTTCGAGACCTCGAGGTCACTGATGCTCTCCTGCTGTAATGAGTGCTATCGGTGCAAATGAAGCTGAAGATTTGCTAACCACTCGCAGTCCAATTAGCCATCACGCTCCCTTTGAAGACAAACTACATTCAGTCGCTGTGGGGACAAACAGCGGAGAGAAGCTCTCAGGACAATGAGGGCACTTTGGTGAATTCATGCAACATTACACAGCTAGTAGAGTCTGCACACTGTTAATGTATGCAGTGAGCCGTTACCATCGCAAGTCAATTATATAGCAACATTAGTGAGGATAATATGCAGTGGAGGGGGGAGAGAGAGAGAGAAGCTCTGCTCTTTGTCTAAGCAAGAGAAACAACCATTTATATAGGTCAGCAGTGGCTATATGAAGGATTGTTCCTGCTGGATTTGGTTGGAATTACTGAACATTTGCATACAAACAATGGTCGTTATTGTTACAGCACAGATAGCTGAAGCTACAGTTGACAATAGACAATAGCAGAAAGGCCAAGGAAGCAGATTTAGTTGTCATTCAGGTCCACAGTGGCTGCAGCTACAGATACAATGAATATCACCACCTTCAATACAAGTTAATTAAACTTCTCCACATGGATTTGAAGGACAAAAGTGGTGAATGCAATTTTTAACAGTAGAGACGTTTCACATTTGTCTTAAATCTCTAATTTGTAATATAATTTGCTTTTAAGATTAGATTTACTGGCTTTGTTTCTACTCTATAAATATTCTAACTGCCCTACAAATTTTTAACAGATATTGAAGAAACACTGCAAAGCAATGTTGTTTTGTTGCTGAGACATAAATGGGGTTTCTATGATGGTTTCCTCAAGGACTGAACAGAAAGTGTGTGTATTGATTACACGCATACATACAGTCAGACCACGCAGGAACTCCTTTAATTAAACCTTTCTGACCTGGCAGTTCAGGGTAGTTTAGTTCCGTGTTTCCTTCACAAACTTTTCTGTGAAAGCCGAAATAATAATGTGTGACCCGCTTCATGAGTAACTGTAGAGGCTTGAGGATTTGTAACATTTATGCTAGAAAATGAGTCACTTTTCACTTTCACCAGATTTTACTCTTAAAAACTGATGCCAGTCCTCCTCTTGTAACAGTGGGACGAGTTAATATATCCACAGTTAGGTAAGTGCGAGTTCAGAGGAAGTACCAGGCTCATCACTACGACAAGTTTCTGTCTACAGTAAATTAAAAATAAAAGTCATTTAAGATGGCTTTTTAGTTAGTGATCTAACATTTGCTAGGGTCATCCTGACTGATGGAAATTACAAAAGTACACACCACCGTGAGGGGGACCTGAAAAAGGGTCTGATGTTGGGACCTCTTAGTTTGTATGAGAACCTGAGCCACTGAAGGTGAGAGTACCTAGAAACTGTAGGGGGAGCTGTTGGGCTCCTTTGGCTACGAAGTGAGCGTAGAGGAAGAGGAACTGGAAGCAGAGGATCCAGGGATACGTGTGTCTGAGGTAAATTGTCAATCATGTAGTAGTGAACTGTGAACTGAAGGTTGGCAGCTAATACTTTAGCGCCCTGATTATTTAGATGTAGATTGTCTCCTCTAAAGAGGCTGCAGCGATTCTAAAAGAGGTTAAAATTGTCAATAAAGCTCACATTGTGAGTCCTGAAGCTGACTGGAGGCAGGCGAGGAGACTCAAAAATGTTGTACTGAATCTCATTAAATCTCTCAAATGTACCTAATAAAGTGGTCATATGTATATCATTGCTTTGTTGGCTTTTTACCATTGATGTATTGTTGTTTATCCACGAAACACCAACTGAAAACATGACCAACAAGCTGCAAGTACTGATACAAAATCATGTTTTTTAATTATGAAATTCTTCCAAACATCTTTACACTGAACACAATCGAGCTTCATTAACTTGGTCACCAAATGCTTTGGAAAGAACCGTGTTCATTTGTTCACAGTGTGAAACACAGCTACTGTAAAACAGTTGCCTGCAACTTGCAAGACGTCCCGAAAAGTAATTCAATTTAACGAAACAGCCCAAACATGAAGTTGGCACTAGTGCAACACTTGGCCAGAAAAACTCCTTTGGCGTTAAACTCAGCCGCAGAGATTAATTCTGCTTCAAATATTCAGCTCATTTATGACTGTAAAAAGTGTTCAGAAATCAAAACTCTAGTTCATCACCTTCTTAAAAAAGACAATAACCAAACACTTCTAAAGTTGATCAACATGAACGCTGCTTCTAAGCATCCAATCATTGCAACAACTTTCCCTTAATGAACATTTCAGCGCTTATCACTTATCATTTCTATCACCTTTAACAGCCGCTATGCAGCAGCCCTTGGGCGAGACTGTTTTAGCAACAGTTTATCAAGTGAAAATATGTACTAAGTGCAGGGATGTCACAGCAGAATGCAGCTCAGAAACATAAATGTTTGTAATTCTATGAAGACAGCAAAGCCATTTCTCTTACGAAAAACTAAAGCTCAGGATGTCCAGCAGCTTTTCAGAGTTTGATCTGCGCTTTGTGGTAGACGTTAACATTTATCTCAACGTCAGGAGGTAAAAACCCTGCTCAAAACATCAGATATGCATCAACAAATTAACAGGACAATGAAAGCACTTAATTAGATTCAATAAAACTCATTATTTGGCTGCATAACGGATAACCGGGACTTTAAAGGCAATAAGCCAAAACGCCAAAAATAAATAAGAATCAACATCAAAGCAAAATAGCTTCTGTCAGGACTTCCCTTCTATCATGTTCTCATCTTAATGAGAAGAGATGACTGGCTACTCGTCAGCTCCCGGCCGTCACAGCAGATCACACAGAAATTAATGTCCCGTCATTCATTTGGCCCAACTTGACGTTGCCCTGTGAAAAACCCGTCAAGCTAATCAGCTCAGACAGGATACATCACGTCGTGGTTTGACAATATGAGCAGATTAAAACCGGATTAAATTCCTCCTGAGGTGAGGGAGCGAAAACACACTGCACAGCAGCTTGTCACCGACGCCCCGTCTGAACTGCTGCAGCACAGTAAAGATGAGCACGGTCTAAATGTCCAACACACACCTGATCCAATTAACATGAATCCGTGTAGCTTTTAATTAAATTAGGTGTTGCGAGAGCAAAACCTTGCAAGACTGGGTGGACGGAGACAGCTGCTCATATCCGACAGCCTGAAGAACTTCTTAAAAAAAAGAATGCAGTGAGTGCAAACACGAGACACGTTAAACTAGAGCTGCAGAAACTAGCACCATATCAACATCTCTGACCTCACAGGAAGCTTACGTCTGATAAAACAACTAGATTTACTGTCTGCTTTGCATAGCTGGAAGATGAAAACCTTTATTCAGAAACAAATACCGATCAATCAATTAGGTCTACTTAGTAGCTCCCCTGGTCCTTGTGATCGTTGTCGTGGAACTGTGGATCTTAAACATCCCTTTTTTTCTCACTGTTTTCTTGTTTTGGTGTAAGAGCTGAACGAGCAAACCAAGACTTGTAAACACACACTGAATAGACCTGATCAGTAATTTAACATCGGTTTTTATGCAGATGACATCATCCTGTATGTTTCTTTTTCTACTCCGACTCTCACTCATCTTCAGTCTTCCTTTAATATGTTCCAGAAATTGCAAAATATAAAGTACTTGAATAAATATATAGGTATATGAATCACACAGCTAATATATAGGAATTTGACTGCCATTCAACATTCACAAAGAAAACTTAACATTAAATCAAAAGGCTTTTATTTAGAAGAATTAAAGATGTTCATTTCTTATTATATATATACAAGTAATCATATCCTTTGTGCGTAAGTTATAGCTGCTCTGATAAATGTAAAAGATTCACAAGAACAATATTTTCCTGTGAAAGGTCCTGTAGTAACCTAACCTAGTAAAATACAGGAACTTAAGTACAGATTCAGTACATATGCAGATACAGTACGAGTGTGTGTCCTTCCAGCAGCGCACCGATGGCATCCACTCCCTGCAGAGAGCCAGAGGCCTAAATACAGCACGGGGTCCTGTGGATCAATTATTGTTAATCTATTCCAGGTCATACATCCGCCCGTCCTTCCCCCTGCTTACACACTGCGTGCTGCTCAACTATGCATGAATGAAGGGAGAATTGTGTTCAGATTACACCACAGTAATTAAAGGGGTCGAAAACATGTTTCTAACATGACATCACACCGCGTGTTTCAAAACACCTCGGTGTGTCTCACGAAGACTCTAAAGAGACCTCCAGCAAACACTTAAATCTGCTGAAAATGTGTTACCAGGAGTGGCAGCTACAACTTTTACTCATTTAATTAATGTTCAAATGCTCAGATTTATTTTTCTTCATATTTTTATATAATTGTAGAGTGAAAATTTCATATGGCACCTGTCCAACATCCAGACAAACAAGAATAACCAGCCATCATTTGATTAAAAAAGAAAACTTTGTTTGTACCTCGTGAGGTACAGATGTGCTCCTGGTTGTTCCTAAGGTTTAAGACTGCTAATGTTACGTTTACATTATCCAACTCAGGAAATATGTGGTGTTTCACAATGAGAAAAACCAGCCCCGAACCAAAAGGTCAAAAGTTCGACACACCCATGACATGCGTCTTGGCCAACTATGTCCTCACACTGAAATGCTCCTCACTTGATCATTGAGCGTCACACCACACATGAATTACAACAAACAACGGCTCTCATCACTGATTAATCCGCAGATTATTTTCTATTAAATGCAGATACTTGCAACACAAGAAAAACACTCAAAATATAAGCAACAATCTGAAACAACATGGTATGAATACAATGGTTCAAAACAGACCTATCACCGACCCTCTTCTCCAAACAACATCAACAACCAACCACAGCTGTTCTTCCACTGCCTTTAACAACCTTTCGTTTTGGTGGTTTCTCTGATGCACACATGAAAACACACATACACAACCAATTACAGCCCAAACATTTCACATATCTTTCAGCCGTTTGGCTTTATACTCCTGAGAATTCCACAGTTTGGCAACGAGCACTGAAACGCACACCCGCTTGAATGTGGAGTGGTTTTTAAAATAAGACTTTCTCATGTGAGCATCATCGCCTGATCCTGATACAAGTTGCTCAGACAATAATCTATTTTTGGTTTAAAACACAACTAAAATGTTTTGAAATCAGCGCAATATTTCAGATTTGTTGACACCGACTTGATAAACTGCCGGTTTTCTTTGAATCCGAAGTGGATTTACATTAGCTGTAACTGAACTTAAGAGAAATTATTGAGAAGTTAAATATTTGAAGTGTCCTACAGTCCAACATATACCTGACATATTTTGACAAAAAATGTGTAACAATCTACTGTATCAAATGCTTTTTTTTTTTAATATATAAATCAAAACACCCCCAATGTGTATTTCTTTGTATCTGTTGCCGTTGGGATTTTTGTACTTTCAGCTTGATTTTTATAATTTGCTATTTTCCAAATAGGTACCTCACATCAATGCTAAATAAAAGCTAAAATAACAAAATATTTAAGAAATATTTGTGCAAATTTTTGGTGGCAGTAAACCGAGTTCCTGAAGCTTCTTCGAGTTGGTTTTGTTCAGGAAACTGTGACGGAACAGCCTGTTATAAAAACCACTTTTTCATTTAAGGAGAACAGCTTGTACATTCCTTGGGATTTTTTTTTTCTATTTGTATTCAGGGTCAGAGTGGAAGAGACAGAAAAACACAGACGGGCAAAACCTGGGAGACACAGGAGAGGAAGCTCTACTGGGATCTGAGCCAGCAGGAGAACAAGGATGAATTCTCAAGTGTGGTTTAAACTTAAATGGGCACAACCGCTGCTCATGCCTTTCTGGGACATTTTATCTTCACTTCTGCACTTCTGTGCATTCATGCACCGTACAGGTCTGCTTCAGTGTGTCGCATGTGGCTGTCACCTCTGGATCGTACAGTGACTTTGATGCCATGCCGAGTGGCGGCTTAAAAACTCTACTTCACCTCAAGTAAACTACTCAAAGTTTGTCTTGAGAAAATTGTTATTTTCTATGCTGCCATTGCCTGATGACGGGAGAGCAGGGCAGCTGAGTCTGAGCTCATGACTGAAGTTTAAAGTTTTCCTTAATCCACAAACTCTGCCCTACAGCCCTCTTAAAAAAAAGCACAGCAATGACACCAGATAGAGGAGGAGGCCCACATCCCCGAGGCCATCAGCTCCACTCCGCCCTCATGATAAATTAATTGCCATGAAGCATTCAGATGAAGTTTGAGGATATGGGTGTACATACAGAATGAGACATGTGATGAAGTGTTGGACAGCAGCCTGTCTCCTGGAAAGGCTTCTGCTGAGCATGCAAGCACTTTCTCAGCTTCACATTCACACAGATGAAATAATTCCTCTCAGGGATGGGAAAATATTAAAACAGTATTTGGCTGCTGCCTGCCGCAAAGGCCATAAACAGAGGGACTTATATGATAGCTCCATCTGGACGAGCTGGAATACAGACAGTACGAGGGCTGAGCTTTCCACAGAAAGCCATCAGAGAAAAGGAGGCTTAAATAACACTGACCTCCGTGGCTACGTTCACTCTGCCGGAGTTCAAGCTTAGTTTCAAATTGTAAAGATTGACATTAACTTCTGCCGCCTTCAAGTCATGTTCAAAAGTATCGTAATTCAGAACAGTACCACGTCAAAGCATGTAATACAACCGTCAGTCCACTAGAGGACACCGTGTCAGTGTCACGTTTTGCCTCGCCTCGGCGTGAAAAGTAAACGCATGTGTGACCAGGCTCAAAGAAGGAGGTCGCGTGACGAAGTACAAAGATGGATCAAATCCAAATAGAACAAAGATTGGAGTTGGTTGGTTAAAAGAAACAGAGGACTTTCATCTGAGAGACTGGTGTTCAAGTCCATGAGAAATGACAAGTTAGCATGCTTTCTTTACATACATAGCGTAGTGTATTTAACCTGCGTAACATATGCTAAGTAACTTATGATGTTACTTACGTATTTTACTTACTTATTTTAAATCAAATTGAACTCTTCCTGGCCCTAATCATGTGGTTTTTGCAACCCAATATCACTAAGACACCATCCAGTCCACCAGGAGGCAGTGTGTCTTTGTGACATCTGGCATCACGCACGCGTGAGAAAAAACACACATCAACAGAGAAAAGTGATGTGAAGCAGGTCATGGGATGAAGTACAAGTCCCTATAAGGAGGCTGGAGGGGTGGCAGAAGACAAAAGTCATAGACAATGCAGAAGGCAAAGGATGTTTGTTTTGTGTGTGGGGTATGTCCTTTTTGTCTTCTATGTTGTTTCCCCTGAACCCTAACCAGAAGTTTGTTGTTTGTAACTACATGGTTTTCTGCGTGTTTTCGTCGACAAAAAGCCCATCGATTTTGACACCTCCTGAGGCAAAGGCGTGACACCGACACAGTATAAATAACATGCAAGTGAAGGCAGTTGTCAGGTTGTGATCACACTGATAGTGAAAAAAGGAATTTAGTCAGAAAACTTGTAATTTTTGTAAATAAAAATTAAAAAAACTCTACGTGTTCATTTTATTTTTAATTGTGTTGAATGTGCAATTCTGCTGAACTGCCAAATACCACTGAATTGTGTATTAATAAATTAATATATTCAGCGTCTAGTTGTCTCCGCACACACGACACACACACACACACACACACACACACACACACACACACACACACACACACACACACACACACACACACACACACACACACACACACACACACACACACACACACACACACACACACACACACACACACACACACACACACACACACACCGTGGCTCTGCTGTGTGAGCGTTGCCCCAAGTCATCACTTTCTAATCCTCTCTCGCTGTTCTCTTCATCTCTCTTCTTAACCTCGGTACTCATACACCTCCCTGAATCTGTGATCTGTAAAACAAAAGCTGCAGCCTCATGTCGGGCCCTGCAGTCAGAACCAACCGGTTGCTCATTGAGAGAATACTCCTCAAACTGCCAATAATGGAGCCTTTAAGCTGTGTGGGCTGTAAATAGCTTGGGGGGAGGGCGACGCGGTCGAACTCGCTGCCAGAAATCGCATTTGGTTGTACTTAAAAGCCGGTGTTTACACTCAAAAAAGGCAAAAAGCAGAAAGCTTGCAGAAGGTCTGTTCAGGGAGAAGATGACCCAGAGGTCAAGTCAGGGTCAAAAAAGGAGCAGCTAAACCCCCTGTATACAAGTGTTACAAATAACCCGAGTTACACAGCACAGCAGGAAATCCAACAGTGATGAACACTTGAGTAGTAAATAACACCAGCAAGTGTGTCACAGGCAATATTACGAATCCAATAACAAAGTCTGGACATAAGATCAGACAATATTGCTCCTATTTAATATGATCTCATCTTTGATTTTCAAAAGCCTGCACACTGCAGGCTTTTGAATTTCTGAGGATATTACTTCTTTGTATTTTTAAAAGACATTCCTAATAGCATCTTTGTGGAAATATTTGTGAACACTGAAGACCTCTGTGAATACGTGTTTCTGTAGACACCGATTTACTGCACCTTCTTCAAGCAACTCCAAAAAGTAGAGAACCAGAACCACTGTGGTGTCCGCAGCTATCGGTCTCCACCAGCCAGTATATTCAGTTCCTTAAGACCCTTGATTTGTGGAAATGAACCCTCCCTTCGCTAGAGGATCGCTTCACAAGTCTGTCTCACATGTTCATATGTACATTGACACAAGTTATTGTTTCCTGTAATCACGCGTCCATACTGATTGTGAAGAGACAGTTCTTACATTCCACCTGGTCTTTTATATTTTGGCCACAACATCGGTAGTTTTTGGTTGAAGCTGCGTGATGTTTTATGAAATTATTGGGACTAATTTCACAGTGAACCCTGAAATCTGCCTATTTAGTGACTTCACCAACGTAAACCTGAGTCACAGCCACATCTACATGCTGCTACTTATCACCAAATGGAAATCAGAAAAGCGCGTGCCAGTTGAAATGTGGATTGCAGACATTCATACTTCCATTTAAGTCGAAAAACACGAGTAGAGCTTTAACAATGGGAGACATTTATTGATTTTAGGAAAAACATTCCTTTGACACAGATTGACGCAGTGTCCCCGGGTAAATTTAATTACATGATAATGTTTTATTTTGTTTTGATATAATAGTCCAAATTTAAATGAAAGCTCCAGTAACTCTCAGTTGTTATTGTCGTTAAGGTGTCTCTTACTTTCACGAAGGACCTTTTCCTTTACCAACATTTGGGTGTTTTGTACATCTTTAAGTGTGTTTTATATACAACGTATCATAAAATACGTTAAAATATATACATTACCAATACTTTAAATATAAGTGACAGAGTGCAAATTCCATATTCTGTGCAAAAATGTTATCTAAATTAAAGGTCAATATGACGTTTCCGTCAGAATTTGTCATATTAGTGAGAATCATTCAAGGTTGCAATATTTTTTCCAACAAAATTGCTTTAATTTAAGTACATATGAGCATAAAATATGAAGCTATCCTTTAATTGGGCTGTCAGTTTAGCCGTGTTGCCATGCTGAAGGTGGTCCAATGTAACTCTTCTTTCTCACACGCGTCATGAAAAACTCATGGAACAAGTCACATTATATCAGTCAAGTATTAGAGTATTGTCCATTTGAGAAGAGCTACATTTATAGAAGGGGGATGGGAGGTGAGAAGCTGCTGTCAGTATGCGCGACAGCGTAATCTTACAAATCCTGCAATAATTCAATAGTAATCCTGAAGTTAAATAAGATAATTTTTTAAATACATGTTTGTCCTGGTTTCTGCCTCCATATGAAAAGAGTTAAATTCAGTCTAATTGAGAGTGTCAGCCGAGCATCATTTTTCACCAGCTGTGCATTAAGACAACACACAGCTGGAAGTCTGCTGCTGCTGCTGCACAGCCTCGGGGGACTTCAGGCTTTCCAAAGCAGGAAAAGCTTTTGCTTTTCTTCTTTGTTTCCTCTGACAGTACACGTCTCCTTTAAGGGTCTGCTTCCTCTGACCTCCGAGAGCCAGCAGCCTCGTGTCCACAGGCCTGAGCCAGCGAAAGTGTCTGGCGTAGTCAGGCAACACGACACGCTACAACTTCATACCAAAATAGCACAGCAAAGGGGAAACGCCAACAAGTCATCATATCTGCAACACAAACCACAACCCAACACGGGTTAAGTTTCCTACTCCAGCACGAAGCAAGGAAAGCTTTACAGGATTATGTTTTTTGGTTTTCTTTGATGTGAAAATGTTGACCAATTCACCGAGCAGCTCTTTGATTCTCTGGCTTAACTTTTACTAGCACAACACTTGGAAACATGAGCTCTAGTTCTGTTAAACAACAGCACTGCACTTTAAGCGAAGGTCAGCTCTGACTGATAACTTACTGCCGTCACGAATTGTGAAGGTGACACAAAGCCTGAGTGTTCGCAAAACTCAGGAGACGAAGGTCGGGGAGAGAAGCAGAGAAAGAGATGATTTTTCATTTCAACATTTCTGCAGTTACTTTCATGCCAGAAAAGAAAAGAAAGAACAAAAAAAAAAGGTGAAATGAAAGGAATATAAAAGAGAGCGAGCCAAGATGATGGCTTGATCATGTAATTGTGCATGTCTCTGAAACAGCAATTAAAAAGCCCGTCTCCCCGCGGGGCAGCTGCTTTCTCCTTGGCCAGTGGGAGGACGCAGACACTCAACAGTTTTTAATGGCATTATGCTGCAGATTAACTGATTATGTTCACGCTGGAAATAAAGTTGAGACGTCCTCCGTGGTCAGGAGGGAGGCTGCAGTGACGTTACAGCACATTTCAACAGTAAATGAGATGATTTGGGCAGAAATATCTTCATCCTCTCATGTGACTGTTTGGTAATTACAAGAGTTATGGTCATACTGACACTTACTCCGCCACATACTATAAATACTTCAGCAGCTGGAACAAGTGGGTAAACTGAAACCGTTTTATGAGTTTGTTAGTGACGGAAATAGTTTGAAAATTTGGGTAATGAGCATATAAAACATTTTCTGAGAGTTAGAGAAGTTCAACCCGACATTCATGTCTGTGTGAGGCTGCAGCCAGGGGAGTATTACCTTAGCTTATCGTAAGGGAGCATGGAAACAGCTTGAGTTACACAAATATGACTTAAGAAGCCTCTAAAGCTCACTGATTAACATGTTACACATCATTTGCTTAATGTAAACACAAACAGAGCTGTTGAATATTATAATTTTATGGTTTTAGGGGAAGTTGTGTTCTCTGTTGTTCATCAAACAGTAATTATAGCAAGTGACTCTCCCAAAAACAGCAAATTGATATAGTTTTATATTTCTGCTTTTGTAGAAATTAAACGGGATACAAATAGTTAATTAATGAGCTTTGGTTGCAGGTGTATTTTTGAAGGTTTTGATCAGAGCCAAGCTAGTTGTTTCCAGTTATTAAACTAAGCTAACCAGTATTTAGTGACAATGCTGTGATTATTTTCATTATGAATCTGCAGATTCAGTGAATCAATTTGTCTATAAAAAGGCCGAAAAAAAGTAAAAAATTGTCCTCATAATTTTGGCTTGTTTTATTTATTTAAGACAAAAAGTAGCAGCTATTAATATTTATACAGCGGACACCAGTAACCACCAACATTTGGCATTTTTACTTAAGAGATGACTGAAGCTAGAATCAGACAGCACGATATATTTGTCTTTCTCTATGGTAACTATGCGAGTTTAGACCGTCAAAGAAGCCATCAATTCTTTGTCTTTGTCGGAAGACTGGCAACACTACAATTAAGACCTGGACTAATTGTTGTTCCTGTGTGAGTTCCTCTGTCTCCGGGGAGGAGGGTCCAGAAGTTGTCGATCACCAGGTTGCTGAAGTGCCTCCATTATTTCTCGCCTACATTTATCTTTTCTTTACTCTGTCATGGTATCCTCTCGAGGAAACATCAGAAAGCCAGGGCCGTTGTTGTCACAGCTCTGCTCCATTGTTCCACCTGACAGCAACACCTGCAGCATCCCACTTTTTCATCACCATGTTTACAAATACACGCCAGAGAGCACTCTGTCGTCCTATTGGTCAACATCAAGGAACACCTCGTAGGATTTGTCAAAGCAGGCAACTAAGAAGTTCTGGCAGGCTAGACTTTTCATCAGGGTGTCTTGCGATGTCCCAGACACCGTGTCGCTGTTCTCCAATCATGTCACACTACTGGGCCCATTTGTTTTTCCCGACGTTTATATTCAGGCCTGACACTTGAAATTTTCTGGCAGTGGCTAAATCACGTCAAAGTCAGCCTGAATTTGTGAAGTCTGAGTCTGACTTAAATCATACAGTTAATCAATTATCTGTTGGCTGGCTAATCGACAGACTGTTGCAGCTCTAAAATTGCCAGTTTGTCAGATTTGACTCCAGTAACTTCCTGTCCAGTATTTCTCAGTGAACCTCTTTATGGTCTGTGAGCTGGTAGAGAAGAAGTGCGTTCAGTCGACTAATCAGCAGCCAGACAGGAACATGAATGATTAACAATTCTTTCCATGATTGTGATGCTCCTTCTTTTAAGTATCAAACACCGCATTGCTTGAATTATGTACTTTAAAACCACACAACATCTTGGGTTGACTCAAGTCACCTGAGGCACATGCAGTATGTAGATTTCCATTAAGTGATGTACTGCATTCAATTCACTGCATGTCAGAGGGAACACCATATTTTTACACAACTACATACATGTATATTTGACAGCTCTAGTTATTTTGAACATCAAGGTTTGACATACAAAACATGCCGAGAGCATGTAAAACACGAAGCACTGATAAACAGTTTGAACAATGCAACGGTAAAAGTAGCAGGCGAGCTGCAACAGCACAAGGGACAGGAGGACGATATGATAAAAGGGACACGAGGCGACGACGGCAGGACAACATCTGAACATTATGACGAGCATGGATCCTCCACAGCTTACAGTTGTTTGCAGTTAGCACAGATTGAGGGGAGGATTAACATTATGGGGGATGAGATGAGGATGGATTTTGTTCAAAAGCGACTAAATATTTAATGGAGTAGGGATGGGCGGATTGATCCCCGATGTATCAATACCTGACGTATTTTTTTTGTATCAAAGAAGAACCAGATGCATTCATGTACAACAGTTCTTTCTCAATTTCATGATGCAATGCTGGTTTTTCCATTAATAGCTGGCCTATTTAAAATTTTACAGCAAACTCAACATTATTTTTCCCCAAATAATGTCTAAATTCACCACACTAACTGATAAATTATGAATAAATATCCCCAGTCATTTGCATTTAGGCAGCTGTTGCTGAGGGACAGTGCACAGATCAGTAACAGTGACCTGACGCTTGGCATTATTTGGTAGGAGATCAAAATCTAAACTGGTGATTTCGCCCATCCCCGCCATGCACAGCCACAACACAGAGACGACGGTGTGTCTGTACCTCTCTCGGTGTAGGGGGTACATTTTACAGCTCGCAGGCAACTCGTCTGCAGCAGGACAAAAAGAAAGAAGGTTTAAGTTATAAAACGAAGCAGGATACCTGTGGAGCTTATCAGGACTTACAATCACGTTTTCCTCTTCCTGATGAAGGTTGTTAAGCACTGACTATCTGATCATTCACAGTTTCAATGCAGCAATGAACACTTCCTGAACAGAAGAGCCCACAAAGTCCCATAAAGTTGGTGGAAAACTGTATGTTTTAGGTCAGACGAGCTTAAGCAATCTTATAATAGAGAAACCCCAAAGTGAGAAAAAAATACACTGAATTGCTTTGATGGCTTTCATCGACTTAAAATAATATCAAAATACACATGAAAAAAGACTCAAGGGACTCAGTCGAATGAACAGTGACATCACAGCTCCACTTGAAAACGGTGCCTCCACATATCTGTCACACTGACGGACACCTCATTACCACATAACAGCCCAAACACTGTGTGTAATAATGGGTCTCAGTCCAGAGGCTGCTCTAAATGTAAACCAGGAATGCAGCTGTTTGAAGCACAGATCATGAGAAGTCAACTGATGAACCACTTTCTGCCCTCACATCTCAAATTTAAGTACACTGTTCAACTTTGTAATGATGCATTCAGGTACTCCTCTGTTGTTTACATTTAGGTTGGAAGCCATTCATAAACTTTACTTTACGGGAGGCTGTAGCTCAGTCGGTAGAGTGAGCTACATCAGAAGGTTGGTGGTTCGATCCCAGCTCCTCCTGTCCACATGTCCAAGCGTCCTTGAGCAAGACACTGAACCCTTAAAAAAAAATTGCTCCCGATGGTGTACCATCGGTGTGTTGAAAGTCACTTTGGATAAAAGCGTCAGCGTGAACATGAAATGTAATGTACTTTGTTAATGTCAGCCTGTTACATAAAACTAGATGATATCCATTACATACTCCATCCTATCCCATTCTTTGTAAAGTGGTCTTTGTGGGTTAGATGATTAGAATGAGACAAGCTGCACACAGCATGAAAGCACCTGTGTGAGTCATTTTGTTTCTGGACCTTAAGTGACTCTTAATCAAGACTCTCCTCCTTGTGTGGAGTGGGTAGAAGAGCTGCAGGCTGTTTACCAAGAGATGTGTGGGTTCCTGTCTGAGTGTGCAGGTCGGCCCAGCAACTGAATCCAGCATTTCTGCCTCATGTTCGTTTGAAAGCAGGTGACCGAACTGTGCTGCCTCTGTTCCCCACAGAGACATGAAGCAGAGCTGATGTCTGGTTCCAGCTCAGGCTGTGTGAATGGCTCAAACGCAGACAATCAGACCAGATGTTTGATTATTTGTTACAGTCAAATGACAGAGTTTCCCACTATGGTACGGGCCACTGGCATCAACTGAATACAGTCTACCTTAAGCTGTCTGTGTTGACACTGTGGCACGATGCCACACAGATGGGGATACAGCATTTATTTGCCAACTCCAGCTGGTCTGATATGTTGACATGAACACATTTCAGAGCATTCTCTCAGTGCTGTAGGTCTGATCGGGCCCATTTCCTGCAGAATATGACAGACAACCAAAAGTCACTTATGTAAACTATGGCCCTGTTTCCATTTGGCTATTACAATCCAGACATCTGGCCTGACCGTCAGCAGGTCAAATAGTGGCCAGCAGAGTGTTTCCACCTTGATTCAACATGCGTCCTGCGCGACCACCTGAGATCAGATCTCACTTACACAGGTGTTTATGCAAATGAACACTATATGTCACAAACATATAATGTTAAGTAAACAAGCACAAGAACAGGAACCTGAACATCAGAACCCCAATAACACGGGTCAGATTAATTAATTGTTCCAGGGCGTCTCCGCTGCTGTGGATCAAAGGGATAAACTACGAGACAAACAGATACACGAGAAGAGGAGTTTAAGGTACAGGTTAGGCTATTTAATGCACTGTCCGTTACAAATATAGGGCGAAGACATATTTCACGTTTGTAAATGTCTGAACACTGGAGTTTGTAAATCTAATTCACAGCCCGAAACGTTCTGCTCCTTAGATTAATTAATTATTAATTAATTATTAATCCACAGTGCATCTCTCCCACAGCTGTGGGTCTGATGTGTGTCGGAAATAACATGATATTAACTAAAAGAAAAGAAGATAAACCCAATATAGTCTTGGGTGAAACAAGCGTCTTGTGTGTTTTAATTCACTAATCAGTTGCTTCATAAAGTAAATTTGCAGTAAGCTTCTCCTGCTGTCAGTCGGCGACAGTTCAGCTGCTCAGCAGAATCACACAGGACATTAAATAAAAATAAAAGAAGCAGGCAGAGATCAGATCAGGTGAAAAGGCTGAATGAAGAACGATAAGACACCGGATAACAACACAGGAATGTGGAACTGCATTTATTTTGATTGATATATTAAGAGAACATCAGCGGAGTAAGCGGTCTTACAATGTGTCCTCAGGATGGATTGAGTTTCCACTACTAAACGAATGTGGACACATACGTGCCGGGCCCCCTCTGAATGTGGCCTGAACGGATCAGACCTCAGTGCTTTTTTGGTGTGTTTCCACCTGTACTTTTGCTGGCCACTTGTGGTCAGATCGCACATGTCTGGATTGAAATAGCCAAATGGAAACAGGGCCATAAAGTGAGAGTTAGAGGTACAAAACTGTGGCCCCTGAAAAGGGGAAAGCGCTGATGCTTCAGAGCTGTTTGCAGTCACCTCTTAGAAGATTTCTCCTTGTACGTTTTTGAATAGAGAGATGAGTTTGACAATTTTTTTCTGTCCATTATGTGCTAAAGGGAAATGTTCTAATTCCCACTAGAATCTCTGAGGTCACGGCTTCAGGAAAAAGGCTAGTTAATGTAGACAATGTATTTCACGAGTGTTGGGTGATATCCTAAACACACCGGTTAATGCGTCTCTTGTTTGAGGCTTTAAGGGCATTTCAATGATACGTTTCTGAACACTGTCGTTTGTGGGATGCTGCAATTGATCTGGGATGCTGATGTTGTCAAAATGTGGGCAGTAAACAACAACACTACAGTTTTACTGGTGTGAAGAATAATCACACCAAATATTCCAGTCACGTCACTGGAAGTTCTCCACAGTTTAAGTTGTAGATAAATAATATATACGACCATCATAAAGCATTAAAATGTGATCTTCAGACATAAATTTGCCTGTAAGATTAATTTATTTTCACTGTCACAGAGAATAAAGTGAGACCAAAACTGCAAAAATTAAATCAGTCCAATCTTATTAAAGACAATTGACTGCTGCACAGTCACATCTCAATCAAAGTACCACAAAACTGTCCCAGAGGTGAGATGCTGACAGCACAAACTCTGGTAATGTGAGGAGGGTTCAGGTGTGTCTGAGCCTAGCTGGCTTGCATGTATAATTCCCCCCCAACCCCCCACCCACACACACACACACACACACACACACACACACACCACACACAGAGTTAATGAGACAGAGCACAGCATGACACCAGGAGCAAAGCAAACACACCCAGGATCCCCCGCACAAAACAATCAACCTGGATATGGTACATGCTCCCTGTGTGTGTGTGTGTGTGTGTGTGTGTGTGTGTGTGTGTGTGTGTGTGTGTGTGTGTGTGTGTGTGTGTGTGTGTGTGTGTAGCTGATGCAAATAGCAGAGGAACAGAGTAGAGGTAATCAGTAATTGATGCATGAATGACCTCTGTTTGTGTGTTTCATCCCAACACAATCCATTTTAAACACACCATCTGTGTATGACTCAAAGAGTTACATGTAATGTGGGCTTGAAATTTTAACACGACTTCGACCTTCTTGCGGTCACAGCTGTCATTAAGGTTTAAACGGACATCAGACTTTTGATGAAACTAGGTCAGGCCCTGCAGTTAACAAAATAAAGGATCCCTCTCTCTGTGATGTCTGTCGGGATGTACACAAAGAAAACAGGCACATGTGAACTGATGATCATTTTCTAATCGACTGTTCCCAAAGGCTCATAGGTAAGACATCGTGCAGTCCAACCGGACCAAACAGCCTCGTAGGTCGCCACAAAGTTCACTTTTAAACCATTTTGTGTTTCGCCTTCTGAATAAAACACTTCAAGACAGCAGAGGACAACGAAGTGAAAATTTCAGACATAACTTACCCCATGCTCCGAGGATCTGGGTTCTGTTTTCGGATTCCACTCACTCACTCTTTTCGTCCTTTTTTCCTCTGTCTCCAAACAGATTCTTTTCTTCCCCGAAATCCTGTACGTAAGTTACATTTCTGGGGGGAAAAAAAAAAATCGACAAATCACTTCCGACTCCAGATTTCCCCAGTTTCCCCGCCAACAGTACTCCTCTCCGCTCAAGTCAGTTGTTGTATTCCAGCCTGGCTGCCTGCCTCCCTTTGTCCGCGGGTTTCTACGGCGAGCAACACTGTCGTCTCCGTGCGTAATTACGCGCCGTGAACGTTTGGCTCAGCTCTGCGGGCCGGACAGACGGAGGAATGTCGATGTAAGTCGGGCAGCAGAGTGCTTTTGGCACAAACCTCCTCCAGGACTTGGGTGCTTTGCTCCCCTCCCTCCTCGGTGCCAGATCACACTGGGATCCCATTCAACTATCTCGGTGGGATCGTGGAGCATCTTCAGCGCCATCTGATGGGCACAAGGCAAACTACCAATCAGCGCCTCCTGATTCTCATTCTCCATTTAAATGTCAGAATGTGAAATATAATATGTGGAAATGGCCTGCGGACTGCCTTAACCTCCCATCCCCCTCTCTGTCAGTGCGTATTTACGATGTGCAGCGTAGTAAAAGCTTGAAGCATTTGAAATGACTGTTGGAAGAACAGAAGCCAAAGAACTATTTACGAAAAAAGCTTCAGCAAACAATCAGCCAGATGTAAAATCCTACACTTACTGTGTTGATCTCACGTTAAACCAGATACTATTCAATCTTAAGAGCTATATGGTAATCCTATCAAACACTAATGTGTATTAAAGTGAGATAATATGTTCAATATCTCACTTTTGTTTGAAGAGAGAAAAAATATAGGACTGGAAATCCGATTGTAAAAATACCTCAAACTTCAATAAATTTGTAAAAAAAGAAAAATGCTTCACATACCAACAGATCAGATCAATAATCAGGTTTTAAACTCCTGGATTTTCTTATCTCACAGAATACATTTATAAACCCCCTTTTTTAAACCACATTACTATCGAAATTTCTGTGACTAAATCTGACTTTTTCAGTGAACAACATTTATAAGCATTCACATAAGCATTTGATATAGTAGCTATATAGAATGAAATGACATAAATTGTGAAGTCAAGACAGTGTGAAAGTATGTTTTCTGGACAGGATAAGTTTTAATGAAGCTGCTAATTGGTCATTAAAAAAAAGAAAAGACAATTGGAAGTTATTTCACTCATTTACAGTACTGAAGCGTGACAGTTCTCCCTGCAGAAAGTGATTGGTGTGTGTGTAGAAAAAAATTCTCAGAGGCTAGGTTCAAAATCAAACATATCGGACATTTATTCTTGCAAGAAGGAGCAAATACATGTACAGTACACTCAAAGAAGGATGCCCAGCATTCCTCCTCCGTAGGGCAGCTTTTATACAGTGTGACAAACAGTTGACAGTCACCCCCATTCCCTCTGTATCTGCTTTCGTATGGTAATTCACAAGATAAGGACACAAGGGAGTCGTCAATTAGATGCGGAAAGTAAAACAAAAGAAACCTTTCGGAGCCACTTGATGAGAAACTTTCCGGAGTCACTTGCAAATAAGAAGAAACAATTTTTGTTCTTTCCATCAGTGTGTTTAGAAAGAGCCGCTCCATTAATTCATGCAGGCCTTGGTTTGAAGTTACAAATGAATATGAGCTGAACATGGGAGAACGGGGCCTCAAATGTAGTGGAAGAGCGATCGGAACACTAATCGTGCTGCTCAGTGGCCTGTTACAGCGATGCAGCTGACTGCTCCTCCGTGCTGCAGGGAGGCAGCAGGGAACATCGGATCTCTGCCTTATATGCAAACAACCCTCCTGCTCGTTTAGAAAGACACTTCTCAGTTTGGTCTGAGGCAGTTTGCAGCAGTTTGAAGCACAGCTGGACGGCGTGGGCAGGACAGGATCTTCCAGGCCTTTGCCTTTAACACACAGGGCATCAATCGCCTCTGGCAGCACAGATGGTTCTTCGAGCTGAAGATTTCTCTCCCTCTCCAGTCAAGCAGTGGCTGAATCAAACTCACAGTTGTTGGTTTTTTTTTGCGTGGCAGGTGGGACAGTAAGACAAAGACCTGCATGCTGTGATAAACAAGACATCATGTTCACTGGAAATAAGGTCAACATAGAATCAAACCTTAAATGGAAGGGAGGTGCAATTAAGTTCATCTAAACTTTATTTTAGGGGAGAAAAAAAACCCTGGTGTAAATATCTTATGTAAGAGGAAACTGCTCAGTCAAGCATTACATTTCCACAGTGAGGATTCATTCAGTCCACATTTATCCCTATTTAAATCACTCACCGCTCAGATAATGTGCACCTCTAGAAGTTGGGGGAGATTGACGTGCAGCGGCACAAACTAAATTCCTGAACTAATCCTTGACAATAAAAAGTAGGTCCAGCTTTATGGTAAGTTATGCACACACAACTTTAAGCCTTTGATCAAATCAGAAGGTGCATCAGGCCCCGTTATTACAACTCCAGTCCAGTCAGCTCGAATCAATCTGAGCTGCAAGAAAGCACAGAGAGAAAGTCAGGGTTTAAGTTCAAGGTTTAAATCCATGCAGGAGATGAACAGGAGGCTGTTGTCTACCTGCAAAAGCACACGTCAAGTGAAAACAAAAAAAGATAAACAAAATCACTATCATTTCCTGTCTCATGTAAAATCTTACAAGTTAAGACTGATAATTTCAGTCTTAAGAATAAAAATGATTTGTCATGCTGTCTGAGACAAATTTTGTTGCATCTGGGTGGTCATTAGTCACGTGGTAAAACAGACCTTGAAATAAACAGAGAAACAATTGGATTTCTCTGCCACACGGAGAAAGTAAAAGGTTTTTATTGATCTGAAACTCTGTCTCACTTCATCATCGTGTTCTGAATGGTGAAACTTCACAACAAACAACCTCCAACAAATGGCTGGAAGATCATTTCAGATCATCATCATCAAAAAGAAATATGAAACCACATTTCTTTAAATATCTTTAAAGCAACTCTATCACAAATGCAACAATTTCTCTTGTCCACTGAACAAACACCAGCCGGGTGTCAAACAGATGTTAGTACCAACACTGGAGTACTAGTATCAACAATCTATATTTCCATACATCGAAGAGTGGTTTGATTCAGCTCGACAGGAGTGAGGCAGGTAACAAGCTTTATCAAATTCAACATCACCTGCGTAGATGTATCAGTGTAGAGACAGTCAGAGAACTGTGTGCAGAAATAAGGAGCTGATTAGTGGGTGTGTTGTGAGCTGATGATTCACGGTTTACTCTGGTAGGTTAAAAGAAATTTGATCATGCAAAAAGCCTTTATGTGTTTTGCTTTGATTTCACTGCTGCATTCATTCAGCACTGAAGCACACAGAAAACCAGCCAGACCGGATCTAGAGTGATTCAGGAAAGCGTGAGGCTGAATTTGGGTGTCTGGTGTTACACCTAAATCCGTGGCCTATCTGAACATAAAGATTCCTAACTGGAAAAGCTGTCAGGACCCATTGATGTCTGTGTGTTCAAACATCACGAAATCAAAACATCATGTTTCTCCCCGGTAAGCTTCTCTTCATTGGCTTTCTGTAAAAAGAATTACAAAATTGTCTTACATACAAAGCTCTTAATGACCAAGCTCCATCTTATCTTAAATTCTCACAAGTATAGCCCTCAGAGTGCAGGACTACTTGTAGTTTATAATTGTGCGAGGCAGAACCTTCAGCTATCAGGCTCCATATCATGTGGAACAGAGCTCCCAGATTGTGCTCTCTATTTTTAAGATTAGTCTAAAGATGTTTTTTTATTTGATGAATCGTATAATCCGTTAGTCATGATGCCTCAGGCCTGGGTAGCTACTTTGCTTTTATCATGTTTTTAATGTGGTTTATGTTATTTGTTTCCTTGTATGTTGATTATTTTGTAACCGTAAAATGTTCTGGTGATTTTACACTCAAAATTCAATTGAACTGAGTCACAAATAAGCCAACAGGTCATGTGTTATTATCTAATTCTTAGGAATGGTCTTATAGAAGGGCCCACAAATAGTTTGATTACATTAGTTACAAATATCACAGGGATATGGTGCACATTCCTGTATTTATAATGTATATGTTTGAGGTTGCAGAATAGGCTATAAGAGACTCATTTCACAGAGACTGTGGCTGGGTTGTGAAAAGGAACCACAGCTCCAACAATCACACTGAAGATTCAACTTTAGACTGTTTACCCTAATATTAATGAGACGAGGTTCCATTTTTAGAGCGCCAAACATGTCACGAGTTAAAGATCCTATTTCTGCACAACTAAATAAATTGGCAACCTACATTTGACCAGCAGAGGGCAACCGCACCGCCCTCGCTGCTTCCTGTCTGCAGTTAAGAAGACGCCCCATAGTTACGTAATCACCCGGCGACCGTGGGTATCAAACACGAGGATGTGTTTCGGTACATTGAAATAAGAGTATTTATGCCATTGTTTGGCTATAAAAAAAACAAAAAACCACACAGAAGATCTCATTACGCGTCAGAGGTCGAAATAAATCGGAGATGGCAGACTTCTCGTCCCTGGGTCTGGCAGACTGGTTGGTTCAACAGTGTAAACAGCTGGGAATCAACAAACCCACTCCCGTCCAGGAAAACTGCATGCCAGCTATTCTAGAAGGTGAGGCAGGCTGTGATCAATCTTTATGTTAAAAAAAACAAAAAAAAACAAAAACAAAACACCTAGCTGTTTAACCGGAGTGTAAATCTCTTATTGATTGACTTTGAACGAGTGAACCAGCGGGCCCTTCAAGCGATGCAGATCTCCATTGAGAAATGTTGTCATTTTAACGTTTGTGCTTATCATCCTGGGTAAACACCCAGACGAAGACAAGGAAGTTAGGACACAGAAAACACCGTGGCTTTCGGGCATATTGCTCACATCAAATGTGTCCAGTTGAATTGTGTTTCTAGTGATTTATGAGGTTTGGAACAACCACGTCTTTCTCCTTTTTTAAAAAAAAACCAACAACAACAACAAACAAACAGCAGAGGTTGACTACTAAATTATAAAGGTCTCTATTTGTTTTCATCAAAGTTGAGGCCGAATTTACCACAAGAACCTGCATCAGAAAATGTGTGAGTTGATGATCTGTGAGGTGTGTCAGTTTTTGAGATAAGCAAAGATACTATAAATGGTACGATTTATTTTTATTTTTTTGGGGGGGTGGGGGGTTTGGGTTGGGCAACCAGAACTCAGTGAGGGTGGATGACAATGATGTGCGTTTCTTCACACAGGCCGGGACTGTTTGGGCTGTGCCAAGACTGGAAGCGGGAAGACGGCAGCATTTGTGTTGCCGGTGCTGCAGAAACTGTCGGAGGAACCTTACGGCATCTTCTGCCTGGTGCTCACTCCCACCAGGTCAGTGCTGCCATGACAACAGGCTGGAGGACACCTACACTTTTCACTATCTGAAAAGATGATCCCCCCCTTATAACTCTGGTCATGTCATTTCATTTGCAAACATTCGTATGATCGATGAATAGTAAATGTTTTGTGAATTAAATCATCAGTGGTGGTAACTGACTGTTAGTCCTTCAAATTAATGGCAGAGTAATCGAAACATTTAAGCCTTTTGCGTTGTCAGCTATAATAATTGTTTCTGAGATATAAAGAAGAGGAGATAGAAGGAGTCTCTTTACAAGACTGTGACTGTACTTCAGGATTTATGTTGATGCCTTGAAGCTCAAAGTCAGTCAACATTTCTGCTCACGAGTACAACAAAACATTTTTCAAATAAATCAGTTTCTTTCAAATCTAAAATGTTGCTCATACTTAAGCTGCAATGATATATATATATATATATATATGATCACTATGTTTAAAGCGTTGTATGTTGCAAATGTGATGTCACACAGGGAGCTGGCCTATCAGATTGCGGAGCAGTTCCGAGTCCTGGGGAAACCTCTGGGTCTGAAGGAGTGTATTGTCGTCGGTGGAATGGGTAAGTATGTGCATCACTTTAGTCAGCTTGTTATTTCTGTTCGTCCAGCAGAAACAACACCACCCACACAGCCAGAAACTCTGGTGGAGCGAATGTTCAGAGAAAATAAGAAAATGCCCGAAACGTTCCATTATTGGCCGTTTAATTCCGGTATTGTACATCTCTTTGCCAGCACAAAGACTGTCTCCGCGTGTGAACGGCTTTTTTGTTTTACACTGTTGCAGCAGATAGTTTAAAGTCCGCAAGTTTCAATTCGACGTGGCCGCACCTCTCCTTTATCCTTTAACTTCCCGGTGGTGTTGGTTCTGTCCCCTGCCTCTCCTCTGTGCCGACACTGACTCTGCTGTGTTGCGGACAGACATGGTGAGCCAGGCCCTGGAGCTGTCCAACCAACCACACGTAGTCGTGGCAACGCCGGGTCGACTGGCCGATCACATCCGCAGCTCCAACACATTCAGCATGAGCAGGATCCAGTTCCTGGTGAGTTCAGGAAGCACCGCAAAAAGAAGATCCGTTTTCATCATGTCAGGACTACGTTTTGATCAGACAGTTGGTCGATTATTTACTATATATTTACGCCGTGTGATGGAAAAAAAAAAAGAACCAAGCCTCTGAGTAATTTTTCTAACACCGTGTATAAACTGTTGAAGTCAAAAAGATGCGAAAGAGACGTCCTTGTGTGCCACATAATGCTCTATTTTTCACACACACTCTTCCTAACATTCTTAGCATGCAAATGCTTTTTTATATTTTTTTCAGCCTAAGGAGCCACATTTAAACTTAACTTTTATGTAATAATATGTAATAAACGTTGCGTAAACTGGGGAGTTGGCACAATGCAGGTCCCTGTCTGGAGTGAAATCCTTTAAAAAACAACAACCAGCCAAACAGTTTTAAGTTTTGAATTTAAAGACATTAGTTCACCAGCAGTTCACCCATAAAAACGATGAAGGTTACATTTGGACATTTATCTTGTTTTTTTTTTTTTTAAATTTTAAATTTTATTTAGTGACTCACTGTTTGTGCCATTTTGTGTGAGTCAGATTATGGACGAGGCGGACCGACTGCTGGAGCAGGGCTGTACTGACTTCACCAAAGACCTGGAGGTGATTCTGGGCATCCTGCCGGCCAAACGGCAGACGCTGCTGTTCAGCGCCACCCTGACCGACACCCTGCAGGATCTGAAGAACATCGCCATGAACAAACCGTTCTTCTGGGAGAGCAAATCGGAGTGAGTGGCTTGCACCGTCTTGACCGTTTTACAGCATTACTTACGTCAGTTATTATGAAAAGACAATGCAGCTTTCGCTGTCATTTGGTCTTCAGATAAAAGTGATGAATCACATTATTACTGTTGTCAGGACGCGCACAGTGGAGGAGCTGGACCAGAGATACATCCTCACTCCGGAGAAGGTGAAGGACGCCTACCTGGTCCACCTGATCCAGACGTTTACCGACGAGCACGACGACTGGTCCATCATGGTCTTTACCAACACGTGCAAGTAAGAAGCCCACAAACGACTCAAGAGTTCATAATACACCTCCTCAATGGAGAGTAATCCAGTCCAGAGATCCTGATAACCCTGCAGCCGCCATGAAGTTTGCCGCGTTCATTTACAGTTTGGATTCTGATTTGTCCACCTTTTATATACGTTTTATGTAAGAATGGGAGAAAATACTATATTGAATTAATGTCATTCTTTTGGCATTATTGTCAAATGATCGAATAACGAGGCTAAACATGATTCAATGTCTTTGAAACGTGAACCCGACTCGTATTCATCTCACCAAGTTATGCATGTAATTCTTCCTCAGGAGCTGTCAGATCCTCACCATGATGCTGCGGGAATTTAACTTCCCAACCATCTCGCTGCACTCCATGATGAAACAGGTGAGACTTTTCTGAAGAGCAGCGCCGCTCATAAACTGAATTTCACAGCTCAAAACGTGGTCTGTCAGTTTGACGCCAGTAACTGCCTGATCGCAGAAGAAGACGTGCATCGGTAATGAAGGCCCGCTGAAGGTCGTTTGAAGGTCATATTGTAGGAATGACCGCTGAAAGAGAGAATTTGACTGTGCTTCGTGTGAGAGGAAGGTGACGAGAGAGATTTCCTCCTCATCAGTCCTGAGAGCTCCTCTACAAGTTTCGGCTGGACAAGGGAATTATATTTCTCTCATCAAAGGGACAAAGAGTGCGAGCCTGGCGATTCTATAGAAACCATAAGGGATTATAGAGGATTAAACCAGAGAAATGAGCCTGCAGAATATGAACGACCGCTCTTTGTATTTTCCAGAAACAACGATTTGCAAATCTTGCCAAGTTCAAAGCCAGCGTCTACAAAATCCTGATTGCGACAGATGTAGCTGCCAGGTGAGAGGCACCACGGAGCTGCCAAGTTTCTTTCCCTTTTCAAAGTTTACTCCAAACAAAATCATGTGTCACTCTTTCTTGAATATTCCTTTCTTCCCGACCCACAGAGGTCTGGATATCCCAACTGTCCAGGTGGTCATTAACCACAACACCCCCGGCCTCCCTAAGATCTACATTCACAGAGTTGGACGAACAGCGAGAGCAGGTACCTCGATTTCCAGGTCAACCCCCCCCCCCCCCCCCAAAAAAAAAAACAAACAAACAAACAAAAAAACTGATCGTCCACGGATGACATGTGACACTACTTTCTTCTTCTGCAGGGAGGAACGGCGTGTCCATCACACTGGTGACGCAGTACGACATCCACCTGGTTCACTCCATCGAGGAGAAGACTCGTAAGTCGCATCTTCAGATGCTGCATGTTTTAGTGGCCGCAGTCTGAACAGGACGGATGGTTTGTTTGACCTCCGGCTTTGTACCTGCAGGGTAGAAATGATATCACAGATTGTAGGTCAACACGTACCTAATAAAGCACAACTTTGTCCGTTGTAGTGTCAAAACGAGGCTTTAAGTAGATGTTTTCGTTAACATGTACGTGGAAGAACTCGCCATCAAAGCTGGTCTGAACCAGGTTTCTGCTCAAATGATCCTGCAGCGCGAGAGGTTTGCAGATTTAAATCTCCACGTCACCGACGTGAAATCCTGTCGTGTGAAACGGCCAGCAAGGTCCAAAACGAGCAGAAACCGGCAACGGCCGGTAAGAATGAGCCGACCGAGAAGCGTCACTAACCTTCGTACAGGTTAAAAGCCCCCGGACAGTTACATGGCCTCCTGAGGAAGACGGAAACATCTTCAGCTTGAATAATGACTATGAATAATAAGGCACCTTAAAGTACCACCAGTTTCCTCCGAGGCCTTGCGAGTGTTGTACGTCTGTGTTCAAATACGGTTTAATTGCACAAACTGGTGTGTTGTTTCCACAGAGACCAAGCTGAAGGAATACCCCGTGGAGGAGAAAGAAGTCTTGAAGATCCTCACCCAGGTCAACGTGACGCGGCGGGAATGTGAAATCGTACGGCCGTTTCTCTACATCTTCAGAAATTTGGGTTCAAATTGGAAAATAGGTCCTAAATTTGAACCACTACGTGGACAATGACCGACAAGAAAAACTGCGAATCATTCTCCGCTCGTGGCTGTTTAGTTTTCGGACCGGAAACGGTGTAAATGTTTAAAAATCATGGCCTCGACTTATTCCTCACTATAACCTTTGCGTTGCAGAAACTCGAGTCGACAGACTTTGACGAGAAAAAGGAGATCAACAAGAGGAAACAGCTGATCCTGGAGGGGAAGGCAAGCACACCTCGTTTTTGTTTTGTTTTTTTAAACAGTCCAAACACTTGTCTGTTTCTGCTTTGAATCACAGTGATTACATTTGACACGTCCGTTTTCACGACACAGAGGGAAAAAATTACAGACCTGTAAATTAGTATTACTGGCAGCCAGTAACGTACCAGTGTGAGCTTTAAGCGCACTCATCTTTGACTTGTTCAGCCACCGTTAACAGAAAATGAATTAAATGGAAATAATAAAGTTCCTGAGCCACTCCAACAACAAACTGCGATCTGTAGGAGTGTTTCAGTGTGGAAAACCCATCTCTACAATCTAAAATGATGCAAGGCTTCCGATTTGAGGTGGCACTAGTCAAGCTGCGAGTTTGGGACACGGTGGAGAACCCTGTTGTTGATTTGTGATCCTGCTGCTGTTTCAGGATCCAGAACTGGAGGCCAAGAGGAAGGCGGAGCTCGAGAAGATCAGGAGCCAGAAGAAGAAGTTTAAACAGAAGATCCAGGAGAGCATTCAGAGACAGAAACATGGACAGATGAAGAAGAACCTAATGGAAAAAAAAACCAGTTGAAAAAAGCAAAAGCGCCTCATGTATATAACCCAAATTTCTGTACAATATCTGTAATATTTGTTGCATCTGCAAATAAATTTCATACGGTAAAACCCACAGCTCAAGTTGACAGCCTTTATTGATTCAGTTTAACAAGGGAATCACCATATCGTGATGAAACGTCACTGCAAATAAGACTCATCGTTTCAAATATGTATTTACATCACACTGAGATCTCTAGTCCATTAATTTAATCTTTGCCTCGTGACATAGAGAATCAACGGTTTGGATGCAAATGTTTTAACAACTACTCTACAACTGAATCACCTCTTCAATGATCACTGCACATGTTGCGATTTGATTGTGGCTCAGAAGATGGAAAAACATCAAAGCAATAATATAACTGCAGCAGGTGTCTTTTTTTTTTTTTTTTTTTTTTTTTTAAAGCTATAACATGTTATGAGTTCACTGGAGCGGGTTGATATGTTAAAATAATCCATTCGCACAACGTCAACAAAACGGAACTACTTCTAGGTCGATTAAACATGGCGACGTCTACTCGCAACATGATTGTCACATGTCTGCAGAAATGAGAAGCAGGTGAGAAACAACGGTGGACTACATTCTTACTGTGTTCAGAAAGTGTCTTTCCTGGAAGAGTTACAAAACTACAATCCCTCGGACAGTTTGAGGAGAAGATACAAAAGTCCAATGAACAAAAGGAAACGGCATCCGCCTCAATCCTGTAGTCAGCAAGCTGAAATTTTTCTCTAGAGTAAAACTACACAAAAATGGCCAAATGACACCCAACTGAACAACATAACGATGCATAAAGCAGCTAATCATTTGACGAAAGCAAAGTTTGGATCAACTCAAGGTTCTGGTTCACAGTTCTCCAGGAAGAGGGGTTTAAAATCCACATAAATCTCCAAGAGGAACTCTACGAGGAATACATAATGCAGGCAAAAACAGCTTTACACAAATCAAACATCCACAGAAGGAAAAGTAAATTCTACCAGCCTGTTTTTACTTCAGAGAAGGAAGGTGGCTTTTTTTTTTTTTTTTCCATCAACCCATCCTGCTGAACTCGCTGACCTCATCGTTACCTGGCCTCATTTTATCAAAATTTAAAAAAAATTAAAACTAGTCCTTTTCTGTGGGTTTCTGGAGCCCTCTGGTGTCTGGAAGGTTTTTATATGCTGGTAGTTTGACTTGAACTACATTCATGCTTGTGCTGCAGCTGTATATCTGAAGGTGATTGGTTATAGGCACTGATTCTGGCTTCTCGTTCACTTTTCATTTCATCCCCTCGCCTTCGCGCGCTCAGTACTGACGGCGTTCCTGCTCCGAGCGACCGGGGGTTCAGTAAAGCGTCAGAACGTTTCAGTTCACAAAGGAACGAAATGTCTTTGTCGGATTAAAAAAAAAAAATTACAGGGTTCATTGAGATTTTCGACGCAGGTCGTCATTTTTCAACCCCATCATCTTTCGATTCATGTGGGTGGGCATTACGGCCATCAGCATGGATTCACTAAACACTGGACACTGGTTCTACTGCGATATCTAATGTGTGGTCATCTGTTCGGGCTGAAAAGTCCAAAAGCCACACTTTAAATCTCTAAATTTTTGACCCTGGCAATGAACTGAACTAGTTTCCTTTTCTTCCTCAGCCACCTTCCTTTTCTACTTCTTACTTGTGGTGGGTTGATTGCCCCGACCGCCTATAAGCCTCGTCTATTATCACCCTCCCCCCCCTCCCTCCTCCCCCTTTGGCCTCCTTTAGTTTCTTCCACCTCAATCAGGGACTCGTGTGATGAGTGTGGACAGTCCACAATCCCCTGAGGAGTCACTCGGCGCAAAGCATTTGCCAATCTAAGCGTACACAGAGTGTTGTAAAAAAAGACATCTGGTCATGAAGCGCAGTGGGACGTCAACAACCCCTGCTTTCAAAAGACTGAAATAAGGAAAAGCCTTCGCTGAAACATCAAACGACACCGAGTTGAGTATTCAATGCTGGTCATGTTCGATCGTTTCAATGACTTTTTTGCAATTTTGTGCTCTGTGATAAGAAAGGTACTTCAGAGAAGAAAAAGTGTCCCATGATGATCGCGATATCGATGGGATTCGCGCCTCATGCCTTGAAAAAACTGTCTGAAATCCCTGTGCCGCTCCACCACTGACGTGTGGTCGAAACCACCCCCATTAAAGACCTTGTGAATGAGCCAGTGGTTCTCAAGGCAAATGAAAGGTATTCCAACATCAAACACAGAAACCAGTGTTTTCATTTCCTCTCTCAAGAGGGTCTGTCGACTGCTGCTTCCTTCCGAGGCCGCCGAGGTGTTTGGTGCCAACCCTCCTCCCACGATGAACCGAATTTAAAATAGCCCAGGACATTTTACAGGTTGAGAAGCAACCGGCTTTTAGCATGGGGATTCTGTGCTGCCTGTTCGAAGGCTTTCTGCGACCGCGTCCTTCCAGGTTTGGAGAACGAATTCTTCAAAGTCCGCTTGAAAAGCTTCGATCCTCATTTGAAGAGTGTCAAACTTCCCCGGAGCTTCCCCGGAGGCTGCAGGTCGGAGGGTGCCGGGTGGATTATTTTGTTGGGAGCTGAACCTCGTCTGGATTCCTGCGAGAGACTGTTGGGATCTCTCGGGTGTCTCCCTCAGCAGCCCGACCGCACGCCGCCATCTGTTCGACGTCCCTCCCTCTCTTTGCACGGGCATCGGTTCCTGCCTGTCGCTTGTTCACTCGGCCTCTCTCGCCGTCTTCCTGCCCCTTCTGTTCGAGCTCTCTTCTTCTTCTACCCTCTTATTTCTCTCGCTGGTCATTGGTTTGGTTTCGCTATCCCGTCGCTTTCACTGGGTGGTGCTTCGGTTGTAGCAGAGGAAAACAGGTATCCATTTTATGTTTTTATTATTTCCCAGATTAAAAAGCTGATGAACTAAGCTCAGCTCAAGCCTAGCTCCCTTCTTTAGGTGACCTGCGAGACACAAAACAGGGTTTAAACATTTTGTTGAAACTGGCCATATGAAGACATTTGAGAGAAGCTTTTTTTTTTTTTTTAGCTACAGCTCAGCATTCAGTAGGATTTGAGTTCAACTGTTTCCATGCGAAAAACCAAACAATCATTTCTGCCAAATAAAATCTCCAAAAGCCCCAGAGCTCCTTTTTTTTAATTATTATTATTATTTTTTTTTATAGTCTACAGAATGTCATTCTGGGAGAATAAATATCTGTGAGATTGAATTTGAGCTTTTAAGTACTTTTATGTTAGGTTTTTTTGTTTTGTTTGAAGCTACAATGTTGAAATCCTGTTCACAACTTTTAAGTTTGCCAAGATCAATATCAAGATATATCTCGAGCTCGTGGCTCCGCAAACACTCAGTTGAAAGACTCGCATATCATGGACTTGATCACCCCTGATGTACTTACACTTTAGTACTGTGACAGTCCAGTCACCCCGCCATGCTGGTACGCACGTTCACCCTGGTAAGTCGAGTCCTGGGACAAAGCCACATCGATCTGGGACTTGAACTCGTCGCCCAGGTAACTGTCCTGAGAAAAAAAAACATCACAGCAGACACATATTTAGACACAGAAGATCCCTTCAACCTTCACTGAACTCAGGACCCCCCTTTCCTAATTTTAAACTTTCCATTATATACTTTATTTTACTTATTTACTAAATTCAAATTAAGAAAATAAGTAATGCGATATTTTACTCAATAAGTACACTATACAGTATACTATTAAAAATGCAGCACTTAGGCTGTGTCTGGATTAAACTGAACTTTTTACCAAAAAAAAGGCGGGAAAATAACTGATAAAGACGATTTATCGCACAATATTAGGTTTGAAATAAGCAAGTGATAATTCACAATGAAGTACTCTGGAAATTAAATAATAAATAGGACAGGGGGAATTTACTGAAGCTTAGTGTCATAAGTGATTTAACAGGTGCTATATTCAATATTTTAAGGGACATGTGCCAAATGATGACTAATTCCCAGACAATCAATGTATGAACAAAACAAAGAAGTTGTTAAAAAAAAAAGAAAGAAAAAAAAAAAAAGGCAGGAAAGTACAGAAACCCACACTTGAGATAATTGACATAATTCTCAAACATAATTATCATGACCTGATATTTAAGATAATTGTGTTACCTGGGACAGCTCTGGCTGGGAGAGGCCAGGCTGGCTCATCTGAGAGGGCTGGCTCATGGAGATGTAGCCCTGGGTCAGCGGCCCCTGGGAGAAGGACTGGGAGGCCCCATCCTGGCTGACCTGGCTGTTGGGTCCATTACCCTGACTGCCACCCTGGTTTCCTGAACCTCGGAGCCTCTGTCGCCCGCCACGCCCCAGTTTACCCTTCATACCTCCACGACCTTGACGTAAAAAAACAAAACGTGAGAAACTGATGGTTATCAGATGTCAGCCTTTGTCTCCACACCCTGATAAACTCTCCATAAGGAAGCATAAACTGCCTTTATCCTTTTTAAGAATTTGCTCATATTCAGCTCGTGTGGTGGTTCTAGTGGGTTATCCGTTAAAGCTGTTGCCGTACCTGCAGCGGGCCCATTGGTCTGACCCAGGTAGCTGGGTGGAGGCATGGGCGGCATCACCAGGTTGAACGGTATGGGAATATTCATAGCAGCCATGTGACCGGGGCCCGCCCCAATCATCCCGATCTGGTCGTGTGTTTGAAAGTACATGTTGGACGGACGTCCAGCTGAAACAGAAGGAGCAGGCAAGTCTATTTTTGCTGAACTGCAAATGCAGCTGATGATTAAAAAAAAATAATTAAAAAAACAGTTTGTCATTGGTTAATATCTTTTGTCAAACTAGAAGATGATATATAAATAGTTACCAGCACTGCTGCGGTCGTAGGCAGAGCCAGGAATGAGGGCCTCGCGGGCATCGTACATGGCAGTGCTCATAAAACGCCCCCCCTGGAAAACACAAGTCACTGTTTAGAACAAATACATCCTTCACAGATTTAGAGCAGCAACTCGCAATGAATTAATATGCCCATTATTTTCTTGATTAACTATTTGGTCTAGAAACTCTCCATTCACAAAACAATTGCTCAGTAGAGATAGAAAAGCATTTTAAAAAGTGTTTTTGACATCCGTTGCTTGCCCGACTACAAGACACGTAAAATAAACCTGTCTAACTAAGTATACCTTCCACAGAAAGCCATGTAAAATAACACAAAACTCTTGCTTTTGTATATATTGTGAACTTTTTTTTTTTTTTTTTTTAATCACATCCGTAATAACTGGTCAGGCTCTTTGTATCACTGAGATTTCAGTTTTTATAATCAATAAAAATTTATGAATCCATATGTAAAAGCAATGCTGAGTTTTTCCTGCTGAGCCCCATACGAACACCGCTTTTACCCATACAGTTTATGCTGTCGTTTAAACCAAAGACTACTTCTGAGGACAGAGACGACGGACGGAGGTCAGAGACGGGTGTGGATTAAACGGATCAAATGCACCCGTGATATGAATCCACAGTCGTACTCACTGGGTTGATGGTGTTGACCAGTTTGCGGGGCTTGCTGAACTGCATGAGGCTCTCCCTCAGGTTGTTGAGAGGTCCCTCCACGAGCACCTTCTGCTCCTTGTAGTTGTTCAGCAGGTTGTTCCACAGCGGCTGCTTGGAGAGAGCCTTCGGGTTCCCCACAATGATCACGCCATACCTTCACACACAACATACACAAGGCAAGACGTCTGAGCGGGGTGGGGGGGGGACAACGTTGTGCTGAAATCCTGTTGTGCGAGTAGAAATAGCAGTGATCTGCTATACACACCTGAATACAAATAAATAGCAGCCACGTCTATTCTAAATGGCCAAATATCACATTTGATTTAAAAAAAAAATGTACAGCTGAATTTGACATACTTTAGCCGAGTATCTCATTTACATGATTATTCCTAATTAGATCCTATGAGGAAATCTAAATGGCTCAACATACTAATGAGCCTGCTGTGTGCTCTTCCAGCTCTAGCCACCGTGATCCCGTTAACTGTTCTACTGCGGTTCTTACTTGGCTCTGGTCAGCGCCACGTTGAGACGTCGGGGGTCATTCAGGAAGCCGATGCCCTGGTGCTCATTGGCGCGAACACAAGACAGGATGATGAAGTCCTTCTCTCTGCCCTGAAAGGCGTCCACGCTGGCTATTTCCACTTGCTACGGAGGAACACGACACAAGCGGAGATTGCATTGTAACGACAGGGGAAGCAAGTTTGTTGACATTCATAATGATAACTTCATCTGAATGTGCTCTCCAACTCTCGTGTTTTTGTAACTCTCTTAACCTCTTTTGTGACAAGGACAGCTGCCTTTGACCACAACACCCTCCCCTAACTGCTCCAGGTTGAGTATGTAATGGGAGGACTGTTGAAGCATGCAGCTATGAAATCACTCAAGTCTGTTTACTGGCAATAAGTCTTGTTTAGGAAAACCAAAATACACCGTTGAGGTAAATCTTGTCGGTAGGCAGGATTAGAAGTGAGTCTAATGAGTGTGGTACCTGATAGAGTTTGGTGTGCAGGGAGCCGCTGAACTGCATGTACTGGACCAGGTAGGAGCGCTGACCCTCGTATGGGGTGATGATGCCGATCTGATCAGGTTTGGCTCCTGCCTTCAGCAACCTGGTGGTAATTTTCTCCACGTTGGCAGCCTCAGTCCTTAAAAACATCAGCATCAGTTAAATTCTGCACAGCACAGCTCATTGGTGGGGGGAAAAAAACAACCACATTTTAAGTTAATGGTGATTAATATAGAACATATCTAACGTGTCTCAACTTTGCAAATAAATAAAACACCCATTTGTTTAAGTGTTAGATGTTTTTTTTTTTCTTGATCTGTGAGCTATATTAAGCAAAGTAACACCCCTCTCAAAACAAACAAACAAAAATGGTGTGATGTTACCTGTTGAGGTACGAGGTTCCAGAGCTGGCAATTTCCTCCTGACCTTGAGTCACGTAGAAGAACATGGGCTTATCCGGCTGTGGCCACTGGAAGTCAAATCCTTTCTTGATGCGGTCAGCTGGGGAGAGCAGGCTATCATTACTTTTTTTTTAGTCTTAAGGAGAGTTTGCTAACGCACGAGCCACCCTCCATCAAGCGAGATAATGAACTGCTGAATCTTGACAAACCTGCCGTGACACCATTCTGTAGGGAGCCCTCGTAGAAGATGTTGGAGGGGAAGGCACTGAGAGCCGGGTGCATGCGGTACTGGACCTGCAGGCGGATTGGCCGGATTCCCAGAACCACCAAGCGTTCAAACAGGGACTGGGACAGGCCCGCCTTGGCCGCCTTCTTACACATCACCACAGGACCCAACTGGCAGTGGTCACCCACCAGAATGAGCTGGGAGAAGGAAAATGAGTCACACAAGTGAAACAACTTGGTTGGTTTGACAGGATAATCTAAGGAGTTATTGTTCCCATGTGTACATATTATTATCCATACAATATACTTGACAACAGAAAGACTGGAAATTCTTTCAGTATTAAAATGTTGTTTTTTTTTACTCACGGTTGTAGTAAAAATAAAACATAAAACAATTGCGGGGATATATTAGAGCCGTTTTACATTTCTCCCCCTGTAGGGATGGAGATGAGTTGTTAAGAGCTGTGTGAGTGTTTAGTACCTGCTTGGCCCCCAGCACCACCGGCACCATGCACTCGGGTTCGGTGGCCTGGGTGCTCTCGTCGATCAGGATGGAACGGAACTGCATCTTGGCCAGACGAGGGTCTCCAGCTCCAACACAGGTGCAGCAGATCACATCGGCATTCTGGACAATTGAAGAGGAAGATCATTTACAATTCTTCGGCACGCTCAAAGCCGAAGATCGACAAGAAGTTGTATTTTAATGCATAAAATAAAGATGATCGATATCTGATCTTTCCTGTCCCACTCAGCCTGCTAGTGTTGCATCGCACTGCTCTCTTTTACACTGCCAGGCTCCGAGTGTGAGCATTTCATGCATGTAAAAATGAAAGTTTGTGTGTAAATTTGAAAGATTATTCAGTCGCACCAGTGATTGTCTGTTGTTACACCTGGGTTGGAAAAATGCAGAAATTCTTCCCAAAATGAACAAAGCTGTACGAAATAGTCACCGGCATCCAGTGCAGACATGGTCGCTTTCACTGGTTACAAAGACAAACATTTCTGGCAGAAGGTTGAATCAGATGCCACTAATTAAATATAATTTCAAGAGTGATAGCAGGCCATATTTAAACTTGGCTCTTGCCTGCATCTGCTGCCGGTATTCTGTCAAGAGATTGAAGAGGATAATTTTAGGCCATTTAGCATTTTGACAGTCAGTGCAGAGAAATCTGAGAGACAACAAGCAACAAAGATCTCAAAGTCGGGAGTTAAACCGTGGACATTACTGTTATGTGGTATTTGGTCAGCAGGGTGCCTCGCCAAAGATTGTTTGTGAGGTAAAAGAAGCGTCACTCCCAAACTCCACTGAACAATTATGAGTGGAATGAGTGGTTCTGTAGCCCCAAAACTCCAAAAGAGCAACACTCAAGTCTCTTTTGAAAAAAAATTCACATCATTTCAGAAATTGCATTATACCAATTAAACGGTCATTCGTGTATCAACAACGTCAGCTTATCAACATCAGTATTTGGCTCAATCAGCTCATGAAAAATAAGGGAACTCAAATTTAGAGGGCTATAGCTGTTATTTCAATGTGCCGTACACACTGTATGTCTGCAGATACCAAATATTTAAAGCCTCGGATTGGGCCACAAAATGCGATCAGGACATCCCAAATAATCCTCAAATGGAAGAGGGAGCCAGGATATAGAAGGGCAACTCAACAAAGCGGCGAGAACAGAGGAGGACAAAACAAACCCGAGATTGCCAAGAAGCCTCCTGGTTTTGACTGCTTGGCTGAAACCACTTGCTGCACTAATAATGCCTGAAAAGCCGAGGAAAGCCTGTGTGTTGATGGCCGCAACAGGTGACCATTTATGGTGAAAACCCTGAGCTTTTGTTCCAACACTGAAGATCCTCCTCACCATGAGCAGCTCCCTCTCCGCAGTGCGCTTCAAAGCCCTGTAACGCTTCTCATCAGCTGACGACAGCTCACCAGTCTCATCCTTCAGCTGCTGTAGTTTCTGAAGCTCCGGTATACTACGGACACAAAAAATACATCGGGGTGACCACAGAGAACAGACTTATTCACACACTGGGAGTCGTACCTAATAATGCTAAGCTGTGATCTAATGTTTGAAATACATGCATGCAGGTGGTGGTGGTGGTAGCAGCCTGCGGTTTGGACCAATTTACTCGAGTCAAGTCAGACATATTTGTAGTCGGTCTGACATATTATGAGATTCCGTTGCAATTGTTTGCATCGACATTTGTCACGCCCTGACCTCCTGCTGTGCATTAAACTATACACTCATTTAAAGAGATGTAAAATTGCAAATCTCAAAGCACCGGCTTAAAGCTGACTTTGAACCTGACTTGCTTTGATCTTATTTGTAAATGTGTGCCTGCTTTTACCGCCAGGATTCCTAGAAAGGGCACCAAGTTTTGAGTACCAGTATATGGAAAACTGGTAAAAACCTGAGGTCAAAGTTACACAACACAAACAGTATGGAACAATAAAAAAAATAAAGCAACGAGGTGCCCGAGTGACATTCCTATTTGCCCAAAACAAGTTACAAAATTGGTTTATGTAACCAATTTCCCTGCATGCCGCTGACCTGTCCATGTTGCTGATTTGGTTGTGCAGAGCCAGAAAAGAAACTGGTGACTCGATAGCCTCCCGGCTTTTGGCACAAAGCCTGACCACCTTCAGTCCGGTCTTGTCGATCTTCTCGGTCAACTGGTCCACAGCGATGTTACTTGGAGCACACACCAGAACTGGTCTAATGGGACACGCAAAATAGAGAGAATGAGAACAGGAGCAGTGCCTTAAGGAGGGAATTACAGAGCTGGTATAACAGAACTTCTAACACTGTGAGGGTCTGTAAGTATAACAAAAAAACAAAATAACTCATTTTTTCTTACCCATTTCCCTGTCTGGACAGGTGATACACAATTGTGGCAGAGGTGACGGTCTTTCCTGTGCCTGGAGGACCCTGGATCAGACTGAGAGGTCTCTGCAGTACCGTCTTCACAGCGTACACCTGAACACACAAGAAATAACAGGATTCAGCATTGATTAGAGAAAAAAAACAAGAAAAAAAAAACTGCAACAAATCACTTGTTTCCCATTTTTAAACTAATTAAAAATAGGGGAGCTTCACTGATGCACTAATGTTCATGATAAATCAGTAAATGACAACTGAAGGTATACTTTGTCTTACAATTATCAAATCTTGATCACATGTAAAAAAAACTTTAGCACAAGAAAGAAATTAGAATTACAAAATATCAGAAAGCACAGGGACTGAGTGTTCACTTAAGTCTGACCTGTGAGTGGTTGAGGTCGGGCAGGCCCTGGGCAGTGAAGCGCTTTGGCAGCTGGCACTTGATGGTGACATCCTCAACCTCATGACCCAGCAGTTTGTGGTAAATGTAGCCAGACACAGAGGTCTCGTCCACAGCAAACGTCTTCAGGGCGCTCTGCATCCTGCGACAACACATATACACGTGATTCATTAGCACTTTTGTGTCTCTTTGGGGAGCCTTTGCTTTTAACCAAAATAGTTCATTTGTGGTGAAATCTTTACAAACGACAGACACGTCAGATTTACGTAAAATTGTCGACAAAATCACCACCAAGTTTCCATCCTTTTTTGCACTGTTTGCAAGAAGTAAAAAAGGAGCAATACGTATTTTTTTTTTTTTTTACACCCTGTAATTTAAAGTAAGATGGTGAATGGAAAAAAAAGTAAATGTTCCCATCGCATTTGGAATTTCGGGGTATAAAAGTTCAGCGTACCTGTCAAAGGAAGTGGACTTCCACACAAAGTCCACCTGGAAGTTGTGTGGGATTTCCACAGGGGCTCCGACACTGCTCCGCAACTCAATGGCAATTTCATCCCCATAGTCTTTAAACACAGGCTGTTAAGGAAACCAAGCGTGCGTGTGTGTGTGTGTGTGTGTTCTCTATACTTCCCTGTTAGTATGATCAGTATCAGTGTGTTGAGCCACACTGGAAGACAATGTAATGCAACAGATGGCACATATGGAACCGCTAACAGTGTAAAGGATACTGTCAGGGACTTTGATGACATGGCCGATGCCCTTCCACAGCGGGGCCAAGTCTCCTTTGTACCGAAGGCAGATCTCATCACCTTGCATCAGCCGCATATCTAGGATTAAGAAAAAGACACAAGTTAGAAACCCATGTCTGCTCAGAATGACCTAAAAAATAAATGATGGATGAGCTATGTCCATGGACCTAATGATACAGTACCCCACAAAACACTACAAAAACTGAGGCAAGACCAAACCAAGCACACATGCCACCAATAGATGCAGGGGTGGGGGAGATTGCGTGCATTTGTGAAGACTGGAGCGTGTGGGGATGGACTACAACTGCACGACAGAACCACTGGGAGGAAATTAAGCTCAGAGAATTACCACCTGAATCCGTCTTGGGCAGTGTAAAATAGGCAATCCGCTTTTTATTCAGCCCCAGGTCCCACCTGACTGTTATATTATCTTGAGTCTGGAAGAGGGAGAGAAAAACAATTTTTTTTTAATTAATTAATTTTTTTATTCAAAATTTAGCATCAACTATAATAAGGTATCGCAGGTATAATATCACATAATTAAGAAATTATTTGTGGAACTCTAGAGGCGCTGTAAACAAAATGACAAAACACAGCCTGACCACAACAAACATCTCAGATCACAACTGCATCACATGCCTCCATTCTAGCGGTGAAGTTTGATCACAGCTCAAGAATAAAACAATCCTCACTGTCCTCATGAAATTATTATATAACCTGATCCACATGTAGATGACCACGTACTATCCTGAATGAAAATCAACACTTTGTAAATTAAGAGTCTCCAGAGTAGAAGTGGAGTTCAGGTACCTGTGACTCCTTAAGCTTCTTGTCGTAGTCTGCCTCCAGTTTGACCAAAGGGCCAAATATGTTTTGGTACTGGTAGGCGTCCTCGTAGCGCAGCAGCACGTGCTGGGGCTCCTCGTCCACACCGGGTTTCTCCAGGTCTTCCAAGGTGGCAGTGGGATTGTCCTCAAAAGAGTAAAAGTCACAACAGCTGTTAAACCTCTGAGATCACATCTCAAAAAATGTCATTCCACTCACCGGCGAACGCCTTTAAAACATGATGCATAGCAGTCCTTGTAAGCAGCTGCCATTTACGGGCCTTCAGTCTGAACGCGCCCGCCGCATGAACCGTCTTTTCGCAAGATTGCTTTCAACAACTAACACCCGAAGAAGCAGCCTCGGAGCATACCTTCCAGAGTTCCTCCAGCTTGTTGATCTGCTGGGCGGTGATCTGACGGGCTCGAAGCTGCTCCTGCTCTGATGGGATCTTCACCAGCCAGGACAGAAAGCAGCGGTCCTGAATCAGTGGCTGCCACTGTGAGCTGTCCCAGTTGATGTCCTTCAGGCTACTCTGGCTGGCACAGGGCTGCCTGCATGGAGACACAGGGTTCAGTCAGACAGAAATATTGTTTAACTGTGGATTTGTACAGTAATCAAACCACTGCAGAGGATGTAAATGGGCAATTAATTAATCACCATTACGTTAATTAATTTGTTTAAATTGGCAATTTCGTGTCATTCAATATTAATTTGAATATGATTTTTGGAAAAAGTGGTGACAGCCCTAATATTGGTTATATCTTTTTTTTGTTGCTTTCATTAACATGCTTAAGAGTTGATTTTCTATCCCAAAATACTTTTACAGGCCAGTTTTCCCAACTGTCTAATTATTCAGGGACTCTTCATCAGTCCCGCTTCTCGGGAACTCGCAAATAATACAACATAAGGGCTGAAACCTGAATAACTTGTAAAACGGAAACTTCATGAATAGCTTCCTCTTTCAAAGCAACACCATCCTTATCTGACCTCTCAGAGGCTCACTGCCGTCCTCTACGACACTCAGGACCTACAGGATTTTTGGGACATGTTTCAGGACAGTGCGCTGATGTACAAAGCAAACCACCCCCCACCACTTACCTGCAGAGCAGCACCACCACAGAATCGGCCTTGGCGGGGATGAAGCCCAGGAGGAAGACGTTGCGGCAGCCGCAGTTGTAACACTCGAGCACGGTTTCGCCCAGCGGCCCATCTTTATGCAGCGTCACTTCTTTGCATTTGGCCCTCACCAAGTGGTTCACGATATGGCTGGAAGTTAGAAAATGAGAGTGAAACCATAGAGAAAATTATTTTAAAAAAAATGAATAATAATAATAATAAGAAACTGTATTTGTATAGCACCTTTCATACAAGAAATGCAGCTCAAAGTGCTTCACAGCAAGAGAATGACATGCTGTGTTAACATAAAAACAGATATAAAGGAACATTTAAAACACTGGTAATAAGAGTAAAGATATATTTCCCGTCGCACTAATTATTAATGTCAACAGGAAATAAGCTCTAAAGTCGAACTCTTGCCTAACGACGCAAACACAATGAGAAGGATTTTCGACACACCACATTACACAGATCCAAACAATTAACATCATCTGTGCGCCCAAAGTTAGCTGATAGTGAAGTGGGTGAACGCCGAAGTGTTCTATGAAAATGTAATATCAGAAACAAAAACTCGGCAGCAGTGTTTGCTCATTCGGATGTTATTATTTCTGTTCAAAGTTTTGTCTGCCTCTGCAGTTTCATGTTCTGATGCTTATGTGCGTGGTAAACAGATGAAAATGGGTAGACTACACACCTGCCAGATGTGTTGCCACGTCCATTGCAGAACCACTTCTTGCTGGTGTTGCAGTAAACCACACACGCTGGGTCGTGGATACCACAGTAGCTGCAAAGCAACGTATCAAAACAGCATCTGAAATTCTGCAATATTTAGTCAAGATACCAGCACGAGCAAAAGTTTGGCCAAACTTGATGATTTAACAGTAAACATTAGATTTAATGGGATTACGACAGCATACATGCAGGACTCCTCTAATTACCTTTATTGAGAACACATTAATGCCTTTCCTCTTCAAAACACATGCCACCCGTTATTTATTAAAGCTTTATTTTGCACATTTCTGTCGACGCACCACACCATCTGAAATCTATAATTCCCTCCTGTGAATAAAATACAATTTAATATAGTTACAGGAATGTAAAATTGTAATAATGAGCTGAAAAGTGTTTCGGTATCTCGGGGTGGATGCGTGTTGTTTCTTTAAATGACACACGCGAGTCTTTACTAAGTACTTATCCTAAAGCTTTGATAGTACTTCAAAGCATGTAGTTGACCAGAATTAACAAAGTCCTGTGTAATTATACAACAAACAAACAAACAAACAAAAAGCACTGTAAACAGTCGTGCATTCACTTCCTCGGTGCCGTGCAGTCAAATGGCACCCTGGCATGCTGTGGTACCTGCAAGCGTGCACAGGCAGGTCTTTGGTGTAGTACGTGTCCTCCTCATCCTCCTCAAAGTTTAACTCGGCCAACAACTGGCTGGCTTTGCCCACCGGGTCGTCCACTCCGCCGTTGTGAAGCCCCTCGTCGGGACCATTTACCTGCAACGCAACACGAGCCTCACTTTAAAAAAAACAAACTCGGCGCTAACTTATTTAGCCGCTAGCAGCTACGGGGGTTGCGCGGCGCGGAGAAAAAAAAAGAAAAGAAAGCCAGTTAATTATCCGTTGACAAGATTGTCAGCGCTCATGAATAGGTCGTTTTGGTCATTAAAGCGACGCCCCGTGTGTCCGGTTTTACTTCGAGCGGTTCAAAACCGCCGCGCCGAGACAGCGAACATTACTTTAGGGAGTCTAGATTAAAAAAAAAAAAAAAAAAAAAAAAAAAGATTGCTAACCGAGCTAACGCGAAGCTACATGCTACATCCGATAATAGCGGGCTCGGCGGCGGCGGCGGCGGGTCGGCTCGCTAACCGCCGCTAACGTCGGCACAACGCGCGTTATTGCGCCTTCCTGAGAAAATGAAAACCCCCCCACCACCCTCCTACACACACACACACACACACACACACCTGGTTTTCCAGCTGACTCTGGGTCTGGCCTTGAGTTTGCGTCTGGCTGGGAAGGGTGAAGTCGGTGAAATCGTACTCGGAACCCTGGGTGTCCGCTCCGAGCAGCTCCGTTTCCTCGGTGTCCAGGAAGGTGAGGGTCTGGGAGCTCGGCCCGTACGCCTCCACGCTCATCTCGAGTCTCAACTTTCGCTTTACTTGAACGGCTTCCGGTGTGTGCGTAGAAAAGACTTGATTGATATCCACGCGAGTGTTTTTGTGGGTTTTTTTTTTTTGTCGGTAGCTAATTTGGAGGCCGACGCGGAGAGTGTGAATTTTGAACCCAAACAAAAAAAAAAATGGAACCGATCAGAACCTCGAAAGCTCCAAGCAGGTCCAACATCGGCGGCGGTGACGGACTTCCCTGACGCCGCTCAACGTGTGACGTTCACCGCAGGGCTGGGAGCGCAGACGGGTCAGCACCGGAAGGAGTGCTCACGCTGATCTTTTTTCCGGGTATCAAAACAAAATCGTGAACCGCTGTAGAAAAAAAAAAAAAAAAAAAAAGAAAATATTGAATACTGACAGACATCCTCGCTTATCTTTAATTTTGTAAGATGTTTTTTTTTTTTTTTCATTTTTGGCACGATGTACATGTATGCTTTCACAGCATTTGCTGTTCACTGCTCTTGTTGATCCCGATGTGGTATCCAAATCTCACACTGAAATAAATCTAATCATGTTTTCAGTATGTTTTTATTCTAAAGATGGATTGGCAATCTTGCAAAATGAGCCCCAAATATGTCATTTGGTTTTTGGAAATGGAATTAATGGAGAATGTATTCTAAACGAGATTGTGAGCCACTGAAATATCAACCATAGAGGGTCTGCCTAATCATTTAATCGTGAGTTCTTTGTGTCGATAAGTGCCAAAATTTTGTGAAATACTTTTAGGTTAGGTTAGGTTAGGTAAGTTAGGTAGTTACTTTATTAATCCCCGAGGGGACATTTTTTTTTCGCTACAGCAGCATACAGGAAGCAATAGATAATAATAGAATAATAGAAAGCAATAAAATAGCAGTAAAAATATTAAATATTAAATATAAAATGCACAGTATATACAGTACAGTATATACTTACATTATATTTACATTGTGCTTGCAAGATATATTCTTTAACACTGCTGTTCTTAATCAAATTAAAGAATGTCAAGGTCTACATTGTATTCTAGCTTAATAATACTGGTTGGTTGGTGGTAATTTAAGTTGTCATGTACACACTGTCATAAAGAGTCTATAATGGGCCCCACGCTCGCTGTTCCAGCCATAATTCATTGAATTGGTAATTTGAGAAAACACGTACATGTTTTAAAAATGCCATCCATTATAAAATGTGTCGATCCTGCAACGTATGGAAGTAAAAAAAAGACGTGCAATCGTTTTAATTTTGAAACTGTGAGCTGCTGTAAAGTGGGACCTTGATGTGACAACTGTTGTAACAAAGGTTTTTATAATTTATTTTTACTACATAAATAATGAAACACATATTGCAGAAACTATATCAACATGCATGTAGAATTCAGGGCCATTATTAACAGAGTGGTGAAGCTTTGTAAAATCTCTGATCTTTGATAGGCCTCTCATTACTTTACATTTGAACAATTGACAAATCAATTACATTTAGTCAAAAGGTGTAAATAGTGAGTATAGTAAAAAAAAAAACAGACAGGACTTGTAATGCTTTAATTATCTTTATTTCAAAGCCTTTCCTTTTACAAAGCTGAGATTACTGACTGTAAGAGTGCTTGGTTAATGAAGCAGAAGAAGATATCTTTCAGAGGATACTCCCTAAACACAGGAACTCACAATAAATCACAGAGCCATAACGTTGGTTCACACCAGGGCACACACTGAGATGAAAAAAAAAGTACATTTGAGGTAGCCACAAATCCAACTGGACAGCATCAGTAATACATCTTTGAACTGACTCATTGAGAATAAGTAAGGCCTTTACATAACACACATAAACAACAGCAAGGCACAGAAGAGTCGGGGTCAGAGGTCACCTCGCGTGTAAACTTGAGGCTTTCACTTTAGTGAGTAGAAACTCTGCAGGCAGCTCCTACAAAACTTGTTCATGTCTCGGCACTCACAAAGCCACGTGGTAAAATATTAGCACCTACAAATCAGAGTTAAAATGTGCCCGTTAGTTCAGTAACGCCATCAGAGATTAAACCACATTACCAAGACATGAGTTAAACGACAAAGGCATTTAATCAAATTCAAATTCATCAAATTCAGGTCTGAGAAGTTCAGTTCTGTTCAGCTCAATGATCCAGGATCCTACTACTTTTGTACAAAATGGACAAAGCAAAAAATAATGACAATTTACTCAAACTCATCGGCACCAACTTGCTTCACTACTGCTGCGACACTGTGCACAGTATTTAGTTCGTATCCTAAGACTAGCTACGTCAGTTAAAAACTACATCCTGGTTTCTCACACAGTTCTGTTGGGCAGAGACAGAGCGCTGAAGCTGTATACAGACGATTTGATGCTAAAATTTCTACCAACGCTGAGCAGACGGAAGTTGTGTTCGGTGGCGTGGGCATTCCTGATGTCTCAGGAGACGCTGGTCTACACGATAAAACAAAAAACAATCCAATAAAAAAAAAAAAAAAAAAAAGCCATAAAACAGAACATTTACACCTGGGAGTGTCACCATCACAGACTCGGTAAAGGAATTTGCTGCCATTTGTTAAACAGGTCAGAACAAAGCAAAGTTCAAGAAAAAAAGTTCACCTATAAAGCATACCTCGCATACATCATTCTAATCATTGGAAGAAAAAAGGTTTAAATGGATGTGTATGTTGGGAAAGCGACATTTTTCAAGTTAAAGTGACTGAAAATAAAAAATAAGAATAAAATAAAAGCATTCACATTGCTCGAGAAATGCTGTCCAAACTCCAGAAAAACTGAAATACAAAATAGGAGAAAGTGCTACAGAAATAAAACTCAAGGCCCAATTCTGACTGAAGTCAGAGTCCAACTTCAAATTATCAGATAAAATAAGCAGCTACATCTGATTCAATGAAGGGAACAACAGAAAGCTTTAATCAAGAAGTAACAATTACTACTGCACAACTATGAGAAAAAAAAAAAAGTAAAGTAGCAGCTATTATTAATTCACTACTTTAAAAAGAGGAGTACAGTGAACCCTCGTTTTTCGCGGGGGTTACGTTCCAAATAGAAACCGTGATAGGCGAAATCCGTGAAGTAGTAACCTTTATTTTACAATTGAAATAGATAGAACTGGACATTAAATATATCTACGTTACATATAGTCGTAATGTGATTTCAATGTACGATGCAAATCCGTGAAGCAGCGAGACCGTGAAAGGTGAACCGCGTTATAGCGAGGGTTCACTGTAGTTGATATTTCCTTCAAAATAAAATCTTCAGTTTCATGCAGACCGAATATTTTTCTCAAATATTTGTGCAGCTGTAATACAATTCCGACATGAGTGCCCGACTAAATCAGCGAATGAGATCTGTAAAATAACATTGCACAGCCTGGGGTACAGACCTCAGTTGGATGGATTTTTTTTTTTTTTTTTGTCAGAATTGGGCCAACAAACTGGGGAAATATGAGCTGGAACCAACCCGTTCCCTGATTTAAATAACCTTTGTAAAAGCAGGCAAATATACAACTTCTTATAAAGAAAAAGGGCTCAAGAAACAATTCAACATCAAATGTGAAACAGCGCAGGGAGGCTTTAGAGCAGCTGCAACAAAACACGCGAAGGAAAATAAAATGAACAAATAGTTTACTGCTAAACATTTCTACTTAAATCATAATGTATTATGTAAATCAGTGGCAGCACATTGTTAAAAACAAACATTATTATTAATAATTATAGTATCTACTATTCATTCTTACGACTGGACATTTGACCTTTTGACTTTGCCACACCATCACTGCTGTGTACCGTCTCTGCTACGTGACAACTGTTCGTCCTCACACCGTTTTTCGTCTCGTACATCCTGTTCGCGTGTCCTCTTACTATGTCTCTTCAGGATTTGCCATTCAAGGATTAATACAGTTTTCTGACTTGAATTTGATTCAGGGGGACGATGTCCGACAGGCAGTGGAGGAATGTAACAATTCAAATTACTGCAATTAAGTACAGTCAAGAGGTACTTTCACTTTGAATATTTCTCTTCTCTGCTATTGTATATTTCCACTCCACCACATTTCGCAGGGAAATATTGCACCTTTAACTCCACTGCATTTATCTCACTGCTAAAGGCAAGTAATCGTCAAATGTAACAGACACACATGTTGTTTGTGAATTTGTGATTCGGCACGGCTTCATCTGTCTAAATGGACGAGACACCACTGATGTACATAAACCATTTACAGACATTCAGACGTAAACACCTGCAAACTGAAACATATTGTGACTGGAAAAAAGTCAAACTTTAAAATTCATAATTTGAGGAAGAAACAGGTGATACCCCAAATGTGCCGTCTATAACCATTTCAGTAACCCTAACCATATAAGGTGCATTAATAGGAGTCACATTTGGGGTTATAGGTTGTAAAATCTGCCACATTACAGACCTCCTACATCGCCGCTGTGGCTGCATATGAACACGTACAAGCAGAACTTTGCTCCTGTGTTTACTTAAGAAACCTACTTTTTTCATATTTCGAACTCCATAGGCAGAATGTTTTGTGTTCCTTCAAGGTGAGAAAAGGGGTTGTCTTAGGACTCCCGTTTTATCTTCGCACTACTGGGAAACTTTCACTGAATCATACCTAACAAAAAAAGAAACAAAAGACAAAAAAAAAAAAAGACAAAAAAAACTCACTGAAAACATCCTGTAGTCTGAAGTTTCCTTATGTCCAAGTAAAGACAACAGTAAAAAAAAGAAAAAGAAAAGTTTGGCTACTTGTGGTTAAGTGCAATTTCTCTTGTGTGTTGAGGGCTGGAGAGGCTGGTTGGCATCTTGAGGTCACTTAGTGGAAGTGCTGCTGGCAGTGGATCTTCTCCTCGGCCTGGTCCAGCAGCTCCAGTATCTCCCGGACGATGGCCTGCAGTGCACGGCCCAGGTCTTCCCCGCTGTAAGGCTTTCCAAGAGGAGGCACGTGAATGAAGGCAGAGCGACCGTGGCTCAGGTAGAGAGACGTGTAGTAGGTGAAGTCACAGAGGTACCTGGAAGGGAAGAGAGCAAGGCATTGAATGGATGAAGAGACTGACGCAGGAAACCAAAAACCCAATATAAGGAAACATACTGGCAGCTCTAAACTGATGAATGGAAATTATATATCAATCTGAGATTCTTGAAGTTGAACATTCAGATTTGTTAAAACATTTTTGGGGAGTTACGTTCATTTTTTTCAAACAGTAAACATTGAACAGAGACACTGGACCCCCCCGGGAGTTGAATACCGTTGAGTACGGACTTGAGGCCCAGGACGAAACAACCTCACCGTACTAAGTAGTGGGCCGGGATCGGATGTAACCGGACACGGACCCAGCACCGGCCTCCACACACACCGAAGTCTGTCAGTCCTCAAAGCGGACTCCATCGCTTAGGTGGAGGTGGTGGGGGACGTGGGGTTGTTGATTCAGGAGCAAAACCCAGTCTAAGGGGAGGTATGACGGTGCGGATGCACCATACAAGGCCAGGCAGCGGTGAAATCGCGTACCTCAGGAGACCGGGACGGACGCCACAAGGAGAGAGAGAAAGGGCGACACTTCCACAAAGCGCTGCCAAAAGCAGACTGGGCTACAGACCCTCAGAAATTTGGATACAAAGGAAAGCAAACTGCAGATTTTTTGATTGCCTGAGAGTCTATACAGAAAAAAAGGGAACAAACGATTTGTATTGAACAGCCAATTCGACTGACAAAATGTTGAACTGTGGACACCCCGACATCATTGTAAGTCTCTGTCAGATCTGGACATATTTTTATCATTTTCAGTAAAAAAAAAAAAAAAAAAAAAAGAATAATTACCTTCCGGCATCTTTGGAGACAGACACAGTTACTCCAAGCCCCGATGCAGACACTCTCTTGCAGACTGATTCCATGTCAATAACTGAGTTGATACAGTCCGGGCCTCCCACAATGCAACACTGGGAATCAGGACAGAAGCTGCTGTTGTCCAGGCCCTTGTAGCCATGATTTCTGCCACACTTCTCCAATGTGACGGTGGTGGCCATACCCGACACTCCGACATGAACTACCAACTGGCCAACAAAGAAAACAATCAAAACACAAAGTCAGAATCACTCAAATATCTCTGGCTTACTCTGTCATCTGAGTTGGTGTATTTCACCTTTAAAAGTGGAATAATAGGAGCAGGTCAAGTCAGGTCCGTCTCTTACCAGTGGATGATACTGTTTCCATAATGAAGGAACCAAACTCTGCACTTTCTGGTACTCTACAGGAACCTCGTACACATGCAAGTCCACTTCACTGCCCAGTCCGAGTTTCTTCATTTCCTGTCAGAACAAGCCAAAACAAAGAGGCCGACATTTGTTTAACATTTTCAGACAACAGTTGCAGTTTCTTGGGTTGAATTTCGAATATAAATGCTCTGAAATTCCAGTAGGTAATCTGGACAAATGAGAAAATGTAATTTTCGGCGGTAGAACGGAAACATCTTTATTTTAAATAGCTGCTTTTTGCGCTCTACGCCTATTCTCTTGTCAGTCATACATCCTGCACACTGACAGCAAAATAATTGCTGTAAAATCTCTCCTTACATATTTGCAATTTTTGGTGAGTGTTTAATATTAGGATGGTACATTTCAGACCCTGCTTGCATTTTCTTAGAGGACAGATATTTCAATTGCCTTGCCGCTCCCAAAAGCACCATTTTACACTTAACTTAGAATAAAAAAACACAAAAAAAACATTCAGCCTACTTCATACCAGTATGAGAAAAGCAAGAAATAAAAGATGCAATCATAGATATCATAAGTAAGACAAATCTGCTTCAGCTTCATAGCCAGTGAACCAACACCTCCCCCAATCTCCCTGCAGGACAAATAGCCCCGGACACTGACCCCCACTTGTATTGAAAAGAGGCTTGTTTGACCACGTCTGTGACCCTGCCACAATGCGGTCTTTTGTTTGCCTTTAATATCCTTATCAAGTCCGTCTAGACACCCTGACAGCCACCATCATCCCCCACATGGAGCCTCCTTCAAAAACACTGCTACAGAAGCATGAAGCCGGTCGGCAGCTATTAGAGCATCACGAACTGCCATACAATCAGCTTTAAATGTTGCTAGCAACATGATATGAATATAAACAACATGATGAGCTTCGAGATGTTTTTTCAGGATGGATGATTAATATTTTGGAGAAAGCTAGTCAATGATTTGACTTAGTGTAGGAACAAAACTCAGTTATATATATATATATATATATATATTTAGGAGTAAGGAACATAAAATAATCATTGAAGTGTAATTTAAGAATATAAGAATTATAACAGCAATAGATGAGTAAAAAAAAATACCTGTACGGCTACCCAGCTGGCATTGACAGTGTGCTCTCCAAATGGCCCAAAACCTGCAAAAGACATCAGTTATTTCAGTTGCTCAACTAACACTGATGCTGTAAGGTTGCTGTTACATTACGTTCAATTTAAGGAGCCTGAGACATCCTGGTGTGACTGATGATTCAAGAGAGACTTTTACTTTCACAAACAAAATGAACATGCAAAGATGAAATACAATGCCCCATGGATTTTTATTTTTTACTTTGACCTTACTCAGATGTCCACAAACTTTAAAATACAACTGTAAATGCAGAGAAGTGTAAATCAACTCTGTAGAAAGGGATATGTGAATATTGTGGTTTCAGAAGGACATGTCTTTATTATTTTAGCAGTTTTCCTGTAGTATGTCACAACTAAATGCTACCTACTCCTTTACTAAAGTGACTTAAATACAAATTATTACTGAAGTTTTTTAATGTGCAGCGATATGTTTATATTTCGGCATGACTGCAAGATACTGTCAAGGCTGAATCTTGCATTGCAATAGGAAGTGTATACGTCCCATCTTAAAAATCTTTTATATACTGAGATGTCGTTGCCTCATATTTGCTGCTTGAGTTCATAAATTCTGCTGTTCTCCAAAATGAAGGTCATTATTACTAAAAAAAAAAAAAAATCCCTCTATGCAGTACTCCATTTAACCTATGAAACTATAGCAGCAGATATTCAGGGATATTCACTCTAGACTGTTTATATAGGGATCTATAATTGATCCCCCTCCACCACCCGCCCTCGGGTCAGCAGGTCCCTGGGGGCTGGGTGGAGAAGGGATCAGTCTGTCTGACAGGCGGCTGAAAAGGAGCAGAGTGAGGGGCCGGCAGCTGCCAGCCGGGCCGCTATTGTGAAGGTGCTGTTCCCAGGCAATTTACACATCTACTATCAGCTGGGGCAGCGACTTTCTGCACCCCTTTGTGTCTGAAAGCACCAAATCACTGTCTCTCTCACTTCTGCTAAAATAAAGTGTACAGGACTGGAGATTGCGCGCTTATGGAATATTACATTAATGGAAGTGGATTTGCATTGTGAGAGTAGTTTTTAGAAAAGCAATCCTTGAGTTTATAGGATGTTTATTAATTTATAAATAGTTATAGCAATGTGATTATTACTTAGGCTTTTCTTGTTAAAGGAATAGTGATGTAAAACGTGTTTTCTCTGATAAAACATGGAGATAGATTGTTAAGATGCTGCTAATAATAACGGTTTCTGGTCCAGGTTTTCACGGTATTATGCAAAGCAGTGTGATTAAACAAGAAATATAACAGATGAGCTTCTGCACAGAGACCAGTACAGTAAGATATCAAAACTGGAACAAAGTCACCGGCTGGTTACTGGTTATTTCTTTTTAACTACTTTGCACAGATTTATATTGACACCATGTCTGGAAAGAGGCCTGATGTCGAGAACAAGTCCAACAAGTTTGACAGTGGATGGTACTCACGATACCAAGCAGGAAAGAAGAACTGGTTTTATTAAACTGATATATAATATCAACTTCTGACAATTTTATAGATGCTTGTTTTACCTCTGTTTTTCATTGTTGTTCAGTCTTGTGTGGACATACTGACATTATTCCTGTAATGTATCTAAGTAGCCTATAAACAGATATTAGTAGGCGTGTTGTATTGCGATCACTATAATAAGCAAATGTTTGAGAAAACTTTATCTAATTTGTGAAAGTAGGCTGATTTTCTTGAAATAAAAGTATTCAGAAACGAAATTCAACATCTGGCCATAAAGAAAAATGGTCAAAATTTTTTGAAAACGACACAGAATCAAATTAATTCTTGGTGAAAAATGTTAAATAGATATATTTATATGAATGTTTTTTTAGTTGTTTTTTTTAACCTCTGTCGCTACAGTTTAATGGCCGTTCGACAAAAATACATGAACACAAAATTATGACTCCAGCTGATCGGTCAGTGGCCCGTAATTATGCACCAAGCCTGTTAACAACAAAGTGTTGTCATTAAAACTGCAAACAAAACGTGTCTTCCTGCAGCTTTTTGCAGCTGCGGTGGAGTGAAGCAATAACAGCCTGACGCCATTAACGAAAGAGCTGTCATCTCCTGAACTTTTCCTACACTTCAACCGCTGTTCAATCCGCAGACAAACACCACAACAACAACAGCAGCAGCAGCAGGTCAAATAAAGACAAACCTGTGACGACCACAGTCCGTTTACTGTTGTCCATTTCCCGTCCTGTTGCGGAGAATCCGTTGTTTGTTTTCTCTGGTCGTTAGTTTGAACCAGGCTGGTGAAGAGAGACGGTACCCTCCACAGCTGACGGCTCCTTCTGCCTTACACTAACAGAACCGGTGATCCCCCTTCATTCTGCAGGCTGCGTGGGCCCTGACGTCATTACGTCAACAATGACGCCCTGAAAGAAATGGAGCCTCCAAAGTAACATGATAAATAATTTAAATTGGATCCACACGAAATTGAAATACCAAACAAAACAAAAAAAACACATTAAAAAAATAATGACATAAAGGGAATAGAAAATAAAGAAATTGTAAGCAATATAAATTTATTTGTTCGATTATTTTCTTACTGATTACAGTATTCATTTTTTTTTATATATATATTTATTCAGGCATAAATTTATTATTCATACATATTATTCCGAAAACACATTTCACATTAAAAAAAAAAAAAAAAAAAAAAAATGCATAAAATGAAATGATTTGAAGTGCGTGTTTCTGACAGTAGAGGGAAGCATCCCATAATACAGCCGTGATCACGCAGCACAGCGCCGGAAACTCATTGGACAACGAAGAAGAACAGTAGGTGGGAAAAAAAACAAAAAAAACAAAAAAAACCCCGTGTGTGAAGGGCCAAGACGGCAAGAAAGACTGGAAAAAAAACAAAAAAACCCACAACGATACAGTCAAAATGGTAAAGTACTTAACTCTGGACTCCAGCGTTTTGATATATTTCTCTTTTTCACCGTCACGCTCCCTATTCAGAAAAGGTTGGCAGCATTGTAAGCGTTTGGTGTTAGCCGCTACGGTTGCTCGGTTCGCCATTGTCGCTGAATTCAACATTTACACACAAAGCGGTTGATTAGAAATGTGCTCAGACTTAACACGAAGCTAAATAAACCCCCTTTTACATCGTGCTAAAGTGGTCTTTTTTTTTTTTTAAACTCTGGTAGTTTGTTGTGACCTCACAGACGGCTAACGTGGAAAACGTTATCATAAACGTGGAAACCATAAAGCGGCACAGACCGGTTTCTCCTTTTTAACCTGAACGCCGCCGGGTGATCCGCGGTGTCCCAGTACTTTCATTTATATCTCGCTTAAGATGTTGTAGGGAGGAAAGAAAAATAAAAATAAAAAATAAACTTCCCTCTGGCAGCCTGTATTCCTGTGTGTGACCCGTTTCTCTTGTCATTTCGCAGCTTCCCCTGTCTCTGCTGAAGACTGCCCAGAACCATCCCATGGTGAGGAGCTACCTCAATAATGATTATTATTATTATTATTAATTACTATAATGTAGTTTGCAAAATATTATTTGTTACGAGATAGTATTTAAATTTGCGTTCAGACTGGAAGCAGTGAGATTAATGAGCTGCTTTCGATTTTTGTCTTACTTTGGCTGAAAATCAGCGAGCTTGTATTTATAACTTCTCATCTGTGTGGCTTCTAGTTGTTGTGAGTTATACCAACAAAAAACAAAAAAAATACATCTCCAGTTTTTTTTTTTTTTCTTCTTCCCTGTCCCCGTCTTCTCCTCAGCTGGTGGAGCTGAAGAACGGAGAGACCTACAACGGTCACCTGGTCAGCTGTGACAACTGGATGAACATCAACCTGAGAGAAGTCATCTGCACCTCCAGGGTAAAGCCACTTTTCTGTGGGCGCTAAAACTGTAGATGGTGACTCCAGCAGTAGCAAAGGCAACGTCTACATCTCCCGTGTTTCGGTGTTCGCATGAACCTTCACCCGTGTCCTACGTCATGACGCCAGTGTTGTATGGAGTATCCTGATCTAAATTGCACACATTTTAATAAAATGCAGGAAGCAGAAAGTGTTTTTTTAATTATTTTTTTTTTTTATCCAGCATAGGATTTGACACACTCTCTGCAGGGCACATATTTAAGATGGTTTTTTTTTCTTTTTTTTTTTTTACATTGGCTAACTGCTACAACCGATGTAGATTTGTATCAGTCATTTAGTCTATAAACTGATCCTCATACGGTATCGGAAGCTAAAGGGTGGTGTTCAAATGGATAATCTCTGACTAGTTTTCCTTTGTGCAAATGCAAAAGCTCGTTGGTGTGTTAGGGTTAAACGACGCTCCCTCTTATCCTCTTGTAAAAAGAAAAAAAAAAACTGAGCAGTGGCAGTGAAAACACACTTTTTGCATTTGTTCAACTGTAACTATAAAATGTTAATGGATACAAAAATATAGTGTAAATAGTACTCAGCTACTGTTCTGTTGACCAATTCAACATTTTATCAATGATGATCTCAGGGTTGCAGTTGTTGGTTCATGTATGATCAAACACTCCACCACTCCCCTCACAGGATGGAGATAAGTTCTGGAGGATGCCTGAGTGCTACATCCGAGGCAGCACCATCAAGTACCTGCGAATCCCTGATGAGATCATCGACATGGTGAAGGAGGAGGTGGTGTCGAAGGGCCGCGGCCGTGGAGGCGCCCAGCAGAACAAACAGCAGGGCAAAGGAAGAGGAGGAGTCGGCCGAGGTGAGTGGAAGCAGCAGCAGCAGCTTATTTTTTTTTTTTTTTTTTGAATTGCCAAATGAGGCAACATAAGAATGATTGAGCCCTTAAATCTGCGGATTACAAACGGAACGTTGTGGGTGTCTGTGGCGACATTCATGGGGGAAAATCACAAGCAGCGTCCAGTTAGTTTCCCTTTATTGCCATCATGAGGCTCACTGATGTTGCTGGTAGCATCAACCCAACCAAAATATTTTTTAAGAATTGCTTATTGCATTTATTTTCTGTGTGCAGCGACCTGAACCAGCAACCTGTAAATGTATCATCTTGCTGAAGAACTTTTAAATACCAACAACCATTTCATGCCGTTCTAGTTTTGTTACCACACAAATGAAGCTTGCGTCCTCTCTGTAGGTTTGTTTGGCGGCCGGGGTCGAGGGATGACCGGCCCTGGTCGGGGTCAGCAGCAGCAGCAGCAGCAGCAACAGCAGCAGCAGCCAGATAAGAAACAAGGCAAACCACAGGGAATGAAGAACCAGCACTGACCGATACCGTTGCACCATTTGACAAAACATCCTGTTAATCAGTGATTCCGCCTTCAGTAGTCTGTCGTGATGTTTGTTAGGACTGACCGCTGCACAAATCACACTCACAGAGAGCAACTGTGCTTTCGCACTGATTTTTTTTTTTTTTTTTTTTTTAAATCATTTGGAACTTGGTATGAGCATTTTGTTTATTATTATTATTATTATTATTATTATTATTATTATTATTATTATTATTAACAAATGCCAGTGTATCAGTTAGAGCTGCCAGACTTCTCCTTTAGTTTTTGTAACATTACAAAGTTATTCAACATTACAAGAGCATTTTGTATTGTAAACCACATTATGGTATCCAAAGTCACTTTTGCATTTGTTGCTACACTGGAACAAGTGTTTTAGAATTAGTTTCATAATGTTTTGGTGGTTGTCTCCTCAGGTGTACTTTTTCATCATTTTGAAAGCACTCTGCCTCAACTTCTGTTGCATGAATTTTTTTTTTTTTTGGAACTCACCCTTTATATCTGTGTTCTTTGTGACATCCTGTGGTTTGAAACTTTTGTTTGTTTGTCTGCTGCGCTGTACGGTTTGATCACAGCAGGTGGAGAGTATGCTGGCAGCCGGGAGGCAAGAATTCAGTCCCTGAAAATTAACACTTTTGTTGAAGCATTTATTAGACAACACATGATGATTATAATTAAGATTTCCAGGAAAAAAATATTCTCATTTTCTTAAGTCTGAAATTAGGTCCAATATGTCGTGTTGGTTGGGTTTGATTTTATTTTTGTAACAAAAGACGGTATTGTAATTTATTTACATGAGAACATGAGAATAAAACAACTTTTGTTAAAACGGTCGTGTCTACTTGGAAGCAATCCTCATGTCTAAACATTTAACCTCAATCTGATGCTTTTGGTCCTGATGGTCAAAAAAATGTCTGGAATTAGTTCCAATATGGTCCTGCTACTCTTGGACAGGTACCTTGAAATTGTATAGATTGAAAATCTCGGCACACGGAAAGATGAACAGATCAAGTCTGGACCAGATCAGTTGTTTAATTTGTTTCTCGAATGAGACCAAAGTAAAAGTGGTTAATTTATCAAAACGATGGATAACTAAACGGTGACTGATGAAGCCTCAGGGTACGCGTACATATATGAATTGATTTATTGATTAAACACAAATAGAATTTTTTTTATTTCATAGTATTAGCATATACAAAATGAACATTAACTACTTGTAGCCCTATAACTGTAAAAGGTTATTTACTTATCACAGGTTTATATAAAATCTGGTTTTCGGCTGTTGGCTGGTATGTAAGCAAAATGTATTGTTGTGGGATCTGGAGCATTGTGAAACATAATTTGTTTTACATTCTAAAAAGAGCTGATTTAATAAAATATTGTCCTCTAAAGAACGCGTTCAGTTGGTGCACCCATATCCAGGTGTTTCAGTGTACATTTCATCAATACAAATAAACATTCAAAGTACATGTAAAAGAAAAAAAAAGCTAAATATGCAGTTTTATATTTTTTTCTTTACTATTTAATCATAACATAGCACAGATTTATTCACCTAATAGTCAGAATTTGGTGGTCTTTAGAAAAAATAATTTGATAAATGTCCAAAAAGTGTAAGACTAAATAACCCTTAAATGTAAAATATATAAAACAGTCACACAGTAAATGCTTCTCAAGTCAAACAACATTTTTTTCTGAATAGATCCTAATATTTTACACCAAAAGATGTGTAAAAACACAAGTTTCTACCAAAGATAAATTGATTTTATATTGCTAACTTATGACTGCTTCAATGAACATGCCAATCACATTAAATCAAATACTAATTCAAAGTGCTTTAAAATTGAAGACAAATTTAAATGCTAAAAATATCTGAACTATACATTTAAAGTAAGAATACTCTTTAAACATAAAACAAATAAAACAATCACACAGTAAATGGTTATTAAAGTCAAACAAAAATTTTCTGAGTAGACATTTTGCTAAATGAGGCTCTGACTAATTGTTTGTATAAAAGACAATAAATGAGTAGCTCGCTCATAATGAAGGCATTGTGCTCTTGAGTTTAGTCTGTCTTGAAGACAAATTAATAAAACAAAAAACTAAAATCCTTCTTTAGTTTTCTAAAATGTTCAATCTCTAAAGACTGACCCAGTTCATCATCAAGTGAGTCATCATAGACACGTGTGAGATCAGTGACACCAGAAACATGGACACAACAAATAAACATAAAACTCAGTGAAATCATTATTACTACCAAAGATAAATTGCTTATATTGCTAACCAATGACTCAGTTTCAGTGAACCTGATAGTCAAATAAACATTCAAAGTACTTTAAAATGCCCTGTGATAGACCACCCAGCCTTCGCCCAAGGTGAGCTGGTATAGGCTCCAGTTAAATGTATATTTAAACGTAAAATGTAAGAATAATCTTTAAATTTAAACTGTAAAAATAATCTTTAAACCCAAAATGTAAGAATAATCTTTAAACATAAAATGTATATTTAAACGTAAAATGTAAGCAGAATCTTTAACCATAAAATGTATATTTAAAAGTAAAATGTAAGAATAATCTTTAAACCCAAAATGTAAGAATAATCATTAAACCTAAAACGTACATTTAAACCTAAAATTTAAGAATAATATTTAAACCTAAACTGTAAAAATAATCTTTAAACGTAAAATGTAAGAATAATCTTTAAAAGTAAAATGTATATTTGAACGTAAAACATAAGAACAATCTTTAAACATAAAATGTATATTTAAACATAAAATGTGAGAATAATCTTTAAACTTAAAATGTAAGAATAATCTTTAAACATAAAATGTATATTTAAACGTAAAATGTGAGAATAATCTTTAAACCTAAAATGTATATTTAAACGTAAAATGTAAGAATAATCTTTAAACCTAAAATGTAAGAATAATCTCTAAACGTAAAATGTAAGAATAATCTTTAAACATAAAATGTATATTTAAACGTAAAATTTAAGAATAATCTTTAAAAGTAAAATGTATATTTGAACGTAAAGTGTAAGAACAATCTTTAAACATAAAATGTATATTTAAACGTAAAATGTGAGAATAATCTTTAAAAGTAAAATGTAAGAATAATCTTTAAACATAAAATGTAAGAATAATCTTTAAACATAAAATGTATATTTAAACGTAAAATGTGAGAATAATCTTTAAACATAAAATGTAAGAATAATCTTTAAACATAAAATGTAAGAATAATCTCAACGTAAAATGTAAGAATAATCTTTAAACATAAAATGTATATTTAAACGTAAAATGTAAGAACAATCTTTAAACATAAAATGTAAGAATAATCTTTAAACATAAAATGTATATTTAAACGTAAAATGTGAGAATAATCTTTAAACATAAAATGTAAGAATAATCTTTAAACATAAAATGTATATTTAAACGTAAAATTTAAGAATAATCTTTAAAAGTAAAATGTAAATTTGAACTTATAATGTAAGAACAATCTTTAAACATAAAATGTATATTTAAGAGTAAAATGTAAGAATAACCTTTAAAAATGAAATGTTTATTTAAACCTAAAATGTAAGAATAATCTTTTAACGTAAAATGTAAGAATAATCTTTAAAAGTAAAATGTATATTTAAACCTAAACTGTAAGAATAATCCTTAAACCTAAAATGTAAGAATAATCTATAAAGCTAAAAAAAAAAAAAAGATCACAGTAAATGGTTATTAAAGTTACACAACATTTTTCTGAGTAGATTCAGAGATTTTACTAAATGAGGCTCTGATTAATTCTTTCTAGATAAAAGACAATAAATGAGCAGCTCGCTCATGTCTAAGGCATCATGCAGTAAAGTTATGGATTCCCCGAGCCTAAAGTTTTTTGTTTTTTTTTCTTCCATACATAATTAGCACAAAAAAGTTAATAAAATCAGAAGCAAATAAAAAGCTAGAATTGTCTTGGTTTTTACTATGTGCCATCAGAGATTTCTAGCCCGTCTCTTTAGAGTAGACTGAACCAGTCCATCATCCAGTGAGTCATCAGACACGTGGCCATGATTCTGGAGTCACTGATCCCAAACAACAAAGAAACATAAAACTCAGACCAATCAGAATTACTACCAAAGATAAATTCCTCTTATGTAGCTAACCAATGACACGGTTTCAATGAACCTGATAATCAAATAAACATTCAAAGTACTTTAAAATGAAAGAAAAGTAAGAATGCAAACATAAAATAGCAGATTATGAAACAAAAAACCAAGAAAAAAAATACCCCTTTAGTTTTTAAAATGTGTGATTTTAACTGATAAACTAATATCTATAAACTCTTCCAGCTCACGCCTCCGTTATCTACTCCTGTTTGGCTGTGATGGTGTATTTCCACGTCTCCACAATCTGGGACAGCTGCAGGTTGTCAGGAAAGTTTTCCTCCACATATTGAGGCACCTCCACGTCTTTATGGTCCATGTAGGCACTTACTGTGTCTTTTATACTGAGAAGAAAGAAGAGATCTGAGGTTAGTATATTACTTTCTCTGCTCATGGGAAAGTATTTTGAATATAGGAAATCTAAAAATAGAGAATTAAACCAACTTTACAAACAACATTAAAGTCCAGCACCAGTGGGATGGTACTTTGACTTTTCAACTTTTACCCAGAAGGGAGATATTTGCTACTTATCCTGGTTATTTTTAAACTAAACATTTATAGAGGACAGCAGCGATAAAAAAACAACTATAACCACAAATTCTTGGTTTAATTTCTCATCTTTTGCTGGCTGATATGTGTAAATAGTGGTCAGTTCTCTCAGCCCTTCGTGCTGTAGGCTATTTTAAAGAATTGGTCAGATATTTCGAAAAAAAAGGCCTGTAAACACATTCTCCCAACATTCAACCTGACAATTTTAGTATTTTTGGGATCCTCATTACAATAACAGTGAGTTTGAGCGATGTTTGGACACACGGCATGTGTGTCATATGACTGCGAGGTTCAAAGTGTTAATGCACACTCTTTTCACAGAAAATACATGAGGGGCCATAGGAGGAACACGTGTATAAAACAAATATTCTGAAGCTGTGCAACAGGTTTACCTCCAGGATGGTTTGTAGTCGTCTGTGGCCCGCAGGCGGCCCAGTCTCACCAGAAGGAACTCATGCATCTCAAGCAGCCATTGGTCCATATTTCTCCTGGATAAAAAGCCTTTCAGCGCAATCTTTTCCTCCTCTGTTAGTGGCTTCTGGTACTCATCTGGATAACCCAAGAAGGGCTCCTTTTTAAAGAAACATGAATTGAGATATTTTATATGTATTGTATAGATATATATATATATTGTGTGAACATGTGTGTAAGAATTATAAACTAAAGTGAGCAGAACAGAAGAGTAAATTATTAAATAAATAAAAAAATACACAGACAAACAAACTTTTGGTATGGTATAATTTTATATTCAGTGATCTTGTTTTGCATTTAACCAAGTCAACATTTCTACAAAAAGCAATGGTAAAAAAGCAGTTCATACCCCATTGAGATGCAGCATGCTTGCAGATTTAAGGGAGGACAGGAGTTGCCACAGTGAAACACAGTGTTTGATGGTGCATCTGCTGAGAGCCTGAAACAAAAACAAAAAACAACAGAATTAAAAAGTCTGTTCCTTATAGTCATAAAACTGGAGTGCAGGACTTTTACATATGAATGAACATCCATTCAAGCCCTTGCTAAACGAGTTCACTCATCTATCTGTCTATCTAAGGGAGTAAGTCATGGGGATTAAAAAGTTACCTGTCTGGCTGTCATTATGTATTATTTATTTAACTTCATGAATTATGTCTTCACTCTGTAAAAACCTCCCTGCAGTTCTGTTGTTAGAGGACTGCAAGTCACATTTAAGATTGTATCCAACCTTGTTTAGGAAACCTTGACAATCACTCCAAAGGCTACACATGTACTGACCTGCAATATGTGACGATCAATGTTTTGTTCCATCTTCAGTGTGTCCTGGAGGTAAGTGACCAGTGGCATAGTGGGATCACCACCAGTCATTGAGAGGAAACCCAGAAGTAGCTCCACAATCTTGAACGCTTCACACACCTCGCTGTAGGAGTCCAGCGCTCTCGATATGGCGTTGCGGATCAGAGAGGACAGAGCCTCCTGAAGGAGAAACAAACAATCAGTGAAGCCCAAGGCCATACCATACTGGGAATGTAAATCAATTCAAGATTATATATTATTATACCTTCTGTATAGAAGGTAAACAGGTAAATAACTATTAAGTGTTACGGTTAATAAGTAGTAATTGTAAATCTAATTTAGTTGAATGCATTTTATAGGTTGGAATAACTGTCAAATTAATTAAAGTTTACTACTTAAAGTTAATTTATCAAGCAAAGTGAAGAAATTAAATGCTGAAATATCTTACTTTAAATATGTGTTTTTGGTTTGGTACATGAACAAAGGAACTCTAATTGTGTAATGTAACATATAATGCAATGAACAACTTTTAATTCTGTTATGTATTGTGCTAAAAATAGTAAAGGTATCTGATAAGAATAGAATACTTTACCTGAGGCACTTTTCTCTTAACAGTTTTGAAAATGGTTTCATAATCTCTCTCTTGTGTGTTTACCAGAGTGGGAATTCCCTAAAATAAAGCACAGTGAGTTTAGTGAAGCAGGGAATTAGACTGTATAAAAGGTAGGAAAACACAGAGCAGACAATAAGATGTTACAATTTTCTTGATGAGAATCTCTTATTTTACCAGAACAATGAATACCATAGTTGGAATTGGCTGTAGCCTGACATGGTGCTGCTGCTATAGGAAGGTATTTAACACTTTGTAGTGTAGTAAAAGGCAAGTTCGAAGGCTGAATCTGTTTCTTAATGAGGCGGTGCACAATCCATACTACAATTTGTAGCACTGGTTAAGTTTGTCTGTGTATTTTAACCAAACCTGGCTGTGTGGACTCACTGTGTGGGTGATGAGGGGTTTCCCCTGCAGGAAGCGGGTGAGGATCTGCTGCTGGATCCTGGGCAGGTCATATTGTGATATTGTCTCGTGGCCACGTTCCAAGCTATACTGGCAGTTTGATAAAACCAGAGGAAGCAGGTCCTTCTCCACATCATAGCGGATCACATGCTGCTCCATGAGCTCTGCCAAGCTCACCTTGTAACTGCTGCAGACACCACAATGTAAATATGAACTTTTTGTTCCTTGAACATCTCTTTGTCCAAACCAAAAAAAAAAAAACAAGCTCTCTTCATTCCATCATTTTTGTTTTGTTTGTTAAAGGTTGATCTTGACTACATGTCTTGTTTTCAGTGTAAGTCTTGGTGGCAAATATGTTTGTTCAAAACAAAAATTAACTGTGCATAATATATGTTATGCTTTCAATATGTAAAGGTTCACGCATGTTTTGCACCTGCTGTCCTCTCCAGTGTGATTTTCCACAGCGTGCACCAGCTCATTGTGTAGTGTCACCAGGTAGCTGACCAGCCCTGTGGCACACAGGCCTGGACCCTGTCGTCGCGGCAGAAGGTACTGCAGCTCACTATTCAGGTCCAAATCCTGACTGCAAAATTCATCTGGGATTTTTATTTCGCCTGTCAATTGGAAAGGGAAGATACATCTTTTCTTGTTTCCAATGCAACAGTATGTAAGACACCACTTTGAATTTAACGACTTCTGCAGTACGTGCCAAAAAATAACCATAAATGCCAAACAATGTAATCCTACTTAAATTCTCATAAAACACTTGAAACAATTGACAATTGTAGAACTACACCGCTCTGGTTTAAAATGCATTATTGAAGTACATTGCAAGTAAACTCAATCTTTCTTATTATGCAGTTTTAATACAGACAGAAAAAAAGAACAGAATAAAAGAGGGGACAAGGAAAGATGTAATTGCCCCCATTGTGACTGTCTCCATCAGTAAACCTTAAGGGAGACAAAAAAAAAGGAGGATAAGTACTTTACTTACTGCTGGTTACAGACACTCTCAGCAGATTCCATGTTTTCAGGAAGTTGTCAATGTGTTCTTCATACCACGTCCTCATTTCTGGAACAAGTTTACAAAAAAACAACATTTTTAAAAGATTTACCATGGTTGTGTGAGGAAAAAATGGAACAAAAAGAAAAAAGGAGTGTGTGTAAAATGTCAGATATCAATAGATTTCTGTCGTATTAGTCATGCTAAGGTTGAGGACAGACTTTGGATTTGGCCCTTCTATCAATTAAAAGGCATTTCAACAGACTTGGGTCAACGAAATGATACGTTTTTAAGAAAAACAAGGATAAGGTACCCTTTTGCTTCTCAATGAACTCTCTAATGGAGCCCACTTTCTGTTCAGAAGCATTCTGGTACTTCCGCACCAAGCGTTTCTGCAGGATTAGGATTTGTGGAAGGAACCTTATCTGCTGAAATTCTCTCTCCTGAAAAGAAAAACACAAATTAAATGGCAAATTACAATGCCTCATAACTAGGCTGCATACATAGTCGTTAAATAAATGACCACAATCATCTACTGACTAGTTATGAAGATTTAAAAACATTATTTTCCTTTTACTGAAACTTTAAGGTTTTTTTTTTAATTTTGATTCTGTTTTAGCAGATTGTGCAGTGGTTACTGTGGCAATATTGCTTCACAGCATGAAGGTGCTGAGTTTGAACCTCCAGTTGCTTTGGCTTCCTCCCACTGTCCAAAGACATGCAGGTTGAGTTAAGTGGTGACTCTAAATTGATAATAAACTGGTGGCTTGTCCAGGATTTACCTCGGCTTTTGCTCAGTGTCAGTTGGGACGCGCTCTAGCTATCCCTGCAACCCTAAAAGTTTTAGCTTGCAAAGTTAATAAATTAATATACATGTGTCGTTTAATACTTTTAAAAATTGCTTAAGAATTTACATTGCAATTAAGGAGGTGAAAAATATAAAATCCTGAGGGTTGCTGAAGAAGATAGGCCCCACGACTATTAAAATTATAACAATGTATTGCCTGAGGAACAACAATGTACATATCAAATTGCACAATATTTTGTGGGTAAGGGGGACATTTGGTCTAAAAGGTTGCACAAAAGAAAACCTTGTGGAGTGTCCAAAATGCAAAGTCTGCTCCCAGATCAAAAGTCATGATGACTTCAATGAATATCTACAACTTATTTCCTAACAATCTGTACTTGTTAGGTTGTCTTACCCAGAACCAAGCTGCTGGATTGTGAATGAACTACAAGCTGTTTTGTGACAGAGCTTTACTGTATATCTCACCTTCTGCAGGAACCTCCAAAGCAGCTGCAGCTTCTCCTTTTGATCATTATGCTCCACAATATGTGTGAGACCGAGCAGTGAGAGCCTTTCCCTGCAGCTCCACACTGCTGAGCTGTGGACCCGAGAGCTTTGCTGCAGCGAAGTGAGGAAGGTACAATCATCACTGAAGGTTGTCCTCATGACGAAGTTGGAAGATACACGGAGTCAGTTCTGATGTTCTCCATTGCTTCTTGCAAGATCAGATCAAGATCCTAGACACAAAATATTGGTAGATGTGGCTGTAGAGTTTAATGCAGCAAAGGAAAATATCTATATTGTGCAACAGAAAACTATAACAAATATCATCATAAAATACTATAATATAAATGTGAATATTATGGTAATATAAAGGGAGAAGGACATGATTGGATGATAATATGTTAAATACCCTTGAACAAAAGTGTTTTCATGTTGATGAATGAGTAGATGGTCATCCAATATATGTACAAGTCATGAGGCACAGTATGCAGATGTATTCCTTTTTCATATAACATAAATGTTTTATTGTCAATTGTACATTGTAAAGGAAGAAGGACATGACGTAAAAAGGCAAATGGTAAAGTAAAACAGTTCCTACCTTCAACTTTGGTGCCATAACATCTGTACCCACAGAAGTCTCCCATGTGTTTCTGGATTCTTTGGTTGTAAGGTAAGGATCAATATCAACTAGACAAAGTCAAACAGAAGATATTTTCAAAAATACATCATACACTGTTGTTACAAAAAACATATACTCATTTATATTCTACAGATTTTGAATATTGAAAACCCCCAAATGTATTTACCTAAAACTGCAAAGACGGTTATGTGTTCTTACTAATCTTCAAATTGTGGCTCACAATCCTCGTTAACTAAAATTTCATTATCATGACTGTTGTAATTTCCACAACTTTTGTCTTGAATATGTAACATTAGATTTTATTTTGGACATGAAGATCACTCTCCATTGACTTAATTATTATAGGTGGGATGTGCAGATTAAAATGTTTTTAAAATCATTTCACAGTGAATGACAGATAGGTTGCTTACAGCACTTGGCATGATGTAGCTCTTGCAGTGATTTGAGCACCAAGTGGACAGTTGTTACAGTGTCATCAGCTCCTTTTCCCAGTGCATGTGTCAGCTGATCCAGATCCTTTGTTATGTGTTTGGCGAGGAACAAAAAAACATCCTCCACAGGTGGAAAGATGATCTGTTGGACAACCTAAATAGAGAGTGGGTGCAAATGTCACGGCCACATTTAAGAGAAAAGCTAAATTATTCATTCTTTACATGCACTACATTGCTTTACAAAATATTGCTGGCACAGTTTAACAAAGTTACCAACAACTGCTTAGATAGTGCTTCTACTCAGTAACTGCTGATGTAGACACATTATTTTCATTTGATGAGAGTAAATCTTAATCTGCTAACCTGCAACTTCTCTGAGGCTCCCAGCAACATGGCCAAATGTGTGACCAGCCTGACCAGAGTGAAGGGAGTCAAAGACATGTTTTTAGTGTCAAGGGCATCTGGGTTGTTTCTCCGCTCAGGGTCTCCCAAGATGTGGCCGGGTCTTGTGCGATCACTTAAACAAAAGAGCAGCATCATTCTGTCAGTAATCTGTGGGTGTTTTTTTAAATGTAACCATACATAACATTTGGGAGTACAACCACATGTATTAAAATTTTTTTTAAATAAAGTCACAGAAAGTGTTACTTGTAGAAAATTCAATTAGTGATAATAATCTAAGTTTGTTCTCATAAAATAGAAATATTTTTTTGTTTATGGTGCATCACATGACAAAACCATAAACATAAAAATACTGAACTTATTTTGCACTTGGTTGTGGCGGTAATTTATTTTGTCATCAAATCACCCAGTCTATTTAAATTTGAAAAAAAAAAAAAAAAATCGTGTTTCAACATGAAACATACTAAATCAAGGAGGAAACCAACTTTTAAAAGTTCAGTTCTGTGATATTAAAGTTGGTGTAAAGCCATGTTTATTTGTGTAGAGTTTGTCATCGATGAATAAAAAACGTGTTATGAACCATCCAGCCAAATTTGAATAAGAAAAAAATTGTACAGTATGTAAAATCAGCTTTTTTAATTGTAAAAAAAAATGAGCAGTATTTTCTGCCCTGAAACACTGGGGGCGTGTCTGCTGAAGGCACAGAAACTGTCTTACTGAACCAATTTCACAATCAGCAGATGGGTTTATTAGCATTTCAGCTTTTGAAATTGTGGTAAAATAACATATGTTATCATAAAAAACTGGGATTGGTCCGTTTGCTTTCACATTCCAAACAAATTTCACCAGAAAAAGCAAAAATGATGGGCAACAGTTTAACAGTCTAACTCCACAATTCAGTACTACATAGTTGACAGCCTTTTTACATATTTTCAGCAACTATTTTCTGACATAATGTGTTTGGAAATAGATATCTGAATTTACTTTACATAGACTAGAAAGAGAATATTCAGTGCATAACCGTAGAATGACAAATAATGACACTCACTGCTGTAATTGAATTGGTCTGAATCCAGGCGAGGCTTTATGATTTTCCCCTCCAATGTCCTCACCACACTCCAGACATTGACTTTTTTCCATGGGCAAGCCGCACTGCAGAGCAAGACAGCAATGACTGTATATACAGTATATATTTTTTTTCCACTTCATGTTTGTAATTTCTGTGGAAAATGTAATAACTGGAACAACATAAAATTAGCTTACGTTATCAACACAGCATGGATGATTATTTGGACACACTGTGAAAAACAGTCAATGAATTAGCATAGGCTTAAATCACCTGAATTATTAAGATAAAAGATACACTAAAACTTGATTTTCTTTCAAATGAGAGAGAAATTAATGAGGATTGTTGAAGAAGATAAAAAGGCAAAATATCTAACAAATGATGCTTCAAAAAAACAATCTAAAGTTGTGATTTATTAGTGTATATAAATTAATAATACTTACCATACCAAGTGAGCTGCCCGTAGTCTTGTTGTATGACTTTCTGGGCAACAGCTAACATGTCATCAGGCATTGTGGGTATGAAAGCCCTCTGTTAGGTTACATCAAATGAAAATGTAATAATTGGCATGAAGGTAATATGAACGTAATCATCAGTTTATCAATATTCAAGTTATTAACAATATATAGAGCTTTTCTTTTCAGCTGTAAGGTTTAGATTTTATAATCCTTTCTAGAGAGTAAGCTGCTATATATTTACAGAATTTTCAGTATTTGTTTCTGTTTTACAGCACACGGATATGTGGAAGTTAACATTTAAAATGTTTGATACACTTTCTGCTGTTGAGCTTGGTTTTGAAATATAAATACACAGAAGTTAAACTAAATAGATTTAGTTGCACTAAATAACCTAAGACACCTGAAAGAAAGCAGCTGACACTCGATTCTACTCGATTTTGGTACTGGATACTTTTCTAGATTTAGTTTTTCACTGCAGATAGTACCCTCTAAATGTGATGTCATTATGTTGTTACTATGGAGAGTGTCATGATGTCATCTTTAATGCAACATAGACACAAACAATGGAAGATGTATAGGGTATGCTGTTATTTATGCTCGGTATGTGGCTGTTCGTAACAGCAATGAGACAAATTTTGTTTCACAAGAGGCTGAGGGAAGCAAGACAAAAGACTTAAAAAAAGAAAAGAAAAAGGATTGTGGACGCTATGGAAGTTTGACAAGTTAACAAGAATCGTATGGGAGATGTTTACCTGCATATTTTCAGGAGACAGACCGAGCTGCTTGAGTGGCGTCAGCAGGACGTGAGTCCCAGTGAGCAGTGTAGCTGCCAGATGAATAATTAGCTCAATGACAGTGCTGTCCACATTAGTATGATCAGGGTGGATGGTCAGGACTCCCAACCTGTTGTGAACCAAGGCTGAGGCAAAATTCCTTACTTCTTTTTGATTAAGATAATTTGAGCCCAGGATGAGGTCTTCAAATGCTTGGCATTTCTACAGGGAGTATAGAAGACAATAAACAAAGGTAATATGCAAAAATTTGTATTGCATCATTCAAAAACACAAAATATCATCTGAAGAATGCTAATCAATATCCCTGTTCTGCAAAATGAGCATTTTGTGAACATTTATTACAGTTTTACTTACTGGTTTTAACATTATCTAATCTTATAAAAGACCTTTTTCATATGAAGATTATGTTATAATAAATCATAGAGACTTTTGCAATTTTAGCAATAATGAAAAGTTGCAAATGGCTTTTTTTGATTGGTGAGTATTCTATATTAGTTTTTAAATTGGTTAGGAATTTGTTAAATTTTGTTGAAGTCATTAATAGAAGATTGCTTTAATGTGATATCTTGAATACATTATTAAAAGAGGCTTTACATATTAGGATCAGTGTTTTTGTCAAGTATTACTAAGCAGTACTCAATTTGTTAAAACTGCTAATCATTTCATGAGGGATTATCAATAATTAATTCCTGCCTTTGGATTGTGTAACCAAAAACTATTTCTCTAACTGAACTCTTTTTGGAGTGATAATTATTCAGGCAGGTTGTTACAGCTAAATCTCAAATCCCTCCACTAAATTGTCAGATGAGTATAAGATCTTGGTGCAGCCACAAGGCAAACCCTTCAATGAATTCCTTCACTTTGAACAAAACTAATTGTGCTCTTCCAAACTGGAAGTGCTGCTGGCAGGTGGCATGCAAATATTCATATTTACTTATTCCACACAGGAAACCAATTTACATACTATCTATATTTCTATCTATATGTTTGATTGGTATCCCTTTGGTTATGTTAATCTTTCTTGTGGAAAGCTGGAGGGATCTGTGTCATCGACACTGAAACATTTATGCAGCCCTTAGATTACTTTACAATTTACACATATATCAGGACTACAGTAACAGCAGCATACAGTACTTCAGAAAAACAAAGTTTCTCTTAGTTTCTGAGTTTGAGGAGCTTTTGAAGATACAGCAAACCCATGTGTTTAACAAGCCTTAAGTAACAATTGAGGCAGTGTCTTTCATAAGGAAGTAATTGATCTCCGAAAGCCCTTGGGTCACATTCATGAACAAAATCCAAAATCCTGGATGAGCTCAAATTAACCCTCTCTTATTCATAGCTGCATTCTCTCAATTCCAAAAGGGTCTTGATGTACTTTTTAATATACAATTAATTTTCTACAAAGGTGTGTTTTCTTTTTGTTCATACCTCAGGAGAAGGATGAAGACCACTGTTTGCAGATCTATACAGAGTTGTAACCTCTCGGAAAAGAGCCAGGAGGATAAACACTGTCCGATTCTTTGGTGATGCATTGGATTTCTAAGTTAATCAAAAAAAGAAAAATTACTGAAAAAGTAGTGTACACGTTACTACTCAGACTGAAATGGCATTCGGTCACAATATGTTGAACTATGGCAATGAAACGGAGTCAGGTTTTGGTTAAGACACAAAATCCCTGACATGCCATATATGCTATGTAATGTACAACTGATGAGAAATTCCAAAGTTTAAATGAACTACCCATATAGATGGCAGGTTTTGTCAAAACACTATAACAAGAATGGGTGAGTCAAAGATATGAAAGAGTGTGCATGACATATTACTGGTGGAAGAAAAGAAATACCTCACAGACTTCCTCTATCTGCTCAATATCACCATCCACTACTGCCTTGGCAACTGCATCCCTCACTGCCTTGTACTCCTCTCCATACACAAGATAGTGGTCCATCTGGCCTCCATCTTCATTCTGTTCACACCAAAGTTAGGGGTTAGAGGAACAAAACATGCTTTAATATAGGCAAATTTGTTAATGCAAAATAGATGTGAGATGTTCTGGTGACTTTGTGGTCCAGGAATAGTCTGATAACTGGTATACATTTTTATATAAGTTTTGTTTCAATGTTTTGGAAATGAAAAGCTGCAAACCATTAAATATTGGTGCATTGTGAATGATTAGCCCCAATGGCATCATTGTGTGATAACAGTGACGTGTTTACTTGTTTTATGATTCACAGTAGTACCAGAATAGCTGATGAATGGTGGTGTACCTGCTGATGGATCTCCACAGGGAAAAGCCAGTTGAACTCTGGTTGTTTTACTAGTGTCTGGATGTTCTCTACACCCTGCCATTTGCTGAGCTGGCGGATCAGGTAAACACGGTACCAATCATTCCCACTGTCATTACAGAGCTTAATCACCATGTTCAGAAAATCCTCTATTCCGTCTGGTACATTGTTGCCTGCAACAGCAAAGTCCAACAGATTTGATTTTTGTTTTGTTTCTAACAACTGCAAACTGTTAGCAGAAATAAAGTTATATCTCACCAGAGAGTCTGTCACTGATGAGCTGGGCAGCCACGGTGAGGGTCAGGCGCAATTGGGCGATGTGTTGCAGATGTTGAATAGACACTTTTGCTGGGACAGAAGTGACTTCAGCCAAAAACAAGTGCGGGGGCAGGAATTGCTTTTCACCATTAAACAACTGCAACTTCTTAGCCATGTCCTGAGGCATTTTTTCCCACATTGAGTCCTGCAAAAACCATCAGTTAACTTTCTCTTTAGCTGATCTCTATCAGCAACAAGCAAAACCTGAAACAACAATTAATGGTACAGCTGCCTTTGTCACTCTCTTAATAATGAGTGTAAATAAAACAGTTCCTGTAGGCTTAAACTACTCCCACACTGCACATAAACTACAACTAATTTAACAGAACTCCTCTTTTGCTGATACCATTGGTTTAAGTTGCATTTCAGAAGAAATCCCACAAGGCCAATCTGGTTGACAGTTAGTTCTAGAGAAACAATTTTTGTTTCGGGAGCTTACACTATACAGTCTCACATAAGTAGTTTTTGTGGTGTTTTATAAAATCTACTTTATATGGCAAAAAGTAATAGTACCTTGTTACACAATTTAATGTAATAAAACAGTATAGTACTTCCTTTACCTCCAAGCAGTTGATGTATAAGGAATAAAGCTCTGCTTCATCATTTTCATCCATACATTTGATGTCTTCAACAGATGACAAATGCATTTGCAAATATTCCTTGACTTCATCAAAGCTGAAACACAGTTAGGTTCATGATACACTTGGTACAGCGAAGAAGAGCTTTACAAAGTAAGGCAGAGGAGCCTGAATCTATTCAGACATTTACTCATATACAAAATACTTTATGTGATTAAAGCAGCAATGCTATTAAAATTCTCTGCGTAGTTGATGACACTTTATTTCTACCATACAGTTTAATTGATCTATGAGTATTCAATTAACATTAGCAACACATTTAGTTTACCTACCTGAACTTCAGGATCAGTTTGAGAATTACAGATCGCACAACTGGGTTATTATCTGGAGACTCGTCAAAAGGAGACAGATCTTTGGTGTGAATCTGTTCATGTTCTGGTTTGAAAAATGATTTAGAGTGAATATTAACCAAAAATAAAGACTAATAATCTTAATCTAATAAAAATATATGATAGAAGCAGATTATGCAAGTATACTGCAAATACAAAAAAAGTGGCACAACATACGTACGAAATGATAAAACAATTTGAAAAATTAAATAAATGCTCCCCAGGAACAGCAATTTATATACAAAATGGTAACAGTTGACACATGCAGTGTTAGAGAAATTTAGCTTCATTAAAAATAAAAGAGAACATTTTTTTTTTTCTCAGGTGTTTTTCAGACAAGGAGTGCGGTACCTGTTTCTATTATCAGGTAGGACAACAGATGGGTAATGACCCCTCTGTCTGGTGGCGTGTTGTCCTTGAAGCACACGGTAGAGAGCAGATCAATGAAGAAACTATTGCAACACCGCCTGAATTCTGCATTTTTCTTAGCAGAAGCCCTGGTTCACAAAAAATGAAAACAATATAAAATATAAGAAAAACAAAAGTGATGACACTTTTTTAGCATTAAGGTTTGGGTTGCTAGTTTAAAAGGAAGGCTCTGAAGGAGTAGGAAAATGTACTTTCGACAACTCGATGGGTGAGGAGAAAAGATGTAAGCACAATATATGATCACTGATCTCTGCCTCTCAGCTCAATGTCTAGGTGACATATTTCTTGTAAGATATTCTCATTCAGAAGAGCTGAAAGCACTGTAATATTCAAAAGACTGTAGTGCGCTTAATAACAACAGCAATTTAGTGAGTATAGGCCAAGAATCGGGGGCATGATTTCAAACAACTGAACAACATAAAGTATATGTCCTTAAACATGAGCAGTAGAATTCTACAAGCTTCACAACGCCATTCTGTTAGCAATCATTAAAAGAGTGAGTTTCACTTTTGGGTTGTTATGGGTGTTAAATCAACTGTGATCTCACCTCAAAGCTTCAGAGACATGTGGCTGAAAGTCATTTGGCAACTGTTTCCTGCAGTTGGGACAAGATTTCTGTCCTGCATCAAGGCAAGCCTTGATGCATGTTGAGCAGTAAATGTGATGACATGGCAACTCCACAGGATCCTGAGGCTCTTTCACGCACACTGCACACTCAAATCTAAACCTACATGAAAATGTGACCAACATCAATCAAATTATCTTAAGTGCAGCTGAAAAACATTTTTCACTATTTCATGTAAACAATTTGTAAAGTCTAATAAAAACCAAACACAACATTACCTGCAAATTTGAGCAGTTGCACCCTGCTTACAGGACTTCAGTACTTGAATTACCGCTTGAAAAGTCCTGGTAGATTTTACGTCTGAGTTTCCTTCAAGAACCTTAGTAATAGGTCAAAATCAGATATATAACATAAATGGCCATCGTGGTGATTCTTCCATTTCTCACGGTTATCTGCACTCTACATAATATCAAACACAGTATTATGGACAAATGTTCCAATTGACCATTGAATCAAGATATGACATCTTGCCATATTTTGGAATGATAAAATAAAATAAAAAAAGGTAGATAGATTAGAAGAAAAAGAAGAGCCTCCATCACTTTGGATGAAGGCTGTACAACTTATGTCTGTTTTTTTGTAGAATATATTGATTAAAATCTACTTACCGTGCCTAAGGTTTTAATATGATTCAACACCAGTGTCCTCAATTGATTGTCTTCATTTCGGATACCCAGCAACATGTGTTCCACAAACAATGAGATGGTGTAGATGCGCTTCCAGCCTTTACTTTAAAATATTACAAACCAGAATAACAGTCAATATGTTGGAGGAATATTTGCAGATATATGTACGGGATTTCCCTGAAGACATTGGTTAGCAGAGATGGTAAGCAACTACCTCACTCATTAAATATGAGGCCTTTGCAATGTGAAATGACACCACTGCTAATTTTCCATGAAGCTTAATGAGACCTATATTGTGTTTCATAAGAATGATTTTTTTTTTTAGGCATTAAAAGAATAAACAAGGAGAAAGAAATAATGGATTATTTTGTTGTTGTTGTGAGAAAATCTTTGTATTTTATTCTAGTAAACATGCAGATCTCATGTCCATCAAAAGTTTAACACATTGGGGAAAAAAAAAACTTTCTGCTACTCCAGACAACACAAAGATCCAAACCTGTTTGCATTGGATGATATTTAATTAATTTTCCCTTTGGAATAATTTACTGATTTTAGAAGAGCATTTTAGTTTTATCTTAAGTCTTCTGAAAATATATCTTACCTGACATCTCGGAGATATTCTTTGCATCGCTCTCCATATTGTTTGATATTATGTTGTGAGCAAATCAACTCCAAAGAGACTTGCAGCCACTTCACCTGCCTTAGCCACCGTTGGCAAAGGGTATCTGTGTCTAAATCAGGAGATTCCAGGCGTTCAACACATGCCTTGGCTGCATGGACATCCATAACCTACAGTATGGAAAAATTTGCAAGGGATTAAGCATTTTGAATTATCTAAAACAGTACACGACACCACACCATTTACTGAAGTTTGAATCCAGTCTGGGATTTTTTTAATTAATGAAGTTCTGCGGCTTTGCTTTACTCATGAGCACAGGGAAAAACAGTTTTTAATTAATTTTGTTTAGCTATATGGTCAGTTGCAATATAATATATGAATATGCCATTAAATTACATAACATAACGACAAATTAAAGTGACTCTTTAGTTTGTTGGAATGGGTGAGGTTTTCTCAGGGAATGTTTTGGAAAATTAGAAATGCTTATACCATTTCAGGACAATGTGATGTAATGTGATGGTTTCTTCTCAAATCAGAAACAACTTCAGGGTGAAGAGAAATCATCCGTGACAGGTTCTGAAGACGGCTTTGGTAGAAATGGTAAGCAATGTGGATGTGGGGAAGAGAAGGCTCATCTTCATCTCTTTTTTGTCTCTGTACTTCATCAACACAGCTGGCAAGAGCCTGACACAAGAGCTGTAGAGTAGAAAAAACAAGTAGATTAATGATACAGTATTTGTTTTCAACCACAGCAACATCTGTAAGTCGCCATGTTAAAGAAATAGTTTTAAGAAAGGATTTAAAAATGTTTTCAGTAAAGTTTTGAGAGTTCATTTCAATTATCTGACATTGCTAACCAAGTGTAGCACCAAACCACAATTGTATTGGCACTCAGAGAGCACAAACCTCTGCCGAGCGAATCTGCAACTGTATACATTTGGATATATTTGCAAAACTGAGAATGATGTCAAAATATGGTCTTTTTTTGCAAACAATTTACATTTTAATGTGAGTAAAAGTATAGTTAGTTGCATGACAGGAGTGTATTTACGTTTCCATACCCACACCCAATGTGGGAAAAAAGTGTTGTTTATTATTATCATCATTTATTGTAACAGTTGTGGAAATGCCACAAAAAGTCCAGTTCTCCCCTATAAAACTACTGTCCCGTACAGCTCCATAACAAATTCTTACTGTATTAAGTTTGAGCAAGGTCATGTGATTCCCAGAGGACTACTGCTACTGATGTGGATTGTGATACGTAGTCATTGTATTTCTCGAATTGCCTAAGCTTTATCACAGTAAAACTTTACTACCATCTACTGGCTTTTAACTTTTTTATGTATGGCATTCAGGCCAAATGCCATAAGCCAATGTTTGGGTCCGCTCCAAAATGTAATGAGTTCTTCCTTGGCTCATGCGACAGCCCTCCACCAAATTTAAGTGGGGATGGTAGTTATTCTGTAATCCTTCTGACAGATAAACCATAAAAAACATTTTTTTTTAAAATGTGCCGCACACATAAACATCATGGTGGAGGTAGTACTAATTCTTTAATATGTTGAGAACTGAATTGATAGTGTTCCAGTTCATTCCCTCTTGAACATTTTTGGGATTATTTGGTCACATTGGTCATTAAGTACATGTTTGAGTTTGTATTTACTGTACAGACTGGCAAAACCTCATCTTTGTGGAGTTTACTGCGTTAGATTAGATTATAACACCATCAAAACCAAATCAAGGAAAAATAAAATGGAATTTGTAGCAGATAAAAATCCGCATTGATAACAAATTATATTAACACAAGTTTCCAAGCAAAGATGTTTTGAGGAAATGAGAGTAGTTTTGTTGAAGCAATGGACACACTCATTCTGCATTGTATTTATTCTCACCTGTAACTCCTCATTTGATGTCACTTTTATGGTCATGGAAACAAAATCCTGGAGGTATTTTTGGAAAAATTCTTTCTTCATGTTTTCTTTCACATTTGTTACAATGTAACTGCCAAGTGGAGTGTTCAAGAACAACCCCTGAAAATCACGAAACGAAAGATCTGCAAAGAAAAGTTGAGAATAAATGCCACTAATGTGTTAGGAGTGCCTCTAAAAAAGCAGGTTCTCATCACAATAATTGGACAGAGGACATTTAAATGCTTTTTATACTGTGTATTTACTTTTATGTCTGGATGTTTGCATCATGAGCCCATCCAGGAAGTCTTTGATCCACCAGCTGAAGGGCATGAGGCAGCGCATGGTATTGCCTCCTGTGATATGGCTTTGTACCATTAATACTCTGCAGATGTTGGAGAATAGGAATACAAAATATCATGAATGTTTTTTTGTTGTTCAAACAGCTTTCAATTGGTGCCATCATTTATTTTAGTTTACATGGATTTTTCACAAGTCAGAGAACAAATGCTTCAGATGCAAAAGCTTGTAATTTTAACCCTTTCATGTATAGAGGTCACTACAGGGGACAGCTATTCAAATGTTGTTTTCTTGTATATGCATGGGTTTTGATGGCATAGTTGCACATCAGCCACTACAGTGAACGCTATTGCATCATCCCATATGAGGCTGATGTGCAACTATGCCACCAAAACCCATGCATATACAAGAAAACAACATTTGAATAGCTGTCCACTGTAGTGACCGCTATACATGAAAGGGTTAAAAACCACAATAAACTACAAAATCAATACTATGTTTTCAAGAATGTCTTGAAGGGTTCAGATTCAAAAAGTAAATTAATTCTTAATAAAATGAGTAGGTACAAACAAGAGATACCCACTTGTTTTCCATCCTCACGAAAAGAACATTGAGCATTTCTTTGCTACCAAATATCTTGAGCCATAGGTTCCTGATGTCATCTGCACCATCCAGAAGAAGGGCCAAATTGCAATCTTGGTCAATTACCGAGACCAAGTTGGCTAGAAGTGGAGTGACTACTGCTTGGATTTTCCTCCATAGCGTGTGTCTGGAAGGAATAATGATATGACTTTCTTAAAATAAACCTGATATTTGCTGACATACACTAAAAATGACATGTACTGTATAATGTCAGTTGAAACCAAATCTGTATTAGTAGTGTTTGATGACCAAACAGCTTGTTCAGCTAAAATTTTTAGTTATGCAATATGTTTAAATAAGTGATGCATAAATTACATTCAAATATAGCAAAGAAAATGCCATGTAGACTATCAAATAAAGGGGAAACTTACAGGAATGTTCCACCCTCTTGAAGAGCATTGACATTAGATGCCTCACTTACAACCCAGCTTTTTGGATTAGGGATGTTGGCCTCGTAGTCCTCTAACAATGAGTGGAGATGCTTCCTCACAATGTTGACAAAAGCACCTTAAAAACAAAATTCCATTACAATATCTATTTTCAAGGAAGATGTATATTCACTACACACAGAGTAGCTGTTTATAACAATTGCCTGATATCAAAAGATCAAACTCATTGACTGATTTTCCAACCTTGTGTCTGACTTTCATCCAGAAGTGTAAGCAGATTCTGAACTCTCTCAGTGCTGAGTTCTCCACTGTCTGCAGCATCTCTGAGCATGCTTACTGCACTCTGCACACAGCTCCTCACTAGAGCTGTAGTATCAAAGGCATCTACCAAATCCTGAAAAAAATAATATAACTAAATGATGATATAAAATAAAGTAAAATAACAATAATAGTTCAGCATGTGACTAGGAAAAGATGTCAGACAATCAAAAGATGTGAAACATATTAGTCAATGAATTTAATGTTGAGTTAAAAATTACCAACAATTGCCAATGTGATTTAAAGGTCTTGGAATAGGAGCTAAGTCAAAATAAAAATTTGATGTCAAACTTTTTTTTTTCTTCTTTTTTTTGCAAAAAAGGACAAATAGTGAAAACCATGGTGGAGCGTTTGTGTTTGATTTAGACATTGCTCTGTTAAAAGTGTCACCTTGTTATGCTACATATGCCTGCCATCCCTGCTTTAAATATTATCCAAGTGCACAATAAAATCAAAAGAAAAATGTGTGGCGGTGAATTTTCACATTACTAATTAGATTAATACATTGTAATTTGATAATGTGGCATGACCGGTATAAGGATCCTCTTATTCTCCCGGGTTTATGCAAATGCATCATAATTAACACTTACAGTTGAATCATCATTTTGTGGCACACCGCTGTAATCTTCTGTCTCCATGGCTTAAAAAAAATAAAAATAAATTACAGTTTAATTTATTATAAAATATATGACATTCTGCAGAAAAAAAGATAATAAATTACCTTTTGGTGGATCTTGAAAAAGATCACTTATGCATAGATTTTTAAAGGAATGAACATCTGAAACAAACTCTTTTGATCTTCTGAGATCATCAATGTGAACGGACCTCCAAGGACCTGAAAAAAGTCAGATTAACAAAGACACCAAGTTTTAACTGTTAATTGCTATTTTGTAGCACTAGGTGCTACACATCCTGTTTTAAAGAGCTATAAAAGTTGTACTATCATTACTGTTGTGGTCATGTTTGTGCAATTAAAGCATGTTGTCACAAAATTGCTGACATTAAATAGAGCTTGGTTTTATATGTAACAGCAGGACTCACCGCCTTGAAACCCAGCATAGGAGGTCCCACCCTCCACTCGAGGAAGTTTGGTAACAAAGTACACAAATGTCTTTGTGTCATCAGTAGTGTCACACTTGTTTATTTCGTTGATGCATGAATACCTGTGAAATCCAAACATTAAGTGTAAGTAAAACAAATAAAATGTGGAATAATGAGATTTGAAATATTACATAAGAGCAAGTAATTATGTTGTGATCTTCAGACTCACTTGGCTGAGGAAAGAATATTTATTCTGCGGAAGTCTTCATCATACTCTGCTTGGATAATGAGCATTTTGTCCGTGTGTGTTGAGCCAAGAAATTCCCTAAAGCCAAGACATAATCATGTGTTTAAATATATATAGTCATGAAACCATTTGAATACAACCCCATTTCCCAAAAAGTTGGAACACTGTAAAATATAAATAGAATGCAAAAATAATTTGCAAAAAAGATTTGCAAATCATGTAAACCCATATTTAAAAGCAAATACACCAAAGACAACATATATAAAGTTGAAAGGGAGGAATTGTATAGTTTTATGAAAAATATATGCTTGTTTTGAATTTAATGCCAGCACTATGTCTGAAAAAGTTGGGACAGGGGCATGTTTACCACTGTTTTGCATCATCTTCTTTTTGCAACATTTTGTAAACATATGGGAACTGAGGAGAACCAGTGAGTCATGTTTATAAAGTGAAATGTCCCATTCATGCCTGATATAGGTTTTCAGCTTCTCTATAGTTCAGGGTCTCCTTTGTTGTATTTTTATTTCAGGATGCGCAATTTTTTTTAAATGGGTCTGGACTGCAGGCAAGCCAGTTTATCACCCGGACTCTTCTACTAGAGAGCCATGCTTTTGTAATATGTGTAGAATGCAGTTTGGCATTGTTTTGCTGGAATAAGCAAGGGGTGTTGTTTGGATGGCAGCATATGTTGCTCCAAAACCTATATATATTGTTCAGCATTAACGGTTCCTTACCAGATGTGCAAGCTATCCATGACATGTGCACTAATGCATCCCTGTACCATCACGGATGCTGCCTTCTCAACTGTGCACTGATAACAAGCTGGATCGTCCCCCCACTCTTTAGCCTGGAGGATGCAGCATCCATGATTTCCAAAAAGAATCTAAAATTTGAGTTGTCAGACCACAGGACAGTTTTCCACTTCGCCTCAGTCCATCTTAAATGAGCTCCGGCGCAGAGAAAGCGGATCTCTGGATCGTGTTTATATATGTTTTTTTCTTTACATGGTAGAGTTTTTACCAGCGTCTGTTGATGCCGCGATTAACTGTGTTAACAGACGATGGTTATCAGAAGTGTTTCTGAGCTATGATTTCCATTACAGATTTGTATCTGTTTTTAATGGGGTGCTGCCTGAAAGCCCAAAGATCACGATGATCTAAAAATGGTTTTCGTCCATTTTCTGAATCTTTTAATGATATTATGAACCGTAGATGATGAAATCCCCCAATTTGTTATAGCAATTTTACATTTAGGAACATTATTTTTAAATTGTTGCACTATTTTCCCACACAGTCTTTCACAGAGTGGTGAACCTCTCACCATCGTCACTGCTGAGAGACTCTGCCTCTCTTGGATGCTCTTTATATACCCAATAACTTTATTGATCTGTTCACAAATAACCTAATTAGTTGAGATTTTCGACCAAGTGTTTTTTTTTAGCATCATACAACTTTTCCTGTCTTTTGTTGACCCTGTCCCAACTTTTTTAAGACTTGTTGCTGGCATCACATTAAAAAAAAAAAGCATATATTTTTCATAAAATAATAAAATTCCATTCCAACAGTTGATATGTTGTCTTTAGTCTATTTTCAATTAAATATGGGTTTATGTGATTTACAAAGCATTGCATTTAGTTTTTATTTACCAGCATGTAAATCTTTCGGAAACACGGTTGTGACCAGGATGGTAACTTAACATTATGCAGGGCCATATTCACTCAGTATAAATGACAATATTATAATTTTTGTAATTGTCCTAAAAAGAAATCCAATAAATCATAGCACAACGGTGATGAAAGAGGCCATTGTTCAGTAATAATGAATTGAGCACCTCAACAGATTTGTCATACTCTTCATACTCTTACAAACCTGATTTTCTTGAGGAAAGAGTACTCTGTGTCAAACTGTTGCAGTGATAGCAGCTTGATAGCATCACACCTTATCACACTCTGCAGCTGTTGAGTGTCTGCTGCAGTCAACAGCCTGGAAAATGTTGTAACCTTCAAAAAAGAAAAAAAAAACTAAGGATTAGAAAATATTATGCCATTAATTTCACATTTGTCAACAGAAAAGTTAAAACTTATATTGTTATGTGTCACTGTGTAAAACCTAAAATACTGCTACTTCTACTTAAAACAAGGATATTTGTTTATATCTAAAAAATATATTAAAAAAAATAGACAATCTAAAGAGAATTTAACAAAAGTCTAAGTGTGGGTAGAGATGACGATCAGTGCAAACTATTGAAAATTTAGACAGAAAACCTCACGTATGCCAGTAATAACAGTTAACATTTTTCCTGTTAACCTGATAATTAAAATAATGTAGATGGGCCCTGAAATGCTGGTCATATTTCTAATACATGTTTTTAACAGTACTACAATGTTTGTGGGTGGTTTTTTTCTGTAATATTTGATAATATAGTCAAAGAAGTTACCTCAGTGAAAAAGAAGTGTGATGGCCCAGATTTCTGTGTGTGATAGACAATGTAGTCTCCCAGTGAGCTGTGCAACTCCTCTTTGACATATTCCTTCATTAAATTGTCTCTTTCCTCGTCAGGCAGTCTGGATTTGTCCAAACGAACAACTGAGTCAGGAGTGGCACAGTTGAGTAGAATGTGCTTGGCTTTGTTCAGAGTGACCTGAGCATCTGTTTTAACACTTTCATTCTCTGTTACTTGCAAGACCACAGAGGAGCAGGTGTCTGAGTGGTAGCCGATGAAGACATCACTTGGATCGTACTGTTTTTTTGTAGATTGTTGACCACTTAAACAGACAAAATCCTGAACCCATTCCTGGAGTTGACTGGCAATGTCCTTCTGTTCATTTGTAAGGACAGTGTTGATGTCAAGGTAGTGTTTCTCCAACCTGTTAATGAGTGGGATTGGAAACTGCTCGTAGACCACCTCTTTCTCTTCAATGACGATTAGCCTGAAGTTTTGGTGAACTCTGCATTTCACACGATGTGTTCCTAATCCAAGATCAACATACTTTTGACCTCCGAGTGTCACATAGTATTGGTTGAGAGCATCATACAGACTTTCATACAGATTCTGAAGGTTTAGAAGCACAACTGTCTGTCCTGTCTCCATGCAAACCTTGATACGATTGATGGTCCTACAAATTTGTGTGTACTCCTGATCCTTTGGGAAACTAGATCCAAAGATGACCTCTGGATGGATTTGATGAGACAATATCTGCTGCAGAATTTGAAGAGCTGCATAGTTTTTTGTGAGGATTAAAAGGTAACGACTTTCCTCCATTTGGGAAGCTGGGGAGATGCTTTGCTTGACCATGTTGGTGGTGGTGATGCTAGCATTAGCAAAGTCATCTCTGAGTTCTTTGCTGAATATATCAATCACATCCACATCATCTTTTCCACTGAAGTTTCTCAGAACTGCTCCAGTGATTTGATCTGCGGTCGGACGCTCATTGGATTGTTTGGTAATTGAAAATACCATTTTTATCAGACTGTAAAAATCCCGCAAACCAAAAAACCCTCTGGCTTCTACGCATACTGTCATATATGCTCTTGCAAAGGGCTCAAAAAGGTGTTTGATCTTTTCAAGAATGTTTTCCTCAGAGGAGCAGATTCCTTTAGCACTTTTGATGAGTTCTTGCTCATTTAGATCTCCGCGAAATACTAAAATTCCACGATTCATCTTGGCAGGGTCCAGTGCCCAGTTGGAAATTCCAATGAATCCAACCCTTTTATGAGATTGTGGGTCATCATCAACACAGCCATCTTCTAGTAATGGGTGCAGTGCTTTCAGTGGCATTTTGGGGGAATCCTCTGCCAACCCAATCTCATCAAGAACAACTACCGAAATGTATTCTTTCAAATTTTTGTTTTCTTGAAAGCGGGCACATTGCTTGAATGTATTGATGATCCCTTCAGGAGTTGAATGAGGGCTGCACTGGAATGATACCAAATGTATCTGCTTCAGGTTCTTGTAGAGTTCAGAATGTGATGAAGGCCCCTGCATTGCATCTGCAACTAGGGTTTTGGACAGTGATTTGGAGCTTCCTGGTTTCCCAACAATAAACAAGGGAATTCTTAGCTCAATGCAGACCACCATCATGAAAAAGTTTTCTTTCAAAGCCTCATTTCTGGCTATTGTCTTTCCCATTGGTACACCGTTGAGTAGGAGGTCCTGCATGAGTTGGATTTCGAACAGTATTCTTCCTGGTTTGTACTCATGAGGAAGAATTTGGCTGATAGTTTTCTGATATTGCCCTTTGTTCTCCAAACAGGACTGATAGCACACTCCAGTTGCCATCAAGAGTGACCAGATGACTCTGTCACTTGCAGGTGAAAACTTTGGCTTGTTTACTCCTTTCTGCTGAAGGAAGGCTTTGAGGTCATCTGCAAACATTGGATGATTTTTGTGGAACCACAAAAACACTTGCATGCAACGTTCAACATCCCTCAAACTGACAAAGCTGCATTCATCTTGCCTCTCCCTCATAAACTTTTGTGATGACAATAACACTTGAGTTATTCTAGGAATGTAGTACTCCTCAATTGAGTTGGCCTTTGCCTGTCTTTGCACGATTTGTTTGATGTACATTTGCTCAGTTGAATCACTAAGTTGCCCAAAATCCCAGACAAGAGGTATCATGCTGGGTGGTAACACATGAACACGATACACAAGCTGGCGGAGAGGGATGGAGCCAAGTCTGTCTTCAGTCTCCTGAGCTCGCACCCTGTAGCCCAATCCTGATGCCTCAAGCCTCTCAATCATCTCGTCTGTGTGTTTCCTGTAGGGGTTGCATGCAGCAATAATCTGTAGTCCTGTTTGAGAACCAAGCTGCTGTCCTTCCACTGAATTATCACAAATTATCTCCTTGATACTGCTGATGGCTTCTGTGGTGTTTGCTTCATCAAAGAAAAGAACAGAGTCAAATTGGTGATTCTCTGTATTGGTCCTAGCAAGAGTTTCTGCTTCCTTCACTTTTTCATATATCATTTTTGAGGTAGTTCCTCCATGGACCTTGACCAGTTTCATGTTTTCTGCCAGTGCTCCACACCTTTTCAACTCGCACATAAACTTTATGAGCCTCGTCTTTCCACATCCTGTCTCACCCATTATGATGACCGGGATGCCACACCTGAATCTCATATGAATTGCCATCATTTTGAGGATATTGTCAGTGGTCAGTTCATATGTTTCATCGAGATTTGTTGGCCACTTGATGCCAAGCACACGGCACAGATGCTCAATCTTGTCAGCTCGAGAAAGCGTATCAAAGTCTGTATTAAAAGGGACTCTCTGAAGTTTTAAGCCAATGTACAGTTCCTGACTCATGATGTTTTTCTCTATCACTTCTTCTGTCAAGGGATTTATAGCATCAACACCTTTCTGGTTGTTGGGCTTCAGGTGAAATCCAATGAATGTCATGGATGTATGGTCATCATTGAAAAAGATGTAAGGATGTGGCTCAGATTCCCATCTTTTTCTAATCAGGAATGGAGCTAAGTCGTTTTCATTAAGCCCACTGATGTCAATTTGTTGCCTCCCTAGGCTCTGATCGGTCAGGCATAGCGAAGGGGTTGCAAAGTCTTTGGACATCAAGATCATGAACTTAACCACAAAGTTTTTGAATCCACGAAGAGTGTCTCCAACTAACCTAAAGTTGCAAAAGACTGAATTCTCACAGTCCTCCAACTGAAGATTAAGGAACCAGACAAAGTTACGTAACTCTGCCCATGATGGATCTAATATGCCACAGTAGATTAAGAGTATCTGAAGACACATTGCATGGGTCCCTTCAACGTCCCTGTAAGTGAAGTTGTCAAGATTGTCTTTCTTGTGAAAACGTGTGAGGTACTGGTATGGTCTTTGAAAAGCTTCACTCTTGAAACATTCATCATCCATGAGGGGGTCATCACTCTCCATTTTATAATTTTTCTCTCTCTGTATCTCCAAAGCCATAACATCCTTTGGTGAATGACAAAACACTTTTGGGAAAACCTCAGAGAAAGCAAACTTTTCCTTTCGTCCCTAAAAAACAAAACAAATATATGCAGTATATATTCAAGTTTAAAATCAATCAATCAAGCCTATCCTCTCATTCAATCTAATGCTTTAAAAATGTATAACTTCCTTTTTCAACAGGTACAAATTGCAACTACAGCAATTACCTGAATATCATATTTAGCATTTGATCCTAGTCTTGTCTGCAGCTGAAACAAACTACCGTATTTTTCGGACTATAAGGCGCACCGGATTATAAGGCGCACTGTGAATTAACGTGTCTATGTTCACACATAAACCGCACCGGATTATAAGGCGCATTAAGCAAAACAACACAGTCCAGTAAATCAAGCTCCGGGCGCGGGCTGCCTTACATGAATGCACTTTCAGTTTAGACATTACATTCCTGTTACGGGGCCGATCAGGTAGTGACACAGCGTACCGTAATGCTCCGAATATCTATTGAGTGGAGCGGCTAAAGTCATACTTACACATTTCGACAGATTTTTGAGCGCATTGTACCACATAAAATCGATCAATAAGCACAACAAGTAACCATACATAAGGTGCGCTGGATTATAAGGCGCACTGTCAATTTTTGAGAAAATTTGAGGATTTTAAGTGCGCCTTATAGTCAGAAAAATACGGTACTGGGATTCTGACAGAATGTGGTTGCATGTTGTGGTACCTACTTTTTGAGGATTTATCAAAACATTTTACTGGACAAGAACACAACAATAATATCAGTAATAAAAGGTAACATATAGACTTATGTATTATTATTTAATAGTATTATTTCATAAGATGAACAGTGTACAAACAAAAAATTTCCACTTACCAATCTCGTGGCATATCTAGCCTGATCATTTGTGGGTTCCAGTAACTCAATGATATACAAGTGTTTCTGGCTGCAGTGCCACATTTGTCCGTCTGAATCCATCAGGTACCGCAAAAAGAATAACTTGAATAGGAATTCATTCAGGCCTTTCTGCACCTGGGAATCATAATTTGTATTATCATAAAAAAAATACATATTGTAAGTGAACAAAGGAAATTTTAAGGTTATATAAATATTACTTACCGAGGATGTGACATTGAAGTGAAACACCTTGTGATCTCTTTGTTTTGGTGTGTCATACAGTGCCTGGAGAACCTTGTGGTCATTAACCTCATGGTCAGTTAGTTGGATGCACTTCTTAAATGCAGTTCCTCGTTCAACACTTCCTTCCAGCTTTTCATACAATCTTTGGACATACAATGACTTGCCTAAAATGGTGGAATAACGATGCATTAATTAATTGATGGGAATCATGGCATCAATAATAATTGACTGGAATATACTACAGATGTATATCACATCACACAAAACAAAATCAGATTTTGCACCCCTGTTTCCTATATAGATATTTTAAAACATACTTCATTCAAAGGATTCTAACATTAAAGGTTTTTTTCTGACTTATGCATAAATAAATGTATTAAAAGTTGACACAGGTTAAAAAAGTATGCTGCAGGTCTTGATGACATTGTAGACAACTGTATGATCCAAAACTGGGAGTACACACATCAGTTTCTTTTTTAAGAAAAGGGTCTCTCCAATGCGTGTTGACCCAATACATGACAAATGAACTGGAAATTATCATTATATGCAGCATATGATTCTGCCAAATGCAAGACTAAAAATAATTTAGTTTCTCTCGTTGGTGTTGTTGATGATTTATCTGCACAATTCCCATACATAAAACTTGCACAGAGAGTAACTTTGTCAAGAAAAGCTACTGTACATGTAGGACTCACCTACTCCCGCACGCTGGGAAGCAACAATGCCGACAGAATGGGCACCTTTGAACACTGCATTCTTGTGATCGGAGGAAACAATGTAATGCCTGGACAAGTACTTCTGAATCCTTTCCAATGACTCTTGTGGCACAAAGTCTCTTTTGAACTGACTGAATGCAGTAGGAATGTAAGTGTGCTCCTTGTCAGAGCTGCAAAAGATCACTAGCCTGTAATCATTTTTGAAAAGTGAGTGCAGTTTCTGAAAACACGTCTCCATTGCACAGCTAACATCATAGGTAAGTTGGTCTGCCCAAAGCATTGTGTAAATCTTCTGGCCAACGTCACCTGGTGTGAGACATCTCCTCAGGAAAAGCTCTACTTGCTCATAAGATGTTGAAGGGTTACACAAGAGAACCTCATCATAACTCGGTAGCGGCTCATATTCACTGGTCATGTACAAGCAGATACTTGAAGCCAGGACCTCATTGTGTGGGCAGATGATGAGATTAGGTTGTTTTGAGTAAAGACCTTTTGGGAGACTTCTTCTGAGTGTTTTGTCTTTTGTCTCTGAGAGAACTGGTTCATCACATCCATTTAGATTTTGGTTATCTGTGAGAGTCATACGCTGTAACAGACCTCCCAAACTACTTATGTCCAAAAGGTCATGGAAACATATTCCCTCATTCTTCATGTAGCCATTCCACAACTCTTCCAGTTCTTTAAAACCAATAGTTTGGTTTGCCTCGTCTGTTGGGTCATCAGGTATGAAATGGCTAACACTGGCTGAAGACATATCACTGTCTTCATTATCCCTTTTGATAGGCTCATATTGGTTGTGAAACATTTTCAATGCACTCCAGACATCTGACGTTGTGCAGTTTGGTTTGATGAAAGAGAGCATTATCAATGCTTTGTCCTCTATTTCAAAATGTATATTTGTTGGAGTCACAATACTGCAAAGGTAGAATATTTGTTCTGCTGTGAAGTAGTTTAAATAGTAATGATCAGATCTCTGTTTGTCCATGAATTTTCGCCAGTGATCAAGAAAGAACTCCATCTTCTTCGACAGTGATGTAAGTTGTTCAACTAGACTTCCACATACTTGGATGCAATGCAGGGTATTGCAGAAGTTGATTTCCATAATGATGCATGGGTCACTCTCAGCTTTGCAATAAATTTTTGCTTCCCAACACTTGAAGAGTGGGTTCCCTGCAGCATGAAGGTCTACGAATGCTGTGGCAAGTCTTCTGATGCAATCAAACACCTGAATATGAAGAAGGTGAGATTACAGACAATGTAAAAAAACAACAACATATTAATTCTTCTAAACATTACATTAATTTACAGGAAAGCAGACTTAGGGCCCTTTTCTCGTTCCCGGCACAGCACAGACAGAGTGCAGGTCTAGGCACAGTGGTATTTTGAGGCGCTTTTTTCCACATTGACGCTAATTTGCCATTTTTGCAGACCAAGGCGAACCTGACTACGCAGGAATGGGTGGAAATCGTGCAGCAGGGGGTTTATCATTGGTGATGTGTTGATGCAGTGCAAATTTTGGTCTCAATTTTGAGGTGAACTTGTGCCTGCACCCTCCACCAGCTCAGACCAGGTCTAAGTCTGTGGTACAACTGATGGAGGGCTATTTTCCTAGCTTCAGTGGGCAGAGCGCTCATGAACAACCTATCCAAAATCCAAAAGACAGGTTTGGTGACAATTCTACATATTAAATTAACTTATATAAATAATGAAAACAATTCTTTCAATGCAACATTCTGATTTAGTTAATCGTATGAAAAAAAACTTGTCTATTGACTTGGATGTGAATCAGGCAGTTGGCGCACGTCATGACGCAGCAGCTGTCATGACGTGCCATAAACTCAGCCATAAAATATAGAAGGCACTCGGGCTAACTACAAATGAATTGCAATTAAATTACACATAAAGAAATAACAATTCAAAAGCCTTTTCATCTACTGATCTGGTTTAGCACTGCAGAGAATACTGTGATTCAGCAATAAGTGTGTATTTAAAGAAACTGTTCTTTAGGTTACATAACACCAAATATGAAGATTTTTAACTTCAATCCCACTTAAAGAAACACGTACCATCCACAACACTTTGACTTACAGTTGAAATAATATTTACATTACATTTTAAAAGTAATTTTTTATCACCTCAAAATAAACTTTTGTTCCATGATAAACAAAATCCATATTTTAGATCACCTTTAATCATCCTAAATAGTCTTTTGCATTCTTTAAAGCCAAGGCAAACAGTTCAGGCCATTTGCACTGAATGTAATGCACAGTATAACTTTGACATTTGACAGTCTGACCTGTCTGGGGGAAGACTTGCTTTATTGCTTCAGGCTTCCTGAAGCATTTTAAGGATCTCCGTTTGGCACAAAATTTGATGTGCACCCTTGGCTCATGTCATTGGAGAAATTGCTGTACTAGTGCTCACAAAAACGTGTGTAACTACAGGAACTGATGATTATTTGCAATTTATTCATCAGGATTATACCCTCTTCCTGCTCCGTGCATGTCACAATACTTCCCATGTCACCTCTTCCCAAAACCATGATCAGCCCATGGAGGCTGACTCATAGTACCATAAATTTGCTGATTACAGCCTGTACCTTCAGACAAGTATTTCAGTTTCCTCCAGCGTAAACTTTGGATGGCGTTGCCAGTGTGCTCCTTATTCATTCATAAGAAACTAAAATTCCGCTGCATCCCAGCAGTCTTAAAGGGAATGAGAGGGGCTGATTTGAGTGGCTATGGTTGAAGTCAGCTGTGACACACCTTTTAATGATCTATTCCTCCTACATCACCATTATGCTGCGGTGCGCCAGAGCTGCATCCTGCACCTGTATTCACCAAATACCAATACGAAAAACGTTTTCCATGCCAACTTGTGCTGTTGTCGCAGGTTCACCAGTAGCGCCTGGGTGCTCTGCACTGAGGCGGACGAAAATAGGGCCCTTAAACTATAATTATCTTATTATCAATATACAACACCTCTGTGAAGTGTTCCACTTCACTTGTATTTTGTTGTCCTCTTCCAGACATGAGCATAAGCTTATTTTGTAACTCTGTCAGATCCTCATAGGTACAAGTCATGTTTTTGTCATGGCCGTCCTGAATTTGCAGCATCAGGGAAGTCTCTAAAGTGAGCTATAAAGGGAAACAATAAAATTATATTTACATTCGTGTTTAAGTCCTTAGACACAAAAACTAATAGCACATACACAACACAAGTAAAGTGAATTTAAACGAGTTAACTTTTGCAGTATTCTTTCAAATTTAAACATTATTTTCTTGTAATATGTTTAGCATACCCTTTGCTGGTTTTGGGCTTTGATGGTATACATCCCTCTATCATTGATAGATGTAGCCAGGGACAGAGAGGAAAATTCAACAGATCCATGGCTTTCCCTCACGGTCTTTAACCATTCCAGATGACGTGCCATATCCCGCTAAAATGAGACATCAAAACAAAAAAATAACTGGGTTTTGCTATTTTCACAAATGGATGGAAAATAAATGTACAATCAAGTGCCGAGAAATATTCTGAGGTACAGGCTGCTGTGATATTTCACCTCATCACTGTCAAAACATCTCATACTGGGGACACATTCCACTGACCAGTACTTCAATATCACCACTACTCCCTGTTTTAACCTTGATCTACCAAACTTTCCATAGTTGTGCATGAAGCAATGCTAGTTATTGGATGGTATGAGAGGTGGAATCTCACCAGATTCTTTGGTATATTTCTGTCGTTTTCAAGTGCCCTCCACAATTTTGACAATGAATCTTTGAACTCCTTAAAATCAGAGTCCTGCTTCAGCCCATACAGCATTGACGAGTAACCAAGGACAGCATCATGAAAGCAGGCCACTCGATCCACATCCAGGTCATTTTCCCCAGCATAGATGGATGCGAGGTCAACAAAAACTTTCAGCTCATTGATATCTGCAATTACAAGTTTCTTTTAGCTATTACAAAATGTTGTGTTTAAGTTGTGGTAACAAATGATGGCATCTACTGTACCTTCAAGTTCTTTTTTAACCCACTGGACAAACTCTTTACTCTGACTGAGTACCTGTAGACATTCCATGCGATCATCCGTAATGTCATCCAAAACATGTTTGGCATGTATTAAGGTGTCATCTATGCATTTCAGGCTGTTTGTCTTGAAGCTGGCTTCATTCTGAAAAATATACATTTACGTTATGAATGTTCTGACTCGAGACTGATTAAAAGAGCATCTAGGCCGGTGGATGATTGTTGGTTAATCATTTCAAATTTATTTCACATTTTAGTCTATTTTTCAGATTATTGCAGTGTATCACCAGAGTATAAGACCAAACTATACTCAACGACAAATGTGTATAGTGAAAACTAATTACTCATTGACACCAAAGCATATCATGTCCATCTTGAATACACATGTATTTTCCAGAGCTGAACACAGCTACATATTGTTTTATATCTATGAAAAGATGCAAAAGTATGTCTGCAGATGATGTCTTACAGGTAAACCGGTGTTTTTTTGAAAAATATCTCCAATATTCCTAGATAGCATTAAATAGTTGGGAAACGTACCATTTGCAGCAATTTCTCCAGTGCTACAAAGTTTCCTTCTGGACAGATTGTGTTCCTGATATCCATGATGATTTTGGAAGATTCCATTGCTTGATTAAGATCCTGAAACTGTTGAATCTGGTAAATCCTTTCTTGAATCCATGTTCTGTCATCAGATGGGTTTATTCTGCACATGATGTTTAAATCTTTCTGCAAGTCTTCGTACCTTCCTTTATAGATCTCAAAGATGCTGTTTATTTCCTCCAGTAACATTTCTCCAGTCTTTAGACTTTCATAAACCACTTTGTACTTGTTGTGGCAGCTCTGAAAAATTTTGCTGTAGACCAAGTCAAGAGTGTAGATTTCTTCATTACCAGCAATGCGTTCAGTGTCATCTTTTTCAAGTGGGTCTCTTGACAGCTCTTTTACTTGGCTCTTCCAGCACATTTTGAAGATATAGCTGTCTTTAATGGCATGCAGCTCTGTAGCCATTTGACGAGTTATATCACAAAGGTTGAAATAAGTGACTTTCCCAGTCGAAAGAGAGGTCTCTCCATCAAGTTTGTGAACTGTCATAAACTCATTCAAATTCATTACCTCAAAGTTCTGATTAACTTTTTTGTCCAACCCCTCGAAGTCAACTGTGGAATAAAAAGATGTTACAATAAAAATGTGGATATATAGTTTAGGCATCTTTGCAGTCCTAATTCAAAAATATTGGGATTTAAATCTCCCATTTCAAAGGTTAAAGAGTAGCAACTTGTTATTAAAACCTTGTACGACAGCTGAACTTCTATTGAACTCAGCCCTTAAAGAGGAACCAAAGACTTGAAACTGGGAACCTGCAGGATTCCATTTTAGAGTTTACAAACTTAAAGAAATCATCAATTGTTATGTGCTGTCAGCTATTGATGTCAGCCCCACCAAAAAAAAACTACTGGGGGGCACACCAGCACCTGAACCAGAACCAGAACCAGCTCAATAGGACTTGTCCCGTTAGTCTTCTTTCTCTTCCAAATGAGAATTACAGAAGATGCTACTCAGGTCAAGACCTTGCAATGAACATTCTAGCTTTACTGGTTAAGCTATTGGTATTCTTTGGTCCACACATCATTAGTGTATTTCACTTCATCAGCGAAATACGCCTAAAAAAATATCAAAGAAATAAAATGCTAAATAAAAAATACAAACACCTCCCAACAGTCAGTAGAACAGGATGTTAATTTATATACAAGTGGCCTAAGTCTTAACGAGCAAATTCAATAAATACAGTGATTGCCTCAATATTTTTTCCCTCCGAAAAATAGGTTTAGAAAAAAACATTGAACCATAAACATACATTTTCCTCAGTGTGCCAGCACTCCTTACCTTTGACATGTTCTGGAAGATCCTGGCAGATTTGTAGAAGATTCCTGACAAGCTCTTTCTCAGTGTGGACAGCTTCTGCTTCTGCTTTTCTTCGTCCCAGTAATGTTGTCATGTTTCTGTCATCTTTACAACGACCATCATCACAAATACCATCTAAAGAAACATAAACACTTCGATGAATACAAATGTAGAATCAGAAATACAGTGAACCTCAAGGAATAGCATCCATTACAATTGTAAAGCATTATCTTTTATATTTTTGAGTCCTCCTACACAAATTTGAATTAATTGTAAATACTGTTCTTGAATCTTTTTTTTTCATTTAAAAAAATATTGACATATTGTTCATTTGTTTGTGATGATAAAAGCAAAGGACCTTCATTACACTACATTACATTTTGTTGCAGAAGTTTTTTTTTTGTTCTTGTTATATTTGTCAGAACACAAGTAGTCTCTACTGAAAACTGGCTGAGGAAAGAGAGATTTGTGGAATATTCAGAGTGACTGTTTTCTGGACTTTACAGTTTTTACATTTAAGATTTTTTTGACACTTTAAAAATGACAAATTCAATTACAGCAATGATCTTAAAATTGAAGGTCTCAAAAGCTTACTGAGTGCAATAAAAACTACAAGTAACTATATTACTAAATACAACTCAATAAAAATATGCTTATTGTAATTTGGGTTAACCACACTTGAACCCCTTTTTTACTGCCATTGCCAACTCGGCTTGACTCCACTCGCTTGTTTTGGTTTTCAATTGGGCAAACGTTGTGGATATTATCTGGTACCTGGTACTATATTTGGTATCACCTCCATCGAGGTTGCAAGCGAACTGAGCGAACACTAAAAGGTGACGTGAAAACACTGTAGATCACTGACAGGTCAGAGATTGTCATAATCACTGCATGCATGACACTAGATAACTGGCAAAACCCTCTATGATTAATTAGCCAAGCTACTATAGTGACCGCAATTTCTTTTTAAATCACTGCACTACTCATTTACTGGCAAACAGCGCCGTGGTCAATTTAGGAGTTGCAGACATTTTCTATTTTGCAGAGTGTCTCATGCTGAACATGTCACAGTAGTTTCACGCACTGTCGCCATAGAAACAACATTGCTTGGAGCGGGTACTCTTTGCAGTGGAAAACGAAATCCAGAAAACTGACTAATACCAAAGCAAGTAGAGCTGAGTAGAGCCAGTACAGGCAGTGGAAAAGTAAACATATACAATCTGCAATAATAAGAAATAAAAAAAAAGGGAAAAAAGACAAAAGGAAGCTGAAAAGGAAACTTAGGTAAAACAGAATAAGCAATAGATATTCACCTATCTTCAGCAAATCAACAAATTCACGTTCTCTCTGTAGAATCTGGTTTAAAGTTTTAATTTGGATTTCTCCACTGAGGAACTTCTTTGACACAGATTTGAAGGCTGTCTTTGCCGATGTCATCCTGAGTTGTGCTTCATCTGACAATTGGCCAATCAGTCCTCCTCTTGCTAAGACAAAAATAAAACAAAAAATGTTACGGTTAGTTTTAGAGATAAAAATGAATAAAAAAAAGTTAATCGCAAAAAATAAATTTAATATGTGAAAATAGTTATATATATCAACTTCAGGTGAGCCCAAAATATCCCATCCTTACACTTTCTTTGTTATTGTTATTTTATTGCTCTCTCTCATACACAGTCGGGTTTCCATTACTTCAGATGGCATTACATTGATCTATATTAATTTCCAGGGGAGACTAACCCTAACCACAATTACTACTCGCCTAAACCTACCCTTTACCCAAACCTTCAACAAAGTCTTCATCCTAAAATTGTGTCATTTATGTTATGGGGACTTCCTTTTTGTTCATTAGGTCCCCACAATGTGACTATCTAAACAGATTTTTGTTCCTACAACATGAGTATGACAGATTTATTAAGTACATACACACACTTTATGTTAGAGAGTGATCTCACTCTCAACATTAATAAAGAGTAGGTTCACTGTTATTCTTGTAATAACAAACAGTATGTTAATTTACCTGTTATTTGGAAGAGAGTTTTGGCCATGGGCCAGTTCACAAGGTGTTGAAATGTCAAGGCTTCACCTTCAACGTAATCTCCATTAGCATCTGTGGGCCACGACTTCAGCATAACGACAGATATCAGCTTTCCAAACCTTGTGATATCATGTCTGTGCATTAAATCCTCAACAGCTCTGCCAGATTCATCCTAAACACAAAAAAACAGAAAAAGTCATGTAAAATAATTAGGTAATCCATGGAACACTGCCATCAGGAAATATAAATAGTATTAGAATCAAATTGCTTACTGAATTGAGTTTTCTGCACCCATGAAATTAAGGTAAGCAGAAATTTATATATGTATACAACCCTGTTTCCAAAAAAGTTGGGAAGCTGTGTAAAATGTCAATAACAACTAAATGCAATAATGTGCAACTCTGAACTTTTTTGAGACGTGTTGTTGCCATCAAATTCAAAGAGCATGTATTTGACATAAATCCATAACATTTCTCCATTTCAACATTTGATATGTTGTCTTTGGTCTATTTGCAATTAAATATGGGTTTATGTGATTTACAAATCATTGCATTCTGTTTTAATTTACATTTTACACAGCATCCCAGGGTTTTCAGAAACAGGGTTGTATATTATGTATAATATGTATTATAATTTGTTGCGGAATGATAAAACTTTCAATGGTTTTACAAAATTTGTCACTGCTTTAGAGGGGGAATAACAATTGCTTATGAGTAAAACAAAAGCATCTTTGGGCACTTACGATAACATCATTACAAAGCATTTAGAAAATGCTCATCATTTCTTCAATTCATACCTGGCAAATACCTGCAACTGCCTCCAATGCACATTTCTCCATTGCGCTGTGTAACATTGGACTTGTGTTGCTCAGCTCTTCACTCATTTTAATGTATAGTCCAATTTGATCCATTAGGCGTTCCTAGCACAAAAGCACAAGTCTTCAGTTCTGTTTCTTAAGTGCACATGTAAAACATAAAAACACAAACATAAATCCAGTCTCACCTGTTTCAGTTTTCCTTCAAAATCCTTCATAAATGTGTCTCTCCAGTATGAAGTGTGTTCGTCATGACTGAAGGATACTGACAGTAACTTACTCCATACCTACAGGAGAGGCATTTCATTTAATAGATTAGCTGCATCACAGATTAAAAGGGGCAATATCTAAGGTAATTAGTTTAAAATATTAAAGCATTTACTAAAATCATTCACTAAATGTGAAGAAATAGCAGTGTTGACACCATGTCGAAATGTATTGTGTTACAGAGACATCCACTGATGTTAGCATGCTAATCAACAAGCCTCAGCCCAGCCCGTCTTGTAATACCAATTTGTACCACAAGATGGTCTAGCATCCAGTCTGCAATCAGTCTAACATGACAAGAGGAGGACGTGAAGTATTCTAACCAAACAGGAACCTCTGAGGCTGAAGAATGAGCCACCCGGAACTGAGCTTTAAAACTCCTCTGAGGTAGCTTTCTGAATATGCCACACTTTTTCAGAGTGGTGAACCTCTCCCCACCTTCACTGTTGAGAGACTATGCCTCTCTGGGATGCTCTTCTTATACCCGGTCACGTTGCCATCTGTTACAAGTTAACCTAATTGTGAGATGTTGCATCAGGTGTTGTTTTTTTTTAGGATTATACAACTTTTCCAGTCTTTTTTTTTTACCTCGTTGCAAATATTTTGAAACATTTGGCTGGCATTCATTTTTACAAATTGTAATTGAAGTTCTGCATTCAATATCAAATGGTTTCTGCATTTGCGAAAAACAAAATTTTTAATTTCAAACCACAACAGAGAAAATATTTCACTTTAGCCTACCTTCATTTCACTGGGTACGGAAAACTGCGTGTGACTCCATTCATTGAACAGTTTGCTTCTGAAAGTATTTCTCCGCCATTCCCTTGTTGTTTCTAATATCTCACCGATTGACTCTTCATGAATTCTCTCTCTTTCCTGTAATAGCAGTTGTACAGTAGAATGGACATCTTTATTAAAAGAAATGACCTAACATAGCCAATTTGTTTAAAGTAAAATTGCCCTTCTTGCATTTAAGCATTAAAATGTAGCTATAGTCTGAATGTTCAGCTTTTCTCTTTACCAACCCTAAGAGAATAATCAAAAATAAGACTTTTTACACAAATGGAACACTAGTATAGATTTAAAGTATATTCCAAAATCAGTCACATTTTTAGAAGAGGAAAAACAAGAAACTCACTCACAATATTTAATGATCCAGCTGAGCTGAATTATTTATACAAGGCCAAATAAAACAACACAGCTGTTGCTGTAAATTAATCTGTGCATTTCAAGACTTGTCTATAGCTTGTAAGAGAGATATAAGTGTAACCTCTTGCATAGACTGACAGGCAAGTCTCACCTGGGAATCATTATGACCATATGCCTTTGCAATCAGACAGACCAGATCAAGGAGGTGAAGAGGAACAGTATAGCAGCCTGGATCTTTTATGCAACGGCACACAGAACCATGAAGCATTACTGCAGTCTTCAGACAACACTCTCCATATTTGTCATCAAAACTGAGAAGATAATAATTGGATTATTTCTCTGTATGCATAAAGTTTGCTGTAAAAGCAATGACACTGAAATTTATGGACAGAGATACAGTATTACAATGGCAGGTAGAGGTTCTTTTTATTTTTATTTTATGTTTTTACCTTTTACTGCGATGGCTTTCTTTTTTGATGAGATCAATTGCCAGATCTTCTAAATCCTGTTATCAAAATAACAGTGGACATTTCATTTTCAAAAACAGAATAGGTAAACAGTGATTGTGCAATTTAGGATGGTATTAGGATTGGGTTTTTTTGGGCCATTTTTTTTTTCACCTGTTTGGCATTTTTTAACACAGTCTCTGGCCACCTGACAAATGTGAGTCCATCAATTTGCTTGATTTCTGAAGGATACATACCCTGTAGATGGACTGAGTTATTTCAGATTTGATGATGAATTGCAAATAACGAAGAATGTCTAGGAGTTCCACTTGTACACTGGACATGAAGCTCTTTAGATTGTCCACATGAAAGAGCGACATCCAAGAGTGCACAACAAGACGATCAATGTCCACCAGGTATGCATGTTTTTTCATGATCCCGATCAGATTCCTAATTTAAAGTCAGAGCTTATTATGTGACCAGGCACACTTAACAAAATTTCCAACATGTTGTTTACAGGAGAAAAACCTTTAAATACCTGTCCCTGTGTTTTCCTCTGCTTTCTGTCAAATCTGTCCAGGACTGAAACTGTGAATTCAAGACAGGTGGAACTGGCTCAAATGGCTTGCTTTCTTCTCTCAGCAGGTGAATCAGAGGAATGACCAATACCCACTTCTCAATCTGGTGTTGTCTGGCTTTGTGGCATAGCATCTCAACAGACTCTGCAATACTATGCCAATAGATAAATCAGTGGTTAGATAAGGCAGGTCAATGTGTCGATGGGAAAATCACATACAGGTTGAGGGAAATTCACAGGTCACAACATCACAACACAATCAAGAGGTAATAATTTAAAATAAGTTACATTGAGTTTCTTTAAATGGTATTTACAGTGGAAATGCTCTTTCCTGAAAAAAATAACTATTCAATATTTAAAGAATTTGTTTAGTTGTTTTTTTAAGAATTATATAATATAATGCATAGATAGTGCAGGTTTTGTTTCTAGCCAGTACTATGTTGTTGAGAGATATCATATGGTCAACTGTATTAAGATTTAGGTTTTTAGAGTCTAACTGAAAGCAAACTTAAGAAAAAATACTTTTTGCCATTTTTTTTTTAGGGTCAACGCTATCACAGTATTGTCCGCTATGGTTTTGAACTTTTTTTTTTTTTTTTTTTTAAGTTCTACCTCTACACAGAAGTGCTAAAACAACAGACAAGAAAATATCTCCTCTTCTTCCTACGCTTTTTAAAGATGCTGTTTTGGGTAAGTCCTGAAATGGCACATTGCTGCCATCACTTGCAGTGTTTTACAGGATATACATAATTTTGATAAACATGGCCAGTACCATATTTTACATGGTTTTTGGGGCAAAGCTCAGTTTTGTTGCTTTCAAAGATACTGACATTGCAAAATAATAAATCACTGCTAATGAGAAAATATTTATTTCAATTACCTAATGTCTTTTAATGGTCAACACATAGCCGACTTTCAAAGCTCGCAAGATGTCTTTAGCTGTTTTTAAGTCAGTACTGTAAAAAGATAGATTTTCTCAGTTCATATTAAAATGTAAGATCTAAAACATAACAACTACTATCACAAAACAAAATTAAGTTATTAAGAAATAAGGACAAAAAAAAAATTACCTTTTAATTGAAATACATCAGTGCCAATATGGCTGATGACATTATGGGTCTGTCAAATACTTTTATTATTATTATTATTATCATTATGATGGTTTTTGTTTGAACTTAAACCACTAATCATTTACCTATTTTTATCAACCAAGGGGTTTGCAAAGTCTTCCCAGAAGCGGAGGAAACACTGTCGTGGCTTTTTAGGCAGGCAAAGAAGATCACACAGAGTAGACAGTTGGTCTGTCATACTGTCTTTAAGATACTTGTTGTAGATGAGCAAACTGACAAGTCCTGCATGCAGAGGTGGTAAGAGGGAATGTGTTTTCTTCTTGCTGTTTTTAGGAATAACGTTTTCCTCCAGAAAATGTTTGAGCAGGATTTCCACCTTGAGAAGGAGAGGAGGTTATGAGGGATGGTGGAAAACTGTTTGTATTACTTCAATCTTATAGCGTTTTGAATGTAAATATGTTGTGTTGTAGCATAAAATGTTTCATATTTACCTGGTATTCCCCATATGGTAATCCCCACGGTATTACCATACCGTCATGAAGTACAGGATAGCTGTACGCATGAAAGAACTGTTGTAGCAGGACAAAGAAATTTTCCACATTTTGTGCATTCCAGGTTGTAAGAAGATCAAAGATTATTTTTAGCATTTCCCCGCCTGCTTGGTTTCTTCCTTGCGTGACTGTGTTTTTGGCAGAATTCCACATCCAGTGATCTTTTAGTTTGGTTTGGATCACATCATCATATTGGTGCCACTCACCTTAAAAAAAAATTCAACAACAAGAAATGTACAGAGGAGGATTAATGGTTACATTTATTATTCTGCTAGCCAATACAAGCTGCAATTCATTATTGTGAATTGACAAACATATTCTAAAAACCTCATCAATTAATGATTCTTTTTTTTCAGTTTGTTAAGGCATGTATAATCACAATTTTACCTTGTACATACAGTAGTTAATGCACAAAAGAAGTTTATTTATAAATGGTACAGGCACTATACAAATGTATTTTGTATATTGGATTATGCAGAAAATGCATAAAGTATATTTTTCATCAATGTTTGTACACTACATTATAAAGACACAATAAAAATTGTTAGCATACAGTAAATCGGTCTGTAAATAAAGTGCATTTGGAATACCTTCACTTGTTAAAAACTCCTCTTTGATTGAGAGGCATCTGTTGACGTAGTTTTTTTTCTCTTCCTGGTAGATGGTCTCATAGATGAGTTTATTTTTACTGTGCTTTTGAACTGCGTATTTGTAGGGGAACCTCTCCTGAATTTTGTTCACAGGAATCATAACTTGTCCTTCAAGAAGATATCTTTTGTCTCCTAAATGCCTGTGAAATTAGAGATGTGACATGCTGAGAAGTGATAACCTCCTGATTTGAAAAGTTAGTTACTCATTGAATTATTGTCTCTGTGCTTGTAGACATGGAAATGTGAAAAATGAAAGTCATACTTGGGAAACATTTCCAAACCAGAATCCCAGTTTCCAAACAATGCTTCAGATTCGAGAAAAACAACATCCTTCTCTGGATTAAAATCGAAGTCTTTTGAAATGACAGCATGGAAGCATACATGGATTTGTTCACTGACTGATGAACTGAGAACAACAACAAAAAAGTTGATTTAATATTTCAATATAGAATGTCAAATACATCAAAACAATACATACCATTATCTTTCCTATTGTCTTACTTTTGTGATGTCTGAGGTTCAGTGGATGTTACTGAGATATTTGCAGCCACTAGATGACCCTCCTTCTTGTCACTCCGTCTGGTAGGGCAGGAGGGAGTTGGTGGCTTGAAGTCATCTACACATGTGTTGTTTGGTTGCTGTTCTCGTGTGCTTGCTTTCTCATCTAATTTAGTGTCAGCAGCCTTTGAAAAAAGTAAAAGTTTGAAAAGTAAATCAGATAAACACGATATTATCTTGTTTGATATGTACAGTTGAAAAACATCAAGCCTTGTAAGTCCTAAATCTGATTGCTAGTTACAAAAACAGCAGTGTAATGTAGAGTTATCGGTGTGTCAGTAATCACATTTTACTTGTGACACTGTTTTGGTAAATGGATCATTCATTAATATTACACAGTTAATAATGTGTGCACATAATTGTTGCTTCAACACTATGGATTTAGACTGATAAAAATCATTGCACAATTGTCAATATAAAATCATTAAATCTTATTAGTAAAGTGATTATTATTTACTATTTATGAACAAGATTCAGTGTGAAGGTTAAAGCTCTATATATTTGACTGATAACTACCTCTGTTCTTTTGTCCGTTTCCTTTGTCACTGGACATGGCTCAGCATGATTCTCTGTTTTTCTGGTGCTGCTCTCTTCTCCGACTGCTTCATCTTCTTTCCTGTCTGTATGTTTTATGAACGTATCCTGTTCAGTGTTTGTGTGATTATCATCATCAGCCAGCCTCGCGGAGAGATTTTGTATCTCAAGAGATATTGTCTTATCTTTATCATGTTCAGAGACGGGCTGCTTTCCTGCTTTGCTTTCTTGAGGTATTTGCTCAGATGATTCAGGTGCAGTGGATTCAGTTCCTGTAATTGATGTTTGAGATGATGTACAGTTAGACAATGGCCCAGAAGGAATGTCTGTTTGTTGCTCTCTCAGTTTGTGACAGGCAGGTGTAGGAGAAAGTGGTGTTATGGGAAGAGATAGGTCTGATCCCGGGGTCGCCTCACTGCTTGGTTGAGAATTACCTTTCAGAGCTGCAGAAGATAGCCTCTCTTCCTCCACACAAATCTTTATGACTTGTGAAGTAGTAACTGTCTTGCCATCCAACAGTGTCTGGTGGAGGGATGAAGCTGTGACTCCAGTTTCCACTGTAGTTGGGCTAGCTGTGTTATCTGATGGGTCATTTGTTGTAGCACCATCTCTAGTTAGCTCCAGGTCATCAGTAGCCAGCTGCCCCTAAAAGAAATCGATATAGTTAGCGTGGCAAATATAATTTTCAAATCCAAAAATATTTAAAGCTTACTTGGTTGAATGGTTAAAAAAAAACAAAAGTTGTGCGATCTTTTTTCAGTTGTTTATAACCAAGTTAAACTTAAAAGTTAGCACACTATCTTGACAAGATAAATATATCATCCTGCAGGTTAAATTGGTCCTTCAGTTTTTATGAGCTTGTTTACTACCTTAGATACTCTCGGTGCATCTAGCAGTCAGAACTATGACTCACCAAGAGAAAGTAAAAGCTGCTTGTGACTTTGAAAAAAAGCAAAAGAACTCTCATTCTATTTTTATTTCTTGTTTAAACCTTGTTGGATAAATTCATCGGTTAGAAAATTGTCTCAATATAGAAACTGTTTTCACCTGTGTTTGGGGAGTGTTTTCTTGTTTCTCTTTGACTTCTTTTGAAACCTGGTTTTGATTCTCCTTTTTGCCCTCCTCCTCAGTAGGGACTGAGGGTTGATGTGCTGAAGTGGCCACATCTGTGTAACAATTAATATTGTGACATGTTAGTTACATAACGTCAACAAATATGTGAGTTTTGTTCTTTATGCCACATACAAATGGGATAGCGGGACAATAGATTACATCTTTAAGGCAAACAAAAGTGGAATTTCAAAAACCACGGTTATATAAATATAGCTACAAAAACAATGTTAATAACCATGGAGACACTATAATTGTGTTTCAGAGGACTATTACGTGTAAAGATTTCTTATTTCAACCTACAGTATTGTTTCATGGTTGACAATGAACTTTGAGTTGAGATTAGAAGATCAGTCAAGGTTATAAAACATTTGACACCAATATAAGTAATGCTTTAACACTCATGAAAACTATGCAACATACAGTAGACCCATATGAATTGTTGTAGTTCACCCAATATTCTCCAAAAACAGTCTGTTATAGCAAACTTACCTGGGTTCCTATTTTCAGTCAACAAAAATAACTTGAAGCCACAGTCAGGACAGAATTTAAATGACTTTTCCACTTGATTTCCACATTCAGGGCAAAACATGATGTGCCTGTTTAGACAGATTAATATATTAACAATGGGAGAAAACATTATTGTACACATAATTAATGTGTCGTGTGTATATTAGCCTTGTATTTAAAAAAAGACTGGTGTGGACTAATTTTGTCTCACTTCTCTTCCTCTCCGACTGTTTCAACAAGAAAAGCAATTGGGATGATTGGATAAACTGTCAAATTCAGTATAAAGCATACAGTTGAATCTAATCCTGTTATAAATAGTAAATACTAAATCAACTGCAACACAAACTTAAATTTCATAGATACCTTTCAATATGACAAACCAAATATTTAGTATGACAGACACAATACTTGAATATTCAACATTCTCCTGATGCATAAATTTTGTCGGTAAAATGAAGGAATCGGTCAGATAACCTACCTTGTTTGCTCTTCAACCTTTACATGGTTGACACTGAAAATCTGAGCTGAAAACTGATGTTATATGCCTCTGGGGTTACTTATTTAGTTTCTATTTCATATACAGGAATAGGAGTGGCTGCCCTGGGTTTTTCCACCATGCTTACGGATGAATAAATAATCACACAAAATCAAAAGTGAAATCTTCAGATTTTTGTTGTTGTTCAAAACTCCAATATATTTCTCATACATCACAAAGAAAAGCAGCAAAACTTCTCATTTGAGAGGTAATAGGAAATATTGCAAGGTCCTTATTTCTAAAACAATCATTCAGCTGATCATTCATCAAAATAACTACAAATTCATTTTTTAAACAACTAATTGCCTATTTGTTCCAGCTCGAGTATCACTATCTCCTTTAACATAATCTTAACAACTATCTTTATAAACAAAGCATAAAGTGTAATCAGGTCACAAACTATTTATTTTTTGAGTCTCTATCAAACTTAATTCATTTAAAAACAAGTATATTATGTTTTCACAGCAGACTTTAGGATCGACTGTGATTGTGCAGTTTTGCAAACCTCGGCTGAAGTACAATCCCTATCGTCACAGTAAATGTGAGGTTATGTACCAAATTTTATTGCTACTACTAGAAAGAAAACGATCGTCACTACCATTATTGACATGCTCAGTTGTGGCCATTAGGTGGCAATATTGATTAATCTAAAACACTTCTGCGCCCCTTCTTCTCCCCTCCCATCAAAATCCACAGCAACAAGATTTTATGGCATTCCTTAAATTGGTCATAAATAGTTCAACCAAACCTGCTCATATAATTAAAATATCTTGTACAATAGGAAAAGAAGGTGTGGTCCTAGTTTTTGGCATGTTAATTGTAGTGATAAGTTTGTGTGTGCATTCATGTGTGTGTTGTTACCCAAAAACCTGAGAAGTTCTAATTTATTTCTAGTTCTTTAGCCAGTTCTACTGATAAAACAGGAATGACTTTCTACAGTTAAAATCCAACACCCTCATCTTCAAACAGCGGCACAGTCTACGAGCTGCGTTACAAACTAATAAGCTTTTGGATCCTGTAAGTAGTCGGTTGTTACTGTCTCACATTAATACCGCAAAGTGAATATAGCACTAAAATTATACATCTTTCCAAAGCTCATAACCTACAGTTTTTGGTGACACAGTCGGAAATGTGTAAATTAAATTCTATAAATATAACAGGTCATCGTTGAAAGCTGTTATACTAGACTATTGTAAAAGATGAGGGAAAAATACCTGGAAGAAACCTCAGTAAAGAGCAGAGGGAAGAATAACCTTTGATATTTTAATAAATCTAACACGAAGGCATTGCTTTAGCAGCTGAATTGCCAAAACGTCTATTTTAATAGCACTGAAATTGAACATGGGGTTAGTTTGAGTGCAAGTGAGGGGAATGTGGGGAATATTTTCCTCCCTAAATGCATGCATGCATGCATGATATCCAAGATGGCATTTGAGAGAAGGAAAATAACACTATTTTCCACTGCCTTTGAAGTGACGGCTCAAGAAGCGTGCTAAATCACATCGTCTCATTGCGAGGCTGAATTGTTGACCGTGCAAACAGGCTTGGACTGTGTGTGTGTGTGTCTCAGTGTGTCGGGGGTGCGGGGGCTAATCTCAGAGCTGGGCTACTGAGTCCTCCTCCTCTTCCTTACCACCCACACATCTCTTCCACACACACACACACACCACTGCAGTTGCCAGCCAATCACTACCTCTCTTCCTTTCTATTGCCTTTACCTGCGTCACTCTGCATGTGTTGCCATGGTGATCACAGATGCTCCCCGCCACCGACCCACACACACACACACACACACACACACACACACACACACACACACACACACACACACACACACACACACACACACACACACACACACACTTTGCGTCTGCTTTTCCAGTACGCGGATGAAGCCGCCTTGTGGCTGGTGATGCAGGCAGGCTGCAGACGTCATCACTTCCCTTGGGAAGAAGGCCTATTTTTACCAGTGGGCACAAAGTATACCAAGCTGCCCAACATATTTATGGAAGCGCATCTAATCCCAGCCTGCCAGGAAACATCTCTCCAGACGCTCTGCATATCTCTCTCTCTCTCTCTCTCTCTCTCTCTCTCTCTCTCTCTCTCTCTCTCTCTCTCTCTCTCTCTCTCTCTCTCTCTCTCTCTCTCTCCATTCATCTCTCAGAAATGCTGTTCCTTCCAAGGCATATTTTCTCTCTTGGGTTGAGATGACAGAATTTAAGATTTAGAGGAGTCTTGTTTTAGTATCTGTGCTGTTTTATCTGAGCTATTGTTTTACCAAAAGAATATATCCCACATCTCTCACTCTGCTCACAGTCAAAGAAGGAGAACCAACCTCTGGTACTGGTAAAGAGTCCATGTTTTTTTCTCAAGGGCACTTCAACTAAATAGTTGTCTGCTTGGTGTGCCAGGAAAGATAACAGAGAAGGAAGACAGTGTGACATCGCCCACAGGCTACTGACTGGTCATTTTGAAAACCAGCAGCCAGACCGTGCTGCTGATGCTGTATTGTGGTTTTTGGAAGCAGAACTGACAAAGTGATGTGAAGAGAAAAGAAAGCCGAGTGGGCTAATGCAAATTCAAAAAAGATAACACGCACACGGCTTCAGATCAAGAATGTGTGGATGCTGAAAATATAGTGAATGAAAACAGCCACAGCAAACCCATACTTATCTCCTGAAGTCCTTTGGCTTCTTTACAAGGTGTGTTATCTAATGTGGTCGAATGTATCAACAGAAGCTGGTACATATGCTTAGGAGCTAAACTGGGCCAAAGTAAGCTTGAGCTCATCAAATCATGGTTTACTTTTAGTTTTTTAATTTCCCAATAACAGTAACAACTACTGGTAATGTTATCAATAGCTGTTGCATGGTTGCTGCGTATATGGTCAATTAGCAGGCAGACAACCTCATCAAAATGCTTTTGTGAACAGCACATTCAAAGGAATTAAACATAAGAGGTGCTGTGGCCATAAAACATGAAGAGTTTTTTTTTTATAACAAAAAAAGGTCAATGTAGCTCCCCTCCATTCCCTCTCATTGGGTTTTTGTAGGTACGCTGGATGAACTGAGCTGATTTTAATCACAGTATAACAGTTTTGAGTCATTTTCAGCGCAGTTTTATCCAAGATGGCACAGAGTTGCAAAGCATAAAAGCAGTGCTAAGAAATATGCTACACAATATTTCAGATTATAGTGATAGGTAAATTTACAAATGGCATGAAAGTAAAACTATTACATGTGATGTATGTTGCATACATACATTACACACAGTACACGCATGTATTGTTGGCGAATATGGTGCATTCAACACATATATACATACAGTATATATATATATATTTTGGTGCCTAGTTCAAACAGACATATGCAGAGCATGTTAAGGATTTTAATTACAACTTAGGGCAAGAGGTTAAAGATAGCTAGCTAACAACTGTTGCTGGGTAAAAGGTTAGGTAGCTTGTTAACGTCACATATCAGTGGTTTGTAACAAATACAAGTGCTGAGTAAAAATTATACATACCTGTGAAATAAAACGGCGATAAGTGGGCTCTAAATAACACAGCATCAGTGCACGGGCAGAAAGTAATGATATAGGCCTACTGATATTATATAATATATATTATGAACTAATTATAACGCGACATAATAAAAATGACTTTTTTTTTCTTTTTTTTTCTAATATTACTTCCACCAAATGGGAAATAGAAGAGATGCACCGAAACGCCCGTCGATCTGGAAATATCGCACTCGGAAAGTCAGAAGCTTTTAAAAGCTCCAAGAAGCAGGTTTGACGTCACTTGACACGGCAGCATTCGTGGTGAAAGGAAGACGTGAAGACTGCGTCGACGGTAAGCTCAGCCCGCCTTGTTTGCTCGCTGTGTTACCCGGTAAAAACCGGCAGTGCATCACAACGAGTAGAAATGTAGTTTCAACTTCTCTCTGCAACTATACTTCTGTCTCCAAAATAAAGATGGCGACGAACAAAATGTGAGAATTGAGGCTTCAGTTCGCAAACCAGTGGGTGATGTACCAATAGGCTGGCACTTGGGCAGCCCATTGCATTTTAATGGTTGGTTTTGCTTGTGAGGAGAGACGGGTGGTTCTGAGTGATCTTGCCTCCGACAGGGAAGTTATGTCTGTGATGCCGTTTGTTTGTCGGCAGGATTACAGAAAACCATACGGGCCCAATTTAACACTGACTGGCAGAAAAACAGCTGGTATCTGGTGTGACCACCATTTGCCTCATGCAGTGCGAAACATCGCCTTCCGTGCGCTATCCCGGATGATCGGGTCGTTGATTTGGCCTGTAGAAGGCTGGTCCACTCCTCTTATTTGGCTATGAAAAACAGTGGTCCTAGGGTTGATCCCAAGGGTACACCATTAAATGCTTCAGCTTGCACGTTTCACAGATCCCACGTCACATGTGATGCAGTATGATACATCTGTGTATGCCAGACGAGAGAGCATTCAACTCACTTGACTTACATGTCTGTAGACGGTGGAGGAAATCTGGGGACGTAGTGGAAACCCACATTAGGCAAGGAAGCACATGAAGCGTCAGGGCCAATATGCAAAACCAATGCTTTCTTGCTGTGAGGTGGCAGTTATCAAGCACTGAGCCACGGCACCGCTGAGCAGCAGCAGCAGCAGTTTCTATTCGGTTGTGGTAGATCAAGCTGATGAGTTCCCATATTCACTGCAAAGGCCTCAGTTGTCTTTTAACACAGCCAAGATATGAAGTATATAAATGGCAAAACCAGTGGCTATCAATTTGAAAGTATGTCTTTGTGGTAACATTTAACAAACAAATCAAGCATTCAGTTGCAATGAGGCAGAAAGAAATCCTCTGTCACCAGAATTTACATTTTTCAGTTTCAAATATGAGCTGGAAAATGAATGGAAATCTCCATTTGAGGAAATGAGGCACTTTTCATCCCACTGTTACTCGGTACATAGTGACAGAGAAAAGTAGTGTTGTGAGGCCTTGGTTTTCTACTAGAAAAGGAAGATAAAAATGTTATGGATTCTGTAGTACTGATTGAGGTTGCAGCAGCAAAAATGGAAAACTAAATGGTTCAGTCTTAAAAAGATTTAACTTAAAAATGAATTGTAATTAACCGTCTTAACAGAAGTAGTAATGTAACTTTGTTTATAGCAGCTTACTAAATGACTTCAGCTGGTCCAGTGAGAGGTTATAGTAAATATGACACAAAGACTATAAATATGGGGTCATGTTAGACTGCAGTATTCCCTCACACCATAAAATATGCATTAGACTGAAACAGTAACATGCTGTGGAAAAAAATAGTAATCAAATATCACGTGCTTTTGTCTACTTTTCAACAACACCTAATGTACAACCAAAAGGTGTAGGCCTGCTGAGGTTTTGTGGTTTGAAATTGTCAGCGTGTGTTTGTGTCGGCACAGGTGTGTTTTGCACATACCAAACCAACATTACACACACGAATGCACACACTCTCATGCATGGGGTTCCTACATCCTCTCCGAGTGTGGAACTTAACCTATTCTTTGAAACAACGTCATCAGGCCCACTGGAGCAGATCAGTGAGACTCAAACAAATACATGTGTCTCTATACTTGTGAGGATTGTTATTTATTTCATTACCATTTAACATATACTGCTAAACAAATAAATCTTAATCTCAAAGTAGCCATTAAATTACTGAAGGTGAGCTCAAAAATCTTTTTTTAATCAAAATCGCATCCCCATCCTTTTAAACACAGAACCTTTTTACGCTTAACATTTTATGTACTTCATGATCTGATCTTTTTTCTTAAAAGTATTTTAGTTGAATATAGCCAGTTATGTGTTTATGGTGACTGGGGGTTTGGCTGCCTCATCAGAGGGCTACAGTGTTTATAGTTGTTCCAAACAACCAGACTCAAAGTTGAAAAGCCAGCTGTCATATTTTCAAATATTCAGTGGACCACCCTCATAATGTTGCAAAACAGAAAAGTAACAGAAATAGTTATAAAGAATGAAAAAAAAAACATGCATGAGAAGATCAAATCCGGCTTATATTTTCCCTCCACGTGCCCGGCACGTCGCTATGAAGTGGACTTGAATGTTAGAATGACAGCTTTGGAAAAGTAAAACAAATTGTGCCCCACTGTTAACATCTGTGTGGGAGGAAAGCAGATGATGTTCAACTATATAACATGCACTTTCATCATAATGTGCTGATAGCTTCAAAGCTGTTCTAAAAACACAGAAAATTATTTTTAATCATTTAAATTTGTATTAAGATTTTTAAATTTAGTTGGGTTGAGTTAACAGCACAAGCTTTAGTTCATTTTAATGGTCACAGCACCATTGCTACTGATATAATATATTTCTCTGAACCCGGCATGTGTGAAAAAGAAATTCTGAAAAAGGAAATGAGATTTAAAAATAATTGTTTATTTGACATCTGTTTAAAGACAATTACCTCACAGAGTCACATAAATACCATTGAGGCTTTGTTACATTCTTGACCCAGATCAAAACCAGTCATTTATTCGGTGAATTGCTTTGAATTTGAATTACCTGGCAAGGTTGTACATTATTTAATTACATCTATGTTCGCTTGCCAAAGTGTTTAGCTTCGATAGCATTCAATCCTCACAGCGGAGTCTCAAAAAAAATTCCTTGGAACCAAAGATGTAGTCTCATTTCTATCTGCTATACTCTCCATATTTAATAACATGTAATGCTTTGAGTACAAACCACACATCAATCACAAGTTGCTCAATACAGTCCAAAACACTCATGATTTCTTCTGGGCACATGTTGAATCATTCCAACTGATGCCGAGCATTCCTGACTCCTCATCACGCTGTGCCTTAACTTGCAGCGTTCACTCACAGTCAGTCATAAAAATGATTGTCGGAGACGCGAGTTAACGTCACTACCTCATGTTGGCCGGTGGTTAAAGAATTTAGAGTGTTTAGAAGTGATATGACACATTCTTGTAAAAGGCTATTAGCTGAGTGTGTTTATCTTGTAAACTTTATGTAATGTGAGAAATGTTAATCAAAGTCAGTTACGAGCCTGTTCTGCTATATAACATGGGAACTTTTTAATGCTTTAGCCCTTTTACCATTCCAGACTTTTTTCAAAAATAGTCTGGAGTAGGTTTTTAAACGAATTTCTTACCCGTCAAACAGCACATGGTGCAATTTATGGCAGTATTGCATTAATCAGCTTGATCTGAAAGTCAGCTGAGATAAATGTTCCTCACCTTTAACACTGTGTCACATGTTTTGAGTCATGCCATCAGCATAGGTCAAGGAATGCCACTGCTTCTTGCTCAGCACACCCTGTGGTTCAGAGTAAAATAGTCTAACAGCTTATATCACCATGAACTTCGGTACAAACATTCGGGTTTCCCTAAGGATGCCTCATGATCACTTTGTTAACTTTTCATAAGGCATCCGAAGCAGGCCACCATTTTCTCACATCCAGTGTAATACCTCTTCATCTTTTACAAGAGCATCATTTGGTTAGTTGTTTTGTTTGAATTCTGGGTTGCTTCATTCTCTGGTGGCAACTGGAGTTGTATACTTCATATCTAAAAGTGCAATTTTGGTCGGTTATTGTCTGCTAGTTTCAGAATAAAGATACATTTAAATGTTTTTTTTTTATTATTATGGTAGTGTTGGGTTTGGAGTAATTATCCATTATCAAACATGAAATCAAAAGTAGATTTTTACTTTTAGGATGTAATTGCTTCACACCATTTTTTTGGTGCACTGTAAGTTGTAGACAGGTTTAGAGAAATATAATATTTAAAAAGAAAATATCAATTAGCTATAGCGGCCTTTGACTTTAATGTAACTCCAAAGTATTTAGTTTTTAGTATCAAACTCACGCCTGCTGTTTGAAACACGACTGGAGAAGAATGTACAACGTACTTTAATAATTCTCACGACAGAACCTGCGTTGTGGTGGTTACAATAGACCACAACACTAAATAACAACCAAGATTTTTTTTTTCCATAACTAAAAAATAAAAATCCAAATGTCCCTGATACTTCTAAAACCCACTTCTCAAACCAATGCGGCAGCAGAACCGTCCCCGTTCCTGTTGTGTCGACAGACTAAGTTTCACCAAATTACAGCTAACTGCGCTGCTCCCATTCCTTGATTACACATGAGGCTTGCAAAACCTGATGATTATGTTGTTATCTTAAGACCAAATTTACTTGTATGAACAATCACGGTGAGAAGCAGCAAAACCTAAGTGTCAAAAAAAAAAAAATGCGACGTTTAACTCTTGCGGAATGGAATTTTTTTTCATATTTTGTATTAGTTTGTTGAAAATTGATGGGAAATGAAAATGAAAGAGTGAGAGAGAGAGAGAGAGAGAGAGAGAGAGAGAGAGAGAGAGAGAGAGAGATAGTCGTACATCCTTTTCCAGCTACCGCCTGCAGGCTCAGCACCCCCACACTCTCTACCCTGATATACAGCTTTTAGACAAAAATATCTCTTCTGTTGGTTCCCCCCCCCTCTCCACTTCCATTTCCGCCATAGCGTTCAGAAATCTAACATCACAGGGTCCATCATGTGATCCACCCGCACAAAGCTTTTGCAGTGATGGATGGGGCCTACCTGTGACGCACATACCTCCTCTGCGTAACCCTTACCAAGCCACAGCACTGGTAATTAAAGAAACAAGGGCCATTATTCCATTATATTTGGTCCCAAATACATTCGGATATAAATTGATAATTAATTGTTAAGCTTAATAGAGTGACTGTTCACATGGAAAGGGAAGCAACCAAACACAGGTTTGTCACATTAAAGGAAAAAAAAAAAAGTATCTTAAGCAATGTTCAGTACAACTCACTTTATTAATAAATGTCACATATTGTCATTGTACACAACATTGTTTTTATAAAGGTGCTCAGAAGTGTGCCTGAATTATGGGAGTACAGGTCAAACAAACATAACGAGTCTATTGAAAGTGGCAGCAGGGATAGTATGAAAAACCATAACAATACGTACAGACCATAAACAAACACAGCTTCCATTGTGTTGTGTTCAAAAGTCTTTCTACTTAATCAAATCATAAATATTAAAAAAAGGGACATTTAAAATACTGAAATTATAAATTGATAATACATTGATATTAATTCAATAGTAGAAAGGGAAATTGAAAAATCTAGAAGGGAAAATGTAAATGCACAAATTGTGATTTTTCATTCTGTCTATTTTGTTGTTGGCAGTGAGACCCGATTAAACCAAAACTGTCAAACAGAGGAAATGTTGAAATCAAACCAGTTTCAGATCCAACTTCTCCAAATTCTGGTGTCCAGAAATACAAGCGTCTTAGCTGATGGCAGAAAACAGAAGTAAGCAGTCTTTTCTGAGAAAACATCAACTTTGACAGCACGGATGCAAAATGAGACTCACACTGTTCATGTCCCGAGTTATGCGAACTGACACATCCATTATATACTGCAGTTATCTATTATCATTCTTACATTGAACAGAAAATGAAAACAACACAAACACTTTTCACCTTACACAATAACTGTGCTTGTGCCGTATTTATTTGACAGGTTGTTTGTTCGAAGGGAGTTTCTTTGTTATTCATAATGAGGACAAGATGGTGACGAACATTCCAGGCTTTATTTAATTTGCTCGAGAAAGACAACAACACGTGTACCAGTCGATACTCACCATGACATCAAACCTCAGTGCACCACCTCTCTGTTTGTAGTTTGTCCCTCATCTCCATGGCGACAGAGGCAGTGCCAAAGATCATATATTGAGAAAATGAATAACTCTGGAGAAAGAGACATTTCCACAGTAGTTCTGGAGGAAGCACAACCATCTATAACAAAATGAGTATGATTGAAGTTTATATCTTGCGTTGCCTGTCTAACACTGAGGTGTAACATATTTCAATGACACTGAATTACATTATCGTTTTCATAATTGTCGTACATGAAAGTAAATATTGTGTCAAATGCATTTTTGAGATTGACAAGAAAAAGGATTTAGTTATTTCTGTAGTTTTGGGAAAGCCCACTAAGACCACCACAAGCCACAATAAAGCGTCCCTTTTATGAAACAATTAACATCGAGATAAAGGAAAAACCCAAGGACTTTGAAAGATGTGAGATGGCAATTTATACCACACCAGAAAAATAACACCACTTGTTGTAAAGCCACTACACACCCATGATCCAGCCCCACTGGTGTTTTCACTCACGTTACCTGAGCGAATAAGCAGCACAGCTCTGCTACACCTTTAAACCTGAGAAGGCCCTTGAAGTAATGCGCGTGTAATATACCGTACTGTTTTGTCGGCTATGTCTGGAGTTGCTGCCAGAAAACCACGACTAAACAATAAATACATATAGACCATATCTGGAAACATACACCGTTATTAAGTTCCCCTGACAGCAGCAGTTCATCTTGCGTTCATTTCTGTCTTACTTTTGAGGCTCGCGATGTATTTCGATTCAGATAGGTAGCTTATGTTTTGACGGACGGACGGACGGAGGGGGGGGGGGGTAATGCAGCAAATGTTAGGTCCCATGTTAACAAGAGCAGTTTTAACATGAAGTCAAAAACGTCTTTGTATTATGTCGCACGCATGCAAACCAGCTCGGCCCAGCCTGTCCCAGATTGTAATACCACAAGGTACATAAAATATAACTTCACTATCATCATTTCTATTTTTTTTAAAAAAATTTTTTTTAAATAAATGGTTTATTATCAGTAGGGCAAGAATACATAAAATTTCCACCAAACTGATGAAACTCGGAGCCAGAAGAAACCGGCTTGGTCGTTACAGTCACTCACCATCGCCTCTAAAAGCACAAACTGGTATGACTGGATGGGACTTAAATCTTACATATTGGACCTTTAATCCCCCACGAATAACAGTGTAATTTGCACACACACAAAAAAATGATCACCAAAGTGAAATTTTTTTTTTACCTCTGGTGATAATGGAGGGCAAAGAGATTTTTGTTATAATGTTTCTACCGTTACCATTTGCCAAAAGACTTATGGGAGTGTCAGTTTTTGGAAAATCCAACATTATATAGGCTACCCCCTCCCTTATGTAAAATAAAAAACCACTCAAGTTTTAGAAAACATTCCTCTGACTTTAATCAAATCATATTCGATGTTAGAATCACAGTTTTACCAGGAGAAAGAAATACATTCAGTATTTTTTTTTTTTTTCGAACCGCAGCCGGAAACCGGAATAAGGCAGAGAGTGAGACCTCTCTCCTTTCGGTTCATCCCTTTATTCAAATTAAAAAAAAAAAAAAAAAAAAAATCTCGTAAACGTAATTTCTGCCCAATGCGCGCGCTCTGATGTGACATAATGGAACGTGCCAGCCTAGAAAAGGCTCGAGGCGGTGCGCGCGGGCGTGCATTCGGATCCAGCTGGAAAGCAGACTGCAGTCAGCGTAGTCCGCGAAAAGTATTAAAACATTCATTAAACAGCAGATATTTCATACGGCGGTTTATTTTTGTGAGGTTATGGGCAGGGCACCGTACTGACGGAGTGTCGATCAGCACAACTCGTCATTATAACCCACGGAAAAAAAAAAATAATAATAATGATGAAGAAGGATATTAATTTAAGCCTGGCGGACGACGCGGACCTGAAACCACATCTCCGCGACGCCGAGAGCATCCTCGGCTCCCCGGACCTGGGGCTGCTCAAACTGGCCTCGCCGGAGCTGGAGAGGCTAATCATCCAGTCCAACGGGATGGTCACCACGACGCCGACCAGCTCGCAGTTCCTCTACCCGAAGACGGTGACGGACGAGCAGGAGTTTGCCGAGGGCTTCGTGAAGGCGCTGGAGGACTTGCACAAGCAGAACCAGCTGAGCGGAGCCGGACAGTCCAACGGCAACCTGGACCTCGGCGCGAACATCGCCCCGGTCACCCTGCAGCCGGATCTACCGGTGTACACAAACCTGAACAGTTACGGCAGCGGGCCGCTGGGAACCACTGTCAACTACTCCACGGACACGGTCCCTTTCCCGCCTCCTCCGTCACATCACTTGGGGGCAGCCCCTCCGCAGCAGGAGCTTTCTCGGGTCCAGCCGCTGAAGGAGGAGCCTCAGACGGTCCCCGATGTTCAGAGCTTCGGGGACAGCCCGCCGCTGTCTCCCATCGACATGGACTCACAGGAGAGCATCAAAGCCGAGAGGAAGAGGCTCAGGAACCGGATTGCAGCCACCAAGTGTCGGAGACGCAAACTGGAGCGGATCTCCAGGCTGGAGGACAAGGTCAAAACGCTAAAAAGCCACAACACCGACTTGGCCTCGACGGCGAGCCTGCTGAGAGATCAAGTGGCCCAGCTGAAACAGAAAGTCCTCACCCATGTCAACAGCGGCTGCCAGCTGCTGCCACACGAAGTTCAAGTGCACTAGTCGAAGGGAAAAGACCTGCAGGGCTACTTGACCAGCACATAAGCTTCACGGACATTCAAGTTAATGTTGGTTTCTCTGTTTGTAGCCCAGATGTGTGCCGCTCCGCGTCGGAATGAATGCCAGGCCACGTCGCCCCAAGACTGTACATTAATAACCGGCTATTTTAAACTGCCTTTTAAGACTGGTGAAAAGGTAAACGTACCTGGTAGAACATCATTTAAGATAATGGATAATCAGGGTCTTACTCTGTTATCGGCCAACAATACATTTTGACAAGCTGTATTTTTTTTTTATTGTTTTGTTTCTATGGCAATTTCCAGAACCGTCTCCGCCTGGTGGAGAGATCAAATCAGTGCCATTTGTTGGAATTTTAAATTAACAATAACCAATTGGTTTATTTGATGTGGGCTGAAGTGAAGGGCAATTTTCCTTTTACATATTTGATGTTTTAAATTGTGTTCTACCTCCTGCGTATGTTTACTCTTGACAAGGCAACATGAAACGGCCAGGATTTTCAATGAAATTTGGTCATAGGCTCTCCTGATGGGAGAAAGGGGCACTCAAAGGGGCTGTTTGCTCAACTTTGATGACAGACAAACAGCACATATCTATATTTTCTCCTGTAAAAATGTTTACGGACTGTCTGTATACAGTCTCAAACCTGGACCGAACAGACTGACAACATTTCTACAAAAAATATGCACATTTATGACCTTAATATATAAGGAACTGGCTGGAAAAGAAAAAAAAAAAAAAAGCATATATCTTCATTTGATATGTAAGAGATATTCTACTTAAATAGCCTACATACCATGTATTTCTGTAGGGAACAATTTGCATGTTGTTGACAAACTCGAATGTGGCCCACAGCAGGGTGTCACAGGGTGCAAGTAATCAGTGTTTATTATCTTCAACCTTTACACATGAGTATCTGTCTACTTTTTTTTTTTTTTTGTACTCCTCTGTGTACCTGTTTCATTGTGTTCTTTAAATGTGAAGAGTCGTAACCTTTCTGTTGCACTGACTGTTGCTATCACCTCCAGCCTACAGTTATTTGGCCTCATGCCGTTGTGTTCTGAATTAAATGCTGCTCGGCAATAAACAGTTTCCTCTATTTTTGGTCGCTTTTTACATGCATGTTAATGGGGTCAGTGTGTGCAGCAGTGGACCAGGTGTCGGGCCTGCAGGGGTGGCTCCACCGGCCTTCGTGTGTCCTGTAACCATGAATTGGAAGACTGTGTTTAGTTTCATGAATGGAAGTTGTATTATAGGTTATATATGATGGTACCAATACAAATCTGAGACTACCACTGACCACATCTCAGTACAATCATTATAGGTATACTGGTTATTTTTCCTAGACCACTCAATGTGCATTATTTTTAGGAGAGCACTGATGGGTTTCTCCTCGATCGGAGGCTGAAGTCAGTATTGTGTGATATTTTTGGCTGCATGATTTCTGCATCTGACGTGTGTGTGTGTGTGTGTGTGTGTGTGTGTGTGTGTGTGTGTGTGTGTGTGTGTGTGTGTGTGTGTGTGTGTGTGTGTGTGTGTGTGTGTGTGTCAGTCTGCATTGTTGCCTCTTGTCTTTCTCCCTCTGCTGGAAAATTGGGAAATTACAAATGCAGTTTAAAAGCCTTTCTGTCAAACATGGAGGGACGGTCTCTGACACCCTCAAGACAGAAGAGACTCTCGGTCGACCACAGCAGGACACATTTGATTTCACTTGTCCTTGAACAGCTTGTAGTGTGAAGACGAATGGGTACTGCATGACTGATTTATCTGAATGATATTGATTTCACAGCAGGGCAGAATATAATCGGATTAAATGGGGTTTCCTGGAACATAATATTATTGATCAGCAGTCTTTATAGTGCACGTTTGTGTAGAGGTCCTTAAAATCGGGCTTAGACAAACATGTTTTTTTTTTTTTTTTTTTAATGAATACTGTATTAACAAGTCAGTGCTGCCCACCTCTTGGTTTTTGTTCGACCACAGTTATTCATGCAAAACATGAAAAATCACATCATATACACTGAAGGCATTTCTTCAGTCACTCTGAGGCACATACGATTTGACAACATTTTATGTTAATACCAGTTTTACCAGAAGCCAATATGCCTCTGCCATATGTCTGTCTTAATATCTGCTCGGTCACTCATGATCATTATCTGCTGGCTGAAATCAAATCTAACAAACAGGCCGCTTTGTATCGTAGCTTTCACATGGTTAGTATGTTTGATGCCAGGAGTAACATGCAGCCACTATCTGTCCATGTAAAGACATATTTGTATCACTGATTTTAGTTTTATCTCTTACAACAAGTACAGTAGGTGCTTGTAACAATGACATTTTTACAGGCTGACCATCTTTTTATCATTAACTTTGTTGCTTCATGTACAGTAAGTTGCACCATCCCCTTTGACTGAAAAAAAAAAAAAAAAAAAAGACAAATTAGATGTAAAATAAGTGAGAGGTTGTTTGTGGAGTTTAACAGATGTAAACATTTCATTAAAAATGGAGCATTTAACATTTTACGCTTAAAAATGTTTTCATTTTATGTTTATGGGAATAACTTTCTGAAGACGGGTTCACTTTCAAGAAATCCAAACAATCACAAGTAGCTGCTGTTGATCGACGAAATATTAAATTATTTTAGGTCTATCTGAATCGGAACTTAACTGTGAGTTTAAAATCTACAATCCATTCACTGGATGTTGAAGAAGCAGCAGGTAAAATCTCACCTTGAGCGCACATAAAACAAAAGTCAACTGATTGTTAGCAATTTTTTTTTTTATTGTTTTACCACAAAGTACAGATAAAAACATCCACAGCATATTCTCTCATCTTAATGGCCCAAACTGAGAAGATTTTGAAGAGGCAGTGATACGAGACCAAATAAATGTTTCCGCGTGCTAGTAGAAGATCTAAAGTCAGCAACCTCTACCAAGCTTGATGGCATTTGTTTTTGTGTACATACTGTAGTGTATTGCTTCGTAACTGAGTGACACATTCATTCACGAGCAGGCCTAGAAATGAATGCAGATACAGTACAACATGGCTCTTTTGGGGTTTTCAGGTTTTTACTGTCTTTTTTTTTTCTTTTTTTTCTCATTTTATTTCCCTGTTTTTTTTGATGCAAGCCTGAGTCAATACAACACAATCCACACATATGACTCAAAGGTACAGTATTTATCTGGTTTATATGGAGAGGAAGACATATTAGAAAGGAGAACAGTTTAAAAGTTTGGATTTTACTGGAAAAGAAACAGTCACAACCAGTAAGAAGTAAAATATACGTAGGATCAAAATCCTCTCCCAGGTTTGTTGTGATAATCTCCAACCAAATCATTACTCCCTTTTTTAAGAATAACAACACCACTTTGCTGGGACACTTTGACTGGGGCCTCATGTCCTGAAACTTTAACAGTTACTCTCAACATTATTTTTTTCTGATTCAGATTTGCTTTTATCGTACAATCAGAGACACTGACTTCATGAAGTCTGTGATTTTTGATGACATCCTGATTTTTTACAGTGCTTCGCCCTCTCAGTCCATAGCTGCCATCCTCTTCAACTATGATTTTATTACTGCCAGCGGGAAGCCTGAAATAACCCTGACTTAAAATCATGTTTACATGATCAGGGTTCACTGCTTGTTTTATTACAATTTTAAAACTGGTGTCACTGCACATTCTGGCGCTCTACCGCAAAATACAGTGAGCTGCTTCCACAGCCATCTTTGGTGAAGTGAAAAGAAGGAACACGTGGCAACTCCAGTTTTGACTGTATTAAAGCAAGTGTGCAAATACTTTCTGAGGGAAGGCATGTGAGTGATGCTGTGCTGACTTCAGGGCAGAATATTTAACTTGAGCCGCCTGGTCTGCGAACAATCAGCCTCCAGCTGTTTGATGCTTGTTTGACTTTAAACAGTGCTGTCCATAATTTACCTGAAGACTGAGCGAAGATAGCACCGCAAACAAACAGAAAAACAAACTGACGGCCACACAAGAGCCCAGCAGAGCTGCTCTGTAATACTGACTCTGAACGAGTCTTATTTTGTTTATAAAGCAAAGAAACACGAAGAGCCGCTGTGCAGTTTGACACATTTCCTCCTAAGCTAAGAAGTAAGCAATTAAACACATGAGTGGCTGCACATGTGAACTGCAAATATACCGCACACAGACCTGCGTCCTTTCAGTGCAATTCAAAATCTAAAAAGATGCAGATGCTGCTGAAATCTTGCCTGACCGACATTTTGGATTTCTGCCGTCACGAGGGACTGATGTACGCCGTGCATGCTGCAGTATGCTTGAATCTTGTATCATGTGTCAGTCTAATCTTTGCTCTCTTCGAGTCTCAACACCAGCAAGTAAAAAAACTAATGACAGCAGTTGTCGATCGAAGTGATTCTGGTTTTGATTTATTTGGAAAGAAACTGCCATTTTTGTTTTAGTAGTTTCAATGATGTTGAAACCAGGCCTGCGTGTCCTAGTGGCCTCACGGTCAAAGATTTGTACCATGTTACAACAACAGTCAGTTGTGGCCTTGTTGGACACTTTTGTCACACTTTTCGCTCCAGATGTTCCCTTCTACTGCCGGGCAAAATACCATAAAAATATCGAACAAAACAACATTGTTTTCATCCTCCAGACCCATGTCAACATGGTTTTGAGAACATAGAAATGTTTGAAAGACTTGACATTTAACGAAGGAGCTCTGACTGACAGGACGGCTGTCAGGAAGACAAAAGAAATATTTTTTCGAGTCTGAAGTCAGACATTGTCAGCTGTTATGATTACATAATTTCAGCCTCACTGCTTTGCAGTTTAGAAAAAAAAAAACCTACATCTGCAGGATGTTCTCTGCCTGATGTGAAATGCTGTCTTATCAATAGCGTTGTTTGAAAGCACAACGGTGGTGCACAAAATGCTTTTCGGATAGCGCTCATTTTTCACATAATCTATTATTGACAACAAGGAAAGTTACATTGTGAGACTGTTGAGACAGAAGCATAAAAACGTTTGCCAACCTACTCGATAAACTAAAATCATTTAATTATTCTGAAAAACTCCTGGTGTCAGCTTAGTTATAATCACTACATGCCTTAAAAAAAAAAAAAAAAACATTTATGATGCAGCACAACGTTTCTCCAGCAAGCGCCTTCCTCTGATTTCGGAGTTATGTTAAGATGTTACACTTCACTTGCGACAGTGCTGGAAATCCCACTGGGTGGATTTAGAGGATGAACAAACATGTTACTACATTTACGACTTCTAATTCAAACTTATCCCACTGGATTTTTCTCAGTAGGGAGTATGAATTTCTGACTTTGCGACATCTCTGAAAGTAGCATGAGACAAACCCAACAGAGAAACATAGCGGCTCACAGAGGAGCTGCCTCCACACATCCAAACAAACCCCACAATATAGACCTCTTATATTTGATACTATCCTCATAGAATTTCATAGCTTTTAAAATGTATTTCCAGAAATGCATACCTGTAGATATTATATATATTGCACAACATTTATATGTACATTTGAAATAAATTATAATTAAATAAAATGTGTCCCTTCATTTTTTTTGCTATGTTTCATCTATAGCTATAGCTTGTTCATATTTTCCCCACCCGGTGTTTTAATGCATGAACAGGATAAACGGGGCACCAGAATACTAAATAAAAGTTTGCTGATGATATGTAAAACCATAAACAAGGGCCAAATGAAAATGCTCAGATGAACAATGAAAATCTAAATGCTTGCTAATTCTTGCAGTATCCATCGTTAGATACCAGGTGAGACAACAAAAACAAACATAGACCCATGTATTTTTGATTCTGCATGTGTCCAGAATCATATATGAAATGTAACACATTGATACAGAGTAGATCTCAGCTGGATCGTCACTCCCACGTAACGCCGCAGTGGCCTTCTTGGTCACCAAATCCAAGGCTAGCATCTTTTCAAGACATTTGACTGACATGAAACCAAGTACTGTAAACATTGGAAGGATTTAAATGGCACTCTGAGGACGTACGCCGTCAAATCCTTCTTAAAAACCACACTGAGGAACAGGAAACAATAGAAGAGGGGTCAGAAACCTTGTAGAACCTCGGCTGTAAAGAGTCTGAAACGCTCCAGTTTGACCGAACTTGCTTTGGCATTAGACCAACACCTGCACTGATGAAAACAACATCTTTAAACTCCGTTATACAGAGAAACCAGAAGCAAACACCAGTCCACCAGCATCTCAGAGCATTTCAGACACTTTACAACCTGGTTCTTGTGACCATCAGCCAATAATGCTACAGACAGAAGCAGGAAAGGGAGTGAAGAGGGTGATGAAGTACGGACCCGAGGACATGGCGTCCAGCTGGAGGAGGGCGAGGAGAGAGATAGAGGGAAAAGGGTTTGGGGAATTAGTCAGCTTTAACATGCACAGTCCTGGTGAGGAGGAGCGGGCTGCTCTGTCAGCTGGGGCCCTTGTTTGGCCCCTGTGACGGCGGGATCGCCGGCATCCAGACTCTCAGACATCTTTTCACAGATGATGTCGACCAAGCGCTCGAAGGTCTGCTTTACGTTGATGTTGTCCTTCGCGCTGGCCTCAAAGAACTCAAAACCTGGAGGGGGAATGGGAGTAGGTCAGAGAAGTTTGTTTGGCCTGTCAGCACATAAAGAGACGCACCGTGATCTCTCCCAGGCACATTGACAAAATATGCGGTCGTTCAAGGTTTCCAGAGAACAGATCTCAATGACTCGGCCGATCCCCTGACTTTTGATCTATCGGCACCAAGAGGCCAAAATGTCCACCATTCCGTCATTCCACTTATTGGGGGCCGACTTTGAGCAAGATGCAGAGGACATCCTGGACAGGTTACCACGGCTCATACACAGGCTACAGCCGCACTAAAACCTTTTTGTCTTTAAATGCATCATTTTTGCTGCGTTTAGGCCTCATGTCCACACTAAAGCGGAGAGTTTTGAAATCACTAAAACTCACCGAGGTGTTCAGACAGCTGCCGGCCTCTATCTCCGCTCACCACTCGCTCGTCATCCATGTCACACTTGTTTCCTACCAGCAGCACCTGGGCGTTGTCCCACGAGTACGTCTTAATCTGAGTCGACCTGGGAACCAACACAACCAGCAATCAGAGAGGAAACTCAAAGGCTGGAAAGTCTGAGGGAAAGTCAGAGGGATTCCTGAGGGTGAAAAGTGACATGAAAATGTGAATCTGAAATCAAATTTTGACAGCAGGCAAATGTTAAGTCACTGTGATTATTCCAGCAACAACTTTGGAAAAAGAGTTCGCAAAGGAAATGAAACATTTCACAGAGAAAGAAAGAAAAACCTGATGTTCCGATCAGAACAGGAAGTGTCAAATTGAAAAGAAAATGTGAATACCCAAAATGATCAGAGGAGGCATTTTTGTTCAAATATTGCACAATTTGTTTTCCCCTTACTAAATTTTTAATGATGAGCTTTTTCTTAACCTAAGAAATGTCAGAAAAGTTCAATTTGCGTTATCTCTGAGAAGTCTGTGAACTCGGTTTGTGGTTTTTGTCCTTTTAAAGTTCAAATGGAACAAAGGAGCTGCGTCCACAATGATGAAAAGACTTAAATTAAAACTTACACTTTGACATAGTCGAGTAGAAATCAGGATAATCCTTAAAAACATCAGAATTTGTATTTTAAGGACAATCGGAGGAATGTTAAGGCAGAGAAATGACACATCATTAGCTGACATTCACTCAAATTAAAGAAGCTATCCAAGTTACATAGCGCAAGAGACAACGGACCGAGCAGCAGTCCCAGCAGGAGACAAAAAGGACAAAAGATCGTGATCACTGCAGCACCTGATTCTTCCGCAGACAGAGAGGAAGCCGATACTGTGAAACAAAGAAATCTGAACCGCGTCATCTGCTCTGTTCTTCAGTCTGCTCTATCTCTACATCTATTTCCAGACCAGTGCTGACTGTCTCGATACCGATTAATCTATCATCCACACACGCTCCCTCTCTCAGGTAGAGCTCCATGGGGTTAGTTTACAGACCAATATAATCATGTGTCAATCCAGCCTCCCTTTTACCCCGCCTCCCCTTCAGCCAATGACGTACCAGTCCTGGACGGCGTTGAAGGACTCCTCATTGGTAATGTCATACATGAGGATGAAGCCCATGGCTCCTCGGTAGTAAGCTGTGGTGATGGTGCGGTAACGCTCCTGACCAGCCGTGTCCTGAAAGAGACAAAAACAACACAGTCGACTTTAGAAAGATTACTTTATGGCAAGTATGGTTCAGGATAAACTTTTGGGTCTTCAGAGAGTAAATAATGCCCTTTCCTTAATTTCTCACAAATTTGACAACCAGCAGAGATGGCAAAAAGTCAGTGCCCATGGCCAACAAATAATCCAACACACGACCCCTGTAAAACGCTATGTTGTTTTTATACTTTATGTTAAGATTAAACTGGATGTACCATGCTAATCAGTGAGCTTTAGAGGTGCTCGTAGGTGTTTTTTGTTACCATTAGACGAAACCCAGCTTGCTGTTTTCACCAGTTTCCAGTCTCCATGCTATGCTAAGCTAAGCAGGTGCTGCAAGAAGCTTCAAATTTATTACACATATGAGAGTGGATAAACTAAATAACAGTAACAACCACAAACATCTGTGTAGGAACTGAAGCTATGAATATATAGAGATGAAGCGTTTTTAAACCATTTTTATTGTCATTGTTAGATTTCATCACACAATGCAATACATACATGGCTAATGCCTTTATTAAACATTCTCGGGAATTATATTCACATTGAAACATCTGACAAACAGATGTGTCCACACGTCATAAAAATTATTCTTAGCTTTTGTTTTCGTTCTTGGAATCATCGTTGCGTCTAATCACTCGATCGCACGATCGTTCTCGGGTCACAAGAAAGTTCTCTGACATCTATTTTTTAGAGCGCTGCAGCTCTGACCTTTTACTCTCCAAACTGTTTGTTATAAAGTTGTGTAGAAGCGGTGTAGATCTTGTGCTCCTCCACTCGGTGTACTGCAGGCGGTTGAGGATAAGAGCATCAGCTCTATACCTAAAATGTCAGTGTAGGTAGCACTGAGTGGTCTTATATAACGAACACTGGAGTGCTCATCTTTGTGCTCACTGTGAGTCCTGAAAACAGGCAATTTTAAAAGAACAAAAAGCTTGATGCAAAATGAAAATATTAATTGTCCAGCGGGCAGCGTATAATGTAGTTAAATAGTCTTGTTAAGAGGAGAATGGCTTATTGACGTGTCTCTGTTGCTTTAATTTGACTAAAAGGATATGAAAGGGAAAAATAAACAGCTTTTAAAAATGTGTGTATATATTCATATTTGGTGAATTGCTTATAACATTTTATGATAGTTTTGAATAAATGACTATTTAATAAAAATAAAAAAATGAACAAACATATCAGATAATCTTTAGTTATGTCCTTTCACTTCACTGCTTCACTGTTGATGTCAGTCACGAAGAAAGTAAAGTTATGTCCACACTGACATATTTTCATTCTGAAGCAGTGTTTTAAAACAAAAACGATCTCCGTCCTTATAAACCAGCCTGAAAATGCATACCACAGGAACATATAGCATGCCTCCCACTTGCTCCTAATAGGGCTGAAAACATCATAAAAATCTAGCAGCTACTAGAAAACGTGGGAAGCAAACACGAGTATCATCTTTGAGTCAAGTGTCTGCTGCCACCTGTCCAGACTAAAACTCAATCCCAAAGTTTTCAAACTAAAATGGATTCAGTAGCAATTTCAAAGGACTCTGTTTAAAGGGTTAAAAAAAAAAAATGGCGCAGTAGTGTGGATGCGTGTACGCGGTATAAAATTAAAATGTAAAAGTGTAGATGTAAGGCTCGTCATTTCTCCGTACAGGTTCAAGAAAAAAGAAAGCATCTTCAACCTTCAATATCAGCTGCAGTATGACAAAGTAGTGGCACCTACTCTTCAACACGTTACACAAAAGGGTAATTAAAAACACAGGCACGCACACACACACGAATACACACAAAAAAACATTGTTTCAGGTGAGATAACATGTATGTAAGTGTACATCAAACACCTGCACAGGTCACCATACATGGTATTAGCTGCACGCTGTAAAATAAACAGACATACTTTTGAGCACATTATCCAAACCACTTTCATTTTGTTACTAGCAGAGAGAATTGCAGAGAGATGGGGGAGGGGGTTTGTATGTTTTGTGTGTGTGTGTGTGTGTGTGTGTGTGTGTGTGTGTGTGTGTGTGTGTGTGTGTGTGTGTGTGTGTGTGTGTGTGTGTGTGTGTGTGTGTGTGTGTGTGTGTGTGTGTGTGCGCGCGAGGGGAGAGGAGGGGACATTTACTGAGGGAGATGTGTAGTTTTGGGGGAGGCGAGAGCAGCACCCAGTCATTGGTTTCTTGTGCTCTGATTGGCCAATCGTGTCTTTCTTACCAGAGGCAAGAGCTGGCAAAGGCTGACAACAGAGGCAGCCCAACACACACACGCTGCTCTGCTCATCATCACGGCTCTAGCCGCTGCAGAACGTGTTGTAAAGGTGGAAATGATGAAATGATCCTCCAACGTGATACCGAAACACCAGCTTCCTGCAGCTCAGCTCCCCTCAGGGAGCCTGTTCTCCCTGAATGCTTGTCTTACTGTCGAGCCCTCAAGAGGCCGACGCATGTCTGATGCAACAAACCATCAGAAGAAACACCGTCCTGTTTGCTCCCGAGGGCATGTCACTGTAACTCGCTGTGTTTTGTTGCCTTTTGATTACTTCTGTTCTAATTTATTCTATTCAGCTCATCCGAGGTTCATCGGGATGAGCCGGCTGCAGAGAAGGCGAAGCTGCGTGCGAATATGTGTTCACTGCAATCTGAGGACAGTTTCCATGAGAAAACTGCACCGCAGGGCAGAGTTTCACATTGCAACTCTGTTTAACATGTTCAGAAACATCATGTTGTTTAATTTATTGTAATTTATTTTAATATTATTACATTTTATTTGTATATAATGTGCAGTTTACATTTTATACATCTAATATTTTTACTACCTCTATTTTTATTTTGTCATTTGTATTGCTTTTAACCTGTACCTGTACATGCTGCTGCAGCGACAGATTGTTGGATGCAGCTATCCTACTTCAGTTTATGTGTCGTGATGAGCGGGGCTCTCAGAGGGGAACCTTTGTGCTTTTTACATGAGGAAAATTATTCTGTTTTGGTAATTTATTGGTTAATTGAAGTTGATGCACATCAGTGGTCAGCTGGCTCTTGAAATCAAACATGGCCACAACATTGCAAATGTTGTGGAAAGTCTGACTCTTTGGTCACCTATGAACCAAGCCAGGATATATACTCCCGCTTAAAACTAACTGGTTGCCGGATTGTTAAGTCAAGTCTCCATCTTAAGAGTCGGTTCCTTCATGTCGAACCTTGATCAAGTTCAGGTCTTTATTTTCTGGATATGTTTATTCTTTTGCTCCTCTTAAGGTTTGGTTCCTTGGTTGTATTTTTGGTTGTTTTGGTACTCTGGACATTTGGACTCAGGAAAGTTCTGGTAAAGTTCTTTTGTTGCTTATATCCTTGTGTGCGCTTTGTGCATTCAGGTCCTGATTCCAGCAGATCGTGACGGTAGCTTTGTTCTTCCTTTAATAAGTCAGATGTTCATATTTGTGACCAAGACGCATACAGTCAAATTTAATGATTATTTCTACACAGGTCAAATTTCAGCTGTGTTTCAGTCAAATCTATTGATCTTCAATTTCATGCGATTAAAAAGTTTTAATTGAGGAACTTGTCATAAATCCAACAACCCTGTCCACTGAACTTCCTCAATGTCTGCTCAATGCCGGCATGTTGGTATTTTTTTTTTAATTACATCTGTTACTTTGTCAAATAAACCCACTTGTTTTATAATTCAACTACATAGATCTAAAAGTACTATATAGATTTCAGTTCATGACACATGTCTCATCATCTTACCCAGATCTGTAATTTGATCCTCTTGTCATTCCTGTAGATGGTCTTCACCTTGAAGTCGATGCCCACCGTACTGACAAAAGCCGGTGTGAAGGAGTCGTCGGCGTAGCGGAACAAGAAGGAGGTTTTGCCCACGCTGCTGTTGCCGATGATGAGGATCTTGAACATATAGTCGAAGTTCTGGTCCGAAGACTCCTTCTGCCCGTAGGTCGCTGTTGCCGAGGCCATCTGTGGACAGAGGCAAAGAAGAGGAACTTCAGGTACATGTTACTAATGGTAACTAAAAAGGTGAAAATGCTGAGACAAATTAGGTGATCTGATGAAGGTTTAAGAGAAAAGAGGATGAAGGTAGAAGGAAAACGCAGAGATGATCTACAGCGATTAGTCGATCAACAGGAAAGTAATCAGCACTGATGAGTCATAGATGTTTTGCTGAATTGTCAACCAAAAAATGTCAAGAATGTGTATATCAAATCTCTAAATTTACAATCTTTGAATATCTTTTGAAAAATAAAGCTATTTGATCTCCTTGGGCACTAAGAAATTTAACAGCATTTTATAGACAAAACGATCAGTCAATCATTTGAGTAAATAAACAGCAGGACGACAAAGGGTTCTTGCCAATTTTATATGATGCGGAGTTTGGTGTACATGCATATACGAGGGGTGATCAAAAAGTTCTGTGACTGTTCCTGTTGTGCGTTAATGGAACCCCCCTATCGATGGGAAATAGACCCACAAACTGGGGTACCAGCTTACAGGACTTGATCTTGTAGGGCTGTAATAAGACATGTAGACTTGGGACATGATAAGAGCGGCACATTGGCAGCTATTTTTGTAAGCCTGGACAGAATGCTAGATTAGTGACCACCTCCTTCATAAACCCACACAGCAGAGGGGCCTTTTCACACAGAAAAGGTCAGACATTTAATGAGGCTTTAGACAAAAGACGAGATTTTGCAAGCATCTGTTCGAATCAGCATAACAGACGATAGTGATTAACTAGTCGGGCTTAAATGTCGCACATTTGCTTAATGGAAATTAATCAAAGCAGCATATTGTAATGTCGAGGGAAAACAGAAAACCCATCTGAGTTTTCCTCGATGGTGAGATGTTGGAGGCAATCATTCACAATGAGCTGGGAGTGTGTGAAGAGCAACTGAACATGAGCTTCATTTTAGTTCGTCACCAGCTGGACGTGTATTTTAAGGTCAGTAGCTCTGTGCCGTCATCATTTACTTCAATCTGTCTCAACATATGCCCCCTGGACATGATTTCAGGTGTTTCTTTGAAATTTAGGCCATCAACAAAAACAAAGTTGTACCATCTGATGGAGGCAGACCGGTCAAGTCCAAAGAGATCTTTCTGCTCAGGTCTCTCCAATGCTGATGATGATGATTCCTTAATGGCAGGAGTCTCGTGGTTACAGCTTAAATTACAGTCTGTTAAAGATGTAGCCTGACATCTAACACTTACAATGACACCACTGAGAAGTAAATATATGACAGAGGCAACTTTAGAATCAGAAGCCTAAAACTTACCTAAAATTTAAATAAAACAATTTGTGAAAGCAGTTGCCATGGCAAGATGAAGACCATTGTGAGCTTTAGTAGATAAAAGCCCATCAACATTAAACCCTTTGCACGCTTCTTTATTAATATCCTGCCAGTAGTCATGAAGATCGCTTGAAACATTTGTGAAAATAAGATGTGTACTGGGACAGACTACACATTTAATCAGATTCTCTCTTCGGCCAAAACACACATCAAAAAACCTCCAATCGGTTTTGCCCGTTCATAAATCCAATAGTTTATACAAGACGACCACATCTTCAAAAATGTTGAAAAAAAGAGAAATGAAAATGTAATTCTTCTGTCGACAGACAGCAACAAGAAAAGAGAAAACTAGAATTACCACCTAATGCTTGTATATCTCTGCCACCCAGTCAAGTTGCAGTTCATGTCTGTTCAGACTCGTGCAGTGCAGACTTGTGCTAAGAAAATAGTTGAGAAGGAAAGTCGGGACAGACATGAGGTCACAGGGACCTTTACCCACCAAATTCACATCAGTTCATCCTTGAGGGAAAGTAAACATTCATGCCAAATTTGAAAAGATCTTGCATTCACAAGAATGGGATGGATGGACGTCCGTACGGTCTGTACATACGGACAACCCAAAAACATAACGCCAAAAACATAACTCCCATCTGTGGCTACATTTGAATGCCCTCCACAAAGATGGGAGGAGGACACTTTCTGTTCAGCAGTGTCATGCAGTGAGTCTCAATGAACAAAATAGTGCTTCATCAATATTAATTCATGCTCATATCAGTTTATAAAGGAACCTTCTGACAGAAGCCATGAGGGAAATCTTTGGATCAGCTAAAAGTGGGAAAAGCATGCCAAATATTCTGACGTGACAAATCCAACAAACCGACAGCTGCGTCACCGAAACGCACAACATTTGTATGTAGCGCTGGATCCGAAAAGGATTCAGCAAACCGTGTTGACTCTTGAGTGCACGATGACTGGAGCCTGCAGGACTCCGAGTCCCTTCACCTGCTCTATATTTAAACTGTTATCTCAACTCGGCTGCAGTGGAACACGAGAACTCTCAGGGAATAAAGCACAAACAAAACAACTGCACCCTCCTCGCAGCTCCGGCCTATCGGCTTACACGAAGGAACAGACAGATGCTTGTTCAATAATGAAGAAGCAGCGACCCTTCCTCAACACGTTGATGGTTTGTTATGCAAAGGAGGGGCTGAGCAGGCGGCCCGAGAGGTGATCCGACCTGCTGCAGCCGACGTAGCTGCACCGAGGTTCACAGAAGACGGGCGTCTTGTTACAGAACTGCTTTGTATAAAAATGATTTATTTTTTTTGCTGGGTTCCTGAAAATGCAGCAGTTGTCAATTTCTATTTTGTTGACCTCTTCTGCTCTACCAGTGACGTCAATAATTCTTCACAAATTGGCAGCCTCGTGCTCCAGCGGATACTTCCAGACAACACGACTTTCAGAGAATATGTTATATCATAAATGGACTCTGAATAAGAGACCTAATAAAAGATGATCATGGGTATAAAATTAAGGATGTGATTGGTGAGTCACAACTAAAGGAATATAACACTGGATTTTCACATGATTTATCTTGATTTTTAAAGCATTTTTACACCTAAATATTAGCTCAATTTAAGACATCTGGAAATATTTGCTCTGTTTAAAACCTATTTATTGCCTCTTGGGAAAGGAAAAATGAAAGGGAATTTGCCAGAAGTGTTTGCTCTTGAATTTAAACAGTATAACTGACTGAAAAGTGAGACACCTTTGAAATGACTTTAAAGTTGCATGTTTGTACAAATTCATGGCGTAAATACACAGGATGTGGCCACGCTCCAGTTGTGGTCCTAAAGTGTGTGAACCTCAAGTTTATTTTCAAACTGTTGGAGCAACAGAGAAGTGTTGACTTCCATATAATGTACAATATGTACTGCTGGAACTCATTAGGCTGTAAACAACAGAGTGCAACACCATGTCAGCACATGACCATTTTAGATTCTGCAGACCCGGACTTCAGTCCCTCGATATTTGCTCGCGTTGCTGCAATTGTGCGCATCGCTCCATCTAACTCTGACATAGCCGCCATTGTTGGAACAATATTTACAAACAAACGCTTATGTTCAACGTCATGGTACTTAGCCACGGTCACGGTTGCTGATTGGTCCGTCCTTCAGAGTGGCTGAGCAAACCTTCCAACAGGGTTTCCAGAATAAAATCACAGCGAAGACTGAAGATGTGAGCAATGCGTGGGTGGAGCCAGGCTAACAGGGCGCCCTTATTTTAGAATGACAACCAATCCTTTTGAAATAGCTGAGTGTACCTGTCTAGCCCAGACAGTAATCCAACTAAAGTCCAACTTGCTGAGGATCAGACTGAAGGCAAAAAGCTTCCTAAACAAGACATAAAGTTGTCAGCAGTGAAGGCCTGGAAGGAGAAACCCTGCCATGTAACTGTCTGCTAATGCACAGAATAGGGAACAAAAAACCCTGTAATACCTTTTGTTAACTTGTCAAACTATTTTCTGTCCCCTAAAGTTTGGTAAAAAATCATGTATAAAAAGGGCTACAATACCTACATAGTTCACTTGATATGTATATAGGAACCTTTAAATTCAATCTGAGAAGCAGCACTTTAAACTCAGTCACTGCTTAATTTCCAATCCAGTCTGCGTGAGCCAACACTACAAAAACGTGTCACCAAATACTTTCAGACGTCACTGAAGTCGTAAAGGGTTCATTAATATTAACACCATTACAGCACATTCGAGCCTTTTAAGTGAATCTTCCTCGGTTCACCTCAGGGGAGACTTAATGCCACTGAACTCAGGTGAAATTAAATAATGTCTTCATTTCTCAGGCCTAAAAAAAACTGGAGTCTCGGTCACAGCTAGAGAACTGCAGTGTGACTCACCGAGGGTGAGGGCGTAATCCAATGAGAGTGAATGAGAGCAAACACAGGGGATGAAGGAGACCAGCAGTGTGTTGAATAAACTAATCCACAAATATCTAACAGAAGAAAAGTTGCCGTTTTTGTCACCTTTAACAAACACAAGACCATCAGGAGATGCCGCCATCCCACCACTCTTTGCATGCAGTATTTAACGGCCGACACACCCGCAAACTACATCGCATGTTCGCTTTTGTATTGTCTTGGGAGGAAAGGTAAAATGGCATTTGTTTACTAGTAAGTCATGAGGTCTAGTGCTCATGTTCTTCTGTGTTTAAGTGGTGAGTCATGTTTGCTGATTTTAGTCCAAACTCAGTCTTAGGATCTGTCTGTATGTCAGTCCTGTGACTTTTTGTTTACAGTGCATGGCCTTGTGAGAATGAAACCCCCACCCTGAGTCTGGTTCTGTCTGTGGTTTCTTCCCGTTAAAAGGACATTTTTCTTCTCCCCTGTTTTGTCACATTTTGTTGTTATTAATTTGTCACATTTTTCACCCCACCTAAGGGTAGAATTGGGCTTTTTTCTGCGTGAAATAGTCTTTTTTTTAAATGAATGTAAAAATATATATAATATATATAAATTGGATTAAATATAAACAGGATGAAAACACATTCACGGATATGTCTGATCTGAACTGTATAATAACGATGTCAAGTGGGCAGATTTTAAATAACATTTCACAAAACGAATGCAAAACATCTAAAATTCGAAAGTTATCTTTAGACTAAGGATCTGTCAAGGATCGGTCATTTAAAGACGTTTCTCTGACTCCATGAAGCCTCTTGGAAGTGAGATCACACTTGATCACAGTCAGGGTTTGGTGTTCGGTTTCCTCTCTGGCCAGCCTTATTAAAAATGTATGTACTCGTGTTACTGCCCCACCAAAGTGTCTGCTCAGCTCTGCAGATATTTCTGCCTATGTGCTCTCAATTGAAGAGTTTCTTTGAGCTGAGTCAGCCATGTTACAGTGATGGCACATCAGGCAATTAAGACAAGTTTTAAATTTAGAAAAATACATTTAAGTCTTGATCTTATAGTCAGTTTAGAGTTTGCAAAACTAAAACCATTACCTCTTCTTCTGCATCCTCATTTTCTCTCTCAAAATTGTTCATCACTTCAGGAATATTTGCTGCATCTTTCTTAGTGCTGCCACCCTCAGCCTCTTTCCTACTGTTTTCTTAAAATGTTTGATATCTAAAACGTGCATTTATTGAGCTTCTTCTAGACCAAAATGTTGTCTTAACACTTGTTGCAAATGTAAGCATTTGGCTGATATTAATAGCAGTGATTAGAGGAGGTTAATAGTAATTAGCCACTGGTGGGAGTCTGGATCTAGTCAAACACCATCACAGACTTTTGTTGGCTTTCAGAAGAGGCTGTTGAGCGTCGACTGTGTGTGACGGTGTGGTGAGATTATTGTAGCCTTTCCTCTGCGTCTCCGAGATTAACTGCGGAGAAGAGTGTTGGTTTAACCTTCACTAATTTGATACAGAAGCTTAGAGACTGAAGCCTTTGTGCTTAATCGCAAAGTAATTAACAAATTCACATTATGTAAATGTGTTTCAGCCTGCAGGATGTTGCTGCTGCTGCTTTCGTTTGGTCTTTATAGTAAAACAAGTCAGGTGTACCACAGTGAGAGCTTCCTGAACACAGTTTGATATACCATTCAAAGAAACTGTACATAGGACCACACTGTATATTACATGAATTTATATAATCTCCTCACATTTTTCATGCACTGAAACATCAGGAACAATTTTAGGGTTCAGTGTTTTGCTTCGAGGAGAATCTGACGTGAAAACATCACGAAGCCGCGGCAGCATTTGAACTCCCAACTCCAAGGTTTACGAGATCAGGGCGCTAACCACTGAGCTACGGAGTCCAGTTACTAGAGCCGCAACAAACAATTTCCTTCATTGTTGAATAATCAATTGTTTTCCCTGAATGTCAGAAAATACTGAAAAACCCACACCCAACTTGACGTCTTTAGATGTCTTGTTTGTTTCCACCAGCAATCCTGCAGTTGTCTAAAAACTCAAAGATAATTCACGATGATATAAACCAGAAAAAAAAAACAAGACAGTAGAGAAGCTGGAGCCAGAGAAATCTGGCATTTTTGCTTGGAAAAAAAATCTGATCCGCTGATTCAACTGACTAATCATTTCAGGTTTACAATTTTTTGATCAATAAAATATATGTTTATTATGTGAAGGTGAAAAATTTGATCCATTCAATCCATACGTTACTCCTGCATTTCTGCTTTCTTACTCTTATTATTATCTTTGCATTGTAATTTTAAGCTACATATTGAATTCCTGAGCTCATCGTCTTGTTGTTGGCTGAATGTGCTGACTTGTGACCCTGCTTACCCGCAGGGATCAATAAAGTCTTATCATTATAATCATCATTGTCATTATCAGTTTAAAATCTCTACACTAAATTATATAATTTCCTTTTCAAGTGTGACATACTTTCTGAGCCTACAAAGGACTCCGAGACAGATATATTAATAATAGCAAAGCAATATTGATTAATATTGAACATTTTCTGACTTTATTTGTGTTTTTCTTACATGACGAAGAGATTTTAGAGACTCAAAGCTGCAAGCAGAAATCTCTAAAGTGAAGGACAGCGTAGCATTTCACAGTGACAGTATATCACCCACATTAAAGGTTCCATCAAACTGGCTTTGAGATTAAAATCTTCTCCCATGTTCAGACAGGCAAAAGCAAGACACTGAGACAACACTGAGTGCCAGTAGTGATGTGATTTGAGGGTTCAAAGTAGGCTGGATAAAGACTGCAAAATGGACACTGACAGTAGCTGCCGAGGAAAAATCAGACCTTATATCATAGAGGGAAGATGGAGGAGGAGGGAGGTGTTTTATCAAGCCTCCATCAGCAGAGAAAGCTAACGCGGACAAAATGACACTGAAATTCACATCTGTCACAAACAGTATGTTCCTGCTGGGACTTTTAGTTTTAATTGTAGGATGAGATGGGTTTCCCAAATATCTAAGGTCACTACATTTGATTTTATATGCTCGTGAGATCAGATCAAATTACTTTGAAATAGGAGAAAACTGCAAAAATCGATGTAAAATGAAGCATTCAAGATTGAATTTTAAATTAAACCTTTATGTTAGAAAGCCCTGAAAATAGGGAGTTCACGCTAACAATGGCCTTTATCATCCAACTAACATGCAACTATTTGTAACTGGAGGTTTCCTGCTTTGCTCAAGAGCACTTTGTCAGCAGCTACACCTTCACCTCTGCTTGGATTTTCAAGCCACCTTCTCTAACCACAGATCTTCTCTTTTTTTCCAATCATGACTAAGAGTTGTAGGTTTCAGAGCTGGATGACGACATCATCGAGCTCTCCTCTAAACCTGTCACCTAAAGGAGATTGACGTCCTGCAGAAGCTGGATTGATCCGGAGCTAAGTGCTCCTGCAGCCAGCAAGTCAGGCTCATTTAATCAGTATTGGCAGCCTTCAAACAGCTAATCCACAGCTGATCCCGGATCACCCAAACACCTTCCTGCTTTAAAACTCTTCTTCATCATCAGCTGATCTGTGGCACCACAGAGCAACAAATCAAACCGAAGTGCTGCTTAAAACAGATATTTCATCAATAGCAACTAAATCAGAAGTTTAACACTATCTGTGTTTCTAGTTGTTTAACCCCTCCCACCCCGGAGGCTCCTGTTGCAGAAACCAGGTTCTATCTGTTGTTAAAACTGCCTCCATTTGTGACTGCACTGCAGCAACAAGGCCAGCCCTATAAAATGTATCTCACTGAGTGAGTGGCTGACAGAATGCAGAAGTTCCACCATTGGTTGGCTGAATGTCACATCTTCCTCTATCCATTTCAAATTAAAAGCCCTCTTTTCAAATGAAAAGCCACCTGGTGTTTTACACACAGTCTCGTCATAAGTTTTGACCTGGTGTTGTTCGAAAGCTGCAGACGGACGGCTGACATTCACTGAAGAGGCCGCCTAGCACTACTAGTATTAAAATATATATGGCATTGTTTCCTCTTTGTTGCATAAAATTTGGCAGGGCTGAAGTTGACAGTTTGAGGTTCAGTAATATCAGTATTTACTGACTTGTTCGAAGGCTGTGATTTACTGATTGGGTACAATAAAAACATTTTTTGTTTTTTTTATCCTTGTGGAATCCAGGATTAAGCCATCGTGAAAATAATCATTATCTTTAGCTTTTAAAACATGCTCAGATGTTGTAGAAAAAGTCTACAAGAAATAATATGAAATACTACTACAGTAATAGAATAGTCCACTGACAATGGTCATTCAGAAGAAATAATATTATTCATTGTCCTACTTTAAGAATATTTTACAGCCTATTCTTGTATTTAAATGAAATGTAAAATGCAGGGCTTTTTCTTGAAATGGAGTACTTTTATAGTGCGGTAAAGGCCTTTCTAATCGATGAACGGACTGAGAGGGTGGAGAAGGTTTTTGCAGATCTAAAATTTTCTGTCAGACATGAAAATTGTGTCCTCACATCCAGAGTCACAACCACAACTAGTAAACTAAAGCAGAAATAAGAAGCTTTGAGGAATCGAACATTTATCTGCCCTTTGCTTAAATGAAGCACGATTCAGACGAAGTAAAATATATGCGGATGTTGCAGTAAAACAACTGATGCCTATTCTGATCTACACTGGCCAAGAGGCTTGTAAAACTTGAAATCCATTTAATTTGGAAGGGTTATTGCAGTTGTTCAGCAGTGAAGTCAGCAGACATTTGACCTCTGACCCCTCCAAGCAAACTGCCGGTGTTTGCATGTTTCCTTGCTGTGCTGTTCACTTACTGTGATTTTCATGGCAAAATGTTAAAGTGAGACACTAAAACTGGACAACTGAGTCACCAACTGACAGGTCAAATTAATTTACAACAACCGTAGAAATACATCTAACATCCTGTCAATATTTCTGAATATCTGATATTAACTAACACCCAGTTGTTCCCCTGACGCATCATTTATGTCACTAACCAGCCTTGTGTGTGTGAAACAACAACGTACTGAAACAGACAGCAGTGGTGTTACGCAGCTGCTGTCCTGCTCCCAGGTTGGCTGAGACGGCATTTCCCCCCCCTGTTCCTCCAATCACGTGCCTCCTTTATCTAGGAAGCGTGGGGATGCAGATGAGAGGAGGGGTGGCTAAAAATAGAATCTCTTCTTTCTTTTTTTTTTTTCTTCATCACAAAACAGAAAGCAGGGAAGAGAGAAGCCAGAGGAGGATGTGGGAGACCGTTTTCAGTGCGACAGTCTGCAGGTGAATCCGAGACATTTTGGATTCAAAATAGAACCTCATGTCTGTTTGTGAATAGGTTTATTTATATTACAAATATTTATCTTATGTGACACATTTTCTCGCTGCTCTTCTGCATATGTCTTCTCTTTAATTTGCACAAATGTTAAGTCTTTCTATTCTTTCTGGATTTAAGGGTTTCTTTTGTCACTTGACGATGACACTTATTAATATTCTATATTTCCCAAATAGTCATAGTATGCATTGATGTAGCCTTTAAAGGGTAATTTCTAGATATCAAACAGTTCTGGCCTATGTGCTTATGTCTGAGTCTTTAACTGTTCAGATATCGTTTTGTTTTTCTTAAGTGCCAAAGCCTCTGAAGCAGCTTTAGATAATCATGGGACAGTAAAAGTCCAGTTCTTTCAGTGGCAGCTTTTCTTTAAGACATGTAATAGGTTAATTTAGAAAACAAAAGCCTGAATTTTCACTCTGTTTTCCTTCAGACAAGAGTCTCTCTGGAGACTCGTAATACTGACAAAGTGACTGACTTGGCTTGAACTGTAATAAAAAAAAAAGACATCGATCTGGTGCATCAGTCTGATCCCGGTTGGTACTGTGGTGTTTGGCAACATGGATGTGTGTTTTGCCATGCGAAACAGCAGATGCGTCACTTTTGCCTTCAGGTCTAACACTGCCAGGAAGTTTGCTGTGAGCAGAGGCTGTGCAGATGTGTTCCGCAGACTGTGAGCTCATATTCAACTCAATGAAGCATCTTTGCAGATTTAAAAAAAAAAAAAAACAAGTGAAACCCAATCACTGCTAGTTAAAATCTCAGTCGACACAGCTCTGTGTTGTACCATTATAATGTTTAATGTTAAAAATCAAACTGCTGACTGACTCAACAATTATGGTATTGTGCATTTTTCATTACTGCACAATTCTGTAAGGCTTTGAAAACAGTAGATGAAAGTAGATGAAAGCACACGCACATGCACACACGCGTGCACACACACACACACACGCACACAAATAGACTTGCACACAAATGCTTTCATCTATAGACCCATTTATATATTCTCTTCATATATTCAGCATTTTCATCCTGTGTGCTGTCAAAGACGCGCTCCAGCATATATGAGCAGTAAAACTCTGTAGGATACTTAATAGGCTGATTTTGCATCTGAATATGAATGAATGAACAGCCAGATCATATTAAAGCACAAACCGAGACCTGACTTGTTTTTCCTCACCAGGAACACAGCAGTCCTCCATATGGCTCAACCCAGGGCTCCTTTCATGAGTAATATAACAACAATATTTACATAATCCTCCTAATATTTGGACTAATAGTGAGTAGGCCATAATAGTGAGTACTCTGTGGTGACCTTAAGCGTATTTTATAATAATAGGTACTCATAAAACATGATTACATATGATTATCAAATGTAATTATTATTTTTGATTTACTGATAATCGTGCGTATGCTCGTAAAGAATAACATCTGTCGTCCAGTTTGCTCTATGAGTTGTTGATGTGTTTTCTATTGTTCCTTCCTCAGGGCCATTTAGACCCATTTTCTTGATTTCAACCATCGGACGCTGTGAAACGCCTTTTCCTGCAGGACAGGCCCTGAATCACACCAGAGATCCACTAAAGCAGCAGCAGCAGCAGCAGCAGCAGCCTTCATCCGGCCACACAGACAACACGAAGCAACATGCGTTTTAAAGGCTCCATCTATGACGGCTTTCTGCTTTTTCACAATGGAAACAGCTGTTAAGGCAAGCGTTTTATGTCAGGGGTTCTTTCATCTGAAATCCTTCACTTGCTATTTAACATAAACAGTAACACAAAGAGTAAATAGAGGAAACCATTTATTTAAATATGACGCTACGAATTTAAGTCCGTGCAGCAGATTATTAAAGACAGAAAACCCACCTTTATAGATTTCAGTCCGGCTGCTATCCACCGCGTCCAGCACCCGCAGAAACACCACCGCTGTCGAGTCAGAAAAGTTGCGCAACACAAGATCCGGTTAACAATTCCAAAATAAAAGCCATCAATCAACAGCTCCTTTTTTCGCGCGACAATGATGTTGAAAATTGGGTGGATTTAAGAAAAGAAAATCAAAATCGGTAATGCTTTGCCTTTTTGATTATAAATGTTGATATCTTTAATGGTATAGTATGTCTGTTTCTGTATCCAACTGACAATTGTTATCTGCTGTCTTGAACTTCTGTAAAGTCCAATTCCTTGTCTGGCCAATTAAGGTGTCAAATTTAGACACTGTATAAAACAGTTCCGACGACTTTGATCTCAATCACCAAAAGCCAGAAATGCAATAGATAACATGATTTAAATGCTCTATAAATATACATATAATATATACATATAAGAAAACAAAATTTCTTCAAGGGACACAATAGACAGAAATAATGACAGAATATATTGTATATATATATTTATATATACATGTTTATAGGCTACTTAATGTATTATTTTGTTTTTATGATTTCAATCTTTTAAAAATGTATATGTATATTTACCACCTGCACGATTATATTTTGAAAGAAGATTCAATTTCCGGTCTTTCTGTAACACCGTTACTTTTACGCAGGCGACGTTCAATGAACGACAGGTGGGCGGGATTTTAGAGGCCGTGTGGAAGATTGGCATCCCGTCTGGCGAATCCGGAGCCGTGCCGTGTCAAACGTCCTGAAACATTCCACCTCAAATACTGAACCGATCGTTTATTATTGATAAGCGCTGCTGGAGCGACTGAATTATTGATCGGGAGGTCAGCAGTAACCACTGCTGCCATTTCAATCCAATAACGGACACCGGTGTTATGATGCTTAGTGTAAAAATGTGACTGCAAAAACATGAATAGCTATCATAGCGACACTGATGCAGTACGAGGTTTCAAAAATAAATCATAGTCACTCGAACATCATGTACGATCACTTTGAAGTTGATCTTTTAAAGTTACATGACAGGGATATCAAAGCAAATGCGTAGTTTGGTCAGCATCTTAATAATAAATAAAAAAAATACTAAGTAATAGTTCAAGTTTTGGTATGAGTAAAATACATCTGCTGATTTCACTGAAAATGACTCAGTAGTCATTTGTATACAGCAATAAAGAATTAAACATATGGAGGAAGTAAAATTAATGAGAAGATCTACAATAACAGACAGATGTAATGGAACAAAAATCCCATATCTTTTCATAATGTGATTTACATTTGTCGCCAGAATAGATGTGAAATGTCTACTGTCAGACGCTCGCCTTATTTCAGTGCTAATGCAAACCACCGGTACAATTTTCCACATATTTAGTACCATATTTATACAGTAAAATACTTGCCCAATAATACTTGCACAATACATACATTTTGAGTTTATGGCTGTCTATGACTATGGCATCTGGTGAACATATTTGACCCCAGTTACATTTTTCTGCAAAGTTACTTAAGTTAAAGATGGTTCTTGAGTTTTACTACTAAATATACTTCTGATACTGGACTGATACTTCAGCTATATGATGCAACAACAAAAAAAGAATATTAAAATATAAAAGTTCATATAAGATTTGTTGGTTAAAATTTGAATTCTGTCCTTTTATTTGTCTTTAAAAAGACCAAAGCAAATTTGAGGCCACCATGTTAGTTTTCTTCAGATTCTCTATTTTCTGTCATATTATTCTGTCATATTATTTTGTGTCAGTAGGTGACAGTATTTAGCTGTGGAAACTTTAGGTGGCATGAACTCAGAAAGCCAACTTTTGCTGGACAGCAGCAACAGCCTGCATTCACTCACTGTTGATCAGGTTAGTGAGAAATGTATACAGCCAAGGTCGTATTGACCGGGGCAAACGTTTGCTGTGGTCCCCCACTTACCCTACCACCCTCTGAATATAAACCCTGCTGCTACCAAATTGCTATTAGGCCTTGTGCAACCAGACGTCCTGTGCTTAATTTGGGGGGGTAATTTAAAGAAAGACTTCATTCAGGAATATGCCCTTCTTGCAGTTAGTATCAACTAAAATAATAGAGGTTTTAAAACCGAACTTTGATGCGGGGCCCCTCCACAACACAGGGCCAGATAACTGGCTGATAATGCGGGAATCACCGCAGCTGATAATGTGCTTTAGTGGTGCAAACAACTAAACATACTTAAAACTCATAAAACTGCCAAAACCAGTTGAGATGGATGATTCTGCGGCTTTTGAAGCCCTTCGGGGTCTTGGGCCTTCCCCTTAAACAACAACAACAAAAGTTAGTAATGTTTCATAAGAGAATAACGATAGGCTATTTCCGGTCAGTTTGTTCAATGTTACAAATCACTTATTTCATAACCTGGTCTGGGTGTTTCCTCAGCACTAGACTGACTGACCTTCCCAGCATGTCTCGTATTTTTGTGCTCCTGCACATTATTTTCTTCTCCAGTGAGCTCCACAGAGTTCCCCAACTTTCATCGCTGTTAAAAAAAAAAAATACAAAAAAAGTAGACGTTATGTGTACAATTGAGTCTTTTAGGTGGCAGTAATAGTCCTGCTACAAAAGCTTTAATTGCCCACTTTCAACAAAGGGATTTCTGGTTCAATAATGTTTCCATTTCACGTGACACTTTCTCACTTTAATGTCAGTAACGTCACTTTTTTTTTGTTGAGTTCGTATCTTTTTTTTTTTTTCACCACCCGTCGTTCATTTAACGGGGTTGTGTTTATTCCTCCAAGCCAGCAGGTGGCGCTCATTCATCTATTCCACCGCGTTCGTCACGTCTCTGCGTCAACCTTTCACAACATGGCTGTACCTGCAGTTAGTGCGCTCCTCCCGTAAAAACACTGTTTACCGTCATATATGTCGATAAATGAAGCGGGTGGCGCTTATTATTGGATGTAAAAGAGGTAAGTTGACTTACTGACAGCTTCGGGCTCCGGTTAAAGTAAAAAGGGAACCTCATATCTGCAGGTAAACAGACTCCCGACACGAGGTTCGCCTCACGTGGTTACCGTTCACGGGTTCATCTCCCGTTAAACAAAGCATGTAACGGAAGGAGTAATAATGAAAACGTGCAATATCTGAGAGTCTAGTTTTTTTTTACAAACTAATTTATAGGTTTCAATTTTTTTTTTTTTTTTTTTATTATTATTATTATTTTTTTTAAAAGGCCTTTTGTTTTTATTATTGATATTTTGTGACCGTGAGACTTTGTACTTTTATTTGACACTTATGCTGGACATCTACAGTGGCCAGACTAAAGAGGTCCGTTTCATTATATTAATCAACAAAAAAGTCAAAATAAGTAGCGTTTATATTCAACATAGCGCATGCACACTTAAATCAAAAATATCCCACAAAAAGTTTTAAGTTCTGAACATTAAAACAATATATACATTTTTTAAAAGAAGGCATTTTCCCACCCGGTGGTGACGTCACTAAAGGTCGCAGCTGCACTGTTTTGAGTTGGCTATTTAGAAAGTGGTTCACACTTTGTAACAGCTGTGAAGAAAGTTCGCTTCATGTTTGGGCTTTTGAGTTTCTCCTGGGCAAAATACTCTTCAAACAGGTGGCAGGTGTGGTTTGGCTCGTTTATTCGAGTTCATTTGTGCAGGAGAGATGACGAGAGCTCTAGAAGATTACAAGACAAACACGAGGAAAAATAGAGACACCAGTAGTTGTGCTTTTTTTTTGTTTGTTTGTTGCTTATTTCTTTTTTAAGTTTGCATCCAGACTGTAACGTTCCCTCCGTACAGTCCGGTTGGGATTCTTCCGTTGACTTTCTCCACACAGACTTTTCTACCTGTCAGATCAGAGAGGATGAATTTGGACTGGAAAAAAAAAACAAAAAAAACACACGTTTTCAAAGCTGCTGTCTTTTTGTGCATGTTCTGCATACATTTGAATTAATTTGTTTCACTATTAACGGGCAAATTGATCCTTTTGACTGGACGGGTACACCAAGCCAGCCAGCCTTAATTTTTTTTTTTTTTTAACAAATTAGCCTTTTACGATGAATAAGGTTGCAGTGTCAGTGTAAAAGGCCCTTTATCATACCAACCTACGTAGCTGGCGTTAAAGGTAATCGAAGCGTTACGTGTGGATGGAAGTAATATTGCGCGGCGGTGGGCGTGACTCAAGTGAGAAGGGTCTTTCTGTAGTTGCGCAGACTACGCGACACGACCCCTGAGAAAACTAACCCAAACTCCTTCACAAACCCCGAACCTCAGCGAAGTAGGCGTGTCGCGCATCCTCAAGACGGACGTACTCGAGTCAAGTCTATATAATATGTATATATAGATATATACTGTACTGTATATACTGTGCATTTGATATTTTCTACTGCTATTTTATTGCTTTTCTATTATCCTATTATTATCTTATTGCTTCTGTATGCTGCTGTAGCGAAAAAAAAATTCCCCTCGGGGATTAATAAAGTAACTACCTAACCTAACCTAACCTAAGTCAGGCTTCTTCCAACCGACGGTTGAGCTGTACAACCATCCCGGCTGCCCTGCCTAGTAAAACACACCAGAAAGAGACGTGGAGTTATTTTTCTTTTGCAGATGACAGTGCGCTCTGCGCGGTCCCAACGTCATGCTTCCCCAGGCGGGTAAAGAGTTTCTGGTCCGCGTGCGCTTCTTCTGGAGGCCGCTCTTCCACGGCCGATACCTGCTGCTCACCAACACGCTGAGCGGAGGAGTCATGCTCTCGCTGGGAGACGTCCTGCAGCAGACGAGGGAGAGGTACAGGGAGCCGGACAAAGTGCGAGACTGGAAGAGGACAGGTGAGGGAGAAAGAGGTGGACACGGTTTGTGTCACATATATATATATATATATATATATATGTTAATTGGCGAAACTTTAACGAAGCCTGTGTTCAAATCACTCGGCGCACGCGTCGCACTTTTAACGCCGGGCCCAACACTCTTACATACCTGATGAAAAACGTTACCTGCGTCTTCACTCAACTTTTTTTTTTTTTTTTTTTTTAGTTTTTTTATCTCAGCAGACAGCTGATTGCACTTATTTTACGTCGCGGACGAAAGCACCTTTCACCACATCTCTTCAGAGAAGAACGCATGTTCATCGCTGCTGTTTGGCAACAAGAAATATGGAGCGTGAAAATGGAAAAGTTTTGTTACCCATAAAGAAGCGATATGTAAATCCTTAAATAATACATATAATCCAAAACAAGAAAAATATTTCTATAATCTTTCTAAAGTAGTTAATGCTACATACATCTCTCCTATTCTGTGTCTCATTGGGCTTTTTTCAATTGTTATTTTGCCAAATGAAGTTTTAGTCGTCAGCGTGTTATTTCCTGTTTTGGTGAAGTCTCTCTTTTATTTAGCCTGTTTTGTTTTTTTAAGAGCAACACCCGCTGAAAATCTTCAGTTGTTGACCTTCTTATCGCGCTGCAGCGATGTACAGGTGACATCACTGTTCAGTCCAACAGAGCCCATTTCTGACCACATCTGTCACGCTTGGTGTTCAGTGTAAATTCTAAACTCCCGTCCGTTCTTTTCTAAACAGCCTCCTCAAGTCTCCGTCTCTCAGATATAAAAAAAAACACACAAAAAAAACCCTGTATTTCTGTAGAATATCTGCAATGTTTTAGATTTTGAAAGACCGACTCATTGCCATAAATTCAAATGTTTTCACTTTTTTTTTTTTTTAAATTATTATTATTATTATGATTCTTCCTGTAGGTCGCATGTTCGTGGTGGGCTCCACTATGGGTCCACTGCTACACTACTGGTACATTTGGTTGGACAGAGTGTACGTGGGCAGAGCTATGAACACGTTGGGCAAGAAGGTCCTGGTGGACCAGCTCGTCGCCTCACCGACGTTGGGGATGTGGTACTTCTTAGGTAAGGAAAGGAGTTTATTCGCCACTAAGCGGGCTGTCTCCTTCCTCTCACACACACACACACACACACACACACACACACACACACACACACACACACACACACACACACACACACACACACACACACACACACACACACACACCTACACATTAGTCTGGGTGTGAGCCCATTTAGTGACACACACACACGTAAGGAAGTGTGTACAGAGTCAAAGGTTGCACATAAAGACGTAGGTGCGGTAAGACAAAACACGGCATATGTCATTATCACGGGTGTTTGGAGTTTATCTGATACAAGCAGGAGTTCCAACATTCCAGTTTCTGACCTTATCTTAAGGTAGTTTTAATACAGCGTGGCGCTGACGTACATCTGACACACGACTCTTGTTTATCGCAGGTATGGATCTCCTGGAGGGACGCTCTTTGTCTGAAGGATGGGCGGAGTTTAGGGACAAGTTCTGGGAATTTTACAAGGCAAGTACACCTGCTAGAGTCTAACCAGCAGGTCTGCACACGTACTCGCATTATTGCTCCCTCATCACATCATCATCATTGGGTTTTTTTCCTAACCAAAGGTGTGACGTTTTTTGTTTTCCTTTCACATTTGTAAGTGAAGCTAAACACGGCTGGCCCGTCTGTGTCGTGTTAATATAGATTAGATTAGATTAGATTAGATTAGATTAGATTAGATTAGATTAGATTTACGCTTATATTCAAATTCAAATGCAAGAAGAAAAACGCATCAGTCCAGGCTTCAGTTTGTTCTGCTGAAGTTTACACAACAGCTGCGTTTTAGGGTCGCACAGTTGCAGTTATTTGGCGCCCAGAGAATTCAATTGTCACACGGACAAATGAAGAAAAACGAAAGGAGGCCGGTTCAGATAATACAGGCACGACCGCATTACGCAGCAAACAGCAGAACACAACGAGAACGTTCAGTGACGGCGTGCAACATTTTTCTGCGCTATTTAAGTGCTCCTTGAATTTGTACAACTGACAAATGCCAAAAGAAGAACCTGAAACGGCCTCGCGGTTTGCATCAACTGACGTTTCCCCCCTCACTCGGTTGTCATGGTAACATGAATTCAACTGCATCTTTTTCGATGACATCTGGGGTTGTGTTTTCTTTTGGAGGAGCTCACTGATTGTCTTCAGTCAGATTTGTCAAATTCGAAGTCTCGGCTGTTCGTAGTCGGCACCAGAGTTTGGCCCGAGGCCCCGTGTTGATTTCTCAGCCTGCTCAGCCGACGCAGCAGGACTCCCTCGTCTCCTCTCGTCTCGTCTCGGGTTTAACGATGTTTGTTCTGTGTAATCTGTCCCGGTTTGTTTATGCCAATCTGCGTTGTTCTTGCTGACAGGTGGACTGGTGTGTTTGGCCTCCAGTTCAGATGATCAACTTCTACTTTCTCTCGCCCAAATATCGCGTCGTGTACATCAACTTCGTCACCTTAGGGTGGGACACCTTCCTCTCCTACCTCAAACACAAAGTAAGTCAGCCGCGCGCGAGGTTAAAGGGACACGCTGCTCAATATTTCCTCAACAGGCTGCTATTTGTTTTTACGTTCACTTTTTTATATGACTGTTTAACCGCCTTTATTACGTTTTACGTGTTCATATCAAATTCATGTAAACAGTGTCGTGTTGCGTTTCTAAATCCTCGTGATTACCTGATTATGTCCAGGTTTACATCCACATATGACAGCTTTTCCACGTGCGCTCAGACTTTTTAACCCCCACCGTACATGCGGGATATAAAAAGCAAAACTCGGTCACTACTTCTCTGCTCAATGCTGTTCGTTGTGTCTTGTAGTTTTCCGCGTCAAGCGATGTTGAATACGTTGACGTGTCAATTTGTTTCCGTTGTGTGGACAGGACGGCAGACGGCACGCTGAACTGCCATCAGACAGCAGCGCTGCGGATGCACAGCAGGAAGTCCTGCCACCGCCTAAGCCTCTGGAGGAGAAGGCCTAGAGACGGAGTTCATCCTCAGCTCTGAAGTTCACTGGAGGCAAAAGACCTTTTTTTTTTTTTTTTTTTTTTTCAAATCTTCTTTTACTACTTCGGAAAATACTCCAGAACTGTCATGTCCGACTGTCTTTTTTCCTCCTCTTGTAAAGTTTAAACTGACCACAGGTCTGACAAGGGTCTGAGGAGGTATGGATGTTCAAGTTGAAGTGCTGGAACACTTTTCTGTGTGAAGAGTTTTAACACGTCTGTGTCCAGTTTGTCTGTTCATGTCCGAACGATTTGCACTCCTGAAGGGGCGTTCAGGGATGAAGGGCTGTTTCACTGCCCTGTGCCGCTTTACTTTCTAATCTGAAAATCCATTTTTCAGGTTGGTTATAGTGGCCAACCGGGACCATTCATTTCCAAAACTTCTAAACAAGTTATGGTGTTGTGGCACCCAGAGCTTATAACAGACTGCGGTGTTACTTTCATTTCTGTGCCGTTTTTTGCGGGAGACTCACGACTGATGTGAAACGGCTTCACCGAACAGCTGCTGAGTTTGTAACGCCGACCCACCCGTGTGTTAACCCGTGTAAACTTTGCCTTAATACGTAGTCCGGCACTACACCTGATTTCAATGCCAAATAATCCTTACATTTTCAGTTTACCTCTTTGCGGTAGCGATAAAAATGATGCATGACTGTGAATCTTTAAAGTGACTGTCGTTATAAGAGATTCTATATTTGATCATATGTCACAGAGTCAGTCAACTTTAATGGCTGGTCGACTGGAGATAGTAAATTTGTCGTCATTTTTTGAAAGCGTCCTGTAGTTTTACACGAATGACTGTAAATCTGACCTACGGTAATATACTGTATACTCCTACCAGCTTATTTATTGTGAACTTTATTAAACAGTCTGTGTGCCGATAGAAAAAAAACCCTGAAATGGTAGTTTAAAAATGAAAGTGGATATCTGTGAAGCATATTATATATACATGTGTGTATATTTAAGTTATGACACTGTCGCTGCTGCTGTTGCTGCTGCATTCGTATAAAAACAGATTTACCACCATATGACTGTGTGTGTGTGTGTCTCAAAATGCGTCATGTCTTCAGAGGTCTTTAAAGGCAATCTAATTAAAAAAAATACATGAGAAGAAATAAATTAAAGTACTTGCATCCTAACTGCTTTCTTTTTGTCACGCAACATACAGCCTTCAGAGTTTGGACAAGAGATTTATCACTTACTTTGCAACATCTTTAAATTGAAGAGCTGTTAAGAATTTTGAAGCGATGGAGAATTACACAAAACAGAAAAAAGACCTTCCAAGATTTGTTTTCTTTTACTGTAAAATAGACGGATATGCATTTTTACATTACAATTTTTTTTGACTATTTACAAATAGAGGAGGGGTTGTTGTTTTTTTCAATGAATTGCTCTGACCTGACTCAGATGTGAGAGTCCTGTGATAGCACACTACACTGTCTATTGCAATCACTGGAATATTAATATCTTCACTGCAATTATTACATAACTCTGAAATCTGTGGATTTTCTAAGAAGAAAAACACGTTAGAATTTGTAACGATACGCAAGCTTAGTTTCAGTTCAGTTCAAAGTTTTTGTAATAAATGTTCCTGTCAACCCAAGATAATGCAACCAGCTGCAAATTCTTTGAAGTTTACAACATATAACTGTAAATGGTGTGTACTTAAACCACCAGCTCATTTTAGGGGTGAACTGTTTTACACTGCAAACAGACAATGAAAGTTACATTCAGGTGCTGTACACAAGATAAAATACCTTAAGACAACTTGAAAAGAAAAACACACAGGAGTTTACGAGAGTAAAATGAAAAGTAAAAATGTGCTCAAAGTGCTCCAACGGGAGAATAAAACCTGCAGAGCGGTGCGAGATATGCTGAATAAAACATCATGTGCAGCGGGAAAGAACTGAAGCACCAGTCAGTGAGTGAAAGTTTCCATGACCTTAAACAACTTGGGAGCAACAGAAAGAAAGACCGCTGACATAAGTGTGACTTCAGTGTGTGAAAGCTTGTTCAGAAGTAAAATGTGATCTCAGCAGCAGGGATTGAGCTGACAGCCAACACACACAGCCTCTTTCAAATATTGACCGACTGGCCTGAAGGGTTTGAAACGCAACAGCCCTCTTTTAAAGCACTCCTCCTTCAGGCAGTGAGCACATCCTGCTGTCAAGGATGTAGTCCACGTGTGTGTGTGTGTGTGTGTGTGTGTATGTCATTGATATGACTGACAGCCATTTCCTCTTTCAACATGCCTAGAGCGATGCACCTCACTGTCCTGGTGTCCCTGTTAACAGTCTGCTGTGGTAAGTGAACATTTCATTGTTTCACATGTTCAACTCGTGTGTTTAAGGTGTTTGAGAATGTGAACGTCTTGTTAGTGTTACAGTATAAAGATAGAAGTTTACGCAAACAGGAAGCTGCCTGCGGTGAGAGTGAGGTTCAGCAGGTTGGCCCAGGCGTAGTGTGGTGCAGGTTATGTCTCTAATAAGCAGGAAAAAGTTGAATTCAGTACAATTTGATGTCCAAAAACAGAAATGCAAAGCGATATCTGAGGCAAAGAGTGGATCAAAAGTTGGACAACATGCAGCTGGGTAGTAACAGCATGATTATAACGTGTGTTCTTGTAAAACAAAAGTCAAAAATGTGTCGTTTTTGCATTTTGTATGGTGCGTATCATCAAAGAGAAATGCCAATTGTTATTAGTAAATCGTAAGAGGAAGTTCAAGTAAATGGGAAGGTCATGTCTGGGTGGAAACCAAGGCAAATATTTAATCAGCGAGAGTGATCCTGAGTTAAACCTACTGTGGCGTCTGCTACTTCTGCAAACACTTTCGTGAACACGCCAGCTGTTTGTCTTCGCCATCCCTAAACAACACAAATCATTACCTGCCTGGCTGTTAATTCTGCTTCATTAAAGTCAGCAGCCTCATCTCAACCTCAGACTGCACTGTGGCCTGAAGAGCTTCATCTCAAGCTTCTCTGGAGCTTCGACCATATCAGAGTGTAATGCGCTAACAGAGATACGCAGCAGCCTCTGCTAACAATCTTGGCCTTCATAATTAGTTTGAGTGTCTCCGGCTGTGCTTTCAGAGGTTCCTCTTCCTGTTCAAAACGATGAATATTTGACATGTTTGTGCATTACATTGTTTAACTGTCAGTTAATATCATTTGGTTCTGTAAGTAGCTGTGGTGTCGAACTCTCCTCCAACCTGAAGCAGGGCCTCAGATATATCAAATATCTGTCAAGCTACATTTGAGTTTTGATCCCATCCTGCTCAACGTGATTTGGAAAAAAAAATCTACAAAAAAAAAAAGATCCCAAACTGCATCAAACAATTTTAGAATTGAACTATTTAGTAGTCTAAGATATGTACATCATTTCCAGTCCACGTAAAGACCAAATGCATTGCTGTTTATAACCGATGGGAGTCAGGCACCTCTGAATGTGGTCCTAATAGATCGGATCTCAGTGTGTCTTCAGTGCATGCTGGGTTCACTTGTGATCAGATTCCATTCTATGTATATTAGTACCAGGTGGGAAGATGCCCATAGTTCCCCTCTTTGTGCATTGGACACATACTTCCCTGCAACAGCTCCGATTAAAATATTTCTTTTTTTTTTTTCAATCAACCTTAAGAATGCCAACAACACCCTTTAGACTCAGCTGTGAATGCTGTTTCTGTTTGTCCCTTTGCAGGCAGCAGCACAACAGAGACAGCCACGCCTGTAACAGACCTTACCAGCATCACCGCCGCGTCCACTTCCACCATCACTCCACGAACTCAAACGACACGACCGATCACCACGACAGTCGCTTCAACGTCACCAGAAACAGCCAACAGTACCGAGGGAACCGGTTCCAGCTCTCCTCCTCAGACTACAACAATAAACCAGACGTCAAATGAGACCGTTTCCCCGGGATCGACTCTCCCGTCAGCAGCAGAATCACCAAAAGTCACTGCGCCCGTATACACAACCAGCGGTCAAAGTAATGGTACAGATGAAGGTTTGAGAGAGGTTTTTTTTTTTTTTTTTTTTATTCTGAATCAGGGAACAAAGATTTCATCTAAAGCTGCACCTCAAAAAATTGTGACAAAGCTTTCACATATTGTCTATTTATGACCGCTGTTATTTGCAGTGAAATGCGATGATGTGTTTTTTTCAGCAGTAAAAAAAAAAAAGCCAACTGCAATTTACTATTTAATTTAAAATTCTGTTTTTTGGAAGAGTGAAACTGTGAAAAGAAATTTGGAGAATAAAGCCAACGATAATTATAAATCACTAACAGATGAGATACCACATACCAAGTACTGCCATAAGACTGGTTCTACTACCTGTCAAATTAGTTTGGCTACATAGTCCCTCATGCAAAGATGAAATGAATGAATTAATTAATTAATTCCATGTCCTGTAGGAACCCTGTTATACATTTTGCCCTCTGCAAGCCCTAAGTGCTCTTTGGTGGACAGAAGTTATTTTGTCTCGTTTATTTAGTTATCCAGTGATTTAGTTAGGAGGGTAACTTTCTTTTTTCTTCTTCTCTCCTTCAGCTCTTTCACCCGACTGGGAAAAAGGTGACCTGGCAACAAACCCCGGCCTCGTGGCCATCATCTGCATCTTCTGCATCATCCTCGTCCTTGTGCTGGTGGTTGCCACGGTGAAATGTGTCAGATCATCGAGATCCAACTTTGAGAGGCTTGAAGATGTGCCGATGGTGAGTCATAAAACAGGACCCTGACATTTCAATAACAAAGAAATAACAAGTAGATATTGATTTAGCCAATTACATTTAATCTGACTTTTACCAAACTGGATACATATATGAATGCGACTACAAAAGGATAATGTATTTGTCTTTGCCATGCTAGCAGCACATTGGACTTTTTTTGCCATGAAATTTTGATTCATGGATCCCGGAGGGGGAATCAGTAAGGACCAGTTAACCCTGCAATTTAGCTTGCTTATCTCTATTTATAGAAAGACCATAGAAGCAACAAAACAGTCACAGAAAATCATATATTATCGCCATCTGATATGTTTTTCTGTATGGTTTCTGTTGTCATTAGTTCCACCAAAGATCCTTTCTGAATTGTCCAAACAGCGTTGGACAAAAAGTAATGAGTGGTGATGAGGCTCCGTCTGGTGTGTGTAACATGTCTGCTGTTTCCACCAGCAGGGGACGACGTTTGCTGGTTATTGTGCAGAAAATCAACACAGTGTGACTAAGGCAGTCTCACAGTGTCTCACTCCCCAGGGAATGAAACTATCAACCGTGGCAGTGTACAAGGGCTGGCACTAAATGTTTCCATTTGTCATGTGTCTTCTTCTTCCCCTCAGCAGTGAGCACAGTGGTTTGCTGCTCTCTCTTTTACGCAAACAGGAAGTCTGACTGGACTGTCAGAGTGAGAAAAAAGTCTCACAGGACAGTGTGTTGTGCTTGTCATGACTAAGTCTTTTCTTTGGAGATGAAAGCTTATCATTAACACACCATCAGTGCGTCAGCAGGTATTCAGACTCTGTCAGCATGCTGAAGTCTTCAGATATCATTTCAGGTGAAAGAGATGAAAAAAACATTCACTCAGCACTTTATTAGGAACATCTTCACAAACTAGTGCAATCCAATACAGCAGTTCTGCAACAAATTCATGTTCGTGTACAGATGTGGACAAAATATAAGACGACTTTTCAATGTGATCCATTCTGGTACACAACACAACACAACCACCCACTACAACCTAATTAACATAAATTAGAGTTTACACCTTCACACCTCTTATCATGTCAGCAAAAACGAAAAATATATTCATCTTTTAGAAGTACAAAACTGTGGCAAAACTGTTGGATTGTTGACCCTGATGAAGAACATAACCTGAAAAGTATTAGTCTAACATTGAAGTTGTTCTATATGCTAAAACTGTTTCTGAAGTTTTGACCTCGCCAGATTCCTTTTCTTCTCCGTGCACCTTGGCCGTAGACTCTCCTACCCTACTTCTGTAGAGTCTTTAATGTCACATGACTGCGGCTGCTGTAAAAATCCTTCAGGTCACTCTACCATACTGGAACAGGGTGTACTTCAAATAAACGGAGGGAGCATCGTGCACATAACCAACAATAGGGGTGCAAAACAGCTGATTCTGCAAAATGAGTGGGTGAGGATGAAAGGAGAACTTGCAGGGTTAATAAATGAGAACACAATTACCATCAATGAAAATGGTCAAGGGACTGGGATGCTAAAGCAGGTTTTATGGCCAAGACTATGTCTCCTCACTTTGAGGGACAACATTGGAAAAACCTCACAGTTTAGACTGATGTTTCTGTTTGTGTACTTTTTTTTTTTCTCCTTTGTATCATTTTGGTTAATAAAAACAACATTCTGTCGAAGAAAGTAAGAAAAGGCTGAAAAACGTATATCTATAATTAAAAGAAAAGCAAATAAAAAAAGTATGAAAATATTGATTGATGTCCTCCAAATAACAAACAAAGCAAACAATGTAAAACTGACCCAAGCAATTCAGTTTTATACAGAAGTGTAATATTGTGAAATGTGTATTATCCCTGCCTTAGGAGCTTCTTAACTGAATCCATTCACATTGTAATCCATTTTAACATTCACTGAACTAACTTTTGAAACGCACAGACGGTTGATTTTTAGAGATCACTTTCAGCTTCCCAAATAAAATGGTTCAGACAACAGATGTAGTCAGTTCAACAAAAATCAAATATCTCTCATGTAAACATGCCACAGCAGCACACAGCCTCGCGGACTCCTCCGGATTTACTGCTCAATCGCTTCTAAGCTGATCTCAGATGACAAAGCAAGTTTGTAACCCCATACATCCAATGCCGACATTACACCGCCATGTTGACTGCAGGCTGCTTTTCTTTCTTTTAACCGAGTGTTTTCTGGTATCTGTTGTCTTGTCAGGGCCACGTGAACGAGCAGTCGCCGTTCGCTCAGTACTCCAAATGATGGAGGAGGCTTCGTGAGGGCCGGCGGGAGTCCGGTCTGCTGTACGACGCTGATGTTTCTGGACAGATAAAAACACAGAAACAGCTTTAAGCACTCACATGAAAGCAGGCGCTCTCTCTCTCTCTCTCTCTCTCTCTCTCTCTCTCTCTCTCTCTCTCTTTCACTTCTTTATGTTACACTTTTGTCAATGCCAGTGGAATATTTCTGCCTCCGATTTGACCTTTGACCTGTTGATTAGGCAGCTCGTAATTAAACTGATGAAGGTTTTGAAGCTTAATCAACTAACTCTTGCACTAATTCTTCCTCCAGAGTTTCTTTTGAAAAGACAATCAGCCTAAAAGGTAAAACTGTAAATGTAATGTTTCCTGAATTGGTGACATATCTCCCTGTAAGCACTTTTCATCACAGCACTGGTGACGTTATAAGGATCCAGTACATCTTAAGTTTCCAGAATTATTTTTAGGTATACAAAAACCTCCAGTACACAGGATGATATGTTTCAAGTGTTGAAAGTAAATGTAAAATTACTTGTAGAAATGCCTTTTGCAACATTTATTTTATATATATATATATATATATAACTATATTTGTGTTCGGAATGTATGTGAGCTTATGTGAGGGATAATTTTATATAATTATTTATGTATAAATAATGTCTTCGGTGGTGTGAGGCCTGCAGGCACAACATTGTTTAGAGGCAGAAATAAACGTGTTAGTTGAGTTACATTTTACAAAGAACATACAAAAGACTCACTATTTCATATGATTAATGAAGGATATGTTCACAATTATGAAAAAACAATAGTCAGGGGTCTATGCGTACTAAGACAGGCTTTTCTTGCTGTAATCGTTCCTCCTGTTAGAACTGGCAGGTATAAACATCTCTTAATTTGTACAACGTAACTAATGGAGCACAAAATCCACACCAATGTATTAAAAAATTACAGCCTTTAAGTCGTGATTTTTCCAACTTTTATTACGATCCTTCCACTGCAGCTCAGCAGTCTGTCATTTAATACTGCCATCTGACCACGGAAAGACAAATGAAAACAAGGAGGAAGACCTACAGCTAGAAATAATTACAACTACTGTGGGTAATTCTTGTTTGGCTTTCTGACCTTGCAGGTTCAATCAGTGTCGCTTTTTTGATCATAAACTATAAATTCGGGTCAGTTCGATTATTGCAGACACATGCAGTCTGCGTGGCAAAGCAACTTTCTTAACATCCATACAGCTCTGCCGAGTGATGACTCAGCACCTTTTCTGCCCTTTCAACAACCTAATTTTGCTGCCGTGCATTATGTTTCACTCAGGTCCTTCAATAAATCAGTGGTTTTAAAAATCAGGGTGATCATCACATTACTCCACCTCTTCTGTGTGTGTTATAACCTCGCTGTCAGAAAGATGTACAAGTCATAGCTGTGATGTTTTCAATAAAATGAAAATTGTCTTTAATTTGGTGTACTGCATTTTATTTCCTGTATTAGTGGCCCTTGTCGTTGGCATGGCAATCACTATAATAATTATAATTCAGGCAGCCAGTTATCAGGGGAACCACCCTTCAACAGCCAAAAAGCGTTTCTCTGTCGTCTTCACTCACACTTGGACATGTCAGGTTCCCCCAGATGAATGACTCAGACTGCAGACAAAGCACGATCTCTGCAGGGTTTGATGATTAGGATTACCCAAAAAAGGTCAGGACCAGTGAGATGACTGGAGTCAAACTGAATGAGTATCCAAGAACGTGTTCTTTCTGTCTTTGTGTGTGACTGTAACCTCAGTACTGACCCATGAAAACATCAGAGGGACCGACAGAAGTCTGACGTACCGGTCCAACCTGTTAGCCGTGCATTTTTAATGTGATTAACAGTGGAGTAATATTGTGAGTGTGAGGGAGCCCTTTGAACTTTGTGGATGTTTGCAGGTTTGAAGTTTTCACATGAAGGGTAACTTTGGTTATATCCTCAGTTTATTTTGTTTTCTCCGATCGATTTTTTTTTTTTTCACTTCTATTTTTTTGTTTTTATTTTTTTCCTGTTGGTTTCTGACCTACTTTCAGTTGTAATTTGCATAAACTCAGTGGTTATTTTACTGTGTTAAAATGAACCGAAAAGCAAAGTAATGTTTTTTTTAATTTTAATTTTAAAATTTTATTCACTTTATTAATCTCCGAGGGGAAATTTCTTCAACTAACTTGAGGAAAGACCATGAAGGAAATTTAATGTAAAAAAAAAAAAGAAGTTTTATTCCACATGTCTGTCTGTCTGTATGGATATAGATAGATAGATAGATAGACAGACAGACAGACAGACAGACAGATAGATAGATAGATAGATAGATAGATAGATAGATAGATAGATAGATAGATAGATAGATAGATAGATAGATAGATAGATAGATAGATAGATAGATAGATAGATAGGTTAGCATACAAAATGTCAAGAAAGATGAGTAATACTAAGAAGGGAAATAAATATTCATGAATAGGCTAATAACTGATAAGCCTGTGTGACCCAACTGATATGATATCAAACAAACAATCAAACAAACAAACATAATTGGGTGTGTTGGTGTGTGACAAGCCATTTTCTTGTCTCAAACAGGCAGGTCAATGTTGAGGACGAGCCGCTGGCAAAGAAAGCTGTTTCGGCAGACCTCGTGGTAAAGTGTAGTAAAATTGTTTACGTCCCGGTGCTACACTTCCTGTCATGTGACCCGGCCGCTGACGTCACGGTGACGACCTGGGCACGCAGCTCTGCATGTTGCAGAGTTTGAAGTCTAAGTGACAAACTCGACCGCGGCAATAAAAATGTGCAAAAGCGATAAGTGCAGCCGTATTACCTGACAGACACCTCCGACGGGTTTCAGCGGCATTTTTCCTGTCAGACACCCGGACGAGAGGAGCTCGCTGCGGTGAGTGAGAAGCTTCACATTTACCTCCAGATTCAGAAACCCTGATGTGACGGCAGATGCTCGCAGATGTGCGGCTCCAGTTTGTGTTGTAAATGTGTCCAAAATAACAAAGTTACTTTGAAAAAAAAAAAAAAAAAAAGTCTTTCCGTATGCTTTTTCTTAATATTCTCCTGATATTCACGTAGAAGAAACTCTTGTGGAAGTTCTTCATTGTAGTCATGTTTCACGGTAATGCTCCTCCATGGACTCGCACTGCTGTAATATTTGCATAACATCCTCTGAAGTGTTTATCTTAAGATCTGTGCAGCGTGTCTTCAGTGTAGCAGTCGTGTCTAGTCTCAGTTGCATTGTATTTTGTTGTAATGTAAGCAGCGGTCGCCTCTGTTGAACTCTTGGAATAATTCAAGCTTCCTGAACAAACCAACATGGAATGTATTTCCCCAAAATATTTATGCGTTCCCTCCTGCCGCCTTTATCTCCTTCCTTCCTGCATATCAGCTTCCTCCATTCTGTCTGTGACCCCCGCAGACACTCACATAGGACAGACTGATCCTCTCTTACACTTTTGAATTTCTTTACTTGTGTTTTCCTCCCTCTTTTCTAATCCAACTTAAAAAAAAAAAAGAAAAGAAAAGAAAAAGGGAGAGCTGTAGTTATCTATCATCACTTCCATTGTTTATCTTTTCTTTCAGACTCTCGCACACAAACACGCTTTCTGGAAAATGTGCGTCAAGAGAAATCTGACCACATCTGTCAGTAAATTAATGTTTCAGGAAGCAAACTTATTTATTTTTTTTCTCCTTTTCAGCCTCTGATTGTGACCTTCTTGGATAATTTAAGTTATCTTTTCAACTTTATTCACTTTTGTCTGTTGCACTGCACGCACTTAGTTTTCCTTTAGGTTGACATCCAGGCCGGCTAGAGTTTTGTGCTTTCTTCTAAAGTATTTCCTGAACCAGTTTTCCCAGATGGCTTTTACATGGATTCAATATAAATACAGGATTGAAACGTTTATTTCAATATTTTTTACATTTCTTGTGTTGAAAAATGTAAAAGGGAGGATGATTTATAAAAAAAAAAAAAATTATGAGAAAAATTCTCACAGAGGTATAGGCTGGTATTATTTAGGATGTTATTTTCAAATGATACGATTTAGGGAAACACAAACACACACAAGATCTCAAGTTTTATTTTTGAGTTTAACTTTCTCTTAAATAATTATTCTAACATAATTAATGCTGTAATAATGTCACCTGTTCAAGTATTTGGTGCTTCTGGCTGTATTTATTTCATCTCTGGCCTCACCTGTGAGAAGCTTGAGTTGAGCAGGGTTTTTTTTGGACCAACATCCCATTATGCCTCCGTCCATCCGCGTTACAGGGTTATAGTTGTTTCCACACTAAGACATGTGAGACTGTTTTTCACTCTACCTGCTGAGCTTTACTTCGCACTTACAGTCGAGTTACATAATTCTGCACTGAGACCCCAGCAGGTTCCTCCTGGGTTAAAGTTGCTCCATCAGACCTTTTTCTCTCCCGTGCGAGACTTTAGGAATTTTTCTTTGCCATCTAAAAACACAAACAGGGCTGACTGTCCTCTCCGCATCCATTAGATGGCAGCCTGCTCCAGTGCTGAGCCGCCTCCTCCTGCTCTCTTCACTCATCACCAGCTGAGCTTGTTTGAGCTGCAAACATTTGCAGAGGATAGGCCTAAAATCTGCTTTTGGCTGTCTGTGTGACTCACTGGTAATTTGACAGAAAAATGGCAAATGTATTGTCAATTTCTCAGAAATCACTGATGATAAGAAGAGGCTTCTAAAAACAAAAACAGGTGACTAAAAAGCAGACTTGATTCATCAGCAGTTTTTTTTTTCCCCGGTTCAGTGTAATTACTATTCTGAAAGTTGGCTGAGGATTTATGCTGTCCTGCCACAGAAATTATGCCATTTGTGACTGACTGTGTTTTGGAGGTGGGGATGTTGGTGTAACAACAGGACAGCCTGGAAGGATGAGATTGTGGCTTCTAAATGTAGAGTTGATGGTTTAAAAGTGGGACAAAGATTGAAGATTGATAGCTAGAGCCAGCAGACAAAGACTGGAAACGGGGAAACCGAAGATTGTATATAAAAGTGGATGTAGTTTCTGTCTTTGAAAAATGAGGCCAATGTGTAAGTGCCTTAAACCGCAATACCGCTGAAGACCACTAGGGGGTTACAATGAATTACAACGTAAAATATTTTTTTTCCACGAGTCATTATGGTGTCATTCACGAAAGACATTTCTTCTTTTTCCTTTTCTGGTGATCCATCTGAAAATAATTCCATCATTAATTAGATATTAGGCCTCAACATGTTGTATGTTTGGGGGCCTGTGTCTGTTTGATTGACAGGCCTGTGGTGCAGTTAGGTTTTCTGCTGTAGGTGTGCGCGGATGAGTGTCGTGCCCTTGGAGAAAGAGTCAGATCCACTGCTCCCTCCTTCCCAGCTTTATCCACTATGGTCTTCTGGCTCCAAAACACCAAGATGGCGACGGCCAAAATCTGAACTTGAGGCTTCATAATGTCCACAAACCAACGGATGACGTCGAGGTTGGTTGCCACTTGGGGGAAAACGGCTAACCCCGATTTGTCCAAAGATAACAACATCCTCCGAGCACCTCTTAAACTCACTAATTAACACAAAAGGTCATCTTTGTCGACTATGACCAAGTAAAAACAACACGATGTGTTTTTTTGGAGACTATTTTTTTTGGCTCCACTCAGGAACCCAATTCTCTGCTGGTTGCCTGGCAACATCATGTATTTTTTTTTTTTTTTTTTTTTTTTGTCTCCTTCCACATCCCGGCAAGAAAGCAAATACACGTTTTCTCAAAATGTCAAACAGTTTTCCAGAAGTGTCAAACTATTCCTTTAATGGTCTTCTTATAAATTTGACTGTAGAGATCGGACCTAGCGGATATCTAACATAATACCTATATAACAGTAAAGATTCATAGAGGTGTGTGCGCGTGAGCTTTTGGGCTTGTGAATCACATTTTCCCACAGTGTATTTCTGGTGTGGAAGTGAAGCCCCTGAACGTTGCTCAAACTCTTCCTGGGCTTTATCAGCCTGGATTCTGACAAGCCTCTCTGCTATCTGCTGTGCGTCACCGCGGAGACTGCATCACAAGACACCTTTGGTGTTCACTTTATGGCGGCTGATCACAGAATATAAGAAGGACGCCGCTGTTCAGGCAGTTAATCATTACTGTTCAAGAGCGGGGGGGTGTGGGGGGTTCAAATGTTAACCTTTGAATGGCTGCACAACAAGATGGCACTCACGAAATAAGAGATGTAAGAGCTCAGCCAATCATGGCCTTAAGTAGGCCTTCATCAGCGCATAGCAGCCATTGTAGAAAACATTAATGTTGGCTCTGTCTGATGTAAAGCAGCCATTAATAAAGTCAGTCGTTGCCTCAGAGGCATCAAAATGTTGTCATTGGTTAATAGGGACTCCTGAGGAATGCATCATCCTCGAAGCTAAATGTCAGCTCACGCCAGAGAAAGGGCAGGTCTTTGTTATTTCAAGGTTGCCTTTAAAAAACAAAAAACACCAAAATTTCAAAGAGTTTCTATACTGTGGTCGTGACCTCCAAAAAGCATCTTGAAGAGGTCTGAGCGCTATAGCAGTTTAGTCTGCTATAGCGCTCAGACCTCTTGTCTGTGGAGTGTTTTCAGAGTGCCAGAGATTTTTCAAGCCACTGGAGAGCCTTTTTTCTTTCTTGGAGGCAATAGAAATAAAGAATCCAGCATTAAATTGAGTTTCAAAAGGTTAAAACATGGGGAAGGATTCACGTCCCGTTGCGGCAAGTCAAAGTGAGCTTGCATCTGTCAGAGCAGAATTATCCTCCAGCTCTGATATTTCAATAATCGGCCTTTTTCACAGCTCACAATCTGACTTGTCATGGAGTTATAAAGTGGAAGGAGCTATTTTGGGTCCGCCTTGTTCTGGAAGTAAAAGTCCCATTAATTTTCTCACGCTCTGGACAACTTCTGGAGCACGAACAGACATGAAACTCTCCCGGCTGAATCATCCGCTCAACAGATTTACAAGTGTGGTGGAAAAATATTTACTTCTTTGATTAAAAAGTTCACAGCGTAAGATTGTGTGCATGAAAAAAAAAGCAGTGGTAACCGGGACTCGTGGGTGTTGTAGGTTTTCTTTTTCTTTTTTTTTTTCCCAGAACTGACTGACAAGAACAGGAGTACGTCAGAAACAAAATGGAAATAATTATATCCAGCAGCTGCCCGTGTTTTTATTTTTAGTAACACTGAGAATATTGTTTTTGGAATGGGCATACAGAATGACAAAAAAACCAACATAATTATTGTTAAATTTACACCAGAAATAGACCTATTTAGATGTTTTAGTTGTGCATCAGAAGACAGACGGAGATAGATGACATTGCCATACATGTGCTTGAGTTTTTTTTCATCCAGTTAGCTGCAGTAACTCGAGAAAATCCTGTTTGTGCGGTAATGCTAAGAATCACATGAAATACCTGCGTATCCACCAGGTTCATGTTCCTTTGATTTAAAGTACAAGTATTAATGCAGAGTAACACCACGTAAGACACAACCTACTACTTAGCCTTAGTAACACGGTGAGAGGGGGCAGAATCCTACTGGGGTTACGTCGAGTTCGGCCCACGAAACCTCGGGAAGGATCAACAGCAGTCCCGGTGTACCAGAACTACTCCCCTCAATAACCCCCCCCCCCACCACCACTCTACTATTTTACATCTAAACTATGACTTGTGCCAACAAATTTACCTTTGAGCCAAACCACAAGATCACACCTGCTATAAATACCTGCCAATAATTCCCCTTGTTTCTTTTCCCACCACCCATTTCCACAAAGATATAGCAAACATAACAGCCAACATCAGTTATATAATGTTCTGGGGCCTTGAGATGTGTCATGTGTTTCTCATTGTGCATTCGATTTTAGATGCTGCTATCATGTTTTTGCCAGCATCAGCACAAAACTCTGACACCATTGTGGCCTCATGAAAGAGTTTCCTGTTTAGATGTGTGATTAAAAGGCTGAATGAGAACAGTTTGTTAATTTTTTTTTACTTTCCCATCTCTTTCATTTTGTCAGACTGCACGTAAACAGCGCATTCCTTTCCATGTTTAGTGTCAGCTGTAACCGCACATCTCAAATTTAAAAAAAACCCTCAAATGTTCAGTCGAGGATTTGCCACCAGCATTTGGGAAAACGGCAACATCACTGTTGGTGAGCTGCACAAGCTGCCTGTCCATGCAGACCTGCATGTTGGTAGGAAAGCGATGAGCAGTGTTGCACGATTTGTATGACTGCTAAAGTGTCAGGAAACAATGAAAACGTTTCACTGTCTTTAATAAAAAAAAAAAAAAAGGAGAGACCTGACAGTATGCCTGGAGACAGAAAGGTTTAGCAGCTGAAGAAAATTCAATGAATACAAAAAGGAAACATGATGATGATTTGGTTTGTGAGGAGTCCAGACATCATGCATATTTGAGTAGGCCAGATGTCGTAGGGCATCTCAGCGACATGTTGTCAGACTGTGATGGAAATTTGTGTTGTGCTTATATTTTTCTTAAACAGCCACACTAAGGCAAAAACAAAAAGTTCTGACATTATTTAAATATGAAAAAATAATAGTGCACATTTGCAGGATGTCTTTCTGGAAAGACATTTATGATGTCATGCTTGATGGATCATGAAGAAATTTCACAGAAATTGTTGTGTCAAAAATAAAGGACTTATATAAATAAAGGATTGAGTTCAGTCCGCTGCTCCTCTCACCTCACAGTTGGCCAATCATGGCAGGAGGCGGGTGTGAATGTTGAATTGTCGGTTTTGGACAGTCCGAAATAGTCGGTCACAGACCCCAGAAAACTGACACCAGAATTTTGACCGTCTGATAAGCAGTTCTGGTTGACTGGGAATAGAAAATGGAAAAAGATTAGTGAAGGGAAACATAAAACTCAAGAATCAAAGACAAATGTAGAAATATGTTTCCTTTATGCTGCATTTATAAAGTTTCACATATGCCTTGATCTGTTAAACAAATGGCAAATATGAAACAGCTGTGGCTGTTCATGACGCCCATTTAATCCTTCCTGTCACACATACCTGAAAAATATCACGGGCACAGGTTTTTATTATCAAACATTATAAAGGTAATAATTCCGTTTGTACTTTTTAACGTTTATACTGAAAGAGTTAAATCAAATAAAAAACAACTCTACAGTGATATAAAACGGGTGAATGCTGAATATATGAGCTGCATGAATGTGCTCTTTAACTTTAAAGAATAATATTGAGCACACATTTATGCATGTGTGTATTATCTGCACGTACTCTCACTATGTACGAATGGTGGTTTACGTGCAGAAATAGAACAGAAAAACTTCATTTATACATCTTGAGTTAGCAGCATGTGTCGAGGAAGGAGGATGGAAAGCAAAGGCCCAGCTGTGCAAAAGCATTAGTGTTGAGTGATACTCACCAAGTTATGAACTGGATGTCTGATAATCTGAGTTTTGAATACTTAATGTGACTAAAACGTTTGTTGTGACAGTTTCGAAGTTGTGTTTTATAATGTTTGTTCAAAAATTTATCAGAATAACAGATTAAACTGACTATTATGGCCTGAGGGGAAGTTGAATAATCTAAGATCGTCTTTGATTTACTGACAAACGGCAGGAATTAAACGGATCAAACCGACACTTTGCACATAAATCTGTGGTTCAGCGCTCCACATCCTGTCGCCCTGAGCTGCTGCAGCTCGTGACTGACAGGAATAACATTAAAGTTGGACAGTGAAGAGTAAAAATGTAATGAGGGGATAAATCAACATGAAGAATGCTCAAGGAGGAGGTGATTTGTCTTCTGGGTAATTTCGAAAATTGTCAGCATCCTCGATTAAAGGGATATTCTACCGATTTAACCCATCTTTCTTGGTCAGGTGAATGACTAATCTGTCTGTTAAAACATTATTTAATGTCCTACGTGACTTTGGAGAAGCTTTCAAAACTTATTTAGTAATATGATGGACTAGATTCTTTCCAAAAGATTATTTATTGAGTCTACAAACTGCTGTATTCCAATAAAATATCCACCAATGTTGAAATAAAGTCAACTCTCAGCAGATTGCTCCGTGTCCTTACTGGTAGCCCTGTAAATGGGCTAAATAGAGACACTTTGTACTGATCTCAGGTTAAAAGGACTACATAAATGCAGCCCATGTGCCATTTTTATTCTATTCTATCATCCCTTATTTGAAGCACTAAAGAATGTCCATGTCTGCTAATTTAATCTGGCTTTGAAGACGAGACAACACATTTTGTCGCTGCTTTCGAGTTTGTGTAATTTCTTTGTTTACTCATGTTTATGCGTCTTATGAGTCTGTGAGGGCTGAGAGAGACATGAGAATAAACAAATCAGTAAATCAAAGTAATGAAAGAGCTTTATCATGCACTTTTCCAGCTGGATAGAGATTTTTTGCCGCAGTGATGCCTCCGTCATGCTCATAAATCCACCCGCTGTCAGCTCAGGGTAAAACAAGGTGGTGTTAAAGAAACGTGAATACTTTATAGGTGAGGCTTCAACAGTATTGAATTAAAATTAGTATTTAATTCAAGTTTTCATACTTAGAGACCAAAATTATTTCTTCTTATGCAAATTTTTTTTTTTTTTTTATTTTTTTTTTTTTTATTATTATTTTTTTTATTATGCCTCTGCAAAGACAATAGCCACAGCCGGAGACATTATGTTCCCTAGTTGTCCGTATGTACCATTGTCTGTCCCATTCTCAGGACCCAATATCCCAAGAACTTGATGAAATTTCTTCAAATTTTACACAATCATTCACTTTGTAACAAAAATGAACTGAATATATTGTGGGGTCAAAGGTCACGGCCGCTGTGTCCTCACACACCCTCAGGGAATTTCATAAAATTTGGCACAAATGTTCACTTGGAATAAAGGATGAAATTACAAACTTTTGGTGGTCATAATGTAATAATGGGACGGACCTCACGTCATCTCACTCGGACTTAAGGATGAACTGATTATACAGTTGTATTTGGTGGTCAAAGGTCACTGTGAACACTCACGTTCATCCATCACATATTTGTGTCAATGTGATGTCATGACTGAGGAACAGAAGGAGAGATTGTGTCCACATTTCACATTTGTCACATACTGAAATGGTGAAATTCTTGAGTGTCTACTTTTGTAGACACTGTCTTGGAAACAGTGCAGATTGGTTAGATCTTCTGTGCTGCCAGGTTGAAGACGTGCGTGAAGGAGCCACAGTTTAGAATTTGTAGCTTCTTTGCAGCAACATCCATATTTGAAGCATTGTCTACTGTCAGTCAGCTTTATTGGCCAAACATGTGGAAACAAGGATTCCTTCAAAGTCTTCGCATCATATGTCGTATAAGTCGGGACAAACATGGACGTCAACAGCAACTTGACAGGTTGGCGGAGGTGCACGCCGGTGAGGCAGAAATTGTAGTTTATTGTGATTTACAAGTGTAACCCGTTATTGTGATTTACAAGTGTAACCCGTCACTTCAAAGTTGTCAAAGTAAAAGTTTAAGTGATTCTATTTTTGGTCAGGTAAATTGGATTTGAATGCCCCACATCTCTAAAGGGTGATACATCAGGATCAATTTCTTTCATTTCTCCTTAAAGCTGAACCCCTTCTGTTCATATACTTCACACCGATCAGCTTGTAGTAACATCCTCTGATATAATTGTATAATCAAGTGTGACGATCATCACTTTAACGCCACCTTTTGTTCTTTGTTTCAGCTGCTGTCTCGCTGTTGCAACAACTGACCTACATCAATGTCTTGGCGAGAGGTAAATACAATGAATGACCTGCTTTGTTATGCGCACACACACACACACACACACACACACACACACACACACACACACACACACACACACACACACACACACACACACACACACACACACACACTCACACTCTACCACCTTATCAAGTCTTTCGTTAACTTAAGAGATAAGCTGTATCCTACAAACCTCAGTGTGACGCTGCAGCTGTGCGAAACGTCTCCCTGTCAGATGATGACTGGCTTGAACTTGGTCTCACTGTCGTAAAAAGTTTATCTTTACTTTAGGGCTTTGTTCATGGTTAATAAAGGAACCAGGGGCAGTTACACACACACACACACACACACACACACACACACACACACACACACACACACACACACACACACACACACACACACACACACGCACACGCGCACCATAGCATTGTTCCTAGTTGAGAGAAATACAAGAAAGGAAGCTGGATTTCCTCTTTTTTAAACATGGCTTCAGTGTTTCTGCCACTGAGCTGCAGATGCAGTTACGAAACTCCTGTCACAACAAAGATGTAGTTGATTTTCAAAACAGTTTCAGGTGTCTTTCTGTTAACGGAGTTTTTCCTCCCCACATGTGCCAGGTGCTCGCTCAAGCGGGAATTGTTGGTTTTCTCTTTATAATACTGCGAGGTCTTGAACTTCTCATGCAAAGTGCCTTGAAATGACATATTCTTGGCACTAAATAAATAAATTTGAATTGTGAAAGTTTGAAAACGTTCTGTTTCTGCCTGCCTGCAGAGTTAATCACGGCCCGCGCACACACCAACCGAGAGAGGTGACATGGATTGGAGACTGGCTCTATTTACGGAGCAACACTGATCACGCTCTCTGTACCGCCCGGTGTTATTATACATACAGGGGGATGTTTTCAGCTTTGCCTCAGAGGAATAGGCTCCTTCTGGCTGTCGGCTCTCACACATCACATGCACAGCCGGGGCGTTTATGCAGCACGGCTCCTCTCACCATTATGATGGATTAGTATTCATTCTCACGTTTAGGAAATAGCAGCTGCTTTGATTGATCTCACGCGTTCACAAAGGATCAACGTGTCCCGATGAAACGCTCTTATTATCTCTGATTACATCATCATGCTGTTAACAGCCAGAGCTCGTCTGCTGTGGCCCCGTGAGCTCCCTTTTGTGGAGGCCTAAGTGTACCTGGGTTTAATATACGAGAGCACGGGGTTATAGATGAGTGTGTACATGCTGTGCAGAGCAGATGGGAGCCCGGCGGATACCTGTGGTGTGAAACTTCGGATGTGTGTTTTTCCGTGATCAGCGCAGCAAGGTGTCTGGCCTGACTCAATTAGCACTCATCACACACACTCTCAATATCGGGTAGCCTCTTGACTCACAGTAGGGCATAAAATCTCCACAGTGAGATTATCTTTTCCTTAACAACATTAACTATTTGTGTGTTTATGCTTTTATTTGAACGTGGGCATCTGAATCTGTTATTATCCCTGTTGACAACCTGCAGATATAAAATGTGAAGCTCTTCGCTGTCCTGATGAGGTGAAACACGCTCGTTTATGAAAGAGAGAGAGAGAAAGAGAAAGAGAGAGAGGGAGAATCAGCTATGAAAACAAATGATCAGCTCATAAATCCAACATACAAAATACAACAAACCGTCTTAATGGAATTAAAATTAAGATGGAGACTTGCCAGAAAAGCTCCAACAGATTGCAGACAGACTGTAACAATTTGATTGGATCATTTTAGAAACAGAACAGAGTGTAATACCCCCCAAAAAACAAGCTGTCCCAGCTCAGATAGAAAGTGTTACTCAGATGTTCTGGGTATGCCAGATTCAAATTTATGAAGCCTTGGGATATGAGTGAAATACTACATCTTGAGGAACCGAGCGTCCGGCATGTGATGTCCCGGCAGCAGTTTTCCGATGCAGTGACATAGTTGATGGAGGTGATTATGTTGATCTCAAATGTTTTTTGCTGACCTACAACACTTTCACCTGAGCTGCAGTGTAGAGATGCACTGCGGGGTCTGTCAGTACAATGTGACATCAACCCATGTGGTTATAGCTGCAATAAAAGCCAGCTTCTGACTGCAGATGTGGGGCATATCAAGATTGGCATGTTGGGGGTTCGTCCACACTGCAGCGAGAACTCATCAGCTGCAACTCTTTGTGTAACCAGTCTGCTTGTGGCTTATGTCGTTAATATAAAATTCCTACTCAGCTTTTTAAAACAGATCACATGTCAGCAGTTGAATCAAAGTAGTCCAGGTGTCCCAATCCACTAGCCACTTCCTGCAGCTCCTCTTGGGGATCTCAAGGTATTCCCAAATCAGAGGGGATATGTCCCGTCTGCCCCCCAGTCGGACATGGTGGGATCTTGTTCACATGTACAAACTCTACTCTGAGCTCTCAAAACCAGTGAAAACTGTTCCAAGTATGTTAAGCAGTAAATTCTTCCTTCGAGAGACCACGCTCAGACTACGCAGTGTTATGTCCTCATAGATACAGCAGCTCCAACATTTGAAAGCTCTCACCAGAGACAGATTAATTCAGTCTGGGGTTTGAGTCCCACTCTGTCCTGCACCACTGAACTGAACATGTGACCAGCACTTTGGGAGAACGCGAGTCACTGATAGCAGTGCAGTGCTCCTGATTAGTGGAGAAACGTAGCGAGGACGAGCTCTGTCAGCTCATTGGGTTTGAAAGGCAGCAGCCTGCTGAGAACCCGCTGTCCCATCTGTTTACACACCTGCCTCACTGCCTCCATCTCATTCTCACTTCCTGTGTGTGGCATGACGGGAGATCGGCCAGATGATAACACAGACAACTGCTTTCCCTTATGCCTGTGATTGGCTGAAGGGATTTGTGTCACTCACCGAAATAAAATGACACTGAAAAACATGTTGAGGCAAACAAATGAGGTGCTGCTGTGAATGTTGTACTGTTGTTGTCACTCAATAGAAGGAAAATACAAACACCAGTGAACTGGTACAGAGAATAACGATAGATCGGCTATAATGGATTTGTTGTGGCTGTCAGTTATTAAGTTATTTTCTTTTATTCTTGAGTCAGACATCTTGTTTGGTCTGGACCTTCGAACTCTTCAGTCGGGTTCAAATCAATATAGCAGATGTGAAAGGAGCCTTGAGCCACAACCCTGACCAAAGGACCAGCATTGGTCCGACTGGAAGAGGAGGTCTCAGTCCGGATCAACTTGAACAGTGTTTCAGTTTGTTGACAGTGTAAAAACACTTTCTGGGTGGCTTGGACTTCCAGACCAATTAACCTCCTAAAAAATAAAATAAAATGTAGGTCCGTGCCACAGTAACCCGTTTAGTGTGAGAGAATGAGTTAGTTACCACATCCGATGCAGATGTTTAAATGGGTCAACTCAAAACCACTCGTGTTCACGTGCAGTTAGTTAACCAGGTTGCTGTCTCGCTTTTCTTTTTGAAAATGTAATTTAAAAAAGAAAACCGATTTCTGTAATCAGGGCAGGAGGTTACAAACATGCAATATCCTGACGACAACCTCTCCATATAGTGTACTTAATGCCTATATGAAAAAAGCCAAACACTTAAGGCAGAATAGTATAACCGCTGATTGGCTGGATGAAAGTAAAGATCATAAAGTATAGCAATGCACATAATTCCACGTGAAGACTGACAAAAGCAAAGTGATGAACGTCTGACTGTTTGTTAAATCCAGACACGTTTACATTGCGAGGGAAAACTGTGTTGTCTCATCGCAGAGTCAGCAGATTTCTCCGAGTAAGCTGATTTCTTGAGTGCATGTGAACGCACTGCAGTATAAGTGGATTTTCTGTAAGCACGGTCAGTATAAAACTGACTCCATTAACACCAATGATACATGTCAGGACATTTCACATCTTAATAATAGCTGTTTTATTGATCCCTGTGTGAAACAGCAGCAGAATTCTTTCTGCTGTAAAGTGAGGAAACAACAAATATATCTTGACAGTTAATTCTTAGCCACAACTCAAGGTCTGTTTGTTCTGGCGCTTTTGCCATTTCTTCATCGCTTTCATCATCAGATAGAGCTGAGTTCAAACTTTCCTTTTCTTTTTGAGCACCTTCTCATCTTTGTGGACTTAAAATGTGAGCTTCATATGTGAACCAGAAGCTCACAAAACAGCAAATGTCAAAACATTCTGAACTCAAGGTCCTCTTACGCTTCAGTTTTATAGAATCAGCATTCCTCTGAGGCAAACCGAATTTCCGATGCAGCAGCAGATCTTTAGACGGGAATGTTGAAGCTCACAAGATGTTTCATCAGAACCACTGTCGGATGGTGAGACAGCTGCAGAACACTTTTACAGCTTCGGATTGAAGGACCATTCAAGTATTCATTGAAGTATTTGACGTGCACATTCACGCCCCGCTGTGCTTGGAGATAAGAAAGGAGCCAGGGATCGAACTACTCTAAATCTTCTGTTTGTCACTTTTGCAGCACAGCGATTGCCGTCCGTTCTCGCCAGCTCAGGTGGTAACGACATTTCCAACAACACGTTGAACTATAACCCGAGCCTTCGATGCATCGCTGTCATGTCACTCCAATACAAGCTATTTGTTTGTATTCACTGGGAGGAAATAACCAAAGGTGGAACAGGTGGAGAAAACCTATTCGGAGGAGACCAAGGCGGTCTGAGATGACGTATACGTGTTGTAGCCTGAGGTGGGCAGCAGGCTTGACAATCGTGTTTGGTTTTTGACGCTAGACAGCACCAATCAGGGAAAGCAGACTCGCTGGATGGTAGATGGTAGATATCCATCGCCTCCCATGCTGAAGCATGAATTACATGGCCCCCAAAAATCCACGTCCATTTTGGGAGTTATCGTGTTTTCTTGGCCGCCTCGATCCATTTGACCCTTTTAATGTGGAGAAGTCGACTTGTTTATGTCAAGACACACACACACACACACACACACACACACACACACACACACACACACACACACACACACACACACACACACACACACACACACACACACACACACACACAAACAGCCAATGTTATGCTCAGACAAGAAAACAAGCATACTACTTCCTTAGTGTCAGCTGTGAAAAATGTTTTTGCTGCGCCTGCAGTCCTCTCAGGGCAGATGCCACGTGTTCCTGGACCGACACATGTACTTTAGTTTCATTATTGATTGACATAGTTTTTTTTTTATTTAACTTTTTCTAATTGCAACAGTAAAATATATTTATAGCATTTAGTTTGTCATTGGCACGTGATTCTCATATCGTCTATTAAATTACATTTATATTGTGTATACGTATGCTTAATATACGCCCGCATCAACAGTGATGTTTTGTAAAAATATGGTAACTGTAACTGATTAGATGATATTTCAGAATTTCGGTGGGACATTCGAGTCTCGTCTCAAATGTTTTATTAATGGCTCTTCGAGTAATTTGTCTTTTTGTTTACTTAATATATTTGCACAGTGCACAGTGCAAAATGTGTTTGTGCAGCCAAAGAAAACACATCTATAAAGATCTACAGAAGGTTTTAAAAAAAAAAACTACACTTCAGATGCATTGTGGGAGATTTGTAAAGCTTTGAGCTGAATGCTGACGGTAGCATGCTAACATGTTGATGTTCGTCAGGTGTGATGCTTACCACGCTCACTAATCGCAGTTTAGCATGTCAGCTCGCTAACATCGGCTGATTAGCACAAAGTACAACAGAGTCTGACGGGAATGTCTTTCCCACGAAGGATTGGACAATTTGAAGTTTTGACCTGTTGATTATTGCATGAAATGTCATTAAGAAATTTCACTCAGAACCAAAAATCTCAGCCTCACCGTGATGCTAAGTTAGCAGTCAGGGGATCACCGAAGGCGGGAGACCATGAGCGCATGTAAAAATGTCATTGTCATCCATCCAGTTATTGATTTCTGTCTGGAATGAACTGATGGACCGACGAACAGACCGACACTGTCTTCATTAGAGCGTGGCTGAAAAAGGCTTTTCCATCGAACCGCGTGATACCGAGACGTGTTTCAGATGTTTATTTAGACATAAATGAGGTCGGTGACGTCACTATTTGCAACACCTGTCCGTTTAACGTGACACAAAACCAAGTGCAGCCTCCATCGACCGGTACCGTTCACAACGGCAGCTTTCAACCTTTCCAGACACAAACGGCTGCACAGCGTTAGTTTTAGTAGCTGCAGAACTCGCCCGCAGTGATTTGCGCTCATCAACTCGACTGCAGCGTTACGTGAAATGAAACAGTCCACTTGTCTGATGTGCCGCTGACGTTTAATCTCACTCTTCCTGTTGGTGCGCAGGGTCGTCGGGAGTCCCTACCTGCGTACCAGCAGGTGGTGCGGCGGCGTTTCTCCGGCCCGCTGCTGCTCCCTGCGCTGTGCAGGAGACACTCGTGTCAGGACCCACCATGTACCAACCGGCGGCCGTCTGCAGCGCGCGGCCTGCCGCTTGACCGGCTGGAGGAGCTGTACCACCGAGCGTTGGCCAGCCACGATGAGCAACGGTCAGTGCCTCACACACACAAGCCTCTGTTCACAGTCTGTCTTCCTTTTGTTTTCTCTCCTTTGCTTCAGATTGATTCTTTCAGTGTGAATTTAAAAAAAAAAAAAAAAAGAAGAAGTTTTTAACCGATAAAGAAAAAGCAGGTCTTGCTCTTTCGCATTGCTGTGTTTTTTTGTGGCTGGTTGCGTGATGGTATGTTGCACTAAAAATAGAGACAAAGCGTTGCTGTTGTTTGGCCTTGTAATACAGCAGCATAATTTGAGAGGGCGACACGTTGCAGTTAAGGTTTGTGGGAGGTCTCTCATCAAAACTTAATCTGTGGAGAAATGTGGTTTTTCATGCAGAATATTTCTTGTTGATATAACACATCGATGGAGCTGTTGTTGCGGTGTGTTGATTTGGAGCATCTGTGGGCCTGTGTCATCAGCGGTGTGACGGAAGATGAGGCAAAGCTTTATTTAAAATTCCATGAAAATTCTGTATTTACACTTGATTTTGACTAAAGCAGCGAGCAACAGCCGATGTCTACCAAACTGGCATATGATGGACAATGACAGTAGGCACTTCTTTGTCAATTCACTTACACCATTTTTGTAACACATGCAAATGATTGAAGATTCAGTGTCCTGATTCATCCTCTGAGACATCTACACAACATTCTTCAGGTAAACAATGGCGTGTTCACCGGAGGTCAGGAAATGTGTTAACAGTGTTTGTTTGGTATGCAAATGTCTGCAAGCACAGCTGTTGGATGCTCCCTGCATTCTGTGTGGGTGAGGGTTGGAGGGGTGGGGCGATCACGATGCAATCGTGATGAGTGTGAGCCATCAGCAGACATCTCTCATATTAGCCATCTCTCTTTCTTTCTTTCCTTCTTTCTTTCTTTCTTTCTTTCTTTCTTTCTTTCTTTCTTTCTTTCTTTCTTTCTTTCTTTCTTTCTTTCTTTCTTTCTGTGTCACCTGTGTGAGTCGTGTGACTTTTACGTTTAAATAGTCTGTATGAGACTTTTAGGGGAAATCTGCAACTTGTAGCAACAGAAATTAACCTGGGTAACACTCTCCCCCTCTAAACTGCATGGAAACTAAATATTTTTACCATAATTTGTGATATCCTTTTTTCCTTGTTGAAATGGATCTAATCAAATTTGTATAGCATAAATTATTGTTCAGGAACAAGTGTCAAAGTCATCATATAGGTAGGGCTATCGAACTTTTGAACCTACCCAGCCCTAAAGCTGTTATTATCCCGCCATACAAGACAGAAATGTTGAAATGGTGTCAATTTTCAGCTCCTAATCCTGAAACGGGAGCAGTGCAGACAATTACTGCTTGATAGGTGACAGTTTAGACGTTAGACTTTATCAAAGTGTAACGTTTAAGGTGACAGTTTCATAGTTTTATTGTTTGTTCGTATTGGGTTCATTTTACACTGGGTTCCCTAGAAAGTATTATAACTGAGTGGATTATCCTGATGAGACATTCTGAGACATCATAGTTGGAACAGCACAGGTGTTCTAACGACGGCTGCCATTCAGTGGCGGTGCATGCTGAATCACTGCCATTGTGGTTACTGTCACTTCAAGGAACTGAGCTATTGTTAATGAAACTAGTTTCACCTGTGCTTTTCAAACCGAGAGCAGCACACAAAAGTATATTATGTAAACTTGCAAAAAAAAAAAAAAAAAAAAAAGAGGTTGAGGAAGTGACAGTTTTTTTTTTTTTTTTAATTTTTAATTTTGGATTGAATACACGCCATAAAATATATGGTCAACAATTTATTACAGTTAGTTCTAGTTTAAAAAAAAAAAAAAAAAAAAAAGAAGCACGATGACAATTAGCAGTTCGTCAGTCAAGGGAGCGACAGGCAGGGAAACAGATGGAGATGCGGGAGGAAGTAGAAAGAGAGTTCGGGGTGGAGAGAGAGGGGGAGGCAGGCAGCGATAAAAGAGATAAACGGAGGCAAAGACAAACAGAGCAGGGAGGAGAAGAGGGAGGGGGGCGGGGGGAGAGCCCGTGAGGAGACAGACGCACAAGGCTCACAGTCGCTTCAGCACTCCGGCTCGTGGACAGCAGCGTACCGCCATGCCGCGCGCGCAGCTCTCCGTGCGTTAGAAGCGCGTGGCTTTTCCACAGACAGCTCGCACTCTCGTCGCTTTGCTTTGACCCGTGTCGACTCAAAACGCGATTATTATTATTATTTTTTTTTTTTTAAAGAGACAAGTAAACAACTAAAGTAGAACATGGAGTGCACCACGCTGAACAGAGAGGGAGCAGGACTCGCCAAGCCGCCCAAACATCTCTGGCGGCAGCCCAGGACTCACATACGGATCAAACAGCGCTTCAACTCGGACACAGAGCGCTACCTGTGCCGCAACCGGACCCTGGAGAAATTGCGACCCGGGCTGAAGAAACCCCGCATGTCCTGGCCCACCTCGCTGAAACGGTAACTGTTCATTACCGTCTGAAGTGTCTGAACTAAACGCAGGTGAAATTGGCTCACTTGTTCGGTAGCCGTAAGTCAGTTTTGCAAAGCTTCCGGTAAGATAGCGTCTCGATAAAAGTCCAAAACTTAATAAGACCGAATTAATGGCAAAACGTTACTTTAACTTATAAAATATGATGCAAAAATGAATATCAGCCCTTCACATGAGTTTTTCTTCCGTCATGATAAATGTGTTGTGGGAACATACAGCCTACATTAATTTGATGTTTTAGAAGGACAGACACGTAAACTGAAGCCGTTGCAAAGTCCAATAAAACGGACAATAAGCTATTTAATAAGTCTGATTTAATAGCATTAATTTGCAAACATAAAGCTGTGCTATTTGACACCAAATCTCTCCTCTTGGTTCTGATGACTCTAATGTCCAGCAGCTAAATTGTAGCAGTGATTAATTACTGTGTTGATGTCATTATTTTCATGGTTACAAGATGTAACATCAGTCATTGCTGCCTGTTGTAATGATGTAATATCCTTCTCCTCTGTGCTGTTTGCCACCAAAAACCTTGAACCCCTCTGACATAAACAGATGAAGATTGTCGGGGCCTCATGAAGCACAAAGGGTTAAGATAATAGTGGTTTATAAGACTGACTATAACAATGGGGACATAACATGGTCAGAGTCCTGAAAGCTCCTTCAAAGTCATTATGTTTTCAACTAAAATGTCACCTTGTTGAAAAATGTAAAGCTGTCCTTGATGTTCCGTTCTTTATTTCCTCAATAAGCGCAGATTAGATCACAACAGCCGAATAAAACATTATAAAAAATAAAAAATAGCAGATAAAACAATTGTTGCTCGTCCCTCACGTTTGCAATATTCCCCTTAAATGTTGCTTATGGCAGCTTTCAGGTCAGCGCACGCGTGCTGGCATCATAGGCCGTATTTCTAGTCCTGCTCTCGTGCAACTGGGTGTCACAGATTTTTATACAGGTCAATACATTTTTACATGCCTCGTTCATTATTCGCCATTTATTTTCCTTCGCTGAAGCTTGCAATGGAGTTAAATATACTTGAAAAATGCTGGTCTGCACACGAGAGCTTTCATTGATGGGCCGACAGAAGCGTCTGCGGTGTTGAAGAGCCATTGATTTCCATGCAGTGACTTCCAGCAGCCTGCCGCCTCGGTCACTCTGCTCTCTTTCTTTTGTGCTGTTGCTGACCTGTTCTGCTGCTCTGTGTAGCTCGGCGGGCTTTCAGAAGCCATTACAGAGGTCTTCGGTACTGTATTCTTGGAAAATTGCGCAATTTCATGCAACTGCCTGTTATTGCAAGTTCAGCAAACATGCAATTATTCAATAACTTGTTCTCTTTGTGACTGAATTTCAAATAATACCCTCACACGTAAGGCTGTAATTTCAATCATGGTACTTGCCGGTGTCTGGGATTTAAGAGCCCGTGAAATAACACTTGAGTGGGTGTCTCCTGCAGAGGCTGCCTACCTGCTCTTCAGGCTTTGTGCTCTGTTTTTTTTTTTTTTTTTTTTTTTTGCACTTTGAGGAATGATGGAGGAGACGTGAGGGCTGGTTTAGCTAACAGCGAACCGCTCCGTAAACCTCATCAGTCACAGGTCGATGAAAGGCTCCGAGTTCCTCTGCTGTTTTTTTTTTTTTTTTTTTTTTTTGTATGCAAAGACTGCCGGAGGAGATACTGATAGCTGGTGTTTGTGCACGGCCTCTTTTGTGTTGTTTTACAATTTACAGTTTGAGAAAAGAGCTTCTAACGCAAAGAAAATAAGGGAAAGGAAAGGAATAAACTTCAGATCGTATATACCTCCACATGCTGTAAGTTTTGAGAAATGTATTTTATCTGAAATGGGTTACGTGAAACTCATTTTGTCGGACTTTTACCATCTAATATTCCGTGTAGAGATTCGGTGCAATGGTAGGTTCAGACTCCGATTCAGTTCCTTTCCAGCCAAACACAACTCTGGGGAAACACCCCTCCTCTCTCACCTTGCATCGCCGCGTTTATGACCCACCCCCACACACACGCACACACACACACACGCAATGACTTTCTATGTCGGGTTAGTGTTTCCTTCAGGACAGAGAGAGAGAGAGAGACCAGGTTAACTCCAAAGAAACATCTCGGTGATTGTCTGCAGCAGAGCCCAACAGGCATGAAAACCGCTGTCGGCTCAGCTCTCCTCCCCAGACGCCGCTTGCTGTCAACAGGCGGCGCCGCGGCTCATCTCACCTCAGAGCTTTTGCACACACGAGCAGAAATGCCATGGTTTTGTCCCCTGACAGCCCATCGAGAAGATAATAACACAACAACAACAACAACAACAAAAAAAACCTTCCTCTCAACATGTTTCATGCAGATGTGTGAGGGGGTGCTTGCTGAAACGGTGACGTATATGTTTTGGCCCCTTTCCCACCCTCAACAGCTCATCGTGTGTCGTCAGCTCCCGGCACAGAATCCTTAATGAACACTTTCACGGCTGTTTTAACAATTTCTGTAACAGATCGTGTCCCGGTAAATACTTTATTTTACCACACTGTTTGTGGACGTAGCGTTGCCTGCTTTTAATTCACACCTATTGGTCCCTGGAGGGCTGAGGTTGTTTCACATTGACGTTTGATGGATATGTAACAGTCTAGATGAGAAGATCAGATCTGAGCAAAACATTGAAACGGAGAATGAAGGTCTGAAATGTGACAGCTTAAAGAAAAGACATTCGTTATGAGCGGGTAGAGAAAGAATAGAGATAAGAGTCTGACTCTGATGTGAAAGAAAGAGTATTCTTCATGATTCAGACTGGATATTCTTATTCAATGCAGCCACGTTTTTTTTTTTTTTTTTTTGTCAGACCTAACATAAAAGAAGAATCTCTCCATGAGCACTGACAGGCAGAGGGAGGATTTTGGCAGTGAGGTGTTACAGTATGTGGAGGTGTGTGTGTGTGTGTGTGTGTGTGTGTGTGTGTGTGTGTGTGTGTGTGTGTGTGTGTGTGTGTGTGTGTGTGTGTGTGTGTGTGTGTGTGTGTGTGTGTGTGTGTGTGTGTGCTTATAAAAACACATTATTAATAGAAATACAAACAGAAGTGCACCGTGCTGTCGAGTAAAGTCACTGCGGAGATGACTAGGAAACCGCTGCCGTGTCACCGCGGCTGCCCCCTCGAGTCTTTCCTTCACCCTCACCGTCAGCGAGCTACTTCGACTGCATCATGTCAGTTCTTTCCCGAGAGTCCCGGCCCTGCGTACGTTGCCCGACGCCTGCCGCCTGACACCGGATGATGACGGTGGAAACGGGTTGAGCTGTTAGTGGGGGTGGGGGGGTGGGGGGGGGAGTAAGAGCAGTGAGTCAGCCAGCTTTGTAGCCACCGATGACAACACCACTGGCACCGCTATTATCCTTCGCTAAATATGTATTTTCCATCTTTGTCCCAGATGACTCACTTTTAAATATAAATCATCTGCAACACAGGTGGAGCTGAAGAATTCGTGTGAGACCCAATATATACAATATGAATTGTTATAAAGCCACCTCTGTTTTGTATTATGGTGTCTTAAATTAGAAATGTGTTTATTATTCCAATTTAAAAAGATTCATTGCCTGAATTTCTCTGGATGCATGTTGTGAAGACAAAGTTCAGTTTGGCATTACAACTCCAGGGCAGCAGCGGTTTTTTTTATTTATTTATTTATTTATTTTTTAATGAATTTTCAAGGATGTATCATGTGCTTCTGATTTTCGAATGAAAAATAACAAATCATGAGGTGAATGTTAGCAGAGCTGGTTTCAGGTATTTCACAATGCAGAGCTTGTGTCTTCTGTTATTTTTTTCTTTTTGACACTGGAGTTACGAAGTCACCTATCAGTGGAGGGCGAACCCCTTCGCACTCACCGTCGAGTGAACGTATTTTGAATGGCATTGGCCCGTTTTGAATAAAATTTCACTTGAAAGCTTCACAATTCAAATTATTCAAACTATTTAAAGATGCTAATACCACAACAACAATAGTTCCTGATTTAGGAATAACAGCTAAATGGTAGTTTCTTATCTTTTGGTCTATAGGGGCACATATGTGTTAAACATCGATGTGCTACACACTGTCTTTACTGTAAGAGTCAAAGTGCCTCCAAGCTTATAGTGTTTTTTTTTATAATGTTTTTTTTATTTTACACTATTTTGTTGTTTTATTTGCAGTCTGGAAGCTTTACGTTTGTGGTTTTAAGTGCCAAGAATTGTATCGGTATAGTTTTACGTCTCCCTTCAGCTTTCTACCAAGAACAGACTGTTTTGTGTCTGTGTCTTTTAGGTGCATTGATATCAGTGACCCTCTCCTCTGATTGGCTGAATCTTTTCTGATTGACGCACGTCCAGGACAAATACAGGTTTTCTTTATCTTGTAGCCGCCTGCTCCACGATGTAATGACTGCTTGGTGTTTTCAGCCACATAAAAGCTTGGACGGTGGGTCGCGCTGAGCACGTACACATGACGTGTGCAGAACTCTGTGACATCACAAACGTGCGGAAAGAGAAACGGCACAGTAGCTGAATCCCGGCTGCGTGCTTTCCTCTTTGGACCGAGCGTTTTGACACTTTCACAGTGTTTATATAGCGCCTGAACCTGCTTCTTGATTTATGAATGAAAATTAAAATAAAAATTTAAGGGATTAAACTCTTTGACTTCACGTTCATTTCTTAGACTTAAAGCACAACTTCAATTTTCCATTTCAGCTTATCTGCATTCATTTCTGCCTCTTGATGTGGATAACCGAGGGCTTGTTGACAGGCTCATAGACAAGAACAACGGGCGAGATGCACATTACAGAGTGAATTGTTTTTCAGGCTGGAGGCTGCTCTTCAGACTGAATTAACAGAGAATTAATAAAACAGAGGCTCGCTCTTTTCCCGGAGGGCACTTGAACAACGCTTTACTGTTGACGAAAGGTGTCGGCTGTCGCAGGGGATGAACTGGTGGCCTTCGGCCGACAGGATGCTCTCGCGTCGTTCGGTCTGCGGCGTGCTCTCCCGGCCGCCAGCGGTGACAGAAGAAGCTGCGATCTGGACCGGTGGTCAACTTAAATTGGATACAGCCTGCTTCGACAGCACTTCCAACGGTGTGATCGTGAAAACGTACACCCGTTACTATGGAGCTCTGTTTTCTCAAGGGACAGTGGCATAAAGGGTTCCCCACTAGCTTGTCAGAGAGGGGCCGATCTCTAGACGCAAGAAATGAATGTTATCTAACCAGTCTCATGTCAACAAAAGACACAAAGCAGATTGGCCGCTTCGCCGAGGGATGAATGCAGTGCTGTTTAATACCTTCTGCAATGAGCTGACCTGAAGGTGCCGGTGGGTGTGTGGATGCCTCTTTAATCAAGTTCCGTCGACACCGTTTAACGCCACTGCAGGGGGAGGTGGTTTTCCAGTGAAATTAAAGACCGCTGATGGATGCGTGTTTTACCATCAGATAACAGCGACCGTGCTGTGGGTCATTTTTCGGATCGTAAAGAAAGAAACCGAAGCATGCCAGAGAATATTTTAGTTTGCTGAACATTTCTGTGACGTTTTATAATACTTCTTACACTTGAATCACAATTCAAGTGGTTCTCTGGTGGAAGATTTACACCGTGAAATAAAACTATTCTACCACAGAAAGCTACACGTTGTAGATGTTTTGACTTCGGGAAATTATTAATATCATACTCGTAGTCAGGAGGTCTTTTCTTTAGCGGTCCAAGCAGTGAGGCCCTTTGAGAGGCTTGAAAAGGAGTTGTGATTTGTAACGGGGTGAAGATGAGCATCCAGTGGCTTCCTTGTAGTTCTTTGAAAAGCAGACAGAGGAAACAGGAAACAGGAAGCAGTCTGCGTCTTTCCTCCACACTGTCAGGTCCAGGGAGACCATGTCAGTCTCTGAGTTTGTTTTTCAACGAGGCTGTTAGCCAGTAACAATTAGTCAGGAAGCTGGAGGCTGCTTTAAGACAAAAAGGTCCAAGACGAGCTAAAAAAAAACAACAACAACTCATAACGCGTTGCTGTTTTTTGGCTCCTGCTTTAGTGTGAGTAGCTTTGATGATAGTCAGTTGTGAATTTAACTCGTATGTGGTTGGTTGCCACCATTTTTAATGTCTTAATGGGTTGACGTGAATTGAAGTGAAAATTGACTGTACTTTTATAGTATGATTTTGTCATACTGTAGATTTAATTGCATTAACCTGATATCAAAGTCTTCATACAAATCATACATAGTGACAATACTGTACGTTAGAGTCTGACTGATACTGGATTTTAGGGGCTGATACCAATGTTAGAGAGAAAAAAAAAATTTCTATCTATTTATTAACCAATATTCTTTATACGCAGTATATATATATATATAAACACATTTTGCAATGTGCAAATGGGGTTATTAAACTCTTTTGACACTTGTGACAATTGTGTAAATTCTGGGTAAAATGAGAACAAGGATTTTTTTTGGGCTTATAATTGAGATCACAATTTTTTTTCAATACAAATATTTATTGCTTTCATCTACCTAATTACAGAAGACAACTAAAAATGTGATGGTGCCTGCTGAGTTTTAAGCTTAATGAATCATTAAACATTAAAACAGTCAGCTTTAGTTTCTTATCATCACTTATTTAAACCCGTTATCAGTATTTTTCAAATATAACTCACTGAAAAGGTTATTGTTTAATTAAAATGCCTTAAGAGGTCAAACTGTACCTCATTTTGTATCTGCTTATTAATGTGTACTCATCCATTAAGTTCCTTCAATCTGACTCTTAATGCATAATTAATGTAATTTACCTTTTCGAGGACAGAGCACCGCTGAGACTTTTTTTTTTTTTTTTTTTTTTTTTTGCTCCTCTCGTTTTTGTGTTTTTGCAGATGACAGAGCCACACAATCAAAATGTAAATCACTAATCAGAAATTATGTTTTCAAAAGAGAATTCTGTTCAGCTTAGTCATATAATTGTCATGCTAGTCCCCAAATAAAAGTGTTTTTAACCAGTATGATAATTATGCTTTTGACCACATTACATTATTGATGCTGTACTGTGCCTCACTGCTTATAGTTTTCATGAAGCGTCCTTCCTTATTAAACTCTAGAGTCCTGACTGTCTGTTGATTTTACTCAGATTGTGATCTTTAATGGTGCTGCTGCTCTCATAAAATACATTAATCACTGCCTTCTTCCTTGAGAAACAATAATAAATGGCACACCTCAGTGCAATCGTAGCCTTTGTTATGAATCGTTGTAAAGTGTTGTAAATAAAATTGACCTTAAAGCTATTCATTGTAAATGTGCATGGAAACATGACTCGTACATTATCGTCCACAGATGCTGAGCTCTGACTCACTCGAGCCTTTCAATAATTACCTCTGAAAGGAAATTGAGGCAACTGTCTTTAATTTGATTTGGGCAATTAAAACAATGCAGGAACAAATTGTTTCCGTATTATTGCATTGTACTGTGTGCCAAAGGAAAACAGGACTAAACGTTCCATGAAACAATGACGTTTTCCCGTTGCCAACCTTCAATTAAGATAAAAGTGACTCAAATATGTAGATTCATTCTTGACCTTTAAACAAATCTCACTGGCTTACTGTCCTGTTCTGGAGCACACAACCCACCTTCACACTACAACAAAGATCAAGCCGATATCACAGCCAAGCGTGGAATACACCCGTCAGCGCGGTAGAGGACACCGTGTCAGTTTCACGTTTTGCCTTATCTCGGCGTGAAGAGTAAAGTGCCTCACGTTTTAGACCAAAAACCCGAAAAGGAATAGTTTGTGGTTTAGTTTAAAGGTTGCAGCGTTGGTGTAGAATTCGTGAGCTTGTGATTATAAGGAGTCGTGCTCACTGTAACGCTTACCATTCAAGTCACTCAGTCGTTGAAATCTCGCTGCTAAGCAACGGTAATGTAGAAGGCGTCTAGAAATCAATTTAGCAAAGTGGCAGGCGGGTAATGTAATAACGCACATAATGATGGAGGGAGAAGATAAGGCCGTCGGAAAAGCAACATTTTCCTCACGCATTATTTACGTTATGGAGAAAAACGTCGCATGACTAAAAATTTCAATATATTAGCTTAAAATTTAATGGAATTTTAGTTCCTATAGTCTCTGCCATTTTTGTAACAACAATGAACAAATGCCTCACAACTTCTGAACCGTGGGCATATTGAAAATATTGGGTTCCGACGTCGCGAATACAACAAGATAGGGGCGTTCGTATGGACTCTCCCGTCTGCCACGGTCACAATTTGGTCAGATTTAGGCACCAAAACGACTTAGTTAGGGTTCAGAGGAGATCACGGTTTGGATTAACCGGAAGTCATTTTACGCAAGTAACGCATTTTGCGTGCGTCTCATATGTTAGATAACGTACATTCACGTTCATTCAGTTCACGTTGACTTTTTTTTTTTTTTTTTTTCTCACACACTGGGAACACCATGTTTATTTCATCCAACCATCTCAGACTGAAGTCTTTTTTTTTTTTTTACATGAAGACAAAGACTTCACAGAGTCATGGAAGATAACGGCCTGAACCTGACAGACGGAATATATATAAAAAAAAAGACATTTGCACATTTAATTCCTTCGCCTTGCCAGAACCTACTCAACCCTTTCTGAAAGTGCGTTGTGCCGCACAACAATGTAATCTTTAAAAAAAAAAAAAAATCGCTGCTTACCCATAGTGGATTGCTTCCCAGTCAGCCTTTAACAATTATTTAAGAATGCCAGGTAAGCAGGATACGAAGAATATTAATGAATCATCAGAGTCTATCTGTGAATTTTTTTTTTTTTTTTGTATTATCTCTACAGTGACAGGAGACAAAAAGGGAATCCAACAGGCACAGTGAGGCGGTTAAATCTTCAGCACTGTCGCCTCACAGCAAGAAGGACACAGCACGCTTCCTGTTTCATTTCACACCAGAAGACTCATATGCTCACTGCTTATAAATCAAAAGTGTGGCTCTGAGGAGGGATTTAGAATTTGTCTAATTAAACTTCTGCAAAGTTCTTCAACAACAAATGGAAATTACTTTCTGCGCAGGTGACGGGGAAAGCCTCTAATCTTGTTCAAACTCATTGTTATTGTTTGGAAAAATCCAAAGGCTTGTTTCCCCCCTTTTTATGCGGTGGTGCGAGTCGTGAGGTGACCGTGCATTTCTGAGTAGCTGGTAATCACAGCAGAAAACAGAGTTTCTGATTCATCTGGCAGCAGCTTAGTGATGGAGGGCTTGAACAAACAAAAACAAAACAAAAAAGGAGAAAAGCACTCCTCGTCCATGTGTGTGCAGCGCCTGCTGATTCGGTCGTGGTACAACAGGTCAGAGAAATGAGTGCAGCAGCTCCTGATAAAGCTTGATGAATGACCAAGCAATCCTTTGTGAGAGTTATACCTCTGCCCTTGGACTGACCTCATCTTTGTTAGAGGCTGAAGCACGAGCCCTGTTTCCTTTGTTTTACTGCTCGGCTACACACTCAGCAGCATGCGAGGACAGGATTTTGCTTTAGTCAGTTAGACGAAACACAATTTGGACTTTGGCAGATCTGTGTCCCAGGTGGGTTCTTGGTTACTATGTAGGACTCTAGTGGACCCGTGAATACCTTTGCTGCACACATCGAAGCATGTAATACACCCATCGGTCCACTAGAGGATATCATGCCAGTGTCACGATTTGCCTTGCCTTGGCGTGAAAAGTACATTCATGTATGACCGGGGGTGTGTGTGTGTGTGTGTGTGTGTGTGGAGGAGAGGGGGGGTAACTGGCACAGTATGCTCTCGTGATCCGACAGGGGGTTTAATCACTTTGCTGTGATTCCCGGTCGGGTGTTGCCGCCTTAACCCAAATAAAATGATCAAATTATTAAATTCCCATGACACAAAAATCGTAATTCTTTAGACAAAGATCTGCAGGATATTTTACTTGTCATTGCTCAGGAAAAGGCAGATTTTGCTTTACCATTATTTTTTTTTTAGTCTACATACTCCTCATACTGACTCATGTTCAAGAACACTGACAACAACATGTGGTTCTGTGAGCCACATTTGCAATTTATTTAAATGCAGCTATTCTGGTGCTACTTGCCACTTCCCTGATTGCTTGTTGCATACAGTCACCTTCCCACCTCCTCCTGCCTCCCTGCCATTTCTCACAGAAGATACTTGATCTGTAATATCTGCAACTGCTTTCGTTTGACTGGTAGAAGCGAGGACAACAGATCCATTCCAGGAGAAAACAGTGGTCGACATAACGACTCTGATTCATCACATGGATGCGTCTGTTTTGAGTCGAGGGGAATCACTGTGCCGATCATTCAGACAGACGCAGGATGGGAGGAGATTCATCTTCCTGTTAAAGCAGGAAGGACTGGCCGTCTTCTCGCAGCGTAGCATTGCAAACAGGAGTCTGCCTGTCGTTGGTATCCTGCGACTGTCACAACACATTAATAATCTTCTACTCCTATCTTATTGTCAAATTTACTGGGACACATCCGTTTAGAAACAAAAGAGACGATGAAGGGGACAATAAATAGCCTCAATCTCACATACTGTTTAAACCAGTGTGCTGAATAATTTTGTTTAATTTTGTCCAAAAATTGCAAGACATATGCAATACAAAGGCACACAAACTTCTAAGTTGTTACTTTGTTAGTAGTATGTGCTTATTAGTCCATTATGAATAAGTTAGAGCTGCAAAATCTTAAAATACAAACAAAAATGTCTGTTGCTCCCCAGCCTTATTTGAGGTCTGGTGATAGAATGAAAACAGCATTAATTTGGTTTATTGTGTGGCTCATACAACAGGTTGAAAGATTGAGGTAGATTCAAAATGTTGCTTAAAGGCTTATCGCCACAATTAATCAATGCATTTTCCTAACCCCACTTAATGTGTCCGCATTGCTCACTGCAAAATTTAAATCTGCGTTTGCTTTCACTTCTCAGTGGGTCTGTGATATCTGCTTTGCGCCGGCAATCAAGCCGAAACCCTTCGCCTCAAGAGACTGTTAAGATTTGATTTAAGTAATGATTTGTGTTTTCATTTATTCCAAACAGAATTAAAACTGCGTTAGGAAAGATCTGTATGTTAAAACAAACCCACCTAAGCAGCCTTAAATCCCAAACTGAGGATGTAACGAGAAGGCCGGTGATCAGAGCTGATGAAACTATGGTCCGACATAGAATCTGCTTCACACACAAAAAAGAAACAAAATACAGACTTACATTTTCTTTTAAAACTAAAGATTGCGTTATAACTCGGTATGCGGTACAGACACCTTTATAATCACCGTCAACATACATGACTGCACCCTGTCTCCTAATCAGCCAATCAAAGAACGCTGGAGTCACTAAAGGTAGCTGAGCTTTTTACAGTATTTATTCACCGTGTCCACCTCTGTTTGCCCCCTGAAGGAAGACACGTACTGCAACCCCTCAGAATTTAAATTGAATTAACATTACAATTAGAATAAATAGTTGCATGCACACTTTTAGGGGAAATAGTTTTAGCAATTTTACTTGCATGCTGGCAATCCTTTGCACATTTCTTGACGTGAAGTTTAATCCCCTATTTCCTCACCAGGCACCGTCTGTCAATCATGCACAACTCAAGCTGATTATCATCTGCCAGCTTTTGTCCCTGGGAAACCATGTATTTTAGGGCTCCTCTTTTAGTGAATGCCGAGCATCAATTGATCATTCTGAATGTTCATCAGGCACATGTTCATTTTCTGTTCTTAGTTCCCTGAGCTGATGATTAGATGTCTTCTGCTGTCTTTGATGATCAGTGTTAGTGTCATCCACATGGAGGGCCTAAATGCAGGACGCTGACAAAGGTAACAGATAATAGAAAAGGAACTTGTTTTCATTCTCCACAAAGACAAGGCAATGTTGGGGTGGACTGATGAGGTAGGGCAGGCAGGGCTAGTGCAGTCAGTGGCAGAGGAGAGGAGATTGATGGGAAATGAGAAATGAAGCAGGGTAGTGACCAAACAGGCGAACCTCCTGAACACAGGGGGAGCAAAGTGAGTTACAAGACTCGAGGAATAGAACTTCGATCGACTATCTAAGCAGCCAAGAGGGAGCTGTAACACTCGGTGATCCAGCAAAAACGGGACGGAAGCGCTGGGTGCAGAAGCAGAGGAGCTTGATGAGCTGAATGTCTGCTGATGAGTCAGGAGAGTTAATCGGGAGCATGTGAGGGAGAGCTGGGAGCAGAAGCAACCGTGCTAACGGTCACACGGACAGACGCTCTGCTCCAACTGTACTTGTCCACTCACTTACTACTGTATATAGACTTTGTTACATTGAGCAGTCATTTGGGGATAATGGCAGACAGCTGTTGATGAATTTCGGACACTACTTGGCCAATTATTATCTCTGTCTCTCAAACAAAAGGTAGAACATCTGCACCACGTAAGGCCACGGACACCAACGATACTACTTTCGGACCAAGTGGCAAACCAAGCGTGACGTCACCCGTCGGTTAGTGGACTGCTGTTCTGAAGCCTCGAGTTTGGATTTTGGTTAAGACCTCCTTTGTTGTGTTAGCGATATGTTAATTATTAGTAGCAATATGCTCACGTCAAACATACCGACCTCCTGAACGGGACATCCTCTGTAATTACTGAGTTCAGTTGGTTAAACAAACGGAATATTCGTGCTCGCTATCGAAGACAAAGCGATGGCCTTTCTTCTCAAGCAGCAACACTGGGGTACCAGGCTGTAATGCGTCATGGTCCAGTTCGACTGACGTAGGGTACACCTCCTGTAAACTACATCTCGGTGTGCCTTACGACGATTTTGTAGCCCACTATATACTTCTGAAATTTACAGTTGAGATTTCGAAGCGCTCCCATCTTTCTTCACCCTTGCTTAAACGCAGTAGCAGCTGAACTTGAGAGCGTTCAGACGGTCTGGCTTTGAAAACAATTATGTGTGAACATGAGAGTGCTCAGGAAGGTGTACGGCTTCAGCGTCTAACCCTTTAGGTAATGGCTGTTTCTGTCTAATGGGATTTTTTTTTTCTGTCGTAGGCCTCCTGAGGAAATGTCTTTTGCTTTTCTTTTCTCTAATTTACACTTTCAGGTTTTCAGATGCTACACTACACACACACACACACACACACACACACACACACACACACACACACACACACACACACACACACACACACACACACACACACACACACACACACACACACACACACGCTTGACTGTAATCGCCATTACACGCTATCACTGTCAGACGGCTGACCTGATGAACTCACCAGTCTTACACGTAAAAACATGTTTTAACAAGCAGCCACAAAGATGGAAGGACACCTCAGCGGCGCAAATCATAGCCTTCGTTTCAGTGGACTCCTGACACCTGTTCAGAGCGCAAACACTGGATGCGATCCATTCAGCCATGCCAGAGTACAAAATGTGAAGTCAAGGCAAAGGCAGGCGTGGAAAACTGCTTAACTGGAGAGCCAGCAGCTGGTACGTTGAATCCCTGGCTGAATATCTTATCACATGATAAGCAAAACAGTGGCAGGTGGTGTGGCAGGAGCCGTGGCGATGCTCCTTGTTAAGGATGATTTGTACCAACGTGTGTGTGTGTGTGTGTGTGTGTGCGTGCGTGCGTGAATGAGGGGCAACAATTGTAAAGCTATTTGCTCGATTAAGAAGCTGTTAAGTGCAGTCAGGAAGATGTCGTGGGTAACTGCTTTTAATGATCCGGAATTTAAAGAAAAACACAAAACACCTGTTGTGGATGTCCAAAAAAATTATATTAATATTATGTTGATCCGCGTGATATGGAGAGGCTTCTACAACACATCATCATGATCCCAAAAATACTTCCAAAGAGAAACTCATCAGATTAATGAAAGCAAATCATGATGAATAGATGATTAGCATTTGAATAATGATAATATACATTTTTTTAAACAGTGTACAAATATAGGTGACCGTGGTGGCACCAGACTTCAACTGCATTTTGTGCAAGCAATTGTTTTTAAAAGGTTGCCGGGGTGCAACTGCCAAAGAAATGAGTGTTTAGGAAAAATAATAATCTGGTCAATTTAGAAATTGGAATCAGAGTTAAAGTCCGAAGGAAAATATGTGCAAACTACCTCTGCAATGCTCGAAAAGCAACGTTTCCACGGGCACCTTGATGTCAGGCTGCTGGTAACATTGTGTAACGTGGGCAGCGAGTCTCACTTTGCTCCAAGTGAAAGTGCTGATTAGACACCAGATGAAGCAGAGAAGGCAGAGGAGACACAGGAGACAGGTGAAACAGGCGTTTCCTTGGCTGAGATGAATGAACAATGAACTGAGGAGCAAGATGCACGGTGTACATTGTGCAGCGGCGTTGCCAGTGATTGCAACGCAAAGTTTGCAAACAGCTTCAACAAAGTTGGAGCGTGAAACTTTTCAACATCACGCCAAAGCTCTGCAGGGAAAATCTGAAATGTGTCTACAGAAGAAAAACGGGCGACGGATGAACCTCTGCATTTTAATTGTGTTCAGGCACGCTTTGCTTCCTGCTTTTTCTCAACCATTTATAATGTGAGTTTTGCCCTTTGCCCCCCATTAAATGGTGCTGCCTTTTCTCTCTCACAGGTCTCTCTCTCTCTTAATGTCACCATAATTACGCTCCTACCTGATGGTAACAGAAGACTGCACGCACAGTGCATGACGAAATGAACGGGCCTATTAATAATAATTATTTTTGGACACAGTGGGGTTTCATACTGTGCATTCGTGAAGCTCCGCAGCAACTGAGACTGTCCCAACTAACTGTGTCTCGGCATCTCCAGCTAGTCTCGTTTGGTACAGCTATTTTACTGTCAACATCTTCGGGTGGACCTGTGAAGTTACCTGGCTTGTGTACATTGAGAGTTGTCCCAAGTCACCTCTGCAGCATGTTTTGGTTAAGATATACAGCTATGTGTTAATGTCTTCATTTATCTCATGGATTTGACCCTCTTGATTTAATTTGTCTCTAACAGAAATGGTCCCATCACCCTAACATCTGCACATATATGACAAAAGATGAACTTTTGTTTTTCTTTCAACTTAAAATTATATATATATATATACACGTGTATGTGTATATACCATTATTACAGTGCATTAAGAAAACAAACAAAAAGCTATTCTTGCTAAAGTTTTTTTCTGCCTAGTAAAGTGAAGCTCATAGTTCAAACACAATGTAATTCATCCATTCAGTGTTTGTAAACTGGTTGAACTCGACATGACTTCATGACTTGCACATTTAGGCAACCGAGATTGGTTGAATTTAAGTTTTGGTATCTCTTTAACTGTAAATTAAAAGTCACCCCACTGAAAAGGGCGTCACCTTTGTTTTGTGTTCAAAGTGGAATGCAAACAATGAAAATCAACAAGTTTTATGGCAATTAACAAATACAATTAATGTAAAAACCCTTTCCCATTATTTGTTACCGTCATGATATTTCTTTTATTTTCAGATAGAATAGAATAAAAACTGTTCTCCCAAAAGACTGAGAACCTCCTAATGCTCTGACCTTTCTGTGGCAGTCAGTCTTAGTCTCACCCGGGGTCTAAATCCCGAGCCGGAAAAGAAAAGTGTGACCTTCTGGTTGAAACATAATCAATGACCGTCAAAAGGATTTACTCATCTACAGCTTTCCTTTGTTTTGAATGAGCTCTTCCCTCATGCGGCGTCTCATGAATGAATGCTTAACATTTGCTGCAGTTTATTTGCTGGGGATAGGACAAAGAGCGTATAAGACTGTTCACTAAAGAGAGTGTTGGCACTGTAAATGTAATGAATTCGACAGATGGAAAACATCACGAGTTAGACAAAGAGGATGCGCTCTCAAAAGATTGTGCCTCAGTAGTTTATCATGACAGTGTTTTTTTATTTTCTTGTTCGATACGTTCAGCTCCCGTCAAAAATTTGGATTCTGTCTCAATCTTCACAGCTTCGGCCACAGACACAGACTATCCAGTGATTAATTCATTTTGACAATGTCATGTCTCGTTTATCATTTATTTGTAAGATATGTGCCCCGGTGCGATCCCTTAAAAAAACGTTTCCCACCTCGTCCACCTGTCAGGTCGAGCTCAGCGCTGCTGCACTGAAAAGGATGCAGTGTAATGTTAACAGAAGCAGATTGTGTGAATGAACGCTCCTCAGATTCAGTAACACATTCTGGTGCTACTTTCCTGTTGAAACGAGCGCTTTTTTTTCGTTATCAGAGGTTACCTTTTGTGTTTTTCCTGCATTTATAAAGACTTTTACGCTTAAAACACAGTCCAAAAAAAAAATCGGAGAATTGCACAGAGAATTCCTGCTTTTTTTAAAATATTTTCTCTGGATGTGGCGACTCAGTAGTGCAGGACAGGAGGCTAGACAACAACACAAGTCAGTTATTATGGAAATATATTCTGTATATTTGAAACTTCTCTTTGCAAATGGCCGCAGAAATATCGAAATCGGCCTGCTGTGCCAGTGAACCTGCTCCTGTACAGAGTGAGGAGAGAGGTTGTGATGAGGTCTCCAGTTATCTTGGACGCCTGCCTGTCTTTTCTCACCGGGTGATGTGTTCTTGTGGAGGCCTGAGTCGCTGGTCAGATGAAACAGCCAGCGGGCTTTTGGAGATGCTCGTTGGATGGAGTCGATCATCTGTGAATGAAACGGGAGGGTGAAAATGGGGAGACCGGGTCGAAGAAAGACAGATAAGGAGAAATACACCGGCTGATTTGCTTCCGAAAGCAACAAAACATCACATTCACAAGTCATAAAGCTTTGCTGAAAAACATTTTGTACACTCCTAACACTGCCTGTGTAGAGCGGAGCTGCAGAGAAGGCTGACAGACCGTTAGAACGGGGGGGTGTAAACGGGAGTGTAATCTCTTGCTGCAGTGATATTCAGAAGTTGACTCCAGTATTGAAAACTTTACAACAAAACATTGATGGAGGACCTTCAGGACAGCACATCATTTGTTTTATCAGGTTTGTTAGAACAAAACAACAAACACGAAGGACTGAAATAAAACTCTTGCTTTTATTGTCCTCCTGCTTCTGTCACACTCACAAACATAAGTGGCAAAAAAAAAAAAACTGTCAAACTGTGCAGGAAGGAAAACAATCACAAACTTGTCAGATATCACATTTCGCCTCCTCTCCTCGACGTGTGGCGAATCACAACGTCGACGCCTGGCGTCTTCCTCGGAGCCTCTGTGACTGTTGACACGGCCCCTCGGTTGTGTTCGCTCTACTGCCGTGGAGAGCCTCCTGATAAACCCAGAGCCTGGACAATTTCTTATAAAAACAAGGCAATATTTGCAGAACAAACTAAGTGCCATATGGGCCTATTTTCCAGTCTGCTGCCTTTGTTCTGTTGTTTTCATCCAGCAGCAGATTAAACCTTAAGAATCCACCAGCTTTACTTCACTTCTGTTTTCTTTATTTACGCGGGGACTCCTCGGGGAATCCTCCTGACACCTTTTAAAGGCCTCATCTGCAAGAAATAATGAGATATTGACATAAACAATATCCACATAAAACATCGTCTGAACATTTTCCCCTTTGTTGTGGATGTTTAACTTTTTTTCTTTTTTTTTTTTGCCTCACCTGAACAATTATCTGCGGACCGGCATTGTTAAACTCCACCATCTCTGTGGCTGCGGCCTCGCGTGCCCACAAGGCCACCGAGCGTAGGTAGAACCTTAGCTGACATTGTGTTTGAATAACAACACACTGTTTCCCATTGAGGAGCTCCCGGTTGCCTAGGAGATGCAGCGGACCCTGACAGACAGGACTAGATCTGATGCTGTGTGATCGAGGATGTGATAGCTGAGTCTTGTTCTAGCTGACGGTCCGTCTGGGGCCTTCATCACCACAGTCACCTCACCCAACCTAAAAGTTAACGTCAGACGAGACGGTAGGAAACCGACTCTGTCCTCGTTCTGTCGGAGCTTGTTTGGTTAAAGCGGTCATAGTTTATTGTTGAAACGTGTAAAATGACCTGTTTTAATGAGTGTGACAATAAATGAATCACTGTGACATCAGTTTAACATTATAGCTCAGATGAGCTGATAGAAGAGACTGACAATGTGCACTAACCGTGAGGGACAACATCGCTGTAGTTTTCCTCCAGTGATTTAAATGTGTAGCCTGATAACAGAAATATTCAATTCAATTATATTCTATTTATGTAGCGCCAAATCACAACACAGGTTATTTCATGGCACTTCACACATCAAAGTCCTTACAGCAAGACTTTACAATATTATACAGAGAAACCCAACAAAAGATGCAGTCGGGAATGGCGTTGCTGTGTCTTTGTGATGGAAATCTTGCAAGCTGGTTACCTCGTGACGGTAGGTTCAGGTGTTTATTGAGGCACTACAAGAAGTGTAATGCCACCTCGGTTCTGATAATTGACCTCCCTCGTAGGACGTATTTAAACCCATACAAAACCAATACCACATGTCCAAAACAGGATTACTCCAACCGGTGCTAAATCATAAACGCTAACTCGTGTACCTGCGTCTCGTGTTTCACAGGAGATACTCTTCCAAGGCCTCGTTCCCCAGAACAAAAACACTGACTGTTCACTCCTTCGCCTGGAGGCTCGGTCCATCTTATGTTTACGTCCTTGGACCACTTCAACATTACAGATCCTCATAGCACGCTCAACCTTTATTAGGTAATACTCCAGTTGGAACAATTTTATCTGGTTTTTACTGCTTCGCTGACACTAAACATTCAGTGTTGGTATTTTCTTTTCTTTAGCAGCATGATTAACACTGTTAACACTGAGCACAGATTCCAGAGTATGGCGGATGAGTCATTTCAATAAAGAGCAACCTTAAGCAGCATAAATTAAAGAAATGACTCGTGCTTAATTTAAAAACGCATTAAAAATAATCTGAATATTTATTTACTTTTATTCATTATTAATAATAATACATTATTCATCTAAAATAATAGTGCTCCGACCAACTAAAAACCACCGAGATCTGCAATGAGTTATAATAATGGTTTACATTTTTTTAAAATTTCGTTTTAAATTAAGACACATTGATGTTATTTCCAGTAACACAAACTACCAAAACAAGACTTAGTTTCATCTCCATTTCCAGCCATTAGAGCGAAAGTGTAAAATTAGACATTCAGACAGAGATAGATAAAATGGGAGGATGTGATCTGTAGTTATCTGAGCAGCGACGTGCTGGAGGCCCGTTGAGAGTCTCTTCGACATATGATGCTGGCCTCGGTCCCAGCTCTTGGCCTTTTCCAGGGGGAGTTGTCCAGAATGAGCCTCTTCATGTTTCTGGCTCCTCCTCCGCCAGGAGCTGGCTGGGACTTGATGGTCCATCTGGACAAGCTTACCGCCGCTCTGTGCAGCTCTCTCCACTCTGCCACCTCATCAGATCTGTTTCCACTCTTACCTTCCCATCACATTTCAGGTGTTTAACTTACTGGCAGTTTATCAGCAGATCAAGTCAGTTTATTTGTGGAGCTCGTTTAAAGCAGCACATGTCGACCAAACTGCTTTAGAGAGCTGAAGTTATTGGAGTATTTGATTCATTATTACAATCCAAGAACTAGAATTGTCAAGTTGCAGTTTACATTGATGTCTGTCCAGAGTCATAAAATACACATATAATACACGTGTTTACATGCTTGGTCAATAAACCTGATTAACAGTAGACAATAGGACAATAGGAAAGAGCTTTACCGCAGGTCGTTTGTTCCGACGGCCTTCAGACTGTTCAACACCAGCCTCAAATGATCTAGCACTGTATGTCATAGCATCTGACACTTTTTTTTCCATCCCAAGTCGTATCTATTTATTTGTGTGTATAGTGTGTGTGTGTGTGTGTGTGTGTGTGTGTGTGTGTGTGTGTGTGTGTGTGTGTGTGTGTGTGTGTGTGTGTGTGTGTGTGTGTGTGTGTGTGTGTGTATATATTATTCATTGGTCTTACTTTTTCCCCCCAAAAAAATCTTTTTAGCGATCTTATTTTTATTGTACACGTATTTATAATTTTTTCTTATTGTGTGCACCTTTTTTTTTTTTTTCTCCTAACTATGTTTCTGTGCTGCTGTGATGACTAAATTTCCCCACCGTGGGATTAATAAACTCTTATCTATCCATCCATCCATCCATCCATCTATCTAATTCTCATTTTTAAATAAAAGTACATATTTTGGACTTCATTTTGTAAGTTATATTCTTGGGCCTCAGTTGGGGCTGAGAGCCAAATGGACTAACGCCAGCCTTAAACTTCGTGCTAAGAAGAGAAGTAAAGACAGTAAAACAATGCTTATGTTGACTATGTTTTTAAATGTCACCAGTAATGAAATTCTGCCTTAGAGCACAGCAGTATTAGGCAATACTATAGATAAATCATTACAATGAAAAGGCTGCATTTGATGGTTCCATGAAAAATTACATTTCTTTGTGTAAGTGCCCGAAGGCTGAAATCAAGTCATTATGCAGTTCAAGTTACAAAACGCAATTTCTTTCCTTGAGGGATTGAAGTAGTAGTTTTTCAGCCTCCTTCCCTTTTAGTTTGTCAAGTTCCCACTCAAACACTTCAGTCACCTTGATGAACTATCATCAGTCAGAAAGCTGCCTACATGCACACTACTGTATTTAGTCTGAGCTCAGACTCTCTGCAAAGTGCTCAACTCAGTAATGAATCATTATTACATATAATTTATTTGCTATATAAGAACTTTTCCCGCCAGAAACTAAAAAAAAAAAAAAAAAAAAATTTTTTTTTTAAAAAATCAAATTTTATAGCAGTAAGTGGCAGTAAAAGCAGCAGTGAGAACTTTATCTTTGTTCTGGCCTTTAGATAAATCATCAGTAGGATTTTTCAAAGCAGGCTCAAGTTATACAAACATGTGTCACATAAATCTACATCATTTGATGGCATCCCTGGGCTACAGAGACCTACTGTATGTTGCACGGCTGGGTCTGAAAAGTGAAGCCAATGTGGAAGTGCCCTGTAAGTGCATTACCACGGAGGTAAAAACCTCGGGCTCCAATAGACTCCCATTCAAAAAGCATCAACTTCGCTCATTCAATACAAAGTCAAGAAACTTTTTTCACAACTCATTATGGTGTCATTCACTAAATCCACTCCTTCTGATCAGTTTTCTGGTGGTCCTTTTAAACAAATAATTCAACAATTAATCAGGTATCAGGCTTCAAACACAGCTATGTTTGCTCTGTGCCAGGTGTGATTGACATGTGTCGGCTGGAGCCCATCCCAGCTCACTTTGGGCAAAGGCAGGGTGCACCCAGTCCATCACATACTGTATAGACATTCACACCTAAGGGCAAGCTGTAGAATCACCAGTTAACCTGATGATTAACCAGTTATCTGTAGATGGTGGGAAGAAGCCACACAGGCACAGGGAGAACATGCAAACTCCACACAGAAAGGTTTCAAGCCCAGAACCTCGTCGCTGTGAGGCGACAGTGCTAACCACTGCACCACTGCGCCTCCTCTTGTTGACACATTCACAATCAAATAACCACTAAATCTCCTGCTACCTACTGTCAAAGCGTGAGTCTGTCTCCGACTTCACTGCACCGCCCCGCGGCTCCTGAGAGGGTCACTCTTCACCGACGCTTTACTGCTGAAAGTAAACACAAACTTTCGAAGGAAGTGTCTTTTATTGAAGACATTGCCTTGAGAGAGAAGCTCAATAGGAGCTCACAAAGACAGAAGTGTGTTGATTAAATTAAATTATAATTACGTGGTTAGGTTGCTTTCATCCCTTTTTTATTAAAAGTCCTTTACACCTACAGATACTGGAGCTTTATTGATAAAACAGCATGATCAAAAGGCTTTTTGGGAGGCCTAACGCCTTTGGTGTGTGTGTGTGTGTGTGTGTGTGTGTGTGCGTGTGTGTGTGCGTGCGTGCGCGTGATCTGGTGTCAGCGGTGTGAGGAGGAAGGGTTTGTGACTCAGTCGAATTAATAGTTGCACATATCCCAGCATTAGTCACTTAAAGAAAAGAGACGGGATTCAGCTCCTTGTGTTTTCTCCCCGTTGACTCATAGTGACTGACGGGGTGGCCCACGCAGTCTACAAGTTTTTATGTTTTGAATTCATCTCCAACTCCAAGTCAAACCCCATTCTGTCATAGATGTGATGTGTTAGCAAATGATGTGGGCTGTTTTCAGGGGCAGAAGTTCAAGGCGCTCTGAGGCCTCTAACACCGCAGTGACACTTTTGATGCTATCAGAAGACAAATTATCTGAAGTTGAGTTTCTCCTTTTCATAACTTGGCATTTCGTAATCCGGACTTTCATTTTTTTCAGACAAGTGTATTTCCCTGCATCAGTGTGTGTTTGTGTGTGGGTGCCATCTGCTGGTCATATTTGGCAGCACGTCATACAGCAGCTGTGTTCTCGTTAGTGAGGTCACTGCAGTGACCCCTCCTGAGTTAAATCAGTACTTTGGCAGTCGGCCTCCCAGACTACTTTAATGCCTCATTAAAATGGATGCAGAGGAAGAGAAACCTAATATCAAAGTGAATAATTAATAGTGGATTTATTTTTTTGATTTGCCATGAACATATTAATTCTATTTTGATATAATTAGAGGGATATATAAAAGGCAATAACTGTAGGTTAGAAGTGTTAATCACACTGAGGCCCCTCACATAACTATTTACTACAGTGATATAACCTGTATTGTAGGTAGCCCTTAGGAGCCGTAACGTTTGCTGATCTAACACTTGGTATCATTTAACGGACAAAGAGCATTACCAACAGAAACTGTGAACTGATCAACATAAAAACACTGCGGTCACACTGTTTGATTGACAGGGGATCTACGCAGAAGCAGCGCAGCAATGAACACATCACAAGTACAACAAAGCCACTTAAGAAGAAAGTAAAAGTAAAAATAAAGTTTTGTTTTGTACGATTTAAACTGATTAGATATATTGGGGGTGAAGCAGCTGAAAATGTTTGAGATTCAACATGTGATTTGCATTTCCATTTTCCTGATCTATGTTGTGATGCGCGGGTTGTAAATCTGAGACTGAGAATTTAACCTAGAGGTAAAAAAAAGCATGTGCTCTCAAATCACAACTATAGTCAAAGTATCCCAGACTTATTTTTACTTTTGTTTCCTGCTATCGCAATCCGGACAAACACTCCTGTTATCAAACATTAAAACAACAGTGTGTTCTATTTCAGACATTCACAGATCATAAAAGTTGTCGATCAACATCTTTTATGATGTGTGCATGTCTGAAATTGAACACACCGTTGTTTCAATGTTTGATAAGAGTGCGCTGAGGCTCGCTGAGGCTCACTGAGGTTGTGCAATGCAACATGTATTTACAGCGTGCTACTTATCGAGGGAAATGTTGAGGTACAGATTCAGCTTGTGTCTTTTGGCTGAAGTCACAATTTTTTGTTTTGGGTGGAGGAGGTTTGGGTCAGCGGCTGTCGTTGGGTCAGAGATGAAACTCTGCTTGATCTCTGTTTTTCCATCCACCCGTCAGCCCTGCTGGGAAAGCACTGTTCACTTGAGATAGCAGTAAGTTTAAATGACATTTCCAGGGTTCCTGCTATCTTTTATCTCAAGCAGGCTCTGTTTTTAGACAGGGCGGGGCCCCCAGTGACCAGCATCATGAAAACCTATCAAGGCTGCGGCCCGTCGATGCTCCACAGCTCTGGTATGTGTCTGTACGGTCCTAGCTGTAATCACTGGTTAATGTTTGTGCACTGATGAGCAGAGGAAGGAGGCAGATGTAAACTGGTGCGCCTGCCGGTTGCCAGCGTACTGGGAGTGCTGGACCAAGCTCGTTCCCCTGTGGCACGAGCTAACAGCGCTATAATTCAGGCCTGGCCATATTTAGGCAGAGCCCACTGCTATGTAAACAGAGCTTACCGCTGAGGGGAAGGCTCACTCCCGCACTCGTGTCCTTGTCCATCAACGGGGCTTGCAGATGGCTCTGTATGGGAGGTATTAACGATTCACAAGCTGTAAAGTAAAAGTGGATCTGAAGAAGAATTTAGAGACTCCCGTACGTGTCTCTGAGTGTGACAGCATCATCGGAATGAGAGTTATTTGATGTATTCCTCCTGAAGAATGCCGCTCCTCTGAGATGGACCACTCGGACTACCTGTCGGGAATAAGAAGGCTGCACAAGAGAAGAGCGTGAAAGTTTTGTTGAACCCTAACACGGCAGCATGAGTGAGGCCCTCTCCAGAAGCCCGGAGGAGGCTGGTTCCTTCCCAGTCAGCAGCACTCAGCCCATCAAGCTGAGGCCGCGGTCGCAGTCCGGCTCGCCCCGCGGATCCCCGAGGATGTCCCCCTGCGACTCTCCACGTAACTCCCCCCGACACTCTCCGCTGCTGTTCCGCAAGCTCCTCGTGAACCGCAGCATCGCTCTGCAGCGCCGCTTCACCCTGGCACACACACCCAGGTAGTGTTGATAATTACCATCCTCTGGCATGGATATTACACGATTAGGATTTACTGTATGGGACTTTATCTTGAGCACTTGAAATGTTTAGGATAACAATGAATTCGAGAGGTAATTTTCAGTCTCTGACCCTGCTGAACTCCAGTAAACCCTAGTGCATGGATTTGTGTCAGGAGCTGATAGGTAATGGGGCACAATGTCACTAATACAGAAGCTGCTTTTTCACGTCATCAAAACGCGTGTCATGGGATGGCTTTGGCATTAAAAAAGCCCCATTGTCTGATGAGAAGGTAACTGTGGGAAACCATGATTTTGTTGACGTCGGGATCGGTGTCGACTCAATGGACCTCTTTGTTCCTGCAGTGAAAGAGAGGGTCTTGTTCTGTGCCTAAGGTGTTCAACAGGCACAGGTCATATAATGTTGAGGAGGGAGGCGGGGTGTGCCAGCAGAGGGACTGCTCTCTGACCTGAGGTTTCTGTTTAGCAGAGACAAAGCCGAGGTGGATTTGAGACAGCTCACCACAGTAAACACAGGACTGACGCATAATGCTCATGACTGAAAACAGGCAGCCTGTGTCTCTTTTACGTCAGAACAGATCAGGCTGACTGTTCGAGTTACGACGGAGCCCGAATGTTTATAAAAAATAAATCTGCTGAACTGCACTTTTGCGTTTTGATGGATGGGAGATTAGTAGTCATCTCAGAAATACAGGTGAGGTTTAGATATAAGTGATTTTATGAAGTCATTTTCGAAATTTGTGAAATAGAAATGCACCCTGCCAGTAAGAGAGAAAGCAGTGGTGGGTAGTGATGTAGGAAATGGATTTTCCATCCACATAAGCGTGACCTGTGGGGCAACTGAGGAAACTCTGAGAAATCTGCATGGAGGGAAAAGCACATGGCTGTCTGAAGTCCTCATTTCTCTGTCTCCTCTGTAAACACACACACACACACACACACACACACACACACACACACACACACACACACACACACACACACACACACACACACACACACACACACACACACACACACACACACACACACACAGAAAACCATTTTTTGGGTCACGAAAGCAGAAACTTATACATCTACAAGTGTTTAAAATTATTCGACAAAGCCATTTTGCCATTTTCTTTGTTGCTTACAGACAGATGTTTCATCAAAAATTCTGAGAAGTAACGTTTCCCATAGCTTTCACCACACTGTTGTCGTCATTTGACGTATTAACATGCTGTTACCATGAGCCTGGCAATATCTCTTTCATGTGCCTGCAAGGTGTTTGAAATAACAGCGTTGGTGTTTGAAACAACAGCGCTGGTTTCTTCCTGTGGCTTTAATTTGAACCCACGTCATTGTCAGTTTTACGCACACGTGCAAGATTTACATATAAAGCGACAAAGCATTACTAAAGTTACAATTTGATGTTGTGTACCATTCCGATTCAAATTACTTTGGTCGCATATTTAGAGCTGACCACGGGCTCCAGAAGCATTACTACGCATTAATCCAGTTAATGCTCCATCCCGCTCGACCAACACATTTCCTATTCAACTGATGAGAAGAGTTTCCTCTCCAATCTAACACACTGGCACAGAACAAAAATAACAGTGAGCCACATGGCGTCTCTTTGTCGGTTGTGTCAAAGAGTAAAATCATGCAGATTTTTATGTTCATGGTATTCTCTCTGGAGCGCGATAAGACAGAGCGACTTCCAGAAGGCTTTGACTCACAGATTTTATGTAAGCTCACCATCATATAGGGTTCACTGCCTCAGGATATAACCTACAGTATATTAATGTAGTAGAACAAATACAATCTGTTGTATGATGCAATCTTATGATAAATCACCACGATATAAACAACTAAACCGTATATTGTAGCGAAACAGACCAACATTTTAAAGTAAAATACACATTTCACCAAAGTGTTTAATTACGGAGGCTCTGAATCGATGTCACTCATGCTTTCTTTTCCGATACCCCGGACCGTTTGCCTGCCTGGCTGTCTGCCCGTAACTATGTAGAGGAAGCAGCTTGTAAACATGATGTGTTTATGTCATCCATCGTGACATTTTAGTGATGTCATTGTGCTGCCTGCTCGAGTCATGTTTAAACGTCTCAGTGTGGTCAGCTTCTGTGGCCTCAGGCATCTTCCCCAGTATCGTCAGGTTTAATATGAAACACAACTCAGTTTAAACCAGGCATAAAATATAATCCTGCAAATGTAAGAAGCAAAATAAAAGACTGCAAATGGACGAGGACAGAGAATACATCTTTAAACTGTTTAAAGTTCAGAGTCATTTCTTGTCATTGTAGTATTTTATAAAGAAAAACATTTTGTTCTTACATTTGTCCTATATTTGACAGACGGCAGATAAGAGGTATTAGGACATATGATAAGAAAATTAAAATCATGAAACATGGAAATGTAGTCCATTGAGCACCTTTAATACTCGGTTAGTGCTATATCAGATCACTTGGAGGGATGCATGCTCCTGTGATAAATTGTTTTACTGTCAATCACCTGGTCCATAATCCTAATCCTAGCCTTGATTGTAAGCCAACCCTCCCGCAACGTAACTGCCGATCACAGCAGACCCAATCTAGCACCAGACACTCACACACGTTGTTTAAACATGTTTCAAAAGAATAAAAATTAAAATTAAAAAAAAAATAGAAATCCATTAGCAGTTTAATGATAAAAGAGTCAAATCTGTTGGTAAGTATATAAAAAAAAAGTGCCCTTATGTAAGAGTTGCACCTCAAGGCTCCACTTAAGGGTCCAGATCCAAAGGTGCTTTTTTTTGTTTTCAATTCTTACGTCACGCTTGTAAGTCAGGTTTTGTTCAAATTTTACTTTAACTCATGAGGAACTTCACATTTGCACATCGACCACGGGACAACAAGCTCACCGCAAGTAGAAGATAATTCTGTTCTTTTTTTCTTTTTTTTTTAGTTTGCAACGTTCACGTAATATTTAGGGAAGTGGTTGTTGTGGCTGTTGTGTCCTTCCGTCTGAAGCAAAAACATTTGCAACTTATAGCGTTACTAGGATCGGCTCTCGCTGCTGACGATGATGAATTTAAGGACCAGTGTGTAAGATTTAGCAGGATCTATTGGTAGAAAGGAATTATGATACCCATGATCATGTTTTTTTTTTTATTAGTGTATAACCAATTGAAACTAAGAATCATTGTGTTTTTATCCGCCCTAGAATGAGTCCTTCAAATCTACAAAGAGAGCAGGTCCTCTTCCACTGAGCGCCATATTACACCACCATGTTTCTACAGTAGCTCAGGAGGGACAAGGCAAACACTGGCTCTAAAGAGGGCCTTTTAATGTTTTCCATGAGTTTTACAGCCAACGGAGATTCTCTTACTCACTTGGTTCGCGGAGGACGAAGTGATCTGCAGCCTCAACACTTGATGCCATTAAACCCTACACGCTGCTCCCTTACTGGAATGCCTTGCATCTCCAGTGGCGGGTGATGTGTACCAGTTGTACTGCTCTCCAACAGCGGAGTCCTCAGAAAATACTCGAGACCCGAGGTTTGAAATATTTGGAAAAGTGTTGAAAGTGTCCAGAACATTAAACAGGGGAGGGCAGTGATGCCGCATGAAGATGTCATCCTTTACTTTTACCCCAACCAATACAAAAGAAGACGTCATTTCACGCTCATAATTCTAACATCTGTGTGTTGGTGAGATCTCACTGCTGGGATGTGTATGTGTTGCCAGCAGGGGTGTCATCTCACCTCCGAGTCAAAAGCCTGTTGGCTGAAACACCATCTCATTTCTTATTCTTTCACTTATTATCATATGATGTGTGAAAAGTTAATGAGCGTGGACTACTTTTTCCCCGTGGCAGACTCTTTAAGTCGTGGTTTGATTTTTTTGATTTCCTGATTTCCATGCTTCGTGTCAGGTAGCGGTGCTCAATGTGCGGCTCGTGGACCTCGTGCAGGTCGCCAGGCTGTAATCGGCGGCTCGTATGGCAGAAACTATGTTTATGGAAATCTAGCCATTACGCGTAATTCCGAAAAATATGCAACAGTTGTGATATTTCTACTTGGGATGGCATCACTGGGACCGCGGGACCTACGCTAACTTAGGAGCGAAACCACTGTTCGGCGGGTAAATTGCATAGCAAGCTGGTGGGAGATCACTTGTGATATTGACAAAATTACATACACTGCAGGAGTCTTTCATGTACATTTAGGCATTTTCTAAATTCCTGAGTAACTGCTGCTGAATTAATGGTGAGGAAACTGTCACCAACCTGACAATACTGCTCGCTTTTATTGTAGCGTTGTTAGATCTGCTTTTCCAAGGTCTCATTCCAGATGAAGAAAAACAAGGTGTGGCGAATGGAGGGTCAGAGCAGGAAAAAACAGGCCGACTGCAGGTGGTCTCTGTAAAAAAAAAGAAGTTATGAGCACGGGGAATTTAGTGGATTTTAGTGGTCTAGTGATTTTTATTCCTCCGTAATGGGTTTAGCTCTTTGTGTCAATTTTTTTTTTTTTTTTTTTTTTTTTGGGGGGGGGGGGGTTACAGTAAAAGTGTTTTTTCCGTTTTTGTCCTGCCTGTGTGGCTGAGATGAAGTGAGAAAGTAGCAGGAACAGGCTTGTGTACAGAAGATTTCATATAGTCCTAAGAGCTATTAATGTGGCAGGTTTTAGTCTCAATTGCTCGAGCACAACATGCCAAACTCTCTCTGGTTCCTGTGTGGTTTTGGACAACTGGTCAAACAAAACAAAACATTTGAAAAAGTTACTTTTGCCTCTGGGAACTTCTAATGGACAAATTCTCCTCTCATTGCTCAGACTAAACTTTTAATGCATCAAAATAATTATCTCCAGGTTTATCTGTAATGCAAATAATCATGATTTGCAGCGCTTGTTAAAATTTTTGTGACACTGAAACTCTTCAATGCCTCCATTCATTGGATGTGATGGAAATGTTTTATACACAGGTTTCTCTTATTTCTGCCTAGTCTCCTTTTTTTTTTTTTTTGCTGTTCATTCTCACATGCCTTTCATCTGCACCACCCCCCTCCACACACACACACACACACACACACACACACACACACACACACACACACACACACACACACACACACACACACACACACACACACACACACACACACCACCCCCACCCCCAAGCCACCCTGCCCAGCTCTAACAATATCTTCTCTAACTATGTAGCTGCAGGGCTGCAGAAAGAGGGTATCGGGTCAGTCGGCACGTTGATCTTACGTGTCAACGAAGGCTGCGTCAAGCCAGCCCTGCCACACACAAAAACACCCGCCAGCACACAGTGGAAGCAGATCTCCTTTTGACAAGTTAGGACACACCAAAATCCTCTTCTGTATCTAAATGTGGGAGGTTTTTCATCCTCGCGGAACTTGGGAAGAGTCAGCAATCTGCTGCTTTGGGGTTTGATTTGGAGATCTGAAAGAGTGGCTGTAAAGAAAATAATTTTGTAACTTGATACTTTTTAAGTTGAGCTTTTGCACATCGGTCTCGGCACTTGGGTATCCGGTACGGAACAGAATCCTTGACGGCCCTTGAGCAAATGGTGAGCCGTCCTCAGCTCCCGCAGCGACCTCAGGGGACTCGGCGAGCTCTCAACTCTGCCAGAGGAAGAGGTCAACCCTCGCTGATGCTCCCCTGCAGTGTCACCGCTCACAGCAACAAGTCAACGCTTCTCCTTTCCTGCGAACACACTGAGCGAGTGACTGACAGCGAAGTGGAGTAACAAAGCTGCCATAAATGTTTTTAAATTTCTCTCCTGATCTGCTGTTTTTTTCCTGGACATTTTGGAGCTGTGCTGCTGAAAACCCCTTCAGGAATGTAGTCAGTGCCACGTCTGGGATTAGCTTGGGGTATTTACAACAAAAAGCCAATGAGAGAGAGGGGAGACAACTGTGGAAAATCCTTCAATGCAGCCGAGACTTTAGTTGAAACGGCTGCTGTTCTGCTTCATCCTTCTGGAGACTAATTGAAAATAAAACTCCTGTCAACCCTGTCGAGGCTTGTCTGGGACCTCAGTGGAGGATCTCTGCAACATTTCGCAATGGTTTTCCCTGCATCCGGAGGCACTAAAGGTTAATCACTTCTGCTCTCTTTGTGATATCAGGTTGTTGTTTTTTTCATTTCTGCCTCTCACCTGGAAACCTTTGGTGTTTTGGTTTACAAAACCACATGGAGTCCATCCAGAACCCCCTGGTGCTTCATGGGAGGAAAAACAGCTGAGTCGTGAAGTTCAAGAACTGCCGCAAGAGGCTCGGATCAGATGTGCAGTTTATTTTCATTGCAGCCCAAATTGTCTCATATGAGTCAGGAGTAGAAGGGACAATGAACAAAGACCTCCGACTTACAAGGAAAGTGGCGCCGACTGGTTTCGGACACGGTCGGAGACACTCGTGCTTGGGGTACGTTCCTAAACTCTGCATCCTGCATCTTTTCACCACATGTTCACAAGAGGGAGTGTTTATCAGCTGCTGAGCACATGGCTCACAGACCACTGTTGACTATTCAGGCAATATCCATAGAAAGCAGAATGTAGGGGGTTATTTATCAACCAAACGCAAATGAAGCTCCAGTGATTTTACTTTAATAATAGTATAAAAAAAATATCTGTCACTGATAGCACAGAGATGGATAGCACATCAGCTGCAAACTGTACACAGACTTCTTCCCTGATGTTTAAAAGTGTAAATAAAATATAGTTTTGTGTCAGGACTGATTGCCAGCCTGCAGAATCAAAGTGTGAGTTTGTGATTGCAGGGTTGTGAGGTTTAAATGAACTGCATACTGAGTATGTGACTTCATATCGTTTAAATTTGCATTTAATTACCTTGAAATAATGACTTTGGCTGACACCAGGCAATCGGGTTTGTTTGGTTTCCAGGCTCTTGTTCCATGTTTCGGATAGATTACAGCTTCAGGAGAAAAATACGAGTTTCCCACTTTTAATTATGACTTGGATTTTGACAACAGCAGGAATTACAAGCCAGGAGCTGCAGCATGTGTTCAGAAATAGTCATGGCAGGTGAATAGGATTAATCATGGAGTATTTTCACCAGAGTGAAGAAGATCTGGCAGGAAAATGTCATAATACTGAGTTTAGAGGTCTTGCTAATGAACGTCTGAGAGCTGTGTGATGGTTCGATGGTTCGATGGTTTGATGCGTGCCGCTCAGCAGTTCTTGAGTTGCACTATTTTCAGTTTGCTGGCATTTTACCCGACAGCTTTTGAGAGGAAGCATGTTTTTGGTTTGTGGCAAGTTTCAGTTAACAGACTTCCTGTTTTTGCCAAAAGTTTCCCAGAGACATTTTTTTCAGCACAATGACCCCGATAAAAACTGAGCTCTGAAATGAGTGTTGGACCATCTGGAGATGTTTCTGCTCGAGCAGTTGAAAAACAGATGCACACGCAGCACGGTTTGCATTTATATAAATGTCAGTACAGCACTTTGTGAATAACAGTTCTTGTTGACACGAGCAGTGGGAGGGTATTTCGGATATCACTTGTTGCTGATGTCACAGTGACGGGCTGACTCATGTTACGCTGATGCTAATCGCACATTGCCCTCTGTGTGCTCGCACATGTGTGTTAAGTTATGAACACATCCAAGTTGGCTGCGCATGTTCTCGTCGCATACGCGTTTAAATTTGTCTCGGTGCATTCCACTGTGTTGTGTTTTGTGTGTGTTCTCGCTCGTGTGTTCATGTCTGTTCCTGTCTACCGTCTTGGTAAATATTAAACGGGGGGTTGGATCGATAGGCACCGCCCAGCTCTCCACTCTGCTGCCGGGTCAGTGTTTGACTCAGCCTCCCACACCTCATCCCGGAACGGCCACAAACACAATGCCACACCTTCGCTGCCATCGCCCGCGGCAAGAACCGAAGTTAAAGAGGCAGGAAACTAAGAATAATCGAACTGTCCTCACGCCTGATGAAGCTGAAGTAGATCTTATTTACTGTATATGTTTCCTCATATTGTTGCCTTCGTGTTTGTGAACTGAAATGTGCATTTTAGAAACATGATATTTGACACAAAAGTCATTACAGCTGCTAGTAATTGTACACTAAATATAATTTATAATGACAGCAAAAGTATGAATTTTAGAAAACATGAAGTATTTCTAATATAAAGTGTCTCTGTACCAGTAAAGCTTTTGGTGGCATGGCAGATTTATCAGGGAGCGTTTTTGCTATTTTCCGTGTTGTAATTATGTATTTGAAGGTAGCAGCCCCTACTTCATTCCCCCTGAATCCAACTCAGTGTTTTTAATCACTCCAAAATAAAGAGAACAGTTATCTTTTTAATATCAGAGACAGTCACAGGTTTGATTGTGCTCAAAAAACTGCCAAGTCAGGAGATTATTACGATCAAACAGTGGATAATTTGGTCTTGATTTCCCTCTAACTGTTAGAGCCAGTGATAAAGAGAAGTCCTTGTTCTTGTAGGAGAAGTGTGCTTCACAGCTGCAAGCGGACCCTCTCTCTTTTACTCTCTCTTCTGAAATCCTGTCTGAAGTGACACTAAGTGACCGACAGGGAACAGCAGCCACCTGAACCTTTTTCTTTTTCTTCAAGTGAGCAGCTTCGGGTTACCAGGTCACGCCGAAGAGATCCTGTGGTTGTGTGAAATGTTAACGTTATCTGGCAACTTTGCTCCTCTGCCAAAGACATAAAGTCTGTCTGTTGATGGGGAGCTGATTCAAATTCAGACAACTTTATTGAACAGGGACAATTCATTTACAGTTTACTGGCACCATGCACACAACTTTAAAAAGTCCCAGTCTAAGTAGTTCAGCCAAATGTCAGAGGCAACAGATTAATATAATCAACATACAGAGGCCGATACAACTGAAGGAGCCACAGTACCTAAAAAGGCTTTAAAAGTCAGGAATATTGGGGAAATTTGTTAATATTACTACGACATGCTTTGGCTAATTGTCAGAGTGACTTCCGCTGGCAAATAATAGAATCAGATTATTTACAGATTAAAAACGTGTGAACTCCCAGATCAACCTAATGAAGGCAAGCCTGTTCAGTCCCATACCGGCCCCAGCTTTATCACCCAGTGGGCTCCCAGTAAGACTTGTTTCAGGCCCAGCGGAGTCCAGGCAGAGCAGCAGAGATTAGGGGTCGGGGGTTGGGGCAACAATAACACAACAGACCCCCAAAATAAAACTTTCGTGCCAGAAATAGTTCCCCAGCCCCGCCAGCTTGGCTGCACACCACACGTGAATGTGACACGTGTGTCTCATTTCTTGTGTGCACGCACGCACGCACGCACGCACACACACACACACACACACACAACCTGCAACAGCCACCCGTCCCAAAATCCATATTGATTGTTCCACCACAGAGTTGCAGTTGGTACTTTGGGGTCAAATGAGATGTTGTGTTTTACCAGGCAGCCCTGACAAAGCAACTGGGAGAGGTTTAGGCTTGTGTCACTTTAGGTCTTCGAGTGGAGATGTGATATTTGTTGAAGCTTTAATGCAGGAAAAGGAGAAGTCTGTGCAGGTTTCATTCTTTACAACTGAAACATTTCACTTTACTCAGCATCCCTTTCCTTCACCATCGTTTCAGAGCAGGGGTACAGTAGTTATCGTGACAGCGACCCTTTTAAATGATTGCAGTTTCTATTGTCAGCTGTGTTAATGAATGCCTTGTCCTCTTGCCTTGCATTGTTTTCATAGCTGTGTGTGTGTTTGTTTCTCTGCAGTGTGAAGCTCTGAGGCAGAGAGCGACCTCTGCTGGGCAGTCACCTCGACCGAATCAGTCGCACTCTGACTTCACCTGCATATTTCCTACATTTTCTGATTCATATTTATTCAGCACATGTTGAAAATGCTGCAATCCGGTCACCCTCTTGGTCAAGTAAAATTGAAATTAATAAAATGCCAACAAAATGAACAGACGGTGAAATAAGACATTCTGATACACATGAATGTGAGTGAACTCGGCTGCAACCAGCATGGCTGACTGTTGAATGTAAAAGTAGCTTCAGATCATGATAGTTCCTCTTAAAGCCACGACACGCTGCCTCGAAACTACTGTAAGATTGCATCAGTCATTCTGCGGTATTAATGTAGTTCCTCCTGTCTTCTTAAATGTTATGTTAGGGTGTTGGCACTCAGCTTCAATGTGTCACCACACAGATTGTTCCACAAGGTGGCGCCAGACTCTGTAAGGCACTAACAGACATGTTTAGTGGAAGAGAAACTCCAGGATACATTCAGGACTTAATTACGAAGCATTATTAAAGGCACAGGCTCAATGTTTTCCAACCCTGACTGCAACAAAATGCTGTGTCTTTTATCTTTAGATAACCTTGTTTATTGTGATCTAAAAAGACCTTTTAGATCTTAAAAAGAGGATAGGTATAATATGCATTACCATAAAACTCCCAGTATCATTAAAAATGTCTTGTACTAAAAAAGGGTCAGAAGCAGTGTTTCCTGTCAGGCTTTATTGATGTTATTTTGCTTGATCAGCATGGCTCTGTTGAATCAGCCACGATAAGTAAAGTAAACAGGAAGTACAGTCAGCCTTATGTACAGAATCGTCTTCAAAATGAAGATCTCTCATGCCTTTTTAAGTCCAGGACCTGAAATCCTGTTGCCTCATTGAACTGTTTATGTTCAGTGATGAGCTGCAACAGACTGTTTATTGATGCTGAAGCCGGCTGTGGAGTTGTGTAATGCAGAACTATAAAGCACAGAAAACACTTACGCAAATAAGGCTGCGATGAAAAGCACAGAATGTATCAGTCAAATGAATTAATGACACTTCTGACCTGTGAACTCTCGTCACATCACCGTCAGACTGACTTTATTCTGAAATTCTGTTGCAGTATAAACTTGCAGACACACGCAAACATTTTATCACACTCCCAGACACACACGCACACACACACGCATACGCGCGCACACACACGCACGCACACACACACACACACACACACACACACACACACACACACACACACACACACACACACACACACACACACACACACCCTCCTCCCTCGCAGCTTATTCTCATTAGCAGACGTAATGTTGTCATCGGAGCCAGCAGCCAGCTGGGCCGCAGCAGTCATTTGGCCGGTGGATTTGGTTACACAGCGGCCGCACAAACACCTCATTCTCTAGCAAATGTCCACCCCGGCATCTGTTTCGAGGCCCAACCTGAGCACGTTGTACAAGGACGGAGGAGAGCATTGGCGGGAGGAGTCCGAAAGGTTTTAATTTAGCTACAAATACCTCATTTGGACCAGCAAAGGACAGCGCGATGAGCCAAAAAAATATTGTTTATGTCGTGTTTCTGGGTATTAAAAATGTCTGCTAAGAGAGAGTGGCGTAGAGAGGTGTGACAGTGTGTGTTACTATCCACCAGGGTATCTCTGTGCTTTCTCTGTCTGTCTTTGAGAGGTTTAAACACCATGTTAGTTATTATCACTTGCATTTCCTTCTTCTCAACATAAATCTGGATGTTGAAAAATTGTGAGTCGCCACCTTTTTATGTTGGAAGAGTTTGCATTTGCTGTCAGGGCAGTAACACCTGTTAAGAGTCTGTCAAGTTAAAGTGATTTAAGATTATTTATACAGTATATCACCGCGATTTGAAAGCGTAAGGAAACATGGAGCCACACTGGGCCTGGTCTCCCTCATTCATATCAAACATTGGACGGTTGCCGGCGTGTGAGCTGCCATTCGGTGGAATGATTCAGTGGCAGACGGGAGGCAGGTGGAGAGGCCTTGGTGGTCCTGGGTTTTAAACTACACAAGCTCACAGGAATACTGTACGTCAGAAGGCTGGGTTGAAATCTCAAAGTGGTAAATCTCAAAGTGGTAAATCTCATATTCTGCAGGAGCCATGCTGAATCTGGTGGACCTGCAAAGACACAGAATAGGATGGTGGATTGCCGTTCAGTCTGAATGGGTTGTATGGATTTGGAGAACCGTGGTTTTTGGTGTTGCAGGAATATGGGTGCTATTACAAAGAGCTTACCGAACGAAAGTGAAGGTTGTGGACGCGTTTTAAAAAGAAAGTCGAGCGTGTTCCTGGTGGGTGTTTGAATCTCCTAAAGCTGTACCTGGTCGGTGTTTCTGTTTGTGATTGTGTGGAGATTGAATGCATTTCACATGTAGCTCTGTCGTCTTCATTGACTTTTGACTGACAGCGTGCACAGAAGCTGACTGTGAAGTGTCTCAGGTGAGAATCAGCACCTGTAAGTGTAAAACTATCGATTGCCTCCTCGAAGATGAAAGCCACAGAGTGACGACCGATCCTCTGCGTCTTGTTTATGAATGAGGGTAGTGCATCAAAGTGTGGACGTGACAGCAGACTGTTCTCGTTTAGAGGGAAAACATGATTTGCGGCTGACCCACTTCCACTGAAGGTAAGATGGAGGTCAGTCATGATTACAGTCACACAGTCTCGCTCAGGATAATACTTTAATAAGACGGAAAGTGAACCTCTCTTGTCTCCATAAACATGTTGCCACATGGCCGGGAATTTTTTTTTCATATTTGTGAACATCTGAGGCATCACTGTAGTTCCAAGGCTGACACTCAGCCGACCGCAATATCGGTGTGGAAATTAGAGAAGCTGAGCCTAGTCTGTGATGTCACCCAGTTGATATAAAAATCAGTCAATAGCAGATTATAGTTGGAACAGCTCGCTTTTTAAATCAAATTGAGGCGAAGTCTATAAAAACGTTGTGCGCTCGAAGTCTGGGGAAATGAAATCAAATCCATGTGCTGAATGGAATGAAAGTACATGGACAAGAACTATATATACGATTCACATGAAAATCCAATCATTCATCAGTCTACATCATGACGAACAACTCCAGCAAGTTTCTGAAAATCAGACTTCCCGTAATCACCGTGTCACCACGTCTGGTTGGATCTTTGACCGACCATTTCTTACAAAAATGTCTCACATTTTAAAGCCCCCTGCTCCTCCACCTCCGGTCCCATGTGCCTGCTAGCACGTCCGACTCAGCCTCCGGCCCAGTGTCTCAAAAGACAAATATTTGCCTGTGATGTCGACAGCAGCGGGCCAGCCAGTCGGTGAGATCATCGGGCCCAGTGAGTCCATCAGTCCATGTGGTGAGACTGGCGGGTTCTCCTCTGCTGGAGCTACTGCAGGCTGAAGCTCAGACTGGACTCGAGGAATTATACAATTACACCTGCTCTTAAAAGCACAAGGTGATAATTTGTCAGGTTGGAATTCAATAGGATGAAAAGATCGTAAAGATTATTAACTAAGAAAAAACTTTAAAGAAACACAACAGAAGCATCAGTAAGAAGAAAGTTCTACAGTATACACAATAGTGTATAACTTTACAGCTATATATATACCCCTATCTGTCCGCCACTCTAACCCACACATACTGTACATGCACACGCACATGGCTCATTTCTTTTTTAAAGCCTCCATGTGCCCAGAAGGAGGAGACACACAGAAAGAGCCATAGAGAGACGGAGGGAGGGCGGGAGGAGTGCGTCTCCAGAAAAGAGTGGGAGTTCAGCACTGAGCTCCTCAATGTGGATTTGAAACCAGCAACTCACATTCAGCTCTCGGTGTTCCAGCGCATGAAACAGCAGCATGTCGCAGAGGAAATTACTCCTTAAAGCCCACACTCTGCTTTGATTCCCTTCCTCCCCTCCCCCCGTCTTCACTCTCTCCTCGCGTTGGATTGGAGACATGGAGGACTTTCCTTCGTCCGGCCGCGCGTCAGTGGGAACCTGGTGCGGCATAAAGGGAGAGGAGAGAGCGCACAGGAGCCGAGGAGCAGAGGAGCGCCCGGGGGAGGAGAAGGAGGACAACTAGTGGAGAACAGATCAGAGAGAAGGGAGACAAACACGAGCCACAGACATGAGTTTACCGACCAACTGCGTGTACGTGAACTCCACGGTCCAGGACCGCTACTTCAAAGTGCGGAGCGGGAATATCTGCGGGTCACCGTGCGCCGTCAACCGGCCCATCGACATCGTACAGAAACGCAGGCGGTAGGCCAGATGTGGTTTCAATCCAGATGTTTTTGTTGCACAACTTCAAACACGCTGCTGTCTAATCTATTTATTTTTCTTAAAGTTTCCCAAGTTTCCCAGTTCTTCACTGACAAAACACTTTGGATTAAATCATATCACTTTACATTAATGTTATTATTCTGTTACAATTTAATAATGTTGATGATATAAAATTCAATAGGGACTCGTAGTTTGTAGCAAAAGAACAGATGGTTTATTGTGGTGATATTTCTATTCGATGGCAAACAAATGCAAACATTATTTATTTATAATAACATTTTATATCCAGTATGCATTTTTATATTTTAAAGGTCAGAGAAGCTTTTACTTATTTTTCGATCTTTGCTATACTAAAATATGTTTGCCTTCTGTAATAATTTGACATTATTTGTAAAAGAAAACTTAATTCCTCTTATCTCGTTATAAAGCACCCGCCATGAAGTTCTTATTATATATTAAGTTCTTCTTTATATTGTATACCACCCTCGGCGACTGCAGCACTGAATTTATGAGCAAAACAATATTCTAGTAGTGATCCTCGTTCTGTGTGTGGTTGGAGAAATTTTTTTTGTATTTTGGGGGGGTATTTCTACCTCTAAAATATGTCTGTAATGAGATTCAAAGTAGTTTGTCCCTCAGTATATGACATTTTTAGCATCTTTGCTTTTGTATCTCCTCGTGATATTCCTATCATTCACACACTTTTAGTGCAGCGAGTCTGTTCTGTTCTAAGTTTAAAGTGACCTCAGTGTTTCCAGATATTGTGATATTTTCATTAAATCTCCTAAAATAGAATCTATTACCTTTACAGTCAACACTTGTGAGTTACTCTGTTGTGGGTTTATGTGAACTTATTACTTTATTTCATCACATATTTTCTATCACAATCCTGCAGAATTAATTTACACCATTAAATCTGAGTGATTTTGCCGTCATGCAGCCAGATTGATTTACAGCATTAAAATCAGTAAGAACAGTAAGGCGTACGAAGGTGAAGATGTGTCTGCAAGGAACAGACTGGAAAATTTTGCTCTTCACTTTTCAGATCCAAATAATCTTAATCAAACATGTAATCAAGGATCTAAGTAACATCCACATGAATCTCATGTCATTTCATGTCATGAAGAAACAATGCAGTCAGTCAGTGGAGCCAAATCACCACAACATGACCACATCAGTTTGGTTGTTGGGTGCTGCTCTGTTTGTGTGATGGTGAGTCAGATGAACTGATGTGTTTTTCTTAGGATTTATGAATGAGTATCTTTTGAATCTGTATGTGATTTTTATCATGAGTTGCTGCTATTATTTGAAATATTACTACCACCTCAAATACTCTTTATCTGTTGTGTATCTCTCTGCCTGGCCACCTCAACCCTTAAAATCTGACACTCTCAGTCGGATTGTTTGGACTCATTTATGCCGCACTTTTGTCGTGTGATGGATGATGCATTGCAGCGAGTCCATTCTTGACAAGATAAAAAATGGCTCCTTGTTAACAAAGTATTGAAAGCATATGATAAGAGATTGAAACTGCACACACTTCAGTCTGACCAGATGAGCATACCTGAAAATTCCGACTTCTTTAAGAGTCACAGAAGGAAATACAACATTTTTGCAGCTGACCTTCCGGAGGGTAATGACGACATCATCCCGGCCAGGCGGGGAGGGGCATCAAAGTGTCTTTATAATGTCAACCCACTAATAAAAAGAATCCTTCAAAGGCAGATTGCTAACGAATGCCGAGTTAGACGTATTTATGGGTCTGATGGATCGACCACATGTCTGTAAAAAAGAAAACAGTCAAAGCTGAGAGGAGTAGAGCGTATGCCCCAGTAAAATCATCCAAATCTGTTTAACATGGAAACTTCCACCGTCATCATTTTACCTTGTAAAGTTTGAGGTTTTACAGCTGCTTTTGGCAAAACGGACTGTGCACTATCTGTGCAGATATTCACCTTCTGCTTTTAGAGTTATGACTGCGAGTGTGGAAAAGTGGAGTTAGTGACGTTTCAGTCACCTCCCTTCTGCTGACATCCTGAAACAGTTATATCATCTGCACTCGGTTATCTCATACGACTACACAGCTGCTCACAGCACCATGTTCCGTCTCGTCTTCTCTCTGTCTGTCATGTCTCGTCAGACTTTCTCCCAGATCTCCTAGTCTGTCATATATGTTTTCTCAAACCCCTGAACTCGCACTATTAATACTGTGGTAGAAAACACTTTCATGCCTATTTCTATGATTGACCATTGTGAGAAATATTTAGCGAAATCAGTTTAATTATTGATTTATGTTGTTGTTGTTTTTTCTATTATTATTCATTTAATCTATTAATCAGTGAAAAATGCTCATCACAGTTTTCCGGAGCCAGAAGTCCTCAAATGTCCTGTTTTTTCTGACCAACAGTCAAAACTTCAAAATGATACAAAACTGAGAAAAGCAGTAAATCTTCACACTAGAGAAGCTTATGAGGATATTTAGCAATTCATAATAAATACATTATAACTGCAGTTAACTTTTTGTCGATAGACTGCTCCTCCGCGAATCGCCACCTTAACATGGTGGAGGGGTTTGAGTGGCTCAGTGATCCTGGGAGCTATGTTGTCTGGGGCATCAGCCCCTGGTAGGGTCTCCCAAGGCAAACTGGTCTCAGGTGACAGCCCAGACTAAGAGCGGTTCAAAAAGACCCCCCCCCCCGATGAATAGCAGCAATGAGGTCACCTCGCCCAGATCAGGGAAACCGGGGCACCCTCCCGGAGCCAGACCCAGGAGGGGAGCTCGCCGGCAAGCGTCTGGTGGCCGGGCCTTCATGGAGCAGCCACCCTGTGGACCCTCCACCCTGTGGACAAGCATCGGGGTCAGGTGCAATGTAGACCGGGCGGAGGGCTGGGCCGGGGGCCCGGGCGAGCCGATCGGCGGCGGCATAGACTAGCTCTAGGGACGTGGAACGTCACCTCGCTAGCGGGGAAAGAGCTGGAGCTGGTGCAGGAGGTGGAACAGTACCAGCTAGATATAGTTGGGCTCACCTCCACGCACAGCACTGGCTCTGGAACCAAGCCCCCGGAGAGGGGCGGGACTTTATCCTTTTCTGGAGTTGCCCAGGACGAGAGGCGCCGGGCAGGAGTGGAGATACTCACGAGCCCCCGGCTGAGCGCCGATGTGTTGGAGTTCTCCCTGGAGAACGAGAGGGTCGCCTCCATGCGCCTGCGGGTTGCAGGGAAGAAGACTCTGACTGTTGTTTGTACTTCTGCACCGAACAGCAGTCCGGAGTATCCGGCCTTCTTGGATTTGGTGGGGGGAGTTCTGGAAAGGGTGCCGCCTGCCGACTCCATAGTTCTCCTAGGAGACTTCAACGCTCATGATGGCAACGACGGAGAAACCTGGCAGGGGGTGATCGGGAGGAACGGCCTGCCCGATCTGAACCCGAGTGGTGTTTTGTTATTGGACTTCTGTGCTACCCACGGTTTGGCAATAACAAACACCATGTTCGAGCATAAGGTGGCTCATAGTGTATCTGGTACCAGAACACCTTAGGCCGGAGATCAATGATCGACTTTGTTGTTGTATCGTATGTCTTGGACACTCGCGTGAAGAGAGGAGCAGAGCTGTCAACTGATCACCACCTGGTGGTGAGTTGGATCAGATGGCGGGGGAGTCGGCTGGAAAGACCTGGCAAGCCCAAACATGTACTGAAGGGGGGGGGGGGTCACACCCATATCCCTGGCAGAGGCCAGAGGTAGTCAAAAAGCTCCTCGGTGGCAATGCGCCGGGGAGGGGGGGAAGGGGGGGATATGAGATCCACCCTTAGATGCTGAAGGCGCTGGACATTGCTGGGCTGTCTTGGCTGGCACGCCTCTTCAATGTCGCATGGGGGTCGGGAACAGTGCCCATGGACTCAGACTGGGGTGGTGGTTACCATTTTCAAAAAAGGGGACCGGAGAGTGTGCTCCAACTATCGGGGTATCACACTACTCAGCCTCCCGGGCAAAGCTTATGCCAGAGTGCTGGAAAGGAGGCTCCGACCATATGTCGAACCTCAGATTCAAGAGGAGTAGTGCGGATTCCGTCCCGGTCGTGGAACAGTGGACCAGCTCTTTACCTTCGCAGGGCTACTGGGGGGGGGGGTCCTGGGAGTTTGCCCGTCCAGCCTACGTGTGCTTTGTGGACTTGGAGAAGGCTTTCGACTGGGTCCGTTCCGACCCTCACCTATGGTTACGAGCTCTGGGTCGTGACCGAAAGAACGAGGCGGCTGCAAGCGGCCAAAATGAGTTTCCTCCGTAGGGTGGCTGGGTTCAGCCATAGGGATAGGGTAAGGAGCTCGGACATCAGCAGGGAACTTGGAGTTAAGGCGCTACTCCTTCGCGTCGAAAAGAGTCAGCTGAGGTGGTTCGGGCATCTGATCAGGATGCCTCATGGGCGCCTCCCTCTGGAGGTTTTCCGGGCACGGCCAACTGGCAGGAGACCCCGGGGAAGACCCAGAACACACTGGAGGGATTATATATCCTGATTGGCCTGGGAACGCCTCGGGATCCCCCAGAATGAGCTGGAAGATCTTGCGGGGGAGAGGGAAGTCTGGGTCAGCTTGCTTGGCCTGCTGCCACCGCGACCCGACCCCGGATGAGCGGAAGATGATGGATGGATGGATGGATGGACGGACGGACGGACGGACGGACTAATGAGTAATTGACTAATTGTTTCATATTTGCACTAAAAAATACTAGACAACTATTCTGATAATTTGTTCATCATAAAGTGACAAATGCTATTAGCTTCTCGAATGTGAGGATTTGCTGCTTTTCTTTGTTTCATATTATTGTAAACAAAATTTCTTTGGGTTTTGGGCTGTTTGTCAGACATGAGACATTTGAAAAACATTTTTAACTGTTTTTTGACAGAAACTGATCAGGAAAGGATCATTAGTCCGAGCTGTGGCTGAAACTAGAAATGTTGGCTTTAGAAATTATTTCAAATATTATTTTCAACTAATGAGTTATCTAATCGTTTAAGCTGCAACAAAGTGCCCTTACATGACCTGTTTTATGACTATTTTTTTATATTTGTGTTGTGTAACTTGAATGATCAGGGATTGAATTGGCTGGATTCACACATTTCCTCTCTGTTTGTTTGTGTTCATATTTCAATTCAAATTTTCATTGTTGTTTCCATCATAAGACCTGTATCCTCAGCGATGATGGTGATGATGATGATGAAGGGTGAAATCAGACTCTGAGTTACTCATTATGTTTCACCTCCCAGCAGACATCACTGAAGTCAACAAGACACTGACTCACAGTGAGAACGCGAACAGCTCATCAATCCATGGTAATGTCGGTGTTTGGATTTATTTAGCAGTCCTCAAAGACAAGAACTTCTAAACAATCACAGATATATATATATTCCAAAAACTTTTTTTTCATTTATTTTTTTTCCATTTGAAGGACATCTGTTTATAACCAGTTCAGTGTTTTGACTTCATTGAAAGCTTTTCTTCACAGTCTTTCATGTGTGAATTAATATGATGCAATAAATATCAGAGCTCTGATGTCTCTTGGAGCTGATCGCAGACAGCTTTTAGTTGCTGAGGTCAGACGTTAGCATGTTACAGTCATGGGGAAATGTCTGGTGTGTGTGTGTGTGTGTGTGTGTGTGTGTGTGTGTGTGTGTGTGTGTGTGTGTGTGTGTGTGTGTGTGTGTGTGTGTGTGTGTGTGTGTGTGTGTGTGTGTGTGTGTGTGCGCGCGCGCGCGCTGCCTTGTGCTCCTCTCTGCCTGGGAAACGACACTTTTTTTTAATATCGCCACAGAACTTCCATTAGTTTGTGTTTCAGGAAAAGTCTGCTCAGTGTTTCAATAGTTAACACCTCAGTTCTTCCATGTGACAGCTTTGGTTTTTATGTGGTTGGAAAAGATCAGTCTGTTTGTGTTTTCATGCTTGGAGGGAGGTTTCCAGTTATGTTTTTGGACAGAAGCTGCTGATATCACATGTTTTTGGCTGCTGTTTAGTATCTTCACATTTAACACTTTTGTAGTCAGTGCACCACATTAATCTTTGCTCTCATTCTTGTCAAACTTTTCCTTTGCCTGTTGGTCAACATACTGTTTTCAAATTGCTAAAAAATACAGCCTTTCCTCCAGCAGGTTAATATGTTTTCGTCAAAGTGGAATAGTACCTGAAACTACTTAACACAAAGGTTTGACTCAACTTGGATATGCACTTATAGAAAAAGGAAGACTCCGGAAACCCTGATTGTATATTGATGGTCTGAGGTTTGAACACATTGAGAGAAGCATCTGCAGCTTTTTTTTTTTATCCTGTTTGTTTTATCTGTTTGTACCAAACGTGGCAAATCCACAGTGAAAAATGTCAAACTGTCAGAACCTATCAAAAGTATACAAAGTTCATAGTGAAGGCCTGATATTTTGTTTTACTGTGATGCAGCTGCAGGTAGACATGAGTAGGAAAAAGAATGAAGTTTACCAGTACTGTAAACAGGGCAGTGTTGATGTACATCTTTTCTGCTGCCGTTGACAACTGTGGTCATCTGCTTTAACTATTTAGCAGCCGTTTGTGTGTTCCTTGTGTGTGATGCGTTTGGCTCGTGCTTTCATGTAGAGAAACTCGCTTTTTGGGACACGTTTGTTGCAAGGACGACTTCTTGCTTCATCACCGTTTGCTGTCTGATTTTCTGCAGCTGTGGTCAGACAGAAGTGTCTTATCAGGTCAGGATGACAGTGACTGATATCTGATGTTAAAACGAAAAGACCAACGTCTCAGGATTATGAAAGCTGGTGGAGTTTCCATGCGGGTATCGACTGGCTTCATGTCTGCGTGCAGCGTGTCGCTTCCAGCAGCTCAGAAATGAGAGCTGACCTTTGGTGGTGTCGCAGCAGGATGGCTGGCCCCGTGGGCCTCAGCACACTGCGTCGTGACGCACAGCTCACTCTGTCTGAGGTCGAAGGTCACTGTACGCTGCCAGTATGTTGACACATAATGTAAATAGGGAGTCGCTTTAGCTCTGGAGTCGTACTGACCGTGAGTCAGCTCTGAGTGTCAGATGACGGTATCAGCGGCCTCATTATGCCGCTGCTGCTGTTTAGGCTTCACTCACCTGTACTGACACTGACACTGACAGTGCATCTGTTTAAGTCATACTTGTCTCTAACCTTGTGTGGGCCATTTCTCAGTGACAGATTCTGCTCGGTGACAAATCTCACACGTTCTGACAGAAAAATAATTCTATAATAAATTGGGTCACGTCCTGACAGCCGTTTCCTCTTTGACTGAAGAGGAAATTTAGATGACATTTTCTACAATATTTTCCCTTTCGGTTTAAAAAAAAATCGCACAGAATTAAGTTGTTTAGAAGGTCACTCGTAGTGCAGATAATTGTCAGTAAATTGGTCAAATCTGTATTTTAAGTGAAATTTGACACTCACCTGCCAACAGCCAGTAAAGGTCCACATATTTGCTTTTACCTGAGCTTTCAACCCCACGTCACAGTCCTCTTCAGAGGATGAGGATCGGTCAGTTGTTATCAGAAGTATATAGGTATGGAACTTTGTGGTGATAGGTGGTCGTATATCATCTCTCTGTTGAAAGATGTGAATGGCCACCTGTAGTGGCTATCCACTGACCTTTGACCCCTTCCCAGTTGGTGCTGTCACTGACTTTAGTCTTCTGTCGTTGTTCATTTCCAGTGTACACTCAGTCTCTTGTCCAGATGTTGTGCTGCCATCAGCTGTTGCATGTGAGGTCATCAATGATGTCATACATCCCTTTTTGGATCTTCTGTTAGACCAGCAGAGGTCTGAAGAATCTTTAGTTCTTTACTTCTCATAGATTTTCCTCATGCGATCTATCATCTGCTCATTTTATATAAAAGATAATACGTAACAGATATGCTGTATTTAGATAATGCAGTCTAGCAGGTTGCCATCATTAATCTGAAATTTTGTGACGAAGAAATTTTGACCCGAGGTGAGGACTGACGGGGAATATTGATGTGACAATGGTTGTTCTCTGGACTTGATCCCAAATCATTTCCAATTCACAATTGACGGCTCCACCCGCTGAACCACAGGGCGCCTCTGCTCCGAGTCCCCGGAGTCGTCCCTCTCCGTTCCTACGACACAAACATCTCAGCAGAAGTCCCCCTGCGTCCACAAGTTCAGCCAGCTGGTTCCGTTTTACAGCGTTTCACAGCGTCCTTCGTGTTGCAGTCTATCATTTGGTGGAAAAACAAACTGCAGTGAGCAGAGCGTTGGGCCGGGAATAATTGCCTGCGAGCTGGTCGATCGGCTTCGCAGCAACAGCAACGAAACCACAACTGACGTCAGCAGACAAGCGTGACTGTGTTTGTGTGACTGTGTGTGTACTTGTGTTGAATATCTTTGCCAGAATAGTGGACTGAGTGTTATCCTGACATCTCTGTGACTCCAGGAATGATAACCAACTCAGGGGCAGACAAACTCCCAACAGAGCGGCGGTCTTCCATTATTTTCTTGCAGGATTAGACAATGGTGTTGTTGGTGGACTTTTAACGAATGAGGAAAGAAGGCTTTCACATGCAGCCTGTCACAGGTGAACTTGATCACCTACATAGACTTCAGGGCTCCGCCGACACAGCGGGAGGCCAGGTAGGGGGTAGGGAAAGGCTGAGCTTTGGAGGGGACTTTTCGCAGCTTGTGTCGGTTTTAGAAATGACATAAAATTGGGGCTTGTTTGCCGAGTTTTGCAGAAACTTGAACAATAATGTCAAAAAACAAATTACTGACACAGAAAAAAAGTGACTCGATGTCATGTTGTTGCTCCGCTTCTTTCCTTTCAGCTTTTTTGGTAAACTACATTTGAGAAACAGCACGGATGCAAGTTTGGTGAATATGTAGTCACCTGAAATTGTATTGTATTGTTTTATTTGTGCTAAAAATATATTTATGCACAAATAAAACAGATCCGAATGCACAGGTTTTACTGTCCGAACACCTCAACTTCGGGTACATGCAGTGACCGAGAACCAAACTTATCCTCCTCACTGCTCAAACTCATCGGGATGATTTTTATGTAAAGTAACAGGAGACAGGACTTGTTGTGGCTTTTAAAACCGAGTCTGCAGCCTGTTGGGACTGAACGAATGTGACACACAGTGGATTTTATACTGACATTGGGAAGGATCGGTAATGTCGTGGCTGACACCCAGTCCGCTTGATAAGGTCAGTATCTGGTCTGATATATTGTATCAGTGCATGCCTGGTAAATAAATACATAGGAGGTAGAATTTTACTGTAAAATTTTTGTACTTCTTTTTTTATCCATTGCTTTTCATTCTATTTAGTTACAATCTAACTCCTCTTACTGTTGTTATGGTAATGATAATTAGGTGTGATTCTCAGTTCTTGACATGACTTAAGCACGTAAAAACAATTGAGACACAAAAGGTGCGGAAAGACTTAAGGAACACACGCTCCCCCCGTCGTCTCCATCTTGTGTCCCGCTGATCAGCGATGTGATTGGCTGCTCCTGGGTTGCCCATGGCTAATTAGAGCAGGAAGTGGCAAACTCCTGGCTCACTGCCGGACTCAATTACTGTATACCGAAAGGCGCCAATTAGTGCAGTATGAACATGATTAGAGGAGCACTCAGCATGGCCTGTTGCTGGGCAAAGACTGTGTGTGTGTGTGTGTGTGTGTGTGTGTGTGTGTGTGTGTGTGTGTGTGTGTGTGTGTGTGTGTGTGTGTGTGTGTGTGTGTGTGTGTGTGTGTGTGTGTGTGTGTGTGTGTGTGTGTGTGTCTGTGTGTGTGTCTGTGCCCTGAACCAGCCTGTCCAGTTGTGCACCAGTGTGATATAAGGTTGTTCGATTTTTAGGTCGATGCTAGTGCCAAATGTAGATCTCTACTGCTGGGGCTGTAATCACACACTGCCTCTGTGTGTGTGTGTGTGTGTGTGTGTGTGTGTGTGTGTGTGTGTGTGTGTGTGTGTGTGTGTGTGTGTGTGTGTGTGTGTGTGTGTGTGTGTGTGTGTGTGTGTGTGTGTGTGTGTGTGTGTGTGTGTGTGTGTGTGTGTGTGTGTGGCCCCGGGTGGTTCTGGCCCAGTGTGTTACCCTCCTAACCAGTTTCTAATGATGTTAATACTGATCTGCCGCTGTATGGATTTCTGCCCGGCTGGGCGGACAGAGCTAATAACTGCACATAGACCCCGCGATCAATACCCGTCCAGAGGAGTGAATCAACCTCTGAGAGCCATGAACTCCAAAAATTTAACTACCTCAGCTCCACACCGGCTGAATTCATGTCTGACGGACCAGTCTGCTACAAAGGCCACCGTTGTTTTTGGTAATGTAGTGTTGATCAACTGCCTGGCGAAACTGTCTTTGACCAAACACAATTTTTTTTTACCAACTTTGTCCAACCTCCAAACTTTCAGCACGTGCGTAAAGATTTTCTAACAAACAATCACCAAAAACATTTTGACTTAAAAAAACAACAGCAAGAGAGAGAGAGAGAGAGAGAGAGAGAGAGAGAGAGAGAGAGAGAGAGAGAGAGAGAGAGAGAGAGAGAGAGAGAGAGAGAGAGAGAGAGAGAGAGAGAGAGAGAGAGAGAGAGAGAGAGAGAGAGAGAGAGAGAGAGAGAGAGAGAGAGAGAGAGAGAGAGAGAGAGAGAGAGAGAGAGAGAGAGAGAGAGAGAGAGAGAGAGAGAGAGAGAGAGAGAGAGAGAGAGAGAGAGAGAGAGAGAGAGAGAGAGAGAGAGAGAGAGAGAGAGAGAGAGAGAGAGAGAGAGAGAGAGAGAGAGAGAGAGAGAGAGAGAGAGAGAGAGAGAGAGAGAGAGAGAGAGAGAGAGAGAGAGAGAGAGAGAGAGAGAGAGAGAGAGAGAGAGAGAGAGAGAGAGAGAGAGAGAGAGAGAGAAATGGTCAGGTTTGTCCTCAACAGTTTTAGATCAAGTGCTACTCTTTAGAGTCACCAATTAGCACCGATGTTCAGCAATTATACAAACAGAAATCCATCAGAGCCTGGTTTTATGCTCCATATAAGATTAAAAAAAAAAAAAAAAAAAAAAGTTGGTGTCTGTTGTTGGAAGGTATGCTGGGAAATCACTATCAAAAACTAAAGTTCAAGGTCCCTTCATCACAAATTTGAGGATTCAATGTTTCACTCTTTATATAAATTTGAATTAGTGCTTGGAGAGGCAGAACATTATAAAGGTGTCAACGTGGGCTACAGGAACTTGTGACTGACATTTTTCACTTTCTTCCTCAGTTTTATGGACTAAACAATGAACCTATTGTTGAAAAAATACTGCCAGATGAATGCATCATAAAAATAGTTTACTAATGGTGCAACAGAGATTATTGGTCCTTAGTCCCATGGTTTTATCTCAAATTTTTTTTTTTTTCGTTTTTTTTATTTCAGTGATGTGTTTTAGTGTATATTACACAGATATAGTAGACACATAAAAATTGCAGCAATATTTTCTACAATATTCATCATGTAATATTTTTGCTCCAATCTCAGATAGTGTCAGGTGTAGATTTAAGACCTTCGCATTTTAGCCACCACCTTTTGTTCTTTGTTTCTTTCTTTGTTTGTTTGTTTGTTTCTTTATTTCTTTGTTTCTTTCTTTCTTTGTTTCTTTCTTTCTTTGTTTCTTTTTTTTTTTTTTTTTTTTTTGCTGTGACAGCCATCAACATGGAGGTCTGCTGTTTTCAAAGGCAATAGTTCTTCCTGTGCCTGTAGGTCAGAGGTGACGGAGAAAAATAATAAACACAGCAGCTGGCTTGACTCGCCGCAACCTTCTCCTCCCCTTGGCTATATTTAGAGAGACATGAGCTGCTCTGAGATCAGATGTTGGTGTTGGACATGGAGCGGCGGCTCTGTTTGGACAGCGATCCACAGCGGCTGGTCAGGTGAATAGAAAGAGCAACTGGCTCTTCATGGAGGTGTGGTAGTCCAGTGCAGTCGTACACAAGAGTAGAAGGGGTGGTTTTATGAGAGGACTTCCAAAGACGGTGCTGTGTGGGTGATATATGTGGCAACAATTATATTTTATGGTAAAGAAAATTGCACTTTTCTGCACTTTAATGATAAAAACTCAGACTGCAGTAAATCATCAGCTGTTCCTAAGACCAGTAATACTAGCTGGAATATAGAGATGCGCTTGTCTTAGCTACACTGAAAAAGAACATTTGAATTTACATGTCTAAAATTGTATTTTACATAGTTTTTACATTTTACCATTACATTTGTAGTTAATGACTAAATTACATAATCTAAAAAAACAGTCTGTGTTTTGCCAATAAGATCTTGTTGTACTTAACAAACAGGCAAAAATCCCCGAGATATTAAACTATCATGTAGGACAAACAAAAAACACAGAGACAATTTTCTGTCCAGCTAACTGTTGAAGCTCCTTTTTCTTTTGCTTTGATCAAAGTTACCATATGATACCATGAACATAGAAGACCGTTTGCGCAGCAGCTCATCAACAGAGAAGTTGCCGGATTATCGTTTGTCATCTGAAGCAGAGAGCTTGGTCACTTGACTTTACAGTCAGGGAACGAAGACTTCGAAAAGAGGAGCCTCGTTTCTTTCCTTTCAGCGCACCAGTCTGATTCTGTCGAAAACGTTCTTCTCCCACCCTGTTGGCCAACCTCTCCTCCCTGTGCTGTCACAATGACATAAACAAACACACACACACACACACACACACACACACACACACACACACACACACACACACACACACACACACACACACACACACACACACACACACACACACACACACACACACACACTGACAGTGAAAGGAAAGATCTGTTTGTCAGGGTGCTGGACGAGGAGGAAGCGGCTTGTTTTTCTGCTGCTTCCAGATCAAATGTACAATAGGCTTGAGGTGTAAAGCAAACAAACCCTCTTCACTCCCTAAACTCTCTCTCTCTCAGTCGTGCACACACTCACTCACGCACACACACACACACACACACACACACACACACACACACACACACACACACACACACACACACACACACACACACACACACACACACACACACACGTACGTTTTTCTATCTTTGTGAGGACGCTACCACCACAACCAAATAACCACTAAACCTAACTTCAACTCTTTAGAAGCTAAACACTCAGTCAGCTCTTTGAAGTTTTTACAGCAAAATGTCCTCAGTATGACAGTTTCTAACTAAAATTGGTCCCCACACACACACACACACACACACACACACACACACACACACACACACTCTGATATTTACAAAGCGCTCCCTGGCCTGTTTCCCTCCTCTTCTCCTCACCTCTTGCCTCCTTCCTGGTGTGATGTTTGAGGCCCCTCGGCCAATTCCCACGCTATGAGTAAAAAAAACGGGAGGGAGCATGTGTGTATATGCGTGTGTTTTGACCTCTGACCACGGGCCTGTGTCATCCCCCATCAAATAACATCTGGCATTGACTGTTATTTTCTGTATCACTCTCGCATACGTAACAGAAAGCTCCTCAGATCCCTCCGCCCTGGTTCCCATGACCACGTCACAAACATGCATGTCGTCTTCCCAGGCTAACGTTTCCACTTTAATTGTGCAGTTACAGAGATTTACCCTCAGAAAAAAACTTCATAAGGAGGACATAAGATCTGCTTTGGATGACAAGTGCTGTGAATGCCTCAAATAATGCAGATGGCTCAGGGCTTGGCCTAACATCAAAGGGAATGTAGCTCACTAACATCAACATCACTGCTGGTTGAGCAAGTCGATAAATGAGGAGCAGTGACATTTTTTCACTTTTAGATTTAGTGTCACATTAAAGGCTCATTGTGACTGATAAAAATAGACACTGTTTTCATAAGAAATTTTTTTGAAGTTTTTTTCTTTCTTTTTTTTCTTTTTTTTATGAAAAATGTCCTTTACAATTTTCTTAACCACAAGGAGACTCTTGAAATGGATCATTTTGTTCAACCAACAGTTTAAAACCAAAAGATATTTAGTTTACTATTATATAATGATAATAATTATATGAGAAGTTAAAGTTGGAAAATGTTTTGACTGAATTGCTCAAGAACTGTTAAATGATGATTCAAATATTCTTGGCAATTAATTTTCTCTCAATCGACTAATTGATAATAAAACCTAAAGTATTAAACTTCAGTCTTTTATGAGCGTCCGTCCTCTGGTTATGGTGATGAGGTGCAAACTAAACATCCTGGGAACAAACGCAGAGGTTAGGATGTGGGTGTTAAAGGACGTGTTTGTGTGTGTGTGTGTGTGTGTGTGTGTGTGTGTGTGTGTGTGTGTGTGTGTGTGTGTGTGTGTGTGTGTGTGTGTGTGTGTGTGTGTGTGTGTGTGTGTGTGTGTGTGAGAAAAGTTTGGTAAAACAGAGTTAAAGAGAGAAAAGGGAGCCGTAATGTACGTCAGAGAAACGGAGAACAATGCTGGAGGCAGGAGACAGATCAAGGTCAACTTGTACGCTGCAACTGAACAAGACGCCAGCCCGCCTGCCCGCCTGTCTGTCTGTTTGCCTGTCTGTCTGCCCGTCTGTCTCCCTCTCTGTCTGCCTGCCTGTCTGTCTGTCTAAAGGGGGATGCTTGCAGAAGCAGTGGTAGTAGTTGACGTAAGAATAAAAAGTTCTCGTGCAACGATTTGTAGACATAAAAGCTGCTGCAAAAATCAAAAATGAGCATTACCCTTAAAAAACCTTAACTGGTTGGCTCCATCTACAAAGCAGTATAAACTCTGTAGATTTAAACTGTCAAAACATTGTGATGCTATTTCGTCTACATGCAGATTTTGTAATTTGCATCTGTTTGAATAATAACTCCTGCATTTTTTTTTTTTGCAATCTGCAAAGACGCCACATTATCAGAGTTGTCCACTGTCAGTCAAGTACTTCTCCGTTTTACTGGTGATGGGAGGTGATAAAATCACACAATGCAAATTACTTTACTTTATATTTTTATAGCACTCGCTGATTTACTGACCAACTGACATGGAAAGAAATGACTGAATGGAGAATGATTTCAAAAGAGCTCAGATAGATTTAATGAAGGTAGATCAGGATGCAAAAGACTAGATTTGAGCAGAGACCAATTATTTGAGTTTAAATAAATAATTGTCTGCTGCTGGATGAATACAGAACATATTCAGTGATAGTTGTTGCAATACTTCAAATTCCCCAGTAGTGGGAGCTGTGAACCTATCAGTGGCCTGTAGAGTAAACCTTCATATTCATTGTTGCAGCCTTAAACAGCAGTACAAAACATACATATTGGGGTTTGGTAAAATATCCCATATTCCAGCCCGTGTCACTCCCCACAGATGTGATGGAGATGTGACCACAGCTTAGACTTGTAAAGTAAGTCTTCATTTCCTGGCCACTTATCCTTAATAATAGGTTCTACGTCTGGATTTCAGTGGAGAGATTTATTGTCACATGATTGTTTAAATGCTGGTTTGTCTTTTCATCACTGATAATGAGAGGAAAATCTGAAAGCAACTCGAGTCATAAGAGAAATGTGACTTTAAATTCTGTGAGGGAATAAAAAAGTACGAGCAGATTTCTCTGCCATTCTGAAAGGCAGTTTGAATTCACATTTGCCGTGCAGCTGGAATGTAAACCAGTGATTTGCTTTGAGGACGTCTGACCATGTTCTCTGTTAAAGTGTCCTTGAGTGACATACTATACCACCATCATACCTGCTCACCCAAAAATTCAGCTGAACGGAAGATTAAAAAGGACTTTTGGAGTATAAGAATGGAGGAAGGAGACCTACATTTACTAGAAGTCACCTGGTTCAGTTTAAAATAGAATCCCTCATGAATGTATTCATGTCGGGGGAGAAATCATCTCCACCCTGCCCGGGGAGGGGAGGGGAGGAGGAAGGAGGGAGGGGGGGTGTGCATCTACGTAAGCTCTGTCACTAGTCTCCCAGTTCCCCTCTTTCCTGTCAGCCAGGTCTATTTATAGCTTCTGACATCACTGGTCTCCTCTGATGGTGCTTCGTCACGGCCGACTACACCGTGAGGGGGGAGGGAGGGGTGTGGAGTGGAGTGGAGAGGGGTTGAACTAGGTGTGGTGGTGGATGGAGGCGGTGGGGTGTCATCATTGAGGTAAGCCCTGCTGCTGCAGCGGCCCCGCCCCCCTCCACCAAGTCCCACCAATCAGGTATGAGGTGCTGAACACATCACTGTGCGGGATACAGCCCCCCCCCACACACACACACACACACATCCTCCATCCCTCTTCCTCGCCCTCCTCCTCATCTCTCTGTCTCCCTCTGCTTCTGTGAATTGGCCCTGTTTCATTCAGCATCGATTGCATAATAGCCATCTTTCATTTATCAGGCACTATTACTGCTGGAGAGCTGCAGGCAGGCTGAGCTAAAAATAGACGCAGAGGCAACCTTCCACTGCTTGGTGCTCTGCTTTCTATTGTTATGACCAGGGGAGGAGAGGGAGGCGGCTATCAGGAATGAGAATGGATCTTATTGATATAAAGTCATACAGAAAAAAAGCTTGTTCATTTTACCTCTCAAGTGTCCACATGATGGTGGTTTAAAATCAAATTTCAGTCCTGAACAATTAACTTCTTATAATTTAATAACGTAGAATTTAGGCCAGGGAAGAAGTTTAGGCAAAAAGGAGGCTGGATTCGATCTTTTATCGCAAACTCTTTACTCCTAGATCAGTGGAGTCAGAGTGTCCTTGAGCAAGGCACAGTTTGCTGAGGGAACGGGGAACATGGTGAGCTGTGAAATCCCGCGGAGATCAGTAGAGAATGATATGTTCCATGTTGATAAACTTGAACCCTCCACCACCCTCTCCTCCCCCGTTCACATCTCTGCTCTTGTGGTTGTAACTCTATAGTGGTTGCATTATGAAGAACCTGGTTTGGTTCAGAGAAGGTTTGGGGTAAAAGAGAGTTCACTGTGTATAGGTTTGCATTGCTGAACCCTGCAATAAGGAAGGACTCTGCTGACCGACCTCTTCTTCACTGGAAGTATTACAAAACGATTTATTCGGGCCAGGTGTCGCTGTGATGCTGTTTGGTGACAGGAGCTGAGTAGAATCAGAGATAAAAGTTTTGTAAAAAGAAAAAAATGATATGGAAATAATACCATTTTGATCACACCAGTAACATCCGGCTTTAACACCGGGACATAATGTCACAGTGTCAACGACTCTTTGTTCGGTGCTCGGGGAGTGTTTCAGTGTTCAGCTATGGATGGGGTGATAGAGGGAGCGGCGGTGGAGGGGGGAGTTATGGGTAATCGCTGTGCTGACGTAGAATGCCTGTGTTGACGTCACCAGGAGATAGCGGAGGGAAAGATGTGTGTGAGTGTGCGTTTGATTACAAAAAAAAAACAGCGATCACAAGGTCATTAAAGTCAGACGAGAAAATCGAAGTGCTGCTAATTTTAATTCTGCCATCAAGTAGAACTGTATTTTTTATTCATTTTATTATTTTAACTTCTGACACAGTCACATGAATCCCCTGCTTGTGTCTCTCCTATAATTAAAGCTCCTTTGTTTCTGCCGTCAAAGACTTCATTGTGTCTGTTTGGGATACTTCTGGGACTTGATTTGGACTTGCAGCTTTCTGCGTACTGTACGTTCAGCTCCGTCCATCCTGAAGAGGTTTAATTGTACCTTATCTCAGCCTTGTCTGGTCCTTATCAAACCTGTCTCCTCTCTGTCTCTGTCTTAGTCTCTGCGTCCTCAGCAGCTGCAGGGTCCTAGAGTATTTGGGTGTCACAGGGTTTCAATGACATGCAGGTTCTTACTTATACTCTCCCTTATAAGGTGCATTTTGTCTTAATGTATTTTTGTGTCTTTTTTCATACTCGGTTCTTCTTTCTTGTTTTGATTTTGTAGCCTTTGTTGTTCCGTCATATAACAGAGCAAGCTTTCTTTTAATATCGTGGTATGCAAACTAAATGTGTTACTACTGGTAGCAGTAGATTATGTAAAATATGTCATAACATTAACAGGTGACAGAAGTAGCAGCAGCACATATGGTAATTCTAGCAGTAGGAGTAAATATAAAGATGTTGGTCAGTGCACATATTTTTTAATCATGTCATCATTTTACATAATGGAATAAAACAAATAAAGATATGAAATGGCAGTTCAGTCTGATTGTCAGGTTAATTAGCTGATACAAATAATCCAATTTGTTTCTTTCCTCTCCCTCCCTGTAGTTTTGACGTGGAGAATGGCCTGTCGGTGGGTCGCAGTCCACTGGACTCTCAGACTAGCCCCAGCTCTGGTCTGGTTCTTCAGGCCAACTTCCCCCACAGTCAGCGCCGCGAGTCCTTCCTCTACCGCTCCGACTCCGACTTCGACCTTTCGCCCAAAACCATGTCCCGCAACTCGTCCACTGCCAGCGACCTGTGAGTATTTAAAGATGCTCTCAGCAGAAAACCGATCAGCCTGTGGCCTCAGCTTTCACATTGTTGGTGTTGCAGAGCTGGATGTGGAGGGAAAGTTCCTCCGAGGGGACGTTCTTCCAGAGAAAACACCCAAATGGTTTCTCATGACAGCTGATGATTGAAGGAAAGGACTATTAACTAGACAATTAAGGATCTGAGGTGCCAAATATTCACAAATGATATAATTTCCATGTTTCCCCTGTCAAACATTCGTAGTGAACCTGTAAAGTGAAATGTTACCATTCATAATGCTGTGTCAGTATCAGGGTAACGTTTTACTTCGCCTAGACATGACAAGTAAGATGCCGTAGGTTTAATCACCAAAAAACACGCAATGAGGTTGAGAAAAAGATCACGGTTTAGGTTAGAAAAAGTCAATTTAACGCAAGTAATGTTTGATATTTCACAAAAGTTAAATATGTTACGTTATTTCATCCACGCTGACTAATGCTTTCTCATGGAAGTCCTGCCTTCTTCCTAAGCAAATTTGATCACTCTTTGTACTTTGTCACATGACACACGTGTATACTTTCAACGCTATCTTCCTCCGGACTGACAGGTGTATTGCAGGATTTGGAATTATACTGGGCTAAAAATAAAATAAATTGTAGTGTCTAAATTTAGGATTTTACATTTTTAAAATGGGATGCATGTAGTAAACTTTTTAGAAAGTTATGAAACTCTAAATTCAGGGTGTTTTGTTTGTTTGGTATTTCATTCCACCATTTGTTCACAAATACTGCACAGCATCAGATGACATGGACCGTATCAGTAAAACACCTGAGTTTATTGTCAATCATTATTTATTTTTTTTGTAAGTCCGTCTTGTTTACACTCTTAAGAATTTTTTGGTATCTGGCTTTAAAGAGGCTTTTGGCAGCACATCCGGAGTTACTAAGCAGCAGAGCAGTAGTTGTACGTACAGTAGTTCTACTTCTGGGACCTCCTGAAACCAATGTTCTTCGCTCTAAACTAATTTTGCATCCAGGTTCTGTTTCTACAGCTAAAGATTTGTGTGCGCAGCTAGCAGTCTGTTTGAAGCTAGAGTGTAAATGTGGCCTCGCCCACCAATAGCTGTCGCTGCTTTGTTTTGAAGGGAGGAGGGATTGAAGCATTGGGAAGTCAATTGGCTACCTCGGTGAGAAAGTGTGAAGATTGCTGTGTTTTGTGTTTTCTTTTTATCTCTTTGGGCTGTACCATGTTGTCACGAGTCACCTCTCCTCACCCTCCTGCTCACCTGTCACCTTTTCCCGAGCACAACCTGAAAAACCTCAGTGCTCCACTCCAAAAGCATGACCAGCGCAAAGTTTTAGAAGCAGTCCCAGCAAGCATTTGACAGATGATGATATCCCGTGTTTGCAGTTTGAAAATGTCCTTTTATATATTTCGGCACTGATTTATAACCAATTCAGTCTTCATAGGTCATATTACAGTTATTTAGTGTCAAAATGTTTGCTGGACTTTGTACTTTTCAATGCCAGCATGGTTTTACCCTGAAGTCTGGAGGTGTCTGAGCTGCATGCTGTGACCCGGAACCTTCCAGAGAGCTCCACCTTTTCTGCAGTCAGCTCTCCCAGCAGCCAGAGCATGAACACTGATCCTCACCTGCACACACCTGTAGTCATACAAACCTGTCTTGTGGTTTTTGACCCTCATAGAAACAGATCTGACAGTAAAAGCAATGTCAGTATTCGGCTGCCTTTTAGCTCCACCGACTCTTGAGACACAACTCAGAATCTTTAGCTTCTAAATGCTAAAGAAAAATGTTATCGCTCACTTTGATTCATTAGCCTTTTTTCACATTTACTTCGACAGCAGAACAGTTTTACATGGTGGAACTGATCAAAAAAGATTAAGTCATACAGTTTACATTTGGGCCAGAGAACTGAGTCAGTGAGCTTAAATTTGTCCATTGAATTATTTGATGCAAAGTTAAATGAAATATAAATGAATGCAATGTTTAGATGCATTTAGTATATTTTTGTCCAGTATTTTTGTAAAGTTACCCTTCTCTCTTTCCATGCAGCTCATATTTATTCCATAGTCACAAAAACAATGGTTGTCTGAGGTTCAGCACCAGCCTGTGTACCTTTTCCTTTGTGCAACTAATACAATCTGCTGTCCTCACCCTTTATCCACTGTGCTACTCAGACCAGGCATGGTCCCAGCCAACTGCAGCCTTCCTGTACAGACAGATATCCCAATAACAAAAGCCTTATGTGTTGTCATTATTTGTGTTTTTAAAATTTTGACTCGCAAGATATTTGCTGAACCAGTCTGTCTCTTCTCGTGGGGCCTTTTCTCTAAATCACTTTGGTTTTTGCAGGCATGGAGAAGACATGATCGTAACTCCATTTGCACAGGTTAGTCACAGTTACACGTGTGCTTCACCTCACAGTGTCCTTTGTTGCTGGTTCTGTACGAGTTTTCAAATTTGACTGGTTACTTTGATTAAACCCAACAAGTCCAAATAAAATGCAGCAGCTGACCGGCCATTTACCAGCACTGATTTGATGACAGGTGGAAGCAGACAACCTGTAAAGCAACAGTACAAAAACAGTTTTACAGATGTAATGGAGACACAGTAATTATTCTTTTTAATATTTTAGTTGGTGTCAATACCTATAATCATAATAATCAAAATGGATTTAGTTTGAAGATGTTCCGACTCCTAACCGTTAGTCCAACCGTTCTTAGGACGCATATTAGCAGCTTCTCGATAAAAAGTTTGACTATTAAAACTGAATCTAAAAAAGGAACATTTTTGGTGCAATATGTGTGTCACATTTGACCATTAAAACTGAATCTGAAAAAGGAACATTTTTGGTGCAATATGTGTGTGTCACATCTCGAGCTGTTGCAAAGGACGTTGAAATAGCCGAGAGAATAGCTCTTTATTTTTTAGGGGAAAGTCGTGTCTTTGCTTGTAAGCTAAGTAAGAGAGCTGCAGCAGAAGTAGTTAGGGTGGCAGACTGGGCTCTTCGTTTTCCTGATATTTAAGGACCGCATGTCTCAGGTGTTTCCATCCAGCTTTATTCATGCACCTCCTCTTTTTTCCCCTTCTTTAGGTTCTTGCCAGTCTTCGAACAGTGAGGAGTAACTTTGCTGTTCTGACACATCTGCAAGATCGTGTGGGAAACAAGTAAGAACATGCAAACACACCGGAGGACTAACTGCTCGCTGTCTTTTTTATTCTACCAACACCTCATCTGCCTCTTGTTCCAGGCGGCCGCCAAGCAGCAACCAGCCACCCATGTGTAAACCATGTCTGACAGGTCAGTGTTGATACACCTATATGATGAAGCTCTTTCTCTTGAATCACCATTAATGCTTTCTTGTTCTTGTCTTTTCATTAAAATGATTATTGTTTTACTTGATTCAGACCTGTTGCTTAACATACGAGTTTCTTAGTCCTTGATTTTATTGCATGAGAGTATAAACATGGTCGTTTTCAGTAGCTCCATTTTGAGGCACAGGAGCTTTTCCTCTCAATCCTAGAACTTTGAATCACTCGGCACATTTGAGATGTGGATGTTTTCATTGCAGTCCTACTTCTGACCTGCAACATGTGTTTGTGTGACCTCTGGCCTTTCAGAGGAGCCTTACCAGAAGATGGCGGTGGAGACACTGGAGGAGCTGGACTGGTGTCTGGACCAGCTGGAGACGCTGCAGACGAGAAACTCAGTCAGCGAGATGGCATCCAATAAGGTGAGGTGACATCTGACTCAGGTTCACACAGACCATGTAAACTCACTGGGACGCTGAAGTCTTCGATTGTGTCCAGATATTTCAATAGTGGTCTTTAGAGCTGAATGTCGGCAGTTTTTATTATCAAAACACAAAACTACCCAATTAAACTCGTGTATCAACCCTGGACACAACAAGTTTAGCATTTGTGGGATTTGCACATTTAACTTATTTCAGGGCAAATTTTCTTTGCTTGATCTGAGTGGTGCATCATTAAATATGTGAATCTTTGCAGACATTTCCTGTAATCAATGTTCAGACAACACTGATGTGTGAAAGAATATGATTTTAGCGGTGTGAACAAAAACAGCAGGGTTCATGAATGGCGCCTCCCTCCTCCGAAAGAGTTAATTAGCATCTCTGCTTTCTGCTTCTCTCTCCTCTGTCTGGCTGCTACACTCAAAGCCCCTCTAGCCCCCAGTCAGCCAATCAGATCCCTCTCCTCCACCCAGCCCCTGAAGTCAGACAAATGTGATTGGACAGAGGGGTGGGGGGTGAGGGGTGGGTGGGTGGGGAGCACGCAGGGCGGGGGAGAGGGGTTCCTCGCAGCCTCTTCATGCTTCTCAATGACAGTGTGTGACAGTAGTTCGATGAGCGACTGCAGTCACACCCTTTCTCCCCTGATGGTAGACCACATCTCCAGCCTCCCCCACCTCAGCCCACCCCCCACCCTACCCCTCCGACCCCCCTCATCACTGCACCTGGGACTGTGGGAACTTACATTTTTCCAAACGGACTTCTTTTCATGCTCAGACTGTCCCCCGCTGAGCATGGAGCAGAGCTGACTGGGCAAATTACTGCAGATCACTAAGCAAGCAAACTTGGATTTTTAGCCGCCGCGAACATCAACATGCGCGGGTCGACATGCCTGCGTCGGCGCTCTGGGTTTGTCTGTGCTGGAGACTCAGACAGGTGAGCGACGGGGAGCGCTGCTGGCTTCCCTTGTTTACAATGGGATCTATTGATCGTCAGTGCAGGCGTTGCAGGGGGCTGAACGCTGAGCCTGTCGGGTCTGTCTCAGGACTACAAATGATTTTGTGATACGTAAACTGGATCTTGAGCTCTGTGGTTTATAGACATAAGAATGTGTTGCATGAAAACGTGTTTGCGTGTGTGTGTGAAAAGAAGAAAGCGCCGTGTCATCGAGTTATGTTGAGTGACATCAGAAGAGCTAAACGACGCAGTGAGCAGACACATTTAGGCTTTAACTACGTGATGATGTATGTGTGTGTGTTTTGTTTGTTTGTTTGTTTGTTTGTTTGCGTCCATATGTGTGTCACATAGTAGCCATGCAGCCACTGCAGCATCACTCTCACCCAGATCCCCTCCCTCCTCCTTGTGCCACCACGTGCCGAAGCTGTTACATAATCGCTGTGGAAACTACCGTTGCAATAAAATTAAGGGGGAAACACTGAACACTTTTGTTTTCAAAAAAAAAACTTTTGAACGTGTTTTTGTTTTTTTTCTACCAAAAGTGCACATTTCTCTCTGGCTTCGCAGCTTGTTGTCTTGTGTTTTAAAAGCGTAACAATATATCCGTATGTAAAACATTCAGGCATTTCAAAAGGGGTACTCAGGACAGACATTCACAGAAGTAAATGTGATGAAATTACACCAATTAGGAGAGCGTCTTTCTACTGCAGCGCCAGTCTTCTCCTACATGTTGTGTCACTTTGAAACCACAGCAAAGACAGTGGAGCATCTTGTGTTTTTATGTACGTTGTTCGAACTTTAACTGTAAAACTTTACCAGCCAACGAGGCCGCATGATGGTAAATGCATTATTTATTAAATTATCTAAGTTGAGTTAGGTGCAGCAAAACATACTTTTATGTTTGCCCGTACTTCCATCCATTTCATTGCACATATGGAGATTTTGTTTTATAGTTATCTGATGCTGCATCTGACATCTGCACTTTTCTTCCATATTGAATCACAAATTAACCCCCCCAAAAAAACAATCGAATGATGGGGAATTGTCAGAAAAAATCATGTACTGCCAATTCCTGCCAAAGTGAGCTTTATTACCTAATTTCTCCAGTGATGGTCGGTAGAAGGTAGATGGTGAAAAGACAACAACGTATTTACCCTCTTCTAGGAGGGGGAAGGGGCACGGGAACATTTTTAGAAATGTTTTGCCTTTAAAACATGAAACTTTCTTGTGAAAAAAACATGAGGGTGTTGCATTTAAATTTGTTGCATTACCGATGTTTGAAAACACTTTGTCTCTGTGCAGTCTGCTGGGAGTGATCACATTTTGGTTTGCCTGTGGTCTCGTTGTGTCTACACAGTTTAAGAGGATGCTGAACCGCGAGCTGACGCAGCTGTCGGAGACGAGCCGCTCGGGGAATCAGGTGTCAGAGTTCATCGCCAGCACCTTCCTAGGTGAGTTTACAGAAAAGGGTTAATGGATACTGAGAGGAGAGTGCCACAACACACAAAAGATCACTTGATATTAAAACAAGTGTGTTGATGGAAACATACACTCACCTGCCAGATTATTAGGCACATCTGACCTAATGAGGTGTAATAACTCTGCAGTAAATCCTTCATGAAGGTTCCGTTTCTGTTTTATGTTGAGCAAACATTTTGGAGATTGTAGTTTGTTGTGTTGTTGGACCGCACAGAGGAAGACAACACACTGTGGCACAGACAAACACAAAAATATTACCTTTTGGTAAATCACATTTTGTACCATCCCAGACACATCAGTGTGCTGTTTGTTGTGCTGCCTGGGTATTTAACACACTCATTTGCATAATTACATCGCCTGGTGTTGTGCTGTCAGTTGTATTATGTGAGCGTTAGACTAGACTGCCATTCAACGTACAGTATGTGAATGTTAACATGTCATCCAGCATGGTATATACGAGAAAGTAGGGGAGGAAAAGGGTGTTTTTAAAGGATGAGATATAGTTTTTTTGTGTTTGATTTGAGTCGAGAAACTTTTGTTTGGAGAGGATTATTTAGAAAAGGCAGGAAAAAAGAGAGCAGAGAAGGAAAAAGGGACCAAAAGGAGAGAGGGATTTTTAAATAAAGATAAAAAGAAGGAAGAAAAATGTAAGGAATAAAAACAGTTGAGATGGAAGAAGAAATTTGAAAGGAAGACAAAAAAGTATAAAAGATATTTAAAGGAGGGAGAAGAAGAAAGATACAAAATACAAAAAAAATACAAAAAAACATGTTTTAAAAGGAGGTTGGTTTTGAAGGAAAGGAAGTGAATGATGAGGCTTTACAGAGAAACAGGGAGAGGAGAATTATATTATTTTAATGGAAATGAAAGAGAGAAGGAAGAATTGTAAAGGGAAGAATAAAAAAAATGTAAACTGAGGGAATGAAAACCATGTTTCCAAAAGAGAGAAAGAGCAGAGAACTGTATGTTATTAGGTGCAGATGGAGAAGGTGAGTATTTTTCCCTCTCTAAAACAGAAGGAGGCGCAGCAACAGACAGCATTCCCGGACACACTGTGTGGCGTTGTCGTAGCAACAGGGTGCAATATTATTCAACGGCGTGTTGCATCAATAGGAGGCTCAGTCTTCAGCAGCCTTCCGGCAGGATGGTCCGGTCGAACGAGGATGGAGCTGTCATTCGGATGCCGTTTTGATATGAGCGCCTCGGCGTCAAGCCTGGCTGCGTTTGGAGATGAATGCCGTTGTTATGGGTGTGAGGAAGAGGAGGCACTGTGAGAGAGGTGAGAGAGGCCAGACAGCGCCTCGTGTGAGGCTGCCACTCAGGTCGCTGTGCATCCTTACGGTGGCGTGTGCTTGGAGCTGGGCTCAGATGTGGATATAGTTCAAGCTGTCACTGCTGACGTGCCAATAAAAAAAAAAAAAACGCGGATGGAAAATACTGCGGATGATAGGTGGACGTGAGGTGAAGCAGGCTGTCTGTGATGTCAAACAGGATCATTATTTCCTTGGTTTGTTCAAAAATTGGATGAGTCATTTTGAACACAACCGTGCCTGCTGGAACAGCACCTTTGTGCCAACAACTCACGTTGAGATCACGCCGGTGCTGCTGCTGGGAACCCTGTGTTGGTGATTTCCATGTTTTTGGCTGAAGGATTTCTCTCTCCTCTGGGTTAAAAAAAAAAATCTCTAACCTGTAAATGTGATGAAGCCTTTTCAGACCTACATTTGGAAAAAAACAAACACGAGAAGCACTTTGTCATCAAGCTTAAAACAATACTGAGCTCCTGAGAAGCTGATGGTTTTTACCCATCATCCTTAGCTCTCTGCTGCATCGAACATTTAAATCCATTTACATGGCGAGAGATTTTATGTACATTATGTATGACTTTGAGCCTTTTTATTTGAAATTTGTTTGCATTTTAAGATTTGTGTTTTTTTTTATTCGAATTGTGCTGTAGGAGCAAAGCAAAGTCCAGTTGTTCACAAGGTCACTGACACAGATTCTGACTGTCGTGTTGAAAATAATCACCAATTCATGCTCACCTCAACAAAACTGAGACCTATCTTACTGATTTTGTCGGTGATGTACAGGTGAATTTGTTTTTGGTTGGCAGGAGCTTTATATGAGGCCAGCGCAGTTTAGCAAGGTGACACACAGAGCTGTTTGTAATACTCTGGAAAGGCAGACCGGAGAACAGATCTCCTCTTTACCTGTTTTTATTGCCTTCACTGAAAAAAAAAGGAATGGACTGGTTTCTGATCAGCCGGTGTGAAAGCAGTCCAGCTGCGCTGGAGAAGAAGGCAGCTTTCATGTTGATGTAGTGTTTACAAACTACGTATCTAAAGGCATAAAATGAACTTAGTTCTAGGTAGAGGTGTTGCTACGTATTTCTGTCTGTCAGCAGCAGTTGTAGTGACAGCCAGTGTCCCTCATGTGTCTGGTAAAGTTATACAGCACAAGTACAATGCTAAATTTGTAGAGTACTCTTTAAGAATAGCTGCTTTACTGTTTGCAGCAGCAGTATTAGTGAAGTATGAGCAGCGGTAGTGCTAGCAGTTCAGCTTGTGTTAACTGATGCAGTCACTACTAGAACATTTAGTGTTAGCATAGTTACTTGCACCAGCAGCAATATGACTACTAATATGTTGACAGTATCAAAGAAACGTAGTTGTAGTTGTATCAGCAGTAGTGATAATAATATTTGTAGCACTGGTGGTTGTAATATTAATATTTAACAGTCGCAGAATTGTCAGTTGCAGTAGCAGGAGAGGAGCAGTGAGGTGGCAGTCATAGTAGCAGTAGCACTAATAGTAACTAACGTACAGTGTATCAGACATATTGGAGAGGAACAGTTCCTACAGCAGTAGACAAGTCAGACATTGTGCATCCTGCTACTATCTTGTTAGCTGAATCTACCGATTTTGCACTTACAATATAACAATATGACACTTGTTCATCTCGTTAAAGACGGCTCGCTTCGAAGACAGTTATGACAGGAGTTAACGAAAAGATTGTGACAAGATGAGAGACTGTGTGACGCTGGAGAAGGTTGAGGTGAGGCTTTGTTTCAGGTAGTCATTGGTTGCAAACAGAAAATGAGGCACAGTGCGAATCACAACGTGTCCACTGAAACAGGCTTTCTTCCAAGACAGAGATACACTGTGGTCTAATCAAGAGATCAACCTCTACAGCTCTGGAAGAACGTGGGATTTGATGTTGTTTTAAGGGGATAGAAATCCCATCTTAAGATCTCTCCCTCTCATAAGGCGGATAACATGTGACAGTCAACTAAAGTCTGCGCATTTTACATTTCGTGGAGACAGAAGAGGGAGCCTTGAGCGCTCTCACTTTCATGGCTCAGTTTTTCATCAGTTTTGATGAACGTACCTTGTTAGGTAATCAGCACCTCCTGAGTCACATATGAGTCTGACTTTAACTTAATGTGTCTGTGTGTTCACGTTGCAGAGAAACAACATGACGTGGAGATCCTGTCTCCACCTCCCAAGGAGAAGGAGAAGAAGAAGAGGCCGATGTCACAGATCAGTGGTGTGAAAAAGGCTACACAAAGCCCGAGCTTAGCGGTCGCCTGCATCCCTCGTTTTGGAGTCAACGCGCCGCACGAGAGCCTGCTGGCCAAGGTGAGCTCACACACGCTGACATGACACGCCAGAAACACGTACAAATACATTGTGTCATTTACGAGTCCTGTTTTATTTCTCCAGGAAATCGAGGAGATCAATCGTTGGGGTCTGGACGTATTCAAAATAGCAGAATTTTCTGGAAACCGGCCGCTGACGGTGATCATGTACTCCGTCTTCCAGGTAGGACGATCCCTCAGCTCCACAGACGAGGAGAAAAACACATGGAACATGAAAATGCGATATAACGTTAGAGATTCACTTTTTCACACGAGGATCAATATAACTGATTTGAAAGGTGCTCGATTGAATTTAACATCAAGGAATCACAGGTTAAAATATCGTGGTTTTTTTTTTCATGTTTTACTCTTGTCCCTCCTCACCCCGACAGGAGCGAGACCTTCTGAAAACCTTTAAAATCCCGACTGACACCTTCATCACCTTAATGATGACGTTAGAGGACCACTACCACGCAGACGTAGCTTATCACAACAACATCCATGCAGCTGACGTGGTGCAGTCCACTCACGTCCTCCTGTCCACCCCGGCTTTAGAGGTGAGCTGAGGGAGCTGCTGTTGTAGCTTCTAGTTACGCATACGTAAAACACCTTCCGGCTACAGGCCTCTGGTCTCCCTGTAGACACAACACTTTTTGTTCCGAATGAACCGTTGCTTTTTCTTCGTTGTTCATCCCAGGCGGTGTTCACAGACCTGGAGATCATGGCCGCTCTGTTTGCAAGTGCCATCCATGATGTCGACCACCCTGGAGTCACCAACCAGTTCCTCATAAACACCAGTAGGTTCCTCTCGGTCTCTGTGCACACAATAACAACAGGCTTGGTGATGAAGAAGAAGCACATTTTAAAAGAAGAGAAAAATGGTGTAACTAAAGGATCAAAACAGACTTTGAAATAAATTTCAAAATATTGCAGAATATTTTAAGATTCTAACATCCAAAATACTTGATAACTTGAAATATTTTAAATATTGCAAAAGTTGAAACATTAAACAACAGGATACAAAAAATATAATGCTCCTAAAAGCTTCACAGTTTTTTCTGATATCAGTCATCAGTAACAAGGTCATTTACTGACATATTATTAATACATTAGGTTCCTTTGTACTTAAGCAGACATATTCAGGATTGTGCTGTACCTGTTCTGGGTCTGGATCTGGTTTTACACATACAGCACAGGATCAGGACCATGAACACTGACTTAGAAGTAAAGGAAGTAGAAGTTGGTGCCCTGTTCTACGATTTGACTAATTTCAACCGACACGTCCGCAGGTTCGGAGCTGGCCCTCATGTACAACGATGCATCCGTGCTGGAGAACCATCACCTCGCTGTGGGCTTCAAACTGCTCCAAGAGGACAACTGTGACATCTTTCAGAACCTCCCCAAGAAACAGAGAGACTCCCTCCGCAAGATGGTCATTGACATGGTGAGAGCGCTGCTCCTCTTGCGCGAGGCGCCGACATAACTTTTAGTTCAACTGTCACCCACGTGTGAAGCATGAACACACGTCAGTGAAGCAGAGCAGCTGAAGATGGTGGTGTTTGTGCGTGTCGGTGTCGTCGTCCTCGTCTGTAGGTGCTGGCTACAGATATGTCCAAACACATGAACTTCTTGGCGGACATGAAGACGATGGTGGAGACCAAGAAGGTGACGAGTTTGGGAGTCCTGCTGCTCGACAACTACTCTGACCGCATCCAGGTTAGAGCAACTCCTGTTGACATCACATCACAACACCACACACACTGTAGTGCTCCTGACATGACACTGTAACAGCATACTAAGCAAGTAAATGCATGTGCGATAGTGTGACTATAATCAACAGTGGAGATTATGTTTGTGTACACTACGAGTTCTATAATAGAAATGATTGAAATACATTTTTCAGCATCAGTGAAAATATGACTCTACTCAAGTCAGATTATTAATTTATCACGTTCATACACAACAGAAGTTAAACAAATGAGATAGACGTGAAACAAAGAAGACAGTAAAAACAAAAAGCCATAACAGAATATTAAAAGAAATTAAAAAACAATTATTACTAAAAAAAAAAACATGAGGATACACAAACAATAACAAATACTGAAAAAAGAAAAAGCAATTATATTGGGCCTAATCTGGAAATGTCAGTGAAATTTCTGTCGGTTTAATGTCTTAAATTGACATTTGAATGCTGATGGTTGGCGACCTGATCGATGAATTGAAAAGTCATATCCTGTATATTCTATTAAAGAGTCATTAATCTGACATTTTATAGAAACTTGAGATCATCAATAATAAAAAGTGAGGACTGAACAATGCGCAGTAACTCTCAGACAGTCAGCAGCCAGTTTCTATATGAACCGGAGAACACGAGGCTGAGTCGATGTTATGGTGCTGCTGCCCCCTTCTGGACATTTACTCGTCATTACATCTGCACAGTGAATGTTGCGCTGATGACAGAATGAGAGAAAAATGATTATTCTTTAGCCAGTGAAAACCAAAGAAGTAAAACTAAGATGATAAAGTCATTGTGGTATTTATCTTCTCAGTTCAATTAATGCAAATTGGTATTGTTTTTTTGTTTGTTGTTGTTGTATCTATTTAGTTTCTCAGTAATACAGTGTGTCATTTCTATTATCTTTGCTGTTTCACAGAAAGTGTTTTCCCTTTCTTTAGACAAGCAGTAGATGAACTGGGTTTTTATTGTGACAGCTGCTGTGGCTCAACAGACAAATAAAACAGCCCCACTTTTAGAGGCACAAAAACATCACAGTCCCACCCAGTCAGACCCACAGGTGATCGTCCCTGAAGCTCCCTGGATGACTGTAACTGCATATTTCTGGGTTATTCTTCGTTATGAGATTGTCTGGTTGATCTTTGTCTGACTGTTGTTTCTCCTCCAGGTTCTGCAGAACATGGTCCACTGTGCCGACCTGAGCAACCCAACCAAACCGCTGGAGCTCTACCGCCGGTGGACGGACCGCATCATGGTGGAGTTCTTCACCCAGGGAGACAGAGAGCGGGACAAGGGCATGGAGATCAGTCCCATGTGTGACAAACACAACGCCTCCATAGAGAAGAACCAGGTAACACCTGACAGACAGGAAACGCCGATTTTTGTTTTCTTTCTACTTCGATAATATCATGCCAGTTATTTCCTCACTTAACAGATTAATTGATGGAGTTAAAAAAAAAAGAAGAACTTTTTGATATGTTAAGAAATGTTGGCAATATGCGGATATATTAACACTTTCATATGTAGTGTGACATCCTGTGTTAAAAAAAATATAATACTTATAATTGAACCCTCTGTCCAACGAAATTCATCCAAAATGTTTTCTGTCCCCCCCACCCCCCACCTGTTATGTTTGTTTTTGTTATTATTACTTTTATAACTAGGTGGGCTTTATCGACTACATCGTGCACCCTCTGTGGGAGACCTGGGCGGACTTGGTGCACCCTGACGCCCAGGACATCCTGGACACGCTGGAGGACAACAGGGAGTGGTACCAGAGCATGATCCCCCGCAGTCCCTCGCCCTCCAGCCCCGAGGAGCACCATGCTGAGGTGGAGCCCGGAGGAGGAGGAGGAGGAGGAGGAGGAGGAGCTGCGGGAGCAGGAGGGGCCATCACTTCTGGGGGAGGCGGGGAGGGAGGCGGGGGAGGAGGGGACAAGTTCCAGTTTGAACTTACACTGGAGGAAGAGGAGGAGGACGAGGAGGAGCTGGAGTCTGACCTGGAGAGCCCCCTGGAGGAGGAGTCCCAGTCGGGCGGGGAGAGGCATCGCGACTCCTCCTCCCCCTCTCTGTCCCCAGACCCCCGCGCCAGCAGCAGGTACCGCCCCCCCTCGCCTCACCCGTCCCGGAACCTGAATCTGGCTGCCATGACGGTGCGGAGCCCCCTTCCCCACAGGACGCTGGCCTCCCCGGGGCGGGAAGGTGCCGACAAGGACAGAGAACTGAGCCAGGAGGGCGACGGCGTAGCCTGCCTGCGCATGGGCACGTAACAACCAGCACAACCTGCCCCGCCCGAGAGACACGGGTGCCGGGTGTACGGAGACGGCGGCAGGGCAAGCCTTTACCAATAATGTCTGTAAAATCACCACGGTCCCTTTACACTGGAGACACCCTCTCTGGAGAACAGAGGGAGTTTCCCCCTCTGATTTATTTTTATTTTTCAGCAAGAAGAATAGTTTTAGCCTCTCTTCGGGTGCCTGATAGGCCTTTTGTGTCCTGTCCTGGTTTGTTGTAGCTTCAGTTTGGAGTGTCCCAGACAAAAACTGCCGCATTTAAACCGGGAAGAAGTGGAGCCGAGGCCTGCACTCTTAACAGGAGGTGACAAAGGTAAAGGAAACGTCTTCCTCCAAAACAACTGTGACATTCGGACATGAGCAGTGGATGAGGGTCACAGAGGTGTGACAGGGTCTTGGACATTATTTTGCACCATAGTTTTAGTTTAGGATTTAAAATTATTGAGTCCTCGTCGGAATAAGTGAGTATGATTTTATTTGCGAGAATGGTGTGAGAGATGAATCATTTTACCAAATACAGGATGTAGATGAGAGCGAGAATATCGATGGACTTAAACCTCAGGGTATGAAGAGAAACATAAATCTAATGTAGCACAGCTGTACTGGGTACCCCGAACCTGACCCCTGACCCCTGACCCCCACCTGTCTTTCCTGTTTGATTTACCTCCAAGCCAGAGACAAATGAGACTCTGTTTCACCTGCGTGTCTCTACATTTAATTAAAACCCTTTAATAGACAATTTGGCAACTGAAGCAGTCAAATGATATAAACTAAAAACCAGCTTGTAGCACCACAGAAACAGAAGACTGAAGGAGACTGCACCCCAGTCTCACCTGTTGAAAAGACAAATGACACCACCTGTATAATTCGTTTGAGCTTTATTTTTTATTTTTTTTTACCTGAGATGGTCTGAAATTGTTTCTGTCGTTGTTTTGATTTTGGAATTCGTTGTACATTTGCTGGTCTCGTCTGTGTTTGTGTGCCGCAAAAGCATTTTTTTGTAATCAGGGTGCCTCCGGTCCGCAGTAACACTTTGCCGTCTCTGCCGTTCAGCTCTTGGAATTCAGTCACACTAAGGGCTTCACCCACTGTAGGCCTACTGATCACACAAACACAGTGCGGGACATTTGACCAGAGTCGCCTGGAGGCAGGGCCGGAAACAAACCAACGGACATCTCAGCAGAGACAGACAGCTGAGCGTTAAAGTTCCCAGCCCTCTGGAGGATCGTCCAGAAACGATTAAAGCACATCAGTGAACCGCAGTGTTGCACATGTGACGTGTTCTCCGGGAACATGGGCACTGTAGTTTATTTTTTACACCGTCCTGCTGATGTAGCGACTGCCGCTCAACTAATGTGTATTAATGTGTGACTGAAAATAGTCCCAACAAATGAACTTTTTACTACGATTTAAAGAACATTTGCCCAAAATCTACAGTGGCCAGTTATTTAATTGAATTACTTTACGGTTTTTAAAAAGAAAATAGTACATTTATAACCTGTATTTATTTATTTTTTTAGATTTAATGGTTTTAAATGTATAGAACAAACATATTGTTTATTTGATTCATTTCAGAAGGTTTTTTTTTTTTTTCAAAATAAGAAGAGCAAAGAAGGATGCCAGCCTTATTCTTTACAGTGGAGGTTTTAGCTATTTGAAATGGCAGAAAATGACATTTTAAATATCAAACCTCAGCCACAGCTAAACGGTGATCTCTTATCGGAACTAAATAATCTGCTTCGAAGGGTTATATTTTCCCCAAATCAATAATGAAATCACAGTGGTGTGTTTTCCCGCCCTGCCGACAGGTACCGATGTCGAAAAAGACCTTCAAGGAGCTCATTTTCCGGAGCCGCTGACAAACATGAATCGCCTGTATTTCAAACTAAACCGATTGTGTTCATCAGGTTTTCCGTCTTATTTGGTAGATAAAGTGCTCGACTGGGATGAACGTGTGCCACAAGTGTTGAAAACACGCAAACACCTGCCAGCCTCCGATGCTGTACATTTTTACACTAGAGATTTTAACTCGATGATTGTATCGAAGTCATTAACTTTATAGTATTAGTTTTTACAAATGATTCATGTTAACAGTATTTAAAGCAGACAATTTACTAGACTTTGTGCAGCTTAGGATCAGTCTGTTCAGCCCTTTCCTAATCAGATAGCTGAGACCTCAGAATGTGTGTAGTTTCAGGTGTTTTATGACCTCCGTGTCTTTCTGTACCAAGTACACGTTCAATCTAGAGCAGTGTTTGTCGCCGTCACTGAGGTAGAAAGACCAGGAAGTGAGCCAGCACTACACAAGACATGATGCACTCCCTGGTCAGGCAGTAGTAGAAAACACTAGTCGAACAGTATTTCATGAACTCAGCTAGTAAGCTTTATTGATCAGCCTTATGTGTGTTAGGAGAGGTTCGAGCTTCGCGTTAAAGGACCATTGTGCTGGTTTTTAAATGCCGACTCTCAGATCGTTGTTTGACAAAAAAAAAAAAATTCTGAAGATTTCTCCACAGTCTTAAAAAAGGGAGAAATTTTCCTCATGTCCACAATTTATTTAATTTTTGTTATGCAACTATTCGTTTTTTTTTTTGTTGTTTTTTTTTTAAAGATTTACAGCTTCAGTCAACAGAAATGACCTTCAGACTGAGTACCACGGATAGTAGAGTCACATAGAACTGAAGTGCGATGAACATATTTTATTTTATTTTGATAGAATAATGCTAGCCATATCCTGAAGTGAAAATGACCGGTGCTCAGCTTTGACGTTAGCTGCATGGAGAGCAGTCGTTTTGAGTTGATCCAAAGAGTTTCTGAAGAATGTCTTCACACATGTTCTGAGTAGATTCGCTGTCATTTCACAGAATTAATATATTAATTTAAAGCAGTCAAATGACAGAGAAATTCAGCCGGCTTATTTCTTATTATTTTTCAGGTTGTACTCATGTTGCACTTTAACCTTCCAGTGTACAAATAAACCCCCAAAATGCCCTCACATGATGAAAATGCCGTGAAAACCTCTGCAGCTTCTGTTTTTTTTGTTTGTTTAATTCCCCAGACCTCCCCTCCAGCAAGCACCATCAGTACACCAGAGTTTCTGGCTGTACATGAGAAGAGTCAGGATCTAAACGGGCTGATTGTAAAGAAAGGTGAACCTCGCTTTCATAATGTATTGCGTCACAAAGATTGCAGCCTCTTTGGTCTCTGCTTTAAAAGGTGCTCTGTGATCTGTAACCTTTCAATAAGCTTACTCTTCCTTTCCAAGCTTTGACTCTCGGTTCCACTAAACATCTCTAAATCTTTCTTTACCCGGGCAGTTTAAACCTCAATCGCTATTAAGCCAGAGAACCTTTTTAGGGAACCGGTTAGTGTTGATCCAATAATTCAAGACGACTGAACAAACAGCTTTCTCTCTTTAAAGGGAGAAAACAAAGTTGAGCAAACCTTTGATGTTTTCATGTTCAATATGACGGAAAAAAAGAGTTAAAAGACCAGAAAGTCAGACCTCAAACCTCAAAATATAAATTGTATGCGCACTCTAAAAACTATTTGCAGCACCATCACAGAATTATAAAACTAAGAGAAATAAAATATCTCCTTTAGATTTGTTCTTTTTCTGAAAGATCATGTTTATATTTATACCTTAATATGTAAAAAAAATGTCACCTCTAAAATTCTCTGCTTCCCTCCGTGTGGCTGGAGCAAAGACCCATTCTGCTGTAAACACCATCTGTAGACTGTCTGCAGCTCTCCTGCAGCTCAGCAAGTGACTGGTTTCTATATTTCCAGTCAGTGTGAAGGAAACTGAATCACTGACTTCAAACATCATGAAATCACTCAAATCAGAAGCACTTCATTTGGATACAAAGAGAAATTGGGCACTTTTTTTTTTTTTTTTTTAGGAAAACCATCACGTACGAGTTGCGCATGGCATTTTCATAATGTGGGATGCTTTTAAACATTTTCAGATGAACCAACAGTTTGTCAGCTGAAGGATTTTTTAAATTTTTTTTACATTTTTGCAACGCGATCAACAACAATCTGAGGACTTGTGTCGGCGTGTTAAATTCCACTCTGTGGCTCTTTACAGGAAGACATCAGTGCCATACAGTGTTAGATGTTGACGAGCAGGAGCGTCTCTGCTTCCTCTCCGTTATTGTGTCGCGCTGATGCTGCCTCCGTTAATGTTCATGCTGTCTCGTTTCCTCAGCCTCTGTGTCGTGCAAACTTCTATACGAGATATTTATTCTTTGAATGTGTCCATCGAGACAAAAGTACTGTAACATAGGACATTTGATTTTATGTTCTGGAGCCTAAAAATCAAGTCTACTTTACAAAAACGTATACACCTGCCACTCCGATGTTTTTGTCAAAGAAATGAACTATATTTTTGTTTCGCATTTTAAGCCAAAAGAGTCTCGGGAGTTCAGGGTGTTTCAAGTGGAAAATGCCAATAAATTCTATGGAAATCTACATCTGTTTGGCTGTTTTCAGTTTCTTTGTTCTTTAGCTATGAAACAGGTCTTTCACATGGAAACAATGTCGGCCAAGAGTTAAATGTAGGAGCTCAGATTTAATGCGATTTTATATCCAAACACAAAACAAGAGCGATTAAATGATCTGCCTTGTGACAGGAAAAACTCATTATATTCCCCCATTTACATGGGTATTAACAATAATTAAAAAAAAAAAAAAAACATTCCGTAATTAACAATAAACATAGGAGTGTAATTTAACATGTTACACTTGGCAGTTTTCCTGCAGGACGCAGACATTTTAAAGTTCAGCAGAAGCTTCTGTTGAGCCGGACCGGAGCTCCAGTGCAGGCTGGAGGCTTCACCCCCTGTAGGGACAAACCACACAAGAACGGTCACAGCTCGTCACAAGTAGGAAACTAATCACCATGTTCACCAAGGAGATAAGAGACTTCTGTACTTTAGTATTGAAAGGCATGACAGGTTCTCCAGTAAACTTGTAAGTTATGTTGAGGCTTATTAAAAAAAAAAAAAAAAAAAAAAAACTTGTTGTCCCTGAAGTTCTGAATATGAATTTCTAACAGAATTGATGATACTCATCTCAAAGTGGACTGACAGTAACAAAAGTTAATTGAGTCCTTACCTTGTAGAGGTCACAAACCAAACTGAAGAGGGACGACATCGCCTTGTCTTCATTCTCTTCCGTGTGTTTCTGTAACAAGTCATAACCTTTTAGTTTGAATTGCATTTCTTCCATCATCCCAACTGAGATAATATATATATATTTTTTTTTTTTTTAGGCAGCTGACCGCTCTAACAAGTGGACACCTCAGAGCAGATAACAGCTTCAAAATCATACAACTTTTTACCCCGTTGAAGGTGACCCAAGGGACGCGTGTGTGGGCAGGGTTCAGAGCTCGGGTCGTGACAGCGTTGACGTGCATTAGATGCTTTCCCAGATCTCCTGTCACACAGGAGTCCACGCTGGACCAAGAGACAGAGGGAGCGTGCATCTGGAGACACTGAGATGACAAGACGGAGTCCGAAACAAAGGAAGATAGTTCTTTATGGCAATACAGTATGTTTATGGATGTATAGTCATATTGCAGAAGGAGTTTGACTCTAATCCAACTCCTTTTTGATGTTTTTGTCTGGATGCTCATGTTTTGTCTGACACTTTCAACGTTCGAATCCTGAAGATTTAAATGCATTCGACTTGAATTTCCTTTTTAATTACAATCTGGCCAGATGAACAGAATCGTTACATACTGAGACGAAGAGCACAGTGATGTCAGTAATGTGTGGCATCTCCAAGAAGACTGGACTGGAAATCTTATCCGATAACTCGCGCTGCCTTCACTAAAGGACTGTGTTGTAAAGCTGCGACCAGCAGATGTTGCATTTCATTGAATCTACGTTAAGCTTGTGTGGAAAGAAATGATAAAAAAAAAAAAAAAAATTGGAGTTGTGACCAAAACTATGCAAATAAGACTCCAGAAAAAGAAAGCTGTTTTTTTTTTGTTGTTTTTTTCTGCGGATACTCACATGATCTGCTGCACCGAGAACATCTGCAGCCGACTCCATGCAGCGGATGATGTGAAATGCAAGCGCACGTCCCGTTATATGGATGACGCAGGCCTGGGGAAGAGATCGATTAATCTAAAAAAATCTTTCAATGTCTCAAATGAGAAAAGGCTAAAGGAGTTCCCTCACGGACCTCAATCATGTTTGCTCTGCATTCGGGCTCTCCGTGCTGACAGATGAAGGGAGAATTTGCCGACAGGTGCTCCTGCAAGAGATGAAGCGTCAGTTCTTACTGGGCGTGTGCACGTGTCTACTGGCTTATTGGAGGTCAAAACTGCCAGTAGGACTTCCTCCGACGTCGTCACACCTTCTCTCCATTTCAGAGCTGCGTTGCATCAACGGAGGGAGGTTGAGAGTACCTGAGCGTTCCCGTAGGGCACCAGTTTAACGGCCATGATGTCGCGCAGCATCATCCAGGTGGGGAACAGCTGCTCGGTGATGAAGAGTCTACATTGTGGACACAGAGTCTCGTAGTACAGAGTGACAGATACTGGAGGAACAGCCTGGTTTGGCCTGGTGGCATTGTTCTCCATACACTGTTTCTGAACCTACACAAGTAAAAAAAAAAAAAAAAATTTAAATACAAGGGACGCAAGTTTGTATTATTGACCATGAAGATGGAGAAACAAGCTTCTACCAAAAAAAATAAAAATAAAAAAATAAAATTGTATCAATTAAAATGATCAAATGAGAAGATTTCCTTCTTTTCCACTGAAAACTTGCAATGGGCTTTTTTAATGACAGCAGCTTTTACGTTGCAGAATATTCTGCATGAATATATTAGGCAATCTTTAATCTGATCAAGTTTGTGTGATCTGACCCGGAGCTGCTCTGCCGGTCACATGAAGAACCTCTGGTGTTCAATTTCTGAGGCATGACTCTCATTTAAGCCCAGACCAGGGCCAAACATTTTTTTTTTTTTTTTTTTTTTAAGTCTTCAGCAATCAGGGATACCAGTGCTCAGTGTTGTATCCCCTTATGAGCAGCTGAACTAAGCTTCAGAGAGTTTACAGTTTCCTTATACATGCAAATATTTGCAAGCCGTCAAATATTCACCAAAAACAAGAGATGATGACTTCAGGTTCGAACAATTCCAATAATAACAACAACAGCAACAATACCCTGTGTTTAGACCAAGAAATAACACGGAGAAAACAAATGTTCACATTAAACGTGAACATTTATGCATGTTCAGCTGCAACGAATTACTTTTGTCAGGTTAATTGATTTTAAGCTAAATTTCTTATAAGAAAATAAACACCACTGACCCTCAATACAATAGACTCCAGTGTTGTTGTTGTTGTTGTTGTTGTTGTTTTACTCACCTTACATTCTATAGCAATTTCCAATGATCGACACCACTGAGATGGAGGGTGTCGACAGCCCGGTTTGGGATGAGACGTCCCAAAACCTCTCCGGGCACTGCAGAGCAGTAAAAACGCGGCCAGCAGTCCTGAACGCTTCATGTCTGTTATCGGCAGTAGAGTTCACTTCGCACGGCTGAAGAACGAGGACCGGGAGGCTGAAGCGATATGGTCAGCAGGGATGATTGACTGCTGCTGCCTTCAAGAATCCTCGGACATTTCTGTTTCGGCATTCGTGAGCGTGACAAAAACAACAACAAAACCACGTTTAACTGATCGAAAACTGAGATTAACCGGAGTATTTCAAACATGCGGGACGAAGTCTAAGAAATTGAGACATATTTTAATGCTGAAAAGGAAACAGAAACAACATAAATACTACTGAGGGCTTTAATTGAAGAACCTAAAACATCGTCAGCCTACCCTCTAGTGGTCGCACACGAGCAGAACGGGGTTTATCAGCATCGTCTCATTTGTAATTAGGGCCCGAGCACCAATGGTGCGAAAGCCCTATTGTTTTTCGTAAAAATTCTTCTTTTTCTTTTTACGTAAAGCGATTTGCCTTTTTTTTTGGAGGCTTTATCATATTCAAAAACTCGTGAAAGTGGATACGCGTGTCTCTCCCGGCGAAAAATGTCGTATTCTAGTGGAGTCGCGAGTGGGCGTGGCCAAATGGCTCGAGAGCGCCCCCTAAAGAGATGCCCCGGCGGCCACATTTACCTAAATTCACGAAACGAGACAAAAAAATAGCAACTTTAAGGCGGGGATATGCGGTCCCTCGCGCACTGCGCGTCGGGGAGGCGGCGCGCGGGAGTGCGAGGGCCCGTATATCACTGCTTGCAGTTTTAATTATTATTTATACATGGTAGAAAAATAATGAAAAAATAAATACAATAGCAATTACAATAAAAAAAAATTTTTTTAAAACGTTTTACTTGTAAGTCTTAATTGTACAGACATGTCATTTATTGATCTGCTCCTTCTGCAGCTCAGGTTTTGCATCTGAACACAGACACACTATAGTTTTACATCTGGACACAGACACACTGTAGTTTTATTTCCAGCAAGAAAGCTGGGAAATTGTTTGTTTTTTCTATTGAACTTACTTTAACTACATTCGTAGACCTTGGATTATCATCAGCTTGACCCAGCTAGTTGAAGATGAGGTCCAGGCACCTTCACATCCAGATGGAAGAAGCACTACTCAAGGTAAGACTCTGTTGACACTGTGATTGGGTTTGTGTTTCTGTTGGGAGCTTCTTCTTTTTTTTTTTTAAGCCAGGTAACAAACTGCTGGACTTGAATAGCTTCCACCTCTATGATACTGTGTCCATATTGTTTACTTGGTTATATTTCTAGTATTGTGCTGCTCCAGACTATGAATAGCCAACACAGTAAACCTATGGTGTAAACCATGGTGTTATATTGCACTTGTTTTCCAACAAGCAAGTCTCATTGAGGTTGTAAACCTTTTCTTTTTTTCTTGCAAGTCTGGCGTACTAATACCGCACAGAACAATTCTATGTGTAGTAAATGACTTCAACCTACCTCTAGATGCTTGTAAAGACACTGAATGTGGTCTTGTGGTGGAGTACATTGTGTTTTCAGTCTTTGTAGAGTTTAACCTTGCAGTTTTGCTCTTACACAGGCTTATTATGTAAATGGTATTTGTGGTGTCAGCTGGCTTGTACTTTGTGAAGACCTGTGTTTTTGGATCAAACACTGTCTTCTACCTTATACAAAAAGTACTTAAGTAATTATATTCAACTAATACTCACAACAACTCATTAGACCGTAATTTCAAATTTATTTGGGATCTGAAAGTGCATACATGAACAGTTTTATTCTGAAGTAGGTAAAGTCAGGTTTTACACCAACATAAATGTTTGAAACCAGTTTTTCTTCAGATATGACTCCTAAAAGGAAACACGAGCTATTTCTGATTGAAGACAACACGCTGAATGTCATTGCATAATCAATACAGTAAATAAACATTTACAGTAACTGCATTTTCTCACAGCAATAGGTTATTGACTAAGGGCAACTAAATTGTTAAGATAAAATTAAAAAGACTAGTCCATACAGCCACAATGGGAAAAACAAATTAAAGTCAAAGTTACAGAAAACACTATGTTGAATGTGATTCAGAGACACATAGAGGTATTTGATTGCACAGCTCAAAGTCCCTGGATTTCAAATGTTTACAAAAGTTGATCATGATCCTCTCATTTAATTCAGGACAAAAAGGATAACAAACTCCCAAAGTAGTTTGTTACTCAACTACTAGATCCCATCATATTATGGCATGGAAGAAAATTCAAGGCGATAGCCCATCTAGTGAATAGCACCCTAGCACTGTGTTAATGTAAATATATTCTGACCAACCTCTCTCCTCTTAATCAATAATCACTTCAAACCCATAATAGACACCATTTCAGTACTTGCTAATCTTCAACATCATACCTTCCCACATACCACACTCAACCTACCTACAGCTCCCAGGCTCTGTTCATACTGTCAGTTAAAATCTGATTTATATGCATATCTGACTGAAATCTGCTCATATGTTGCAAATCTTAACAGCCAACAATTATGAGATCTGAGATTAACCAAAGTGATTCAAACCACATTTGTCTGTAGTTTGAAATATGACTCAAATGATTTTTCTTTTAGCAAATTTGTTTAGGTCTGGCAGCTTTGATAAGGTTTCAGGTGTTGTTGTTTTTTTTTTATTCTTTGACTTTTGCGGCCATGTAAAGTTTACATGTATCAAATGTACAGGAAACATACTAGCTGGTGGCAGAGATTCAGTGACAGCTGTCTGTCTGGACCCCTGGACAGTGATAACAGCATTGACAGCTGCATGAAATACAGCAGAGCAGGCAAATCTCATCCGCGTCTGATGCCTCCCCTTTTTCTTTTTTTTTTTTAATAAAGGCTGAGTTGTAGCTGCTCTTCCAGTAATGTTATACGTTCACATTACTATAGGAATGGATGGGGATAACATAAAAAAAAAAAAAAAATTAGGATTACCACTTGGACACACTGATCTGATCTGATCACTTGCAGGATGTTATGCAGACAGTCAAGCAGGATGATCCGATATGCAAAACAAATTGAATTGGACTGACAGCCTTGGCATTGCTTTAGACTCTATGTACTGCACATAACTAGTTCCTTCACTTAACAATCTTTAACCCCGGACCTAAACATTTGTACAACAACCTGTTCACCACACTGAATATTGATCTTATTAATGCTTCAAAAATCCGTAAATTGTTTGTGTTGAAAACTGCATTAAGTTATTTTTATTTAATTTGTTTTACCAGTTATTGCAGGCAGTTTATATTTGTGTCATTTCTACAAAATCTGTGCCGGGCAATCACTTCATGATTAAGGTTAGGCAACTAGAATTGCTTAATTAAGGTTTGGGAATGATTGCCATTATAATTTAATATAAAAAAAAAAAAGCAAATATCGATTATTGATCTAAGGCGACAAACCGTAGTCATCGACCCCCGAGCTTCCACAAAACCTCCCTTTTGTTCTCTACCTTAAACAATACACCACGTCCTGAATTTTCGTTAAGTGACATTGGATAAAAAATCTTATCCAGAATCGTCAAATGTTAACACAATTCTTTCGGCGGAAAAAAGAAAATCCCTCTCTGAATTAAACTTTCTCTAAAGCCATCGTTACACCACTTCAACACAGACCAACAAAGTTATCTTTTTTACACACATATTAATGGCTTCATTCAGTCTTTCCTGCATCCTGCAATATCAAGCCCTTCAGGTATCTCGTAAAGATACGTACACAGACTTAATCAACAAGAGAAGCAGCTAGAAAGTCCTTCCTAAAGGCATCTGACTGTTTGAAGCCAAACCAACGTTTTTGTCACTACACCACAGACCAGTTCAGCTGATTCTCTCTTCCATGCCATAAATCCATGGTATCTAACTCAAATTTTCAACAAACCTTTGAGAGCCAATCAACTACAAGAACAAATCTGGTGGCAAATTCAGATATAGAATACAGACGTGTAAAAGTCAAAATCTAAATGGCATTAATTTGTTCTTCTTATCATTTTAGTCATAAACACCGTATTTGTGAATAATCTGCTGATAAGAGTTTTCCCTTCAACAGTATTTTCTGTAGCTGTGCATAATTGTATTATCATCATAGTTGGTAAAACACTGGGTAGTAGTTCATGAAAAATTTGAGAACAGATGAACAAGATTGCTGATGGAATTACATCATGGCACACATTGCATGATCTGTGAAGCCAGTTATTCCCTGCGAAACAGTAAACATTTTTAAATGTGCTTTCAGTATCTATTTTGTTTTTGTTTGCACAGTGATAAAACATTAAATTTACAAAAAGAGACAACGACAACAGAAAAAGACCAAATTGTGCACACGTAATTACAAAGATATCTGACTTTACAGAACTAAATATTGTATCAAGTGGTCTGCTGATTAAAGGTGCCACAGACTAGAAGTACGTTTATTTATTTTTTTATCAGAGCTACGACACATCAATCTCATGAGCAACTTGTCTATATTTACAACCACCACATGTCCACCTGCTTTGATAACAGGGTGAATGTACATAAAGACAGTCATAGTATCTCCACCTCACACGAGATACTTGTGTGCAAATGCTATGCCTTGAATCTAAACCCCACAGAGCAGTGGTCTTGTCTGTTTTTGTGCACATGTAACCTGCATACCCTTTCTATATTCCTGCAACAGAATTTACTGAGATAAGTAATGTTCTTTTCTTTTTTTTTTTAAAGTTACAACATTAAATATATTTTTACTTAAATTTTAGACTTATTTAGCTCTCAATCTATTCAGTGTGCAAAAAGTACAAAAAAAAGACGGATAACCCGGATGACGAGGGACAGATACCTACATTTTGGTTTCGCTCAGGTTAGAAGTCATACTTGCACTGCCATGTGGTGGTTGTGGCACACTGTCCACAACCTGTGCAATGCAGCACTTGACATTTTACTACCGTGCAACACTATTGTAGACTGATGTGGTTACAAGCACAACAGACCACAACCAACATGAAAGCTCTTCCATTTGCTTGGCTCAAGCAGATATCACAGTTGGACTCTGTACAGGTGATCTCAGAGAAGTGCATTCAAGGAAAACTACAGCAATGAGTGCCTAGCACCGTAGATGGAGATAATGGAAAAGATAATAATAGTAATAACTGAGAATTTCACAGAATACAGGTAACCCATTGAAGTAAGGTAACAACATTTTTTTTTTGTTTTATAGCTGGTGGTGTGATTATAGTACCAAAACTGGTATCAAAACAGTACCCGCAGCCATAATGTTCATATTTGAATCACCAATATGTATTATACCTAGGAAGTCTTTTACACAAGATGGCATGCAAGAATCTAACATTTACACCTTTTCACTGCCACAAAGCAGGAATCTGACACCATATGTTCATCTCCCTTCATGGCAATAAACAGTCTGACAAAACTGATAACTTCAAGTTTACGTACACAATGACAATCGAGCACGTGTTTGACCATAAAGAGAGAAGTGCATTTAAAGTGGCACACAAACACATACAGAAAAAAAAACCAAAAAAAAAAACGTTAATCAGTCACAAAATGTAAAGTCAGCTATTCTTTTACATTTTGTATTTCTTTAGAAATTCTATCTTTATGGGCAACCCAAACTGACAATGCTATATTTTTTTTTGACAACTGTATTTCCCCCTATAAAAATAGTTTGATTGATTCACTGATTGATTAATCCACAAGCACCACTTCATCTCCACTCGCAAACTACACAATCAAAGGAGTCCCTGGGTCGCAAACCTGTTACCTATCCAGGACTGGAGGCACCTGGACACGTCTAAAATGTAAACAGTCTCAATTTGAAATCAATATAGACACAGTGTTCCATCAGCGTTTGAATATACCTCACATATAAGGAGAAAAAACAAAAATCATCCTATATATGGTCTGCTGACGTGTACCCTTTAAAAAAAAAAAAAAAAAAATCTAGTATTTATGATTTCATCAATTTTACGGTAATATTCTCTATTTGGTCCACCATAGCTGGAATCCTACCTTGTTAGCTTGTATCTAACTAGCTAGCTACCTAACATGCCGTAACAAGCAGCACTGATGGTAATTTTATTGGTCAATCATATTTAACACGAATTCTTTGCAACTTCTTTTAAACATAGTGTGTAATTTTAACAAAGATGTTTTGCCTTTCTGGCTTCTAGCTGTAGAAAACCTGGGGTGATGGCTAAAATTGAACAGTTACTTAAGTTCAGGGCCGCTAAAATTATGAACCTTTGTTTTCGTAATCGTTGTTTTTCTTAAAAGCTGCTATATAAGTCCAAAGGTTCACGTGCAAAATGTGAACTAAATTCAGTATGGCGATTAGGGGATTAAGGTCTATTTGGCTCTCATTTTTATCAAAATGATTCAATGTAATTTAGATATAATTCTTAAAAGCAATCAGTTGCAGGAAAGCAACTACCTTTTATAATAACTCTCCATTTGTGGATTCAGGGGCTGTTATATTTACCTTCTACTGAGCTACACACGACCTGTTAATGTCATCAGGCCATTGCCGTTCGCAGGGGGAGTAAAATGGCTGGAATGAAGCACGTAAAGGCACTATTCAACAATTTCCTACAGAACTGGAAACCTACAGTGCAAGCCTGTATTATGTCGCTCCGCATCAGGCTCCAGACACTTGTCGAGGGTCCCGGATCACTGACACCAACCAAAATACTCACAATCAAAACCAGAAATCCAACTAATCAGTTATAAATCTGAATCAGATCGATAACTCACATTTACTTAAGTAACTTTCTGTTTTAAATTGATATCCCAAGACTTGCACAACAATCGCCTCATGTCTGCTTCGCTTTATATCACAATTGTAATGCCCTGATGATGATGATGATGATGATGATGATGATGATGATAGTGTGGAAATGTGCAGAATGAAGGACAGCATTGACTTAAAACTGACTGCTTTCACTTCTGAAAACCACTGTGAAAACTAAAAGATTTGAAGATATTAGTAAGAAAATAACTTCTCTATTTCTAATCACCAAAATATAATCTTTCCAACCAACAACATCAATATGCGAGATCAGTGGTAGCATGCATACTCACATTTTTTTTTTAATTTTTTTTTTTTTAGCTCTGTTCGCTGTGTCTGTGTCGGGTTGAGGTTCAATAGCGCTTTTATCAAATCTCTAATTGAATGCCATTCAATTTAGCTTTCGTCATTTGGAAGTGACAAAACGTTTGCGTAATCGTCACCTAAAATGTCACTTTAGATCTGTGCACTCCTGTTATTAGGCAATGATCCAGAAATATTACAGCTTTTATTAGTTGCTACTAAATTGTGAATGCCACCTGAATACCACAAGATGTTCATGTTATACTTGTTTGTTTTTTAACATTGAGCTTTGCTAGCGAACCGTAACAAGGAGAGATAAAATGCTTTATAAGAGCTGTGTTAGTATCAGAGCTAAAGCGAGGTATTCCGCCAACCAGGGACAGGATTCAAAATGGAACCAGCTAAAGGAACCCAACCCTTGCCTGTGTATTCAGGTGTCTTGCTTTGGATAAAGTGCTTATGTGTCTCCTCGATATCTACAATACCCATAATGCACATGTGCGGGGTAGTGTAGAGTTCCATCCTGAGCTCAGTTTCCCAGAAGCATCTTTAACAAGATGCTGCATTGAGTGGATTTGATTAAATGGAACATGCATATCACGGAAGTATGGAACAAATTATTATTTTCAAAGCTTAAAAAGTGAATGAGGCTGCGAGGGACGTGAACTCCTTTTTGTTGACTTTGTTGGACAGAAATATTGTAGAAAATTTACACCATGAGGTACAGTATTGATCGAGAGTGGCCAAATCTAGAGACAAAGACTTGGAAGCCTTTTACTTTTTTAGATTCTTAATGATGATTTCTGGTGCTAGACTTTATGGGAAAAAGTAGAAAGATTTGTGCTAGAACATTTGGCTGGAATAGTGGATACATTTAATTAACATTGCTCCACCAGAAAAATATATTGTCTTCTTATGCAAGAAAAACAGATAGCCATATTATATCTCTCTGCTCTGATAGCTCTTGTTATAAAAAGTTTGTATTTTGTATTCTGAAAGGTCGTTTCAAAACATGTTTTGGGAAACTTGCTGAGTGTTGACTTGTGTCAGCAGACTAATATACTGCTGATTGCATTGGTCAGCGCTGCGTCAGATACAACAGCGTGAAACAAGCCCCAGAATCTCAAACCGGATGCCTGTTTGAATTAGCTGACCAGCTGATACTGTGGATATAAGTGTGATTGTTGGTCAGTGATGTTTTTGTTTGCTGTGACATCATAGCATTTTTGGATTATTAGTTAATTAAAATTTTAACACTGAAGCTTGTGATTGAAAATTTTTTTGTATGGTGACAACACTAACCGGTGCTCTGTTTGAGCCTGGTAACAGTGTCCATTTGGGTGTGTCCTCAGTGTGAATTCTGTGAAGCTTTGGGAAAGCGCCATCTGGGTGGTGTGCTGGTGTGTCTCAGCTGGGCTGCTGGCTGAGAGCGGGCCAGGCCAGGGTTACATTCAGCTGCTGGTTGTGTTGGATCAGGGACGTGTGTCGATAATGGAGGACGAGCTCTCTCAGCGATGAATACAAGTTGTAGGGTTCAGCAAAGCCGTATCCCGTTTCTGTCCTATAGATCACACAGTGTTTCACGTCCCCGTCCACGCTGCATGAAATAATGATGTTAGAAATCCCAAATTACAGCAGAGGGGTCAGGCATTTATTTACATTAGAGTAAAATATTGTAAACTATACGTTTAAATACTTAAAGTATACCAATGTGGAAGTACTCACACAACAGAGCAGGCAAAGGAGCCTCTCTGAGTCTGACTGTCTCTGATTAAGAAGGTTCCGTCCCGCTTCCCTTTCAGTAGCTCCTCCGCCTCTTTTCGTCTCATACCACCGACATACCAGCTCCTCTCCTCTTGGTGGGTGTCATCTGCAAGGGTGTATGGGCTGGGTGGTGGAAGGATTGGGGAAGTTGTTAGTTTAGATAGAAGAGAAATATTTGAAGTATAGAGTATAGAGTGCTTTGTCATTAGGGATGTAGACTGTGGGAAACATTTATTTAAACACATTTAGCATAAAAATGGAACATAGCCAAATGTAAAAAGAAAGGAAGGGCTTTGACTACTTCTTGAATGTACTTTATAAGTAGCCTTGCTGGCACAATTTGCAAACAAATGCAGCTTATGTTTAAAGTATTAATGACATTTTACAATCCTTTGACATAACACAACATTTGACTGTTCTTGTATTTTCCATCCCACACTGCTGTACATAGCACAGATGCACTTGTTCCAGTGTATGTTGACAAGAGCAGCACACCCAGTGAATGCATGTTTCAGGGTTTAGAAAGTGGCAGAGTATATGAAATACCTAAGATTGAATACAAGAAACAAAAGCAATTTATATAAATTCTGCACTTTTCTGTTTGATGACAAATCCATCAGTTTAGTTGACTAGGACAAGAGAAAAATGCTTACTCTTCTTCAGTCCTGATACCCAGCCAGTCATTGATCTGGCTCTGCCTCGTGCCTTGCTGGGTGAGCCAGCTGAAATGTGGAAGAACACAGTTAGAAGGCTGCAAAAAGTGGATTATTAGCAGGACTTGTTTTAATGTATTCAACTTCAACTTCAACTTTGTTATTCTTGAAGTTCTTCTGTTTACTATAAATAGGTGACAAAATGTGAGATTGTACAGAATGCAATATAAAAAAGTTGGAGAAAAAGGCATTCATTTCTATGGCAGTTACCATGTTTTGAATATACAGCGGTGGCAAATGTATTTTCCAAAGAAGGTAGATGTTTTCCATGGGTAACAATAAAATCATCAACTCTGTCAGACCATGAGTTTTGTCTTATATGCTGTAAAGTAACTGTAGTTGTTTATGTGAAGAAATGAGGCCGAGCATTTAATCTCGTCACTCACAACCAATCAAAACCTGAATAGACCAGATCTGCTTGTTTGAATTTACTGAGGACCAAAAAGGGCAAGAATCAGCTAGAATCACACAGTCCTCCCAACAGGCATTTAATAAAGCCGTACCAGAGAGATCCGCAGCTGTGGCAGCCTGGAGGAGAACAGCTGATTGTGTTTTCTATGTTTATAACTCAGCTGTGTCATTGGTATGTGATGGACAGTTTTTGAATTCAAAATTTTATCAGTCAGATCTCAGATCTGGTGGATCTTAGAGTCATGTTACAAATTTGATTTGCACTATGATGGCGCTGTAGTGGAGATGAAGCACATGTATGTGCGAAAATAGATTTTCAGTGCTCACCAAGCACGCCCTGCGTAAGGTTTCTATATTATCCAAGTACATAGCCTACCGTATAATGCATTTGTGTACAGTAAAGAGAAGGTAAATGTCTTTCTAGACAACATATGAGGTATCTCAAGATATAGGTAAATACACTTTTCTTAAACATGATAAAAAATATAATCTGTGCAGCAAATAACGACCTATATTGAACAATAAATATATATCCGTAACTACCTATATACAGTAAAATCTAAAATTTCAAACATAATTTGACTAAAAAGCTATTGGTTTTTTGCTTGATCCATATCACCCAGTGGGTGATGTAAGTGGTTACATCCACTTGGCTTTTAGTACTTTTTGTTTACTTGATTCATGTATAATATGCACAGAAGAGAATACTTTGGGATTAAAAAAATTCAACCACAGTTCAAAAAACATTTTTCTGCTAGTACACAAACAAGATCATTGGATGCTGTCGGGTTAAACTTACAGCAGGTATTGATCTCTGATTTTCCGGAGCTGCACAAGGTCGGGCTTTAAACTGTTAATTTTCCTGTCGACCTCCACATGAGCCAGCACCTTCTTCCTCAGCTCTTCCTCCAACTTCTTCTTGCTGTTGTGGATCTCTTCCACCCTTGACTGCAGTTCATCTGAATTGCTTTGAATCCTGTAGTTGAAGAAATAACGTCAGTGTGAGCATGCTGGATGAGAATGGCCTGAATGAGTATTAATTATTTAAACTTTTTTGTAGGGATGCATGATATTGGATTTTTTTTTTGGTGGAAATTTGATATGATTCCTGTACAGGAATTAACATATGTACACATTCAACTACTTCAATTTAGGTTATGAAAAACACTCCATCTTTATTTTTACGTGATATTTTCTTTGAAACAAAACTGATCTAACAGGCCTGGATGATGCTATCTTTGAGACACTCATTGCAATTAATAACTTTTACAGGTATATAGTTGCACTCTTTCATGCTCATCGCAAGACACTTGATAATCTCATGTTGCACATGCACATGATCTCTCATACACCCTTGTGCTGAGGACATGGCATTGAGCATTTAGTCAAGCATAGAGTATTTAGGCATAATTAAAGCATCAATTTATCGGTCTGTCATATCAGTAGAAAATGTTCATTTCGGGCTGATATAAAATGTACCCATTACATTATCAAGCATTCCTTTTTTTTACTTCAAAAAAATAAATAAAATGGAATGAATGAAAACGTGACAAGATAAGAGGTGTGTACTTGGAAACATACTTGTCGGTCTCTGTACTGCTATCTAACGTGAGGAACATGTCGATGTATTCCTTGCTGTAGCGTTCCTGGGTTTCACATTCCTCCTCAAAGATCCGAATGATTTCGCTGAAAGCCTCAATGGCCGTCCGCTTGCTCTGCAGTTCCTGTGAAGGAGAGGAAACAAATCTTTTCTTTAATATTCCAGGCCTTACAGTCAAAGCTTTTTTTGTGGTAAAGCTGTCAGGACTAAAACATTTTAGTGCAAAGATGTTGCTTTTAGCAAAGAAAACCACAGATTTACTTGGCAAATAGGAGTCTCAGTGATGAGGATGCTGTTGTACCTGGGAGGTTAGGTTCAGCTCCTCAAACAGACGGTCGTACTCTTTGCTCTTCTCTTTGTATTGATCCTGAAATATCCTTAGCTGTTCTACGGCTGCATCAATGTCAACTTCCATCACAACCTGATGCTATGCAGACAATAATATAGAAGATATTTAGAACCAAGTCCACTTTAAAAATTTCCTGTGTTACATTTAGTTGAATATAAACTAACATTACAGAAGGTCTGGTACTACCATATTAACATTGAATTGCTTCCTTTTTTGTTATCTACTAGTTCTGAACTAAGCAAAACCACAAATAGGTAATCAGAATTTCAAGAAAAACAGCACCAATAACAATTAAACCTCTACAAGTTATTTATACTATAATTAAACATGTAAGGAGTGCAAAATGTTTTGTTTTTGTAATGTAACAGCACACATTCACTGTTCTAAGTCCCTATAAACCTACCTGCTGGTACCTGGATATTGGGTAGAGTAACCTCGTATCCAGTTTCAAGTTGTACTGGGCCAATGACTTCTTCTGGTAATATTGGATCAGGTCCACCACAGAGGGAAAGGCCAGTGGCTCAGAAAAGCCATACTTTCCACCATTATGGAAGATTTTTATTAGGCGGTTGTAGCCATCTTTTCTGCAAAAGTCAAAGAACAACTGTTGCAAAATAGCTGCCACAAATATGTAAAACATACAATGAGCAGTCAAAGAATTCAGATATTATCCTTGTTGCGTACCAACTAAGTGCAGTAGTGTGATTTCCACAGAGCAGGGGGAAGCTTCAGCCCTCACGAGAAAATATTCCAAGTTACATTACTTGACAAGTATCAGCAGCTGAGTTACACAATCTTTTTGTGACCACTGGCATGTATGCACTGCTGATTTTATGTGTGCATGGACCTAAAACTTAAGCAGAGAGCGCACTTCTAATTTTGTGTCAACATTTTTGGAGTAAAGAAAGAAGTTGCAGGGAGCTGAATCCGGTGAGTAAGATTTGTGGGGAGGTATGATTGTCAAGAAACTTGCATGTTTTCAACTTGCTGTGTGAGGGTGTGTAGTCATGTTGAAGAACCAAAGTGCCACAGCTCAGGTTGTTTGTACAAACTGTTTACCCTCAGTAGAACTCAGTTTTGACAGTCTGACCCTGTGGGAAGAATACATGGTGCGCCACCCCAGACTCGCGCTATTGACTGATGCGCAACAGGAGCGGTCTCTGAACATTTTAATTGTCTGTAGTATAGAACAAGAATATACATTTTCCCCTCACTACTGTGTTTTTAGAGTGACACCAATTAAAAGGGAAAAGTCAGTTGCCCTGCCTATGCTGGATCTGTCTAGCCACAGTGCGTCTGCACTTTCAGAGAGGAGAGGGTTTTTTTTAACTTTCACAGCACAATATGCAGTTTATGGACTTAACACCTGTAAATTGGAAGAATCTCAAAGACTATAAAGAGCTCTGGGTCACAGTTATACAAAGCAAAAGCCAAATGTAAGAGGTAAGAAAGACAGTCTAGACAGTATCGATTTAAGTTGGAGTGCGTCTGTTCCTTCAGACAAATGTGAGATGGATGACTGGAAAAACATGAGTGAAACACATCTTGTGTAGACAGGGTGTTATGTTGCTGACCGCATGGAGTCTGCGCCAAACGCTAATCAACAAAGCTTTATATCTGAAACCTAGTCTGACCTGATTCAACTAAAATTAGACAGAAACCACAAAATGTATAAAGTTACACTTAAAAAGCAGTTAAACTAAATTTGGACTTTGAACGCAGGAAATAATAACTGACCGATGATTAAAGATGTATTTGATTTGCAAATGTAGCATTTACTACTGATAATTACAATATTACCAACTCAGAGACTAAAAACTGCATACATAGTCTTATGATACCCTTAACTAGTTGTATACACTGTATGTGCACTTGTCAAAAAGTCCTGATGGAGAAATTCAGTTTTTGAAGCAGTTGTGTCCACAACTCATAAGACCAGAAAAGTAGTCACCTTAGTGTCAGGGTGTATTCCTTCTTAATCCCAGTGGAAGCATCTCGGATCAGGAATGTTCCATCAGGAGTGTTTCTCATCATTTCATTAACTTCCTCTCTGGACAATACAAAAGGACGTAAAGGTCTGAATACAGCTCATAAACAAAATACAGGTGCAAAAGCAACAAAAACTCATATTGTGTACAAATTTGAATGGCTCTTAGTGTATGAGAAAATTTGAAAGAAATTTGCATGAAAGAAATAACATTGTTGTTATGTATGATATTAGCAGGCGGTTTGAGCATTCAATACCTCGAGATGTTGCCCCAGTACCACTCTGCTTCGGACAGCTGGTGATCATCAGCGCTGCAGTCACACGCTGCCATAGCTTTGGTTGTATTGTTTTCTGGTTGAAGTTCTGACAACAAAGACAATAATATTTTAGGTCACCGAAAAAAAAAAAAAGACACAAAAAAAAGAAATTACGAAGGTTTAAATTTTTTTTTTAATTGTTTCTCATACGTTTGGGTTTTTTTTTAATTTAATGGGACTTTTATGTTGCATTGCTCTGGACTCATTGTTTTTGTAATGAACAAATCTTTTACTCGTATTAATTTTTGTTCAGTATAAGTATTTCAGCAGAGCAATATAATCCATTAGTCACCATCATTCATCCTTTTTTTTTTCACACATTATTATAGCTCTTCTCTTATTATCGTCAAACTTACACTAATTGGAAGATATTTAAACATCGACACATAAAAATCCATCAAAGCAGTTAATTTATATGGTTTAGATTTTCTAAAATTGCAAACTGTGAAGGAAATGACGTAAATGAGCCAGAAAGCCAAAGGATTATTGGTATTTCATTTTTAAACAGACAACATTTACAATCATTTTCTATAGCAGATCTTCAGAATAGAACTGATATGCATCAAAGGTTCTGTTGCAAACAAGGCAAAGAGATGTTGGCGCATACCTCCTTCCTGAGTGATGTTGGTTTTAAGTGCAGGGAACACATCATCAACATGGGAGGAAAGGTCCTGCAGGAACGCTGTCAGTTTATGAGACTGCGCCTCACTGTCGTTTTGACCCATCTCAGTCTCCAAGAACTCTGAAACATCGACCGTACAACAACCCAGTGTCACCCCCGATGTCAGGTCAGGCAAGTCTGTGTGTGACGATCTGCACTTTGTGGCTGTCCTGCGCACACTGCTCCTGACAAGACTCAAGAGGGAGATATCGTTTGTGTTGCTTAGTCTTGCACCATGTGGGAGACCCTGTCCAGACTAGTCTGCTGACAGGTGACACTGTCTGACTGCCTAAAATACCAGAACTGGCACTCCTCAACGCTCAGGCACACTCGGCTAGACCCAGTGCTGCTTAGTGCTCGACCTCGCCTTGCCTCGCCTAACAAACAACAGCTGTCTGCAGCGAGATGCCATGTCGGCCTGAAGGACTGGACCTGATGTGCCACTGTGTCTGTTTGTGTTTATTGACCCTCTTTATGTTAATGTGACATTAGGGAAGCAGGGAAAGGTGAGAACTTATACGTCAGATATTTCCTGAATTCATTAGGTTTATGTGTGAATTGTTTGTGTTTACCAGTATGTAAACAGGCACACGTGCTGGTACATTTGTGTAGTGAGCTGTGTTGTTAGCAGTTGATATAAATCTTGCCTTCAGCACTTGTGATGGCATGCCTGGAGATGCTTGAAATCGCTGCTGCAGATCGCTGTTGGAGGAATCATACTTATGCTGTTGTAAAATTAGAAAGGGCGTGAACTCATTAACCCAGAGCCTACAAACAGTGATGCTCTGTCAAAACTTGCCTGCTATAAAACCCAATAGAAGCTCTGCATGTAATAAACCCTGAATCGATGTTTCTTGTTCTCTACAGCTGAAACAAACATTTAATTCACGAATTACTTCACAGAAACTAGATCAGCGATTAAATTGGATAATTTTTCAAACAAAAATGACGAACATTGACTAGTTCTATTTCACTTATGAGGATCTGTTGCTGTAAACTGAATATGTTTGACTTTTGGACTGTTGATCATACAAAACAATTTCAGTTTGGCGATGTCAGCTTGGGCTCCGGGAAATTGTATCGGGTGTTGCAGACTCCTTGATTGATTGAAAGTTTGTTTATCTTAAGTTGTTTCTCTACACAGCAGCATGGAAGTCTCCAAGGTAATTGTAGCAGCAGTAGTCATAAAGGTTTTACCATGTTTTCACCAAGTGCCTTCAAGAGGTGCCAGTCAGACTAAAAGCTAAATGTATTCAAAACTAAGCGAAAATCAGAAATTGAAGTGAATTTATTAATTGAGTTCTAATCTAATGTATTGTTTCATGTCCATCCAGGTTTTTTTGGTTTGTGCTCTCTTGTTGTTTTAACAGACCTTAGCATACAGTTTCTGACATTATCTCAGCATTGGTAAACAGACTGAGGCCCTGTGTCTGATATCTTGTAGAGCTTCTTAGTCTCACTGACCCTGGCACGCTAACTGTCCTGAACAACTGCTTATATGATGTTAAACCTGGATATCAAATCATTTCTTCACCTCTACTCAAGCAAAAAAAGACATCCTTGTCACTGGCTTGCAAATGTTAGACAACTTCTGCCACCTGCTGGTTCCTTATAGGAACAAAATACACCTGTTGCAAAGGAATCTTGACATTTGGTTTAAGTGTAGTTTAACTTTTCAACAGCATACCTCAAAACTTGTGCGGTCTATTGAAATATCTGTTAAGGCCTCCTTTCACTGACTATAATTATATTTGAGAATTAATGTTCAGATATCTTTGTTTCCTATTAAGGCTCTTCACAGCCGGTCTGCCTGCTAATTCTGAACCCTTAGTACCATGGGACCCTGTATGTAGTTTAAGATCACTGGAAAGAGGTCTTTCTATCCGTTTCAGATTCCTGGCTTAAAGAGACAGAACTTACAGGCGAGGGCCCAAAGCTCTAGAAATACCTGCCTGAGGAAATCAGGTTGACCTTAACATCTTTTAAACCTATTTTCCTGAACATCTCCTGATTTTACTTGACTGTCCTCACAGACAGAAAGGCTTTCTAACAGCAGATAAAATGCTGGAGTGGTTTGGTTTTTTGCACAAAAAAGCAAAAGACACCTTAGCAAAGCCTGCACCTTTGTTGTGGCATTTGTTTTCTTCATTCTCTTATCTGTTTGTATAATTGCTAAAAATGCATCACAGTTTATATTAAATGTATCCCTTTATTGAGCATTAAAAATGTTAGCACTTCTAGTCTTACCTTGATCTGCTGGTGGACGCTCAGGCCTACTAGTCGTGGTTATATCTGCCTGCTGTCGTGCTTGGTCAAGAAGTGATGACATCATCACGGGAAATACAGGGTGGGGCTCAAGATTATCTCCCATATGGTTGGTGTTCTCATTGACGACCGCAGCCTCGTCCCTGAGATGGAGGGATGCTAGGGATGACGTTGGGAAATCAGCCGGCTGGAGCTCGCTGTCCTCTGTCCAGAGCTGGAAACGCTCAGCTGCCATTTTCACAACATTGACTGTATAGTCCAGCTAGGTTTTTATTGAGGATGTGAAGCAGCACAATGTCAGGTTCCACGGTGCAGTTGATCTCATACTATCAGCTTACAGTTACACTCATGGCCAAGGATAGAGAGGGGGGCAGTGCGGAGTTCATGGCTGCCCAGTGTTGTGGAGGTAGAGCGTGTTCTTCGGCCTGAACCGCCATTTTAAATTCATCATACAGCAGAGCAATGGCACTGCACGTATATCCTGTGTCTTCGCTTTCTTATAGACAGGGGAGTTTTCTATATTCCAGCACTGTTCTACTTCACAGTCATTTGCTTAAAGGGATTCATACCTGGGAGCTACCCAGAACAACCGAGTGCCTGGTTCATATACGCTTTGAATCTAGCTGTTAAGCTGTAAACCCACTGGAGAGTGATGGGCTGCCTGATTCCTTCTTCAAGGACCCATGCATCACCTCATATCAGGAAACCTAAACCAGAAAAGGCACAAATAGTCCAGAGATCAACAAAAAAAAAAGGGCTGCAAACATCTGGCCAAATAATGGTTCAATACTCTTAACAACTTAATCCCCTTTACTAAATTACAATTTTCTACTTTGTACAGTTCAAATCTTATCCATTGGCCCTCCATGCTCCAGACTCGCTGCCCAAAACGTTTGATAAGGGATTCAGATATTATAAGTGGTTATGAAGCTGGATTCATTTCAGACATAATAAAAGGCTGTCGAACCTCATCTCTAATCACTGCCGTTACTGACATTTTTATTGGCACTGAAATGTTCCATAACTTTTTGTTGGAATGAAAAAAATTCAAAGATCGGTATCAGGGCTGATCAAGGCATTTTCCAATGAATCGGTATCGGCTATACTGAGCTATATTTAGCCCTGCTCCTTTGTGTTATGTCAACTGTCGCACAGGTCTCATAAACAGACAGCACAATTTGTGGCAGAAGGCAGTTAAAGCAGAAGTACAGAGAATTGTTACTGCGAGTGTTTGCTGCAGAGATGTTTGAACTCCAAACAATGGTGCAGATTAAAAAAAAAAAAGGAGGAATGCTTTACAACACCATTCGATTTGTGTAGTCTTTCAAATCCTCAAGTATTTAATTCACTTGGTTAAACAATGACAGCAATTTCTCTCTGGTTCAATTTTCCAAAATCAGTCTTTCAGCTGATTTGCCAGAAAAAAAATAATCACAATTTACAGTTGATTATTGATGAATTATTTAACATGCAAAATATGCGGCAACCTCTCTGATTACAGCTTTTTAAATGTTAAAATTTTGGGTTTTTTGATGATGGTCGGGCAAATCAAGACGTCACTTTGGGCTGGGGGTATATTTCGGTGCCTGTTTTACAGAATTTTCGGACATCTTACGGACCAAACATGTAATTTATTAATCGAGAGAAAAATCGGTAGGTGGATCGAAGATTAAAATAGTCGCTAGTTACAGCCCTAACTGCAATATCAAATTATATATACGAAGATCAAACACTTTATCAGTGTCACCCACTCATACTGCTTACTGAGATGGTCAGATCAGGAGGAGCAGAGTAAATATAGACCAAGCTGTAGACTGTAGAATTCAGACTGAGGTAATAATAAAGAGACATTCACAGGCCATTTTGTATGTTTTTGGTGCAATTGATGAGAAATTCCCAGCCCCAAGTAAAATCATTGTAAAGAAAGTCCAATAAAGTAGTGAAAAAAAATAGAAAGGACAATTTGTTACAGACAGGATCTGCTCTCACTGAATAACTGGCAACATGTAAAAGCAAATAAGCATTTTTTCCCCTCATCAAAAACATGTACCAACATCATTGTGGGATGCAGTGGATGATGACGTGGAGATCTGCATTTCTAAAAGGATTTATTTCACAAGAATTGTTTTCCTTTTCAAAATCAATATTAAAAAATGTACACTTCAAGTATATATTGGCCCAAAACATATACATTTTTACTCCTCGAGTGTCACCCTTAAAACTAAAATGACGCAAAGTCCTGAATGTCAGACCACATACAATATTGCCCTTTGGGGTTTCTGGGATTTCACAGGATTTTGCTATTTGGGAAGTCCGGGTGAACAATTTTTTTACATAATGAGTATACAGTATTATATCATGAAACCTATTACATGGTAAAGAATAAAAGGGGCTAAAGCTAAATCCTCCTCTCCCAAGCATCTGGGATTATTCAGCGGTTTATTAGTCTGCTATATTCTCCTCAATGTGGCATCATATTGTAGGGATTTTAGGTGAGGATATCGGGCTGTACAAGAGAAAGATTCCATTTCCATAACTTTATATAAATCAAAGTTCTTTTGTTTGTAAACATGATTTATCGGACCCTATCCTAATGGAGGTCTTAACAGACACTGCAGAGATCATTGGAGCTGTTCCTCTAAACTGCATCTTAAAAAAAAACAGGTCGCATCATCCTCATTCAACTTGAACTTAACATGATTTTCTTTTTCTGTTTCTAAATCTGGACAACTAGTAACGTTTTATCATCAATTGAAGGTTAATGGAGGTATCAAAAAGCTTTAAAATATAAATGTTATGATTATATGTTAATTCAGATCTGGTTTATTTGTGCTGGTGATTTCTTTGGATTACTAATATGCGTTCTCTTTCAGCAAAACAAACGTTTGGCAATCGCTAAATTCACTGTGCGATGCAACGTTACAGGTCGAAAATCAAAGTGTTTGAAATGGCGTCCGTATCTTAGTTCCAATGGTACGCAGTCGGTGTTCATGGTACAGAGTGTTGAGTTCCCGTTGAGATGACGCGGGACAAACATGATTTCAACCAAAGTCACATTATCATGTTAGTCAGTTTTATGTGTCCGCAAATAAATTCCATTACATATCCATTCGGGACAACAAAGCTGCGTTACTTTTCAACACGAGTCAATAATAACCTTTTTTTTTTTGTGTGTCAATATACTGTGACGTTTAAGTTGCTGAGTCAGAAAAAAATGCCGCCCAAAAAACAAGGATGTTTTAATGGTGAACTAATCAAAATAATGTAAATACCGTTTGCTTCGTTCATGTTGCTCCACAAGGAAAAGCATTGGTGAGGATGCGAAGTTGGGGTCAGGAAAATTATTACGCAACAACGCTCTACTGAAAATGTCATCTACTTTCACAGAGTCTACGGCAATTAAAGTCGTCAATCCAACAGCCGTCGGATAATGCTGAAGGTACTGAGTAGACGCTGACTGTCCTCTGTTTTTTTTTTTTTTAGATTGGTTTGCTTTTGTTTTTTGTTTTTTTTAGTCTCATCACTCAGTGTGGTATCCCAAACCAGAAACATGACGGCCGATGTACGCCATATTTTCCCAACGCTCTCAAGCTTCCCATCATCATGTACCTAAGCTTCGAATGACGAAGAGATATGAAGGCTGAACATGCACAGAACTTTCAAAATGGCAACTTCTGATGTAACATCCGGACAGCCTGAAAAAATGAAACATTATCGGGAAACTTAGCTGTACAGGATAGTGCGTACCTACCTGGCCCAAGACAGGAGGAATCGAGCGGCACGGGAAGCCAACATTTCATCGACATCCATGAAGCGGCGAAGAGACGTGGCTGGACGCACACGTGGCTCAGATCAAACCAACCACCGGCCCTGGTCCTCACGCCATTCTGTGTCCCGCTACCCCCACCCCCTCCCTCCTCCTATCCCGTACAGCCTCTCCTCCCGTGTCCTCCATTTTTTTAAAGATCCAATCCACTTGGTTGTTGTCTGTCCCCTCTGAGTGCCGCCTTTTCCCACGCTGCCATTCCTCTGGGTTTTTCCTTTCCTCTTCACTAATACATCTTATGTCCTCTTGAAAAGCCTTTTCTGAGATATTTTCCAATTTGTTTGTACTTTTACGTGGCGTGCACAGGGAAAAAAAACAACTCCACTGATTTTTGGGGTGCAGTTTAAAAAAAAAAAAAAAAAAAAAGTCCATATAGTCCAATATATATCTAAATATGAAAAACCTAAATACTTTGTAGCTTTCAGAGCTTGTGCAGGTAAAGTAAAGGCAAAAGTAAAAAAGCAGCACTACTCGTCGCACCGTAACTCTTTTCACAGTTTGAGAGCACAGTGTGGATGCACAGTGGGGGAACAGAAGCATGAGAATGAGTCGGTGGGAAAAAAAACAAAACTCCTATATAAATAAATAAGGGAAGGATGCCACTGTTGCTATACAGAGTGAGGGGCTTAGCAGACTCCTGAAATCCTATTGGACGGCCTGTTGCCATGTGCTCAGCAGTCAGCAGAGATGCTGCTAACAAATCAAGGAAATGTTCTAATATTAGACTGTATGTATCTAGGCAGCAGGAGCCGCTGACCTCTCAACTCCGCCAGCGTTACGTTCCACTTCACAGATCAGCATAATGGAAGAAGTGGTGTGGAAGTAACTGGTTAAAAAAAAAAAAAATTACAACATTGTAGACAAAACAGCAGAGACCAACCCCCCTCTCCACTCCACCTCCCTCCATGATATCTCAGCCAGTACAGTTACAGTATCAGAGAAGGAGAAAACAGATTAATCTGTTCTGCAGATTTTTTTTTTACATATAGATAACATGTTGGCATTTTACTGTGCTTTGGTTCTCCTGACAATTTGTGGAGCATATAGTTTGTATGTAAAATATTGTTTGGCAATTTAGGTGATATTTAGCTCGTGAAAATAGCCAAACTAGGTCCGTGCATTAAAAATTAATCTGTGACTGGTTAGAAAAAAAAAAAGGCATACATTTTTAAATCATACTGGTTAATCTTCTAGTAATGTATGGTATTTTACTATATACCCCTTCATTTGTTCTATATTTCACGACTAATATCCTTTCAGACATCATCTTCTCTGTTATCGTTACGATGTCTTACACGGTCTTTATAACTAATTCCTCTGATTAACTGATTTTCCATGAATTTATTTCTCTGCTTTGAGGCCAGGGCTTAGCAGTGCATCCAAATCATTCAGCAGAACAGAAGTGATATTCCCATGTTCTCTATCAATTTGTTTATTGATTCTTTACGATGTTTACTCTGTTAGGCTTGTTGAGCAATGCAGATTATGTACACGAGTTCTTTCCTGTCAGTAACAGGGTCAGGATGGTTGGGATTTTACTGTATCTTCACTTTGATACATTTGTATGGATGACTTGCATTACACGCACGCAAAATAAATCGTATTATGTGACTATTCAGACATTAATCAGTAACAAATGAAAACCTCATGCATACTGTATAACCACCAACAGCAATAAGTAATAGAGTAGATAAAGAAATATATTTATATTCCAGCTTATTAAACTCACAATATATTTAAATTCCCTTTCATTTCATTCAGATCTATTCTTCTCTATCATACGATTTCAATAAATAGTGCAAATGTCCCCAGTCTTATATGTGCAGAGAGTACTTACTTTTAGAAAGATTAAACATCTTTTTTCTTACATTTACAGCAGATTCTGCCATTGGTAGTCTTATTGTTAGTCTTTTTTTTTTTTTTTTTTTTTTTTTTTTTCAGATGCAGAGCCAGTCTTCAACAGCTGTAGTGAATACAGCTGATGATACAGAATATGAGATGGGATGAGGTCAAGGGGGCAGGCGGTTGGGCGGGCGGAGGTTACCAAGGTGAGAACTTGATTGGGAGACAGGGGGGTGAAAGAGGAAAGCGAAGGGGATGAAGTTGATGGAAATGTAGTTACAGAAGCTGGGTTTGAAAATGAGGAGCGTATGTCATCTATCTTTTTAGTAAAGTAGTTGACAAAGTGGCTTGGTAGAAGGATGGAGGGGGGGTGGGGGCGTCGAGGAGGTTGGAAAAGATGGAGAAGAGCTTTTTGGGATAGGAAAATGAGGATTGAATTCTGGTTAGGTAGAAAGAGCTTTTGGCTGCAGAAATTGAGGCAGAGAAAGAGGAGAGGAGAGATTGATAAGTGAGCAGGTCGTCAGGGTGGTTCGATTTTCCCCATTTCCTTTCTGCTGCCTTGACATCAAAAAGACGTAATATTGCCGTTAACCCCAAATTAGTTTTTATCGTTATTAAAAATTACACCAATATTATTGTGAATGATGCAATAAAAACCCGAGTACCTGGCAATATAAAAGTATCCATGACATAGTAAAAGAGATAAATTGCCAATACTCACGCTGCCTCAATCACCACCGACACTCCAGCAGGATCCATCGCCTCAGTGATAGCCAAAGCAATCTGTTGGTTAAACGCTCCTGAACTGTAGAGAGAGTGACGCTTAACATATAATGAAGGAAACATGAAAAGATAAAAACACAAAGGGACAAATAAAAGTGAAATACAAGTTACTTTTACCTTGAAGCCTTCTGCTGTAGCTCTTAACATTCCTAAAAATAATTACGTTGAATGAAATGTGTGTGTGTGTGTGTGTGTGTGTGTGTGTGTGTGTGTGTGTGTGTGTGTGTGTGTGTGTGTGTGTGTGTGTGTGTGTGTGTGTGTGTGTGATATGAGTACATAAGTGACATATGAGTAAATGTCACTTGCTAAGAACGTTGAGTAACTTTATTATTGGGCTAAATTACCTTGCCGAAGAAGGGCATCAGATGATGTTCACAGAGAGAGAACAAATCGATGTCCTTGACAATCGCTATCTCTCTGTGGTTCATCAAAGATGGCATCGTTCAGGATATCTGTGTGGAGAGTAAATGTTAGCATTTTGCAGAATTCAATTTAAACAACCTTTCAAAGGTTCATAAATCTGAAAAGAGAGCTTACCATGTTATTTTTTTCAAAACTAATACTGAATATCTATACATGTGAAAGTATTGACATTTTAATCAAGTTGGAACTATTATCATCAATATGATGAAGGAAAAAAAATCTTTCCTCACCTTGGGTTGTCTCCTTGTAGCCGTTGGTGAGGAACTGCATGGCTTTGGCTGCACGTAGAGGTGTGCGTAGAAGTCCCTCCCGGTCCACGTCCTCTCCGAGCTCACTCAGCATGGTGGCGTAGGCTTTCTCAATGCTGGACAGCTTGCTCGCATCTGCAGCGTCCCTTGACTCGTCTTTTCTGCCTAAACCATTAGACTCGATGTGCACATTCAGGTAATCGCCAGCAACACTATTTATCTCTGAAGCGTGGTGATACTTCATTCTGGATCTTAGCACAACTTTTACTGAAAGACACTGCAGATACAACGAAAGAGACCCAACGGTCTCAAAAAGGACATCCCCCGTTTTTTATACCCCGATGGAGGCCCCGAAACTTAAACGTCACTGACTCTTTAAGACACACCATGCAGGAGAAAATGACCTATAAATTACATATATGCTCTGGTCACGCTTAAACTTTCCACACAGACAAGATATCTAACCAAACTAATCAGTTCAAAAATCCTCATGCATCAAATGTTATGGAGCAGCATTTGACTGATGCTGTGATGTGAGGTTAAACTTAGTCTCATGCTTTGGTTTTTAGTATGTGGAACATTTACCACCTCCATGTAATTCCTAACATTCTTCTGTAGCCTTTACATTAGACGGGACAGTGACACGGAGTTGAATGAGATTTAGAATAAGCTCTGAAAATATAACCCTGGCTATCCTATGTGTGGGGAGAGCCACCTGTAAAAGTCTTCTGTTATTGGATACAATAGTAAAGGGAGAGTTTAAAGAAAATAAGCTTCGGAAAATGTCGCCAACATAAAAGTAGTGGACCTTTATCGCAGTACTTTATTGGGGATGAGACGTGATATTCCAATATTCCAATAGTCGTTAAAATATAAAATATCGATTAGTATTTGTGACTATCGTTCTTCCTTATTTCCCATGTTTTTACTGGCTCCTGGTTGTAATGCATTACTCCAGTCAGAAGGTGGCAGCAATACGCCTAAAAACTGAATAGCCGATTAATAATGGAACAGTTATGATATATTAGTGTATATGTTGAGTAATGAATGTTGAGTAATAAGTGACAAAGAAAATGACATGTTTGAGGTAATTTTGTATTTATGTCAAACTCCTGTATCTGCATAAGAATTTCATTAAGGACTTGATAAGCACATGAGGTCCAGCTAGGACAGTAAAGTTACTTTTTTGTAAATTATATTTTAATTAATTTGTTAATACAATCTATTAATTCCTTTTATTTGCTGTCCAGTTAAGAAATGTTTTAAATCTTCCAGAAAAACACTAATATCCATAAACGTTCATGTAAATATGTTTATTTCAGAAATGAATATATATGTATATATGTAAATATTTATATGAACATATAATGCACAGACAGTTAGTGCAGACTATGAGGTGAAGAGTTTTAAACATCAGTTACTTAGGCAGGACAGAAAGGGAGGACAACAGAGCAACACACACCAGCCATGTCGCAGTTTATGGCGTCTGCCGGACACAGTAGATGTTCTATCTACAAGCAGCGAGGATGTGTCAACCCAGGCAGCCATTCTGATCATCTCTGTGGAGCCTGGAGATTTGGGTTTATATGGAAAGCAATTGGTGAATCACATCATGTGCTCCTGGCGCGTGTTGCCCTTAATAGTAAAATATTAGTGGTGTGCAAATAATAAATGTAAGGTCTCATCTCGTCATCTCGAGTGCTGGAGACCGAATTCAAACAGCTCACACGCATATAATATAACCATTCACGACTTTTATGGAAAAATAATATTTTCATATTAACAATGCTTATAAATGTAAGACATGTGGCAACATATAAATACATATATATTTAAGTAAATTCCAGTGGAGCTTTTCATAGCTCAGATCCAGTTACGTTTGCTGGTCAGTCCGTTTCAGTGAGCGGCCTTGATAGTGTCAGTCAGTCGGCCAAGGCTTTTGGGGGCTTGTGGGGCTCCTTTGCTGGGCCTTTGGACTTCCCTACAAGCACAACGTAAGGGACAGGCTCAAGCTTTAAAAGAGGAATTCATAATTATGCTAGTAAATATACATACTTTATGTATTTAATATACAGTTATACATTAATTACTATTTCATCCCTATTTACTGTTCTTCATTGTGTGTTAATCTAAACATGTATTTAACGTTGTAATGTTGGATTCATTTAATAAAATTAAAACTATTATTTGTTTTTACTAATTAACTGATACTATTTTAGCGTGACGGTAAAGAAATTATTGAGTTTAATGCTTTCAAAGAGAGACCACAATCAAAAGGAGCTTGGTAATGCCTAAAGGGGGCAGCAGTGCACCTCCAGTCAGTGCTGCCCACACCCAAACTACAGCTCGGACTGCTGCTGTGGAACTCATTTTACCCACTTTAAATACAGGACACATTGCTCACTGTACAGTGATGTTGTGAATGCGGCCTGCACCAACTTCAGCCTGCATGCATGCTATTTTCACAGCGGTTTAAAACTGCTCACTTGCAGTTTATGACCATAAAAATGAACCATGGCCAGCTAAAAAGTCAACTCTTAACTTCCAACATTGATATTTGTTTTTTCTTTTAGGCTGGTAAACCTGATCAAATCTACCCTTAAACATCATTTTGATTTAAGGAAGGCCAACATTTTTCCTTTTTGTGTTATTAATAAGTGTATGTGACACTAAATCACAATCTTATGCAAAATAACATTCATCTAAAAGTCGAATTATTCACAGAGTATGACTGCATCCGCTCAGATTATGTAGATTTTATGTAGAAGTTACTGTATCTGGAGGAGGAGTTAGGTTGGAGAATGGCCTCACCATAGCAGTCTGGGTCTTGGCATAGTTCATATGGGCGTAGAGAAGCACAGCTGTGTCATTGTGGGCTGCCTCCAACGCGATGGACAGAGCGTTGCTGCCATCCTGCAGAAAAGAGAGGAAAGGCAGAGGGAGAAAGAGATATATAGAAGGAGGTAGAGCAAGAGTTAAAGTCAGTTCATTGACCCGGAAGACCTGAGAGTGTTTCTAACTCGATGGTCTGAGATGGACATCGTGATCGACATTATACACGCTTGTTCTGTTTTCAAGTTGTTTCATCTTCTTAGATTAGGCACTTTTTTTTTTTTTATTCCTATCAGATAAGTCACTGTTATACATCTGTGATTAGCCGGTAAACAACCAGGACATTCCTCCATCCTGCATCCTATACATTTCTTTCCAGCATCATCATTGAAAATGTTTGTTCAAGCTATGTGTTCATATAGTATCAGTATTGGTGGTTGTAACAAATCTATAACTTTACAATTCTAGTCAATAAAATGCATGAACTGTAAGTGAGACTCAAAGAGGGTTCAGTACTGTGCTGTTTTGTGCATACTGTTTAGCTCCACTCAGCCTTACAGTGATGGTTCGTCATGCACTTCTGTGTTTTTTGTGGACTGAGGAGGTGGGGGCTTTTCCAAATGCCCTCCCCTCTCAGTCCAGCTGTGCTGCACTGAAACACAATCCAGGGACTGCCTCCACCAAATGGCTAGCTCATTCTGGCACAGATGTGAACACTCAAATATCTGTCTGCCTGGCTTCCCTTCAAGCATCCAGGCCAATCCACTGTAAAATCACTTTAAAAATCACAAAGCTGTGCAGATTCAAAAACAACAACAACAAAAGGAGCAGGAGTGTCAGAAGCCGTGATGAGAGGAGTTTTGTTCTATAGTCATATTTTCGCTCCTGATAATTTTTATATATATATATATATATAATATTTGGCTGTGGATTTTTCTGACAAATGGACAAAGTTTTCCGTAAATGAGCAGCTCCTGCTGATTCATATGGGTCATGTGGTGAAGTATGGAGAGGACTGGTGCAAGAGCCCACAGGGCATTGTGTCTGAAATCTGCAAGTCACTGAGCACAGGGGTTATGGTAGTTTTGTTTTGTTTTGTCTTCCCCAGGGACCCGTGAGCAGCGCAGTGATTGTGTTTCCTGTATACAGCACTGATTTGAGTCAAAGGCAGATACAACTAAATTGATTGTGGCTTTCAACCTTCCAGCCAATCTTGTTAACCGAGAAAAACAACAAAAAAGGAAAGAAAGGTGACCAGAACAGGAAACTGTGTAGACCACTTTCCCATGAGGAACCATTTCCGGAGCACAGATTGAGCTGAATCCCAGACATGAAAGCATGCAGCTGTTTTCAGCAATCACAGATCCAACAACGGGCTTGAACTTTAAGGCACTGAAAATCATTGGGTGCATCAGCGAAATGGCTAAACCTGTAAAGGCCTTACATTATCCACAATGGATATGTCGCACCCAGACTGTTCCAGGAGCAGTCTGACGATCTCAGCTCGGCCGTGCTCGCTGGCACACATCAGAGCTGTAGATCCCTCATCGTCCTGCACGTTGACGTCAGCGCCGCACTCGAGCAGCGCCCGCACCATCTCCTGCCGCCCGTGGCTAACTGCTAACATCAACGCCGTCTGGCCCGCCTGCAGAGGTAAACAATTATAAATGTTATTTCTCTTGAAAACAGGCCAATTTTTAAATGTTATGTTGGATAGATTTGCCAGTTTTTATAAGATATAAAAACAAAATTTGACATTTAAACTTACTGACAATAATTCTGTTATTCTACTATCTGAATGAGTGATGAATTCAACTTTAGATTATTTTGAAAAAAGGGATAGCGGTTTTACTTTTGTTTAAACACAGAAAGGCACATACGCCTCCTCTCTTTAAGCACAGCCCCACTTTATTTATTTATAGCTAAATACACCAGCACAGTGAAGCCAGTCTTTTACAGAGCTTTCTGAAAACTGTAGTGGTTCAAGTGCCTTGCTTAAGAGCATTTTTCAGCTGTTATACAGCCACCATTTATTTACTCAACACAGATTTTGCTTGTGACTTCAGGGTTGACCTTCCCAGTACGAGCCTTTCGCTGCTGCTTCGCAAAACGCTGTCCACATTTGGCCCTCAACACACAAGGCTGTGTCAGAAATCACCACCTCATTCACTGATTCATCACTCTCTATAATGGACGGTAGTTTAATCAGTAGTAGGCAGCAAATTAAATTTTAGACACTTTTCATTGGATTTTGCATCATCATTTACAAGGTTAGAGCCTAATGGTAATTTTTGCATCCATAAATCTAAATGCCTTTCAGAAAAAAGTGAACAAACTATGGACACATTTGTAAACAGTGAATATATAATGCATTAAGAGTGAAGTTGAACTAAAAGCCGAAACCAAACAAATAGTTTCGCCTATGTAATTCATCACACCTCTCCCATCCATAAGCTAAAACAAAGCAGCATGTGTGGCATTAAGGTGCCATCTGTAAACTAAAAATTTGTACAATAATGTAGTTTTATTGTTGTTAATATTTGTACAGAAATGTTTTTGAACAATAGCTCGCCCTGGTCGTGACTGCAGTAAAACGTCTGTGGAAACATGAAAGGCTACAAGTTGAAAAGAAAAGAGTAAAAAAAAGCACATGAGTGGTGCGTCCACTAAGAGCTGTGTGATGAGGACGACCTACCTGGCTGGCCTTGGCGTTGACGTTGCCTTGACTGAAGAGTTTCTTGACCACAGCCATGTCCTCTTCCTCCTTCACAGTCGAGAGAGCAGCCAGCATGATGGCCGTGTAGCCCGCCTTGTTCTGCTTATCCACCGAGCACACACCTGTTGGAAACACACTTTATTAACATGTATTTAAGCATAGGAATTAGCACAGTCAGTCAATATTAGCTTATGGCAGATTTATCAGGGCAGATGTATCAGTATGTGTGCAGGCCAATAAATAACAAGCAGCTGCAGTTCAAAAATGTGCATGTTTGAAAACCGGTCAACTTTATATTCCTTTTATACAGTGAAATGTCCTCTAATTATTTTGGTCAGAATTAAGAAAGAAAGATTCTTTATGTTGTGTTTGTTTACAAAAACAAACAAATGTTTCTTCAGGAGAAACCAAGAAGACACGTTTTCTCACTGAAACAAAATGGTTTTAGTTGATTGTTTACGTTTTCTGGCTGCACATAGACTGTAGTTGGTTTTCATCATCATCATCACAAACCTGCCACATGAAAATATAAACCGCCATTTTTGGAGAAATGCTGAGTCATTACTTTCTCCTCAACACAAAACAGCTGTAGAACGACATTAAAATATTGTTTGCTCTTGTCCAACAACATCAATCAAGCGTAGTAATTACTTGGATTACTGTTTTCTCGCTGCATGCTAACATTTTAAAAAGTCTAAATTATCCTTTTCAGGAGACTGCTGCCCACTGACCCGTGTCCAGCAGCAGACCGACCACACCAAAGTTGGAGTGGGAGACGCTGTAGTGAAGAGCCGTGTTGCCGTTGCCATCGGTCATGTTGATGACGTGCTGCAGCAGCACTGACGACACCTCGGAGAACGCCATCAGGTAGTCGGACACCCGCGACGGCTGAGCCATCTTGGCGCTGGAGATACGGAACCACTCGAGCTGGACAGTGTGGGAGCTGGAGAGCTGAAGGTGACCATTGGAAGCAATATATAGTTTACACTGAAAACAGGTGAGCAAAACAGCACCTGAAGCAGATCTGACTCGTCTGACTTTCACTAGTGCGAGTCTCTCGTTCACATTTTCTCATAATAGTGGAGTTAAAGACGGGTGTATACGGTCAAACTGTATTTGTCTCAGGTTTATTGTAGGCTGATATGTCGCTGAATGTTAACGGGAAATCCTTCTACCATCTGTTGCGCAAGTCAAATGGAGCTCACTTCCTGAGCCTTTTCTTTGTACGACTCCTCTGTTATTGTTACATGAAGCTCGTATTGTTTCTAATTGATGTTTACTGGTGTCAAAAATATCCCTTCACAGAAACATACAGTCCCACAGCTTTCAACAACCTAAACTCACGAGGACATGAATTTCCTATTACTTGTTGCGTGTTACTTTGCATTATTCGAGGTGATGAACTGAGTAAGTTAACTGAGTCACTGATGATGGCTGGTGATAAAGTGATGTGAAGAAGACTGCAGGGACGCACCACTTCCTTACTCTTCAGTGTTTTGATGTCATCGTTCAGGTGGTTCTTCAGAATGAGGCAGGCTTCACGCATCTTTGAGCTCAGATCAAACCTGCGACAAACATGCAAATGTTTGAAGTTTAAACACAAAACAATTTACTGTTTTCTGTCTGTGGATTGGGTATGTATATTATGAGAAGACGTTCTCTTTGTTATACACTACAATATTTCTGGAGCCCCCAGACAGCTGAAACTCTATTAATCAACGTGGAAACAAAAGGTATTCTTCCTACTTTTCTTTCACAGCGTCAGATGAATAATTTGCAGCTCTCAGCGTTTCCTCATCAGTGTCGCTCTCATCCAGGTTGACATTTCTCTCCTCCTCAGATGTTTCTTCCTCCAAAGCGGCTTCATCCTCCTCTGTGCTGTCGTTGCACTCGCCTTCTCCACTTTCTCCAGAGGAACTTCCATCTTCCTCCTCCTCGTCGTCTTCACTGGATGTAGATTCATACCTGAAAGAAAATTTGTGTTCTCAAATACAAAGCAACTTGTGTAGTTCACATTTTACATAACCAGCTCCAATAGAAAGATGTTTTTGTTTGTTATTAGTCGAACCTGTGACCTGGTCAAAATGTTCTTTCCGACCTTGAGACTATCTGTCGCTCCTATTTTATTTCTGCTGAGGTAAAAATAAAGATTAGGTTTCATGTTACTGTTACTCACCCTCCATTTAGGATACCAACAAACTGCAGGCTCTTCTTTCCAGCAATACGATTCTCACCCGAGTTACTCCCATCCTTCCTCTTCATGATTGATTTCAGCATGCCTGTTGCCATAAGGGAGGCAGTTGGGTCAAACAACAGTTCGAAGTCCAGCAGAGAAACAAATAATGTCCCTCAAACACAAGCCATGATATAAACAAAATTATGTCCGGGGGGGGGGGGGGGGGGGGGGTAATGCCATTTTAATGTCTAAGCACCACATTTTCTTTTATGATTTGCAAATAACTCTAAAGTTTCATGGGACAAGAGTAATTTGTAACCAATTCTGTTTTAATAATAGACAGAATAGAATTCCTCTGGTACAAAAATTAACAAAAAGTGGTCTTTTATCCAGTGCTGAAAGGTCCTCACCATGTACCTTTATGTTATGTACAAGTATGTTATTTCAAAGCACTTAACACAGTAAATTCCTTATATCAGAGCCTTACAAAGGGAATAACATATAAAGTAACACTAAAACAGGATTAATAATTTAACATTTAGTTTTAAAAGAGGCTGTTCCTTAGAGGGAATTCTTATTGTGCCCATAAATTAGCGCCACATTTCAAAGTTACAGTCGAAATGGACCATGAAGTAAAGCGTATAGCCGCTCCATTGGCCCCTACTTGTTGTAAATCAGTTCATATTATCTCTACATTACAATGTGGACCTTTATGCCCCTAATTTACAAAATATGCATTGTGTTTTTTTTTTAACGAATGTTAAAGACTTATAATTCTACGCATATATTCGTAAAGAGAAACATCAGAAGCCATGAATCATTTGGTCTGATCCCAGCTCGTCTGCAGTGAAAAAAAACTCTGTACTCACCTGTCTTGGTGTTGCTGGCTGCAGTCTTCTCTCCTTGGTCTCCCCCTTTCTTTAAATCCATGCTGACTACCTCTTCTTCCAGTGAGACCTTGTACTCAGCGATGGTCAGCTGTCTCTTCTTTGGCACGTTAACTTTCTGCTCCTCAGTCTTTTCCTCGCACAAGTTCTCCCACTGGCACCCGGTGCTGACCAAAGCAACAGGAGCTGGTTCTGCTGGTGTCACTACGGCATCAGTCTGGGTGCCCTGTTCAGTCTGATCTGCTGCTGAGCATTCGCCCACACATGCATCAGCCACCTCGGGACGACACAAAACTGCAGCGTGCTTTAATTCATAGGTTAACGTCTCAACCTGGACATTTGTCATGTCTGGTTTGACAAGAACGCCTTTCTCAAACGTGACTTTGGAGGTTTTCTCCTCCACCTGGGCTCTAAGGATTCCCATGTCTTTGTCGGCTACACTTAAGCGATCCTCAAGAGCCACGATGGACTCCTGCTGGAATTTAATGGTGTCCTGTAAGGTGTCTATCTCCCGCTGTGCCTCGGTGGTCAGCCCAAGCAGGGACTCCATGACCCAAACCTCGGCCTCCTCTGTCTCTGCTCTGACTTGTGTTCCCTCCTCATGAACCAGAGGGGCCTCTGTTCCTGTGCATTTCTCACAAACATTCACCTCGGTGCCCTCAGAAGCATCTTTAACTCCGTGGCTGTAGTAGAAAACAACGGACTCCATGGGCACGTCGTCCCCGACGGCCACTGATTTCTTCTGTACAACTACTTTTTCTGGAGTGTTTACTTGAACTTTAGATGACCCTTCTGGAGCTTTCTCTTCCTTCCCCTCAAATTTCTCCGTCAGCCTTTTTAACTCTCCACATTTTCCGAGGCCTTTGTGTCCGGGTGATGTTGGTGAAGTCAGTCGACTCTGGTCACTCTGGAGGGTCTCTGCGGTTTGGGTGGAAGTCTCTGTGGAGTTTTGCTTCCGCTCCTCCGTGGCTACTTTCTTCTCCTGCAATGCTAACAGAAGCATGTCTTTCTCTGCACGCAGCTTGGCCACCTCTTTCTCAAGCGCAGGAACGCCCTTCACCCTCTCCTCCATCTCCTTCAACTGCTTCAGGGCCGTAGCCATCTGCTCTCTAACTGTCTGCAGCTGGCTGGGTGGGATTGGGGTCATTGTGGTGCCAGTAGCTGGAGTGCTGCGCCCAGAGGTCTGAGGACTGGGTTTAATCCAGCTACTCTGAATGGGCTGAGGGGATGGAGAGGCTAAGAGCTTTTTGGGAGGATCTGCGAGCTGGAAGCGCCCGCCATTCTGGTGCTGATGGGTTTGTTCCTGCTGTAGCCGCCGGCTGGTTTCCAGAAGAGTCCGCTCAACTCTGGGGTTGCGTAGTGGTGGCGGCGGGGGCACTTTGGCAACAGCGGACAGGGGAGGGACGCTGAGGAAGGTCACAGGGGAAAGAGAGAGTCCCTCGCAGGGTGCTGAGCCGAGGCGGTTACGTGGTGGCGGTGGAGGCGGAGCTCTGCCATCCTCACTGGCCGGGGATGCAAGTGACTCTGTGGATGTCCAGCCACTGGTACGCCCCCCCACACCTGGACTCCTCTGGGAGAGTTTGAGCCCCCGTCCAGGCCGCCGGGAGCTGACAGGTGCCCGACGGATGTTGTGCCCACTCTCTATCTCTTCTACGTATTTAAGGAAGTCCAGATCCAGCTGGAAACCATACGGAGTCTGGACAGAGTAAGAGGCAGGCTGGGTGTCCTCCTCCTGCCTGGAGTAAATGAATGGAGAGCCCAGATCTGAAGGGAAAGGACATGTCAGAGGACAGACATCAATGGTACTGAAAGATGCTTCTGCTGTGTTTACAACCATCTTTACCAGCTTCTTCTTCACTTCACATGCTTCTTTACTCATTACCTGTCTGTGTTTCTGTGTGTGTGCACACGATACAAACGAAAAAGGCAAGCTCTCAACAAAGATTATTCCACGACAACTAATAGACAAAAAACTCCTCACCAAATATTACTGCTTCACACAAGAGTTGAGACAATAGCAGCCATGTTTTAACATAAACCAATAGAAAAATTTATAACATTTGCTTTAGTCTTGACAAAGTACACATAATACAGTCAATACCATAGATAGCTGCAATAAATTATGATATATTGAAACCAGTTTCTGTTTCTGCAACAATGTCAAACATCCTTTTTTACCCGATGATATCAGCATTTCTGAAACCAGCTGAATTATTTCAGTGTGATAAATTACACTAAACTGCCATTGGCAGGTTAAAACAAATCTACAATAATAAATATTAAAACTACACATTGCAACACCTAAACCTCAAATATTTATATTTCAACTGTATCATAAAAATGCATTTGACAAAAACAGTGGCGTCTGCATGTAGTTTTCTTACCAGGCAGCTTCGGGTTAACTTGCACCGACTGAGTCATTTTTCAGGGCTGGACCTTTCAGCACGCACAGCTTCAAATCAACACCAGGCTACAGAAAACATAAATCCCATGAGTGCATTTGTCATGGAATTTTTTGGGATCCAGAAACAAAAAATAATGAATTGACAGCTTTACACGACAAACAACAACACGGAAAACTTTGCAAAAACCCCACCGGCTCCGTGCGCTCACTTTAAAAGGCGAACGTACATGTAGGTGCTTCTTTAGAGGAGCTGTAAACCAAGTGCAGAGGGGCCTGAAGAAGTTAGTTTTTTTTTTTTTTATGGCTCGTTAGCACGTGACAGCCTGTGACTGTTTTCAAAAGAAGGTGGATCCTCTTCTTTCAGAGATTAAAAGGTTTAGTTAACATCTGATGTTGGCTTTTCTTCCTCGTAGGTGTTGAGGGACATTTGGCCCGACATCATCTACACATGTCAGGGCGAACACCTCAGAGCAAAGTCAACAACAAAACGCTGAACTGCGTCCAGAAATTAAAACCACAAGGCAGCCGCTCCATCAACAACAGCATCACACTACTGTATCCAACTCTGCTGAAAAACCACAGGATTATCCGCAACACGAGACCTGCCACACACTGTTCACTGGGAAATCAATCGGTGTCTTCCCGTCTTAATCTGTTTATTCAGACGCATGTGTAACATCTTAATACGGTATACTAAAAGTTCTATCTAAAAAAAGAAAACTTTGGAAATTAAGAAGTCAGGTAACATTTATAAAACAAAGAAGATATTGACTAAAAAGTCTGAGCTGAAGAAAGACTCAAGCTGTCTGACATTTTTTTTTCTGTCATTCATCATCTTTTGGAGACAAACATGATCTGTTTAAAATGTCTCTAATAATCACAGGTTGAAGATGTCTCTTCGTTCGGCGACAGCAGCTTTCCCTGCTCCTGTTAACGACCTGGTTCTTCTTCAGGAAATATAAAAGACTTCCTTTGCCACCAGTTAGCGCCAGTTTACAACAGCAAGTGCAAAACTTTAGATAAGTGTGTTGAGGAGCAGCTTACCTCTCAGCCGCTCAGTGAGCAGTTCAGGCTGGTTCTCTCCTCCCTGCTCCACTCAGCCCTGAGGAAGAGACACACGGGGGACAGTCAGAACAGTCAACAACATAAATCGGCCGTTGCAACGCTGTCAGACCACAAATTAGAGGGAAAACCCTGAAAATATTCATCGAGAAACACGAGAAATGCAGATACCTCATACCAGATGCATGGTTTGATGTGAATCATGTGCTAAGGCCTTTACAGTCACCATATGTCGACCAACAGTGAGGCCTTGTTCACACCGCCAGCACAAATCGGATTCTTGTCATATCCAGATTGTGTGCGGATTCATTTTTGAAAGTCTGGACGGCAAAAGAAAACACATGAAATGTGATTTTTGCAAATAAGATCCAAACCGCGTGTGGAGGTGGCTTGATGACCTCAATAACTAAGGTCATTTTTATGGAAAGCCTGGTCGCCAGCATAGCTACGTGTACGTCGTTACCACAGCAACCACGACACACCAAATTTGATCTGCTCACTTAGAAATAACAGTGCAGACAGCCTGTACTAAAGACCTGATATGAGAAACAAATGTGATTTACCTGCGGCCCGAACAGAGACATTTTCAGTGAAAACTGTGTTCGTCCCCTCAGCAGTCGACGCTGAGGAGCACTGAAGCCGTTCTGGAGGTTTGTGGTGGTCCAGCACCTCATTAATACTTTAATCACTTTAATGTTGTTTTTCTGTTAAGTCGTCACCCGCACTGCACGTTTGCACCATGTAGAATAAATCTGGAGACGACTCACAAGTCTTTTGCGTGTTATTTTTCTTGTTTCCAAAACTGAAATCTCTACAGCAACAGCAATTTTGGAAATATACTTTCGTGCCGAGCTTTTCCAGCCTCGAGTCTCGCTGGTTGTTTGGCACGGTCACTACAAGACTTTAGGAAGTTACAGCTTCCCAACAAGAAATGGTTCCAGCATGTAACCCTGCATATTTGTACTGATTAAACAAAGAGACATAATCTTATCAGGTGAAGTGACGGTAGGAAATTTGTTTTACCTTTGGACAGACCCAGGTTAACTACGCTGCGCCTGCCTCTGCCTCCAGTCTTTATGCTAAACCAAGCTCACCACCTCCTGGCTTAAACTCAGTATATTCCATTCAGACAAGATGCAGATGTCTAATAAAGACAGAGTTCAAGAGCAAGTAGCAAGTAGAGTTAAAAGACTAAAAAAAAATCTGTGCAACTCAAAAACACAAATGTTAGAAATATGATAACAGGCTTCAGCTACAGTAAAATCCCCCCCCCCTCAAAAAAAAAAACACACACACACACGTAAAACCTCAGATACATGCACTCATTCATTTAGTTTCAAACACACACACACACATTTTCCGTCAGCCTCGAGCACATTCCTGGCACATGCTGTTGAAACACGCCAGTCGTCCTGCCAGCTGACAGACTACTGATAACCTTATTAACACACACACACACACACACACACACACACACACACACACACACACACACACACACACACACACACACACACACACACACACACACACACACACACACACGCACGCACACACACACACACATTATTTGTCACCTACAGTAGACACATGGTTTATTGTCAAAGAAAATCCCACGAACAATCGAACAAGCAGACAACTAATTATCACAAATCCTGTTAAAGGTTCTGTTAGACAATGTCTTCATTAGAACATGAAATCCTCAGTAAAAAGGACTCTTATCTGACTGATAACAGAGTTTCTGCTCTGTGTCGTCTTATCAGCCTCTGCTCTGGCTCTCCTCAGTGTTTCAGTCAGCTGCTGCTCTCAGGTCCGACCGCAGTAAACAAGCAGCGTCCAGGCAAGTCACACACACGCTGTACCAAAGCCTTTCAAATACATGGCCTCAACCAAACCAGAGAGGTACTTTGATTTTTGTATTTGGTTCGTTTAAAACTGAACAAGCAAACCAGAGCTTATAAACACGTCTCATGATTCTCTTGTAGCTAGTTCAATAGACAGCTTTAGTAACGTGTAATCCTGCTGTGATTACAGTTTGTGAACTGTGTCTGACCTCATGTCTGGAGTTCAGAAATCAAGTCTCCGTGTCATTTGCTGTAGATAGCTTTAAATACGCTGATGTTTGTTCTTTTTTTTTTTTTGTCAAATTGTTAGAATCTCAATTTAATTTTATTTCCTACTTGCAGACAGGGGTTTCCAAGAGATTCATAGTTTGTATGCGTGATAACAAAGTACGTATCTTCAAACATAAATCTACATGTCTTTCTGGGGCATGTTTTGATGTGATGTCATTATTACATAAGGTGCCATGTTTTCTGCACATCAAGAATTTTGACTGTGTTCAATAGTGACACCAGATTTATCATTACAAAGAAGGCCAATAATGGTAAGAGATTTAACCCAGACGAACTGTGGCTGGTCAGAACTATGGCAAATACAACCAGCCGGAGGGTTGGCAACAATAATACTCACTGCATTTTCATGCATCTCTGTACTATTTAGTACTTTTTTTTTTCTGCCACAGTTCAGGCAGCATCTATTAAACCTAAAAACCTCATAAGATCGACAAGTCACACAAAGACACCTTAAATACGAGCTGCACAGAGAAGACGAACATGGAATAAGAAGTCCAGTTTAATGCTGCGTTCAAATGGGGTCGTATTTACCGTGTACACGAGAAGGGTCCTTAGGAATGCCGTCCTCTGGTATTCATGACGTCGGACCTCAACATTTTCTGTGAACCCCAAATTCACGAGTTGTTTTTTGCTGATGTTCATGGAAATGGCGGAGGAAGTTCATTTATTGTTGGATGTTAAGCTAATATACTGCTATTTTAGTCATGTACAGTTTTTTGGGGGTTTTTTTATAACTTCGATTGAAGAAAATGTTGATCTTCCCAACAGCCTCATCTCTTCCCTCTACACCTTTACATTTCCTGCATTATGTTAGCTGCCTGTTAGCTCGCCAAATTGTGAGGCTGTGCGGCTTCTAGAGTCCGTCCACGTTGCCGTTGCTTCGAAACTGTATTATGACTTAACCACTTAAACGCCAAGGATACGGTGCACACAACTTCCCATGTCGAATCCACGAGCTCCATTTGAACGCAACATAAACTTGATGCTTTTTTTTTTTTTAAATCACAGAAACTTAACAGCCCCTAACTTCCTTGTCACAGAGTCGGCTTTTGTTTCCATTGTATCAAAGACATGCAGGTTCCTGACAGTCCAGGTTACGTGACGCTCCACACTCCAGATGGTTAAAAGAAGTTTGAGTTTGCTAAATGAGTCACTATAAAAACATTGAGTTTTACATGATTCATTATTGGTTAAACAGCTGTAGGCTGACGACCTTGATGAAAAATCAATTCGAAAAGTCTTCAGGGCCATTATTTGCCTTTCACAACAACATAAAAAAACCCCCAAAGAAACTCAAGACAAAACTAGAAAAACAAACAGCTGCTGCAAGAGGCGCCGTGCTGAAAAAAAATGCAGACTTTTAAAAACCACTGAAAACTAACTGCACAGTTGCATAATGTGTTGCAAAGTTCATTAGATTGCTCAACAAACGATAATTAACACCACAAATCTCCTCTTCTCTTCTTCCTCGTTTCAGGCATTCTTCATTTTGTCACCTCTTCCGCTTTAGTTTTTTTCTGCCCTCATCAGCTCCCTTCAATTCCTTCCTTTTCCTTTCTCTCTCATCTCCTCTTTGCCTCAACCCTCCTCTCCTCACATGACTTATTTCTCTTCTCACCCCCAGCTACACTCAACACACACACACACACACACACACACACACACACACACACACACACACACACACACACACACACACACACACACACACACACACACACACACACACACACACACACACACGTTTCCCTCAGCTTCTCTCAAGTGTTGCTGTTTTTCTCTGATTTGATGACGGCAAATTACAGACTGCAGGGAGAAGCTGCATTCCTTCTTTCTGCACCCCGAGTCCCGACCAGCTGAGAGCCACGCTGTCGAGTTTCTCACACACACACACACACAATTAGAAAAACAACTCATAAACACAACATTTCAACAGAAGCCTAGTCTAAACTTGTGAAACCTTCATGAACACAAACAAACAGCTGTGCAAATATTTCAGGCACTACGAGTATGAGGATGATTTCATGCCACGAATGTTTTTTGAGTTGTTAATTAACTGGTGAAAACAATTTGCTTCGTCCCCCGTTTCAGTATCTTCGAGAACCTGCCACACTTCTTTAGATTTATTCTGTCTCTTCTCGTCATCCCAGACTGACTCTGTGAGGTTGGGATCAGGGCTCTGAGGGGGCCCAACATCAACTGTTGCAGGACTTGTTCTACTTGTCTCTGAAGATAGACTTCTTTATGACAGGCTGTATGTTTGAAGTTGTTGTCGTCATGCTGCAGGACAAATCTGTAACTAAATGGTAAGAATTCAAACATCTGAAGTGCCTCAGGACATCTGCAAAGCGCTGCATGTTCACATATTCACACAAACACCTAAATTACTCTTCTGAGAGTCGCATGCAGACAAAGACAAAGTTCGCACCAGAGGTTTTAGTGAACAGACTGGGGGCATATTGTGAACAGTTAAACCACACTGAGTTAACATGAATTTTTTTTTTTTTTTTTAATTAAGTTTTAATGCAACATTGCAGTCATAACTGCAGCACCGGTGTGTTTCTTCACAGAAATCCAACACTGCAATACACGTACTCTGCAGTGAGTGTAGTCATTGTGTCATTTTCAAGTTTTGTCATCATTGTCAGCAACCAAAAGTCAAAAATGAATTCTACAGCAGCCTGTATCTCAGATATTACAATACAAAGACAGTGATGAATGTTTTCAGCAGGTGGTTGTTGTGTTTGTTTCTTTTTCTTAAACTGGAGGTTCATTTAAAAGCTGAATGTCTGACCGCACATGTACAAAGTTCTTATTACTAATACGCAGGTGGATCAGTAAGTTCTGAGGCCGCTGCTGCTGTGCTTGAATGACGTGCAGCACTGTGACGTGCACAGAGCGGGAGGAAGGTAAAACCATGAGTAGGTGTTACACATTTTAGGACCACTGCTCACACAAGCATGTGTAACTCGGGTGCTGATTTTGATCACGTGACGAAACTTGGGAGTACTTCCTCACAAAGGGTGCAGCTTCTATGTGCTCCTTGAACATCACGGTGCTGTGTACTGTTCACGCGCAACAGGAGCAGTCTCAGAACTCCACCCTCGTAGGACTACGGTCAAGACAACAAAACCAGCACTGAACTTGTAAATCAATAAGGGGAATCGTGATCAGACCAAAACTGCTTTCGTAATGAGAGGATCAGGATTTGAGCAGCTCACTCTACGCCGAGATAATCGTAGTGCTGCATGTTTCCGTCGTCTGAGCTTCAAATAACCAAATCTATTGGAAAATAAATATATTTATCGAAAAGAAAACTTTTTAGTGCTGTTAGTTTTCACCAAAAAAAAAAAAAGGCAGCCCCAGAACAATTTGTCATTGATGCATTTTTTTCCCCTCCGGGCTGAACAGCAGGAACATGTGACGATGAGCAAAGAAGCACTCTGTCGCCCTGCAGACTCGAGGACGTGTCATTAATGAATAAGAGAACATTGGTTTGTCCTGCATAAGGCCCGATTCACGGAAGAGGAAATATTGTGCCGATTCGAGGCTCGGGGGCCATGTTTTTAAAAACAGTGACTTCATCCCAACACCACCCTTTTCCCCGAGAAGAGAGGCCAGAGAGAGAGAGGGGAGGGAGACACCATCTGACTGACAAGGAGGGGAGGGAGTGAAAGCCAACATCCTCCTTCTGACAGAAACTGTTACAATCTGACTGTTTTACATGAGAAAAAACCCATTCACAAATCAGGACACACACACGCACAGAAACAGAGATACAAACCACAAACACACGCATCCATTCCAATATGCATACCATGCACACATACACTTGGATTACTATACTTGTAAGGACTTTCACTGCTTCTGGTCTTCTGAAATTTTACTATTATTTACTTTCATATATTTTAATTCAACCCAAATAGATTTTTAGGATTCATTTTTGACAATGTATAAATACATTTTCCATCCTTTGACTAGGGATGGGTCATTCAATTTAATGACAACTCTGCAAACTTCATCTGTTGATTGAAAACTCCAGAGCAGCTACTGAAACGGATCTGGCGATGAGTGATTTCTGTAAACACGACAACATCATCTCAAGTGTTGCTTTCTGAGAAAGGAAATTGTCTCAGTTCAAATGGTAATTTTCAAAACCTTATATTCTAATCTCACTTAATCTTGAACCTAAAACCAGATACTAATCCTGAACTTAATCTGTTTAACAGGCAAAGATATTTCTTTCGTGTTTTCATCCTCGTGAACGCTGAAGAGACACTAAAACACACACACACACACACACACACACACACACACACACACACACACACACACACACACACACACACACACACACACACACACACACACAAACACTGCAGGGCCTCTCTGCTGCTGGGATAAATCTGCAGTTTCCTGAAGGGAAGCCCAATACTCCCCTAATAAATCCCCCCCATCACCACACACACACACATACACATCTCCGTGCCCCCGTGGGAGACCTCCCATTGTTTCCCAGTAGGAACTGGGGGGGAGGAGGGCTCTGCCAGGAAACCCATCGAGCCGTCCTGAAAGCTGCTTCCTGAAGGCAGCAGGAAAACAGCAAAGAGAAGACAAGCAAAAACTGAGAGCTGAACAAACAGTGACATGCCAACACACACACACACACACACACACACACACACACACACACACACACACACACACACACACACACGCGCGCGCATCCTGCATCCGACAACAGCACCAAGTCCAGCATCACATGATGTACCACTCTGAGGTTAGATAACATGTTATCACATTTGGAGAGGACTCAAGTGTTTGTGAACACACACTTTCATTCACACGGTCACCTCTGTATACAGGATTTTACCACTAGATGCCATTTCCTGTCGCCCATCCCTTAATTATGAATCACACACTTACGTCACATCACCCAAATCTCTTGTGTTTCGCTGTATATCTTTCTTTCTTTTTTCCAACACAAATCAGGTTGACTTCAAACATCACATGTGTCCTGCCTCCCCTCCCTCTTCCTTCCAGATTCTCCTGCAAACACAATCGGGCACATTCAGAATCCACAATGAGGCTTTATGCCTCTTTGGTGGCAACGCTGTTTTCGAAAAGTTTTGTGAGGCCTCGTTGTTTTCTCCAAACCACAACCCACCCTCGTGCTCCCGGCCTTTTCCAGACTGTTTCCAGGTTCAAAATGTCACAAAGTGAATTCAATAAAGTCGCAGTGGATAAAGACACCGTGTTGGGAGTTAAATTGGCTCTCGGGAGGATCTGAAGCTGTCAAGAACCAGCTGAATGAAGGATAAAGGGAGGCCACTGTCCACAGACAGCGACTTGCAGTGAAGACTTATATTGACAACAGCATTTACAAAAAAGTGGGACGTTGTGTAAAATGTAAATGATTTGCAAATGATGTAAACCAATATTTAATTGCAAACAGACCAAAGACAACATACGTTGAAACTGAGAAATGTTATTGTTCTGTGAAATGTCAATGCGCATTTTGAATTTGATGACAGCAACAGGTTTTAAAAAAAAATTGCGACAGTCTCAACAAAAGGCTGGAAAAGTTGAGTAATGCTAAAAGAAACACCTGGTCGAACAACTAATTAAGTTAATTAGTAACAGATCAGTAACATGATTGGGTATAAAAAAAAAAAAAAGAGCATCCCAGAGAGGCACAGTCTCTCAGGAGTGAAAATGATGAGACGGTTCACCACTCTGTGAAAGACTGCGTGGGAAAATAACACAACAATTTAAGAATAATCTTCCTCAATGTAAAACTGCAAATAATTTTGGGATTTCATCATTTACGGTTCATAATGTAATTAAAAGATTGAGTGAATCTGAAAAAAAAAATTTCTTTATGCAGGTGACAAAGCTAAAAACTAGCTATATTGGATGGCTGTAATCTTCAGCCCCTCAGGCGGCATGGCATTAAAAACATACACAATTCTATGGTGGAAATCACTGCATGGGCTCAGGAACACTTCAGAAAACTCTTGTTCACTGTTCATCCAACCAGAAAACTTACCCAAACTGCAGTTCCAGTTTTGTTCTAACTAAAGTTAAAACTGTCCGAGTCTGTATTTGTTTAAACTTCCTCCAGTAAAACTTTGCATCTCTTCGGGGGGGGGGGGGAGATGACCTGAACTCCCATGAGCAACATTACAAGTTTCTCTCTGTAGACGATGATGTTGGCATCTTCACAGCTGCAAAAGCCTCCTGAACACAAAAGTTTGTATCCCAGCAGCAGCTAGCAGTCAGGCGTCCGACCGGAGCCCCTCCCTGGAACAAAGCACAGCTCACAAATTGAGTTTTCCCCAATTAGACAGCTTCCATGTCATGTTGCATTTTGGACCAGGCACAGCTTGTTTTCCCTCCGTAGTGAGACACAAGCTCTCCGAGCCTGTTTTCCCAACATGAACTACACCTCTGTAGAAAGTTTGTATTTGGCTCCAATATCAATAGGAATATTACCATCTAAACTATGCAGGTTTGTCTCTCTCGTTTTCTCGAATCACTTCAGCTTTGTGTTGTCTAGCCAAGCAAATCATGAAAATAAACCAGCTCAGGGCATCTCTGAAAGTCCTTTGACATTGACCCACATTTGTGTTTAAGAGGGGACCGTGACCCACTTGTCTCCTCCACAACAGTAGCAACCGGGGCCTCCAGATGTTTGATTCACATAACTCCAGAATAAGACCAGATGTCAGCCTCTGCTGCTTTATGCCCTGAAATAACTGAAATATGGGTCGACTATCATGTTATTTCATTCACTGGTGGAAATTACACCGGTTCTGTGTCTCTTTGATGGAGAGGGTCGGGGTAATGACAAGGCCCAGGATGTGTGGAGGTCTTTGAAACACTTTGAAATGAGCCCCTAAGAACACACCTTCATCTCCATGGAGCTGCTCCTGTGGAAAATACATGTTCGTGGGCTCTAATTCAGTTTCCCATAATGTAGTGATTCAGTTAGATTCTCAGATTTGGGCCATCCATTACTCCTACAGTCTCACTGGCATGCTGTTTGATGTCTGCCAGGCATTACCAAATTTAATTGGACATATCGACGCCCTTCAGTCGACTCCGATGATTTTACCCCAACTGCAAAAGAAACTCCCCTTTATAAAGTCTTTTAGTGCATTATTTACTTACTGAACTGATTCTGTTTTTACAGTTTATTATTTAACCGTTTATCGTCCTCAATTTTGTTCAATATTTTTCTTGCTACAATTCTCTGGTGATGAACCATTTTTATTAAAGTAATAATAACTTAAAACTAATGATTTTATCAAGTCACTGATTAACACTTTACTTATAAGATATAAACCATTTATAGGAATATCTTTAAAGTTGCCTGGTTGTGTAAAACCTTCTGGGCGATGTTCATCCTCATGAGAGTGAATTTGGCTTTTAATTGAACTGAGAGGATTACCTTGAGTGGGGCTCGAACCCACGACCTCATGAGGTTGTTTCCAGCCTTGAAGCGTCGTCGTAGACCGCTGGAATATCTTCAGCGCTGAAGATCAAGTCGCGGTGGAGGAATTGTTTCACGGAGTTCACTCAGAGCTTCCAGCAACTCAACCGACAGTCTGGTTAAATCAACAGGTAAAAGATTCTACTTCACCAAAGTTGCTATTAATGGTTCAGATTCCACCTTGGCCTGTTGATGGTGATTCAACTTTTAGTGAAGTTGAAACGTTTGGAGAAATTGAAAAAGTTGTGCATACACTACACATTACAGGAAGATATTTAATGCTTTAAAACATGTATATCTACTATCCAAAGAATGTCTGCAGCAATGTTGGTCACATTTGAATAAATATTTGTGGACGGTGGAGTTATAGGTTACAGTGAGCTAAAGATCTGTCACAATGCAGACCCTTTCCTGGGAAGATTGGTGGTGCAGTGGTTAGTGCTGTTGCCTCTCAGTAAGACATTTGGACGACATGCTATAGTGTGACTTTTTTATCACATTTTGGACGACATGCCACGGGCACACCGATCGACGAAAACAAATTATTATGATAACTTTTAATTCCAAACATGTTAAGAGGGCACAGACTAAATTTCAGGTCGGTCCAACAAAATCATGAGGAGTTCGTTAAAGTACAACATGTGTGAATTGCCAAAAATGGCAACTAAATAAAAAATGGCGGACTTCCTGTTGAGTTGACGTAATGGTGCATGGGAACTTTTTTGTACATCTCGGTGTGATACACATGTCCACCGAATTTCATGCATGTGGGTAAATGTAGCCGGCGGGGCATCCCTTTAGGGGGCGCCAGTGAGCCATTAGGGCATGCCCACTTGCGACTCCACTAAAACACGAAATGTTTCGCTGGGACAGATGTGTGTACCAACTTTCATGAGTTTTTGAGTATGATAAAGCCGCCGAAAATGCAGTTGTTTACGAAGAATAATAATAATCGCTTGAATAACAATCGGGCCTTCGCACCATCGGTGCTCGGGCCTCAACTAGGGCTACCCTGATGGCCAAATAGTGAGCATGTCACGTGGGCTACAATCAGTTCAACTCCCAGCTGTCCTTAGCTGCTTCCTGGCTGTCTTTCCCCAAGTTTCCTGTTTATCTCTCTACTGTGCCCTATCGAAATCGTAAATAAATATGAAAGCAGAAATGCCCCAAAAAAAATACCCACCAGTATCCATAAAAGCAAAATAAACATTTGCAGAATGAGAGGTAACTAAAAAACAAACAGTTAAAGACAGTCTGAAATGTGTGTGGAGTTAAAATGGATATAAAGGTTGGTTTTATTCTTTGTAGTGGCAGTGGGAACTGAACATGCCCTGTCTGAGCCTTGTTAAGCCTTTTTATTTGACTTTGTGACTTCATATGGCAGCGGTGCCGTTCCACAGGCACCTCAGTGCTAAGCACAACATGTGCTCCACTATGAGCCAGAGAACAGAGGTGACCTCTGTGCTGCGATGGTTTTGGGAAATCAAGCTCCTAACCGAAGACTGAAACAGGAGTCAACGCTCTCACTTCACCCCGAGAAAAGTTTCTCAGGCATCAGATTCCAAAGCAGAAAGGGAGGACGATCTCGAGCGGGCGCCAGAGGAAGTACAACCGCAACTTTTGTCTCCGTTTTCCCCGTCCAACAGAAATTTCAGTATTTGGTCCAGGATTAAAATTGGGTCCACAGATTTTGGCGTTATCACAATGACCTGCAGTGAGCAGTAGTGGTTTGGTTCTCTCTCTCTCTCTCTCCTTTTTGGTGCTCGAGCCACAAAAGTCAGAACCACTCGGCCACTTTCACCACGATACAAAAAAAACAACAACAAAAAACAAAAAGCGACAAAAAACACCTACAACCCCTGAATGACAGCCACCGTCTAGCTGAGTAAACAACTTTACCAGATGCAGCCAACCTCTCGCAGTTTTGGGTTATTTTGGTGTTTTCCCATCCTGATGTCTGAATAATGCCTCTTCCCCAGTGCTGCCCTGCCAGTACTTGAGTTGACGCGGGTATTTTTAGCATTTTTTGCGTTTCTCAGGCAGCAGAGATAGCCGAGGGAGGAGCGTCTTGATTGGACCACGCTGACACATCCAATGAATATGTATGACATTCACAATTTGTCCCTTTCTTCTCAACGTTTTTCCCCGACGGCAGAATCAAATCAAATTACCTGAAATGGGCGAGCGAACACTTCACACAACAGATGTTGCTCTCAGCAGGTCTGTTAGATGAGCTTCAGTACCTCTCATCAACCTAAAGCACCCAACATGTTTCAAAAAGTTTTCTCTTGATTTAATTGTCAGGTGAAACTTTTTATTAATTAAAGTCCACATTGTTACAGGGTTTTTTATATAGTTGATGACTGAAAGCAAAAACCAGGCTACGAAGTCAGACAGCGGCGTTATTTTTTTTTATCTTGTCAGGAAATTTGTTGCCTAACAAATAACGTTTTGAATATTCTTCTTGAAAAAAACCCTTTTATTTTCCACCAAAACTAGCTATCATTTTATTTTGTATCACCCCCCCAAAGACGAATGTGTGTTGCCCCTCAGAGTTTGAGATAAGGACAGAAGACAGTTTCAGAGAGACGACCTTTGGCTAAGTGTCCTTTTTATTGCAGCTATTGGTAAATGAACTGCACAAAACGTCGGCCTGTTATCTTAAAATCTTCCCTGATCTGTTTTCCTCTGATCACCACTGATAATCTCATTATCGTCATATAAATCACTGCTGTTCCAGGTAGGTCGTATTTACTTTGTAATTAGGTCATTATTACAATCTCTCCTAAATGATCCATTTTGGGGTGTTTTTTTCATGATCACAAGAATATTATTCAAGATCATTTCAATAAATTAAGACCAATGTGACTGCCTCATATTATTCAGGAGTCTGTGTGTGTCTAAGAGCCTGATATCACTATGAAATATCAAAAGAGAAGATTACAATTGTTTAATTTCATTTTCCAAAGAATGACCATGATAAAAAAAAATTAAAAAAGTGAGCAGACATAGACTGATCTAGTTATGTTTCAGCAAAACCACGACTCTGTCGCCCGGATAGCCTTTTAAACTGCCTGGTAACTCGAGAAAACAATTTGATTTAAACTCAATCTGGGTCCAGTTAGCTAATAACCTGAGGCTCCTGAAATTGTTTTATTTAAGTCAAAAACTCGTGATCTCCAGATTGTTGAGGCAAATAAAATTATGAAAGACAGAGACGCTCTTGATTAAACATTTATAAATTGACAACTTCACAGAGAAAGGTTTCAAACATTTGTCTGCAGTAACATCATGTTATCACCCACAAGTGCTTTTGTTTTACTATTACATATTTGAGTACTTTTATTACACTCTGCTGTGTATTTTGAAGCCTCTGGAGCTGCTGTTTTAAAATAATTGTATGTGACTTCTAACAAGAAACAAAACTGAACTGCATGTAGAAATCTGAACTTCTTTGCGGCTCCAATCAGACAATCTGGCATGAAGCAGAAAGTGGTAATTTCCATTTCCAAAGCCTGGATGCCTGCTAATTGTGATGAATGCCTTGTGCCATCAGGTTCCATGCAGCCCTGACACTTTGAACTAATTGTTGCTTGAGAGGAAAAGAATATCTTTGAACTTTAAAAGGTAAACAAACCACAGCGACTTTCAGAGCAGAAATTGGACGCATTTAAACCTTTGTTATGACTGCAATCAGTAAGTCCTGACTTAGTGCTTTAACGATAAATAAAATACGAGTTTGGCCTTAAGATTACTCATTTAACTGATGATTAAACTGCTTTGTGTTTCTCAAAGGGTTCTCAATTTGTTTTTTTCTGTCTTCAGACAGTAGCAGACTTTAAGTAATTTGGCTTGCATGCACTTCTTCACATTTGCTTGGGGAGGTATGTTAGTGATTTTCAAATATTCATTAAAATCAGAAAAAATGTATTCGTATATGCGACTATTGCTCTTCCGTATTGCCTCCGTTTTTACAGGCACCTGACTGTAGTGCGTTACTCCCGTCAGAAGGTGGCGGTAATGCACCCAAAAGCTGTCTGCCAGCCACCATTAAACAACATGAGGAGAAGAACAGAAGGTTTCGGAGCTTTGCAGGTAAAACCGTCCCAGTGCGAACAGAAGAAACATACAAAGACGACTGCAGCCGTTAGAAAGTACCGAGTTTGACTTTTTGGCCGTCGCTAGTTCGGAGCGGTTTGGCGCCAGCGTGATCACATTTGGACAAGCTGGGGGGGGGGCGGCAGGAGTGGATCTGACTTCATTTCTGAGGACACTACGCCCAGCCCACCTACAGCAGAAACCTGACTGCACCATGGGCCTGTCAATCAAACAGACACGCCGTCCCCGAAAGTACTGCTTTTTAAAACCTAGTACGTAATTAGTGATGGAATTATTTCCAGTTGTGGAAAACAAATTTTGACTTTGTATTTTATTAACACACATTTCAGGTGATTCTACACTAATGAACGTCCTATTCTATTTCTGAAAATAGATCCCCCTGAATCCTGCACACCGAACCTTCAACTCTGTCCACACTGCAGCACTTGTTGGCCTTTTGTTTCAAACTCTGAACAACATGCCAGTTTTATTTTTGTTCTCTTGTCCCGACACTGCTGAGTTCAGCTTTCTCTTTTCTCAGTGCATTATGTCACTCAGTGCACTGAGTTACTTATAGAGCCTTGCTAAAATTAAGGCCACTCGTAATACAGCTAAAAATACGACAGCATGTATTTCATCAAGAGGCCGGACTCATGAGCACAGACGCTAATTTCATTTGGCTCTGATCTAATAAATAGTCCTCTATGGTGTAAATAAGGCGTGAATGCCTGAACTAGGAAGGTATATTTTAAAGTATGTCAGCGAGTCAGGGTGCTGCAGTGACTTCCAGACAGCTCCAACTAAACTTACAGAGCAGCTATTTTTGAGGGGGCAGCCGTAAGTCAGGGTCCTGTTGCAGAAAGACAGTTTCCACTGAGGGACCTGCACGAAGTTGCTCAGAGCTTAACACAAATTCAAAGGATGATTTTACTTCATCACTTGTATCACTTTCTTTTCAGCTCACCACTGATCCCGCTTCCACTGATTTAAGAAATATTTGGTACTTTTTTGTCTTTGCCTCAGTTATTCTCTAAGAAAACTGATAAAGGTCTGTAAACAAGAAAACAACAAAAACTGCATATTTAAAGTCCAACTTTAATTTCTGTTTGGCTAAAGTGGAAGTTTAACAAAAGGGCCTCTGCATCCTAATATTTAGCAGACATTTTTTGTTTCTCCGTTAGCTTTTCATCCAGTCTGTTTATTCTACAAGTTCCTGTGATTAAATCCCGAACAATTCAACAGAGCTTCCTCTTTTTCTTCTCCCGCATCATCTAGCCGAAGGAGGGCCCTGACACCCTGGGAAGAAAACCTATTTTGTCTTTTAGCATCCAAAGCTAATAGTTTCATTATCCAGAATTCCCGCCAACAACTGAGAATTGGATCCTGAACTGACTAAATTTAGAGCCTCATTTCTGCAGGTCTTTCTTCACCACAGCGGAACGAGGCCGCTGGACCAGTCCACCTGCTGATCTCACAATACATCTTATCCTGACTTCGGGGTTTAGAACACAAAAAAACAGCAAGTACACACTGAAGCATCGGGCACAGCAACAGATCGTTTCATCACGGGCGGTGCATCAAAGCTGACGACGACTGATATTGCGCAGTCTGAACCCGCCGTTACCAAGCACACCTCGGGGAAACTTTGGCCCCGACCCGAGTAAACCACAAGACATCAAAAATAAAAACAGCCTCTTCATTCATTTCAGTGGGAACACTGCATTAACAAAGATCGTCGACAAAAAAAACAGCTCAACTGAGCGCAAGTGTTGCTGCGACATCATCTGGGATTCTTAGGTAATCGATTCTGTATCGTATTTTACTTCGGAACATGAAACGTTTTTGTTTTTTTTACCGTTTACCTCGCGGTTGTCGAGATGGACAACAAACGTTTTGCCACTCTAATAACTTTACAAAGGAGTAAAAATCCCCAACTTTCACATAGTTTGTTGTTGTCTGATAAACCTTCAAATTCATGGACGTGTAAATACAAACAGTCCTCCCAGAGAAATATTTAATCATCTCATTGGTATGCAATTGAACCGACGAAGCCACTTGGAGCTCTATTTTTAATATACACGGCACTGATTTCATCCTAAAAACCTGGATCTGTGGCCACAGACAGCCGATCATCAGGAGGCAATAAAACTACATATCTGCAAAAAGCAAAGCTGCAATCCTCACATGACAAAACAAATACCAATGACCAAATAGTGATCAAAACCAAATGTAGAGCAGAAACCTTCTTTCTCATCTATGGAAACCAACACATTGAAAACTGTTTGGGGTGACACAGACACGGTGGCAATCTGCCGTGTCAATGACCTTATCAGATTCAGATGAAGCTTTTCATGCAAAGTTGCATTCTAGTCTATTTTCTGACTCTATAGGCGAGCAAGTCTGCGTGTCTTCTGTGAATAGTCTTAATCGACATTTGATTCAGAAGAAATGAAGCCTGATCAAACTGTTTAAATCTCTCATCTCTGAATCATTTACTGCATTCAAACATCACTAGGGGAGGGGTGTGGGGGGGGATTTCCAACCCATGAAGCAACCTCATCCTCAACAATGTCTGGGAAAAGAGATGTTTCTTCTATTTCTGCTCTACTTCTACTATGCATGAAGCACAACAAAAGACAAAATAGACCTTGACTAAAGTGATTTAAAGCAGCACATAAGAAAAATATCACATCAAGAGAAAACCAGGCAAAATAAATCAGTTTTAAGGTGCTTTATAAAGATGTGCACCAATTTGGCTTCTTTAAGACTGTGTACAGGAGTAGTGTAGATCAAGATGTTTCTCATGAGACCATCACACTCCGAAACATCAGTTTTAAAGACATTTTGTCCGATTTAGAGTAGAGAAAGGACTTTAAATTAGTGGTTCTGAAAAAGAAGAGTGGAAAAAGTCGCGGCGTGCAAGAGAGTACAACAATTATTTAATGGCCAAATAGGAGTGAGAAAAATCCCACAACGCACTGAAGGAAGCACAGAAACCTAAACACATTAGCCAACACAAAAATGTGTAAGAATGACATTTAGCCTCTATTTGCGACATTAAAAATATTACAATAAAACACAATAAAAATAAGCAAAAGGAGACTAAAAGTCCCGAAAACACGGGAGCATTAACTTCTGTGTTTTTACTACAGCCAACAATAATTCAAAAGCTGTATGAAAACTCTGTCTGCAGGCGTGGATCAGTTCATGATCAATAACTCACTGCAACATTCCGAGGACGCTCCTTTTACATTAAAACGCACCATCATATTATTGACTCGGATCAATAATCCGCTAATCAAACCGTATCAATGCATCAATCGAGCCGTCGGCCGCTGCGCTTACCTTCCGGATTCTCTCTGCGCAGACACCCTGACACTGTTCAACTTTCGGAGAAGGTAAGAAAAGTTTAAGGAGGAGAGGGGAAAAAAAAAAAAAAAGAAACCTTCCCACCTCCTTCCCCTCCAACTTCACCCACGGTCGAGTTACCTAAGATTGTAAAACGCGTTTCCGGGTTTGGATTTCAAAATAAAACTGCCATATTAAACTGAAGTTTGTTTTATAAAGCCTACAAACGTCATTCCCGTATCAATTTCTTATCCACTAGTTTACTATCTTCTGTCTACGATTTTTCTGTGTATGTATGTCATAACACTTTAGGCCATCTGTTGGATATTTCTTAAACTGTACTTTACCTCGCTGGTTTTGGTTTCCAAATGAGCCAGGGCCCTGACCTGCTGAAGAAGATCAGACAGAAGTTTTTTCTTTTAAACCTGATTTAAAACTGAATTCTCTTGAATATTATTGATGTTTTATGTTTTTTTTTTTTTTTTTTTTAGTTTAGTCACTATATCACTTATTATTTCTGTATGCTGTCTACTGTGGCAGTTTTCTTTCTTTTGCTTTTTGCATTTTGTAGGCTAACTTGTTTTAGTGTTGTGTGCAATATATCAATAAAGTTATTATTAGTTTTAAATTCCTCACACTTCTAACATGTTAAAGAACTGGCAGAACAGTAAAAGTGTTTAACCTTTTTTTTTTTTTTTTTCTTTCACCACTACAGGCACTATTCAGAGACGCATTGGTAAAATCCTTTTTTGTTTAGAATACTATAAAAACATTTAATATAGCCTCCACAATTTTGTAAGTATTGTTTGTGTTAGGCTCGTCTATGAAACAATTTTTCACAGTGTTTAGATAGTCGAACACTTAATTTAACTTATAACTTGCGTTTATCTTCAGAATTATCTTAAAATATTGCAAAACAGTCAACAATGTTCACACTTGTAATGAAGGTCCCTGCAAACAGTGTCTCAAAACTCCCCCCATCTGACTCAGGTTCACCTGTCTGTTGAAAATACATAAAACAGACATTGTTTGGACTGTCTGACGGGAGCATCAAATACTGTTGTAGCCTATTTATTGAATTCACAATGAACAGTCCAACCCTGACATAGGAAATGTGGTGTTTTATTAAACCATCCATTCTATTGATTCTTATGCAAAAATAGAAATAAACTTGAATGAAGTAATCTGACCTGATCATATCAGTGATGTGTTGTCCTCAGATTTACTTCAGCCACATTTTTAGACATCAGTGGAGCTACAAACATTTGTACAGAGCCACTAAAGTCCCAATTGAAATTTGTCTTAAATAATGTTGAGTGTAAAATAAATTGGGATGGATTGGGATTGAGCTGTGTACATTTAAATGTGTAGACTTGTTCTCTCATCTACAGGAAAATTGATGAAAAATTGGGATGAGGAAATTGATACTGATAACAAAGAAATTACAGTGCAGATTTAGACACAGAATATTTACAGAAGCCCTTGTCAACCTAGTTAAAGAAAATATTTCTGCAGTGGAGCAAACCCAGTTAGACGTTGACTCCACCCTTATCTCCTGGAAGAACCTGCAGCCCATCGTCAACAAACATTTGGAAAGAATCTCTGAAGCACAATGGGGCAAGCTAACGAGTAAATGGAGGTTTAAATGAACATTTTTCTTTTTTACATTTAAATTTAAGCAACTGACAGACCAGGTTCTTTTATTTTGAAGGCAGGTTTGCGTCTGTTCCTGCCATTTCCGGTCTACATGTACGGCCAGATGATAATTTGACGCATCTTTTTCGAGTTTACCGCTGAATACAGTTTGATGGAATCAGTGACAGACAGCTGAATCTTCCAATCAGGGACGAGATCCAGATTCTCTGCTTACTGATGAGTTAGGGGCGGGGCTTGTACATTAATTTGGTAAAATGGCGCCAAAGTGATACGATTTATCGTATATTGATAAATAATCAATGTTGAGCGCCCTTATATCACATAGGTTTACTTAAATCATCTTAAAATGATCCACAGATATTATCCATTCATTTCAATTCCCATTTTCTTTTTTTGTGAGAATCCTTAATATTGATAATTCTAGGTCTCTCTTTGTTTGTTTGTTTTGGGTCTGTTGCACTTTGAGACAAAGCTATATGGAAACAAAGAACAGAGCCTACTGTAATAAAGGCCCATAATCTGCATCATCAATAATCCAGCAGCTGAGGGCGCTACTGTCTCTCAGGTTGAATGGTTTCTGTTCCTGAAACAATCCCTGCAGTCTGAAGAGGCTGTGTTGCTTGAGGTGACAAACTAATACCTGAGACCAAAACAAACTGTGCTTTAAAGGATGTTTTTAGGGAAATAAACGATGGAAAGAAGTTATAGGAATAACTAAACGTTAAAAAATACTAGAGGATGAAGAGTCTGAATCTCTTCCCTGGTGAGAACAGAATATTAAACCAACCGTCAAGAACGCATCATCACCTTCTAGACATTGAAATCCTTTATGGTGACACACAGTCAACTCTAAAACCAGAAGACTAACTACAAATAAAACAGGTGTGAGTACAGGATAATACCTCCTGCAGCATATACCCAAAGCTGAGTAGTTATATCAGTACAATATCACTAAAATGTTTCACCCTCGAATAATGTGATTCGTGTTTTTCTGCAGTGTCGGGTGTTTGATCTTACGCGTATTTGACAACAAACAGGTTAAACTGACTACATTGAAATTATGGGCTCAAGAGTTCACCCTTCATTAGTGAGCTTCACTTCTTTTATTTTGTAATGTATGTCCGACTTTATTCTTGATGAGAGATTTGGTCCTCCTGGGTTTGGATGATACGAGTGTGTCACAAACCTGTGAAGAGATGATCTGATTCTTCACAGGTGATTATTGTCAGCTGCTCTTTGCTGCAGAGGGTTTGTTGTTCTGCTTTAAAAGTGGTTTTCTACTGGATTTAAAGTACGGGGACATTTTTGGCCTGTCTATAATTTTTACTTTAACAAGCTGTCATGTGATTGTTGTTGTGAAGCTTCCTGAGACCATGAGTCATCGTCTTACTCAGTAGTTGGGTGTACAAAGCCGCGCTCTTCTAAAGATGTCATTTCTGAAAATGTGCAACTGCCTGCAGATGCTCTTGTACCCACATCCACAACATTTAGAGGCTTGTTGTATAGTGTAAATGTAGTCTCACTATGAAGTACCGGATAAAGTTTAGTCTAAGTTTATTTGGACCCCTTTTCCTCATTCTTTTTACAATAGTAATGAGTCTAGTTACATAAATGCTGTTTAAAGACCAGAGGCATGAAAGTATTTCCATCCTCGATCCACATCTGATCTATAAACAAGAATTGAACGATGCCTGTTTCACTGCTGCTGTGAAGTCTGACTGTCCAGCATACGTGTTGTTTCTGTTACTGTGGGAAACAACATACACCATCAGAGAAACAGGGACGTTTTATCTAATTTTAGTTCCCGCTGCAGTTTCTTTTTTACTGTTAAATGTGTTTTATAAGAATATATTCAGGTCATGTCCAATAGGTTATTAAAGATTAACTATATTAATGTCCCTTTAAATTAAAAAAATTCATGAGGTCTTTGTGGGTCTTGTTTTCTCTCAGTGGTGAGACTGGGAGAGCAGGACTGTAAAAGAAGAAAGAAAAATAGTCCCATTTCTACATTTTCTTAGTTTTGGAAAGGAATATTAAAGTTAGCTTTCTTTGGACTGAGAAGATCTGAGAGTTTTTAGAGTAAATCAGGGATCATATTGATCAAAGTTCACTCTTATCCTTAAAAACTAAGGTCAACTTACAAGCTTTCCCAGAACTTTAAACCACATGTCATGGTCTTTCTCGCTGTACTCCACAACAGGTGTAGTTTGATCAAAGAGGCCAAAGAGCTGTGAACAGAAAAACAAGTTGTTTTTTTATTGCGACAAACTAAGATTAAACATGATTATAGTAAAACCTGTTATCACATGATTAAAGCAAAATTCAGCCACTGATGAAGTCCATGAGATGGAGTTGAAAGTTTGTGGGAAAAATTAGGTTTCTTTCTTTTTTCTTTTGGTCAAACTAAGGTTAAAAAGCTTCAAATAAGGCATACTCACTCCACACAGGAAGCCCATTCAATGAGGTAAAAAGCTGCAAGTGTTTTTTTAGTTTTATTTGATTTTTTTTTCTGACACAAACCCCATTTGTTGAGGCAGCCTGTGAAATGCAGTCAAACACCTTGGAAAAAAGCTAGTAAGTGGGCCTTGAGGTGTTTACTAATGTAGAAAGGTGTTACAGTCCCACCTGTTATAACTTTACAACTTAATGTGGACATAAGAATGAAAGCTAGTAAGTGGACCTTGGGTTCAGATCATCATCATCAGACGTCAGATGGTTTCGACAGATTCTCTGCTCTTCCTCTGGCTTTAGTTTCTCCTTTTAAATGTAGAAAAAGTGAGAAGTTTAAACTCAGTGCTGAATGTGAGTTTCATAAGTGTGACCAGGACTCACCGACACAGCGGCTGCTGGCGTTTCACTGTGCGGAGTTGTTCTGGGAAGAAGGCTCAGCTTTCTGGTGACCACAGGGAACAATGCAGCCAGATCATCGTGACCCAGCAGCAATAACAGGACGCTGTGTGGATGAATTAATGAGCAACATGACTCTGTGAAAACACCACGCACACTCCGTCACGGACGGGAACAGTGGCGGGTTTAACAGTTTAAACCTCTCTGGGGTCAAACCATCCCACCCAGGAGAAAGAGATACTTATCAAGACCTGATAGCTGCCCTGTGATCGTGCTGGAAAGACCTGCGACGTGCTGACTTGGAGGAAGAATACTGGAGCTAGTTTCACTTCTCCAGAGAGTGAACTCCTTCCCAAAGCTATGCCAAATAATACAAAGTCAATTGTAGACAATTTATTCTTCAATATATCACTTTGTACTTTGTATACTCGCAAGAATTAACAGTGGCCTCATGCACAGTATGTCTGAGGTCAGAGGTCAAAGACTGCATAATTAGAACTGCAGTCATCTATTTCTGCATTTCTGTATTTCTACATTTACTTGTTTCAGAATTTCTGTATTGTTTTATTTAACTGAGTCGGTGGTCCTCAACTTAGTCGATAAGCCTTTCATCTGTGTTTTTTTTTTTTTTTTTTTACGGAGGATGAAACTACGATAATTAAAACCATTAATAAATGAATGTGTAAATATAAAATTTTGCCTCAATAAATTCAAAACAGAAATTATGTCGTTTTTCATTATCACATTATATTATTTATTTATTTACGTGTTTTTTTTTTCATCCTCTTAATTATCTACGCTTTTTTCTTTGCCTCTGAAAAGTTGACATTTTGGGGATAAATGTCTTTTTACAGACAGAAGAAACTTTAGATTTTGTCGTCACTATTTTATTGAGTGAAAACAATTAACCCATTTAATATTCCTCCCGGTGTGACGGAGTACATATAAGCATTGTCATCATCTTTGAGTGTTTTATTTTGATACATTTTACTAAAGTGTAATTTTTAACTCTACTGATGACAGAATATTAGTAGAATAGAAATGTTTCTGCTGCCACTGTAGATATGAAAGGAGCTCCTGCTGCAGAGACTGAAGATGATGATGTTTTCAGTTTGCAGGAGGAGAGTTTTCTGATGGAGCGTACAGATGTAGGAAGTTGCAGTTATTTGGAAGCAGTGCAACATTTTACGACATCTTTTACCTCCGGGTCGGCCTGGCCTCCGACGCGGAAGGTCTCCACGGGCACCCACAGATTGGTGAATCAGATCAGACCCAAGAGACACGAACACACCCTCATCCTCCCCAGACGCTGCGTGAAGAAGAGCGTTTTACTGGCGTCAGATAAACTTCACCTCGCTGCAACTGCAGTCTTTGTTTTTTTCAGCGCAGAAACAGAAACAGATGAACGTGAGAAACGAAATAACGGTCATGTTTTTCTCGAAGAACAACCTAACGGCAATTTACAGGACAAAGTGTAGAAGAAGTACTGCGATGACTTACTTTATTCCTACCTCTGTTAGCTACAATAAAATCTCAGCGTAAACAGAGTAAACCCCAAGTTCCCAAGTTCTTGGTTAAGTTCCCAGGATCGTGTCCACTGTGGCAGACATCTTTGCATTGTCCTCCCTTCACCTACACTCAGCACTCCATGCTGCTTTTCTGCACAATACTGTGTTCTTACTCTTCTATTTTCTATATTTCTTCACGTTTTTAGATTTTATATATATTATTATTATTATTTAATATTCTTGTTGAAGCTGAAAGGACTACAAAAGTAAGAATGTGATTGTTCTGAGTTTTTACTCTGCATATGACAATAAAACTCTCCTATTCTCCTTGATGTGTTAACAGTGTTATCAGCTTACAGGTGACGTTTATACCTTTTGTTTGAGTCTTCAATTCTTCACCTCCATCACCTTACAAGTTACAGGATTTATAGTCACTTCTCTCAGTGTAACATTTCTTGCCAACTTTGCAGAAACCTTTGGACACAATGTCCGACCGATGGACCGGAGAGGAAAAACAAAGTTGGAGGCCAAACACCAGCAGCTCTTTATCAGAACAATAACCTGTAAAGGGATTCCTCCCCCCCAAAGCAGCACATATGTCTCTGATATTTTCTACTATTTCAACTGACCTGAAGCCCTCTGGGTTTCTGTTTCTCTCAGTCTTGTTGCTTCATAAATGACATAAACTATTATTCAATAATCAAAATAGTTTCTGAATGACAGAAGTATCAATTAACACATCACTTCAGTATTACTTAAATAGTAGAGGAATTCATCAAAAATGTATAAACAGCAGGCTGTGATGCATTCACTGTACAGGATCTGTGATCTGTGACGACATCAAAACAGCTAAAATAACATCCGCATTTTGTGAGAATTTTTGTGCCTTCGGTCTATTTCTTGCATGGAGGCTTTTTTTCAGTGAGACAGGAAAAAGAAAACAATACATCTTTTTTTTTTTTATTGAATATCAGAGATTGACAACCTCAGTGTAGAAAATTCAGTAAGGTTTGCTCTGGACATATAAAAAAATATTTTTTTCTATGCTGTACAGTGCGGTTTGACATTTTATTCGTCTGAGGTTGTTTTGTGGAAAATGTAGGTAAATGTAAATTGAAAAGCTAGAAATACTGAACCCTATGGTTATTCATTTTAAGAACAATTTAAGAATAAAAAAGTTTCGACAGTAATATTGTCTGAATTCAAAGATTAAATTCACAACTCCTTTCATTTTTTGCCCTAATTTGAACCTTATCTCTATTAGACTCGTATAACACTGAAAAGTATTTACACACGTGGTCACTAACAGTCATTTGTGTTGAACACGTGAATGTTTCTCTTGGTTCTCACACACCTCGGGCTTTCCTCCCAGTTTCTGGGTAAAAGGCGAACTGTGTAAAAGAGCAGTATGTCCTGTCTCACTGTGGAGGTCACAGCCAAGCAGAGCGTTAAGTAATGAGCTAGAGGCTTCAAAGAACCGGTGGAGCCCCATGTGAGTAAATATGGGTCTGGACTGGAACAGAGTGTTAATAGATGGTTAATACCGGGACAAAAAAAAAAGAAGAGTCAACTGGGTTTTATTTTCAGCTTCAGAGCCGAGGTTAGGGTGTTATTTATATTTCATACATTAAGACACAACAATCGTGGCTTGTGTAAAAGTTTGGGCACCCTTCTGCTTGTAAAACACTCCTTCCTTCATTAAGTCGTGAGGCCTTGATTGACTCGTTTGGAACTGCGAGGCTTCTCACGAACCCTCGTTATAACCGTCCACTGACAACATTTTTAAAGCTGATGAATTCTCAGACTCTTCAAAGCTTGTGGTAACAGTATCTGTCTGAGAAAATGAAGCATGTAGGTGAAAGTTCAGGAGAGGAAACCCGTTCCCTCACGGGGATCCAGTCGTTTTGCCAACATTCATTTTGGGCCACACACACTTCTTGTCAAAGGAGTCTAGTCGCCAAAATATTTCCCTTATTTCCCAAATGGTCTCTCCTGATTGAGTTACAAAGCCGGAAAGACAAAAAAACAAAAAGACAACAAAACTCTTTGTTGTTTCCACGGTTTCCACTGTCTGAAACGTCATTAAGAAAGGGCAGTAACTGTGGAAGTCAAGACAAGAGCTGCAGAGGACTTTTAGCCCCCTGGGCATCGTAGCTGCAGGAAGGTTCAGCTGACACAATAGCGGTGTTGTTTAACTCTGCTGATGCACAAACAGATCTACATGTACATCACAAAAGTCGGCGTATGAATGCAAACAAGGGAATGCTGGCTTTGGAAACAAGTACTCTGGACAGACACAGTCAAAAGTGAGCTATTGGCCACAATCAACATATATATGTTTTAACAACAACAGGACAATGATCTGAAGCAGACCACAAAATCCACCTAAATCGAACTACTTCAAGAAACATAAGCTGAAGCTCTTAGAGCACACACACACACACACACACACACACACACACACACACACACACACACACACACACACACAATCAGTCCGCTGAGCATCGCTGAAAATCTGTTGGTAGATCTCTATGTGTGTGTGTATGTGAGAGGCAGATAAAAAAAAAAACTAATTTCAGACGGCTTCTATATAATTTGAGTTTTTCCTTGTTAAGAGGCAGCATGTTAGGTGAATGGTTTGATGGTGAGAAGTATGTTTTTTTTTTTCAAAAACTGTATTTACTGTTGGCAGCTTTAAGGAAGCAGTAACTTAAATAAACAACACATTTAAAGTGATCATTTTAACCCAAACCATGATCTTCCCTAATCCTAATAATGTGTTTGTTTGTTTGTTTGTTTTTTTGCTAAAACCATACCGAGGGGGCGCTGATTGAAAGAAACACTCCTGTTGGTCGTATTTAAGAACAGGAACAAAAAAACCTAAGAAGGACAATCAAACAGTTCAGAGACGACTCCCGTTGCACGGAGCAACTGGCGCTGGATCACCATCAGCACCCGTGTTTACATGTTTTGTAAACAGCGATACGTGTGCATCTGCGATTTCACCATGGACATGAGCAGACAGCGGACATAAAATGTTGTGTCAAATTCGTGAAATCGGCAACAGAGACCGTTGAAATGCTTCAGAAAATCGACAGCAACAAAGCAATGAGCCAGGCGAATGTCCAAGACCGAAGAAGGCGCATCGGGTGAGACGCAAGTTTCAGGTTGATGGTGAAATCGCAGATCTGCATGTGTAACTCCGATGTTGATCAAGTGGACTTGGATTACGGACTCGTTCTCATCACAGTGCTGCGCTGCGTTGGCGCAAAACAAAAGTCTCTGAACTTTTGTTGTTGAATAAATGTATACGGTTTGAAGGATTTGTTGCTTCCGACATTTGGATGCGGGGACGACAAATGTCCAAAAAAATGTAGAGCTAATTAATTCCTGGGGTAGACATCTAACTATTTTACAGAATAAGTGGAAACTTTGACCTGCTGATGGCACTGAAGGAAAATTCTTCATCCTCTGGGGAACATGAATGTTTGACTGACGTGTTTGGAATTCATCCAAATGCTGTATTTCAGTCTGGATCAACATTACAAAAAGACATTTTAACACAGAATAATGAGGCAAAGTGCAGTACTTTTTTAAGTGTAGCCGGTCATGTTGATGTTTGTTGACTAACTGAACTTTAAGATGCAATGTTTCTGTTGCAGGTGCTGGTTTAAACATGCCCACAGTGCTTAACAGCAGCCGGTGTAACTCATTAACAGACAGATGAAAACAAGAAAAGTTAGTAGTTTACAGTCAACATACAGCCAACCTTTGACTCACAAGTCTACGCCTCTGTTTTTCTCTTTGATCAAAGAGAAGGCCTCGAGGAAACAACACTTCTTTCTGGGTTAAAGTGCAAACCAGAGATTGAAAAAAAAGAAAAAAGGCAACAGGTCCAAAAGGGAGAGGGAACACAAGGATAGAGATGCTGTGAGCGGAATCTGGGTAAAAGGTCACGAGCCTGATGGGAGTGAATGAATGGAGTATTAACCTTTGAATTGTAATGAATCCCCCATGACATCAACATACAAAGCTGCGCACGAGCTGCGCACGAGCGCTACCTTTCACCCACTTCTCTCTTCTGCCAAACGCAGTTAGGTAAAAAAAAAAACGTTAAAAAGAAACAGGAGCCCGAACACATGTGAGGACTGTTCTCCAAACGTTATCCACTGTTTGAGACAAAGAACGACGAAATAAACAAAAGTAGAAATCATGACAGTGAAATTACACGAATTAAAAATATGCTGGGGATTTCTGATTATTGATTAGAAATAGATCAGTTAAAAAATAATAATTAAAGCTCTCGCTGACTGGGATTAGACATAATTTGCTAAAGTAAACATGGTGATAATTGAGCCAAATAAAATGTAACATTTTGATAACATTTTTATTGATTCACGGAAACAATTTTACGTTTCGTGAAACATGTTTACTTACTTTCTTTACAAGAGTTGAGCAAAGAATCAATTACACTCTCATGTCGGCAGGGTGAATGGAGGCTTTCTCTGACAGCCAATTATCTTGTCTCAGCTTAGCATAAACACTGGAAACAGGAGGAAACAGCAAGCCTGGCTCTGTCTACCAGCGACAAAATCCCCTACCAGTACCTTTAAAGTTCATGATTTCAATGCGAGTGTAAATAACAAGAACAAAACGGCACATAACGCCCTATTAAAACTGCAGCCGTTTCCTCTTGTTTCAGCCTTTATGTTAAGCTAACTGGCTGATGGTTGTGGCTCCATATTTAAAACACAGACATAAGGTTGGTATCGGTTTTGTCTAATTCGAAAAGTATTTCCCATAATGTCAAACTATTCCTTTGATATGCATTGATTGTGTACGTGTATCGAGGCAAAATGTTGGATACGGGGAAATAACATCTACAAAGAACATTAATCTGTCTACAAAGTCGTTCGAAAAGCTTCGTCCCTTCAACAAATGAACTCACTGAACTTAAGTCCAGTTTCATACCAGACTGTATTTCAGTTTTGGGAAATTAAACTGTGAAACTGGTGGGAACAAAGCAACAACTATAAATGACTAATACGTGTAAGTGTAAAAAAAAAAAATGCATGAGCATAAAAAAAAAAAAAAAAAACCTTCAAAGAGGAACCTCATCAGACCTCATCACAAGGTTTTTGATCTTTTGTCGATTTGAATTTCTTGTGTTTGTTATTTGAGGTTACTGATAATTACTGCGCAAACACCCGAGGTCAAAGATTGGATTGGAAGTTAAAAATACTTTGGATCCAGCTGCAACATCTCTTGATATTTTTCCCGCTAGGTTCAGGGTCCTGGCGTGCTTTTTTTGTCCTCCTGCTGCGCGTGTCTGATTCAAAACAGAGTTGGGGGATATTTTCTTCCTCTGAGGCTGATGCAACGCTCCAGACATGTGACAACATCCTCACCTTTCACACAGTAACCCACTGCTGCCCAAAAACACTATCTATTCCCTCAAAACCCCGCCCCTTCTGGAAACTAATGTACTGTACATGTGCAGTTCTGATGGGACACGCTGTGTTGCTGTAATCTCCAGTGTTATGCCAGCGAGGATTATAAACAATTTAGGAATGTTTCTGAATGTTTTACGTGATGGGAACTGTGCTGACGAGTGTGATGTGTCGAGATTTTGAATCCATAGATAACGACAGTGTAATGTTTGAAAACAATATCACATTTTCACGATTTGATGTCATCCAGCTCTGTGATGATGGTGCATATCTTCAAAAGATATACAGTGAAACAGACTGGAAAATCCTCATGTAAAACTTTTTATCTTTGTCCACTCTTCTGATGTGAAGATTTTTGTACTGTTATTATTTATAAGCCGGTAATGTGGTAAGATTACCACTGTTAGCATTTACATTTGAACTTTGCCACAGAACCCAAATACATTCAAAGCTAAAGTAAAGTGTAAAATTTGCAGTATTTTAAACTAAACATGTGCATATTGCAACTTTAAATAAACAGAAGAGGTTATTAGTTGAAGCAAAAACTGCCACCTAACTGAATTCAGAGCAAGTATGACTTAATTTCAATCACTGAAAGGAAAGCAAATGTTTCAGTGAACAATTAAACTGCTCATCTAAGGCCACAGAGGACGATGAAGAGCAATAGAAAAGGATTTTATCCTTTAATAGCTTCCAACAATAAATGACCGTTAATTGGGAAATAAATGTGTTGCAGGTTAGTTTGAATAAAAAAACAAAACACCATCAACTTTATAATATATTCATCACATCCTCTCTGAAGATTCAGTTTCAGGATTTTGTGACGACCACAACCACAAATTTAAATCAGACGGGTTTTTATCCAAACACTCCGATCCTCCAGTGTTTAAATCTCCCCTTCTGTCAACTGATCTGCTGCTCTCTGCGTTATAATCACACATTTATTCCAACTTCAAGGAAACAGCTGTTATTGTAAGAGAGCCACGGCATGGACATGAACGCAGCTATATCCAAACACAACGTCATCTCCCAGTCGATCATTGTGCTCTGACACAGCTAATTAAGGACAGAAAAACACCTCGTCCCGCTGGTTCTGGATGGAAATGCACACGCAGAGTTCTGCCTTGCGTAAGCACAGTGCAGCAGGGTACGTGCAGAGCAGCAGGATACGTGCAGTGCAGCACGATACGTGCAGGGCAGCAGCCTGCAGCAGAAGTACGTGCACTGGATCACCAGCCACCTCGTTCTCAGTACTGACGTGAAAACAAAAACCCTCCTGGTATTTGTGTGAGCACAGCTCAGACCTCGACATAATAGTTCTTATTTTACAATGAACAAATGTCTCGGCTAATTTGAATCACCTTTAAACCAAGAGTGCGGGACTTTTACATATAAATGAATGTCCGTCACAATCAAGCCCCTGCTTGAGTTCACAATGTTGATATTAACTTTTCCACCTTTCAGAAAAATCACTGCATTTCACAGTGTGCAGAGTTTTTAAATGTCCGGTGAGACGTTTCCATGTTAGCGCACTGGTAAAGATGTCTTTTATGTCACCCAGCAAGGATTGTTTTGCCTGAGCTGAAGGGAAGACTGCAGCAGCCTTGAGTATTGCAGAGGAACCTGATAATCTGAAGAAAAGTTCATGGAGTGGACGATGCTGATAAAAAAAAAAACTAACCTCTGAGTTCAAAGGAAGGATTAAGCCCAAAAAAAAAAAAAAAAGAATGCAGTCAACGGTGAGCACGAACACACATGGTCAACGGTGCAACTTTTACTCGCTTAATGGTGATGAAAAAAGAGAAAGGACTGACGGCACAGGTACCTTGTTAAGCAAATATTATGCTCGACTCTTTGATCACTGCGCACACAAATGATATCGTCGGCATAACCTTTAATCTTCACGCTTCACTTGTTGCATTCCTCCTCTTATGTGATAGGTGGCGCTGGAATAGCAATAGGAAGAGGTCATTTTACAGAAGGTACGTCATTCAGACACAACGGCTTGTGCCAGCTTCTTGGCCTCTCACAAAGCAACGATGATGTTTTTCTTTCACCATTTTTTTTAAAGCACATTTCATAATTTCCAAACATTGGTGAAATCTCCTTCCATGTCTTCTGTAACATCTCAGAATCCCTTTGTTCCCGTTTTGATGGGTCGCGGAGATACCGCCTTGTGCTAGCCACAACTTGGAAAGCAATCACGTCACTTTTTTTTTTTTTTTTTTTGTGAGCGTCGCCCATATACTGTGTAAAAGTGGATGTAGCTTCCGAGTCTGAAAAGTGAGGCCAATGTGAAAGTCCCATACACCGCAACACCACTGAGGGTCGCCATGGGTTGGCTCCAAAAAGGGTCTGGCTTCATAGACTCACATTCAACTTCTCTCAAGTTATTACTGTGTCATTCACTAAAGTCAATCCGTCTTATGAGATTTTTGGCAGTCCATCTCCAAATAATTCTGTCGTAAAAAAAAATACATTTTTGGGGATGTGTCTATTCGATTGATGGGCCTGTGGCGCAGTCTGGCTTCTACCACAAGTGGGTGGGGCATAGTGTCTACAGGTTTTCTATCAGATCGAACCAGATCCACTCCCTCCCCTCCCAGCTCTTATAAATTTGGTCACTTCTGGCTCCAAAACAGTAAGATGGCAACGGAAAAAATAACAAAGTTGGGGCTTCAGAATGGCGGTTCACAAACCAGCGGGTGACATCACAAATGGTTGATGACCGGTAACCTTTACTGTTCTTGGACAGGTTGGCATTTGTACAGTGTTTAGAGTTGGTCTTGTAGCGATTACATGTTTTGGTAGTTACTCTCACAGCCAGAAGAGGTTGACAAAATGTCCTCACTGCAGGTTTAAGCTGTCAGCCCATGACTCTATTTCTGGTTTCCATGCCGAGTCGGAGATGGAAAATCAATAACTGCAGGGAAGAGTTTGAGTTTTCTGTAACAAGTGGAGCCATTAATATCTCAACAACTGGCTGGATTGTTGCTATTAAATTTGTCAGCTATCATGCTCCCCAGAGGATGAAGCCTTCTGACTCTCCTGCCCCCAACTGGTCCAAGTTTACACTCAATGATCAATCTTCACTAAACTGGATGAACTGTCTTAAATTTTGCAGCTATTCGTGTTCCCCATATGATTAATCTTCCTGACTATTTATTTATCTAGTGCCACCATGTTATTGACGTTTTGAGTGAAATGCCTCAACAACTATTCAAGGGATTATTGTGAAATGTAGTGCAGCCATTCATGTTCCTATATAAATGAAGTGAAATAACTTTGATCTTTTACCATTTACAAAGTCAAAATGTCAATATTTGTGTTTAATGCTAACACATCAACGTTTTTTTCTTTTCATGCACGAGATTAGGACTACAATGAACACTAATTTTCATAACCAGGTAATCTGCCAAACATTTTCTTGACTGATTGATTGGTCTCTAAATGTCAGAAGGTAATAAAACATTTTTAAACAATTGTCAACGTGGACATCTTCAAATATCTTTTTTGTCCAAACACAAGATAATGTTGGAAATATTTGGCATTTTTACCTGAAAAATGAATCATCATTAACTATGAAAATAGTTTGTTTAGATCTTTTTTTTGTTGTTGATCACCTATTTAGAGAAAAAGAGCAAACATAAAGAGGAATATACTGAAGACCAACGTTCACGCTGTGTGATTCAGTGTCTAGGAATCAGGACACCACGTGCCTTGTGTCTGGTAGTGTGTGTGCATATGTGATTGTAGGATTTTATCATCAGGAATGAGTGCGTAAAAAGGCCTGAGGGTTGAACTTTCCCCTACTTCTCACAGTGACTCCTCCGTCTCTCTGTGCTCTGCAGCATTCCTGTTTCAGCAACTGTTCCGCTTCCCTCTCTGTAATAAACAACAAAAAAGGAGAAGGAGGTCTAGTTTTAGAGACTAAAAATCTCACAGCAGTTAATATCAGTCTTAATTATTAATCAACACCGTCTGTCTGCGCTGTTTTGTTTTTTTGACATCCCCATGTAAAAAATAGTTTGTTTCAGGGACAAGAAATGCATGCTTCAGTCGGATGTGTGCTTCATTACAACCTGAAAGGGAATATAAACGAGTAAAGCCAGTGAGGTGAGATTCAAAGGCCCTCTGAGCTTAAAAAAAAGATCTGCAATGATGTGTTGAGTCATTTAATAGGCAATCAAAAGAAAATCAGGTAGTTTTTCAGGCAATAACGCCTCATGTGATGGCTCAATTTCTTCCATGTGAGATTTCACTGCTTTTCTTGGTCTTACATGATACAAAATGTAAAATTTGTGGGTGTTTGAGCTGTTTGTGGGGCAATAACAGAGCATTTAATGGGTGTGCGCTGTAGCACACTGTGACTGACAATATTCGCTATTCAAATATTATCATAAAAATTACAAAATTCATTGAGAAGACAATGTCTAAATTATTCAATAATTAAAATACATTTAAATTGCAGTGCTTCGTAGAATAATGACAGTATTTGAGGAGGAACTAAAAAGAAAAGAGCTGGAAAAAAAGGCAAATGACATGAGAAATAATGTAATCAGCAGGTAAACTACGAACTGCATCAGTGGGGAAAAAAAAAATCAAACATCTAAAACTGAATTTGGATAATAAAACTGAATCCATGTCACATTCCTGCATCAGTGAGTGCTTAAGCCGTAATTCAGACCTTTCATTGCATTCCGGTCGAGTCTGCACAATGAAGACTTTTACCGCCCCATCCCCCCTCCTCTTCCTCCACCTTCAAGCAGCCAATCCGAGGAGCCCTCTGCTGCAGCCCTGAGCTATAAAAACCTCACAAAGCTGCTCAGCAGCACACAGCAAGCAGAAGGAGACATCAGCACCAACAAAAGAACAGACAACAGACTCCCAGCAGACACAAAGATGAAGATGCCTCAGATTCTCATCCTCCTTTTGATCATATTTCATGTAGCAGCCGGTTTCCCCACCGACAGGAGCGGTCGGGACAAACTAGTCTCCTGGGACGACGTGAATGTGGTGTCCCACGGCCTCCTGCAGCTCGGCCAGGGACTGAAGGAGCACGTGGACAAGACCAAAGCCCAGATGAGAGATGTCAATGCCAAACTGAAGGCCTTCAACAGCACGATGGCTAACCTGGAGAAGAAGCAGCAGGAGCAGGATGAAGCTCTCAGGGCCAAAAGCAAGGAGGTGGAGGAGAGGGAGAGGCAGGCGGCAGAGCTGGCCGAGGAGGTGAAGGTGAAGGTGGAGAAGTTGAACCAGCAGACAGAGAACATCCACTCCAGGATGGACAGACTGGAGAAAGTGCTTTCAGTGCCGACAGTGGACAGCAACAACAGCGATCACACTGGAGTCCCATTCATCCAGGTGAGAGAATAAAATTTGCTTTACTGTTATTTTTTCTGGGGGAAAAAAAAAAAATCCATTGTTTAACCAGGTACAGACATCTGCACTGAGAATTAGAAAGTGAAAATGTGAAAGTCCACACCCATTAGAAACCATTAAACTTTTAAACTTGAACAGAAACCTTGAATATTTCCAACACAAATATGATTTCCAACGACCCGCTCCACAATATCTGCAACTCATCTGAATACCTCCATCCAAGAGAGATAGATACTACATGAGAAATAAAGCTGTGCCAAAAAAATCTAAACGATGCAGAAAAGTGAATGAGGTGTTTTTTTTTATCTGCTGTTTCCAGAGGCTGGTGGCAGCTCAGAACAGACGCATCGACCAGCTGGTGGAGAAAATCCAGCAGCAGCAAGACAAACTGGAGAAACAGAGTCTGCACCTGCAGGCCCTGCAGAGTAAGGTGAGGCAGGTCACATCAAAACTTCCCATCTGGTGAAATTCAAAGCACGTACGACCCCGGTTGAAAGGACAACCCCTGAAACTGAATGCATTACAATCCACAGTAGACACTGACAGATGTTAACCTTCTGCTTCTACTTTGTGTTCCCTGCAGGTTTCACAAAAGAGAGTAAAATCCCACCGACGGAGGGATGAAGAGATGGCGCTGAGGGGCGAGGCAGAGAAGATCAACGCAGAATCAGGTAACATTTCTACTCTTTAAGCTTTAAAAAGCACAAATGAAATCGAATACATGCAATCGCATGCAAACCTTTAAACGATTGACAGTTCTGAAAAGACGGCTGCCAAAAGAGTTTCGACCTTTGGGGCGAAAAATAAACTGTAGAGTTAAACCTCAACTCCCAACACTTTTTTTTAACCGCCAGCGTGAGTGCACGGACACTAGCCACTGATAAATCATAAAGTGACAGAGGAGGGGAAAAAAGTTAACCTTTGTATCTGAATTTACAAGGTTAGACTCGCTGGCAGAGCTGTTCACATACAGTCCAAAGATCAGCGAGAATGACGGAAAGCTTTTAAAACACACTGACTGTACAGTGTGATTGTAGGACAAATATTTGACCTCATTTTAAGCCAGATATATAAATCAGGTCAGCAAGTGTGTGACATAAAAAATACATCACTGAATTCTGATTTTAAAAAGATCATCTGGTAATTCAAAGTTTGAGTCATCGAATCATCTGATCTGAGTTTTGTGTGTTTTCTTTTCTCAGGTTTGGCCAGAGACTGTCATGATCTGTTTGTACGAGGGCAGCGAGTCAGCGGCGTCTACACAATCCAACCTGAGGACTGCAAGCCCTTCAACGTCCTCTGTGAAATGACTTCAGGTGAGTCGAACAGGACTTAAAACACTGCAAGACTGTTAAAAGATGAACTTTTTTTTAAACCAAAACTACACCCATCTTTAACTTTGTGTAACGGTCTCAGCAGAGATTTTTGGCACAACACGGTTATTTTGGCCACTAAAAAGTAACACTTTCCAGTGCAGCTTCAGTACGTTCAAATCTGTGAAGTCATTTTTGGAGAATTATTTTTGCATGACGCGTCATAAACCTCTGACTCAACGTCTGCTTTGCTCTCTCTGCAGAAGGTGGATGGACCATCATCCAGAAACGCCAAGATGGATCCCAAAACTTCAACCAGCTGTGGCAGAGCTATAAGAACGGCTTCGGCAGCCTGAACGGTGAGTACAAACCTCCATTAAAGTGTCTCTGAATTTTTTTTAAATTATTATTACTGAACCCCAGAGCAGAAAAATAATCTTGACATTTGTCATCTCTCAGGTGAGTTTTGGTTGGGCTTGGACAACATCCACTCCCTCTCCAAACGAGGCCAGAACATCCTGCAGGTGGAGCTCTCTGACGAGTCGGGGCAGCACCAGGCGGCTCGGTATCAGTTCCAGCTGGACGGAGAAGAGAAGAAGTTCGCCCTCCACTTCGAGCAGGAGTCTTCGTCTGGGCTTCAAGAGAAAATCATGACCACCAGAGCTTCTGGTCTTCCCTTCTCCACGGCCGACAGAGACAACGACCTCGCTGCAGACGTCAACTGTGCAGAGCTGCTCTCGGGTACGACCGCTTCCCTAACCTCCCTATAAAAAAAAAAATATTAAAAAAAAGGGTCACTCCACCCAAACCACAAAGAAAAAAAAGATACTTTGATGAAATAAAACTGAAAGTTAAGAGTCAGTGTTTAACAAAAACTGTTCCTGTGTTGCAGGTGGTTGGTGGTTCGGCAGCTGCGGTGAGTCAAACCTCAACGGCAAGTATCCCAGAAGGCCGCGGGCGCTCAGGAAACAGCAGGCCAGAAGGAAGGGGATGTTTTGGACGACCAGAGAGGGCCGGAGCACCTCTCTGAAGACCACTCTCCTGAAGATCGCGCCAGTATCCGTAAAACAATAAGCCTGTCTCACAAAAGAGTGAGCAGCAGGGCACCAAAGTTACTTCAGACCACAGAACACCCGTTTCTGTAAAGTAAATACTGGACTGAATGAGGACTGAAAGCACATTCATTTTCTCGCCCGATGCGCTGATTGATCCGATATTTCTATGCTATGCCATATGATAACTCCATGTCTCACGGTACATAGTCAGTCATGTTGACTGATATTATTCCCTTCATAAGGGATTTACTTCTGAGTCTTATTTTCTCATACTGTATTTGTTTTAAATACTTTGTACTTAAATGATGTACAGTTTCTTACTTTACACATTTATCCACAGCTTTAAATATTTAATATTTCATTTATATGAAGTGGATGAAAATAAACTTTTTTTAAAATGTTAAATGAATCCTGGCTCTTTATTTGTTGCAGTGTGCAAAACCAAAAGAATCCCAATGAAATAAACCCATAAAAACACGACAGATTTTTAGACCATCACTGATTTAACAGCATATTTCACGTGTAAACTTTCAGTTTTGACACTTTGATGTCATAATAATGAAAGTGCCGTCAGATTCAATCAATACAGTTAGAGAATGATTGACTTATGAGGTCGATAGTTCATCCTGTAAATTAAGGTGGGGCTTTTCTGCTCCTTTGCGTAGTGGAACACTTGATCTTTTTAATCACTTTATTGCTTCATTGCAAACCTCCGTTTCAAAGTCATTTCTTTTATTGGAGAAAAGGTTTTTGACTCAAGTATGTCCCACATGACAACATGCTGCCATTGAAATTTTACCATCATAAGTGAGCAGCCACGCACTGTTAACATGTACACAACTGAATGTACAAATCAAAGGCAGATTGGACCCAGTAAAAACACGGAAAATACAGCGGTATGTTTGAAAAACTACAATATTTTGTTGAACTTTTAAGAGAAAAGAAGTAAATCGAACGCCGGGATGAACTCAAACACATATCAAGCACCACTGCCTGAATTCAGAAGACGTCAGCTTTACTTCCCAGAACACTGTCACTGAAATGCTTTCAAAATAATCAATTTGACCTGGCGACAAGACTTTGAAAAAGATTGTTCACGTGTGTTTATTTCTTCAGTAACTGAAAGTACATTTAACCATGTGCACATCATGGTAGCTCATCTTACAGATGTTCAACAGACACTTGAGTAATGAGGCATTTTATTGTCGTAGGTCCTCCGACAGATTCCCTGATATATATAGATATATTCATACTATATGAGCAGGCGCTCTTAAACTCTTGCAAGGCACCTCAGACTGCCAGCAGGTTTGCCAAACATCCTCTTATAGTTTGTTGGCAGCAAGGCAAATATGAACTGTGCAAAAGTCCTCAGCAGCAGAAGAAAAATGAGCTCTCCAGAAAGTTAAAGCAAGCGACTGAGTGAAACAGCAACAGGTTGCTACATATTTCCATCATTTCTGAATGCATAACAACCCATAAAAGTTTTTTAGTTTTTTTTTTTTTAAATTACACATTCAAAATTAGGCTTTTTTTTTTTTCTTGTATATCTGCCAGCTTTTGGCAAACCACATAAAAAGTCATCTATGACAGCACTTAAAAGACAAATCTCAAGGCAAAAAACAAGACGACAAAGTGAATAATAAAAGGGGCCTCGATCGTTTACTCTTCGAGAGCTCTACATTAAAGAATCTTACACCAGTGTTTATTCACAGAGAGGAAAGTGACAACTTTGTCAGAAGAGTCCCACAAAAATAGAAAAAAAAGGGGTTCTTAAATAGGATGGCACCAAAAGAAAAACTGATGGCAGCAGGTCCACGTCTGTAGTTTTTGCATTGTTGATGATTTTGAACTGTTCACGGTGCAACGAGCAAAATTTTAAACACCAATAATATTTCCTGTCGCAGAGGGACGTTTCTTTCCCCCACTGTATCGACCAACACCTTAAACTCAGCCCTGTTAGTTCTGGGAGAACAGCGCCCTCTGCTTGTTTAGGAGCAATCCATCAGTTTTACGAGAAGACAAGAGGTCTGCTCAGTGACGGCCTTGTTCACGCTACTTATACCGACACCTGAATCTCGTGGTGATTTATTGATGCTAAGATGCCGCAGCAACTTTAAGAGGTGTCTTGAGGTGTGAGAAGGTTTGGCATGCTGTACTGTCAACAGATAACGAAACGGAGTGAGGTGAGAGGTGAAGCAGCTTTGGATGAATGGAGGAATGTGGCAAAAGGAGACGAGGAGAGGAAGGTAGGAAGCGAGGAAGGGAAGGGTCAGTGAGTGGAAAGGCTTATCAGAGGTTCTGCTGGAGGAAGTGCAGCAGTGTAATCTCATAATGCTCGCCCGACTCTGGACACCTGATGCTGTGACGCTCATTGGGAAACACCTGGAAAAACAAAAGACACCACAAACACGTGTCACTGTGGGATGAGCTGAATTTCACATTTTAGCTGTCTTTACTTCTAAATTGTGGAGGGAATGCTGACTGATTATTTTCCAGCCAGCTGTCATTAAGTTTGTAGAGAGCAACAATCAGCAGGTTGGCAGATTTACTTCTCCGGGTTAGCTGGAAATGATCTAAACGCTTCCAAACTTTTCAAAAGTTTATGCTGGATTAAAATGTTCAAAAAAAACCTGCAGAGGTTACTGTCAAGGAATCAAACTTCCTTCCTGGAGCTGCCCTTTTGCTTTAGTTTTTTTTAGACAGAAAAAAAGGGAAAACTCCACCAAACTAGAGAAAGACCCAACATAACAGTATTTCAATATTTTTGTAACGTGATATATGATGATTATGATGAAGGCCAGGAAACATGCTGGTCTCACATTTTAAGTTGTCTTCCTGGAGTTTAATATCAGTTTAAAACCCACCTAGACTATTGTCTCATAACGTCATCACAGTCTTCCCTGAAATCAGTGTACAGCAGTGAATCGTCCTACCTGCAGGCTGTACGGCTTCCCCGCTCGGATGAGTTGAGACACCAGGAAGTTTGTGTGGAAAAAGTGCACATTTTCATCTAGGAATCCATGCAGAATCAGCAATCTGTTGGGCCTGTGTCGAGCAAAAAGATGCACTTTCTTACTTTCTTCACTCACGCCAGCGCGACTTATTCTACAGCAGAGCCAGAATCCAACTGCAGTTTTCTACGTCGGCATGTTACGGCTGTAAATTAACCAGCAGGTGTTCTGTGAAATCAACTTCAGGACAACTGTAGCGCTGTTAAATAGAAGAAGTACAGTACTGATGGAAAAGGTATAGTTTGCAGTATAATGCCGGGCTTTTGTCTTTCAGCTGTCTGACAGAAACTGAATGCTAACAATGTTTTGAGATGACTCACTCATTGGGGAGTTTGTCGACGTGCAGGGCAACAGAACAAGCTTCGTATCCCTTCTTGTTTTTCTTAGGCGTGTCCAAATATCGCTCTGTGTAGCCGGTGTCATAGGCCATCCACAGCGTCACTGGAGCTCCTGCAACGGCAACCTGATCAACAAACAAGAGGTCAAACAAGCGTTTTAAAATTTCGTCTTTTAAACAGTTTCAATGGAAATTTCATATTTCAAGAATTAAGAAGCCCTTTGAGACTGTATGAATTATACAAACACATCTGATGACAAGTTATTGATAGCAACACTTAAAAAATGAAAAATAACCCCAGCAGAGTTCACAAAAAGACAAAAATGACAGCTATGTTTTTTTTAAAGTTATTTACAGTGGGGTAGAAATGGTATTAACTATTAGTGGCCAAAGGATCAATAGGATTAATCCCCCCGACTTTAATGATAACTTTATTTGTATTGCACTTGTTAAAATCATAAGATAACAAAGTGCTTTGAAAAAAAAGGCATCCCCGGGACAAGTTAAAAAAAAAAAAAAAAACTAAAAAAAACCCTCTCCTGCTTGTTCACTGACTGTAAATCTGCCCCATAACAGAGAAAACGTTTGTGGTTTTGACCTTAAAGATGTCCGGTTTGTGGACGAGGCCCATGAGGGAGAGGAAGCCTCCGTACGACCAGCCGTGGATCGCAACGCGATTCAGGTCCACAAACTTGTATTTGTCAGCGACGTAGTGCAAACCCTCCACCTGGTCTTCGATCTCCACATGACCCTGGATGGACAGGACCAGACCTTTCACTCAGCCGGCATGAACACATCAATTAACTGACAATATTCACGTGAAGTCTTTTTCCATTTTTAAAAAAAAAAAAAAATTTAAGCACTCGACAGAAAATAGCCTGAAACTGTAATTTAGGTTATTATACTGAACGTGATCCTTCATCTGACAGACAGGTGCTCATATGATTTTTACCATTTTGTCTTTCACAGCTCCTTCAAAGTTGAGTCCCCGCTGGCAGGAGCCTCGCCCGTCGATGACCAGCACAATGTACCCCAGAGACGCCAGTGTGCTCAACCGCAGGTACTTCACACCTTTATAAGAGTTATTCACTAACTGCACCTGAAGGAAAAAAAAAAAAAAAAAAAAAACATGTTCGTATCGATTTCACTCTGACTAATTTACTATCTCCATTAACCAACAAAGAAAAGTAACTACACTTGTCTTGGTGGTAAAACCCTCGTGACGCCATCGCGAAAGAAAAATATATCGTGTAGTCTGCATCTGCCTTGGGCATGACAGTTCAAAAACAGCAGCTAAAACAAGTGGTGAGTTCAGGTAAACAGTTATACAGTCACAGCGGCGTACAAACACCAAAGATACCCATCTGGGAGGCATTCAGCTGGCCGAAGTTCAAAACAAGAGAAATCCCTCATTGCTTAGTAGCTTCTAAGGCTACACAACATGAATCTAATTTTAAAGTGGAAGAGATCGAACCTGAGGGCCGCCGTACACAAAGACCACGGTGGGATGCTTCCTGCCGGGGACCACGTTGTGTGGTTTGTACAACATGCCGTACAGCTTGAAGCCCGACTTGCCGTTGAAACTAAAGATCTCTGGAGGGGTGGAGTCAGACGGCATACCTGGACAGCGTGGAAGAAAAATACCACATTGTGTACAAATATTAAAACCAAAATATTTTATGGGCAACTGAAGGGCACGGCAGCCAAACACTGAGTCAAAAAAAAAAAAAGAAGAAGTTTGGTTTGAAGGACAATTCAGTACCAGAAGATTCCATCATGCTCGCCCAGAACTGAGGCTCTTTGTGAAGGGGGTCGCCGTCTGAGCCGCTCAGCTTGTAGACGTGGACACAGGGTGCGGAGGTCAGGCTGCTGTAATGGCTGATAAACATGTCAAAGGTCTGTGGGAGAGAGAAGGAGACACGTTAGGGTGAAACGAGATCCAAGTCTAGAGAAACACTTGAATGCGGGAGGACAAACTGGAAATGCACAGAGCCGCGGAAAGTTTGTTTGAGCACGTGTTGGGATACCTGGCTCACAGAGCAGCTGTGGGAGAAACCGGGTTTGGTCAGTCTGACGATTTCCCCCGGCGAGTCGTAGCTCACCACGTACAGGTGGTGCTCCAGAGGAGAGTCTTTGGTTCCTTGGAAGTAAACCAGCTTTGCTTCTTCGTCCACCCAAATCTGCGGACTTGTTGATCGCTGCACAGACACCACAGAGGAAGAAAAACGGTTCCGTTCACAGACGAGGAAGAAGTCGATTTCTTCATTCATTTATTTCATTTACAAAAGTACACACTTATCTCCTTTAGTAATTTGTTCTTATCCACGTCTTTCCTGCTTTTATTCTTAAGCATGTAAAGAAAAGCGCTTAAAAAGCCTGGATGAAATGCGTATGGTTTCTGAAGATGAAATAATGTAGTTGGATTTAATGTAAAGATTTTATTGTTGAGTATATTTTACACCAATATCCCTTTACTTTATTCCTCACACCAACAGTTATGAGTGTGTGATGCAACAGGGGCTCTGGTTGTATTATTGGGCAATAAGAACAGTTTTCACATCTTCCTTATTTTATTTTGTTGTGTTTTCTAAAATATTTAGACTCTTAAATTAACAAATTTATTTCACTTCTCGTCCCAAAAGCTCTAAAAAAAATAGTTCAATTTACAACTCAGTGTCTCATGAGTGGGTTATTTGCATAAATATTATAGTTATTAGTAAATGTCCGAAACCTTGAACAGATATGGGAGCAGGGCTTTACCTTTGCACCATGATTGGCCAGCACCTCCCACTCCCCACTGGTCACCGTCACCTCCTCTTTTATTGGACACTTAAAATCCTCTGATAGAAGAGGAGAAATGAGGAGGCCAAGTCAGTGGATCAATTCAAACAGCAATTGTCAAATATAAACTGAAAATAAAAAATAAAAAAAAATAAAAAAAAACTCAAACAGTACAGACAGTAAAAATGAATTTGGAAAAAAAAAAAAAAAAAAAAAGGGAACAAAAATAACCCAACTGCAAAAAAAAAAATCATGATGAAACTGAGCTTGTGTGTACGAGTTTACATGGCATGAACGATAAATTTCTATTTTGGATTTCATTTCTTCCAGTGATCTCACTAAAGAAACGTGTGCTCCACACGCGGTTACCTTCAGAGTGTGTGTAGCCTTTGGCCCAGTGGTAGCTGCCTCGCTTTAAAACTGAAGTGATCTTATACAGGTGGCAGAAGCCTGTTTTGGACTCATTTACCGTGATGATGGTAATCTCATCATCACTAGTTTGGATAAAAGGATAGAAGATGTCATGGACCTGCAAGACAAACAAAAAGCCATCAAATTTTGGAAGATTTGATCTAAAATAAATCATAAACTAGGACTGCAGCAGAAAAGAGATCACAGCAAATAAATGACACGCACATCACGGCTATTTGCTCAAAATCTGTCTCAAACTGTTTAGAAAGACCAAAACTGACTCAGACATGAGGAGAAAACTTGGAAAGAAAGATGCGGTGTTGGGCCTCACATTGATCCAGATATCGCTGGTCTCTTGGTAGATGATGAAGGGATGGACTGTGTCTCCGAGGGCCTCCAGGCTCTCTCGTCTTTTGGCTTCGTCCTGATGTGCAGGGATGAAGAGTGCAGGCGGCAGCAGGACCAGCTGCAGACGCTGCTGCCGTCGGTCCATCATGACGGCCCAGGCACTGACAATCACACAGAGAGGAAGAGTTGGGACACGTGGGAACTCAAACGTGTGCACTGACACCGCGGTCTCTGGTGAAGTTTAAAGACCGCCTCAGAGAAGAAACTTACTATCGACCGTCTTTTGTCCATCCAGCTCTGGTGATGTACTCGACTCCAGGAAACAGGCTGGTGAACGACAGTGGCAGCTCCTTCTCCTGTGTGCTGACAATCTGAGAGAAAGCAACACCGACCAGAACACATCACAGACCATTTCAGCGCTCTGTTCGCTGTCAATAGATCAATACGTCCACAACGTATCGGGAGGTGTTTTGGCACTCAACGAGCACTCACTTTGCCAAGACTGTCTGTCCTGAGTTCTGCTATTTTGAGAGTGATATCGGGATTCTTGCTGCCTGGAAAGAAATGAAACCGAGTTAAATACCAAAATATTATCAAACCTTACAGATATGAAAACAAGGGCTGAGAAATGTGAGGAACAGCTGAGCGAAAATTTAAAAAAAAAAAAAAAAAATTTAAAAAAAACTATACCCCACATACCCTCTTGTATGTGACGCAAGAAAAAAACACCAACATGGATATATATTCCATGTAGTTTTTAATAGTTTGTAATTAACCTTTTATATTCTATAAAAAAAAAAAAAAAAAACAGAGTTTTTTAGTGCCTTCATACCTGCACGTGGGTATCTGTAGACATCCGTCTTGCGCTCCTCCAGAGCCGGAGACGGGACGTGAATGATCTCCACCTCGGACTCGTCCACCTCCTCATACAGAATCTGCAGCGTCTTACTGCCGTCTGACTCTGAGCCAAAGAGAAAAGACCAGAGAAGATTATTTTACAATCTTTGGAACCAACAACAGAGGTACTACGCTGTTACTGATACGACTGTTCACTAAAGACCCTGTTTTTATTTGTTTCTAAACATGATCTAGTAAATAATCTTTACGAACTTAATAATAAACCATCTTATCAACATAATCAACGATCAATATGATTTATATTATAATTGTTGACAACTGTGACAGCAATGTACTGACTCACCTACACGAGCAGCTGGAGACCACCAGTATCCAGTGAAGCGATCGAATTCTTCCTGGGTGACAAACGTGGCCACACCGGCAGATTTAGCATCCTCTTTAGGGTTATCAATACCTGAAATGAAAACGTAAAAAGAAAAAAGGAAAAACAAAAGAAACAATGTGACAAAAGTTCAGTTTCAGTTTATGGCTGAGCATGTCAACACATTTCAGCGCGGACCTTTATGGCAGAAGGTGAGTCTCCTCTCTTCCCCCGTCTCAATACTGGTCACCCAAATGTCCTTGTTGTTGATGAAGCCAATGAAGTTGGGGTCCCCGGGGCAGATTTTGGGGTCCATGCGTGTGCCCGAGTTCTGGCTCTGAATTTCGACGGGATTCACTGGAGATGTCTGAAAAAAATAAACACGCAGCGGGCGTTGAGATCCGAGACCACAGCAGCTGTTTGATTCACAACGGTAAAGATGCGAGAAAGATGAACGATCTTTCAAGTCATTTCCTGCTCTGGATTCTTTGTGATACCAATATTAAGATTTGAATTATAATTTTTTTTTTTTTAAATCTGTTTTTAAACATTATTGCCGATTGTATTTCCAAATTTTTAAATAAACAGAGGGATTAAACTGCCAAACGTTTTAAGCCAAAATAAAAACATGTAAATGTTATTGCATCAAATAAACCTGAACAAGTGGACACTTTTGAGATACCTGGTTTTCAGAGAACGGCTACAATAGACGTAAAACAAAAGGATTTTCTACATGTGCTTATTTAATACCTGTGACTAAAGCTCAACGATTACCGACAGAAACTTTATTAGCAACAGTTTTGATAATCAAATAACCATTCAAGTCATTTTAAAAGAAAAATTGGGCAAAATATTAGTTGCTACTGGTTCCAGTGTTTATAATTTAATGATTATATAATAACAAAACAGAACAAGATATCTGAAGACAACATTTTTTTTTTTTTTTTATATATATTTTCTGGGACATAATGGTTCAATTATTTGATAATAATAATAATACAACTCAGCTGTTGTTTTAGTTGTGAACTAAACATGTACTGAGAAGAACACTTACAGTTGAAAAATAAACATGTCAGCACTCTCTAGTGGACAAACTATGTAATAGTTTCTACATTAACTCGAGCACATTTATGCTGATTTACTGTCTCTGTGATAAGGTAATGTTAGCTGATAATAAACAGATATAAAGCGGAGCCATACCAGTGTATGACATATCAGCTACACGCATACATTTACATGTCCGATACATTAGCCTGGGCGTATTCAATATCTGTTTATCCTCTGCAAGGTTGAGAAGAAGGAGAGGACACACTGGATGAGAGCAACTTTAAATGCTAATTTTCTTAGTTGGGATCTCAACACAGTGAGTTACATGATGCAGAAATCTTTGGTCAAGAATAGTCGTTATCAAGTCTTGAAATAATCATTCTGTGTCTGTGAAAGTCTTACTTAACTGTCCTTTCACTTACAATGAAGCTACTGTTCCCACCATCACGGCAGTAGTACAGACTGCTGTTGGCCTGGAACAGGAAGAGGCCGCTGGGTCGGTGGTAGTCATAGGAGGTGATGCCAGAAACCCCCAAACGCTTCCTCTCTCGCAGCAGCTCCTCCTCCCGAGAGAAGCCCCCGTGGTGAGGGATGGCCTGAGGTCAGGGGGGGACAGGAGGACACGCAACGTGACAATGCTGGACGACCCGAGTCAAGGTCGAAGAGACTTTGTTTCAGGGCATGGAAAACAAGCAGACGGTAAGAAAACATTATCGCACTAAAATTAGAAAGTAAATAAAAACCTCTTTTCTCTCTTCAGCAGGAGCTAAATCTGTTCATGAAATCGGCACAGTTCAGTGAAACACATGGGCAGCAATGGACATCAAACACAAGGTCTCAAAATGTTCTTATCGCCTCGGTGGTCATGTTTTTGTTTTTTTTTGTCTTAAGGGGGAGATTTACGACAACAGTTTTAGGCTCCATAAGGAAAGATTCAGTTCAGTTCAATTCAAAACACTATATTCATGCTAGTGAGGCAACTTACAGAGGCATGTAGCCAAAAGGTACTGACACAATACAGGAAAAATGACCTTAATATGTAAATATAAAGATAAACTGTACAACCAGCGGTTTACCACTTTTAAACAATTAAATACTCCTACAGGGGACGTACGATATCATGCACATTTCCAAGTCTCTGTTTTTATTCGTGGGCCATGATAAAAACCCAAGCGGCCGTTTCAGTCCACTCTGATTGGTCATCTTCGCGATGGAAAACAGTAGTGGTCGGATTTCACTTTTTTTTCTCATTCACTGCTCAACATCTCCACTTCGTAAATACATCTGTATGTTCAAACCCGAATGTAATCTGAAATATGAGTTGACAATGGCAAACAAGGTTTTCAGAGCAGGCTGAAGTTTTGGCTTTTGACTTGTGATGAACATTTTTTTACATACGTTCATGTTGTGAAACTTAGACCAGCACGTGCATCGTGTACGAATGACAGAAAATCGCAACATGTCCCCTTTAAAAAGATGTCAGCAGTGTTAAAATGTCAGGGAGTGGATAAAGAACCGGGACTAGAAATCCGCCTCACCTGAAAGTGATCCAGTATCGGTTTCCAAGACAACACCAGCAGTGAACCCTTGCGGGTCTTCCTGGGGATGTCAGAGTAGAGTAAAGCGTTTTCCCTGCTGGCGTAAGGCATTCCTGTGAAGACAGACAGAATCTAAAATGTCATGTCGCTGGTGAGCTGAGGGTTAAAGCAGCAGGCTGAAAGCAGCGATGTCCAGAAGCTTCTCTCAGAAGACTTTCAGGCTACGTCTGACGACACAGTTAAGGTCCTGAACATATCGTCTCTTATCGAATAAAGTGATTGTTGATGAGCAGGGAGGGGATAAAAAAAAAAAAAAAACACACAGGAAAACTCAATAACACTATATAGAAAAAAGCCTAAGTGAAAATATGATATTTTAAAAATGGAAACTAAAATATATTCAATGACTTGGCCCAAAAAAATAATGATCAAACCCCCGACTTTCCCATGTCTGGAATAGACTGTTTAGAATTGCATGATATTACAGAAATTCCATGACCACTGGGAACCCTGATCTTAAATACAGGTGAATGGGTAAGAAAAATGCTGCTGGATTTTTGCTGAAGAGCCCCAATGTCTTGGACATGTACTCCAGGGTGAACTTTTCCAGTAGCATGACTTCAGACTTCAGTGGTTTAACAGCAGAAGCTCATTTCTAAACATTGAAGACGAGTCTGTTCTGTCTCTTCATCGGAAAAAGTAAAAACTGCTTCACCCGCAGGATTATGATTAATACACTAATGGATTACTAAAATATGCCTGTCTTGATTAAAATAATAAATAGTCTGCTGCTTGCGTGGTGACCTTTTACAAGCTCAACTTGTCTGGCGGCTGCTTTGCATTTTGGTCCATCTTTGTCAACGGTCTATCCTAAAACTGGTTCTGCTTCCGGTCTCCCTGCATGATGGTTGAGGGATTTATCGCTGATATTAGAGAAAGATTAAACACCAGTCCTACTGTATCTACTGGACAGCACATGAATAAGAAAGATATCCCAGGAAAAAGTCATTTTAAAAGACTTGAGTTGTGACATTAGTGAATTAATTATTGCAACAGATCAACAACAAATCTATACAGTCAATATTTTTTGCATAAAACTTTAAAGCAAGACTATGTAACTTCCGTTGAATGAGAGCCAGCGTGGATGATGGGAAATTATTAAATGTAGCATAAAAAAAGCAGAAGTAGAGAAGAGTCATGAAGTCAGTGAACTGCTTTAATAATGTTAATTATGCAGCAATATCTAGCTAATGTTTGCTGCGTCACACTGCTGATCAGAGTGAGCTTGAAGCAGCAAAATCCACAAGTGTGTCTGAACCAGTGTGTGTTTTTCTTCTTTTTTTTTTCTTATAAAATTCCACTTTTTATATGTAAAATGTGGGTTTTAATTTTTCAGGCGTTTTTAAAAAAAAAAAAAAAAAAAGCTACCACCTACTGCTGGAGGCAACAACTGCTGCAAGGTCAAACTGCTACAGGAGCATTTAGACCAGGTAGCGATCGTAGTCGCCCTGGCGTGACCGCTTCTATAGTCAGCGTCAAAGCTCCGGAGCAGGTCAAACATCACAGTACGTGACAGAGCCCTAGAAATGGTATCAAACACGACAACAGCTTTAAACATGGCAGCAGAGCCATCGACCATTTCGCAGAAATTCGACACGCGATATAACTGCAGCAGAATAAAGGCAGAAAGACGTCCACGAAGCTAAATGACGCTCCTGTTGTGAGTTCCACATTTTCTATTAGCACACATTGACATCAGCCACCGCAGCTCTGGAAATCAAACGAGCTTGATAACAGACGCAGGCTGGCAAGTCTGACTCACCAGCTGCATCCACAGATTATTCACAGAAGCATGCCACCTTTCAAAGTGACTGAAAAGAAGCCACTCAATCTGCTAGCCAACAAGTCGAGGGCTGTTCAAGCGCCTCATCTGAGCTGGGATTCATTCATTTTTGACATTTCTACAGTGAATGATTCCTGATTTCAGACCTCAGGTTTCCCTCCCCCTCCCCTCTGCTCACCAAGGTAGTAGATGCGGTGAGACTGTGGACTGGCCTCGTCCTTCTGGATGAACTGGAAGTCGTGTGGTGCCTTGGTGATCACCATGCCGGTGTTTTTGCGGCTGTTGTGGATGATCTTCCGCAGACCATCCCACGTATGCTTCTCCACCTGGAACTGACTGGGATTCACGTCCTCCATCTCCACCACCTCTGTGCTGTCCGAGAGCTCGTCCACCCCCGTCATGCCAGCCAGTGCCTCCCTGACACTGTGGACGACAACAATTGTCAAATATGGACATATCTTTGTTGAGGATGATTATATTTATCTACCAAACCAGACGTTCAGACACAAAATAGACCATCTATTGACCTTCTGAAGCTGTAAAACACCTTCAACAGATCTTGAAATGTTATTTTTTTATTAGGAAATGTCTCTCGGGATGGTCAGTCCATCCACTGATGGTCCACCACTTTGGTTTAGACCAAAATATCTCAACCACCAATGGATAGATTTGCATAAAATTCAGTGCAGACATTCATAACTTTGCAGCGCCACCAGCAGGTCACAATTTAACCTTCTGCGAGACTTTTGGTTTATGACCAAATCCTTACAAAACTGATGATATTCCAACCACTTTGTGTTAGTTAGCAAATGTTGAAAACACGCTAAACTAGATTCATAAACATTGTGATCATTACCTGCTACTCATTAGCATGTTTAGCATGTCAACTTGAGCATTCAGCTCAAAGCAACAGCCTCTATGGGAGAACGTCGCCGTGGACACTTACGCATACAAAACTACCTGAAATCATGAATACATTTTATCAACATTTTCTAATCTTCTTCAGCAGTAAATGGGGAACAACTTCGCTTCAGACAAATAAATAATTTAATAATAAATAAAATGAATGAAAACTGGAACCAAATGAAAGCAGTTCAGACAGCTTTAAATGAGAAAGTTTCCCTACTTTTCCATGCCGTCTTCCGTTTTGTTGTCAATTTTCAGCCTCTTTATTCTGTGCATTAACTGTGCAACAACTCTGAACCAGACCTGACACCCTGTAAAACACCAGGCAGAGACATGAGGACGGTCAGAGACAGGTTTCAGAATACAGAACAGAAATTGAAGACTGTTAAAAGCGAGGCGACACCATCAAACAATCATAATACAATATAAAACACTGTAGGCCCGGATCAACACCCTAAGCTAAGCTCGCGCGCTATGAACAGTGAAATTGTTACTGAGGTTGCGGCCCGGCTCCGGGCAGACGTCTCCGTGCTGCTTCATGGAGGCTGGTGCTCTTCCAGTTGAGTGCGTCAGATGTGGACTCTCTCTGAATGTGACTCCGGTGCACGACTCTGACACTTCAACGCCCGTGTCATAACTGTGGCAAATTTCACACTGCTGCTCCACATTTTCCTGCAGTGCAGTGGGCTGTTCTGCTGCCTGGGGCCTAAATGAAGTGCAAGTTCTCCAGAAGCTCATTCCCAGAAGACACATTGTGCCATACTAGTCATCATATGGCAAGGGGAGTGTCTATCCCATTATTATCATGGGATGTGTTTGGATTTACAGATTTCCATCACCATGATTAATTACCTTGATTTTAAGGTGCATTTGATTTACAGAATCAGTAGATTTAAGGATCAAGGTTTGTATTACATCTTCAGAAGATGCCTTCGTGCCTCTATTTCTAATGAATGTATCTTTGGCCCCGAGGAGGGGTCATCAGTTGGTTTCTAGTCAAATACCTGTCCAGCACCTCCCACTGCTACCACATCACCTAAGCTCTCCAGAAACCAAGTGGAAACCCTGCAATGTTGTCATTGTAGAGCTAAATTCAACACATGATACCGTTGAAGCGTCTAATCCACAAATATCAATGCATCTATTACGACTGATCAGATGTTTCAGGTATAAAATATTGATCTGAAAAGTAAAGTAGACTGTGCAAAACTTTTGTCTGAAATGTAGTGTAAAGTATCACCAAACGGAAACACTAGTAAAGTACAAGTACCTCCAAACTGTACACACAGTACTTGAGTAAATGCGCATGGTTACATTCCACCGCTGCATATAACTACACAGACTGTGACAGAAGATTGTGTCTGTAACGTTTAGTAAAACTTTAAAAAGAAAAAAAACAAACTCATCATTCTTGACTTTCTGTAAACTGTATTAATCCACTTGTAAAATGCCTACGAAACACGCTTTGGTAACAACGCAGCGTGGTTTGTTAACAGTAGAAACTGTTTTAAGTGAGCAACCATGCAGAAAATACTTGTATTTACTGTGCGAAGGTTGAAACAGTCTCAGCTTCTTATTTCACTCCCAGTGTGAGACTTGGTGCTGCTGTGTCTACTCCATGTGTCCAACTTCCAAGACATAACTTGGTGTACATTTGGAGACATCTGGCTTGCGTATACGAGAAATAAGAAATTGGGTGTTTTCCTGTCGTTACAATACTGCAGTAACTTGCAATACCTTAGTTTGGTATATTTCATCGGATATGACACCACGCGTCAGGCTAAAAAAAAAAAAAACAACAACAACAACAACAAAAAACGCCGAAAACACCTCACGCTGTATTTCTACACACATTTCTGGCGTCGTCCTGTTAACTTGGGACATTTTACGCACTGTCGTGCGCACACGAGCGTATATTAGCGTCACAGAGACATAATAATCATCATCATCATCATAATAATAATAAAGCTAAAGGTCTTAAATTACCGACGGCTCGATAGAAAACATCTGGGCTGCTGTTTCATTCGCATCAAAGCTGACAAACTCGGGATTAACCGAGCTGCATCCCTCTCCGTGGAGCTAGCGGGTTAGCCGCCCCTCAAAACAAGAGACTGCCCCAATACGACCAGCGAGCAAAACCAAAACACCACAAAACCCAAGAAACGTACCAAACAAAAACCAAACGGCGGAACAAAAAAAAAAAAAAACAAAAAAAACAACTATCAGTCGGTTATTAGCTTACACTTTCTTCACCAGAGTCAAGAGGAAGCGCAGCTTCTTTTGTCGAGTGGACGTCTGACTCGAAAACGACGATCAGAGGCGAAATGAACTGCAGAAGTTCACTACTTTCCAGAGAGCACGTAGCTTCATGCTACGATGCTAACGACGCGGAAATAAGATGGGAATCAAAACGGTGTTAAAATAAATAAATTTAAAAAAAATAAAAAAATAAAAATCCGAACCTTTTACCCGGATGTGATCAGTCAGCTGATCGGATTAGCAACACTCAACCAGGCTGTATGTTCACCAACACACGTGTTTTTCTTTTTAGTAGTGGTGGAAGAAATATTTAGATCCTTAAGTAAAAAAAAAAAAAAAAAAAAAAAGTGTTCAAATGTACTTCAAGTACCTAAAGTAAAAGTGCTCGTTATGCAAAATGGCCCATTTGAGAATCACATCTATTATTATTCATTTTGTCTCACAATTAAGACTTTTTATTTTAGGAAACAGCAGAAAATATCCAACCACAATAAATTAATGATAATAGAACCTTTTGTTTAATCTCAAGTATATACCTGCGTCTAATAATAATCAATGTATTTATCAATTTATTTACCGTTTTATCTACTAATCAGTTTTTGGTCCGTTAAATAGAAAAAAAAAATATATATATATATAAAACCGAAAATACTAACAAATCCTATTATTTGTGTTCCTGCTCTAAAAAAAAAAAAATGACTGAAACATCAATCAATTGCCAAAGTAGATCACCTAATCATGAATCAATGAATGGATCCAGCCCTTTTTACACTGAAACACCAGAAGCACATACACTCGAGATCAAGGAAAAACAGCGTATCCTTAAAACATTTATTTTTTGTAATAATTTGTCCTTTTTTTTTTTTTTTTTTTTGCATAAGTGCAAAAAATGCACCCAAAACAGCCACCTGAGGGAAGTCTACATCTTTAAATAAAAAAACAAGCAAAGTGTACATTTATAGTACAAAATTCTCTTTTTAAAAAATTGCACAGTTTGTGTATAATATATATATATTCATAATCTCCATTTTAAACAAACTTTAAAGGCTCAGAAAGTAAACAAAATTCACCAAATGAAAAATAAAAACATTTTTTCCCTAGAATTTAAAGCTGAGGAAACTTGAGACCCTGTTTTCATTTGTGTCCACCATAAATATACATATTCATATGCAAGTCTCTACATATAGTCTCTGTGCTAGTGTTTGACCAGACAATCAAAATTATTGCAAAGTAGTTAGTTCTACTATAAAACATGGGTTCGGGGGTGGGGGATAAAAGCTTCTTTCTGCTGAATGTTCCTTAAGTTATGCAAAATAAAATAAAATAAAATAAAATAAAACCCTTGGTTTCTTTACACCCCTTTTAAATTTACTGGAATCCCTGCTATCACAAAGGTTTCTGTTTCACAAACTGTGTGCATTCAACATTCCTAAAGAACAATTTTTAACTCCAGTTTTGCCTTTTAGCAAGAACACGCAATTCCCTGACTTTTTTTTTGTTGTTGTTGTTTTTTTTTTTGTTCGTTTTTTTGTTTTGTTTTTTGTTGTTTTGAACTTTACAAAGCAGCCCCGCCCAGAGGTGGTGGTCAGCGTCGATACGGGTGGAAGCCCTGTACGTTGTGGTTCTGTCCTCTGCCGAACGCGTTTGCGGTGGGTTGGGGGGCGGCGGCCTGCTGTGCTGTCGGGGCCCCGTACGAGGCCGTCGGCTGGCTGGGGTCTGCGAAGGTGTGGCCGAAGGCCGCCAGGTCCTGACCATAACCTGCGGTGGACGACAGACAGTAAAAAGCTGGAACGGGGAGGATATTAAAGTTAGGCTCATCAGACAATGTTTAGAGAGAAGCCTTACTCCTTTAAAAGTCTTAAATGGTTTATGTGAAACATTCACAGATTTTATGTTGAGGAAAAATCCACCGTTTAGCCTTAAACTGCGTCGGATACAAATCGTTGTTGATATTATTATTATGACTGCACTGCCCTCCTATTCCAAATCTTAAGATTTTGTCACAGCATTTACTGAATATGGAGTCCTTTAATCTATAATACCTCACATTTTTGATGTTTTGTTTGTTTACAACTTCTTCTAAATACAAAGAAACTGCACCATGAGTGTTGCCATATAACCGGAGGTAAATTAGACAGGTAGGAAGGTCCAGCAGAGTGTTAGGTCTTTATTAACGCCCGGTTTTGCTTCATTTTATTTCTGTATAATGGCCTTTGCAATGTGGTTATGTGCAGTAAATTTGAATTTGAAAAAAGGGAAAGGGTAACACGCCAAATATAGACCCAGAAATGCAGTGTGCATTGCAACTAGCAGTGTTTTAAAGGTTTTCGTGGTGGATTTTTCCAATAAATTCACATACTGTAATCCTTCAATGAGCCCCTTCATGTCGGAAATTGTGTGTTGAAACGTATAATTGCTAAACAGGAAAGTTTCAGCTAAATTTAAGAAATATTTTGAGCCGGCGTCATTGAGGAACACAATGTCTAGATTCTCTTGAATGATCAGCGTAATACGCATAATGTTCTATTTATACACTGGATGGCACCATCTCCCTATAAACACATGAGGGAACCACGGTGAAGTCCAGGAAAGGAAACTGAACCGCCTGGAGAAATGGCTGGTGCACATAAAAATTCAGCAGCCACTGTCCAAACAAAAGGGCATTTTAAACTTAAAAAAAAAAAAAAAAAAAAAAAAAGCGACGGGTTTGTTCCCAATTGGCTGGCCAGATCTTTCAACAATCTTGCAGGTGATTGGTTATTTTCCTGCGCTGGTAACATCCAGTTAACACGAGAGGGATTGTATAAATATGTTACCAATAAACACAGTTTAAGAGAATGTTATAATCAACAACAATGGAAAGACAACAGAGAAAATAGAGATAGAAAATGGGGAAAATTAGAAAATACAACATATGTCTTGATCAAAATCTGAAGAACAGGGATCAGTCCCCAGAGGACCATCAGACAGAAGAATCTGAGAGAAATTGAAATTTATTGATATCGTGGCCTCCTTTAAATCTTCTTTCCTTTCTCACCCCTTTAGCTATAACGTGTAGACAGTACATAGGTGGGGGGGGAGGGGGGAACAACGGGTGAATGGACTGCTGATGCAGAGACAACTGAACCATGAAGAAATTTTCTGACAATTAGATCATCCTTTCACAATCAGCAAAGCAATGCGGACAGAGAGTGAACAAAAAAGGAGGACATGGTCTGGTCTTGTTATAGTAAAGCCACAGCCGCAGAGGGAAATGACATCCTTAGAGCTCAGCTTGCCAAATTTCAAATGTAAATTTCTTTCAAATCCACTCAGCTGTGAGACAGGCGATAGCTGGGTTTCACTATACAAGAGTACACTCAGTAATTTGTATGTACATGCAAAATGTACATGCAAAATACTAAACACAAAGCAAAAGAAAAGAGGCAAAGAACCAGGTTGCAGCTCTATAAACACTACAGTACTGAACAGATGCTTCTTTTGTGGTTGGAGAAGACGATGCTGGCACCTACCTGCACTATATCCTCCCTGCTCATCCTGACCATAACTGTGAGAAGGACGCGTTGGTCCGTAGGCAGAGGGGTCCTGAGGGTAGTTACCCAAGCCTATCAGGGAGACGAGGAGACCAGGTTGACTGAACCCAGATACTGCTGGCTGACTACTTTACATAGTTACCCCCTTACTGCGCTAAAAGAGCTGTACAGTAATACTTATTTAATGGGTCTACACTAGGCTTGATGAGGCATTACTTTTCCGCTTCACACCTGACTTTTTAAATCATGCCAGCCTGGTCCCATAAAAATTTTGTGAAATGTGCATTTTTCCAAGATACGGGTACCGTGAGCGATCTGTTTTCCCACCAAAAAAAAAAGCAAACGGGAATAAAAACCAGTGGTTTTGCATTGCGCAGTCAATAAAATATGTTTGCTGCGGGCCATTTTCCAAAGAATACTATAAGTTTCTAGGCCAGTTTCCAATCCTCTAAGCCACAACCAGAATCAACACACAACTGCCAATTTAATCTTTGTGCCACATTAAGTTACATTTGTGTGTACTTTTCAAACCTTGGTTAGGCTTGCTCGGTTACTTACATGAAGCCACTTCTCTCAGTAAGTGTGACATCAAAAAAGAGAATTCTCCGTCGTGGTGCTTTCAAGTGCAATTCAGCATTAGAACATTGCCAGAAAGCACAATATGGACATCAAACTGTTATGTCCATTACAAAAGGCCTTGGTTCAGCGGTCAATTCTCAAATTTCAGATGTGGCGCGTGTTCTTGAATGCACCAAGAGTGAGTTTTGACGGGAAAAAAGTCCACCTTTTTTTGTAATGAAAAACCTATTATTTCAAGGTTTTATGGTTCACAGTGTACTGTAAGCAAAGTAAAGCCAGTTGCTCATGGAAGATGGAAATTGTTACATTAAATATGGTATGCATTGGAAAATAATGGCTTTTAAAATAATCATTAATGAATTTATATGCAAACCCACTGGATTGATCCCGAGTATAATCTCACTATTTTAACTGGCCAACTGCTCATAAACCAAACGTAACCTTAAATAAAACACAATTTATATTAAATGTCACATTCAGTAGCTGCCAATGTCATAAATAATCTCTCATGGCTTTGCGTCAACAGCACCACATTTTCTGCTCATTTCACAAAACCTTTGCGAGGCCATGTTGTTTCTGCTGACTTCCATTATCGGACTAAGAGCCTGAACAGGCAGCGGACACTAAAAGCAAGAAGCTGGATGGGAGATACGCACAAGCAGGAAACATTGAACAAGATGGGCACCTGTCATGACTGACAGCGATCGCATGACTGCTTTAAATGTAGAAGCAGCTGTAAGCCAAGTCAGACTAAAAACACCAGCGAGCCGAAAAACTGGATGTAGCTTCTGAATGAATGTCGGAACGTTATCTGACTTTGCGCTTGTGTGACTGAACGGCTGAATGAAGATGGAGATTGTTCCTTTTCCATGGACACTGGTTAGTGTTCACACAATCTCCGTCTTCGTTTTGTTTCAGATCTGAAAACCTCCAGCTTCCATTTGTGTTCTCAGCAGGATCTCAGACTCTTAATGTTGCATGAGTTTACGGTATGTCATGAAAGCTACCCCCTAATTGTCATAAATTAAAGACAGTAATGACCGTAATTTTCTGTAAATGTATACTAACGTGGCTTGAAGAACTGTCATATATTGAAGTTTCTGAAGGCTGACTGAAAACATTTGATCAGCTCAGTAAAGATCCAGGGGGAATAATTATCCTGGTCCAACACAGTCTAAAGGTAATGTTCGACTAACAGTCCAGTTCAAGGCCACAAAGACGCACACCAGAAAGTAGAAAACCCAGAGACGCATTAGTCAAAAATGACTCGCCCAAGGTCTGTGTGCATCTACAAGCTAGAGGGTCAAAGGTCACATTGAGCAGACAAGCATGCAAAGCTCTGGTGTAATCAACTGATGAACATGTTGAAGAATTTTGATAGGTAGCTTGGCAGATTGGACATGCCTATTTCCAGAAATAAAGTTTCATGGGCATAATATTGTCATGCGGGTGAACGTCTATGGCAATCGTGCCAAGACCAGGAAAGGAAACCAGCAGTCATCAACAGGGAGGAATAGGAAGAAGAAGAGGCGGAGAGGGGATTAATTAAAAAAGAAGGAGTATTTGAACCAAATCAAATGTCTTGTACTGTCAGAAGAAGATTGCACTCCTTTTAACATAAAAGAAAAGTGAAAATGCAAAACAAACAACAAAAAAAAACATTGCAAGGCAGGATGATCTAATTCAAACCTACCAAGACCTCCCAATCTTTTTATCAATCCACAGCTCAGCTGGAACACCTAGACAGAAATGACTACTGAGGACTCCTGGATGTGGTGAAACTTCAGCAGCATCTTCACGGCAGAGCCAGAGGAGTTCATGTATGCGAGAAGCATGTATGCATGTGTAGCTGTTCAAGCTAAAGAGCAAGACCAAGAGCATGCTCCTGCTCGTCTAAGGGTTCTCGTCACGGGGTTAAATGAGCTGTAGGTGCACCCAATAAAAAAAAATTAAAAAAAATCCAGGGAGGTGGGCGGGACCGAGGGGGTGAAAGAAAACCAAATGGGAGAGAAAGGGGGCAGCATACTTCTTTATGCACAATGCTTTTCTTACCATACTGGCTATAAGGGAAGTCGGGCTGCCCAGTGGGAGCTTTGCTTAAGTCCTGAGTTGGTGTGGTGGCGGGAGCAAAGCCCAGAGGTGCGGTTCCTGGAGTGTTGGGCGGAGGAGGAACCTGTTGAGCATACTGGTCTGCTTGGGGTGTGCCAAAACTGTAACCTGTTAGAGAGGGATACAAATATTTCAATGACTTTGCCCTAATGATCACTTCCTAGTGTTGTTTCATCCCTTTTAATACCGTTTGACCTTAAAATAGATTAACCTGGTTCAGCTGAGGAGCACCTGCACCATCTGACAAAATCCATCTACAACTCAAGGTATGAATCCATTTCTCCAATAAATATTAGCTGCCAGATCAAATTATAACCAATAGGTCAGCAAACTTGTCAAGGAATTACATTAAACTACAAAACAAAGGTAATATTAATTAGATAGTTACTGAGAAAAAAAATATGCAACTATACTAGTTACTATTCAGAATAAACTACATTTGATTTTTCCTCTTTTCACCACACAGGAATGTCTTCCACTACATCCAGACAGGCTCCATTCATTTAACAGTATGCCGTTGTTGACTGGTTCGCTTGTTTGAATTTGGTTTGTCTCTCATTTGGCGATCGAATCATAAAAATGTTACTGTACAGTGTAGAGCTGGTCTACCAGCGGTAAAAATACTGCCAATATTGAAATGCTTGATGTCAAACTTGAGGAAACCTTTGTACAGGAAGTTCATGTAACTGCAGTCAGTCACATTAAATAAAGTAACTCCTGCCCCACTATGTTAATGTGTGTTCAAGATGTAATGCATCTCTATGTGGAGCTTCTACTACTTTATCGTCTAGTTTAAAATGGTTGGTTTTTTTTAGGACTTTTCAGCTCTATAGCCTAATTTAAAATATGTCCGAAAAGTGTAGTAAAGTAAATGTTACATTACTCATCACATTTTAAACAGGGTAACTAGTAATCTGTAACCTATTACATTTCAAAAGTAAAATTCCCGCCACTGTCTGCAAGTCCTGCTGTCCATCTCTGATAAGATATAGGTTCCTCCCTGACCACAGCCACAGCAGAGCTGCCTTGAAATACACACATAGAGCCACTTCACCTAATTCACATTGTTTGCCTTACTTATATTCTACATTACCAGTCAGCACTATAAAGAAACAAATCCAAACTGTAGTGAGCGATTGGATTAGTAGAACTGACCAAACTGAGGTGCTGTGCTGTAGCCCTGCTGAGGGTAGCCCTGAGGTGCAGCGAAGCTGCCCGCCGGGGTCGTGACCAGGAATGCGTTGAAGGGTGATGGAGGCTGTGTCGGGGTTCCCCGGCCTGCTGACAACGGAGGTCCATACCCGCCTGCCCCAACACAGAACAGATTCATTCATGTTTGTATGAATACATAAATAGGTTTCACGTAAATTAGGACTTCAATCAAGCCCGCAGCTAATTTAAATAGTCGTAATAAAAAGACAAACCAGCACAGATGTATCGGATTTGCACCTTGTTTGAAATTGTGATTGCTTTATTAAACGGCTGATTAAGAGACTAAGTTGATAAACTGCTTAAAAACTGAGGCAGCAGTACGCTGTCTGAAAGTGAAGTATCTTCTGAGTGAGTATAGAGACGAAACTACAGCGGAGATATGAAGGTGGAGATATGAAGCCGAGCCTGACCAACAGCAGAGGGAGGCCGGAATCCATTCAAGGCTGCCATCTGTCTCAAGCAACAAATTATCAGCAGCCTCAGCCATTATGAATCAGTGATAACATGTGCTGTTAACTGTCGTCAGCCTATTGGCCACACAGAGTGCGAACCCGTTTCTGTCCCGCAAGCGTTTCAAGATAAGCACATTATCACATGGCAAAGACGCATCTAGCTGCAATCTCACGGTTACACAACAAGAAACTCACAAAAATGTCCCCAAAAAAAAGGTTCATTCTGTTGTTTATCATGTGGAGGGCTGACACCTACCTATGGGCTGGCCAGTAGTTGACACCCACACTCCTTCAGGAAGAGAGGAAAAAAAAAAAAAGTTTAGACTGAGGATAAAACCGATGCCTGAAAGGTAAAATATTCATATAATACAGTTTAATATTGAAACTTATGGTGAAAGCGCTGACCTACACGCAGAAGGTTAATGTTTAAGCAGAGGATTTAACACATTTAAACAGTTTCTACAAGGTTTCCCTCTGAACGCTGAGCTTCTCTTTGCTCTGCTCTGGGACTTGTTCCCACTCACCCTGTGGCCCGTAAGGCTGTTGCCAGCCCTGGGCAGGCTGTGCTGTCCAACCATTAGCTGCAGTCAAGATGCCCCTGGGTGCCCACTGGCCAGGGCCAAGCTGGCCAGGAGCTTTGCTGTCACGAGGTTCGGCCTTCTTTACTTCCACCTGGACAAAGGACAAGGAGGGCACATTTGGCAACACCAGTAAAAGGTCCATGACGTCCCTCACCTAGACACACCTGTCCTACCACTGATACTTAATCTCAACATTTTGGGCCAGTTTGAAATCTTTATGTTCATTCGAATTATGTGGGGCAGCTATGTAAATTAATATTACTGTGTAGCCACAAGAGCTGTATAGCTATGTGTCTCAGGTACTAATGATTCATTGGGAATTTCAGTATCCAAAATCATAGTGCCAAGACAGTACGCATCAAGTACTTTTTCAAATTCACCATCTCCAGATTGCAAACTCTAAAAATGTACCTGAGAAACATAGATTGCTTTCTTGCTTAGTTATTAAATGTCCTATATATGATAAAGACATCTAATGGAAGGTCATGACTTACCTTTCTCCAGCTAACGCTTATCAAGAATCTTTTTTTTTTTTTTATTGTACTTAGAATAAGTTTTGGGGGGTGGGGAGGGTGGATGTAGAGAGAAATCTGTATCTGAGTTCTAACAGAATATAAAAGTAAACATGCAGATAGTACAAATGAACAGTCTTTTCAGTCAATCTAAAACTGAATCTTCATACTGTGTCAAACGTGCGAAAATATTTTTCCATTTAGATCAAGTGTCTGATGAACTTTGACCCCAATATAAAACCCAATTATCGATTGAGGAAATCGAATATTTCGACAACCAAAACCTAAATGATTAATAACGGTGATTCCAAAGATTCTTTGATTGATATTTTTTAACATGTTAATAAAGAACATGTGCTATAAATTTGATAATTTACTTTGTTGCTTAATTAACGCTCAGAAAATGATCTTAACCCTGCATTTCTTCACATACGTTTGACTTTTATGTGTAGTCATTACTCATTGCTCTAACAATAAGTTGCCTCGAGTCAAAAACAAATTCACTGCCCCAAAAACTAAACTTTCTTGCCTGTAACTAGGCAAACCTATCAGCAGCTAACCAGAGCAAAGAAACAGGCTGAGACTAAGGGGGAGCCAACCAGAAATAGACTGAGGGGGTTGAGTTATTGGGGTCACCTTGCAGGAGGAAAACGAATCGCAAATTCCTCCCCGCTTTAAGGTGTTCCCACCTTCCCTAGCCTCCCCTCTTCCTTCTCTGTCGACCTAATTACATGCACATGTTTCCGGCAGTGGCCTCGCCGCCGCCGGCAGCTACCTGAGCGCCTTCTCCCGTGGGCATCACAGCTACGAGTGATGGATACCATGACTTCTGTACAGTCTCCAACAGCAGAATCGGGATTTGTTCCACAGTTTGATGTGCTCCAATTTCTAATTTTGTAACTCATATCTCCCAGCCTCCCTCAAGTCCCAGCGTAAGGTAATGTCAAGTCAAGAACAATGGATTACGTTTTGAGTCTTGATTCCTGCTGGAAACGAGGGCAAAGTCAAGGGGAGCAGGGACCACTGGAGAGTGTACAGGTGGGGCTGAATCATTTACCAAGGAAATGGGATACGGCTCTTTTTTTTTTTTTTTAATGTAATAATCAGCGTCATTCGATTAAAACTCTGTTGCTAAAACTTCATTAAGAGCCAAAATGTGCACAAAAGGGCGTGTTAAGTATCGCAAAACTTCAAATCCTTAAACCACTCGTGCAGCCATGTAAAGATAAAGGACAGAAACACGATACCATTGATGACATGATATGATATACTGAGTAGATGTAACTTTTCTGTTTGACTTTGATCATTTTCTGACTCATTGTCATGTGCATGGAGGAGGGGGGCGGGGGGCTCTCTTCCAATATCTCAGTAGAGGGGTTTAAAAGCTGCTAAATACAAACTGACTCCTTTGAGGAAAAGGGAGGCTGGTGTTGCTAATGAATCCAAACTTTAAAAGCGCCTTTAGAAGCCAAATGTCAGAACCAGATATGCACCAACTACATTTTTTTTTAATTTTTTTTTTATTAGTTTCACTCTCAGCCGAGTTGCCGGGTGGGTGCTGTTTGCTGTATACAATAGTACAATAGATGGCGTGACAGAAGGTTAGGAAGTGTTGCTTAAACATTACACCACAGATAATTTATTGTTTCTGGGTGCACAGCTTACCTGACACTATCTGAATTGACTTAGTGCAGTAAACCCCATCCATCTGGTACACCCACTGAGTTAAAGCAAACACGAGGAAGTGACATGCAAACATCACTGTGCGACTCAGAGTCTCATTCTGAGCACCATTTGGACCGACTTTCATTTGGTTTTTTTTTTTAAGAGAGCTGACAGACACAGTATGGAGATTCTTCAACTGAGGTCACTGAATTGAGCTTTTTCTTTAACGTTTCAAAAAAATAAAAATAAAAAAGGAAAAAATTAAAACCAAACATGTTGACGTGTAAGTGACCTGCCAACAAAACATCAAAAAAGAAAAGAAACCAACAGAAATTGATTGGACCAATCCTTTAGGTGATTTAAACTCAGAACAACTCTTCGATTGAAATCTGTATCTTTAATCTTAATTTTGGTGCAGTTATTTAGCACATCGAAAGCCAGTAAATAGTGTAACTTTAATTTATTGAGCTCAATCTAAAAACATCCTAAAGGAGTGGTCAGTTTAAACAAAGCCTTGGGCGACAATTGAAACTGCAATAAAACAGCAAGTGAAGGATGAGTGCATTTAGAAACTAGGAAAGTGTGAACGGAATATGAGTTGTGATTAAAAAAGTTAAGTAAATCACGTTATTAACTTGATTATTTGAAGACGTTCGAGGCTGAATTTGTGCTTTATGATGCTGCGATCACTAATAGGAAACCACAGGAAAATGACCTTTTAAGTAATAAAACAGCATCATACTGTGACTCTCGCGCCGTCGCCCAAGCCTCTGTTTGATCTTAAGGGTAAAATAAAACTACAACTACACACTTTTTTGCCCATGATGTCGTGAAAATGCATGTTGACAGCCTGGTCCACTGATTGTTCGGCCTCGAAAGTAATAAATCCAAAACCTAGCCAACGACCAAGAGTGAATCAAGGTAGCAGGGGGGTTGTGACAACACAAGATGAAGAACAGTATTGGGCTTCAGCAGATTGAGGATCCGTCAAGACTGAGCAAGAAGCTCCTGGGGTTCGGATGATGTCGCAGACTTGTAGCACAACACAAATCCAAGACTAAGGCCTGGGGGATTGAAGGAAACGTTTCTCTTTACTCTGCAGAGAAATATTTGGTAAATATAACGATAACGAATTGCTTAACAGTTAAACATGAAGGATGACAGGCGAGTTAAGTCCATTTCCCACTCTCTGACAGGACTGAACATGATAAATGCCAATTGAACCAATATTCCACTTTGTTACTTCATGCTGTTTCATCCAAACCCCACCTTGATCTGTCCCTTGGTATATTGCTGTGGAGCACACACTCGCAGCAGCCATTGTTAATGCATCACAAAAATATGGAGAAACACAAACTGTAGAATGCCTAAAGCTTTCTCCGAGCTTTCCCAAATTCAGTGTTTTACTTTTGAGTCAGCCAGGATAAGCCTAAAATGGACAATTAAAATATTGCTCACAAGGGTAACACAAAGATATAGGCCAGGAACCGTTTTCCAAAACAGACGAGTTGCTAGTTTTGCTCGAGAGTTTTCATGGGGAGTAGACAAAGTGCATCAACAAGAACGCAGTCCAAAAGTCAGACAACTTCTTTGCTCGAACTTTTCGCCACCTGCTCGGTAAACTACTTCCTCTGACGATCTGCAACACAACTCTTCAGGGCGTTAACAAGCTGCGCACGCTGCAGTGATCCACTTTCAATCTGATTAACTTTCCGCTGTGGCAGAATTGGGTTGTGTGCACATCTCTACTTGGGGGACCTAACCTGAATCCAATTAAATGCCCTACGAGACAGCCGAGATGTTACAGACCACTAGTGCCATGCCAAGCATTCCCAAGCCTCATGATCCATCGCTATTAATAACATCTGTCAATGACCCATCCCTACACTAAATTTAAAACCAAGCTGACACGTTAAAGCTTTTGGCATATCTTGGTGACACTCAGATTTAAATTGCAGGGACTCAAATCAAATATCAGCTTTAAACGTACAGTGGACTGACTGTCACTCAGACTACTCGATTAAGAACAGAGAAATAATTTGATAATGTCATTTATAGGGCAGCCACGACCTTCCAATGAGCGATTGCTCAATAAATAGAAAATTTATCAGCAACAATTTTGATATTCAAGTAATCATTAACTTGTTGGGGTTTGTTTTTGTTGGGTTTTTTTTAGGAAAAATGGCAAAATTCGATGATTTTAATGATGAATTTCTTCTTGTTTTCTGAGACTAAATTTAAAATCTGTTTTTTTAATGTTGGTCTCACAAACCAGGACCTTTAAATACAACTCAGGAACATTAAGGCCAATTTTCACTATATGGTGACATTTTGAACACCAAATTATGGCATTTGTTGGTACGTTTGGTGTACATTCAGCAATGTATGTGTGTGTGTGTGTGTGTGTGTGTGTGTGTGTGTGTGTGTGTGTGTGTGTGTGTGCGTGTGTGCGTGCGTGCGCGGAGCTAAGTTATAGTAGTCAAATATATAATAGTCAAATAGTGAATTTCACAGTATTTTTGCCTAAAATTCCCATAACAAATGAATACTTACATTTACTGAAGCCCTACTGAGTATAATTAGATTGCAAAAACTAATTTTCATCTTACATTTAAAAAAAAACAAAAAAAACATTCAGAAGATAAAATGTTATATTTGCTGCCTATTTTCCATCAAATTATACAAACATTAAATAAGACCGAAGACTTCAATTTCTCCTCGCATACCTATGAGTCCGAATAACATGTAGGGAAACAATCAACAAACTATTTCTCTCTTATTAGTGCGAACACGTCATCCTTCTGCCCTGTCGTTAAACTGATGCAGCTTTGTTTACACCCCATTTAGACCGATTAAAAAAAAGGAATTTGGGTGCTTTTACATTTGGCCTGTACCTCTGTGCTACCTGTCAATGCACAGTAACCTAAAGGAGAAAAGACAAATCTTAAGAAGACACCGTTAATCACATTCAAACCATTCACAAGGAGAAGGGGGACAGAAGAAAGAAAAATAGAAAGGGCTTACTTACAAAAATACTTAACTTTCTACATATGGGAAAACACATACTATGCCATTTAAGATACATGTATCAGTTACATCTAAAATCAAGGTAAAGAAAACTTATTCCAATGTTGAACATCTAATGGTTTTAGTAAAAGAAACTGTTTACACTATTAAAGATTATGTAATGATTGTTACTGGTGCAACACATCATGTTAAATTCCAATGACAAACTATTCTGGGTTTCTCCCAAACGAGAATGAATGGGGATTTGAAGGAGGAGCAGTAATGCATGTTGTGGGTCAGTGGCCGCTGCAACACTGCTATGTAGGACAAATGCCGATGAAACAGCTGTGACTGTAGCTCTCAGAGTCTGGGCAGAGTCTGACACCAACACTGCCAGTGGCACGGGTCTGATTCCCGGTGAGGCCATCCATGCTATAAGTGTCGACGCATGTCACCGACTCATGATACATTTATGGCTGAACTGGGCAAACACAAGTCATTTCTACTGGCAGGAAATGGGTTAGAGAAAGTTCTGAAGAGTCAAAGGACCTCAAAGCTATTAAAATGATTCCATTGTACTCCTGATAACAATCCTATAGTCACCTCTTTGAAGGACAAACCCCCCTTCAGATGCTCAAACTGTTCTCAATGTGCCAGTTGCATGGTGTGATGAAGTACTTCATTTTTTTTGGAGCACCTATTTTCCTGCTCCTTTTAAGGTTAGTGGTTTCCTTTGCTTCCCAGAACACCTTTTAATAACTTCCCAGTTGACTGCACCTATTCAGTAGAATGGTTTTAAACATATCTTCTAGCCGTCTAATGTGGACACAAATATCCATTTCTACTTGTAACCTGCAGCTTGTTTTTTCTCTTTTCTTTTTGTCACATATTTCATTATTGTCAAACATTTTGAAGATCAAGAAATAATTGCTGGTTTAATTGATAATTGAAATCTTTTATTTAATTTGATTTTTACTGCACTTTCTGTTTACATTTGACCCGATACTAATACAAGAGATAAGAGCTATGAATACATCACAAGCTAATGTCATCTTTTGTTGTAGGGTGGGTTTGTCCTTTAAAAGGACAGGGTGACATTTCTTCACTTGGCAAGTTTATTGCTCCTGTTCAGACTCGCTGTGAGGAGTTCCCTTCCTATCTGTTTCAAGTGTGATAAATTAGATAAAGTGTCAAAAGACCATTAAGCTTTGGAAGACACCAACTTCATTTGATTTATTCAGACTGAACAAGGATTGTGGATTTTGTCTCCCATCTCTGCTGTTCCTCTGCATGGTGCGGCTCTGCTCGACTCTACTCACTTTTGGTACCGGGTACTTTTCCTGGGTTTTGTTTTCCACTGCGGACAGCACCCTCCTCAGTGTAGCTGGTTGTCAAAGCATCACTGCGTGAAACTACAATGTCATCTTAGACACAACGCACACACAAACAAACACACACGGCGGATCCTTTCATCAGTAACTAAACAGAGGAACATCTGCACCTCAGTGGACCACGGCGGGCTTTGCACGTTTCCAGTAATCGAGTAGTCCAGTGAATAAAACAAATAGCAGCAGTTATAGTAGCTTGGTTGGCAGCTTTGTGCAGGAAGTCCCCGTGGAGCGCAATAACGACGCAGTGATTGCTCAAGTGATGATTATGTCTGATCAATCCACGATCTGCAGTGTTTTCACATCACCTTATAGTTCTGGCTCGGCCTCAAAGGAGACGATACCAGAAAAAGTACCAGGTGCCAGATTCAATTCGCAAGTTTTGCTTGATTAAAAAAAAAAGAAAAGAAAACCAAAAAAAAACACACACAAAAAAAAGAGTTGAGTCGAGCCGCACAGTGCTGTGGAAAAACAGCTTTACATTGGACGCATGTTAGGGGGTCTCTTCATGGTGAATATGAACAAGAAGAATAACTACCCTAAACAAAAACCTTTTAAATACATAGACTAGGGTCGCTGACCAATGTTTAAGGATAGGCTTGAAAAAATGTGAATCTCTCCTTTAATTCATTATATGCCGGTGGACGAGTGGCTTTTTTTTAAGAGCCCTCATGTGAACCACTAACTGAGCTAATAACTGCCGATGTAGTAATTGTAATAATTCCAACTCAAATGATCTGCAGATAAAATAATTCAGAGGAATGAAACAGTAAAGAGCCACGATAAGACCGAGGAAGTTTAAGGTGCTCTGGAGGATGATCAGTTTTAATATTTCTGCCCTGATGAAGCTACTGTGATGTCCAGACCAGCCAATGTTTTAACAAATGTGCTCAACTAAAGAGTTTTCATAAAAATCAATTTCCTTGCTGATAACAATATACTTAACCGAGTAGAAACATGTCCATGGAGAAGGACTCATGTTGTTCCACAAGGTCACGAAGGACACTACAAATCAAATCCTAGTTTCTAGAAAATACTCACAAATTTCAGACATTACAATGAAACACACACCGATATGTGGTTTTGAAATGTCTACTACTGCTGTAGTATGTGACGAAATTACATGTCACATTTCGCAAGTTTGTAATTGCCACACAAACTAAAGATACTACTGTGTTAATCCCTGTTTATGAATTAAATGTACTTCAGAGAGCATTGTATTTATCACATGAATGAAAACTGGACGTATTTCATTTTCAATTAATTCAATTTTTCATTATATTGTGACCTTGTACGAATATCGTTTAAGATGATTTTGTGGTTTTTGTTTTGTTGTGTGTATTTACCAAACACAAAATTCTTTTACAGGTTACAGTGTTTTAATTGAGTGAAATATCGGAGTGTTGTTTTTTTTTCTCTTTGGGCCAGTATAGTTTGTCATGAGATTTAAGATGGTGAGGTATGGAGAGGGGAGAGAAAAAACAGGATCAGCTTTTACCTCGGGGCCTCTGCTTCTCCGCATCATAGATCATTACCACCTCTGTGACCTTGAATGGGACAAAAGGAAACAGTGGCTCCATTTAGGAAACTGGACAGGGTCCCTTCTCAGTCCAATTAAATATTCTGCCTCAATTTAGAGAAATAATTAATTGTCCCATCCCATCCCACAAATTTTGTTATATCAAGGTATTGACCCTGTTCAATGTCACATCCATTCAAGCAGGCTTAATGACAATATTAACTGGCATTATGCACTTGGCAATACTCACCACTCCGAATCTATTGAAATAGTCCCTGAGTTCAGGCTCGCCGCAGTTATGGGGGATCCCACCTACAAATATCTTCTTTGATTTATTGCTATCAGCTTTGCTGCCCTTCTGAAAGAAAAACAGGGAGTGTATGGATTTCAATGTCTGTTACAAGATCACTCTGGGAACGGGCCAGTTAGCCATCATCTATTCAGACAGTGCAGAAGAAATTAGGTTCTCCTCTTGCCCTGGGGTATAATTCTTAACATGTCATGTCAATGCAAACACTAGTCTCCACAGATCAGAGAACACGGCTTCTCCCACTTACTCTCTCCACCACTAAGCATTTCACCACTGTTGTGCACTGCACTCGCCCTGTAGAGGCTTGAGGCTGCTTACAACAACAAGGATTTTTAACAATTACATCCCCTGTTTTTCTACTAAAACATTCAGTACCGGCTACATGACTTAAAGCCAGAGAGAGGAGCTCCAGTAGCAGGCACAGGGTCCCGTTTATAAAAGCCTCTGACACAGTCTACTTGCAGCCAAATATGTGACTTGTAAAAATGCTTTATTGACAGCAAAGATGCCCTAACTACAGCCTCTGCTGCCTAAAAGGACAAAATGACTATAATAGGTCTGCAGGGGCTTGATAGCATTGTTGATCGACCCACAAATTACCCAAGTTGGAGTAGAGATTTCTACCTTTCAGAAAACTCACGGACGAAAGCAATTTTATGCACCACACTAACTCATCTCATCTCCAAACCTTCTTGTGTTTTCTCAGTTTAAGTCAGTAAGTGAGGGCAGTTACAAGAACAACATATTTCAGATAAAAAGGCACACAAAAACGGTTTTACATTCATGTGCATGCAGTTATGGTAATGCAAACATGCTACTATAAATCCAACATTTAGCATGGTGATACGGGCCGATGACGTCTTATTAGATGTTACGTTACATCTGGGAAAATGTGACCTTATTATGTGTCAATCCCAGACGAGGGAAAGCTGTTCCAGAGAGCTGCTGCTATTGTTGCAGTCTCGTGGTCACAAATAGAGGTCAACATAAGTCATAGATTATTTAATGCTTTTGTGGTTTATCAAAACCCAAAACTAATTTCTGGCATTCTCAAAGGAATGGAGGCTGTGATCATTTCAAAAAAATAATATTAAAAAAATTAGATTTAGGTCAAAGTCAGAGGTTTTTTAAAAAAAAAAAATGAAGGTCAACGTCTCCTCATTGCCCGACAAAAGAAACGAGAGTCCTCAGGAAGAGGAAGGGATGGAGAGACTGACGGCCTAAACCTTATTCCAGCAGAAACACTTATCCAATAAAAAATCAGAGTCCTCTTACCCAGCCCTCCTTGGTTCGAGATTTTTCAGGTTGCATTCCTCTGGGAGTGCATGGCTTCGGGTCAATCTGACAGCAGAGAGAGAAAACGTTTGACATTAACCTCAAACATAAGGCACCTTCAAACGATCTTCACAGTAAATTGGTTTGCACTTACTCAACAATACAACATATGTACAGACAATAATTCAAACATGTAGCCGATACAATTTTACGCCCTTCTCCATCTCTGTCAACGCAACAAAAAAAGGCAAATATCTTTCATGGAAAGCAGACCGTGTGAAATTTTATGAACTAGCAAAACACCTAGTTTCTTTTCCGTCATATCAGACAAAACCAACTTTACGTGCCAATTTTGATCATTTGACTTTGTACAGGTAAGTCTTGTGGGGCAAATAAACATCAGTCTTTGCAAAGTGCATCATCTGTACTCATCTCTTCAAAGCATGTACAACCCAAAGAAAAACTGTCCTTCTCCTCAAATAACTTCTGACTGCTGCTGCTGAGGAAACACAGGAGGAAGTTTTTCACATTGCTCACACAAAGCGCAGGCAGATTACTCGAGCTGATTTTACAATCTGTTCCTTTGATTTAAAATACTCACATTTCTTCCATCAAGATTATGTGGCTTTGTCTCCAGCACTGTCCGTACACAATTGGGGTCTTTGAACTTAACAAAGCCGAAGCCTCGCGACTGATTTGTAGTTTTGTCCTTCATGATGACACAATCTACTACTTCCCCATACTGTGAAAAGTAGTTTCTCAGCGTCTCTGACAAAAGAAAGTGAAGACATAACAGTGGAGCTTCATGAAATTAAACACAGAATCATACAACACGGCAAACGTGAATTTATAAATGAAAAATTTAACTTAGCCCAGTTTGCCTCCTGAATAACACACAGAAGAGGGGTTACGATTCATATATCTCATGCTTTCATTATGATAAATGGTACTGTGGAAATATCTTGAGCACTTCAACCGGCTCTGAAGCTATATCTGGGACCAAAACAGGTGTGGAGAGAAAAAATAAAAAACACCACTTCATACCAGTAGACAGGGAAGACTAAAAGTCATTCAGTAACCTTGATTTTGTGTGATAGAAGAATTGTGCGATTTATATGAAAACATCAAATTATAGTAAGTCCCATGTTGAAACTCCTAAAGAGCAAACAGAGCTCTGATCCACTGTCATGTCGCACAGCACCAAATATACAACCTACAACTGTAGCGCCCGCACATGCCCAACAGAGGCGAGGGGAGCGAGGCCTGCAAGTTTGAACAAATGAGGAGTTCCTTTAGAGAGAGTTACCGTAATTGCTTTTCTCATTGCTAAGAAGCCCCGGGGCATCGCCGCAGAAACAAGCGCATAGTTACTTGCCGCTGTCGTTCAGATCGTAATGTTTACACGGCTCTTCACACAGACGAGCACAAGTGTAAAGTTACACGATGGCCAACCAAGCATCAGCCGGCAAAAGGGCTCGAAACATACTAGATCATCTCTGCTTAGGCCTCAACGAGAGCAGAGGGTAAACACGGACACGACCGTTTAATGTTGGTTTCACCACCAGCGTTTGCAGTTCACAGCTGATCATCAGTAATTAAGGACACATTCAAACGCAATAAAACTGTCTTCACACAGCAACACTGGCTACAAGCACATCGTCATCAACACTGACTGGAAGACAAAAACATATTTGCTTGAAAATTCTTTATAGTAAAAATAAAAAAAATAAAAAAAGACTCGAGTTAAGCTACAACAAAGCAGAATTTCCTGCAGGGCTATCGTGTTGGATTATAAGTTACAATGTCCACTTTTGTTATTTCCTTCATTTGCAGGCGAGCAGGCATATTATCTAATACTGACATATCAACAACATCAATACTCCGACCTCAAAGAATAACACATCATTATTATGTTGAAAAGCTTGTCCTGTGATTATAATTACTGTGACGGTGTGGCAGGTGAACATTATCCTCCCAGGTGTTGGTAAAGACACCAGAACATTGCTTATAACAGTGGAAATAAATGCGTAACTCCACAAAGTCTGCTTGCGTTTTATGTAATTAACCTTGCCTCTAAATGTTTGGTGATCAAATAATAAGTAATCAATACTGAATTTAATATTAGCCACGTTAATGATAAGACCACATCAAAAACCCTCAAAAAATTGCATGAAAGCACCTAGAAAATACCATCAAAATATTGTCAATGAGGTAGAAGTTAATAACAAACAAAGCAATTTATTTTAATACTATCAACTGGATTTATCCTGTTACTTACTTGTAATACTTGTAACTTGAGGCTTTTTTTGAATTTATTCAAACTTAGTTTCTAAAAGCTTCCAACGAGCTACCAGTCAGATCCTCATCCACAACATTGTCATTTATAGTCTTTAAAACTACTTTGTGCATTAAGTTAAACAGTGTGTCTTACCTTGTGTGGTACTCCAGTCCAATCCACCCACAAAAAGTTTCCTGAAAGTAGATGATACCCTTAAATTAGAGGAAGTGATGATCTGCAAACCGTCAGGACTGAATTAAAACAGAAAAAAAAAAAAAAAATCCTGATCTGAGGCCTTAAAGGACTAAAAAAAAAAAAAAAAAACTCTTGGTTGGAGTCACAGCTGACTAAACAGCCAAGTACACAGACATTACACAACATGAAGCACCAAAGCTGCTGCAGCATCGAGAAATAAACACCCGGCTTCAGTTTAAAAAAAATGTTTAATGTGCCTCGTGTGGCGGTCCTGTCCTCGCAGTGGATGTCACTTTGGTCCTCCAGCACTCAACGCAGTGGCCTCGACAATAAAAAAATTTTTTTAAAAAGGTCTTTTTTTTTTTATGAAGCTCCTGCCACGTAAGTTACCCCGGGAGGGACAGAGCCACGGCGTGTAGCAGGCTAACTAACACAAAGCTTTGCCTCCGGATCCTCCACGGCCGCCGCTTGTCCCACCAGCCGACCCTCCGCCGCTCAACGACCCGGACCGGAGCGGCGGAGAGGACCAGCGGCCGCTCGGCGGACCGGACCGGACCGGACCGGACCGGTGAGCTCGGAGGAGGCTTGGGGGAGACTACCGCAAGGTACGACCCGTCAAACACCAGCTAGCGAGTTTCAAATCGCACACCTCGGACGAAACGCGTCGGGGAGATTAAACGCAGCGCCTTTTTTTGACACAAGCGGAGGCTCGGGTGGTGCAGACGAGGAGAGAGAGGGAGAGGGAGAGAGAGGGGGGCTCCGTCCTCCGTCCTCCATCCTCCGGGTCGGTGCCCGCTAAATGTCCTCTCGCAGCGGCGGAGTCCAGAGGAGACTGTCGCTTCGCTGGCAGAAGCGTTAGCCGAACTAGCTCGGTCGGTCGGAGCTAAACTGCAAAACAACACAGAAATAAGTAACTACACCGACAAGCAGCCCGGACGCGCTCCGGACACACGCAGCGCATTTCTCCCGTCAGCCACGACACCAACAACTGCGCTTCTTTGAGGACTACTTTCACTTTTTTTTTTTTTTTTTTTTTTGGTCCTTTTTTATCTTTTTTTTTTTGCCCGTTCTTTCCTCCGGCTAGCGGAATCTCGCTAAGTTAGCTTAGCTCGCTAGCTAACGTTAGCTGTCAAACGGGACTGCTTTGACAACACGCAAGTTAAACAGTTGTTGTTGTTGTTGTTGTTTGTTTTCTCTCTTTTTCCGGATACGACAAAAAAAAAACAACAACAACAACAAAACGTTTTAAACGAGATCTTACCCGACTTCATCTCCGACTAAGTTGTTGTTCATTTCTGAAGGTAAAAGCTGGGGGGGAGAAAGGAGGAGAGAGAGTGCAAGAGGAGCTGTGACCGGCTTCTCGCTTTCAGCGCTGCTCCTCTCAGACTGAGAGCGGAGGAAGGTCACTCCGCTTTTTGGTTCAAACTGCTCTGCTGCGCAATGACGACGCTGCAGGGGGGCAGCGGCCTTTAAAGGAACATTACACCGAAACAGCTTGCTCGCACTGCATTGTTGTTGTTGTTGTTGTTGTTTTAAATATTAATACTTAATAATTAATCATATATATACAGATATATGTATATAATAATAATAGAAAAGCAATAAAATAAAAATAGCAGTAAAAAATATTTTAAAAATTTTTTTTATATATTTTATATTTATATTTTTTTACTGCTATTTACTGCTATTTTATTTTATTGCTTTTCTATTATTATATTATTCTATTCTATTATTTTATTCTATTGTTTCTATTATTGTCTTATTGCTTCTGTATGTATGCTGCTGTAGCGAAATAAATTTCCCCTCGGGGATTAATAAAGTAAATACCTACCTACCTACCTATATATATATATATGTATATGTTGACTGTGTTTCTTGGTTTGTTTGTATATAATATATATAGATATATAATGTACTGTATATACTGTGCATTTTATATATTTATTTATTTATTTTTACTGCTATTACTGCTATTTTATTGCTTTTCTATTATTATATTCTATTCGATTATTTTATTCTATTATTTCTATTATTATCTTATTGCTTCTGTATGCTGCTGTAGCGGAAAAAAAATTCCCCTCGGGGATTAATAAAGCAAATACCTACCTACCTACCTACCTACCTAATCATCCCATTTGGGGGGGGGGGGGAGGAGGGGGTGGGCAATGCTTTCCACACAGATGTCTTTTTTTTTTTTTTTTTAACATATATATATATATATTTATTTAATAGGTTAGGTTAGTTACTTTATTAATCCCCGAGGGGACATTTTTTTTCGCTACAGCAGCATACAGAAGCAAAAAGATAATAATAGAACAATAGAAAAGCAATAAAATAGCAGTAGAAAATATACAATATAAAATGCACAGTATATACAGTACAGTATATATCTATATATGTTATATACAAACAACCAAGAAACACAGTCAACAGTGTTGTTGTTATGTGATGGATTTTTGCCAGATGTGAGTCAGATGTACAGTCTAACTGCGGTCGGCAGGAATGATCTCCTGTATTAACCATTCTGATCGGGCCAACCCGGACAAGAAACAGCCCACTTGAGACGCAATTTGTTTGTATAGCACATTTTCATGCCTCCAGGCAACACAGTGCTTTACTGAATGGAAGGGAAACATGTGTGGGGGAAACTATTAAAAAAAAAAAAAAAAGCACAATCGAAAACAGACAATAAAATTAAACAATGAAAAACAGTGTCAATAAAGGAGCGGAAACCTGTATGTCTTTAGATTTAAAGGGGTCACCATTGTCTCAAGTCTTATCTTCTAGTGGTATAGAAGCTGTCACGAGGACAGATACAGGAGATCATTCCTGCCGACCGCAATAAGACTAGACAATAACTCACCTCTGGCAAAATCCATCACATAACAATAACACTGTTGACTGTGTTTCTTGGTTGTTTGTATATAATATATATAGATATATACTGTACTGTATATACTGTGCATTTTATATTTTATGTTTTCTACTGCTATTTTATTGCTTTTCTATTGTTCTATTATTATCTTATTGCTTCTGTATGCTGCTGTAGCGAAAAAAAATTTCCCCTCGGGGATTAATAAAGTAACTAACCTAACCTAACCTAAAAGCAACTTCATGTCTAGATTTCACCCTGGGAACAGCCAGTGATCCAGAACCAAGTGATCTCGGAGGTCTGCAGGTTCATGTTGGATTAGACAATTAATAATCGAATTAATATCTTGGACAGGGATTTGTGGACAAACAGAAGGGTTTTGAAATGGATTCTCTGAAAGACTTTGCATCCAGGCAGCAGCATCATAGATGAGCTGGATCTGTCTCGGTTGCTGACAAACAGTGCAGATGATGGTCAACCACTCTTCGGATGAGTTTATATAAAACATCACGCAAGTGACGAGAAGTGAAAAGTGACACTTAAAGCAGAAAATGCAAATCTGAGTGACAGAGGTGGCACACAACGTAATATGAAAAGAACAACTTTCAGGTCTAATGCATATACATTTTCATTTAAAAATAAGCAGTGAGGACATGAACAGCTGTTGAAGTCTTAGTGTTCTGCACAATACAAAGTGGTACTACTACTTTTACCCCCACTACATATTTTAGTTTAAATACTTGTTCCGCCCTATGACATATGACGTATTGGCATTTGTGGTTATTTATAGCCCTAATTACTTACTTTTACTATCTGTATTTATATTCTCTTTGTTTAAGAGTCGCACATAATATTTGATGCCGCAATGATGTCATTTTTCCAGGAGGATCATAAAAGTTGTATCTTCACTTATCAGTAATCAATTTAATATATTTTACGACAACAAAAATTAAATATAGACTGAACCTTTATGTCCCATTCAAGCCTCTCAGGTGTAGAAAATACACACAAACAGTGAGGCTGTCATTTTCAGGGTAAAACAGTGTTTTACAGGAGAGGAACATTTTTATTGTTTTAGGAAATCAGATTGTATATTTTAGAGCGCAGAAGTGTTGACGTGTTTAACTCACAGATTTATTACTGAATGAAACCCGCAACACTTCCTGAAGGCTCGACAATCCCTGTATTCAAGTCATATCAGATTCTATGGAGAAATGTTCTGCCAGCTGGAAAAAAAAAAAACCACAAGATCTTTGAGATGATAAAATATAATATAACAATACCTCGTGCATCATCTAATTGTGCAAGCTAGTTCACCACATTCATATATTTGACTTTCTGTCAAATTGTAGAGTTTCATTTAAGGCATTTACAAAGTCAAGCATGTGGCTTACCTCATGCTGTAATTGTAGAACTAATTAACAATAAAAGTAGAAGTACACACATCCTCTCTGATAGTATTCCCCTGAGCTTTCATAAAGCTCCCAGCGGGACTTATGAAAGTCAGAACGAGATTTACCTTCTCACTCAGCGTAATGTTTGTCCCCGCAAGATGTTTCTCTTTATCTCTTTAATATCATTTTTGGAGGACAAACTGAGGTCACACATCAGTATGTCAAGATGTACTACAGAGTCTCCGCTGGGACTGAAGCCAACTCTTTTTCTTTTTTCTTTTTTTTCAAATTACAACAAGCGTGGGGAAAACAGCTCGCTCATGTTCCTCAGAGGAAATCGACTCGCTTGAAATGGGTCCAGTTTTGTTAAAGAGATGTTATAGCCTGCTCGGCCTCAGACTTTTCTCTGTTTTAGTTGTTAAGTCAAATTAGAGCAGTAATCAGTCATTGCTCAGAAGTGTCAAACTACCATTAAAATATTAATAGCCAGAATGTACAATGCAAATTCAGTTGGGTACTGAGCTATGTCGCTCTCAGCTAACTCCTCAATGTGGCTTTAAGGCTACAGTTAGAACCGCAGCTCTTTATGTCATATGACTTTGAGCCAGGTCAGATATTTCTCCTCACATATGACATAAATCCAAATGTTTTCTAATTAGCGGGTCACATTTTTTTAAAATTCCAATCTGATAAGTTGAAACTGTTCAAATCGGATCCTTTGATGTTGGACCAGCAGGCAGCTTTGAAGCGCTGCCGTTTGAATGGAAAGACTCCTCTTGCATCAACTATTTGAGACAATAATCATAATACCATGAAGCCACAGACAGACCGGACAGAGCCAATAGTTCGTTCTCAAGATGAGGTTCCTCTGACTCTGTAAAAACAGCACCCTCTTCCTGCCATCTGCTGCACTGCAACCCGGCAGATTTCTCCCTAAATCTCAGCTGACCATCACGTTTTGTTATAAAACTGTGTCTTCATACCTGTTTCTCATTGGTGTTTGCCAATGGGACCCTGCTTGGCTTTGGTACGACGGGGTGACCATGGGTTATACAGCAGAGTTGCTACAGGGTTGCTATGGTAACTCTGTAGTTAAAGTGCTATCATAGGTGCCAGCATAAATTTCAGAGAAGTACAGGATCAGTTCACCCAAACACAGAATTTTACGGTACAAAACGACATTGACGACATGATTTACTTAAAATTGCACAACACAACTTATGTCAACATAGAGAGACAACACTTCACATAAAAATAGACATTACATTCCAACACTAAGGTTATATTGCACAAATGAGACTACACTTCACAGCTTAAAAACTATGAAGTGTATAGTTCCTTAAAAAAAAAAAATATTGCACAGCCGGTATACGTCTCGTACGACATATTGCATAGTATTCGAATACATTTAACAGCTTAAGCATTCCTCGTTTTTCTTCGTTATAGCATCATTTCAAACAAGCGTCCTTTTGTCACCAGGTTTTCTATGAGGTTTGCTGGATGAGGATTTCAAAAGTGACTCCATGACCACAAGATATCTGTTTATAGTCCAGTAGATATTACAGCAGTAACACAAGGACAGATGAAGTGACTGACTGTGTAAACACTTACACAGTAAACTATCCTTCAGTCGCACTCAACCTGAATCCAACCTTTGCCAGATTATTTCGAATTTCTTGTATTTGATGGATTGTCGCCACCATCACAGGCTGTTGAGACACATGTTCTATATTTGTGAAGCCAAAAGGGAGAAATGCTGTGAAACCCATGAATTAATATTGACTGCCACCAGGGGGCTAGTGTCCACGTTTTTTTTTTCCAGCTGGTGACGTAAATGTGTAATAAGTTTAATTACCCAGATGGACAGTTAAAGTCAGTCCCATGAATAAAAACAACAATGTTAACTCTCCTCCAGAGTTATTAAACTGTCGAACCTCATTTAGCTGCTAAAAACACACTGTTACAGTAAACAAAACACAATAAATAAAAAAAACTGCAAAACCAAATGCAAACTCCAACACTACTTTTTCTTTATGAAAGTCTCACACAGTCTAACCCTTCACTAAAAAAAATTTCTGTCACCTTGCACAAGGCTTTCTCCTTAAAGGACGCATTGTTGAAAAGATAAATATCTCATTTTGGGCCCAAAGTCATATGTTCCGGAAGATGTAACTTACATTTTCTTTTTGTTTCTTTGTGTGGAAGAAATCTGTTGGAATGTGAATTGAAAAACAGAAGAGGACCTCTGCACCGACAGATAATGAAATAAGGGATTATGTGGCAGGCTTGTAGACGTCGGTCCATTTCCTGCCCTTTGACTCGGACTACTGGAAGTCACCTTCGGTCTGAGCCTGAGAGAGCCGAGGGCGACGTGTTATGTATCAATGACAAAAGAAGGAAAGAGCAACACAGGAGAAATGTGATGGAAAAGGCCACATGATGAAGTAAAGTCATTGGCTTTAATATTGAATGAGACATTTAGAGGCGGCATTTTAAAGTGCATGTTGGAAACGAGGCAACAGTGGACGATTAGAATAAGAAACTATAAATGCTGTTGATGTCATTTAAGTAAATATAAAGTATATTTGACTGATTATTGATCATACAGTATTGATTAACATTGTATAGGAGTTACTGAACAGACCCTGTATGTGTGTCAGCAGCCTTCAAACAGTTCTTTAGTAGGTTTCTGGAGTTAAAAGGGAATTTGATCATTATTAGCAAGCAACATTTAAAACACTTTAAGTTATTCAGGGTTCCCCACAAATTTTCACCCCAAATTTTCAAAACATTTCCAAAATATTTTACCCAATTTCTATGACTTTATCTACATTGTTTGAAATAGGAAGGAGGTGCATGCCCAGGCTCAGCACCTGTGATCAGTTGCAACGTTGACAGGGTTATGATGAGGGTCAGGATTGATTGATTAGGAACCAATTGACTGACAGCAACACGACCAATTACAGCAGCGTAGAGTTTAGAGTGTATGCAGAGGGCTTCTCCCACAGCCCGTGAAGCGTTGGGATTTTTATGAACATATTTTAAAACGTATACCAAAACAGTGCATATTCAAAACTTTTCCAAAACTCTCATTGATTCTAAACATTTTCCAGGCCTGGGAAACTTTCCTAGACCTTTGGGACCCGGTTTAATTGTAGTTTTTATGATGTTGTATTTTTTTAAAGGTTTTTTTTTTTAATGTTTTGTGCTTACATTTTAGATGGGAGCACTATGATATCCATCTTTTAATGGATGAATAACTTGTGATGAAAGACAGGACAGTATTTTTAACACAGTTTCATGAACAACAATGAACATCTCCTTCTTAATAAGCTTTTAGAAGACTTTGCCGCAATTTCGTGGTCGTGTGGCTTAAAGAAAGGCTAATCCACAGCAGAGACAGAACAGCAGCACACGCATGTTCACCTTTAGGTCTGAGTTCAGACGCCGGACCAGTTAATGATCCCTGTGAAGGGTTAGCAGCTGTGTAATGGTTAATAAGTCATATAATGCACTGGATTTAACTGAAACTACTGTAACTGACTTCATTGGAAGTTATCCAAATTGTGAAACACTCAATGGCTACACTGTCCAACCACAGCAGGAGTTAAATCTAATTAAATGGTCCCAGATGAGCTTCTCTGGGTCTATGACAGGACAACGTCTGATAGCTGAAGAAGAAGAGTAATGGTTTATCGTTTCACATGTGCTGCAATTTTTGCATGAATGTGAGCCTCTGTGGGAATAAGTATTATTCAAAGGCAGTGCGAATTAAGTGCCTCATGTAAGAGTGGTAGGTGGATGAAAAGCCGCGGCGGGATGAGGACCCTCACCGAGGAGCCGGTCCCACTCAGCTTCACCTAATGGGAGTGAAGTGGATGATGGGTAACCGGGGGCCAGAGGGGCTGAGAAGATGATCAGATGATCCATTTTTGACTGTCAGTCTGTCGCACTGTGCTGTGAGTCACATCACCCACAGGAAAAGGCTAAGTGACACCGAATAACGGGGAATTTACGGCCGCAGGTGGGGAGAGTGGGCTTCACTTTCAGGCTCCTCGTCACCGTTAAGTTTGACTTCCTAAATGAGAAAGGAAAAACATATGCTACTATTCCCCTCGAAGATTACCATGTGCATATTCATGAGTCCGAGCTGCCACTACTAATTCTCATTTATTGATTGTCTTCACTGCCCCTACAATATATTGCTTTGTTTGATGAACAGAACAAAATATAAAGTTAAAGACCAAGTCAGACTGAAAATACTCTCACATGCGCATGGAACCAGGAAATTCCTGCCATTTTTAACTTTTCTTTAAACCAACTACCACAACAGTTACAGTTTAATTTGTAAATCAACTCACTGCTTCAGCTCTAAATACAAAATTCCTATATTTTTTTTTTACATGCATTAATTATGTCTTAATGTTAATTTGTATTCTGGTGTCATTATTATACTCATAATACACCAATAGAGACGTGAAGTGTTTGTGTTAATCAGTTGTTTAATTTACAGTGATTTTACCTCAGCTAATGTGAGAATTAGGACTATAATATTCTTGCATGAATAATATCAATCCAAAACAAACACAAAAACGAATTATTTTAAGAAGATTTAATCCCAAACATGTTTTCTATCCATAGAACCTAAATTCAAGTCAGTCCGAGGCCGGGGCATCTCTTCAGGGGGCGCTCTCGAGCCATTTGGCCGCGCCCACTCGCGACTCCACTAGAATACGAAATTTTTCGCCGGGAGAGACATGTGTATCCACTTTCATGAGTTTTTGAATATGATAAAGCCTCCAAAAAGGCAAATCACTTTACGTAAGGAGAAGAAGAAGAAGAAGAAGATCTTTACGAAAAACAATAGGGCTTTCGCACCGATGCTCGGGCCCTAAATATCTTTTGAATGCAGAAGGACATGAAGTGGCACTCAAAACAACTGGAGACCATTTCCACTTCATTTAAACTGTGAACTATAATTAATTCTGCATTTGTAGCGTTCAGCCTGCAAATCGGACCTTAGGGTGGCGATGCAGTTGTATAGCGTTGTTCATAAGAAAGGGAGCTCTTAAAGTCTCTTTTCATGCTACATCCAGCAAATCAGAGGTTATACAACAGGGGACAACATGTGTGAGTAAGACTCAATGGTTGACCTCAGCTGTCCATGCAAACATTCAGAGAGCAGAAGAAACTAAGACGTCTCACTCTGCTGCTAGTTATGGGCACCGAACAAACTGTCCAGTCTACTCCAAAACAGGAAGGGAGGAATGTTGGTGCCTCCTGGCAAATGTTTGGCCGACGAAATGCTTGATTTTGAACCACAAGTTCGCGTTGATAACCAATCTGCGTCGTGAACTTTACTGCTCACGTACTTACCTCTGTACTGAGTTACTGGGGGGGGGGGGACTCCACCAGAGGGCCCGCCGGAGAAACAAGGACAACATCAGAACATCCTGATGTATCTGATGTAAACAATAAACATGATGACGGCAATAAACATTTGCGACAGTCGTAAATTAATATTTTCATTATTTCCCGCTGTGCACGGACGTAATGGTCTCAAACTTGTTTCTATTTGGTTTTGCAGGTCCCTCACACGGTCACATCTCCATAGTGCCCGTATACACCGCCCTCACTGCTCGTGTGTATTTTGGCAGCATGCGATCGGGTTGCTTTAATTTCTGAGGACAACCTACGCTGCGAACAGACGCAGGATACGCGAGGCAGCCATCATTCGCTATTAAAAGTAGTTTAAATGTCCCCAGCCTTAGTGGACGCACACTTTTCAAAATAATAATAATATCATAATCTCGGCATTAATTATTGCATTATAACATGAGACGTTTAATGTTATAATGTAATAAAAAAAAAAAGTATGTATGGAAAACAAATTCTTGACTTTGTATTTCATGAGAGGTTTAATGGGAGTCTATGGAGCCAGAGGTTGTTGTTTTTTTTGGAGCCCAGCCCCTAGTGGCCATCGAGTGGTTTTGCAGTTAAAGGCACTTCTGTACTGGCCTCACTTTTGAGATCTACAAGACCTTCGTCCACTTTTATATACAGCAACACTAAAACATGTAACTTTTACTACAATTACGCCTCATGTTCACACTACTCCAGCATTGTCCAAAAAAAAAAAAAAACGTTCAAAAACTTACAAGTTGGTGAGAGGGACTTGTAAAGTGAGCTTGTTATTTCACCACTGAGTGATCCCTCCCGTTTACAGAGGATCTCGGAATGTGTTTGACCCACAGTGACACTCCCGCTGTGTCAGCAGTCGTGAGGTCGATATAAACCAACCCCGTCCAGCTTCTCACCCTCTTCTTGTGTGGAGTCACAGTCTGCCAAACCGTTTCACCAGAACCACACAAACAACAAAACAAAATGACCACCGCTGAACAGCCCATTTTCTCCAAGGGAGAGGACTGCAAGCTCTCCTGGCACGACGCGAGCGCCGGCTACAATGAGACCGACACACACCTCGAGATCATGGGCAAGCCAGTGATGGAGCGCTGGGAGACCCCGTACATGCACTCACTGGCGACTGTTGCTGCCTCTAAAGGTAAAAGAAATGGTTTTTAGGAAATCGACCGTCCTTCGTCGGACACCGTACGCGATGAGGCGGACTTGTCCGATAATGGACTCATGTTACAGCCTGACATGTTGACTGGATCAAAATGAGGTATTATGACGATGACAACTCAACAGACACGTTTGTGATTACTTACAAAAATAACAATAACTTAATGCAGCTGAGTGTCAAAAATATTAGTTTTGGAGACAGTTATAAATCAGTTATATGCCATGTATGTGTTACTATATCAAATAAAATTGTGTTGTCAAGTGAATATGAACTCAAAACAGAAAACAATAAAGTAGTCTATTATTTGCAAGTTTTACATTAAATCAGCATGTTATTGTGGCAATATAGTTAGTGTTGTCTAAAACATCAGAGTTAAACATTTTATGATGTTTCCTTTTTAATAGGAAAAAATATAATAAACAAACAAAGAAAATATGTTTTAGAATTGAATATACCTTCTTTTTTTTTCATTTCTACTCTTCTACTACGGTTTACTGAAATATGTAATGAGGAATTTTTTTTCACTGGGGTAATTTTTTATTTTGAGCTTGTCCCTTCATTTACAATCGCCGACATGTGTGAGTGTGAGCAGCATGGTGCTCAGTGCTGGGTGAGTACTACAACAGCTGTTACTTCACTCTTGGGAACCGGCCAAGAAATCTGCAGGGGGAAATAGCTCATCTGCTTTTAGCTTTATGTGAAAATAGACCGATCCACACACCCTCACAGACATGCTGAAAGCAAGCATGTGCACTAAAACAGTTTGCACAATGCCAGTTTCTTACACTTGAAATTGTTGATTTAAAAATTTTGATTTAAATAACGTGCATGTTGTTATGTTTAGATTTTTTTTTTTTAGAGTGAAAATGCATTTCTTTTTTCCATATTATTTACGTTATCCACTAAAATTCAGCATTTCTGAATGGCACTTTGAATGCCGGCCACTCCCATTGCATGAGTTTATAAGTTATTTTGCTACATTACATTTGACTGAATGTGATAGTTTATTAAACCTAAGAATTTAATTGATTTTTTTTTTTTCCTTTTTTGCTTATATTTTTTGCTGGTCCTCACAAGTCAAATCAAAAAGGGTTTTGACATGGACAGGTGTTGAAATACTTTTCATTCACCTGTGAAATCTCAGTCTTTTTTGGAAATGTTTTTCCTTATTTACACAAATTTCCAGAGACTACACAAAAGTGAAGAAATGTAAAAAAAAAATGTGTCTATTACACTGAGCTTGTCTGACAGCAGTTAAAAGATCAAAGAAATCAAGGGTCAAGCAATCACGAGCAGCCTTTACCTCTCATCTATTTATATTCTACTCTGAAAGGAAATGAACCCCTTTGGCCTTTCTGTTCAATCACATGTTCCAACCAACTGGCCTCCTCACAACCACAGAAGGAGAAAGCTTGAGTCTAACCCTGAAAATCTGTGTTACACTGCAGTCGTATCAGGGAGTTGATTTGTTGAGGGAAAGCAAGTGAGAGGAAGTAAGAGTCATTTCTCAAACTGCGTTAATGAGCCTCACACAACCAGTTTCAGTGGAGGTGAGACTGGAGGACTGGAAACTCAAAAGACCTTGCTGGATCCAATAAAATGTTTCTTTTGTTTTAAAACTTTGTCAAAACACACTGAAACACTGACACTACAACCATGTACACGTAGAGAGAAATACCCCCACACTGAACCCTGGAAAGCTTTAGTAGGTAAACCTTTTCTGTTTCGTTGTGATTTGTCTGGCAGGCGGTCGGGTTCTGGAGATTGGTTTCGGCATGGCCATCGCCGCCACCAAAGTCGAGTCTTTCCCCATCGAGGAGCACTGGATCATCGAGTGCAACGACGGTGTCTTCGCACGACTCGAGAACTGGGCCAAGTCTCAGCCACATAAGGTCAGTCAGTCCACACTCCTGATACATCAGTCACCGTCTGCTGATACTTGCTGCAGTGTATGTGTGGAAGCCGGTACACCTGCATGTGCGACTCTTATTGTTTTGAACGTGAAGGTGTTGACCAGTGTTTCATGCTGCCGCAGGTCGTCCCTCTGAAGGGCCTCTGGGAGAACGTTGTTCCCACCCTGCCAGACAACCACTTTGATGGTAAGAAACGAAACCAGTCGTGGGGAAACTTTGGTCAGCTCGTAGTTCAAACTATGAAATGCTGCAACAGACATTTTCACATTTCACTGCTTGGATGACAAACGGACTCAAAGTAGCTGTAAAAAAAAGAAAGGAAAAAAAAAAAAAAAAAAGAGTTGAAATGTGACTGATTCAGCTGCTGATTGCTCACTGCTAACACTGTGTCCCTCCTCTGCAGGTATCCTGTATGACACATATCCGCTGTCAGAGGAGACATGGCACACTCACCAGTTTGACTTCATCAAGGTGGGCAGTTAAAATACACTTCAGTACATTACACAGAGGAGGAAAATGAAAGGATTAAAACGGAGAGGGATAATTCCTGAATACTGAACTGTTTGCAATAAAGGAGGGGGAAAAGGTACTTTAGTGTAAAGAGCTTAGTTTTACAAACCCACATCAGTCCAGCTGCAGTTTGAACAGGGACTCACCAGACCTGTCTGTCCTCTTGAGGTCCCATTTCACCTGGACACATCTGGAGCTGAAGGACTGACAGGGTTTTTTGTTGTTGTTGTTTTTGTGTGTTTCTCTGCAGGGTCACGCTCACAGGCTGCTGAAATCCAGCGGCGTCCTCACCTACTGCAACCTGACCTCGTGGGGCGAGCTGCTCAAGACCAAATACGACAACATCGAGAAAATGTTCGAGGTTGGTCACCGTCATGATCCAAACAGGGACAAATAATCCAAGTTAGCCTTGATTTATCTAAAATTAGACAGTTTTACTTCTGCTATACTGAAGGGTGATCTGTCTTTTTAAGTTACTTTCTAGAATTCCCTGACACAACAGAAACATGTTCAAAAAAAATCCATGTTTTACTGGTTTGTACAAACAAGGAAAGGATCCAACACTTGTACTGCCAGAATTCAATAAAAAAAAATGGTTTGATTCTGTATTCAGTGTCTTTACAAACATTACATATTTTCATGGACCCATTTCAGCACCAATTTATTATAATGTATTACAGCTGTGAGCAGCTCCTCCATTTCCTTCCTACAGTGCATCGTGGGGGAATCAACAACTCACTCAAAAATCAAGTGTTTTTTTAAAATACATACTTTTTCAGTGGCCCTTTTGCACTGTGAATGCGTTACATGCTTAAATCAAAGAATGAAGAATTGGGACACTGCTTTTTCCACTCTTTGATATTTGCACAAAGTCCAGAAAACTAAAATGCTTTGTAATGTTAAGATTATGATCTGGATGCACCACAAATGTTTGGAGTTTTAGTAGCTGAAGAAAGAAAGTTTAGGGTGTCTGAAGTCTATAGGTTTTTATTTTGTAATTTTGGGGTCATAAAGAGAGAAATAATGAGACTTCCTGAGCACCGAATCAGAATAAATATCAGTACAATCATTTAGTCACAGCTGGATTTGTTCTTCCATTCCTGCAACATCTACTCCTTGGCAGCATTTATCACAGAGTGCACACCCGAATTACGTGCCGCGATCATTTCGGGGGTTAATGGTAAACAGGATCGGGCCGTAGAGACTGATAAAGCTGCGACCTGCCTCACATTGACCGTCTCTCTCCATTAATGATTTGCAGGAGACACAGGTGCCTCATCTGCTCCAAGCCGACTTCAAGAAAGAGAAGATTAGCACCACCACCATGGACATTGTACCACCCACTGAATGCAAATACTACTCCTTCACGAAGATGATCACACCCACCATAGTCAAGGGGTGAAGTCCAAAGACGCTGCTGCAACCTTTTTTTTTTTTTTTTTTTTTACTCAAATGTGCTTTCTCTTCAAACCCTCTCTATTTTGTTTATTTCACTCTGCCATGTTTTAAATAAATCAAACTCCATCCTGACTCAGTTTACAGCTCAATATATATATATATATATATTATACATTTCGTTTTGTTAAGTTTCAGGCAGTTTATGAACTAATGTGTTTATGTGTGTTGCTGTTTTGGAGGTCAGATTAGTCATGTCCCTGCTCTGCTCCAGAAGACTGTGCTTTATGTGTTCACTGATATAATTCAGTAACAAACATGAGACAACAGCAGACCTGAAAGCACCAAAACAATGCATTCACAGCCTACTGAGACTTTACCTGGTTCAGGTCCTTTTCCACTGAAGCATAGCCCAGTTATAGACCAGGCAGTAAATACATCACTGCATGTTCAAATAAACGCTTTGTAATAAACTTAGCGGAATATGGCTTTTCACTTTGAGACTCTGCATACTCATATTGTTTGTGTGAAAATCGGACTATAAATTGACAAATCTGCGGTGTGTATGCAAGGAGTGTGATTTTCATAGCCAGTGGAGGAGGAACTATTCGGATCCTTTACTGAAGTAAAAATACTAATGCCATGCTGCCAAAATACTCTATTACAAACATGGAAAATGTCACTCAAATATGAAACTACAAAACCGGAAAAGACACTTAAAGTATCAAAAGCAGAAAGGCTCAATGCAAAGAATGGCCTCCGTCATTGTTGTATTGTAATATATTACATAATCTCATTATTATTACTCGTGCATTTGTGTATAAGCAGCATTTTACTGTGTGGAAGACTGACTATGAACTTTCTTTTCATACAGGCTCAATCTGCTGATTATTTGTTCAATTAAATGTTTGTTAATCATTTAGTTTGTAAACAGTCAGAAGAAGTTTCCCAGAACCCAAAGTAACACCCTCTCAATGTTTGTTTAGTCTAACAGTCTAAACCTCGAAATTAATTAAATAATTCATCATTATTAGAATTGTTTTAAAAAAAGAAAAGAAATCATCACATTTAGGAAAGGACGTGGAACCATAAAATGTTTGTCAATTTTACATGGAAAAAAATATTCTGGCATTTGTTTAAAAAGTTGCTGTCTATTAATGGTCTTTTAGTCATATCAAGTTTTGTTTATGTATATATAAATATAGATATATACATATATATAAGTATATACATATATATATATAATATATATATAAATAATAATAATAATAATTGTGAGTTTTGTTTATATATATATATATATAATGTAGATACTTAAATCAATAATAAAGTTAAAGCTATAATAAAGTTATAAAGTTAAATCTATAATAAAGCCTCATATTTTATACGCTCTTTACATATTTTGCTAAAATCATTTATAACTAAAGCTGTCACACATTATACATTATATTACATTGTAAGCACATTATTTTCCTCTGAGATGTTTTGTTTTGTTGAAAAGAAAATACTACAGTCCATAAAATTTCTACTGGAGTAAATGTAGGCTTCTTAATACGCTGTTCACAACTAGCAAAAAGAACGAACAGTGAAGGAACGGAAATTTCAGAAAACTGAGCAGATTAACTGATCAAATTCATTTGAATTCTTTTTAAAGAGTTATTGCAAAACAATAATTAAGACTACCGACAATAACTAACAGCAAGAGTCACTGGTGTAAAAACACCTTTAACATGTTTAATGTTGAGCTCTCTTGACTTTCATCTAAAACATATATCAACTGTTAAAGTGCATCACAGAATACAGTGTGCATGTTTCAATTCATGGTTGTAGATAACGGTGCATGTTATCCGAACACGTGGGAACAAGTTACCACCTGGCGAGGACACATTAATCATTAGGCGGACGGATGATGCAACACCAGGCTGCGGTCAGGTGGGAAACAACAGCAGCTGGCACATCTCCCTGTGATATCATATTTTAGGGAGTTATAGTCCACGCTCGCGCATAAAGATACAAGGAGAGGCAGAAAATCCGAGCTCGTACGGTAAGGTGGCCAACGGGACCGAAATAATTAGTTCAACTGGTTGAACGACGGAAACTTGATCAGCATTTAATCTGTCGAAGCAAAATAAAATCCAAACATCACCTTATCTCAGCCTATAAAATATGAATATTTTTTTCCTTCGTTTTGTCGTATACAACAATATAAATATGAACCTATGAATATAGGTTGTATACTATTGGTCAGATTTTTTTTTTTTTTTTTTTTTTTAAAGATGTAGAGGCCTCTTTGGGCTTTCCTAATTATATAATATTAATCAATATATTCTATTTAAATTTTATGAATGAGATCACGAATGAGCTGCAGGCTCAGACACCACTGATCTGATTACATGTATATAATTGTGATTTAGGCTCTGCGATGATACACTGACACCGGTAGATTGATGCAGAGGTGTTTCCCTCCTGCACTGCACATAATAAACTAATCTGAGGCCTTTCCTTGAAAATTAAATGAAGGCTCGTGTTTATGTGAGCAGTGAAGCCCAATCAATACATCTGAATGGCTAATACCATTAGACAACTTTAACTTGGCACAGATGTATTTGTACTGTTGACAACTAATAAGAAACTACAGACATTTTCTGGGAAAGTTTGACGTAGTTTGCTAATTAAAGACTTTCTACTGCAGATGTTTCACCCAAGTACAAATATTGATCACAGCTCCATGTAATCACTGTATTTAAGGGATCCTTATAAAAAAAAAAAAAAAAATCCAAATAGATTCTTCCAGAAATGAATATTGGCTTAGGTCTATAAACATCTGATCAATTTCAAAGCTGTCAAATTTCAGCCTCCGTTAGATGAGCTTGTGTTTCAGCCAGAGATCTAATAATGCAGCACATTCAGCACATGCAGGTGACTCCAGCTGCTGCTTTAATGTTTAACTCCGCGTGTAAACATTACATATAAAACATTTACTTTAACCAGACGTTTGGCAGGACGCGTTTTCCATCTCGATGCACTCCGTTATCCGGAGCGACTTGAGACAAAAAGCAGCAATAAAACGTCTCGCTCAGGAAATCAGCAGCAGCAGAGAGGACCTGTGATTCTGTTGCTTCACACTTGAGCTGCATGAAAGAATCTCTGCATACATAATTATTGTAGCCGGTTTACAGTCGTTATGTATGCGGGGAGTCAGCTCGAGCTCAACATACAAACTGCACCTGCTTTTTCGACAAACCGGTGTCCACTTGGTGGGTTTGTGTTGCGTTTCGTCAGTGAAACAGTTAACACACAATAAAACAATTTTAAAAATGCATTTTGCTTCCAACCACTGCTGAGTGTCCACACAAGGACCAGTGAAGGTCAGAGCTGTGATCACAGGAGCCACCTGGTGGCTCAGACTACACCAACGACCAGCAGGAAGGGATTTTCATGTAGGCTCAGTTTATTGAAAATAACATTTAAGATTCACTCGTACGCTCCGTTTATGACTAATGAAGAGTTTGATAAATGAGAACTAGACTGCATGTGACTACTTTAATACCGATGAACTTAATTTAAAACTTTTAAATGTTATGGTTATGGAATATTAGCGCTGACCTGCTGGGTTTGGTTGAAAAATCAGCAACAGTGTGTAAATTACAATAGTGACTTTATTGAAGTTGGTTCCTGCAGCTCTACGTGGAGGAGGAGCGACGCTCCAAATGCAGCCCGAAATACAACATTTACATACCAGATATACACACAAACATATCACGCATTCACTTCCGATACCAGATGCTTATCTTCTTCTCCCGCTTGATTTTCTTCTGCAGCTGTAGAGTCCCGTAGAGGAGCGCCTCAGCGGTGGGAGGACAACCTGACGACAGGGAGGCAAAAACACAACAAATCTTAACTCTCCACCTCGTCATTTATCTGTTCATGATGCAACACGGTGACCCGTCTACGATGACGGGCTGAACTACGTCAAGTATCGTGTTACATGCTAACAGCAACTGCGGCAAGACTACAACTTTATCTACTACTGAAGCAATAAACATCACTTATACTGCCCGTGTTTATCTAGAACACAGGTGTTTGGTGTGCTGCTGGTAAGACACGTGTATGCACTGGTGCTGCATTACAGCTGCTGATGACACAGTTAGTAGTACTTCTGCCTAAAATATTTCTGCCACTGTGAAACCTGCATCTACAACTACTTCTTTTCCCCGAATACAAAGAGCGGCTCAAAAAGCTCTGCGACTGCTGCTGGTGCATGTAAACGGAGCACAGAGAAGCTGTAACCTTAACGACCAAGTATATAGTAACTTAGACATTCGCGGGGTTGTGCAGTGACTCGGTCCGATTTATTTATATTCTTTTTTTTTTTTTACCAGGTTAACTTTCTTTTTTTTCTTCATTCAAGCTGGTCCAGCATGCCAAGAAGCAGTTGAAGGACATATTTTTTTTTTGACTGTCAACACAAGAGCTCCACTGGGACGCTCTGAGGCGTCTGAGGGAAAACGTTTTCCGCAACCGACCTGAGCTGTGGCGAGGTGGCACTTCGGTTCTCCAACATAACAGTGCGCCCACTCAAAGCCCATTGAAACGAACAAGTTTCTCGCCCTCAGCAACACGATCGTACCTCCCCACCAGCAGATTTGATTTGGCTCCCTGCTATTTCTTTCTGTTCCTCAGCAATTTGCCTCAAACTTTGACGTTCCGCTCTCTGCTCCAGTTTCAGGCGCGAGGAGAAATCGCAAATGTGCCGAACCGGCGATTACAAAATCATGTGCAACTCGGGTGCCGATGTTGATCAAGCAATGACACTTGGAATAGCTTCTCGCAAAAGGTTACAGCTTCTCTGTTCTCCGTGCACGTCGCGGTGCTGCTCATCGTTCGCGCGCAACGGGAGCCGTCTCTGAACTTTTTAATCCACCTTTGTATTTTCCATCAATAAATTGTGTGCGTGTTTTACCCGCCACAGGGAGCCCAGTGAAGCCTACCTGGAACATAAATGTCCACCGGTACGATTCGGTCGCAGCCTCTGACGACAGCGTAGGAGTAGTGGTAGTAGCCTCCTCCATTAGCGCAGCTGGAAGAGGAAAATGATGAGGACACTTCTGGTGGATAAGACACCTGGGCTGAATGTTTACACCCCCCATCTCTAAATCTGTACACAGATGGCTATAAAACTGGAACACCATGAAACCAATCCTGCATCCGACTTTTGAGACCTAGCTTCACTTCTGACAGCAAGAGTCACAGTTAGACCAACATAAAGGAGGAAATCAGGAGTAAACACAAACCGCTCAGCTGAAAGTTCAGAAACACAGTCGACACGACCATGTGGAGGTTCTGAATGATGGATGCATAATAATACAGAATTGTTACGGTCCAAACCAACGTGTGCTTGACCTTTCGCACTGCAGACGACGGTGTGTCTCTTGACGCGTGATTGCGCTGCCCAGTCCGCTTCCCGGCTGCTCTCTGAAGACTGACTGGAGCTGCAACTCTCCAATCGTCGCTCTAGTTTATACGCAGCGCAGACGTCACTCAGTGCGGCTGTGACTTTTCTTGACACTTTTCTTCTTGTTCGTTTTGTTGATAATCCTGTTTTAGTAATGCGTGTTTTAACTCACTGACACGATGCACTCACTTAACTACCTGGAGATCGTGCCCGGCTCGGTTTACCTTCACACATGCACACGTACATTGTTATTTGAACACGGTTAAGAAGCAGCGGTGCTGCTGATAATGAGTTCAGTTTGAGTCAGGAGTAGAGTTGTGATTTTTTTTTTTTTTTTTACTGTAGTTCACTCAGAAAGTCCTCTTGATTGTATTCTTTCGTGTGGCAGCACCCGCAGCCCCATGTACACGTTGCTTCTTTTGTTTACCTTTTGAAAACCACAAAGCAACAAGCAACCTTGCTAAACCATATCCATCGAGTTTTATGTTGCTTCCTTTTCCCTAGCAGAGCTGGGCTGCAACACGTATAGATTAAAAGATCATCAAGATGCCTGATATAAATCTGGACTACAGGTGTCACAATGTTTTAAAGGACACCAGCTCAAATAAAGCAGAACAAAATCCCATCTTTGTTTCCTCGCTGGTCTTTTGTGATGCAGCGCGGCTCTCATTAGAGACAGCCTAACTCGACACTGCGAGCATTTCACTGCATGCGAGAGTGAAAATAAGTGTGAATGTGAAAACCTATTTGAGTCTTCTCGGCCTGATGATAATCTGACTCAGTGCTCTTTCCTCTCATTACCAAAGATCAGTGAGAACACATCGGTGAAGCAGCAGTTTTAGTCAACGGAGTCCATCTGCACATTATTTTCAGCTCCAACTAATTCGAGTTAATTCATGAGTAAGTTGATGGCAGATCAAAAATAAACTTGTCTGTTGTTGCAGACAAAGATTGTTTGCGTAAGAAGAACCGCGACTCCACTGTACAAGTGTGAAAGTGTTTCTGTGGTCCCAACAACTTCAACAGAGTGATGCATCTTCTGCATAGATGATCACTCTGTGTCAATTTTAGGAGTTTATTTTTTTTAAGTTAAACTTTTCTAAATATAATAAGTAATTTAAGATGAACAGCTTCATAGTTTGAAATCAGGAGCTTGAAATTTTTGATCAAGTCTCTGTATCAGAGCAGCCCAACATTAAAAGGACTCAAATCAGGGCCAAAAAAAACTTGATCAGTACATCCCCTGTTGGAATAAAAAGCTTAGAGGAAATCTGTTCAGGTGTTGACTCACCTTCCCATGGAAATGACATATCTGGGCTCAGGCATCTGGTCATACACCTGTTGGATGGAAGAAGCAGTTATATAACGTCTGACTAACAGCTAATCTGTAGGTTCAGCTGGAGAAAGGCTTCGTGCCAGTCTACCAATCCCCTGTCAGGCTTGTCATAATCCAGCTGGCGTTTACACAGCTATACTGTTCTCAGCGCTTCCATCCTGCAGACAGGAAGGTCTGACAGACAGCACTGACAGTTTTTAACAGGCTGTGCACAAAAACAACATCCTTCCATCATTCTTCCACCATTTCCCAGCCTGGGAATCAGACCTGAAGTGGTCTCTGTGTTTACGCATCATGAAATGAACTGCACAGCCGCCTCAGCTACTATTACATCAGCCCTGTCCCTCCTCTCACCTTCCGCAGAGCTGGAGCCATCTTATTGGTCAGCGTCCCTGCCACGATCATGACGTCAGCCTGTCGGGGACTCGCTCTGAACACGACGCCGAAGCGATCCATGTCGTAACGGGGAGCCGCCATGTGCATCATCTCCACCGCACAGCATGCCAGCCCGAAGGTCATAGGCCACAGAGAGCTCTGAGGAAGAGGCACAGCAGCGATAAGCCAAAATAACACTGAACGGGAGAGATAGAGGTGCTGATGGTTCCGATCCAAAACACATCCTTGTAAATTATTGGTTAAACATCTTGTTCAAACAGTTAAAAAAAAAAAAAAAACAGCTTAGGGTTTGTAGTCCGTGAGATGGAAGTGATCGTTTGTGGAGCTGCTAGCTAATCACGCACAACCGCCTATCAGTCAGTGTTTCAGCCAGAGTCTACTTTGGGACCCATTTTTCATGATTTCATGATTTGTGGGACGTTGACTGTCTTCGTGTGTGTCGAGTTGTCTACATGACTAATGCCTCAATGGTAAGGCCACAACTCTGGTCTGTCCCCGTGTCTTCAAGTTTCCTTTTGTTGCCCTGAAAGCTTAACAAAAACGTAACTCAGTCACACGCGTGTGCGTGCGTGACGATTTGTCAAGACTGCAGAGGGGCAATTTGAGACCCAGATACCGCAGAGATACATTTATAAAAGGCAACACCACCACCCATGTGACATTTCATACCAGCACCTTGACAGTCACACGGGTCAACGGAGTCACGTCACCTGTCGGCAGCTGTATGACTGGATATTAAACGGCCTCATTCACAGGTGGGCTATAAAGAAAAACACTGCGCGCACTACTAAATCTAAACCACACACGTTGGATGTTTTACAGCCTCTCATCCACTCACCCTGCGTGCCCAGTTCACCAGGTCATCCAGCTTGGTGACAACATACTCCCCCTTGCTGCTGGCGACCGCAGCCGGTTTGGCCGCCGCCGCCGTGCTCCTCTCTCTCACTGGCACCACACTGCAACAGAGGGAGGAGGGAGCGCTGCTTTGCCACGTGCACAGTGTTTACTGGGAGTCAATTACAACACAGTCTGCCTCGTAAACTCACCTCGTGCTGGTATTGTCACTTCTAGCACTGCCGAGCAGACTCTTCTGTCGAATAGCAAGAAATGAAATGGGCCTGTCGGATGGAGAGAGAGAGAACTATGGTAAGAATGAAAGATGACGAGCGAAGGAGACTGACGTGATCTTAAGATATCTACAAGTTAAGACAAGCCAGCGGAAAGCAACGGAAAACGGCGACTTCCACAATATGTTAATAATAAGATGTGAAATTTGATTGTTTTGATGCTCTTGCGTGAGACCGACAGATGGATTTCTTTGATTTTTGTCTAAGCCTCCCAAACTTGATGACGCCTTAAAGGATTAACTTGACTGTTCCTCTGAACAGCAGGCAAGCTGAAAGCAAAACAAAAACCAACAGAACACTTTTTCAGCCAGTATATTTTTTTTCATTGCTTATTGTTTCATCTTGGTGAGAGATGAGAAATTAAAAAAAATTAAAAATGTAGAGGATTAAATTTGGGTGGTTAGAAAGGAGTTGATTCTTTTTAGTTACTTCGGATGCCTGAACGAAAAAAGTGCACGGTATCGTAGCAGCTGTAGTCAGCAGAATAAAGTCGGATTAAATATAAAGTCGGATTAAAATGAGTTTCAAAACCAGGAACAGGATTTAAAAAAAAAAAAAAAAGGTTCTTACCTTGTTGAAAAAGAGCCAAACGCGGCCAGACGTGGCGCTGCAAAACAACAGCAAATACACACACACTGAGGAAACTGACAATAATGGAGATAACTTATTAACTAATGAAAGGGCTCACAGAGTGGATCTCGGTGACTCCCTAAAGTCCTGAACTGATTCTCCCGACGACACCGAGACGGTGTCTGCAGGCGAGAACCGTGAACAGGCGGAGTTCGTCACGGGGTTGAACAATCAAGAGCGCAGGTGACGGCGCACCCGGGATATCGACGCATCTCGGTGTAGTTCACGTATAAACAAAGCAAACGAAAGCTTAATAATAATTTTTTTTTTTTAAATAATAATTAAAAACGCCACTGCGAATAGTTAAGTGTGACATTTGTAGCTGCGGTTAGCCGCTATGCTAAGGTCAGCGTGCGCACTCACAAAAAAACAACAACAAAAAAGTTACGAACCAGATTCCCGACACAGGGCCGAACCACTGGCTGGTACAATTCCGTGCACTTATTTTCTAAATACTCTGAATGCCACGCTATTTAAAAAAAATTAAAAATAATTTAAAAAAAAAGCGTATCATTTCAGTCAAAAACATCACTCACCTACTACCGCCGCCATCTTTGGGATTCTGGTGACGTCAGACTGCTTCCGGTGCCCGTGTGAGCGCGAGGGCTGCGGAGGGCGCTGCTGCAAACTCGTTGATCTGAAGTGAATGAGGTCAAACTGTATACGGACATATACCGACCAAATAACGGTGGTTCTTTCGACCTCGAAAGCTTTGGGCTGTGAAAGGTGGTCTGATTATTTTAGAGCTTCACGGGACGTTTAATCTTCCAGTGAAACCGGATCAATTCGGCAGACTTGACATTGACTATAAACCCCGAAAACACAATACTGTACACTTATACAATACACAAAATGTAATACTGAGATTAAAATGCATGTCAATAAAGCCACGCTTAAGAATAAGGAGTCCAAATCCTTCCAAATGTTCTGTTCTCTCAGAAAATCACAACCAGAAACAAAAAAAATGTTTGTTTTTTTAGTTTAAGTGGGTTTTTTTTGTTTTTTTTTTTATTAAGATCTAAATGTCTTTGTAAACCTTTTCCATATTGTCTGGAATAAATGTCTGGTTGGAAAATAATGAGTCAGCTATTTTTGTTTGCTTTCTAAAATATAATCATATTTAGATGATTTTTCTTTTCATTTTCTTTCTTTTCTTAAAATTGTGCGTCTTAAACTCCCAGAAAAAATACATACGCACATATCCATCATTCAAGACTTATCATTTTCATCAATAAAACAGGCTCTTTCATTTCATTTCATTTCATTTATGTTATAACCCTTATCAACTTCAAATCATCTGATTTTCCTTTTGTTGTTTCAATTTGAGTTTAAGACTGGAGTTTGTGGGACAGATCATTAAATCGTAACAGCAGCAGCAGCAGCCTGGCTCTGCTGGTGGAGCTGCATTCAGACGTGTTGTCATTACAAATCCACATATTTATTCGCACACATCAGATTCAAAATTAACCTCACCTGTCACTTGAGGGTGATTTATGAGCCCCTCATTATGAAAAACTCTCTACCTGCTGAAAATAAAGTCACGTGTCCTTCCCTCTCTTCTCTGTCCTAACTGTCAAACTGCTCTGCAATACATAATAAAGTTGTATGTAATGCATTTTCTGGATCAAGGAAGAAAGTGGGACAGGAAGTATTCACATTACACTGTACAGGAGAACCTTGGTTATAGGTTTAAAAGGATAACATTCACATTTACTTTATTTCTGCATCATTGTATGTCCTTCTGGTCACAGCTCGATGCACCACTAACCAAAACATAATAAACTTCTTTCTGATTTAATGTGGTTGGATTTGACCACAGCTAAAATGTTTCTCTCACTGGAACGAGTTGCACATGTAGGAACAACTTGCTAAATGTTTCATCTAAAATAATAATAATAAGATCAGATTTCGCAACTTTATTGGTAAATCAAATGATTAAAATAAAGAAAAAGTTCCAGAGAAACACTGAGGAAAACCTCAGAATGGAAAAAAAATGTCATGAAATTAAATGACAAACTGTAAACATGCAGCGGGGCCTTAAATAATTGTCTTTCAGGTCTCTAGTTTGAGACACTTTGTAAAAAAATGTAAATATTTCTCAGTTTTCTCTTTAGATTTGAACCATTAAACATGATTACTTAGTGGGAACTGCTCTACTTTTGAAATGTTATCTTGGTGTTATATCAATAAAACTGTACACCGGAGTTTATTCAAGACTCGTGCAAGACTTTACTGTAGTTAATTTGGAGAAAAAAACCCTAATAAATCTTAGTGTTTGAGCCTAAAGTGTTTATTTTAACTTAATGAATACCTTTAGTTGATGAGTTGCCTTTAATTATAGTAATCTGAAAAGCTCATTAATCTCCCGTTGACACAAAACTAAGTCCATTTTATGTCTTATTCTGTTTTTGTTTTGGCCTCATTTTGGTGCCGCAAACCGAGCGAGTTCATCTGCAGCAGTGAGGACGCCAGCAGGGTGGAGACGGAGCGCAACGCGGAGAGCATGTTATCATATAATGACAGTCCCGGCCCAGAAAACAAGCTCCGCTGTCTCTCCAGGAATAGCTGCTCCGTCCAGGCGAGAGTAACAACTGGTAAACGAAAAACGGACTGGAAGAGATGAAGAGGCGTTTTTAACAAATGGATTTTATTCTGCCTTTATCATGTACAAACCTTTTGGACAGTTGAAATAATAATAAAGTTTGACAACTGTACAGCTGCTTTGCTCGTGTGTTTTTTTTTTTTTTTTTTTTAAGGTCAAACCAAATTCAGCCACATTTATAGCAGAGCTTTTTAAGTACTTAAGAGTTCAAAACATTAAATATAGGCACTGGAACAGCTTGAAAGGACAAATGTTTTATGACTACAGCATTGTTCAAAGGCGTCCGCAGCCACTAGCAGGCAGGGCTCTTGCATTTCAGATAATAAGCATGAATCCACATAAAAAAGGTTGTGTATAGGAGGAGCAAAAACACAAGTGAAGCCGTCACAGAGTTGGAGGTTATAGTGGCAGCATGTGTGTAGCTGTGCTGAGCTGCAGACCACAGGAATGGCCTATTTTTGGAAAGATCTCCTCCTCTTAAGAGAAGAAAGCGCAGCTCGCCTCCTCACTGAGCGTCCAGGATGTCTGTGGGTAGGATGTCTGGTTTGCCGCTCGGGCTCTGTGATGTGTCCCCTGACCAGGAAGAGGGGGTGACCTGATTATAGAGGACGTCCTGAGAGCCAAAAAGAAGCTGTCTGAGATTGAGGATGTACATGAGGAACAGATTGAGAGCCACCATGGCGATGAGCGGGAAGACGGTCAGGCCGGAGCCGAAGCCTCGCCAGGAGCTGCACGCATTCAGGCTGACCCAGTAAACAAGCCTACGGAGGATCAAGAAAACACCGAAGACCAAATCAGATTGAGTTCATACGTCTATAATAAACACTCGCAGGCTCAGAGATGGGTGGTGGTTACAAGTTGAAGCATCCTCACTTCAGGCAGTCAGGATTATTTTCAGGAAATTATGTTTCATAAAGGCGGTTTAAATGAATTTGTCATGGAGGTTTGTCCCCTCCTCCAGACTAACCTGATCCTGGTCTAGTTAGTTTTTAAGATAAAGCAGAGCTACAATCAACGTGCCGGCCTAAAACAGTGTTCCCTCCCTAAATGTTCCTCTTTACTTTTGCAGCCTGCAGTTCAAGTCCAACTCATCACATTTTGACATGAGCTGTACTTACTGCATCTTTAAGAACGGAGCTATTTCAGTCTGCTCCATAAAAATATAAACTGCATACACTGTAATTACTGTGACCATAATCAAAGTTTTAATATTAGCAATGGATCATATATCAACTGTTTTATTTGAGCGGTCGCTTGAAGTGACAAACCCACAAACACAATGACAGAAAGCAAACAGCTCAAAGGAGTTTTATGGCGTCTTTCAGATCACAGTTTGGATTTTTCCGCTCTTAAGTCACCCATCAGTCCACTAGAGGATACCATCTCAGTGGCATGTATTGCCTCTCTTAGGCATGAAATTGTATGCATGAAGAAGAGGTCATGTGACAAAAGAAAAAAAAAAAGAGATGAAGTTCAAGCAGTTAAGATAGGAGTGGTCAGATGGATAAAACCCAGGAGTGTCACCCAGGAGTCCAGGGTTCGAGTCTGAGAAAGACGTGGATCTCGTCAAAGAATTATTTTTCCAACCTAACCATGTCATTTTTTTTTTGGAGGCTAACCCTAAGACAGGCGAAGCAAATGTAACACTAACACGTCCTACGGTGGGCTGGCGGGTGTACTACGCGCTTCGTTGTGGGAAAAAAAAAAAAAAGCCAAAGATTTATTTTCTCGCTGTGAAATAATTTTTGAATACTCGTGACAATTGGTGACAATTTGCGTCACCAGCAGGTTCATTGTTTCATTTCTTACTATTATCATTATCAAATGAAATATCTCCACATCTACTGGAAGAATTGGCACATTTTTTAACAGACATTTACTGTAAATCAAACAAACAACTTTTTGAGGCCTCATATCTAATTAATGACAGGAATATTTCGAGATGGTCTGCCAGAAAACTAAGAAGGAGCGACTTTAGCCCACGACACCACAGTGACTTGTGGAAGAAATGTATGGACTTTATGGAGCCAACCCTGAGTGGCGTTCGGTGGTATTGCAGTTTAAAGCACTTCCGTGTCTGCGCTCGGAACGACAAAAAAGAGCAGCGACCTGGACCTCAGCTGTACTTTGTGTTTACCACCAAATGTTGGCATGCCGATAATTAGCATTTAGCTCAAATAACTTTTGTGCGTAGCTGCTGACATGACTGTAGACTGTTGTGGCTATAATATTTTTGTATTAAATGTTGCTTCTCTGTGGTTGTGAACGTCACAGTTTTGTCTTTAGGTGTCAAGTTTACTTTATTGTGCATCAGTCAATGCGATCAGTGTTTCAGGTCTGTGTAACAACGTCCTCATTAGCTTTGAGAAGTTTTTTTTTTAATGGTTTTGTCACGGGCCAGTCACCTTTACGAGCCCTCTCCGGTTTGAAATCTCACCTTCCGAAGATGAACATGGCCACCAGTATGGGCACCAACTTCAGCTGGTCTTGAGGCAGCAAAGCGGCCATAACGACGAGGTTGAGGATGTAGAGGACTAACTGTTCCAAGGACGCCGTGACGAACAGCTGCTGAACCGCCCGTCTTCTAGGAAACGACTCCTGCAGATTGAAGGAGCCGGAGCAGAACTGACACGCTGCACCCACGATCATCGCTGCGAGGGATAAAAGAGCAATAATTCAGTTAACATCTTGAATCTCAGCCCTCTTTCCACAAACAACTCTCAACTTTAGGCAAGCGTGTCTGACGGCACACTTTGTTTTTGTAATTTCTTCATCTGAACACAGCAGCTGCCAGCAGAATGGGCCACATGCAAATCCTCCTCACTGCCATCAACTTGACAAAATACGTGGGAGGAAAATGATCTGGACTGGATTTGGTTTGGATGTCTTTGCCACCTGCCCTCTCGTTCCTCGTCACCCAGGTTGGGAAGTGATTAAAATGTTCTGAAACAATTAGGCTACAACCTCGGAGACGAAAGACGTAGCCAACCTCTTATTGTAGTTTCCATTTAAAGCTATGTGAAGGAGAAGGAAATTATGCTTCTCTCCAGAGGCCCCGGGAGACGTCTGCTGCACTGAGGTTGAAAGCGCACGAAATTAAAGGGGACAGGAGACATTGAAACATTCCAAGACGAGGCAGCCAGACAAACCAAATCCTCTCTTAATCTTTATCTTTCATTTGACTTGCTCACACGGCTGTTTTTGAACGTCAGCGTGCAGGTGTTTGAAGCGTACCGAGCAGGATGGGGAACGCGGCCACCACACAGCAGCAGAGGGTGAAAACGATGCGGCTGCTTATGTCGGGGCAGTCGGGGGGTCTGATGGGGACATAGAAATAGAGTGCATAGAGGATCCCGGCCGCACACAGGAGAGAGGCCAGGACTGAGAGGAAAGCGGGAACTCGGCCGCTCTGACAGCATCTACACTGGCAGCAGCGGCAGCAGCAGCGTCCCCGATCCGAAGCCACCTCTGCGGCCTCGCAAGTCTCTGCCCGCTCCTCCGAGTTCCACACAGCCAGCTCCACGCTCTCTGGCGGCGGGCCTATCAGAGGCCGACCCTCGTCCGCTGTGGAGTCCAGATTGGTGGATTCTGGACTCCATCTCGGTGTGTCTGTGCCGTTGGGAATGTCTCCCTGAGAGGCCGGGGTTGGAGGGCTGATGCAGTTTTCCGTGGTGGTGTCCAAATTGTGCGCCGGGATGATCGGACTGGAAAGAGTTTGATCCAGCTCCCCCTCCTTCGTCTGATCTGATCCAGGCTCCACCGGGAGGCTGACGCTGGGCTGCTGGTGGCAGGGAGCAGAACCTGTTCGGATCAGAGCACATTTGAATAAAGAATCCAAAACCAGACACGGAAAGCAATCAACTACAGACTCGAATCATTCAAACTGTTGGAGAGATATGCATGACGCTTCTCTCAAGATTAATTTGGGGATAAATTATCTATTATTATTATCTATTTTACAGTGAAAAAAATCCTATTAAAAATGAGCATCGAGTATTTCCTGCACAGTAAAATCTTGATGGTAGTTTCATCCTTCATAGTTGTCCAAAAACTATTTAAGACCCATAAATGAGCTGCGATAGTGACATGTTTTCTTCCATTAAAATGAAAAAAGGCGCCGCACTTCACCTACAAAATGTGTGTTAATCCTCAGCTGAAAAAAGACCCCAACCAATGGTTTGTCCTGATAGACAGAAGTTTGATCAAAACTAGAGTCCTTTTTTGGAAAATAAAACTTTAAAGATGTGACCTGGTTTTAAAGATGTACAGTCTTCAGAAGGAAACACTTGTTTTTGGTCTTTATGTGGGATTTGTTGACAATAAGAGAAATCACCAGGCAGAAAGTTGATATAACAACGTTACATCTTGAGATCATTAAAATTAATTATTAACTTTATTTCAAGCGTTTGACAGGATCATCAACAAGAGAAAATCCAGAATCAGAAAATGGTTTGAACCGAAATGTAAAAATATCCAGACGCTCTTGTTGCTGCAGATCAACAGAACATCATCCACTAAACACCAGGAGCTGACAGGAACATTTCCACTGAGGAGGGTTACAAACATTCACCCACTTCACATTTTAGATGGAGTCGCCTTCCAGCAGCACTTTAATTGCTTCTCTCACATCTTGAACTTTCTGTCTCGCGTATTCTTCCTCAAAACCTCAAAACTGCAAGAAGAAAACTTTTTATAATGTGAAATTACATGTTAACAACAAACTACGTCTCCTGTTATGAGCTCCTGTAAGTCCCTTTCCTCGAACACAGCTCAAGTTTTTTTTTTTTTTTTAATAATAATCTTTCATCCAAAAGAACGCGTGCGCAATATTTTGCTAAAAAGTGAGGCTCTAAATGATCTTCAAAGCCTGTTTCTCCAGCTAACGGGATGAAAGTTGGCTAAAGTAAACAGTGTTTTTCCCACCACATACTGATTTTATGTCTTCCCCAGCGCTACAAACCACTTCTTAAACCTGTGCAAGGATTTGAAGGCTCTAAAAAAAAAATGTATGCACTGATGGCCTGGATGTTGGTTTCATCCAGAGCTGATGCAGGTAAATCTACACATCTGCTCAACCTTAAAACAAAAACAAAAAAACTCCCTGGGGACTATTTTAAAAAGCTGGAAAGATGTGTGTACTGCTTGTTAACTGTTACTCTGCTTTAATCAGCCTAGACTCCCTTCAGATCCAGCCTGGACTCAAAACTTTTGCTAATTTACTCTGGCCTCCCAAAATTCTGCAGCTCCGACAGGCAGACTGTAAAAAGCAGCGGTAATAACTCACTCCTTGGCTGATGATCAGCCGCTGGTGGCGGTTCCAGCGAACGCTGGGAGCCGGAGACGGAGTGGGAGGACGAGTGCAGCTCCTCCACCGAAGACTCGGGGCTGTCTGACACCGGAGCCAAGGAGATCTGAGTGTCCAGGTCCAGGAAGGGGGAGAAGGAGAGCCGGGCCGGGTCGATGTCCTGGAGCTGGTTGATGATGTCGCTGATGGATTCCTTCATGCTGTCGAGCTCCTTCACGTTCTGCCGGTTCGTGGCCTGAGGCCCCGAGGTGCTCATAGTCACTCAGCCTGAGAGGAGCGAGAAGAGGTCCAGATAAAAACCAGGGCGACGTGAGAGAAATAAAACCGCCTCCATCCTCCAACAGAAGCAAATTAATACTCATCTCGAAGTATCAAAAACAACACAGTGTTTCATCTGTACTTTCTATCAAACGCTGTCGGTTCTTCCCTTGTTTTTCAAGCGTATGGTGTCACTTCAGTGCAGAAAGATGCCACATTAACATAAACCCTGACAGGTTATTTAAGGTCATTAAAAAGGTGAAATACAAGAAGATTAAAATATGGACTTCCCCCTAAAATATAATGAAGCAATGGAGGAGGAGAGGACAAATCCATATTTCAAAATGTTTGTTTGCTTCTTTTTTTTTTCTGGAATTTATAACTTTGATTTTGCAAGTTGTTGTCTCTTTTATGATCCTCTTTGCCATTTTCCTCCACCTGTAAAGCACTTTTATAGCGTCTCTTTTAAAAGTTTGTTTGCGATGACGAGGACATCCCTGACCTTCGAACTTAGGGAAGCAGAAGTGAAGCTTCATGTGGATTGAGGTCACACTGATTACAATTTGTGAGGAAATGGGCTTTTTTTTGGGAATAAAGGAAATCAATGTTCTGAGTTTATGCACGTGGTTCTACAATAATCCCCTCTGACAGGATGTTAAAGTTTATCTTCCCCTGCGAGGTCACACTGTCTCAGTAGGTTTGAAATGTGTTTTCTCTGGTCTTTTCCTGTAGACCGACTGCACCTTTACAGTCCAGAAACAGGCTGGTACACCTTTAAAACCCGGTGTCCTAAAGATCCTGCACGCGTAAAGATTTGATGACGCAGTCAGGACACTGAAGTTGTGTCTTTTTCTGTAGATTTTATATTCTACAATTAAAAGATGATTCACGAAGGGTATTTTTAAGGCTGCGAATAAATTAAATTTGACGATGAATCAGGCCGATAAAATATGAAGCGCAGCAAAAGTCAGGTGGTGTTCTGCTGACAGAGCACCTTTCATACCTGTTTTTTACCTTAAAAAAAAAAAGGTTATAATAGTGAGAATAGTTCAACATTTTTGAAAACAAAAACAACTCTCCAATCTATCTGTTAAATATGACATAATAGCAAACAGTCAGTTAGTCTCCCTCTGTTTCTAGTCTTTATGCTAAACTAAGACAAGCTTAACTTAACTCTCCAGTTTCCTACTGCAGAATGAATGGAAGCAATATTCTAATTTCAGAAAGAAACAAGCAAATAAACCAAAGTATCAAACAATGTTTTGGCAAATATTGCTCGCTCTGTCAGCATTAAATATTTTTTGGGTTTTGATACTAAACGATCAGATTTTTATTTGTATTTAATATGATTAATTGTAAAGAATATGCAAAAACAAGGAACCTAATGTAGGCTAATTCAACAAATCTGACAGGGACCACAATGCATAATGAGTAGCCTACTTTTCCTTAATTCTGCTGCCATTTGTTACCTTTATTTTGCTTTTACTCAAGTAAATGATCGGAATATTTTTTTAAACTACTTTCTATATAAGAGTTTTTCGGTCCCAAAAACGAGTAAAAATGCACTTACTGAATAGAGCAAAAATACCACCAATCCTGCGCTTTTCTCGGACTGTCCGTGTTAGATCAGTTTCAAATGCTTCGTTACATCTGCAGATTGAATTTGGATCATTTTCTTCTGGATTTTTTTTTTTTTTCTGGCGCACATCCAACTGTGGCGCAGAGTCGACACGCAAAACTCCGCGGAGACGATCTCTCCAAACAAATGCGGGTTTTACCTTGTATAGAGCGCAATTAGTTGCCGTCGGGCTTGGAGGTCGGTTGGGGAGGGGGGGGGGGGTGGATAAATCTCGGTGGTTATCGGAGCTGGAATGGATGGTAGAAAAGCGCGTAGGGGAAGAGAAGAGAGGGAGGGGGGGGGTGCAACGTGCCTTTTTACTCCCCGTTGAAAAATAACTTTGGCCCCCGCTGCTGAGCAACTCTCAAACACAAACTATACAATTCCCTCCTCCACAAAGCAAGGGAACTCTGGTCCCGTCTGGTTTGGTGTCGGGGGCTGCAGGAAATACCTCATTTACTGATAAATAAATCAAATGAGGCCAAAACGCGCCCGACCCGCGTGAAGCTGCGCGTAAAGGACACACGAGTCATTCAGAAATCTTCTATTTACTGATCATTCAGCAGCAATTAACTGTTTATATTTCACAGACAAACGTGACGTGATATGGCTCCCCCCCCCCCCCCCAAAAAAAAAATGCCTGGCTAAGGGTTTTATTGAATTAGAAACATGACTCGGTATAAATGAACTTACTTTAGTCGGAGGCTGCAGAGTATTTTTGGTGAGTTTACTCTCTTCTTCTCCTTCTCTGCCTTTCTTCCCTCCCCCTCCGTTTGCTTTTTGTCTTCCAGGATCCTGAACTTCTGAATCAAATTTCAGCTCGGACAAAATACTAGGCTTTTCCTCCGCCCACACACGTTTTTTTTTTTTTTTTTTTTCCTCTTCGTTTTTTTTCTTCTTCTTCCGAGGTACCATGTCAAACACCATATGGAGCAAATAAAGCCAGAGCAGCAGCAGCAGCAGCAGGAGGAGGAGGAGGAGAGGAGGAAGAGGAGGAGGAGGAGGAGGAGGAGGAGGAGAGGGCAGCACTTACTTTCAGTTTACCTTCAGATTCAACATCAACAGTCACATCCATCACAAACACAAGTTTATCTAAACAGGACAGGAAACATTTACACCGAGACTAAACTCCTGCAAAAGATGTGTGTACTGCTGCAGAACTATTTGAATTATTACTCATATATCATTGCCACCTTATACACAGGAGATTTTATTGTGCTTATGTACTCACTGATGATTTCTATTAAATCCAGATCAATCGTTTATATACGTGTACAGAGAGGTGATATCATTTCACGATATCATGATTGTTCATCTAAAACAACCAATAAGACAGATATGGTGTTTCATGCAGTTGGTTTTATTTCATGGGTTTCTAATATTCCTACAGCGCCCTGTCTCGTTTTGTTTGTGGTGTAATTGTTCCAGGAGTTCAGTCAATTTGTTTCAGTTATTCATGAAGCACAAATGCAGAACATTTAATGAGGTGTAATTGTTTCCTCACCTGCCTCCTGACTGCAGATGGTAATTAAAGCTAAATCTGGAACAAAGCAGCAATCTCTTTTTGAAATGAACCTATTTTGTTCGTGGTCCCTGATATAGATTTAATAAACTGTTCAAATGTAAGGCTTTCCTGCTTGTGTGTGTTTGATGTCCCTGTAAAGGGAACACGTACGACTTTTTATTTAAATAGCTTGCGATCTTCATAAAGATCAATTAAATGTGAAAATAACCTTTAGTCTCAGCCAAATTGTGTTTAAGACATTTCTGTTATCCCTATATGAATCATAAATCTGTTCAATACAGTTCTACAGTTTTGTTTTTCATTTTTATAATCAAATACAATTTGTGAGAAAAAAAAAAAACTGGAACTGTTCCCTTCTTCATTTGTTTTTGTGGAATCAGAAGTGTCACACAAGTTTGGACCTCAGTCAACATGATGCAACATTCCCGCATGAATACACGGTTGACTTGTACTCTACCTGAGAGATTCCACCATTTTCTATGTCATTATTCTTTTCCACTTGCTCTTGTGAAACCATCTCTCTTTCCTGCTGCACAGGAAGTGATGAGGTTTGTTTTAGCACTGCTGTAACACTTCTGATAATCGGCTGCAAACCCAGAGAAGGTGTCAATAATTAAAAGGAGGAAAACGTGACAAATACCCGACTGAAGTGTCCCAACTCTGAAGAAAAACATCGGTGGAGTTGGGTGTCCAAAGGGTTCAGGGGTTAATGGTCAAACATTCTGGACGTGAAATCAGATGTTTCATATTTGTATTTTGAAAATATCCCTGAAGTAAAAGCGAGATGGATATTCATATTTTTACAGCCACAAAGAAGGAAAACTATTACAAAACGCTGCTCAGAGGGAATCCTCCCACCACGATATGATGAGCTCCATTTAGGCCATTATGGAAAAAAAAAAAAAAAAAAAATCCTTTAAAAGAAGGGAGGTATATACGCTCACAAAAAGTGGGATTTTAAGTATAGCAAAATTATTTTTTGAAGTTTTCCTGGCTTTTCTTGTCCAAGACCACCCACATCTGCTCTGCATCCAAAAAAAACAGGAAGGTTCATTTTTACAATGTCATGACTTTCACAGCGAGGTTCATTCTGCAGCATCACTGATGACACTAAAAGCCTCCTCGGAGAAATCTGCATCCATCCAGAGCGACGATAATGTCAAAACGTTCACAGCAATGACAGATGTAGTATGAAATCCAACGTCACAGAGCTGAAGCCATTTAAACACGGTCTGCTGAAGTAAAGCCAATATAACCGACACGAGTTATATTTTCCTCCTTTATTATTAGGGTCATTTATTTGCATAAAAAAAAAAAAAAACTGTGAAAATATACAGATATAACAGAAGTTGATTAGCAATATAATCAATAAATTAAAAAAAAAATTATGACTATAAACAACATGTGACATTTTGTCTTGTAAATATATACACAGACTGGACAGCAGTTTATTGCTTGTGGAATGAGTCTTGGAGAAAACGTTTTTTTTTTTTTTTTGGTGATGAACGACCAGCAGCACGTTTGAAATACCGATCTGAAGTCCCGTAAAGGCGTCACTCCCGGACGTCTTTACGGAGGAGGGCGAGCAGGTCCACCGCAAGACTGGCAGTCTGCAGGTTAGCTAGTTCCAACTGGATTGTGCTTTTTTAAGCCAAAGCAAAAAAAAAAGAAAGCAAACACGAGCTATGAAAGTCACGTAAAGTACTTAAAGCGAGGGGTGGGGGTGGGGTGTGTGTGTGTGTGTGTGTGTGTGGGGGGGGGGGGGGTCCAGTCAGTCCTCCGACAGCAGCCGGTGGAAGTGATCCTTCCTCTTCTTCAGCACCTCCTGAAAATCCTCCTGAAAAAACACAGCGGGAGATATTCAGGCCCGACCGTGAGACCGGGGGTGGGGGTGGGGAGGGTGGGGGGGGGGGATAGCAGGCAGATGCTGCTGTAGATAACCGGCCTTTTTCATTCACATCCGACTGCGGGAAAAAACTCAAACAATCCACCGGCCGCTCCGTGAAACCGACACACGAATGAATCTTCAGCACTTCAGGACTCCCAACAGTGTGAAGCTCCAGGAGACACGTCCCACAGATTCATGGATCAATACATATATTGTCTTCTGATCGGGAGTCCCACAGCTCAACTCAAAGAGTGTTTTCTAATAATCACCGATACGATGTCAGAGTTGTCTTTCTCTCAGATTTAAAACATTTGTAGGGCAACAAACAATTATTTTCTCCCGGCTTGTGTATTAAGAGATATATCAGTCGATGAATTGGAGACAGTCAACTCAAATTTTGATAATCGGATCATCATTTCAGTTATTTGTCTTTAATAAAAAAATACTGAACATTTGCGGATTCTGGTTTGAGCGTTCGATGCATTTCTTTGTTGCGTGTCCTGTTAATGGAATATCTTTGTGGTGTTGGTCTGTTGGTTGCATGAAATAAACATGTGAAAACATGTTAAGAGACAAAATGATTAATCCGAGATATAATAAGATCCCACTGATCAATAATGACAATTATCATTAGTTGTAGCCGCACGACATATATCAGACAAGACCGGGTTAGAAGCGAGCGCATGTCCGAACCACGTAACAAACACGACTGGGATTTTAATTTGAAACCGATACAGGAAGTTGGAGAATTCGTCCGACCGCCCAGTGACAGACATTGTTTTTACAGGCCCGACACCGTTGTAGAGGTCCAGTCAGAAACTGAAAAATGCCCATCAACCATGTCCTCAAACACGTGATGATGTCATAATATGTCTTGTTTATTCTGGTAAAAAATAAAATGAATAAAAAAGTCCCATTAATTATCATTAAAAAAATATATATATATATATATAAATGCCACACATTTTTGCAGGAACCATCACATGGACGAGAGTTTTGTTTGAAACCTATTAACTAATGATTGTTCAAAAACACTGATGCCAATAATTTACTTATCAATAATTCAATACTTGTTGCAGCTCTAAATGTCTGCTTGTGTCCCTGCATGGAAATCACTGGAATCGGTTTTAATTATGATAACAGTAGTCAAATCTGATGTTCATTATGCCTCAATATAACTTGTACTAAATTGTATGTTTAAAAAAAAAAAAAAAAAAAAGTAACAGTCATGCTGTCCCTTCAGCTCACTGTACTGCAGCACTTCTGCACATTTTGCTTCTAATAATCAATAACTTCACTCACAGCCCCAGTTCTGAATTCCCACACGAGTTGGCATCAAAAGAAGATCATGGTAACGGTTAATAATCTCACACTCGGCCGACGGTCTTCTTTTAGTTTGTGAAATTTAAACCTGCGGTAACGGGTTGTGCGGCCACTAGGTGGCAGCAAAATCAAGTCATGAACACGACGCCGACACGCCATCACCGTTTGATTTGATATAATGAACTTGTTAAGTCAACTCAATCACACATCCAGCTGCTATGGGGGCAACATTATCTTTCACTTAAAGTTGTATTTGTGTCCACCGGACCAATGCACGTTGAATAATTCACTCTTAAGATCCGTTCTGTCCGCGTGCTCCACTGTGCGCGTTGGTAATTGTGTCTGCTGTTCGGCGCTCAGCAGGTAGGGTATTTTTCTCTGTAAACAGTTTCCTGCTGCGGCTGAAAACGCCGATATGAGAGCAGCGAGTGAAAACTGAAGTGGGTCAGTTGAATAATGAGATAAAACTCAACATTAAACTGTCCGGCTGAGGGCAGCTGCAGATCTAAGCCGCAATCACCTGCATCTTGGTCAACCGTACTGTCATTTGAAGCAGTGTCACTCTAAAAAATATCAATCTTGGCCGCTTTTATGGTGAGTTTTAGTAAAACGAAAAGGGGAAAATATGAATAGCTGCTCATACCGGAGGGGGGGGGGGGGGGGGACACAACAACCAAAACATCTGTAAAACAAAGGTGTGATAAAGACAGAAGACGTGATGCAGACTTACAGCTGCAGACAGTTTCTCCATGTAGGGGATGAGCTTCTGCAGTTCTCGGTCCTGAGACTCTCCGTTCCAGCTCTTGATAGGAATCATGTTCATCAGCTGCAAAAACACCAGAAACGTGATGAACTGCGCAGCTGAAGATAAAACCGCAGTCCGAGAAGTAGGAAAACACCTCAAAAGGCACAGTACTGAGAGGAGTAGATGACGGGTAGATGGAGTTGTTGGTTTTTAGTCTTCTGACGGGATTCGCTCATAATTCTACACTCGCAAAATGTCATCAGCCTACTCCGTCAACAAACAATGGAAATGATACGTTATATTTTCACCCCGCTGTGATCCAAGGCACCCTCTAAAACGCATCGTGGGCCCCAAAGGCGTCGCTTGAAAACAGCCTCCTAAAAGCGGAGGTGTTTCTGAAAACGTGACAGAACTGTCAGCGTCCACTAAAACCGATACCAAACGGTCAATACTAAATACTAAATCAATACTAAAACGGAAGCTGTGGTATTTTGCTGACCGACGGCGTAGCTTCACACTCGGGTGTGTTGCGCCGTCGGCAGCCACGGATGGCAAATAAAGTCCGACGACATCATTTAAAACGTGCTCACGTCGTATCCCGTCTTTAAAAAAAAAAATTAAAATAAAACAAGGGCGCACGCAAGCCGAGGATGCCGTCGATCTCGCGGGGTTAAACTCGGCTCCGGAGAACTTACATGGTAGGGATACGTGTGGGGTGCGTTGTCAAGGACCACCGTCTTGGAGAAATCCCTCCCGATGATGCTCAGGTCTTTGATGTAGTGGCCGAGGACGCAGGCACAGTCGTCCTGATACAGCCGGTGTCTGCGGGGACGGGAGGGGAGCGGTGGAGGGGGAGGGAGAGAGGGGAATCAGCCACGTGGGAAAACTCACCACCTGCATCACTCACGAGCCGAGGCCGATGAGCCCGGTCAAACGAAAGACTTCATGAAACGTACCGGAACAGCTTTCTCTGCGGGTCCAGGATGTCCAGGATCTTCTCGCCGTATTCCTTCTTTGCACACGTGTAAACAAACAGCTGGAACGGAACACAAGACGGCAGCGGGAAGTCAACACGGACCGGAGACGTCACCAATCGGGGGCTTACCGATCCGTTATACGACCGGCCCGGTGCGTGCGGAGGCGGCTGGGCCCGTTTGGAAAGCTTGGTGACGAGTTTTGACTTCACAGAAAAGATTTTAAACTTGTCGAGCGCGGACGGCAGTTTGTCTAAAATACCACGGCGCTTAACGAACAACCGAACAATTTGATTTCTTTAATTTACTCATTTGTGAACACGCACCTCGTAGATTTTTGACATGGCCTGCAGAAACTCCTTCACGTGTGGTCGCAGGATCACGTACACCTGTTGACAACAGAGAGGAGGACAAAACAAATGAGCGAGTCAATACAGTTTCCATTGAATAATCCAGATGTTCTGTCAAACAGGTACTTTTTTTTTTTTTTTAACCATATATATGACTTATTCTGTAGCAGGTAGTCAACTAAAAATGTGCTTTTTCAAAGTCTCAGCAGTCAGAGTGGGCAAACTGCACAATAATAAAACTCATTTACTTTTAGTAGTTTACTTAGGAGCTGAATGGAGAACCCATTTTCTAAAACTAGTGTTTCCATTTTAGGATGCCAGAGAGAATAATAATAATAATAATTTTTTAAAAAAATTAATAATCACTTTACAGATATGTTACAGCTTCAAAATGCTTTCCAGCAGTCTGTCAATCCAGGTATGTTTGAGGTGCGCATGAATGAGCCACAACGGAATTCTCAAAACGGCCTCGAGCTGCAAGATAAACTGATCAGCAGGCCGTAGTTTCACTAACTTTAAAGCAAAAAAAATACAAAAAATGATTATTAGTTGCAGCCATCAAAACAGCTTCTGCAAAACTCAAACGTGCACAATTTAAAAGTTCCTATTTTCACAAACATGCTGAACCTAAACCTCAAGTCGCCGATTCATTCAAACCGATCAAATGAAATAAAACGACATCACGGCGCAGATGCCGAGTGGCAAGCGCAGCTCGTCACCTTGTACCAATGGTCCTGGAAAGCGGTGTGGAAGGTGAACTCTGCGTCCTCGATCACGTTCAGAGAGCCGAACATCAGGGTCTCCTCCTGGAGGCGCACGCAGCAAACAACCCGGGTTACACTCTTCCCGCCCCTCTCCGAACGGCACAGAGACGTTACGAATTCACGTGCCGCGTCGAGATGTTCATTCGTCTGCAGTAAATGAGGGGGATTCGACTCACCAGGTCGACCACCAGCGTGGCCTCCGGGGTGCTCCTGGTCTTGGGGGGAATGTCTCGGAGACAGGGTCGGGAATACTGAGACTGCGACGGGATGTTCTTGATGAAAGTAAGTCTGAAAACAAAAAAGACAACGAAGCCCTCAGAACTGAAATAATAACAGCAGTCTTTCGCAATGAATCAAGACTATAAGCGGAGATATTTTCTGCACCTGCCCGGTGTGTGTGTGTGTGTGTGTGTGTGTGTTTCTGTTGTGTGTGTGTGTGAGCTGGTGGGTTTCGTTGCTAGCGTTGCAGTTTGATCTCCGGCTAGAGCTGCCTGAAGGTTTAACAAAATATTTCACTTTCATTTTGCGAAAGCCAACTTTTAAGTTATCAAATCTAAAATGTGTGCTCACTGCGCATTTGAACTGGAGTTCTGCTGGAATTTTTTTTGTCTTTTTTTTCCCCCAGGATCAACATCACGTGACTAAAGTGAAATGTCGAAAAGTTTTTTTATTTGTCAATTGCATCATAACAGTAGGTTTGCAGATCCCATGTGAACTGATGTTCTGCCGCTCCTAATGTCGGGGGTTGAGTGTACAATAACGGCAGAAGGCTCCGTCTCCGATAGAAATGCTCACGGGTTGAAGACTTCGTCGTCCTCGTCTCCAGCCAGAAGGTCAACGGAGCCAAAATCAAACACGCCTTGTTCCGGGCTCATCAACACGTTGTCCCCAGTTCCTGCACACTTCAAATCTGGAGCGAGACAAATAAATACACCAGCTGTAAGCAACGAGGGTCTGAGTGACCGGGGGACCTGAATACTTGTGTACGGTCACTCGACGAGACCCCCGACGGTTCCCTTTCCTCCGCGCCGCGCAGATTTGTTCAGCGGAACAGGCCTGCTGGACGGACGAGAGGAAACGAGACACGTAAATCCAGTCAAAGTTTGACTTGTTTTTTTTTTTTTTAAATGACGGGAAGCTCCGAGGATTTATTTAGTGCGACATGACAAAGTGTAATGAACTAAATATCAAAAGAATGACATTGCTAAATGAAGCCCATTTAAAAAAATTAAAAAAATAAAAAAAAATTCCATAAGTGACCACAACATGGACGTAACTGGAGCACCAACCACAACACAAGAGGCTCATTTACAATGTTTATGACTTTTCGGAGGGCCGCGGTAATAACTCGTAATGCATCCGATACAAAATGGTGATACCTTTAAATGGTGAAATAAATACCAACTGGCAGCACGCCACATTAATCCTCAGCTCGAGCCTGCCGCTTCAATGTGACGCACCGAGGGGGGGGGGGGGGGGGATTTATTTCCAGCAGCGACAAAAGCCGCCGGTACATTTATCCTGCGGTTGGCGAGAGAGTTTCCTCCACCAGCCACTTTCGTCACGAGGAGACAAAAGGAGCGTCGGGCGGGACGGCCGGGGGTGTCCCCCAAAAGGAGGCCAAGCCTGGTATTGATGAAAACGGCGGTAACCCGTACTCACTCTCTTTGCTGGGCGTGAGGAAACGCATGATGGGCGAGTAGATGTTTCTGGCCGTCGCGTTACGAGGAGACACCGGGTCGATCTCCGACAGGATGCGCTGGTGTCGCACGACGGGCCTGAGTGGCGTCTTAAAGGCCAAATCTAGAAGATGGCTCGGAAAATAGGACACAAGAGCGGAGCGGCGTATGAATTTCACACTCCGGGAAACAACGTGGCAAAACAGATACGAGCTTCCTGGGATGTAACAAAGTGTTAGAAAAATTACTCCTAGAGGCTTTGGTTCAAAATCAAACAGATCGGACATTTCATTTTGCAAGGAGGAGCAAATACATGCCACCCTCAAAAGAGAGGTGTCTCCTGCATTGCTCCCAGATCTCCTCCTTGGTAAGCTGACAGTCACCCCCCCCACCCCCCCCCCCACCCCATTCCCTTTGTATCTGCTTTCGTATGGTAATACTGAGTTGGGTGTAGGTCAACAGTCACTGAGTCAATCAGATGTGGAAAGTAAAACAAAAAGGAATCACTTGCAAATAAGAGAGAGAACAAAAGAGACTTTTCGGAGCCTTCTTTACAAGAGACTTTCCGGAGCCACGATGCAAACAAGAGGAAGAGACAAATCTCTCTCTCCCCGCCTCCCCCCCAATCACAAAGGGATTTGTGATCCTGTCGCAGAGCGAAATCTACCGATGGCGACAGAATACCCGATTCTCTGTCCTCGACGGCGATGGCCCTCTTCCTCGCCCGGCCGCGAGGCAGCTGTCGCCTCGTCATGGTGGGAACTTCATCGTCCGAGTCGCTATCCGAGGCCTCCTCAACCTGCACGGTAGAACAGATTGAAAACTAAAATTAAAGTATCGCTGCGTTCAGTCTGGAGGAACGGACGTTTGAAGATCCATTCCCAGTTGAGATTTACAAAACCCAGTGTCACAATACTTTGGGGAGGATTTCTCACTTGATATCCATCTTTACACAGAAAACCTTCATACGTCCTCTAAAGCCTTCTTGTTGTTGTTGTTTTTTTTTTTTAATGTGATCACAACATATAGTTAAAAATAAACTCTCTGGGGGAACTGTCTCTACGTGACCGGACAACATTTCTTTGGCACTTCAGTAAGGTAGGTAGGTGTGATGTGATTTATTGGTCAATTAAGCGATTATTCAAATGCTAATTTCACACATTAAGACAAAAGGCTTCACTGTGATGAAGAAGAACAAGTTCCACGGTTCAAATGTCTCTGCAGAGGAAAAGCACCACAATACTGTTGGTTGTCAACAAGATGTCTACAGGTTGCGGAGTTTAAGCAGCACAATGACTTCAAAGGTTCTGTAGTCGAATGTTGAACGTGAAAGAGATAGTTCACTTTGCCCAGGATCATTTTCTCCTCTAAAACAAACACAAAATGAAGCCCAAAAAAAGATGACACTTTAACATGCAGTGGTTTCAGTCACTTTCAACAACAACAGCTGATGTTAGCAGCTGGACTTGCTCGGTTTTCTCTGTTGTACGTCGAAGATCATCAGGTTTCGGGGCAGCATTTTCACCGCCCTCAGACATTTCAAATACTCAAAGCTAGAAAAAAATGAGTTTATGGCTTAAATGAATGAACAAGAGTTGCCCTTTGGCTTGTGGGGAGCTTTGGGACTGTGGTCGGTAGTTATTTGATATAAAACTATGCATTTTGACACAACGTTGGATTGCTATCATGACAATATTTATTTAAAATGCGTCCCGCAAATATCCCCCCCTCATTATTTTTTTTTTGGTCTGTATTTTTAAAAAGGAAGAAAAAAAAAAAAAAAAAAAAAAACCTCTTTTTAATCTGGATTTTTAATCTGGAGTGCTGTTTATCACCTTGATTGTAAAGTCTTCATTTATATTTTTCTCCCAGGTGTGCTGTCTGCTCTTGCTCTAAACGTGAAGCACTTTGGGCTGCATCCTTGTATGAAAGGTGTTATATAAATTAGTGTGAGTTGATTTAAAAAAATAAATAATAATAAATTTAAAAAAAAAAAATGCACTGTCCGCCAGAGAAGTAATAATCCCCCCCAATCACTGGTCAAACTGAGTTGATAGTGAAGGGCTGTGAAAGCGGCTTTGGGTGCTGCAGGTAAGTGTTAAAATATGATTATTTATAATGAAAATAACACGCTGAAGCATCCAAAATGAGCGTGAGGTTGAGTCCTCAGCTTTCTACAGCAGCGTAAACAAAAGCTGAACGATCGGTTGCATATTTTGGTGTTATTTTTTAGTGCACCTTATGTCTTTCAAACCCCTTTCACATTATTAAATAAATAAATAACCAACCTAGCCACGAATCGTTGTTGAAACACGACAGAAAATGTGAGTGGAGCCCAGAGGCGGCGAGCCGCTGCTGCTCCCCAACACGCCACCAGCCGACGTTACGACACTTTACGACAAGTTACGACACTTTACGACAATTCCAAACTCGCCGAACCAAACGGCCGGCTAACTAGCTTAGCATCACAACACCCGAGACTATTCCGTACACTACCGGGTCCGTTAACGAGCACGGCGTTTACTGTCGAGAAAGCACCACGCTACCGACCGGGGGCGGGAGGAGGGAGAGAGAGGGAGGAGGGAGGTGGGGGGGACAACGGCAGCAAACAACGGGGTTTACCTTGTGTGGAAGCGGCCTTTCGGTCACCGAAACCGACAGGCGCGCTCGTTTCGGCGTCGCTTTGTCGGACCGTCGCCGTCTGGTCGTCGGCGTCTCCGAACACGCCGTCAAGGTCTTCTGAGACCTCAGTCTCATTTTTCTTCTTTATGCGGTAGTTTGTAATCATCTACACGTAAACACTTCCCGCTGTAATGGAGGTGATCGACACTTCTTCCTCCTCCTCCTCCTCCTCCTCCTCCAGCTGGTTTAGCTGGTTTAGCTCCGCCCCGCTCATCCGCCGCGTCTTCCTCGAATCAATGAGTGTTTAAATCTGCCGGGGTGCGATAGGTTCATGACAGCGGACGCTCTTATTGGGCGGTGCTTCAGAAAACTCCAGCGTTAAACGGGAGGCGCCAGTCACGTTGTAAAAGAGGAGGGGGGGGGGGGGGGGGCAACATCTGGATCGACACAGAAACCTCGTTTAAATACAGCAGTGTTTTTTTGTTGTTGTTTTTTTTTTTAATTAGTTTAGTTTTATTTATTTGTCCACATAATAAAACAGAAAAGTACACTGAAGGAGCCAGATAGATTTTAAAAGGGCCAAACATTTTATATAAAGAGATTACACCTCAACAACCGTGGAGGGATTACTGAGCAGGCCCCGGGGCCCCCCCCCCAAAGTGTCAGGGGGGCCCCTAAATCAAAACCCCTGTCTGAAGGAACTGTTTATCTTATTTATTTACTTATTTAAACCAGCCAACAGTCTAATATGTACAATGATCTTAACTTTGTCAAATTAGATTTCTCTGTGACAATAATAAATGAATATCCATATGATAAATCACTGACAGGGGTATAAAAGAAAAAAACAATAAAAGAATTTCCCCTTGGGGATTAATAAAGTGTCTATCTGTAACATTTATAAAGATTTTGTTGTTTTAAGTATATTTTTGAATGCAGGACTTTTACTCTCGTGATCAGCTGATCGCGCCGAGCAGGCCTCCACTGCTGCTGCCCCCGGAGCGAGGCCTGAAATCCAGGACGAACTTCGGAGAAGACGTCGGGGTTGCAGAGCTGGAGCTCAGCTGAAGGCGAAGAGGAGGAAATATAAACCATCGGTACCGGCGATCTTAATGGGGAACGTATTATTTGCCGAGGGAGTTCTCGTCCGCCATTGTCATCGCTGTGTACGTTCCCCCATCAGCTGACGCAGAGGCAGCAGTGGACACCATCCACTCCACTGTGTCCAAACTGCAGACGAAGCATCCCGGTGTATTTTTGGCAGTTACTGGAGACTTTAACCAGTCTGGATAAAGCTCTGCCAACTTTGCACCAGTATGTGAACTGCCCCACCCGGAACAATAAAACCCTGGACCTACTGTATGCTAATGCCATGGATGCATACGGTGCTACTGCCCTGACGGTGGTCGACTTCAGGAGGAAGACGACGGCTCCACAACCGCTGAGAGTTCTGGGAGAGGAGGTGGACACGGTGGAGGAGGACAAGTACCTGGGTGTGTCCATCGACAACAGACTGAACTGGAAGACCAACATCAACGCTGTCCACAAGAAGGGGATGAGTCGACTCTTTTTCTTGAGGAAACTTCGATCCTTCAATGTGTGCAGCGAGATGCTGGAGATGTTCTACCATCTGTTGTGGCCAGTGCTTTGTACCTCGCTGTGGTCTGCTGGGGGAGCAGCGTTGGAGCCGGAGACACCAACAGACTTAACAAACTGGTTAAGAAGGCCGGCTCCATCATCGGCTGCAAACTGGACAGCCTGGAAAAGGTGGTGGAGAGGAGGACGCTGAACAAACTGTTATCCATATTGGATAATCCTGTCCACCCTCTCCACCACCTGCTGCAGGGACAGAGGAGGACGTTCTCCAAAAGACTCGTCCAGCTCCGCTGTCACAAGGACAGATACAGGAGATCATTCCTGCCGACCGCAATAAGACTGGACAATAACTCACCTCTGGCAAAATCCATCACAGTACAATAACACTGTTGACTGTGTTTGTTTGTTTAAATATATATATATATATAAAAAAATATATATATATATATATATACACACAGTACTGTATATACTGTGCATTTTTATATTTAATATTTTTTACTGTTATTTTATTGATTTCCTGTATCTATAAATGCTGCTGTAGCGAAAAAAAAATTCCCCTTGGGGATTAATAAAGTACCTACCTACCTACTTCATGATGCAGTATTACTAAGCTACTTTTACTTAATTAAAGGATTTGCATAATTAAATCCCCCACTATCTTCCATTAACGATACACTAATATACAAAATACTCCTGAGATTGGAACACGTACATCTATCCCTCCCTTACTTTTGGCAATTGTAAGTACTTTAAAAGTTTTCGTGTGAAATGAAATTGCACCTGGTCATGTCTTGTCCGTAGATGCTTCTGGTTGTTTGAGTTAACAAGGTAAATCTGGGATAAAATAACTGATTAGTGACTGTACTGACCAACGGGCTGCCTAATCTGAGAATACAGGTTATTAAATAACCTCCAACACTCTGTTGACATTTAAGAAAGGTGATATTTTTTATTAATTTCAGATTCAAAATAAAAGTATTCACACAAACACATACTGAGTAAATAGGCAAGAATAACTCTTCATCCTTCAAAAAAAAAAAAGAAAAGAAAACAATAAACAGTTGCATTGCCCGCTGCCACTTCACCGTTGCCATGGTTACCGGGAAACATCCCATTCATCAAAAATGTAATCATTTATAGAAAAGAAAAAAAAAAAAGGAGGAATATAGCACACATTAATAGAGCAGACTGAAAGAGTTGAAAACAGACTTGCCGTATTGACAGTGGTACAAGAAGCAGTACTCGTAGTAGTACTAGTAGTAGTTAGCTGTTGTGCTGGAGGTTCCCTGTTGTTGGTGCTCAAATAAACGAAACAGCAGAAGTGTTACGAACGTGTAATGACAACAAAGGGGAACAGACACGGAGGGAGAACATATCTCAAGTGTTTGAAATGAACCTCCTAACCAGAAGGACAAGACATCCGCTGAGATCATAAAACAAACGGGCCCGACTTTGTAGAGTCAGAAAACAGCGTTCATCTCTGACCCGGCTTGTCGAAGTTGATCTCGGACCCCGGTGCTCGCCCCTTCGTGCCCTCTTCCTGCTAAACTGTAACTTGAGCCCTCACTGGGTTAAATGCATCGAACTGGAGGTAGAGGTAGATTTTCCTGAGAAGTTGTAAGAGACGAGAGACAGAGCCTTGTTTCCGTTCTGAAGATACTCGAAGACAAGTGAAGCTCACACGCTCGCGCGCGCACACACACACACACACACACGCGCGCACACATTACATGCTTCCCTAAAATAATCACATTATTATCATTATTATCGCTGTATTCATAAATCTGCTCTAGAAGTAATCTCTGTGTGTCGGGGGGGTTGCTACAGCATGCCCCCCCGCCCCCCCCCCCCCCCAAAAAAAAAAAAAAAAAAAAAAAAGAATATAAGCATGTTATAATCCATAGCCCTAAAAAGCCATATTTCTGAAATAGTCTAATTGAATGAATTTTAGTAATACAGGTTAATTGATACAATTGTCACAGCAGAAGGCACCTGGTCATTTTGTCATCATCACTTCCCCTGTCCACATGATAGGAGGTCAAGTCAGTGGTGAAATCCAGTCAAAAGCCCACATGCACCTTAACCCGTAACTGCGGACCAGGTCAAATTTTAACGAGTGGGAATAAAAGCAGCAATGGTTCAAGGTAAAATACTGTAGTTTTGATGTTGTTACGTTAAAAGGTTTGCCAATCAAAATAGACTCTCAGGGTTTGTGCTGATATTATTACATTATCAGGAAATTAAACTCCAATACAAACACAATGCGGTAAATTGAGCGCGCGAGGAAAATGATATTCGGCTTGGTCATTGTTCCAATCTGTACAGCTGCATAAAACAAGCTGACTTTTGAAATCAATCCAAGCTTTGAACTGCATTACCACACAACAAAGATGCAACTCTGACGCAGAAATAAAGCCAAAGTCTTGTGCGAGCATTGTCTAATCGAACGACGAAAACCACCCGCAGGCTCTATGAGTGGAAGCGCCTACAGACACGCAGCCTTCAGAAATAATATAGAAACCGGTCTGAAGCACAATCTGCTTTTTTTTTTTTTTTTTTTTTTTAAACTCGGTGCGACTTAAAATATGAGGAATCAGCTCCCTCCGATGTGGAGGACCCAATTGACCACAGCTCCAGAGAAAGAGGCAGGTTTGATTGATCGGTATGCTGATTGTGTTTCTTCTTTCTGGGTGAATTTGAATGCCTTACTGTCTCTGCGAGTCTGGTTTTAATGGGAGTCTTAGTGTTGCATGATGATCATCTGAATGCCGATTTAAAGGCTTTTACACCCCCAACAACGCTAAAACTCTGGAAACACCGGAAGGAAATTAAGATAGAAACGCTGAAAGTTTGGATTTTCTCTGACGTAAACCGAATCTTTGAAGACGTTAAAACCCTTTTGCGTTTCCAAATCGGGAAAACTGAGCCGATTGGGCGTCGTAACAAAACCTTCCACTGAGGGGAGCTCTTACCACAGACGCCGAGGCTTCGGCCGGTTCCTCAACTATGACCTCCCTGATTCCCCTAGTTTACCCAACTCGGTTATTTGATCAAAGGCGAGAGAGTCACATTTGAGCAGATATCTGATTGTCTGCTGTCACTGCAATCTCTTTCATAGTCTTCGTGAAACCGGCGTCATTTTTGATCCAGTTTCCCTGCATGAACACGGCCGCCTTTGAAGAAATCTGCCAAAGCTTTCGTCTTTGAGGTAGAAACGGGGCTTGATTGTGGTTGAAGGGATGTCAGTGTTCGGGAGGTATACAGTGTTGTCCTAACTTCTCCTGATTGTCGCCACCACGCAATTAAAAACATGCCCAACATCCCTTAAAAAAATGCAGCCATGCACACACACATGCACACGCACGCACACACACACACACACACACACACACACACACACACACAGAGAGAGAGAAAGAGAGCTGCAGTACCGCCACTGTTCAAATGCAAATATCCCTCCGGACCGATCAATAGATACAAGATAAACATGGATCCATTGAAGGGGGGGGGGTGCAGGTGCTTGAATGTTGCCTCGGGGAGGCCAAAAGGTCAGGGGGGAGGGGTCAAATCTAAAAAAGATCAGGATTGATTGAATTTAGCCTCCTCCAGGATCCCCTTCCCCCCACAAACCGATGCTTTCAACTGCAGCGCGCCTCTTGATTGTCAGCCATTACCAGCAGCGGTGACATCTGCTACTCATAGAGAGGACATGAAGAGAGACATACCGAGCTTTCCGTGAGCCGTCACACCGGCTAAAACGAGCTAAAACCTACTTCCCCGTCAAAATATCTGTTGTCGGCCAACGCAGAGGAAACGAGGAGGAAGGGACATGCGAGAGAGCCTTTGAAATGTAAATGCGTTTCAAGGAGACATCCTTTCCTCTGGGTGTGTTTGTCACAGCTGGAGCCCCTAAGTGTACCTACAGATCAGCACAGCATGCATACGACACCGTTCCTGTCCGGGGGGGGGGGGGGGCAGGCCGCTCTTCAGAAAAACCAACAACACATTTGGTCAAAACTAAGTGAAGACCAAAATCTGACTTTCTGACATCTTGCATACCCACAGACATTATGAATCCGGAAAAAAAACAACAACAGGATGGGAAAAATAACAAAAGGTAGAAATCCGACTACAACAACGACACTCTGGGTCACTGGCTGGCGAGGGAGCCTCAGCTGAAGCTAATTTACACGTTCCTGTTTCCTGAATTTAGTAAATGATCCTTGATGCTCGGAAATCTTAGTAATCGAGCTTGCCAAACCGAATAAATAATACAAAATCTTATATCATAATGGAGGAAAAAAAAAATGAAACACCAGATACAACAGTCTAAATGCTAACTAGCTTTCCATCTCAGTAGCCTCTGATTCTAGTTAAAGTCATAACTATCTTTAAATCACACTTTCATAATATATTTAGTTAAAGAATAATTTCTCAAACATTTTATCTGTAGATACTGCGTTTTCCCTTTTGATTGTCCAAACATAGAGCGTATTATCAGTATGTAAATGTTTCTTTTCTTTTCTTTTTTTTTAAGCTTTACGTAAGGTCCTTTAGCTGCTTCACGTTCAAATTTCATTTTGAATAAACTTGCTCTTCAGCACCAGTAAGCTGGGTTTGAGATTAAACTCAACCAGAGATCCTATTCTGCTTCCGAAGAACCTTCGATTCTGACACATCTTTTGAAATCCAACTCGCGCTCCACTTTTCTTTTCTCTCTACGCGCTGTTAATACAAGTTCAGTTGCCTGCGAGGTCTCTCTCTATTTCACTAAACTTGAAAGAACAGCATTGGGACGATTGCATGCACCTTCGTTGAGTATGAAGAGTACTTTTCAACTCTGACCAGTGTTTGTGTAGCAGCTGGTGGTGATTTTCCACCGAGAGGCGAATCCAGAATCAAAGCCACGACAGCCGTCTGGTGATATTTGACTGGAACAGTAAAAAAAAAAAAAAAAAAAAACTGATTAGACGGAGGTACAGCTCGCTCTCTGGTCATCTCACGCTGTGTTAAGGCCTCAGAACACAACCCACGTACAAAGCTTGATTTACTTCCTAAAGTCAGTAGGAACGAGGCTGCTTTGCGCAGCGGTGGGTAACAATCTTTAACAGCCTAGGGTCCACAGATGTAACATAAGGTTGAAGTTCAAAAAGCTGAATGATTGATCCACTTCAAAATGCAGAAAACACAACTGCTCGCGAAGTGACGTCGTATGTCCCCGTGTGGCACGTTCAACTTTTTAGAAATCTAACTCGAGAGTTTGTACAAACACCAAGACACAAAGCGAACGCGGAGATGAACCGCTCGGCTCTCGTTAACAGAAGCTCCAAGTAAGCAACAGCTGAACAGTCCGAGGATCACAAGTCCTTCTGTGTTATATCCTAGACGGGTGGCGAGCTCGTCTCAAGTAGACCCTGTCCACGTCGCAGCACAGGATAAGAAGCACTTGGATTAGAAGAAGCACTAAGTCATGCAAAACACAAAGCTGAAACAAAAAAAATAATAGCATCTGTAATCTATAATACAAAAAAAAAAAAAAAAAACAACACGATGTCAGATATGAGCTGAAATACCTGTCGGGTTTCCTTCTGAAGCCCAGGTAGTATCTCCTGACACCTGATTGTCCAGGTGAGTGTCCTACCAATAATAGAGATTTCGTGGACACTCAACTGCTGTGAATTTAAGACAGGAAATCACTTGGTTCTGAACGGCGAAGGGCTTTTATCTACAAATACATGCATGCATTTGACCTTAAGACAATCACTCCATAAGAAGGCCAAGTTAGAAAGAAGATTAAAAACGGCTCTGACGGCAGAGAAAGAGGCGGGAAAGCACTGCTCTGTCAAGTGTAATAAAAGATTACGGGATATTGTACAAAGCGATGAGACACCTGAGAAAAATTGTGAAAACTTAAGTTATTCCCATGAAGCCAGAACCCTAAACAAGAACAGGAACAGTCGGCGTGGACGCCGCCGAGACTCCGAGCGTCCGGCGTGTTGAAGTGCAGCGAGGTGAAAGAATTCATTTTACCACCTGCACAACTGACCTTACTCCTACAAGCAGCCATTTTGAACACTAAGCTTGACAAACTACCTGCAAATTTGGGCATAAATATGACTTGAACTGGGCTTATGTCAACAACAAACAGCTGAGGATTGTAGATCTGAATTAACCAGCTCTCTCAGGAAGGACAACTGCAATACCTGTAACAGCCATGTCGCACTGTAATTAACTACAACCTAGAGGATGGTAGCAATTAATAATGAACCAACTATATTACAAAGTGAATAAAAAGACCCATTCAGATCCTTCACATTTGTATTTCACAAAGCTGTGTGTAGCTCGTTACACAACCGGAGCGCAGAGCTGCACTGGACTTGTTCTTCCTCTTATCCAAAATGGCTGCCATGTGAATAAGGTTAAAAGGTTTTACACAAAATGAGGTCACGACGGTACATTGTTATATGCCCTGAAGAAACAACACATACCTTTAAAGCTTTTCTGATTAAAAATAGAGGATATTCATATTTCTTTCTCTTTTTTTTTTTTATATAGAATTCTAAATATAGATTTTTTTTTTCCTGCAGCGAGAGAATTGTTAAAGATTTAAATGATAAAACACGATAAAGAGAATAACAATAATGATGATAATGACAATGAAAAGTTAAAATAAAATTTTAAAAACTCTCTCCCCTAGAGGATAAAACATCATTGTCAGTCAGTAGCTGTGTTTGTGCATTACCCTTCCTAGTTATTACCTTCTCTTTTATTACATTTATGCAGAAATAAATAATTCACAGGTTGTGCATACGTTTTTGTTTAGCATATACTGGCTCTCAGTTGGGAAGTTTCTTTTTTTTTTTTCCTTTCCTAAATCGTTTTGGCGATGAAGAACAAAAGAGGTGAGTTTGTGAGAGAAAACCTGAGATAGTGTACTTCAAGTGAACTGAGTTTCAGTTTGTGTCTTTCTGTACTGTTGATGGTTCTTCTCTTTGTTTTTGGCATAGATGATATAGAAAATGAGGTTGCTTTTTGGCTTTAGTTAGCGTGGTAATTAAAAAAAACAAAAACAAAAACAAAGAGGAAAGGCTGGGAGTTTGTTAAGACAATGGGTTGCTGGAAGTTGAGGTAGGTGTGTTCTGATGCTGCTGCTGAGGAGCGACGCGACTGCTGGCAGCCTTGTTGGAGACGGACGACGCAGAAGCACCAGAGGAGGCCGACCCTGCTGCTGCCTGAGCAAAAAGAACGCCTGGACAGACAAAGATACGGGAAATCAAAACAAATGAAAGGAGCATCCGTTTAATTTCATCTCTATTTTGAGGCCGATATACTCAGTTGATGAAAAGACCAACAGCACTGTTTGTATTAAGCACGCAGCTGGAGCCATGAGACGATTAGCCTAGCTTAACAGGCACAGTGGCGTCAACCAAACCTGGCAACGTTACCGCGAGAAGTCACAGCAGCTGGTTGTTGTTCGCCAAGAAATACAAAACCCCCCAAATTTGAGCATTTCAGAAAAATGTTGAACTTTTCCTGTTTAAATATTGAATTAAATATGTTGATAAAGAAGAATGTGATAAGCTGGACTTCCTGTGCCTTATGAAAGTGCTACTCACCAGCGTACACCACTCCATTAAGCTCCACTGACATGCTGATGCTGCTCGTGCCGTTGGTGGTGAGGTTCAGAGCCGAGTCTTGCCTGCCATCTGTCAGGAAGACAACAGTTTTCATCTTTTTTTTTCTTTCTTTTTTTTCACTTGTTTTTGCACCTTCCTTAAACCAAATGAGAAAACGTATTTCACAATTTCTCAGCTAAAGCAACATTGTATGTGAATTTCTCAAAAAAGTCCAACAGAACATTTCCGTGAAGTCCCTTTTATTATCACTTACTGAGAAACAGTTTGCATGCTCCATCAGATAGAGAGCAACCAAGACAAACGCTGCTATAAGATCAAAGTCTGTTTGCAGGAGGGAATCCCCACACAGACAATATACAGTGTTTTATGCATGCACGCATGCATACATGCTGAATCTATAGGCTAAACAGATCAACCACTAGATCTGCTGTGGGTTACTTTCTCACTGTTGGCTGCTGTGGTTTGAGGTAAAAAAAAAAAAATTAAAAAAAAAAAGATGAGAATGAATAGAAATACGAACTATCGATGTGTGAAATCTAGATCACACACATGACACTAAAATTCAAAATGAAAAATGTTGCCCACAGCCACTGTGATGTACCTTAATGTGATTAAGATTCGTAGTGATCCAAAATAATGAAAAAAAAAAAAAAAAAAAAAAAAAGGAATCTAATTGGATCTTAAGCGAAGGACAGCTGAGCTGAACGAGGTTTGGAATGATTTTACATTTAGAGCAGGTTAAGATATTCTGGTCTGAGATGCAGGTAAATCTATGAAAGAGCTTCTAGCTTCTTTGTGCTGATTGATTGTTTTAATTTTGAAAACATGAATATGGATTTCCAAATTCTTTAAGGCAGCATCCGATAGTCTCTTCTATTATCCATTTACCTTGAGGCAGTGGCATTCATCACCCCGGGTTACATTTTAATTTTCTCTCGGGTGTTTGCATATATTGATGTCTGTTGAACCAAATGATCCTGTTCCTATCTGCTGCAACCTGTCACTCTAAAATGTAAGAAAGTGAATACTTCCATCAAAGATCAATACTAATTAAAAATTACGATAATCAGATTTTTATCCAGACTGGGGAGTTAGTATTGATTTGGAAATAACAGTTTAATTTCACGAGTGACAAAATCTGTTTTTCCGCCTCACAAACCTCAAACGTTTGAGCGCTCGAGACTCAGCAGATGCAAAAAAGCTCGTTCACAATTTCTTCTCATGTTGGTTAGATAAAGGAGGAATTTCCTCCCCTGGCAGGGCAACGGATGGGAAAACCTAAAAAATAATGCCTGACTGGTTGTTTTGTTCCTCTCACGTTAGCTGAACATGTCAGAAACCCCACAGTGTGATCGGTACCTTGGTTGTTGATGCGGATGTTCATGGGTATCTGAGCGGTCATGGCCAGCAAGTTGTGTTGCAGCGCTCTCTGTAGCAGTCGGTGGTGTTCCTCGGCCGGCAGCGCCATCTTCTTCTCTGGCGGCTCACCGGCCTCCAGTCTGTCCCTCAGCTGCTCCAGAGCTGCCACCTGAGCCGCCATCGCTGCCTGGGCTGCTGCTGCCTGCACAGTAGCCACCGAGTGACCCGCCAAGGCCCCCACTGGCAATCGAGGGAGTCCGATCCCCAGCAGCCCCTGGCCTCCCTCCTCTTCTGGTCGGACAGCACAGAGAGGGAGACGCGGGGAGGTTAAAGTCTGGCAAACTCGTATACAACCAAATATGATGCGTTATCCAGCCGAGATGTAAAACAAACGGTTAAACCGTGGTCTGAGAAGCACAGCATGGGACAACAGGGACGACCACAAATTTGAATTGGCTGCCATCTCTTAAATTTGACAGATGAAGATTGGAGTTTCTTCTCAAAAAAATAGCCTTCGTCGGACCTGATTCTTGCACTAAATGTACTTCTTAGCAGATCAAGGTTCTGCATTGGAGCTCTATTTGAACCTTCGCTGTGATTTATTCACAGAGGAAGTATCTATTTTTATGTTAAGTATTCACCTCAAATGATGCGCATAAATTTGAATGATTTCTAAGCCTTTGTCAAGACAAACCCATCAACTTACTGTGTTTGTCATTTTGATTAAAATTCTTTGAATATTTTAGATTTGATGTGAATATCACGGCCACATTCATGTGTGTTAATCAAAGATGAAATGAGTCAATAACCGCTGAAAACTATTCCCACTTTGAAATCAGTTCCAACAAAACCTCCCTGCAGGAGTTTACTGCATTTGAACCGAGAACAGCATGATGAACAAATCTCACCTTTCTTGATCTTCTGGATGGGGGTGAGCGAGGCCCCGTTGGTGCCCATGGTCAGGCCCATACTGGGCGTGGGGAGCTTTGGCGAGGACAGCATGGTGGGTGTCCCATTGGGTGAGTAGGTGAAGAGGGAGCTGCCGAAGCTCTGTCGTCGTCCTTCCCGTCGATTACTGTCGATGGCTGCCTGAAGCTCGTTGGGGTTGCTCAGACCCCTCTTATCACATTCATACGGGTACAGGTACTTCATGTATCTGAAATCGACACAGTTTGTGTATCTAAATAAACACTTCTTGATATAAAAACATCCTGTGCTGAGTGTATTAGAAGTTCAGCCGACAGCTGAAAATATCAAAAACGTATACAAATTGTAAACCTCCTTCCTGTAAGAAGAGATGAAGAAGAAATGAAGAAGAGGTCTGATCTTAAGCTAACTAGGAGGGAGAACGTCCTGCGATCTGAACCAATGAAAGAAATGATTTCGACACATAAGGGTTGTTCTGTAAAACAAGATGGTTGTAGACATTTGATAGCCAGCAGTGCCACACATTGTCCCACACAGAGAACAAAAGCATTAGAGCTACCTTCAGCTATAAAAACTTGAATTGTGTTGATCACTATGGTTACCGGATCTGTCCAATGAACAAGTTCCATGTAGCTTTTGTAATAGCAACCAGTGCGGATGCAAACAAACTAAAAACAAGAATCTAACAAAGAAATATTGTATCTATAATTCAAACCAAACCAAAGCAACAGAGGGTGTGATCATGACGGTCGGTGTGTGTGTGTGTGTGTGTGTGTGTGTGTGTGTGTGTGTGTGTGTGTGTGTGTGTGTGTGTGTGTGTGTGTGTGTGTGTGTGTGTGTGTGTGTGTGTGTGTGTGTGTGTGTTGTGTGTGTGTACTGACTGTGTCCGGAGGGTGAAGGCTGCACTGGTGATTGAGGTAGGCAAGTTGAGTCCTTTGGTGATCTCCCTCCACAGTTTCTTGTTGATGACCTCCACCAGGCCGCCCTTCTCGGTCACCAGCCTGTAGAGCATGTACAGATCCAGGACCTGCTTGGCCATGATGGGAATACGATTCACCGGAGTTCCTGTAACAACACACACACACACACACACACACACACACACACACACACACACACACACACACACACACACACACACACACACACACACAGGGGACAGGTCAAGAGACAAAAAAAATACAATACACACAACAGGTGTTATATCTCTCCAACAATTAAATGGCTGTACACTGTCGCACTCGTGACATCAGATATTCAACTGTTCTTGAACCATTTCCTGCTCGTTTCTTTAGTTTTTGACATTTTAAGAAAAGAGCGCACTTCAGGCCACCATGTCGTTTACTCTTAAAAATGAACAACAAGCTGATTTAACTATTTTTTTATCAACGAACCACAGCGGATCAGATTGATGGTGCTGACATGTAATGACATTCAACATCATCCGAAACAAGGCTGATGCAGTTGCTTCGTTCACACCAAGAAAACTGTCTTTGTCTTCCAATGGACAAAAAAAGTTGGAGAATGGTAAAGTTTGAGAAAGCACACATGGCAAAAAGGAAACTAGTGTGACCTTCAGTGGAAGAATTGATCAAAATTCAGAGATTTGACTCATTTAAACTCATTTATGGGTTGTTGAAAGAAACCTTTCAATTGAGGAAGAGAGAGCTGAAAACTTCTGGATAATAATACATAGTACATCTGATGGCTATTTTAACTTTTCTTCATGAAACTTTAATAATTTTGGTCAGTAGAGGAAAATATTTAGAGTGTTTGACTAACACAAATGAGCATTTGGCTGTTTTCTGGTCTTAAACTGGAGAACACGAGTGCAAATGATTTATGATACACAATAATATAATGTTTGTATTGATGATCAATGTACTGATTTGTCCCAGCAAGGATACTCAAAGCCTTTATTAATCTGTTTATCATCATATCGCAACAATACGTGATTCTAAATAAAGCACTAAACAATAAAGCAGAGTCCCACCTTCAACGTCCTTATTTTTCATATTAAGGTCACTTATCAGTGTGGCCTACAGATGGCGCTCTCAGATATTCAGAGAAGACTTGGCAGACCCACCCAATAGCAGTGGCTCTGACACTGTAAACATCTAGTACTGCTTTTTCAGTTGTGAGCACATGTCTGCTGTCTCCCATGCTGGCCGTTGGCTCGCTGATCTGATTAGATCAGCCGGGAGGCAAGCCGTGAAACCAGCAACGCTTCCAGAGATGAATCCTCTTGAATAGCCAGTTTGGCTCCCGGCTGATCAGTTTGGCTTTTGTGTACCCAACATGAGCAAATACAAACAATCCACAATTTCCAATGAAGTTTCTAGATGAGAGAAATGCGTAGCGTGGGGGGGAGGGGGGGTATTATAAATGTTGGCACGGCCATGAGGATGGGAAGGTAAACCAATCCATCCCCGGGCATTGATACAACGTGTACCTTCTCGTTATAGCCTGGGAACGACGAGGGGTTGTGTGACCATAAAGTAATCATCTCTGAAATGAATAAAGACCCCACCCATGTGAGTGAAAGATGAGTAGATGGTGCTGTGTCATATGTCAGAGAGAGATGGGGGTGGGTGATCATCCTCTCTTTATCCAACTATTCGGAGCTGCCTATGACACAGGCTGAAGATAAAGAGCGGAGATATAATAGAGCACGGTAAGAATTTGAATGGATAGGGTGCACTTTAATGAGTGCGATCGAATGTGATACACTGCGGCAGTGTTTAGGGTCTCAAAAACATGCGCAGTGACATACCTCTTTTTTGCATGAAGCTGAAGAGGTCATCCAGGAACTCCTTTCTCTTTGGGTCTCCATCCAGTTCATACAGCTGTGGAGAGGAAGAGGAGGGAGACAAGATGAATTTGCAGGAATCTTTTGTATAAATCAGGGAGCAACAAACATTTGTAAAAACAACATAGTAATACTGAGACCAGGGTGTTCTGCTATCACAACATCAAATATCAATACACAAAGATGCATCGACCACCGAATTGAAAATAATCTCGCTGTTGCTGCGACAACCAGTGCCGCAACGCGCGAGAGTAAGATCACTACATTTTCTAAACAAAACAAAATCTGGTCATTCAGCTTCTGATCATAAGAAAAGATGACGGAGAGAAAAATAGAGGAACGCTGTGGAGCGGTGAAGGTTTGATGAGAACCTGATGTGGGTCCAGCTGCTAGCGGGGCCCGGGGCTCCGGAAAGTTCAGTGAAAGTTAGCAGTAAAAGTGAGGCGCCCACTCAGGGGAGTACAGTGAGGCCATTGAGCTTGTGGTTGTTTTTTTTCAGCCTAGTTTGCCAGTGCGAGAATGAAATCGTGTCTTTCTATTCACACTTATTGCCAACATTTACTTCCTCGTATGTGAGCAAGCAGCAGTTCAGTTTCAGGATCTTCAGTTGGGTTCACACGTCTATCAACAAGCCTATATCAAACATAAGAGTATCAAAAACTGCACATCAAACAGTGCCTTAGTGAGGTCATGCAGTTTCATAACGTGTTATTGAAAATAGAAGGCTGTGAAACACAATGTACAACTAAGCACTACCAAACAAAACCACCGAAAACAGAACCAATGCAGCGTATTGTTACTACACAGCAATCATAACAGCCCACAGCCAGCAACAAAGCCACTACTTACCGTCATGCGACACACTCCAGTGTAGAGCGCTTGATATCACATCAGCAAATCACTCAACTCGGCACAAAACGGATGCAAATAGCAAGCAGGAGGAATATCTTTTTTGTTTTTGTGCGATATTAAACTGCATCTGTTCGGAGTTTTGAAAATACAACCAATAACTCTAACGTCACAAAAAAAGGAATAAGGAGACAGGGATGTTATCAGTACCACAAACCAGATAAAATGTATACCACTGGATACACATGCTTACAGTGTCTCACAGACTAAATAAAAACACCATAAGAGTGAATTAGAAAAATTGTGACGACCTTTTTCCCCATTATTTTCCATTGTTTCATCCAGCGAGCAGTTAACCAAATGATTCAGATATTAAGGAAATATAATCGATAGTTGCACTCCGATATACAAAAGCTGGTAATATTCAGTTTACTGTAATATGAAGACTTTTCATTGTTATCCCGTAAGCCGTGTTTCCATGACATCAAATTTTCAATTAACACTCCTAAGTGTTAAAACCCATTCGAGGAGTCCAGTGATAGAAAATAGCCCGTCGTTTGCACACTGAATCTGATTCAGTCTTACTAACCAACTAACTGCGAAGCTACTCTGCCACCGTATTAACACTGAAAGTGAGCAAAAGGCCTTTAGCGACCAGAAACTGCAGTTTGGTTGTGAAAAATGTCGGCTTTTTCTTTCGGCACCCGCTCAGAGAAAACACAAATGATGGGCTCGTCACACGGTGGCGACAGAAGTGGGCCGCTACCACTAACAGACTGTCCTTCACTGTGGCATTCAGCCATCATTAGTGACGCCAAGCTGCCATAGGATCTCATTATCTCGTTGGCAGTGGGAGAGCAGAGGGGCGGGGGCTCTCGGGGTGAAGAGGTTTGAGGTGGATGCTGCGGTGGGGGATGCCAGCTAATGTACCGCCTGCTGGAAGCAAGGGGGAGTTTTAATTACAGGATGCATGCATTTCGTGAAGTGCCGCGCCATAAATCTTAGAAATTACCCCCTCCCCGGCTCCCATCCCCCTCGTGTTGCTTTATTTGCTCTCTATGCCTCTCTCGCTCTCTCTGCCCTAATCAGACCAATAAATATTTCCCTGGTGGTGTGGTGGGAGCACTCAGGTCACCACTGCCTCCACTCCTCAACGTAGCAGGATCCCGGAAATCTCTAAAATAAATGGTAGGATTCTTTTATGTACACAATACATAACAAAAAAAAACAAAAACAAAAAAAATGGGGAGGGCTTCAGCGGAGTTTTTCGTGAGATGATTGTTCCTTCACGGCCGTTTAAAAGATGTCTATCTGCAGAGTTTTGGTGTCGAGAGGCAGCGGGCTGGTTACTTTCACTGTTCACTTTCACCCTGAAACGACTGGAGGAACTGACAGTTTACAGAGAAGTGTGAACTGTGTTAATGAAGTGTAATATATAAATAGTAAAGCATAAGAAGTCTTACTAATGCATATCCAGTTTCAGGTGTCATTCGGTGTTCTCCGTTAACAGACGTGGGCTCACTATCCTGATTTGTATCAGCGAACATTTGACACATATATTTCTATTCTTGACGTTTGCCTGTGAATATCCAAGATCCAGTGATCACATTATCAAGTAATGCGACTCAGCATATTTAAGTTTTTTCAAGGATAATAATTTGTCCTGGTTTCTATGAGCAGTACAATTTTTAACCTATATAGCCAAATATAAGTCACTGTGTCATTATATGGACTATTGGTGTGCACGAGTCATTGATTATGTTCACAGGAGCTCCAATACTCTTTAACTAATCCTAACAGCTGACCCTTCAAATAAGAAACTGGCTTTTCAATATCATGTTTGAACTACTGTAACTGGAATAAGATTATAATAAAGAGCAATAATAAATTAATGATGAAGGTTTAATCAAATCGTTGAAGTCCTTTTTATACTTTAAATCACGTGTGTGTGTCAGATTTTACTGTAACTCGCAGCTCATAGCAGGATTCATGCAACAATCACAGTGCTGAATGCTCATCCATCTAAATGTGCTCAGGTGAACAGCTGTAAAAAGAACTGCTGGAAGCACAGTATTTATGACAAAATGGTCATGAGGGTAGATAATCTATGTTAGCACTATATTGGCAGAAAGGCTGGGAGTGAAGTCAAACATAAACTGGTGCTTTAACAAGCTGATGAGGCTGCAGCAGGTAAAGAACTATTCTTGCTAGGAAAATCAAACGATTTATGAAAATGTAAGAAAAACTGCACTACACTGTGTTTGTCCAGCTGCTGCACATTTCCACATCACTCCTCATACAATACGTCATTTTAAACACGTCAACCTGCGGTTGTTAATGGAGCTCCATTGTGGAGAGAAACAGATGCAAACAGTTGCGGGTCTGGTGTTTTAGTCCTGAGCAGCTACTGCAGAGGTGACATCATTAGATGGGGACACCTGATTGACAGAAGGCAGCCAATCAGGACCCTGTCCAAACGGCAAGACCACTGCCTCTGGGTTGGTGGGACCCCCGGATCAGCCGTACGGAAGCGCTACTCTGCTGTGATTGGTTGTTTCACTATCAGGCAACTGATGACACTCTGGGCATTCAGAAGGTCTCGCGGCAGCTGTATTGTTTGTGAAACTGCTTTGCTGCTGACGGGTAGTTTTGATTTTACACTCCTGATTCGAACATGAATGGTTACCGCAGGTCTATGTGCCTACCTAAAAGAAAACTGCAGGCAACTAAGTGCATTAATAGGGTTAATAGACATTTAATATACTATAAGACAATTATGAGACAGCAGCATTTATTTTCAGCGATGATTTTTTTTAAACAAGAAAACTAATGAATCAGCTGCTTTATAGACAGACAAAATTATATCATGAATCATGTTTACTTTCTCATCCACTCCTTCAATAAAAGAGTCAAACTTTGTCAGGTTTGACCATCTTTGACTTCTTTTGTTTAATACTGGGTGGACAAGAGTGTCTTGTTTGACACTTTTACGCACAAAGTGCGTTAAATTGTCTGTCGCCTCACAACGTAAAAAACAATCACAGCAAAGCGCCCGCATCTGATCCAATCTAGAACCAACCCTGCCTCTGTTGCATCTGTTTTTCACTCCACTTTATCGTCTTTCCATTTGTCCCCCGACTTCTATCAGCTTCCTTCTCGCTCTGTTTGCGTCTTGTCCTTTCTTAGCTCCATGTATACAACCCTTGTGTACATTATGACCACCTCCCCCACCCCTGCCACTACCATGCACCCTCCCCCTTACATGCAGACTTTATCAGGCTGAGGAGGGTGTGGTTGTTTTAGGCTTATATAGGTTTCCACTTCTATAGTATGTGTGCTGGGGTAGGGGCCCCTCCTGGATTAAAGCTATGCTACTCAGATAAACACCAAGGAACTAGATAAACCACTCGAAACTGGGCCAACTGGTAACGCAGGGTTCACGCCCCTTGTCCAAATCCTGTGGAGCAAAATAACTTAAAACTGCAGCGCTTACTAGAACGTGATTTATTTTTCTGTTCTTTTAAACTTTACTTCACAAAACACCAGAAGGTTTTTAAGCTCTTCAAAACAAGTATCATAAATTATAAAATTGTGTGATGAGTTGGAATAGATCTATTTGTAGTAGTAAACTTACAATTATCACTAAATCTGTTGAGTGTTGTTGTCGGGGCAAAAGGTGACAGTGGAAAGTTAACCAAATGCTGTCTGGTTAAGTGCTTAAGTATGACGATATCAGACTTCATAAACCCAGGTGAACAGGTATTTAATGTTTGACTGTTGTGTGATAGTTTTCCACCCCGGCTGTATGTAGGTCAGCGACAGCCTGTCTGCAGATAAATTATAAACAGGCCTTAGACACAAAAAACAAAGTGGTTTTATACTGCAAATAATCAGGAACCAAAGAGCAGCCGACAAAGTGGTGGTGGTGGTGGTGGTGGAGGAGAACGCTGTAGACACAGAGTGGATGTTTTGTGTGTGTGTGTGTGTGTGTGTGTGTGTGTGTGTGTGTGTGTGTGTTTGGGAGTTGGGGGTGGGGCAGCTCGAAACTGTTAATGAAAATGGCAGTCAGTTGTGCTGGCACACAAGTGTCACATAGCACATAATAGAGGCTTTGCAATTGAAAACCAAAACTGAGAGAAGACTGGGGTATCGACTACATGTTCCCTTACAACTGCCAATTACCTTGTTCACCTTGAGGTAAGTCTGACACACACACACAAACTTGTATGCACTTGTAAACATACACAAGCTCAAAGGAAAAAAGAAATAAAGTAATGCCTGAAACTCTGCTTTCACTCTTTAAGCCCAAATTCATGCTCGCAAGGTATTTCAGGACCGGATGACTCTTCATTATTGTCTCGGTCTGTTTTATTGTTAATCTTCCAAATAAAAATGTCTCACAAAAACATTTATAAAACTGCAAACTTTACGACATACACTGTCTTAACTTACCGCATATTTCAGCTGCACTTAATTTAGTTCTTTCACCTATCTTAAACACAGATTCACTAATATTGCTGCAAAGAACACCCATCAAGTTGTCGTGTTTTATTTTTCACACGTAACCAAACCAAGCAGACATAATGGCGCCCCTGTGTGTGGGTTAAGACAGCATGCTGGCTTTCCACAATCAGAGGTGTGACGTTTGGATTCGGATCTGTGAGTACTACCACTGGCGGTTTAATGGCGCAACAACAATGAGCTCTCCCTCATTCTGTGTTGTACCTTTTATTCGGGACGGTGAGGCGGAATAATGGCGCAACATTCCCGCCTTGAACAGGCTGTGAAAAAGGGGCTTTTGACTCAATTTCCACACAGCAGTCACATGTGCAACAAGTCAGACATGGTGGGAGGGCTCAACTCTTTCTTTAGGCTATTTATACTTGTTTTTCTTTTTTAAACACTGATTGTGTGATGCATTGTGGGCACGGAGGGTTGAATTGACCTTTTATTGTTATTATATTACGTCAAGGAGCCGGTGAGGATGAACAGGGCTGTTTGATTTTGTTACTGCAGGAAACTACAGAGGCTTACGAACCCACCTTGAATGTGATTAGGCTGTTCAGAAGCCCACAGACGGACAACGCTAAGGCATATATTTAGTGGAAATGTTTTGTCTGTATCTATAGACAACCAGGATTACACTGAAAATAATTCCCCTTTAACCCAATACTGAATGAGCAGTTTCACATCATATAAACCCAGGTCCTTTGGTTAATTTTAACACACACACACACACACACACACACACACACACACACACACACACACACACACACACACACACACACACATGACAGTGGGGAATAGAGAGTTGAGGGGGGACACACAAACACATGATCAGCCACATTCAAACATGGCATTGTTCCACACCAAAGCCCCTTTACAAGTGTCATTAACGCACCAAAGCAAACCCAACCAGCAGGACGGGATCGCTTCACAATGTTTTCTCGCAATGAGAATACGGTACGTTGCTGCATATTCAATACATTACACACGATGCAATGCTCCACCTTTGTTTCAGTAAATTACGTAACACTAAGTGACGGGTGATTTATGAAGTGCCCAACTCCGACTTACTTCTCACTAACTGACATGCGATTATCATATAATGAATATGAATGAGGGGTGGGGGGACACTGAACACTTGATTGGTTGGTTCTTATTTACTCTCATCCTTCAACTGTTTACTTATAGGTGTGTGTTTTCACTATTTTGTAAAGCCGGAGGATATTTTAATATCCCAATAGCATGAGAATAGGGCTGAAACTAACAACTACTTCCAGTATCAGTTTATTTCCAGCTGTTTTAACACCATTAGATGTTTTGTTTTGTTAGCTGCAGTGAACAGAAATCCACAGTGGCTACCAGAAGAGGGTTAAGGCTAACTTGATTCCTGGTTTATAAATGTGGTTTATCAGCTGTGAGTTCAAGAAAGTGTGACCTCAGTAAAAACTAAGTTTCTTCTGTATACAGACGAAATTTCCCAGATTGGACTTACATGCAAGCCCGTAAGTCAGTTTTACTGTAATGAAGGAAATACTCGGACTATTGAAGAGATTATCCGATTACCGCCATCACAGGCAGGTCATAAACTGAGTTGATAGCGAAGTAAACATAGCCAGGGTACTGCTGAATCTTCTTACTATTTCAGGCAGCCAAATGTCTTTGTGCCCCGTCAAGAGATTCAGATCGAAGGCACGAGACACTGTGACATTCAAACCTGATTTACAAAACACATGATGTGGTGCAGTAGAGGACGAGAGGAGGCTCAGACTGGCCATATTTGTCCTTTTAAGGATCATTATATTGAGCCTATTATATTTTAGGGTAACCGTTTTACAGATTTTGCTGAGATTAAATCTCTCGTGACAGAATTAGAGTACTTTTAATGACTGGAATGTTTTAGAAAATTAATCCAAATACTGTGAACAGTAAGTCTTCATTTTCTTATCAAGTCGTCCTCTAAATTGAGGAGGGATGGGTGAGAAACAAACATGAAAATGACACACCAGCTGATTTCTGATCTGTTCGTTCCGCTTCACATTTAATCAAAATGAATCAGATTCCTGAAGTGTTCTTGTTTTTCTTTTTCTTTGTTGTTTGGGATTCTGTTTTGCACGACACCCTCAAGATATCATCTGCTAATAAAAAATGTGAGCACAACTGTGACGTCTCCTTTCTTTGCGCTTCTGTGGACAGTTGGACTTTTTTTTTTTTTTTTTTCAACTATTTACATATGAATGATTAAAGCTTTGTTTAAAAAAACAAAGAAAGAAGCTATTTGCTATGTGCTTTGCATTTAACAAATTTGAATTGCATCGAACTGAAAAAGACATATAACACTGAGGTCAGTGATAGTCAGTGATACAGGGAGAAATCTAAATTGAGTAAGAAAGATGTCTATTTAACACTCACAGTGGACCAAGATGTATTGAGGCCACAAGACAGTCAGACAAATAACCTAACAAACATCACACCCTACTTCGATCAAGCTTTTTTTTCTAGAGATGAGGACACATGATTGACAGTATAGATCCCGGATCCTGTTTAGCACGGCCGACTGCCGAAATCCATCAGGGTAACAATAAGTAGTTTTCCTTGCAAAGACCATGCAAATAATAATAATGTTATGCATTTGTGCTGAACAGTTTAAATGCAGTGGAAACGAACCACCACCATTTGGTCTGATATTACGTTGCTTCCATGTGAGTTTTATAGTCATCTGGGAAACAACTTAATCCAGTCAGGTGACAGTTGACAGCAGCGTGACAGAAACTGCACCAACACGTCTCCAGAAAGTGACATCTTCAATGAATCCATCTTTGTGCTCTCTGCTCTCCTCCCTGCTCCTCCCTGCTCCTCCCCCACCAGAACACGATTAACAGCAACAATAGAGCTGTCCGACTGCCGATGCCCTGAACAGTGTTTTATTGACAACCGGGATCAAACATCATAATCCTGACTGACCGGCTGACCTCGTAAATTCAGCTCCATCGATCGAGGATGAGGAGCCAGCAGCCTGCCGACACAAACCACACCGACTGTAACTGATGTCGCATTATCTGCAACTGTCACATTCACCCTGCAAATGACAGAAATGATAAGCAAGTTGGGAAAAAGAGACTGAGAGTGACACGCAAGTTGAACCACGTTTGAATGAGTCGACTGCGGCAGCGTACCAAGCAGAGGTGATTCATAACTACCCTTCGGCTACAATTTGTTAATAATACATGGGCTTGATTTAAAGACTTCAGGAACTTTTGTAATATTTTCCATGCCTCAAACAAATCAGGTTTATGATCTACAAACTTTAACTCTATCCTGGTCTGAGCAGAGATATTATGAGAGTGAAACACATCACCATGTAAATTCTATTTTGCCATAAACAAGAGGTTTCCCTTTTATTTCCAGGTGACATAACTTTCTTTGTGCTGGCAAACACCTCAAGGCATTCAAAGACGTGCCAGAAATTCAATGATCACAGAGGACATTGTTTCTTTATGGTGAGAGGTTGTGAGTGAGGTCTCAGTCTTCCAAAGGATTTTTGTGCTCAGCATTTGCTGGATAGAACTGGATCCACAGTATCCCCCTGCTAATATGAGAAAAAGGTGAGAACCAGTTGATGGAGACGGAACATTAAACCAGAATGAGCACTAACCCACTATTACATGCACACTCGGTTCCTGCCAGCTATCGTCGGGTCAGCTGCCACGGCTTAGAGATCTGGATAAGAATCAGAAATAGCGGTCAGCTTTCCCAGGGCCCTCGAGAGTCTGACATATCTAGCTGTGAGCAATCTGTTCTTACCGCACAGCTAATGAGTAGTATCTCGATGATGGATGCCCAAACTGTGTAAGGCAACGCTGAACAGACGGAGAAGGGAGAAGGAGGGGATATGGGTGTAGCACCAATTTAAGATCATAAAATGACACGACGAAAGGAGGCAGCTAAATAACTCGTACCACACACAGTGTCAGTCATTTGGTGGTTTCCGGTGTTATTTCTCTGTGAGGTATCTTCATATAAAATGTGTATCTGTAAGTCCGCCTTTCCCTAAAAATGACAGAAAGGCTGACCTACATAATCATCTAACCACAGTCTGTGTGAGAACTGGAGGCATTTCTTCAGCACCAGACCCGATGCCGTGATAACGTTTGCGTCTGAAGCCAGGGAGATGAAGACAGAGATAGGAGGGTAGCTGAAGCTTTAGAGGAGGGTTTATAACCGTGCTTGTATACAAACAAGACAAAGAAGATCCTTAAGCTGGCCTGTGAGGACTACAAATGAACCTCCGGCCACGCTGCTGCTCCTCAGTGTGGAGCACCTTGTTGTGAAGAGGCGAAGACACGTGATTGGATGCTTGCACCGTCAATCAGAGTGATGGATGACCAGGGCAACAGGTTTAATGGTTAACAACGGTGGCCTTAAAAACAAAAACATATCGGGCCCACCCAGCGCCACGGAGAGCAAGATAGCTGTCCATGGGTCTCATCAGAGATGCTGTCAATATGTGGATGGGCCGGAGCAACCCCTGAGGTTGTACCCTGCATGGAGCAGCTCTTTCTTCCACTGTAAATATTTACGGATCTGACTTTTGGAAGAATTTAAAACACACACACACTGGACATCCATGTTTGTTAGCCAGCACAAGCATGATTATACAGAATACATCCTGTTTGTGCAAGAGCAGAAACATTGTTAACACTGTCACGCATTAACACTCAGGTAAAACATGAGTAATAATAACACTCGTGTTGGCTCAATTCCCATTTAAGCATATTAGCGTGCACCACACCAGAACTCTGGAATTACATCTAAATGTTATCTTTGTGCTTCTGTCTATGACGTGAAAATATCAGCAGTGAAAAAGGTCCATTAGCAGTTTGGTGTAAACTGTCAATCAAGAATGATCATTTGAGTCTGTGGTGTGAGCAAACACGACTTCCTGCCGTGCCCACACAATCAGAATCAAGGTTGGCTCATCTCGTACAGACATACAGGGCAGCTCAAGTGCTGTCACCAGGGCCAAATGGGACATCATGGATCCAAGCACTAACAAAGCCTTTTATGATACAGTGGTAGAGAAGGGTGCCACGCTTTTCTGCAGGTCTAACCTATTGACCGCACATTTCAAAACATGCAGGTCTATTTTTCCACCGCTTACCAGTCCAGTTTTATTTCACAGCGGGACAAAGAGCAACTCAGACCTTGAAAATGTGCGGCTAAGTATCCTTATCTACGTTTGACCTATTTCATAATTGATTCTTCCAAGAATGAAAGCTTTCAACACGCACTACCTTTTCGGAGGGATCTGATGGCAAAAGCGCTAAATGCACTGCTTTTGTTTCAATGAATGCCTGCCACTGGGTCCCTGTATGAAAACATGTCACTTAGGGTTTTGTTTGCTGACAGCTCGAACCATTCAGCGCGTTTTTCGATGTCTCCACTTACACTGAGACACAAGGTTCCCTATACAGGGACAAAAAGAAAAAGAATGAGATGGTATGGTATTGTTCCTTTAGAAAGGAAAAAGGGAGAGATCAGAAAATAGATTCCAACATAATGGTGGCAAAGCCAATGAAGAATGTGAGGCATTTGTTTGAGTTTCCCAGCTTACATGAATCATTTCCTCATAAGGCTTAAAAGTCATGAGGAGGCTTGAGGGAGTAATCATACGCGTAATCAGGGAACCTGTCCTTTTGAATTTTAAAATAAAATGAATAATCTCCATCAAACAGCCGAAGAAAAAGACAGGATGAAAGAGCTTGCCTCAGCCTTTACACAATCTTTGTTTACATTCCTGCTCCAGCCCCCTCTCCTCCTCTGTATTGAGTGCCTGCCAGTTTTCAGAATCCCAATGGCTGGACTGTTTCTGACATCAGCTCCATGCAGCACGCTAGGAGTTGGACACGATTCAAATGCTCTGCAGTCAAAATGAGCATTTACTACAAGCTCCACTTGGCAGTGGTTCAAGAGCACAGCGCTAACTGACTGACTTTTTCCTGTTCCCCTCAGTCATACCTACCCTTTCCCCTCCTGTGCCGGCCCTCTTCCTCTCGACAGGGAGACTTTAACAGGGCTGCCTCGGCTTTCTTGTTGCCTTTTGTTTTCATGACATGAACAGGACCCATTGACCTTGCGCTGTCGATTTGTTACACACAGATCTCTGCACACAGAGGCTTCTCCAAGCGTACCAAAACTAATTAAATGAAAACTTTGCTGCGCTGATTTATCCAACCTTTGCAGACTAGAGTTATAATGAGTCTGCGGGGGGTTACAGACTCTGCTCAGTATCGGACTAGGGGTTGCAATTCACCGATTTATAAAAATTCAAGATACTTTGGTGCTCTGGAATTACTGTATTCTTAAATAATAATGGTTTAAATCCAAACAAATAGATTTTAAAAGGTCAATAGTGTGTAAAATATTGATCAAACCGTGCAAAGACACAGTCAGATAATCAGTTATTCATTAACAGTAAAAAGACCAGCGGATTTGGGGATCCAGGAAGTGCAATAAGCTGAGTTTTAAGTACTATTTCACTGCACTTCTTCATAAAACTATTAACAATGTGTCATGTGAGCGGAGATGCAAAAACAGTGACGAAGAACATTTCGAAATTTGAAATACTTTTCACAGCAGTCAGTTTTGCCTTTCAAGTTCCTATAAAATGAAAAGAAAACCTCTTCATACAATGCTACAGCACAGATCAAAAAGGTTCTCTGCAGTGGAATATAAACCCAATGAGCACTTATGAAACAGCTGTATCAGCACAAACCTGATGGGCAATCCCAATAAGTGTCACTCCCAATTGGCTCTCGTTCAAGCCGCACTTCCTGTAGTGACTCACAGCCCCTCCCCCGACTAATGTGTGTGCGCGCGCGTGTGTGTGTGTGTGTGTGTGTGTGTGTGTGTGTGTGTGTGTGTGTGTCATTTAATGTTTAATGCGAAATCCCCTCCATTCACCCCGATCATGGTGAGTGCCATGAATTTTTAAAGACATCCCTACTTTACTGTCCATGTGGGCTCCATCTGCCCAGCTGCTGGTGTTTAAAGCAGACAGAGACACAGGAGAGGAGACTTCAAAGGCTCTGCGTGGCCTCTGGACCAGTTCTGGCCTGAGGAAGATATTGTTTATAATAGAGGCAGGGCAGCCGAGTTATAGCTATATGAATACCACAGCACTGAAGAGACAAAACAAGAATATAATTATTGGTTCGAATTGTACATTCACAAATATTTTGCGGACAAAGAGCTGAAGTAAATAACTTGTCTTTAAGAGCAAATAAAAAAAAAAAAAAGAAGACAAAGATCAGTGAAATTAGGTAGCCTCAAAAATGTAAGTCAATACAAATACATAGGTTTTCAATTTTTTGTTTCTCATTCCTTCCATCTGTCACACAAGTATGTTTGAAAAACAAGCTGCCCAGCTAGCACGAATAGCTAACGTAGCTAGGGTAAAATGGTAGGCTTCTTAGTTTGTATGAAGATGGAGACGACATGAAGTAAAGCTTATTACCACTGAATTACTTTGCATTCAACCTTTTTACAATTTGATACAATTAAGAAGTAGGCTACCACAGCTGCAATGAGTTATTATCTATTCCACAACTCAAATTGAGACAGCTTCTTCTACACTTTGAAGCAGTTTAAAAAATATATATATATATTTTTTGCCATGTACTGGTGGAAATCTATTAATCTCACCACACAGATAGTCGATTTGAGAGGTATCACTCTCTTTTCTGCTAAAAGGTAAGAAAATTTAAAAACTCCCAAGCGCAACCCGACTTTTCAGAAAAACAATCCACGCCACATAAAACTAGGACAGTATTCATTCTGTCAAACTGAAGTCACTACTTTACACTTGTTCAACATTTAAATATGAGTTGGGTGCCTGAATAAACACGGCCAAACCTTTCCAGAATTTTACTGGTGGCTGATAGGAACAGATGTGTGCAAGCCTATTGGCTATAGGCTGCTTGCAACTTAAAAAGGGGGGCCAACGCTCTCCTAGAAATAAAAATGCCTGATGAAACCGATAGGGATAGTTTGAGGATCAGATTTATGGGGGTGGGGAGGTTGTCATGCAATATGGAAGGGGGTTTCACTGAAATAACTCCACCGGACTCACAAGTCAGTTTCATACACAAATAAAACCCAACAACGTTGGCATAATTTTATATCTGACACTGATGGAGAGGCGCCTTGATAGTTTAATTAATTCAATTAAAACCACAGCGGAATCGACATCTGACCAAGACAGCACCCCTTGGCCTGATTTAGTCTGACCTTTCAGATGAGAGCGAGGCGAGAGGAAGACGGTGGCAGGGTGATCCACCAGGAATGCAGGCTGGGCTTTGCTGATATAGCTTAGCCACACACGGCCTAAAGGCAAACCCCAACTGAGATCCGGGTTAGTGTGCGTCTTTCCTCCACTTCATTGCACCGAGGACACAGACGGGTGTGAACTATTTTATTTCACTGGATCCCTGTCTTAAGACTTATTCTACTGGTCTATTAAACTCGTATTGTAGATGTTTTGAGCCGACGAAGCCTGAACACAACCTTTGCAGTTTTTGTATACAGTGTATTCTCTTTCATCCCTGAGGTTAGTTTTACCCTGGGCTGGGTCAAGAGCCGCTGCTGTGGGCTCGTGATGCCACACTGAGACATTATGAGTCTGTGCCAATGGCACAACTTAAACATGAGGGAGCAAAAGGACAGTTTTCAGTTTGGGGGAACTCTAACTGCTCCAGACTGATAGAGGCATGCAAAGTTTCTGCTGAGGATCTGAGGTTCCCAGTGGCCACATTATCACCCTCCATCAGGCACATTCCAACAGCCTCCACCCACCTGCCCAAAATAAACTGTACACTCTTAACCCTTTCCTCCCCACCCAGTGTCTTGCAACACACTCAATCTGCACACGATTACACAGCAAAACACGTGTTGGTCGAAGTTATGGGATTTTACAATTCTGGTAAAAATGAGAATCACATGGTATTCACTCAGAACTCATGTCTTTAGTTTCTCCTGTGCTGATTAAACACATATTTTGAATAGAAAAACGATTTATTGCTTTTCATATTGTTTAGTAGGCAGAAAAAAACACGATGTGATCATTAGAGCACAGTTCATATAATGAGAAAAGTCAAGTTTTATCTGCGTGTACTTGCAATAAAAAAAAGGTTTACATATAAAGTATCATTTTTCATAATTTAATTATAATATTAGATAAATTATCATTATAAAAAACAGATGCCTTTGTCTAAAACATGCAGGCTTATAAGCAGGCAAACAGCTGTACGTTAAAACAATACAATGGTGGCGTGCTGCTTAAGGCAGTGACACAATGAATTATAATCATTAAAGTCCAGTCTGAAAAACAGATTATGAATTTGAAGGATTATCAGACACCAAAACATTGCCTGAAGTCTACTTGCTCTATTTAACATACAATTCATAAAGTCTTGATCAAGCAAAGAGAAGCTGGACGTTTGCACAGAAACTGCAATAAAAACTGTGGTGTGTAGATTGAACTACTTTTCACACGACACGGAGAAACCACAAATGTCGGGTACTGAAGATAATGGCACCCGGCGCATACAAACTGAAATCACCAATTTTGATTTGCATTAGTTTAGAATTAACAGGAGACAGTCTGTCTTCTTCGTAGCAGACCATAGCTGCAATTCTCACTAATCACTATCATCATCCTGGAAGACTAAAATCCTGATCCTGGATTCACAATATTCTAGGCTATCAGCAGGCAGGATGTTTGAGCCATGACGCCCTGCACACAGATATGACCGCTGTTGCTCCAGTCCCTATAACATGTTGAAATGTCGAGGTTTTAAATGACAGCAGTCCTTCCTCCGCCTCCGTCTCTATGCTCAGCTTCATGTAGTGTAGGCGTGACATATGTTTTAATCAACAATAGATTGGGTAACACTATCTTAACAGCCAAGATACTGGCGGTCTTGATTGTATAACTGTCAGCAGCATTAAATGCGAGCTTGCCTGAGCCACTGCTGAATGATATGTCGCGCCTAAAAAAAAAAAAAAAAAAAAAATTGACCGTCTCCTACCTGACTCATGAAAACCACCAACTAAGAGTATCAATTCAAGTAATTCACACAAAGCTTGGCAGAGGGAGGGGTGGACTATTTAGAGAAGCAGAGTATAGGTTTAAGGGGAGTTTTATTCCATACGCTCTGTAATTACAAGAAATAGGCCTTAAATTACAGAATCTATAGTTAGGCTTAAAAATAAAGCAGGCTGGGTGTAATGTGGCAAAGATAATTGACTTCCAACCGACTGAAGGCATCAAGAAAAACAACATTTCCTCTGACAATTAGCAAACCAGTTTTTCCTTTTTTAATCTCAGATAAAAGACAAGCTGCTGCTCACACTGTTTCTTCCCGTTTTATGGTTTAAAATATTGCTACAGACTATGAGTGTGTTTGCATTGCAACAGTGGCTGTTCATCATGCTTTAATACTAGTAAAACCACCTTTGGGTTTTACACAGTGCAAAGGTGGAGGCACATGGACGGTGTTTCACTCGTACATTCATTTCAGAGTCCTAAAACACGACTCAATGTTCCTGCTTTACATCTGTAAAATACATAATCTTTTGTCATCTCTTAAATCATATAATTCTGAAAGGACGGGTAATGAGTGGGCTTGTAAAGTCAAGAGATTAGTAGACTAATAATTTCAGGGATTGTCAGGGACCTGCTCTCCTTCATGCCCGGAAATATGATTCTTCCTCTGAGTGAATTTCATCTTCTTAAAAAAAAAATTTAATAAAAAAAAGTTTACTGTTATGATCCAATTTTGCCAAAAGGAAAAGTTTCATTATAATTCATACTACTCTAGTAGTGGGTAACAATCATATTTGTATGTATCCATGTAAAGTATTTTTCTCTGCATCATTTTGTGTGGGAAATTAGTCAAAAATGCAATAAAATGTGTTATTTAATTATAAAGAAAGTAGTTTTATATCCTTGGAGGTCATCTCTGAGTGGATTGTACATTATTCCTCACTCTTTGTGTTTTTAATCGACAGCAGCCCTAAATCTAAACTTAGCTGTTGACAGTCGGAAATCTCTCCACGTAAACAGCCCATCGTATTCCACCAGGGCCTCCCTCATAATATTCAGCCCACTGGCATGTTTACAGTAAATGTTTACAGCATGGTAAAGTTGTTATAGCATGCCTTTAAATCCACCACTGCCCCTCCTTTCTCCGCTGAGCCTCTCCCCTCAACTCTCACTCCTATTCAACAACCATTTTTATTTTTTATTTTTTTAACTCGTAGGCCACATTAGTCATCAAATGCCACATCTCACCGGGCACTCAGCTGCTCCAGGCCAGAACTTTTAACACTCGCCAGAATGTCAGGTGGCAAACAAAAACTCAAAAAAACCCTCAACTTAGGCATTGTCAACATTTGGCCGGTGGCTGGTGTTAATTTCCCACCCTGGTCGGATTACATCATGTGCTGCTGAGAAAATGCCACGCAGTTTTGATGTGAGAGGTGTGAAGGCCAGATGTGACTCGCTGGTCAACAACCAACATTACAGACTTATGTACTTCCTGGGTTTGCTACAGCAGCTGACTTTAGGATATTTTAGGAATTTAGCTGACAAGGTTGTCCACAACTACTCCAGGAAGACGATGATCTTCAGTCAGGCAGCAGTACTAACAGCAGGAGCTCAAGCTGCAGATCTTGACAAGACTTCAAATGACACTCTGAATCTCCAACAGCTACGTCCAGCCACATCCACTCAGTCCCGAGTGTGATCCTACCTGTCTGAACTGCTCCTCGTAGGTCCATTCTCCGTGGTCCTGCCCCACCAGATGGCTGTGTGTGGCGTGGGGAGGTAGGATGGCTACGCGGGTCTCCTGCTCGACGCTCGGACGGACCTTCAACAGCTGGGAATTGGGGTGGAGCTGGCGGTGAGGCAGCAGGAGGATGCCCTTCCCGGGGGCCACGGCATCGTGGCCCGTCGGCAGACCTTCGTCTGCCAGGTCGTCGTCAAAGTCTTCTTCCATCTCACCTTCAAAGTCCTCCTCATCCCATTTCTGTTTGCTGTGTGTGGGTTTATATTGTAATATTGCTTAAAACATTTAGACACAAATGACAGTTGTTTCTGTAAAACTTGATCAAATAAATTCTGTACTTACATCTGCTCCTCCTCGTCTGAGCCCATCATGTCCTTGTACTGCTCCTTCCTGTTATTGTTGTCGTCATCGTCACCTTCCTCCTCCCCGTCGCTGCTGCGCTCTGACATCGGGCTGTCCGACACCCTCTGCAGTCCGGCTGCCACAGCACGCATGGCTGCCAGCGCTGCCATCTGGGCCTGCTCCGCCTCGGGGGCCGGGCTCCCCATCGGCTCATCCGCTCCACCTGTGCGGCTCTGAGTGTGCTGTGCGGCGGCTTGCTGCTGTAGCTGCTGCTCCATCAGCAGCTTGGCCCTCTGCTGCCTGTGCAGGTTCTCCATGACAGCCTGCAGCTTCATCTCCAGGGAAAGTGGCACGGCGTTCAGCGGCCTTCCTTCCTGCCCCTCCCTCCCCCGCCGAAGGAGCACCAGATGGGGGCCAGTCGGGGGACGACGGTCGAGCCTTCTTCCAAGGGTGGGCAGTCGCCAACCGCAGCTGTGGTGAAGCAGCTAGCAGCGGGCTGAAGGTTCGGAGGTTACGGTTACGTGGAAATTTGGGTTTTTGAGGAGGAGTGGGTGGAAGAAAAAGAGGAGGGGGGGTCGGTAATATCTCTGAGACATGCAGTCAGAGGTCGGCTGCAGTTCTGGAGACAGAGGCCTTTCTCTTGTCTCAATGGTTTTTCCTGCAGCTGAGGGGAAACCAGAGCCGGTAGCAGAGCTGAGTCACACTGCGTTCAATGAGGCACGAGCAGTGGAAGTGAAGGTGGGAGTATGAGACTTCGCAGACAGACTACAAATACCTGAGGGAGAGAAAGAACAGCAAGGTGTCAGACTGCTACTTCCCTGCTGTCTGTTTACATCAGCGCCTTCGGTAAAGCAGCGCCAGAACTTTACTCAAAGTGTCTGATCGGCCAGATATATATTGATCTTCAAAAATCCTCCGTCCCTCATTCGGCTTTTGACTTAGTCACTGATCTGATAAACAAAGAATCGCATTCTGATTTTGGTTGTGTTGTAATATATTTGCACATGTTCTGTCCCCTGTTTTGCAACCGATATATTTCATCAAGAGTAAGTGATGAATAAATTTAATGGATGATACTGCAAGAAGAAGTCCAGCATTATTTTCAGAGTCACGTCTATCGATGATGTGATTTGCTGAGGAGCAGACAACTACAGCGATGACTACAGAGCCGCCCTTGTCAGCTCAAAACACGAGTGAAGAAAATGTGACAGAGAAGATAATGCTCAATTTCACACACAGAAATGCAAATTTCAATCTGAAATCCCTGAGAAACTGAGATACAGTCCCAGAGTTGATGTCCGTTGTGCCACATGTGCAGGATTACTCAGAACAAAACAGACCAGATGAGCTGCTCACAGGGGACAAAATGTTTTAACCTCAACAACGAGAAGAAGTCAAATCACAGGAAGGACCGTCGCTTTCGTCGCATGCTCGGCTCAGCGTAGCAGCAGAAGAAATGAGCAACACGCAACACTGTACCACCAGCATTGTCTCCGATTTGTTAAAACACACAATTAATATTCAGGTTTGACTGGTGTGTTTTCCCCTTATTACATTTTTTTTTTTTATTGCGAGTAAGAGACACAATGGGGAGTTTTTTCTGTAACTTGTGTGGGTGGTAATAGTTCTCCTAAACACCTGCTCCAAAATGAGCCCATGCAAAGCAGTCTCGGCTCTGGGCCTCAACATTCTCCACAACGTCTGCTCCCTTGTGTCAACTGTTTCAATAAAACATGATCCCACCGGCTCTCCATTTACCCAGAACATCCTCAAAAATGTTCCCGAAGTCTTGGTTTGGGGGAGGCTGTGTTCAGATCGGTGAGCCACTGATAAGAGCAGCACACAAAGTCAACAGCATGTGGGAAAATTAAATTCCAGTGCAGGTGCTGGACACGCTGAAGAACCAGTCATGACAGGCAGCGGTGGTGACTGTACACCATCACTCATTCAACAGTGCTGACTAATTCATGAAGAGACGGACCTCCGTAACCACCACCACTTTCCCAAACTTCTAGTTTGCATTGAACTCATTAATTGGGTATTTTCTGGCTATGTTCTATATTACAAGCAGCCCCACAACCATGTACTGATATTTTGTTTTTAGTCAAAGACAGTAAGTCTGGACCAAAATTCAATACTACTTAAATAGTTATATACAGTAAGAGTACACTGTTGCTCCACAGAAATTATTGGTCTTTAATAGCCGCTATTTTCGACAGATATTGTCATTATTACAGCTGACCATATTCATGAAACATGCTTATTAAAGATTTTTTGAGTCAGCAGGTTTTCAAGGTAAGATAATACAAAGTACCTCTACATTCAGCCAAAGCAGAAAAATATGGCCAACACAGCAATCCTTGGCCACAGTATACCTCATCATTACAGGAGGGGTTGTTGTTTTTTTCACCTAATTGTGGCGCAGAGGAATGACAGAGTTTAATGGGTATAAATACATGTAGGCGTGTTCAGAGCACAGGAGGGGGAACAACGGTAACCTGGCAGTTGAAGTTCTCGAGGAATTAAGATTACATTCACAGGAAAAACGATTATTTTTCACGTCTTACATGGTCATTAATACCTAATGGGAAACGGCACCAACAAGCATCAGGGTCATGACGTGGTTATTCTGTAAGCAGATGATTCAACCACGCGATGTGTTCTTTAATCAGCCAGTAACTCAATATGAGATCCAAATGGAAAAGAACGGCTTGTGCAACACAGCACAGGTCTGACTCATCTGACAGATCAACTTCAACCAGATCAGGCAGATTTGTCAATGCTTAAATTGAACTGCCCTCTTAGAAATATATCTTAATGCGCTACTTGCGCAATTGTGCCTCTAAAAAAAAAAAAAATTGCAGCGTAACCTCCAGTCAGGTGGAACGAGAAGCACAATTTGTGGTCATGAAAAGATATAGTTGGAAAGTCGGGATCTAAATCACAAGACAATTGGCCTCAGTTGTAGTTTTTCTTGATTATACATTGAAACCATTTCAAGTAAGCGGGTCAAATTTTCCAGCCACAAAATTTACAGCAAAAGTACAAAGTTGCGTCACACAGGTGTTGGATAAAATGCAACATATCAACGAAAGGTTACATCAGACTGACACTTTCAAGCAACAACCCCCTATGGCTCTATACGTTAAGAGAAATGTTACGCAAGGAAACGAGAGCTGTGAAACTCGCCTGTGTTTCTTCACAGGGTGAAGGAAGTAACAACTGACGGAGCAGATGCAGCCGACAGATATTCAATATTGATTCATTACATTCTTTAAAGGGCAATAGAGGCACAACTGAACAGGCGCAGTTGTCAGACGGACAACAGCAGCAGTATTAGAAGGGTTAAAGCATTTTAGCTCAGTGGATGTGAAACAACTTGTCTCTGTTCCAACATACAGAACAAAACATGGCAGTGGGCTCCGAGAGGAAACACACCAAGAATTACTGGCAAGAACAAATTTTGCATTAACACACACCCACACTATGGGGAGACCATGTTATTTAAAGTACGCATTACTCAACATTTTAACACAGTCACGCAATGACCACTCAGGTTTGGGCCAAAAGCAGCGCTGCCTGTGGCACCAGCTCTCACTGCGCGTGTCATATATGTAATGTCAAAGACAGAAGTGATTACAGGAAAGCTCTTCTGTTGACTCTTCCTGTGCAGAGGGAAGCAGAAGTGGTCTCTCTGTTTCATGCCACTGTCGATCATAGGCATTATGATTTCCGACATGCTCGATGGCGCAAAATGCATTGCACCACTACACATGGTCCCCTCCGCTTCCCCAAAACGAGGAGCTAAGTCTGACGCTTATTACAACTTTTTACATGACGGCAATAAAGTTCATGTGTTGACGAGAATATATTGTGGTACAAGATGTACTGTAACTCTGTGAACAGGTATCCTGCCCAGACGGATGATGACCGACTGAAGGTAGTCGAGTTGTTTTCAATTACGTTCAGCGACAATAACCAAACCAAAGACTGCAGGATTTTTATTCAATCCAAACGCGACGCCCTTCAGCACACCTTGAACCTGATTCCTTACACCACGCTCGTGTTCAATAAATAAGAGCAACGGCATTCCACAACTGTGCTCCAAAAACATGTTGTCATGCTTTTGCATGTGTGTAATGGGGAGTGTGACCAGCATAATGTTGCCTGCAGAATGTAATGTACGTCCCTGCTATTTAAGGGAACCTGTCTGTTGTCGTTCCTGTCTGCCAACAACAACAACAAAATCTTCCACATTAGCACACGCTGCCATGCAACATTTGCTGATGCTGTCCTTGCAATAGAAACTTCATTTTGTTTGCGTTCCGAAATAATGAGTGATCCCGAGACGACCAGCTCTGGATACTGGTCAGGGAGCAGAGACCTACTGGTTAATAGTCATAAAGCGAGTTACTGATTAACAACAGGATTTTTCAGGTGTTTGAAAGAGTTGATGCACTTATAGCTCTGCTGCTGCAAAATGGCTGGAGGCTTCCTCTGGTATCTCATTCCCACATTAATAATCGGACCTTGGCTTCGAGTGATAAGGCATTTAATGTCTCGATCGCAACTCTCTGTGAAACCAGCAGCAGAGCAGACTGAACAGCAGCCATTCACAAAACCCTGAGAGTAAGTTACTTTAGTCAGGGAACAAACAGGCTTGCCAGGTGTCAGTCAAAATGCTTAAGAAACTCACTCACAGAAAACAAATCACATCACGGTTTTGTCTCCATCACTGGGTAACATCGACTGGGAGTATCGGGGGTAAAGGGATTCTTGTAGCTGAGGAAATGTTGACAGGAAATCCTTTACCAAAGACCAATCCTGCAGTACTGGTTGATATATGGCTTAGTGACTGTGAGGAGCACTCTTTGTGCAAAAACAATAACGTTTCAAACAGCCCGGTTTGATTGAAGAGTTCTCTGTGTGATTGTTACGCCACCTCAACACTGCCTGTTTTGTTTCCTGCCCGACATGTCGTCCTTCTCTCTCGTGCACATTTCCTTCCCCGTATCACTTAGATCTGCATTCGATGACAGAATTCAGGGGCAGCAAGATGACTTCAACTGGGGAGAATCTGTTTAAAGCTGAGGAACTAGTCCTGTACTATTCATTTGACTGCTTTATGCTTCTGTGCCACTAAAATAATTCAGAGGCAAATATTGTCCTCTTCATGTCATACTTTATGCTTTGCACTTTAATAATACAAAATATAATCAACAAATGCATTATGAGAATTATTAAAAGGTGAATACTACGCAGCATTACATGAAGTAATTCAAATCAGCCCCACCTTTGCAGGCTTTACTATGAAGGTCTTCTACATGTTAAATTATGAACCAAATGAGCCATGTTGCATAATGACTGCGTTTTACTTCCGGCATGTTAAACAGTTGACGAAGTATTACTAATTATTTGAACTATTTTTTACATTGTGGTATCTCTACTTTTTCTGAATTAAAAGATCTGAGTATTTCATCCATCACTGCTGATTAATCCACGCACTGAATCCAAACTTGCATTCAGGACTAGGGCTCAGTACTGGAGTTTTTACTCCGAGCGGATCAAGAAATTGTGTCACCTGTTGCCGTTACACAACATAAAAAAAGACAATCCCTCAGATTACATGGTGGACTGTAAAGCCACCAGGGCTTATTTAACACCTTAATTGGCTAAAGAGAGACCACCTGCTGGGATTGGTGGAAAGAGCCCATGTTGGGGGAGGAGACACTTGCATAGGACCTTGAGGAGTTGGCTAAATGAAGGATAAAGAAGAAATGATGAACGCTAATGGGTTAATCCTCTTTTTTTTTTTTTTTTCAAAACCCACATTTGAGAGGTAGAAGATTGCAAGGCCTGAGCAAACAGGACAGAGTGATAAGAACAAGAGCGAAGGGTCTAATTCCAACGAGATAAAGAGACCCACTCCGCCTCGCATGCATTCACTTACGCGTGTGCATACGAACGGCTACATCGCCTGCTTAATATAAGAGCATCACAATCCCCAGCGCAGTGAATGTGAAGGAATTCGTCTTCGTGGCCTTGTCTCCAGAACCCATTAACAACCACTGAAGCACTGTGGGATCCGTTCACAAAGGCACGCGTGGTGTTTTCAACATGTGTGTCGCAATGAGGAAAAAAAAAAAAAAAAAACAAGAAGAAGAAGAAGAAGAAAGAAAACATGCTTTAATACACCGGGGTATTTCCTCGGTGGGGCGTCTTTTGTTCTTGCGCCTACGTCACTGCAGCTCTTTACTGTGCACTTCAACAGTTGAAATAAAAGTCCTCATTTCCTTTTATGTACCGAGAGATCAAACCCACCTGTGCCCGATAAAGCTGTGCGGTTAGAGATGAGCAGAGGGAGGTCTTTCTTAGGACCTGAAACTATTAAACTGAACGTCTGTCTGTACTGCTCAACTGAAAACCGGAGGATCAAGATTCTTAACTTGGTAACCCATTTTTTTATGTCCATCTCTCAGCGCACGCCGGGGTTTCTGCTCTCCATTATCAGTGTGGCTGATGCAATAACGTCTCACTTTGGTTCGGGCTGCTTAAGTAGGTGGCACATTTTGTGCTCTTCTTTATCCAATATGCGATCATGCTGCACTTTGAATAAAAGACTCAAACCAAGCCTGCAGAAGATTTCTATCGATGTGCAGTTTATCGGTGGACGGAAATCTGTTGTCAGTTTCTATTATATTATCATCCAGCGCTGCTATCATGCATTGTGCATCTATTGTGCACTATACAGTCATGTTGGTCGTGAAACAGGCTCTGTACTGATGTTATCAACAAACACATAATAGGAAAAATACAGTACATCTGCAGCCGTTTCCTGACCTGCAGTGCCTGAATAGTTTTTTAGTCCGCGTCTAATTTTGTAATACTGATAACCCCTTCTGAATCTCAGCCGAACCAGACACCTGAAATGATCAGCTTCATACAGTTATAATAGAATATCAGTATTAATACTTTTTTGCACGTTGAGTGATTGCACAATAAAAGATACTTAAAGCCTCGGGGGGAAAAAACGCAGCTACATTCTCTCTACTTCAAAGTCGTTAGGCGTGTAAGTCAATTTCTGTTTCCACGTGTTAAAAATATTTTTACATATAAACTGCTTTTGTGGCGTTACATCTCCAAAAGGAAAACTGTCTGCCAGCGACAAACTGAAAGTTGTTTGCTTTACGCAAAGAAATGATTTGCTCCAATTAACAGCTTTGAGCTCTTCCCCTGGCAAAATCACGACACCAAGACCGCAAGAAAAAACGAAATATCCCTGTTGCAACAAACGTAGCACCGTAACAAAACATAAATCAATTAACATATTAACAAAAAAAAGCTGTCAATTTACTTGATTTCCAGCATGATTTACTTAAATTGTTTCCATTATGTACATTAAAAGAGATTAAATGTTGCAGTTATTCGTTTTAAAATAGCTTTGTTTATTCCCTTTACATAAACACAGGATTACATTTAAAACGACAAAAGTTACAAGATGAAGGGAGTCGCCCAACAGTAGCCATTCAAGATTATTTGTAGATAAAAAATAAAAAAAAGGGGGGAAAAAGAAGCATAAAAGCAAGAAGTCGGTTAGTGGTGCTGGTCTTGATTATGCTCTCTCACATTCCTTGCAGTATTACCTCGCAAGGCAATAACACAGGCTCCATTGAGGCCCACGGCACCAACAACAAGATCATTGAGGAAGTGTCGCACAGGCTGGTCACGCATTTTCCACTGACCTCTTCCAGCAAGCAGAAGCAATACAGCAAGTCAAATCTGATTAGCCTCAGCTATGGCATAAATGAAGTGGGTATATATAGCAAAAAAAATAATCCAGCAGGGAAGTCTGCGGCCACGCATCAAGATGCGGGATTTAAACTGAGCGAGGATAAAAGTGATTTCCCGTCACTGCTGTAACCACATGAAGGATCTGCAAGCCTGGATTCAAGTGTTTTTCAAAATGTTTATAGTTTTTTTCCTCCACATTTAATCTTTATTAACTAAAGATCGGTCACACTAACAGGGTCAGGAACAGAGTAGAAATACTGTTCGTCTTGCATCCTGTCCATTTCATCCACTTTTCATCCAGTTGCGCCTTTTGTAGTCAAAATATACGAGTTGGCTTTTCCACCGAGTGCATTTCTTCCACGATAAGTCATTCATTGATCCTTTGTTGGTGGATCTACCTTCCCCCAATCCCTCGTAATAGTTTTTACATGCTACGAACACCAAATATGTCGCTTCCTGTTCCACTTTCTTCAGTGAAATGACAAAGATAAAGAAACCTGCACCCCGAAGGGATGTTATATCCAAGTAATTTGTTGTAACACGTCACATAGCACTTTCCAAAATAGTTATTTCCTGACATCACCAAAAGACACGCGAGTGATCCACATTAAATGACCAACACGGTCTTTGCCTGTTTTTCACAAAAAACTAAAACTAAAATAAATCTCTCTTTGTTGGAATGTCTAATGATATTTAGAGTACTTTACGCCAAGTACAATATCAGAATTATATTATTAGCAAACCCATTATTGAGGATTTGGGAATTTACACAGCGCTGCTAGTCTGAGCGACTTCATTTCCGCTGTGAAAACCCGATAAAGCTGGAAGAAATTCAGCCTTAAAAACTCTTCTGCAGAACACATGTGAAACATGTTCCTGTGTATGTTGAAAAGTTCATATAGTAATGCATGTTAGATGAGCGCTAGGTAAAGGCAGAGCAACCAGCGTGGAAAATCAGCTGAAGACTTATATGGAAAAAAAAAAAAAAAAAAAAAAAAAAAGTCTGCTGATTCAGCTGAAACGCCTCACTCGTGGATATTGACCTGGCCATGTTACAACCCTACCTATGGCTTCACATGGAGACTGTAGTATTATGGGAGCAAACATAAATCTCATGTGATGACAGCCCTGGTGGGGAAGCGCAGCACATTCTTAAAAAGGAGGCCATCGCAGTTGTGATCACGAAAGCAGAAAAACGACATCAGTTTTTCTTGTTTAACTCTGCTCTGCCTGAATGGTCATTTTTAGTCCAGCTAAAATGAACCCCAGGTTCAGAAAACTCTTTTCGGAAACAATCCTGAGAGCAGAACAACCAAATTTACTGAATGAACTATTTGCACTGCTTATATTAAACGACTTCAGTATCTCTGCGACTGTGCCGTTTTCGCGCCTCGTTGTGAAAGCGAGCTACCGAGTTTGAATTCCTGCGAGCGCCCCGACTTTGCAGGAAAAAGCGTAGATTCAGGAGACGGGCTGCATGTTGCAGCTCGCAGAGTTCAGTCCTCTGCTATTGTAACTCTAGACCGATAGCATGATGATAGTTCGGTCCAGTGCGGGAGAGGTGGTGTGTGTGTGTGTGTGTGTGTGTGTGTGTGTGTGTGTGTGTGTGTGTGTGTGTGTGTGTGTGTGTGTGTGTGTGTGTGTGTGTGTGTGTGTGTGTGTGGGGGGAGGGAGGGATGTCGAGGGGGGCATTTTTCACTGAATGGCATGAAAACTGGATTAACTTGTTGGTTTATACAGTGACTGCGCAGTCACCTCATTGCATTGTGATCTTCAACAATCAAGCCTTTTGTCCGCGCAGAGGCGATGGACGAGCAGGAATCTTAGCTAAAGAGTCGCGCGCGCCGTAGACGGAGACATCCAGCACCAAAAAAAAAAAAAAATGCCCACTCGTGTGTCGGACGCGGATTAAAAGTTTCACGTGCAAGCGCTCCGCCTAATAAAACCTTAGGCAGCTTGATCGGGCCATGAGATACGGATCTGATTTGATAAGCGTTTGATTACTTGTGTGCGGGGCTGCCGGTGCCAGCTGTCGCGTATAAAACGCGAATGCTTCGGGTTTGACGGACATGTCAGCATGTCGCAGCTGTGTGCCGGTATCCAGGCAGAGAAGAACTGGAGCAGCCCACACTGGCTGACACTGAACCCGGCGTCAGCCGCCGAATGACTACGCAGGGCAGACAGCTTTCTTAGCAGCCGGGTTCAGGAACTGCGGGGCATCCCAAAACCTCAGACCCTTCCATTCACCTGCGTCACCGTCAAGCCCTGCTGGGATTCCCCCCCTTGACTCCAACCCAAGGAATGAATGAAGTAACTTGCGAGGTTTCTTTTTTCTTTTCTTTTTTTTTTGTTTCTGCATTTTTTGGCTGGATAACAGAGCCAAAGCCCCACGTGGCGTACGGAGCATTCAGAAACGTAGCTTTTGGCACAAGAACAGCTGAAAGGCAGCCAAGCCACGCTGCCTCCCACTTTAAATGGAAGGAAAGCTCGTGGTGTGCAGACAGCGCTCGTGCTCGCTGCGATACAATCCGTGCTGATTTGCAGGTGGGATATTAGTGCCACAAGTAGCACAATGAAGGTCTTAAGTCAAAGTCCATACCCTTAAGCCTTGGGGAAGGGACAATTGAATGGAGTGACAACATAAGAAACAACCTGCAAAAGATTATTGTTTGATCATAAGAAAACAATGAGAGTCGGACCTGTCTGTCTTGTCCGTGCATGTTTGTCTGTCATTAATTCAAAGCCACTAACCAGTTCAGTGGCCAACTGCCAGGGACTGACAGTCACTCAGCCATAATGCTTGGAGGCAGACTCAGCCGGGCTATTTGCGTAATACACTTGCTGCGTCCATATGCTCTTCAAATACCCTTGGGCTGAGATCAGGCATCTGCGATGACAGGAAGCTGTGTGGATATCTGCTTGTAAATGACAACACGGCCAGCCTCACGTCTTCATGTGTACGTGGAGCAAACCGAAACTCAGTGAGGTGTGAATCTACAAACTCCAAGCAGACATCAAGCACAACTCCCGCACGACACGGCATGAACATGACTAACGCACGAGGTCTTTGTGTGGGCCTGGGCTGGTTTCAAGAATGCACAATATCAATGAAACAAAAAGTCGACATACAGCCAGACACCGCAGCTACGAGGGGACAGACGTGCCCAAGAAGCAATGCGTGTGTCACCCATAGAAACACCAATATCAGGGTCAGAGAGGGCTTTCATGATGGGTGTTTATCGCCGGCTTGGAAAACAACAAATGAGAATCATAGTAAGGGCTGCAACTAAGAGTTATTTTCATTATTGATGTATCCTTTTAATTATGTTTTTATAGAGCTCATCAATTTAGCCTCTAAACCGTTGGCGCAAATTTCAAAGTAACGTTATTAAATTCCTCGTTTCATTTGACCAATAGTTAAAAACCAAAGTGGCAACGTTTGAGGAAGTGCCAAGACCCTCAGTTCCTCGAGTGGCCACCTGAGGCTTGCTCCAAATGCGAATCAGTCCTTTACAATAGCAAAAAACATGTTTACAGCCAGGTACAAAATTTGGTTTTGGTCTCCATGGATAGGTTACCTAGTGAATGTTTCTATAAATGAGTTATGTTGTATTAAAGCTTAAAGTTCTGCTCTGATTAAAGGTGGGGCTGCTTTGAGAGCCAGTTATATTCAAAAGGCTGCCCTCATGTCTAAGCCACTGACATTCAGCCATAGTGATACACACCGAGACTCTTTTCGCCACTGGTTATGGAAATCAGGCTTCATTGGGAACACCAAAGCTTCACCACACACCGCCATGTTAAAAATGTTCCATTAACAATAATAGCTACAGCAGCAAAACCTCTCAAATAGGAGGGCAGATGCTGCTAATTATTTATTACACAAGTTATTGATTAACTTTTGGTAAAACAAAAACTATTTCATCACTGCGTTAAATGTCCATGAATTAATTTTATTGCAGCACCTCTTTGTTCAGTTCAGGTTTCTTTCTAGTAATGTGTGAACTGTTAGCGGAAATGTTCGAGACAGGAACCTTTTTATTGAGGCAATTACTTATCTACATCAGCTATTTGCCAACAACAGTCTAAAGCGGTCAACGTTGACAAGCTAAAATGTATCTAGGCACTACACTCGCTTGAAATAGGGCGATCAAGTAGACGTCCATCCACATCAGCTGTGCTACTTCAGAGGCCCACATTGCACAACAAAAATAAACATTTTAACTGTAATACTTTAATACCTGAGAATCCTGCAGTTTGAGGAATCGCAATGTCAGTTTTATGTATTGATATATCAGGTGAAGCTCTGCCACTATTTCAACACGTCCCTTTGATGAGAAAGGACAGAGGTTTCTACAGAAAACACCACATGGGGGTTAGTTCTTCAAAACAAGAGTCTTTATGTGAACCACATTTAATAACAAGGAGTGTACTCATTAGGTCCAGCCTACATTATACAAAAGCAAAAGGGAAGCTTTTTAAGACCTGAACTTGATCGCCTGCCATACGTTTCTAATCCACAATCGGCCAATCACGTCAGAGACGAGAGAACCCTCTAACCCCTCGCTGCAAGCAGTATTTCTTCCCACTGGACACCCGGGCGCAGGTCAGAGGATACCATATGCCAGATTGGACCAAACAGATTAGTGTGGCAATTTTTCTAAGGTGATTGAAGCACGAGGGAAGGGAGGGGCTGGGGGGGGGGGGGGGGCGACTCCGGAAATCTCTCTTAAGGTGCTGTCATTTCTGTTATCACCTCACACTTTCTTTGAATTTGCTAACCACAATTTCAGAAGAAAAAGATTTGTGCATTCTGACGTTGCAGAATGACACGAGTTGTGTTCCTGTGATATCAACCACACAATGCAGCATACAGGCCCATAAGTTGCAGTCTTACGTAAAGGTCATTATTTTGACACTAAAAATGGGCACATTCTCATATTTACCAAAAGTTTGACATCTTGACGGGATGGCAAACCACATTTAGATGAAACCAGGACAATGAAAAACTCCACTGAAACCAGACTTTTTGTTTTCAGAACATATGTTTAAGGTCATTAAGGCAAAGCACTCTACGTGTCTTTAAAATAAAACCTACTTCCTGTGCCTGTTTTCCCCACCCCCACTCCTCTGGTGAGAAACTTTAACACGAACCACCACCCAAATGCCAGTGAGTTTTGATTGTGGCTGTGAGGTTTATCAGCGTTGCACAACCAAGCGGACCCTCCTGACAAAATACAGTACATGGACCTCCGGAGCTCCTTTTAAGACATTTAGTGCCTCCTTTTCACGTCAGCTGACATCACACAGAGGAACATACACGTCTTATTATGTAGGGTGGATTTTCCCACCACCCCGCTGTAGTGTTGAAGGCAGCTCATTGTGTCCCTATGCTGGACTTGTCCCTCTATATGTTCTGACTTGACCGGTCTTGATCTCAGCCACTAAAATGTGCTGACAGGCTCTTTTATCCACCTACTCCACCTGTGTTTTGCACTTCCATATAAAGGCGACAATTTAGGAGATTTCACCTACGAGCTGCCAAACGTTTTGTCAAATCATATTTTTCAGATGTCTCCGTGTTTAGTTCCTTTTAGGACTGCAACGTCTACATTAACGATTAATCCGCTGATTATTTTCTTCATTAATCAATTAGTTGGTGCAAAAATATCAACACCCGAGGTGCAGTCTAAAATGTGTCGTTTTGTCCCAACCAAAATATATTCCGTTTATTATCACGAACTACTAAAAGAACCGGGAAAATATTCACATTTAAGAAGCTAAAATCCAAAATTTTGTGCACTTTTTCCATTACAAATGACTGAAATTATTAAGCAATTATCAAAATAGCCGACGATCATTTTCTGTCATTTTTGCAGCTCCGGTTACTTCAAAATACATGTTGACTGTGTCAATATGTGCGTTTGAACAGGATTTATCTGCTGTGGCTTTAGTTGGACATGGCCACTTTTGTTTGCTGTTATTTTAAAGTCAGCATGCAAAACAAACCTACAATTCATTCATAAAAAACAAACAAAAAAAACAAAAAAAACCTTGAGCTCCCTTGCTGCGGCTGGTGACCCCCAGCGTGTCATTCTGGTCAGGGCCAAACTTTCCTGTAAGGCCCAGCTGTAGATGCAGTCACATGCACTGGCTCTTATACACAACGTAAAGGGCAGTGGGATGTACTTATGTTACACAATCACAGAGTGAATGTTTAATGGCGTTGTAAAATGGTGGGTTCAGCTTGTAGAGGGACACACACACACACACACACACACACACACACAAAAAAAAAATCGCTTTAATTTGCAGTTTTGTCCAGAAATCTTTGACAAGCAAACACAGGAGGATAAATATTCCTTCCCGTGATGATAACTTAACCAGCTGGTAAGTTATCACGTTTGAACGTGTGACGGTGTTTTCGGGAAAACAAATTGGATTTGAACGAAAGCCGTTATTAAGTTCAATGGTTAACGAACCGTGCTAGCTTATAAACGCTCACTTTTTTTCTTTTTTTGGGGGGTTATTTGTACTGTCAATATTCGGTTAAAAAAAAAAAAAAATCGATCAAAAACCCTGCGAACCTCCCCTCGACCCCCCCCCCCCACAAAAAAAACAACAACAACAACATAAACCGTGTCCTGTTAAGATTTTGACACAAGAAAATAGGACCGCTCCACTCGGCGGAGGTTAACACACGTTCGTCGGGCGACTTACGGCGGTTGAGTCCATCCGCCGCCTTCGGTATCGATCAAGCGATTTGATAATGTCACATCGATGTAAAGGAAAAAAAAAAAAAAAAAGAAAAGCTTTAAGGGACTCGTGAAACACAGGCAGGAGAGAAAAAAAAAACAAAAAAACGAGGAAGTCACACAACTGAAAACGATTTTTAAAAAGGCAGTAACGTGCGTAAATACAGCAAAAGGGGAAAAAAAAAAAAATTAAAATAATTAAAAAACAAGAGATATATGAACTCACCGCATCGGCTTCCGTTCGGTTTTCACACTCTGGAACCGGAAGAAACATTCCTGTTCTCCCCGTCTCTGAATCCAGAGTCTCTCCCCCCCCCACCTCCTCTCCTCTCCTCTCCTCTCCTCTCCTCGCTCTTCTGATTACACGCGGAGAAAAACGCACCGAAACGAGGACGAGGAGAGCTGCTTCGTGTGTTTATCTGCTAGAAATAAAGTGGTTTCATGTGACTGCATGATATCCCACGCGCACTCGGCTCTCGCGTGTGTAACTTGTGTTTTCGGAGCTCGAGCGTGTCGCTTCGAGACAGAAAGCACACGAGCGCGAGAGAGGCGTGGAGAGACTCTCCTTGCCTGCACGGTCACATCATTGGTTGACAAACAGCAATCAGATGCAAATTCCTAACCTCTGAATCAGCAGGGGCCAGCCCCCCTCCCCCTCCTCCTCCTCCTCCTCCCCCCGTCTCTCTCTCTCTCTCTCTCTCCCGTGCACCCTCCACCACCACCTCCACCTCCACCTCCACCCTGCTGCTGCTGCTGCTGGGGATGTCGGTAAGTGCCATGGTGTGAACTATAAACCGGGGCTTGTTCAGCAGAGCGAGAGAGAGAGAGAGAGAGGCAGGCGATGCAGAGCTCAAACACACTTTTGCATTTTGTCTCCCTGCAGGATTTCACAGAAGAACACTGATGTTGTAAAGCAGACCACCCAGAGGCGAAACGCAAAGTAACTGTGCAGATTTAGATTTAGACTTTATTAATCCCACAGCGGGGAAATTTACTCGTCACAGCAGCATAGAGAAAGACAAAAACAAAACAAAAAGTGCACACAATATCAACAAATTTACAAATACTTATGAGATATAGGAAATAAGATCGATATAAAAAAAATAATAATCTTATTTTAGAATTTAAAAAAATAAAAATAAATCAAATAAGCGCATAATACAGGAAGAAAAGTCAAAGCCAAACACTGTTGGGTGATTTGATATACTGTAGGCCGAATAATGTAGTACAATAAAAATAACAAAATACAATAAATAAAATACTCAGAGGTGGGAAAAGTATCCAGATCCTTTAAAGTAAAAGTACAAATACAGCAATGTAAAATACTCAAAAACAAGTAGAAGTCCTGTATGAAAAATCTCCCTTTAGTAAAAGTACACGTGTAAGCGAAATAGTTATGGTACTGGTTTTGTCTCTCTGATATATTATTATATATGACATCATTAAAATATTAATACTGAATAATCAGTGTGTCAGCAGCATGTTGAAGTTGTAGCTACTTTAATTTTGATCTACTTTATATCCAGTTTAATATACAGCAGATAAATGTGAGGGGTCGTCAGACGATTACTGGGAGAGGAAAGAAGAAAAAACTACGTTCTGATCCACAAATCTGTTTTCAGTTTTTTTACAGGCTTTTTTTTTTTTTTTTTTTCCACAATTTTCTGACACATTATAGAGCAAGCATCATTAGATTCTTCATCTAAATAATCTGGAAATCAATGAATAAAGTAGTCATTAGTTGCAGCGCTTCAAAGTTTTTCTGTTTTCTGAAGAAATTCTGGTTATTTTTGCATCTTCGACCCCCTAAAAGTCCATCAAAATAAAATTATTTTTGAAGAAAAAAATTCAGCTTTGTATAACTGCTGACAAGCTACAAACTGGAGGCAACGCAAGTAGACGTGGACTCACAAACTGAAATATAATGTGGAGATGGTCCGGGTAAATCTTGATCAAAGTCACTTTATTTGCAGCATGGAGTTTGGAATATTCTTTTTGAAAACAAATTTGCACAATATAAACAACACATATCTTTAAATTTGGTGGTAAATTGTGTGTATACATGTGTTGATATTTAGTAAATCACCTTAAACTGTGAGCTCACACATGGAGCTCTCTGAGCCGAATGAATGAGTTACACTGAGATAAATGTACTATGAACACATGAAATCGTGTGATATTGTCTCACTGATGGAAACTGATGGCTGTATTTCACACAGATGTGAAGACTTAAATATGATAAATATCACATTATATCACTTTTGAAAAGCTGAAAGTTGAAGAAACCGAATTAAACTAATTTCAAACGTCTTTACCCTTTTATTATATTTATTCACTTCAGAGCAAATCATTGTTTTAGATGCGAGAATCCTCGAAGCAGCTGTGAAGTGACACAACTCCAATATTACATTTAAGCCTCTTCCTGCTTAAAATCCCGGTGTTTAGGTGACACATACTAACAGCCGGTGTGTGAAACATGCTGACAGCCACTGAGAACGGACAAATGATAAACCACAGTGTAAACAAGGTATTGGTGCGTTCACCCAGACCTAACCATGTGGCAAAAACTGCACATTTGGACTACAAGCAGGGAAAATAAACCCTTCAGCCACATAAATAAACTCCCTGAAGGAAACAGTCTTCTCCGTCCTCGTCTCTGAATGGTTGACAGTTTTCCAAAAGCCACATCTTATTTCACCCTCGAACAAACAGATCAGCGAGTGCTGACCGGTCAGTAGCTGGCTGCAGCTGTTAACTAAAATGAAGAGCTTGAGATATTTAAAACAGAAAACCGATCCTCCATCTGCCTCATCAGATGAAACAGGATCTGGGATACAAGTGTTGAAGTGTGCTCATTGCCCCCGACACAGTGAGAGATAAAATTAAAATGAAGAGGGGCAATGACAACTGTAATTTCACGCTCGATACCAAAATAATTAAAGATGACAGTTGCATTTTAGCTCAAATGAACCTCTTGGCGGGGTCACAGGAAATGACGTGGCCATTACAAAGACGTAAATGAAACAAATAGCTGATAAAAACAACAAGCAAAACATCAATTACAAATAATCAAGCAACCAGATGAAACATAAAGCTGTAATATTTTCTGACAGTAGATTACATTACAAAGAACACAATGGACTTTTTTTTTTTTCATGTTCCTGTTTTCATGTAAATAGTGAGTGTTATGACTTTGTGTGACTCGGTGTTTAACCAGCAAATATAAAGACAGTTTGACAGTCTGGAGTTCTTGCTGACATGTCTCTGACTCATGCTTTCATCATGAACTGATTTGTTTTGGACAAATTTCTCAGAATATTCTTGTTTCTATTTTCAGGCTCAGTGCAGGGAATCAACAAAATGAACACATCACACGAAAGACTTTAAAACTAAGAAAAAAATAAAATACTTAAAGAAGCTGCTGCTCACATCAGCTTCATTCATGCTGTTGTCATGTTCTGCTCCCGCGTCAGAGGAACAGTTTTGTATTTTGGTAAATAACATAGTTTGTTCCTCTTAGCATGTTTTTGCTGCTCTGTAGACGTATCAAAAAAATGATGCCTCTGCCTCTTTGTAATCTTGAATTTGTGAATTTCAACGTGATCAATAATGTCCTGTTTCTTTGTACTATACCGCCACCTAGTGGACCATGTCAAAAAAAAAATGTTTGTGGAACTTTTCAAAGTCTTTACAGGCACAATTCACCTAAAATGTCTCGTACTGTTTGATTTGTTCTGTAAAGTTTTACAATTTAACATTTCTGCCATTCAGTCTCAAATGTTTATTACACAGAGAAGTTTAGCGAGTACCTAGTTGGACTGTCGCGGGTCTGATGTCAACTACGCGAAGGTGAAGTCAAGTCAGAAAATATAAAGACTGAATTATTAAGGTGAAATGGGAGTTAAACGGACATTTATTAGAAACACCACCAGACGTGGCTGTAGGAGTTTTATAGAATAAAGTTAACAATAAAATGAGAAAAGCGTGGAAAAATATCTTAAATCCTTTAATAGTTGCAGTGATAATTATAAATACGCAGACATCATACACACACACACACACACACACACACACACACACACACACACACACACACACACACACACACACACACACACACACACACACACACACACACACACACACACACACACGGATGTTTCAGTTAGTGATTAAAGCTCTTGGACTATCACTCTATCATCGTTGGCACGGGTTCGTTAACCAAGTTTAATATTTACAGCACAACTGCTACGTAATAAAAGGTTGGCAAGCACCCCAGGGCGCCGGGGCGAACATGATCCAAACAAGTTCATCTCAACAGACAGAAATTGACACGGGGTGAAATCACTACATGACATTCAGAGTGACAAGTTCAAAGCCTGAGAAGTTGAATTTCCAATAAACGCACAAACTTTGGTTGTTGACAAAATGCACCAACAGGTCAAGTTTTGTTACACTACCCCACGACGGTGAAAAAAAAAACATCCGGGATAAGAATTTTCTTTTTTTTCTTAAATAACCTAGATACACGTTTCCAAAATGCAGTCAAGTACAAATGTAGAAATTTATGTACAGAACAAACAGAGGACCTCGTGTTCGTAAGGCAGAAGTGCTTTTCCAGGCTTGTAAATAGTAACATCGACATGAAACGCACCCGAGAGGAAGCGCTCCGCAGGTTTTCTACCAACAGTGAACCTCAAATATTTTTCTGTCAGTCTAACACATCTACTGCACGTACAGTATACTTTTAAAACGAGAACAATGTAAAAGTAGGCTTTAAAAGTGGTAACTGGGTGTAAACTGAGAGCACTGTGCTGGAATACATCTAAATGTACGAGAACACTTTTTTTTTTTTAACACGAATAAAAGTTCCTTATGTTTGAATGATGACCTTTACCGACGTAACACCAACACGTTTCTACACCGCTGGGCAGCGACGCACTCAAGAGGCGTTTTGAAAAAGAAAATAATGCTCACATGTTGCAGCGTTTCGGGCCGCAGTGCTTAAAGTTGTTACACAGTCGTTTCGCAGTTGTTACTCGGTGAATAAAGACGGCGTCATCGGTTAAACTTCAAGCGTATCGTATGTTGAATGACGACTGGAACACGCCCGGTGTGGACGCGGCGTCGGATGCATCGGGCAGAGTTTGAGCTGGCGGAAATAAAAAACAACAACAAAAACAAAAACAAACCTCCTCCGTCTCCTTTGGAGGCTCTTCTACACCAGAGGGACGATTGTGAAAGAGTAACTTTGCTTCCCAAGTAACGATGACAGACATCGTCACCTATGAGTGGTGTGTCTTTGCAGACAGAGAGACTAATATTCACGCTTCACACCTCCCTACAAACACAGATCCAACAGGCTAGTGCAGGGGTGTCAAACTCATTTTAGTTAAGGGGCCACATACTGCCCACTTTGATCTCAAGTGGGCCAGACCAATAAAATCATGGCATAATAACGCATACATAACGACAATATTTCTCTCTTGTTTAAATCATTGGTGAAGGTTTTTGGATGATAAACCCTATTTTAAGGTCTTTCTACAATAAACTAGAAACATGAAGACCAAAAACTCAAGACATCAGCCCGCTGTTTATCCGCCTGGGCTCTCCTCTGCAGATTCCCTAGCAGCGAGCGCTGCTGCCTCCGGAGCAGACGTCGCACTTACGCTGTTTTTGAAGCGATTACTGGATCGATTAAAAAAAAAAAAAAAAAAATTACAAAACGTTTGTACTCATAAACCTCCATATTCTCATAGAAATGCAATTTATGTCTTTCTGTAATTTTCACACTTAGCAAAGTCATCCGGCGGGCCGAGCTGGACCCCCTGGCGGGCCGGAATGCGGCCCGCGGGCCGTATGTTTGACACCCCTGGGCTAGTGGTTCAGGCAGTGATGCGTTGAGAGAGAGAGAGAGAGAAAGAGGGGTCTTGGCACCGTTAACACGCCGTCATCTGCTATCAGCACCGCAGGCTCTTCACCTGCCCGGACACAACAGCAGATCTCAGAGCTCACGGTCAATTTTCCATTATTTCCATTAGTCGAGCAGCTGCCTACACTGTGAGATAGCAGACGATACATCTCAGGAAGTAAACTCATTAAAAGGTGGAATGGGACGCTCGTCTGACAGAACAGTACTTTTATGCAAATTAAATGTTTCATGTTGTGTCGCTTCCTATTAGCACTGTGAAAAGGGACAACATGGACCGCCTGTTTATTTCCCTCCTGCTTCAAGGATTTACAGTTTCATACATCAGTCCTGATGCAACGCCACAACCAATCCAAATGAATTTGGGTGTAATTTGCATGAGATTACTATTACTTTGTCCCAAAGGTAAGAACGAGTGATCTCCATTGTACTCGTGATATATGAATGAGCAAACCCAAAAACTTTGGGAAACAAAAATTTGTTTTCCTTCCCCAGTTCCGTACTTCTGATTAGAAACCAGAAAACATTGGTTGGTGGATAAATGAATGACGCGACATCGCCGCTATTTTTATATCTTCAACAGGGAGGTGGAAAATGTAAAGTGTTGCCAGAGGATGGCGCGTGAGGTCGAGTTACCGACATGAACGCTGCACTCTTGAGTGCTGGGCGCTGCTTTCAGCGTTGCTTCGTCAGCCTCGCGTGTTCAGGCTCCGCTGTGCTTCGAGTTGCATGCTAACCGTGACATTTTAACAATCCTACACTTAGCATGCTTATATGTTAACTTTTAGCATTCACTACTCTTTCTTTTTTTATTTATTTTAATTTTATTTTAATTTTTACACACTGCATTGACGAGTTATGATGTGTTTACGGATAGAATTAATGGAAAATTCACTTCGGAAACCAGAGACCAACCAGAGACAAGTGAGGCAGGCATCTTCTCTGAGCCGGGAGGACGTTTCCGGACCTCGTGTGTGGAGGAGACGGGGGGTGGGAGGTCGGGGGGAGGTCGAGAGGGAGACGAGGTCCTGGTCTCAGCTCGTCTGCTGCAGGTAGGCGGACAGCAGCGGTTGAGGAGGCAGGAACTCCTCTCGTTTGTTCACCACCTCAGTCTGACGTGACCCGTTGAAGTCGGTACCTGAACAACAAACAGACTTTGATCGCTCTCGTGTGCCTGAAACACATTACACCGGCTGGGTAGGTGCAACCAGGCTGTGTAAACAGGATTATGTAAACAGAGAAGCGTCGATAAAAATGGTTAAAAATCTTTAATAGACCTGTTTGCGTTCTGGGTCTCTGTCTCCGAGCTTTTGATGGCCGACACAGATGACAATATTTCTCAAATGATTAACGGATGTTGCCCGCTTTAATTTTTTTACACAAAGTTTTCAAAAGGTATATCCTAGTCTTGATATTTTCTCATCATCACAGTGAAGAAGGCGTTTAAAATAAGCCATAAACAGAAATGAACTGCAAGAGAAAATCGAGAATGAATTCACAAAATGCATCTCTGAACATTCAAAAGGACATATTAACATATTTAAAAGTGTAAAGCGCTGACTAGTCGGACATATAGATCCGGTGTGTCTGGTATGTGTCACTTCCACTCACTTGCAGAGATGAGGTCCATGTACTGGCAGATGGCGTGAAGCAGCAGTCTCTCAAAGCTGATTCACAAACACAAACAACACAGACGTGACTCTCCGCTCCTCCTTGGCATCCTCCAATCATTTGCAATCAACTTGATTCAAGCCGAGTATGACTTTGCACGTCAGTCTATAAGAGTGTTTAAGGGGATTTATTTGCCGTTTTCTGACATCCTGTTTTTGTCTGTGTTGTTTTCCTGCCGCTGCAGTAACTCCACATCCAAGTGTGGCTCATACAGATTTCACGTAATCTGATATAAACTGGAAAATGTAATCGGGATCCATCAGTTTGGACTTTCAACCTGCATATTTGTCGAAGACCGAGGACATAAAAGTGTGTTAAAGAGGTGCGGTGGTGGGGTTGTGTGATTTCAGCCACCGATGAGACACGGAAGATGATCCGGGGAGACAGTATGAGTAACACGTTATTGAGTTTGAAGGCGCCGAAGCACTGCTCGGGGGTTTTACATCCTCGTCCTCGCCACCGCTTGAGGCCGAGGCTCACGGTGAGCACACGGACTCAAACATCCTCTAGAAGTCTTACTGTCAGGACCTCCACAACTAACTTCTGAAAAACATTTTCTCAAACCTTCAATTTATGTTTTCAAAAATTCCCTCTGTATAAAAATGAATATTTGTGTAGAGAGGAAGCCTTTAAGTGAACTGTGTACTTTTTAAAATACCTTTTAAATTAAATTGGATACCTGTTTCACAGTCATACCAGTACAAGTATAAAGGAAAATCAGAGGGGACAAACGTTCGTGTTATATCCCATTTTGTGCAGCAGAATATAACTAATTTCTAAAATGAAAACTAGTACTAATGAGTTAACTACGTTATTGTGACCTGGACCTGAACGGATGAATTAAAAATATAATTTCGTTCACATATTTATGTTCTAGCAAAAATCAACTATATTTCCCGTTATTTTCTTCAGGTCTGATGATGCAGCTTCCTGAAATCCAGAGATAATACCCTCTACGTCTTTTTCAATAAAAATAAATGCTTGTGGAGAGCTGTCGATAATTTGACTATCGAGGAGACTTCCTACCTGCTGGTGAGGTTGGTTTTGTAAACAGAGTGAGGTTGAGCGTTGAAGAAGCTCAGAAGGTTTTCCTCGAGAACTTCCAGCGTTCCCTGGGAGGACGAAAATAAACATAAAAGGTGTCAGGAGATAGAGAGGTGAGAGTTTTCATCTCCAAAACAATCCTGGCTTGTGCTTCAGGAGAAAAATACTAAACTTCATCAGGAAACCTCGGCTAGTCCAGGTTTCCTCCCTGTTCTCGCATCTCTGTTTATTATCTTTCATCATTGATAACAATTGGGCGCAAGTGTATTTTGGGGTTTTCTTCTTTTCATTGGCCACATTCAGATTACAGATTAGTAATTAACCTCCAACAGTCCCTGACTGACAATCAGAGGGTAAATCTGGTCAATAAAACATCTGCCCCACAACATCTGGTGCTGTGGTCAAACCTGTTTTACATACTGTTTCCTAAACGGCACAAAAACAGCCAAAGTAGAGTTGAAACAATCCGATCAGGCAAAAGATTGATTAGTTGAACGACAGAAAAGGAATCTGCAACTATATCATTATTACAAAGCACAAAAGCTGAGACTTTGGGTTCTGGAAAACTAAGAAGAACATTTTCCAAAATTTTCAAACAGTTTTTTAAACAAAAGGCACTACTGATTACTGACAACAATTTGCAGATTATTCAAAACTAAAATAAAAGCTGTTTCCCTCAGGGAAAGAAGAAAATACTTTTTCAATGGTGACCAAGAGACAAATCTCTGGGTTTGATACACAGCAGGATCAGAGAACAGACTAGTTAAAATGTGGCAACTACTCCCGAGAACATGTCTTCAAACTGTTATCGCGATTGTACAGACAAAAAACTAAAACAAGGTTGTTTTCTTCCTGTTAAAAGGGAGTTTTTCCTCCCAGCTATAGTTTATTTCTACAATGTTTTCAGGTTGTGTTGTCAAGACATAACTACGTTAAGTTCCCCGAGATGACTTGTGTTGGGGTTTGCTGCTGTCAAACTTGAAATGACTGTGCATACATTGGCTTCTATTGTATCCAAAAGTTCATACACACACACACACACACGCACACGCACACACGCACACACGCACACACACAGCTGAAGCAATCGGTAACCAAACGCGTAGTTTCCAAGCACAGTGAGAGATTTGAAGAGAAGACACTCACCATGGGGATTTGTTTCCGCCTCAGAGTCGTTCGCAGCCGGCGATCGATTCTCTGAAAGCAGTCCTGAGCACTGAAGGCTAGATTTACTGCAGAGAGATGAGTGCGGAGTCATCCAAACAGCTGTACTTAAAAAAAACAGCAGCCGACAAACAAAACGCAAACTGAGACGCTCACCATTCCTCTGGTCTTTGAGGAGCCGGTTGATGCATTTGGTCTTGGCCTCCTCCTTCTCCAACAGAGACAGCAGCTTCTCCTGCTCCTCACCGGAGCAACTCATGAAGTCATTCCACCGCTAAAACAACAGCACAACAAATAACACCGGTTACTTTAAAAACTACGGTCTCTGTTGGACGCCCCATTCGTGCAGGCTGATAAACAAACAAGGCCGAAGTGGACAAAACCTCAGGCAAGACTGAGAAGAAAACAAATCCGATTCAGGACTATCTTTAAAACTGCAAACACAATTTTAAAGCAGTTTCTTGAGGATCAACACACACGCTGATCTTTCTGTAGGAGTTAAATACACAACACGTTACACACTGACAGCATACGGTATGTTTTTACCTGAACTGTATGTAGTACTGGAAAGAAAGGCGTCAAGTCTGCAGCCAAAGGCCACTAATGAGCCGGGCAGATGTGTACCTCGATGTAGTTTCTGTTGGTCCAGGCTTCAGTGAACATGGATGGGATGGCGGGGTTACTGCAAACCTCCAGATAATCTTTGGAGCATTCATCCTTCTCGAGAAGATTCGTAAGGTAGCTCGCTGATTTTCAGAGGAGAAGAGCAGAGAGAGGATGACTGCGGTGTTATGAATGTAAAGAGTTAATGTTAACCTTACAACTGGAGCATCTGCATTTTTTTTTATAGCATTCACTAATTCAATGTAAATAGTCTTTTTCACAATTGTTCAGACTTGGTCCTGGACCACGAGGAGCCACGAAAGGCTTTAGAAAACATTTTTGCAGACCTGTAAACCGACTTTAAAGGTGTGAAATCTGTGGAGTTCCCCTTTCGATGCTTTCCCAGCACTGCTCAGCCTGCAGTGAATGACAGCATCTGATAATCTGATCATGTGAAATGGAAACTTACTGTTCTCCTGTCGGCGAAGGCTCTTCTTGCCTTTGGCCCGGGGAATGAGTTCGGAGTTGCGGATGGCTTGGTTGATGTAGAACTGCTTCTTTTTGGAAGGAGACACTCTCTTGGCAGGAGAGCTCGGCAGTGAGGTGCACTTACGCTCCTCTACCAGGCTGGAAAACACAGGACAGGACATAGATGTAGTCGATTTCAGTCGCACAAACCTTTAAGGGAAACTAGCAACTTCTCGCTGCTCTGGTTATTCCTCAATTTCCTAAAATACTTTTAACTACAACTTGTGTAAGTACAGGCATACACACAGCGCTGGTTTATATGCACAAGTAGTCGGGTTCATATCGTATGAATATGCACAGGAGAGATGGAAACCATCCCCATGTAAACGACTTGTGAGCATTCACGTCAATGAGATGGTAGAATGAAATCAGTTTGTTGTTTGAGTAGGTCTGCTGCAATTATTACATTATCGCCTGAACCTGATTACTTGGGCTGACCGCAATTATTTTGCATACTCTTTAGAACCGTTCCCGATTGCTCTGTATGAAAACAGCTGGATGAAAATAACACAAATGTCATATTCATTGTTTTCCACCATCGAAGTGGCGCTCCTTTAATGACGTTATCTCGTTGCACCTCCTTCTTCTATTATAGTTTATATGGCACATGAAAGGAGAATTAACACCACCATGGTGCATTGTTTATTTTGGTCCCTGTGATTGTCAGTCATTTCTTTGATATTTCAGTAATAGTCTGGTATTTAAGTTGTTATTCATGTCACATCATGTGTTGCTGCATTTTCTTAAGATCACAGTTATTGTTGTTTTGAAGTCAACGAGGACTTCAAATAGCAATTATTTTCATTAACAATAAATGTGTTGATTATCATCTCAATTAGTCAATCAATGGTTAACCACTGTTTCTTAAAGCGGAAGGTGCAGCCTGAAATGTCTCATTTTGTCCCAACCAACAGTCCAAAACCAAAAGATATTCAGTTTAATATCATGGAGGACTAAAAGAGCACCAAAAAAATAAATACATAAATAAATAAATAAATAAAAGAATTCCTAATTAAGAAGCAGAAATCACAGAAATGTAGAATCTTTTTCTTGAAAATAAAATGACTCCAGATGATTAAATGACTATCAAAATAGGTTGGGTTTTTTTTTTTTCTCTCCATCAACCAATTCATTAATTGACTAATCTCAGCAACACCTTACCTGCTGCGTGAATACTGGGCCATTACGATCCAGGAAATAACAAAGATAAATAACATCCAACAAGCATGAAAGCTGATGATCAGTAACTGGCAGGATGATGAGTAATGCTCTCTTGATCATCTCTGCGGTGGTTTTATATGGATCAGATCCTGCAGCTTCTTCAGATGTGGGTCAGTGGGTGTAAACTGAGGAGGAGGCCTCTGCTGCCAGCTTGCTCAGCTGATGCCTTTTTTAATTTAATTTTTTTTTTTTTTTAAATTTTATTAGCAGTATAATATGATTTCACCTGTGCCTGCGTTAACTAGGATTTGAAAGTCTATCGATTTAAATGGCCTCCACGACAACCCACATAAACATGTAGGCTATTTAGTTAGCTGCTAAAAAAGGCTAACAAGGAATTAAACTAATAACTAAAATGCCGACCGGGACTTTCCGGAGTTTTGTTGATTCGCTTGCGGGGATTAAGTTGAGCTTCAACAAACAAGTATTTGAAGATAAAGCTAGACGTTTACTTTTAACTTGATTTGTAATTCCGGTTAATGCTCACAAGCTCGATGACGTAACAGACCCGTCGATCTTTACTCACATATAATCCTGCTCTTCATTGTTATTTGTCAAAACGACCATCTTAGTCAGGGCGGAAAGAGACGGAGAGACCACACCGAGTGCGCTTTTACGGAACGTGGGGGGGGAATAAATAAAATATTAGCTGGTGCGAAAGACAAAAGTTAAAAAAACAACAACAGTGCGAGTGTTTGTTTGGCAGATTAGCAGGTAAACGAGCTTTGACAGTGGGCGGAGCCAAGAGAACAAAAATAGCCGTTGTCCTCCACACAAACAAAGAGGGGTGAAAATGCGAGAGTGCTCACTTCGTCTGTAAATAGAGGAGAGAAAATATATAGGTTTAAAATATAAAAGGTTATATTTCCTTTTAGAAATTAATGTAATTTTAATTTGTTACGTTTGAATTTAGATTGCAAGAAAATACGTTTAACATATTATGCATGAATAGTATAATAATAATAATAATACTTGTAATGAAGGTTAAATACACAGTTGTACTAAAACACATTCTAACTATTACTACTAGAAAGCATATTTTTTGGACTACATCCTAAAAACAAATTACAGACCTGTACACAATATCGACATTGGCATTTTTAGTGATCAGTTGTTATATTTATTGGAAACATTATTGTTGTAGTCGGAAGACAAATAAAAGGTGTGGCCTACAGCGACCACAGAATATTTCAATCATTTTTATTTCACTCTATTACTATGATTATTACGCGTTACACTTAATTTTTTTTTTTTTTTTAGCCCTGTGAATATTGTGAGGTTATAAAAATGATATGTTGGATGTGCAACAAGCAGTAACCTTTACCGTTCATTTGGAGTTGTGTTTTTTTTGCTGAATAATTAATCTAAATTCAATATTTTTGCAACAACAACTGATCATATTTGCGGAAAAGAATCTCCTTATGTCTTACTAATAATAAACACAAAGAGAAAGTAAACAGAAACAAATTTGCATGAGCAGAGCGCGCAACGGGGATTTCAATCTCCCGAGCGGGTCATCTCGCTAATAGACAATCGTCGTACAACCTTAGGAAACACAAATTCCTGTTCTATCTTCAAAATAAAGTTCATAAATCTTTCAAATCCGTCATCTTAAAGTTGTTTTATTTGTTTTTTTTTGTGGCTCCGACATTATTTGCGCTTTAATTCAAGTTGACGTTTTTCTACTCATTAAGGGGTAATGGAGTTTGTGTGCATGTTACCATAACAGCAGGTTTAATTGGCCCTCTGTCGAGTCACATCAACGGTTTCCAGTCGTTTTCTCAGCTGCTGCAGAAATTCTGTTGGATCGGAGAGGAAAGTTTTTTCTAGTAATTTCACAACGTTTTCTGAGAAATGTTTGGACAATATCAGAGAAGATTCTTGGATTTGTTCTCGTGTGTATTTTGGAATGGAGAAAGAGAAGAAGACGAGGATACCGAAGTTAGAAAAGCCTGAACCTGACGCTTTCCCACTGATTGTGTGTGAAATTAAGAAATCAGTTCGCAGCATGAGAACTGTGAAGTCAAAGGAGAGGACGAAAGAGACCACGTCGGACAGCAGGTCCGCGACGGACAAGGGTAAGACTGCATGTGAGACATCAGGGAACATAATGAGGCTGCGTGTCAACTTGATGCCTGTTCTGGCTTCAGCCAAGGAGCCTGTGGAGGAGGAAGAGGAGGGAGAAGAAAATTACATCTATACAAGTCAAAACAAACCAGAAAACAACAGCAGCAGAAACAACACATCTGTGTGTAATTTCTTGAAACAGACATGGAGCTCAGGTGATTGTCAGTTAGGATTAACTTCAGAGAGAGCAACAAAACCCAAGCAACCACAGAGTCCTTGGTTTGTGTTTCCGCCTATTACTCAAATAAAACAAGCTCCTGTGGAGGAGGGAGAGGAGGAAGAAGAAAATGACATCTGTACAAGTCAAAACAAACCAGAAAACGGCAGCAGAAACAACACATCTGTGTGTAAATCACCGAAACAGACATTCAACTCAGGTGATTGTCAGTTAGGATTAACTTCAGAGAGAGCAACAAAACCCAAGCAACCACAGAGTCCTCGGTTTGTGTTTCCGCCTATTACTGAACTAAAACCAGCTCCTGGGAGGTGTGATTGTCAGAAGACCCAGAGGTGCCGCACGCCTCTGCCTTCCATCACTTTATGTCAGCAGGAAACAATCAGCTCTCCAGACTTTACAAGAAAAGTCTGTGGAGGCGATGCACCAGTTACAAGGCAGGTGTCGGACAATCCCCCGTGCTCCAACAGTGTGAGTTAACTTCAAAACGTGACGACTCGTAGTGTTTAGGGACATTTTTATTATTGCAGACATCTGCTCTTAAAGATCCTACTAAGTGGTGAAGGAGTGTTTAAAGACTTTGGCAGTTGTAGTATGGGAAACAGGATCGAGAGTCTCTGGGCGGACAGAATTTGGGAACATTTTTGTCTCCTGTTTAGACTTCACTCTTGTCTGTGCAGAGATCGGCCGAGTTTCGTCTTGCCGACATCTCCCTGTCCAGCTTGGACGCCCTGCTGCAGACAGTCACAGAGAAATTGAGGAGGGACAAGACAGGCGGCGATGAAGCACCATGGAGACGAGTACAGTCCGACCATGTGCTCACGAGTGTCAGGCAGCAGGATGGAAACATGTCCAACATGTAGGCTATGTTTGGTAGATTTGGGTAAAATCTTTTACAGAATATAAAAATGTATTCTTAGTCGTAGAGCAAAAGGTAAGTTCACTATTAGAGTTTATTAGAGTACAGCATCATCCATATTTAATTATACGTCCTCAGTGTTGGATCCTGTCAGACCATCTACAGAGTATCTGAAGGAATTTTCTTTGCACATTTTATTATTCATTATTTAAATGACATTACATGACAAGACATTGGCGCATGTAGAACAATTGTTGCGAATGCAGGTGTTGGTGTAGTTTTCCAAATGTCAAAACAGGATGTCGATGTCTGGCACATTATTTAAACAGAGAGGTGTAAATACTGTATGTTAATGTGTGATTAAAAGGGCCAGTGTGTAGGATTTGGGAGGATTTATTGTCCGAAATGGAATATAATATTCATAAATATATTTTTCATTAGTGTTTAATCACATGAAACTAAGAATCATTGTGTTTTTGTTACTTTATAATGAGATCTTCATATCTACCACAGGGGAGCGTGTCTCCCACCATGTAGCTCGTCATGCTTCTCAAGTAGCCCAGAAGGGACAAAGCAAACAGAAACACCGACCCCAGACGAGGACTTTTATGTTATATTGAAAGCCACCATGCGGAGAATTCAGTTAGATGTAATCAAGCAGCCTGATGTCACTCATTGGTTTGTGAACTACTGTTATGAAGCCTCGAATTCGGCCTTTCAGCCGTCGCCATCTTATTATTTTGGAGCCAGAAGTGACCATATTTAAACGAGCTGGCTAGATCTGATTGATAACTTGAGGACACTACATCCCGCCCACCTGCAGCTGAAACCTGACTGCCCCACCGGTCTGTCAATCAAACAGACACGCCACCAAAACATACTGCTTTTTGAGGTCTAATATCTAATTAATGACTGGATTATTTTCAGATGGACCGCCAGAAAACTGATAAGGAGTGACTTTAGTGAAAGATACAGTTATGACTTGTACAAAAAAAAAATGGATTGACTTTGTATTTCAAGAGAGAAATTTAATGAGAGTCTATGCAGCCAAAGCCAATTTGGAGCCAACCCCTAGTGGCCCTCAGTGGTATCACAGTTTACGGTACTTTTGCATTCGCCCCATTTTTCAAACCTGAAATTACTAGAATCTTTTATATGTTTAAAAAAAAAAAATCTAATTTAAAGATATTAAATTACAATTACAATATCGATGACTTAAGTCTAAACATATTATTACTGAATCCTTGAACCCAAGTGTATACCCTACTAGTAAAAATGTTTTCAGTGAACATAGAGTAAAACGAACTCGTACATGAACAACAGCATCAAATAAAAGACTTCAGTTCTGTTTTGTCTTTTTTCCTTTAAACAGAGGAACAGTAACGGGAACATCAGCAGGTGGCTGCGCAGGAGACGGACAGATGAGACTCCCTCCACTTTCTTCTCCACCCAAACCCACACTCATCTTCACCATGACGAAGATGAACCTCCTGACATCCAACAATCTGCAGTGACTCGTCAAAAACCAACAGACTGGACTCACAACATGCAGCACAGTGTTTTAAAAATGGTACTGGAAATCATATATTTATTTTCTTTCAGGACAAAACCTTTACAACAGACATTGTTTTCCTCTATGGTAGCATACTTTCAGGATATAACGATCATCTCGCAGCGGATGCAAATATAAATTAAAGTTCAAGTAGAACTGTACATTCAGTAGAACAGACTTTCATTCCAAAATGAGACGTCCAGCTTCAAGTTCAGGTTTTAAATTATTTCAGTATATTTCAAAACATTTAACTGAAGATGATTTTTCAGTCGTTTTGCTTTATTTTTCAGAGACAGACAGGAAATGTGGCAAAGAGCAGGAGAGTGAGAAGTCCGAACCGCTCGGCCACGAGGTCGCCTTTTATCATTTTATCTTTTTTTTAAAACAGTTTGCATTTTGGAATGAAACCCTTCTGATACTTTATGTTTGTCTCATGCCTGTATTTACTATAGTAATATAATATCTTGTACATATCTAACAGTGCAGTAACATTCAGCAGTCGTGTCATTTGTTTGACAACAAATAAATAAAGTGTCTATCGTAAAAACAACTGTTGAAGGTAAAGTTAAAATGTCTTGGATTGTTTCATCTTTGATATATTATGATGTCTTTAATTTAATTTGGAGAGTTTGGCATCTTGCGTTTCAATTTAAAATACAGCTGAAACTTGAGCCCGAGTCTGTCGTTTCATATTTTCGTAATTAAATGAGATTTCCAGAACTTTCCAGGACCGCTCAGGAATCCCGCTAGTCTGATTCCCAAACATGACATACAGAAAGATGGAAAGCAAGACATAACTTCATTAATACAAAAAGAAACCAGGCAGACTCCTCCCCATCATACATAATACCCTCCACTGGACAGTGACACTGTTGGCCAATGACAAACCACACAAAATATATACAAAAAAAAAAACATTTTGACAGACAAAAGGAAAAATAAAGTTGAAATTTACAAAACAACAACAGCTGAAAAGTTCTTCAATAAAGATTTAAGAGGTATTCAACAATAAACTTGCAATAGAATTCTCACCCTGTAACAGATATATTGTATATTGTCCTGAAACAGCCTCTCAAATGCTTTCTGAGCTATAAATACGAGTTCATAGTTACATGTAAACACATGTATGTCAGCGACTGTCTGAGTGTTTGCAGCATTTTCTTTTTTAAAGTGCTTTCTGGAACATAAAGATGAGACTGTAAGAGGTCCACTGATTGAGTCCTGAGGAACACCTCTCACTGTTTTCACACTGAGCCCTGCCTAATACTCATCCAGGGGAAATAAGCCGTTGCTTTGGAGAGAAGACACAGTGGAAGATTTATCAGCCCATATAAAGTGAACAGGTGAACAAGGCACCAAAGCCGTTATGAGGAAGGACTTTTGGTTCGTTCTTCAGAAGATAAATTACTGTAACTCTAAAGACTAATTTTTCCCCCACAGTAACACTTTAGTCCTTTTTTTTTTTGTCTGTCTTAAAGAGCTCAGGTGATTCATGTTGTTGTCACACTGTGCATCTTTCACATGAACATACAGGGAGTAATAAAAAGCTTCTGTCTGTCTTTGGTCCGTTCGTGTTGCACCAGTCCACTTCAGAGTGCGCTGTCCTGTAAGTTGCTGCCGACTATAAAGAGAGCAGAGGGATCTTTGCTGGAGCTCTCTGCTCTGTGTTTGGACATTTGAGGTTGAGTGGTTCCTCTCTGAACACCACTACTGCTGCTGCTGGACGCGCTGCTGCCCCTGCGGCTCGTCTGAGTTGACTCCAGTCCCTTTTCCTCCGGCTGGGACAATCTGCTCATCGCCACACCGCTGCTCTTCTCTGCGGTAGATTTCCCCTTGCTAGCTTTTGCCTTTTTTGGTTTACCTGCTTTTGGATTGCTGTCCGATGACTTCCCCGGCGGCTGCGGAGCTTTGCTCGGCTGAGGAGGTTTGACCGGTGGTTGTGGTTGGATGATGGTTTCGGGAGGGTTTATTTGGGCGGGCGGGTTCGGTTGGACCGTCCCATTGCTGACGACCACATCTGTGAGATGGTCGTCATCAGTCTGCTCTTTAGCAAAGCTGACAAACACCTACAGAAACAAAGGCGCTTTAGTGTCACATCGATTCATATCCATATGATTGTTTTTCCATCCATTAAGATTCAGCTATTGCTTGCTTTCTTGTTGTGAACACATCTTTGCATGCATGCTAATATATCCAGTAGAAGCATTCGTGCTGGCTTGTAGCTGCTTTTTCAGAATAACTAAGAGTCAGCAACATTAAATACCTTAAAGCTAAAAGTCAAATCCGCAGTTTAAACATTTGTAACATTTCAGAGTAACATGTATAAATGCATAAAGAACTTAGGTAGATTCAGATCAATGGGTGGGATTCTCAATACCTTTCCCCTTATTGACCCAACCCTCAGTTTATTTTGTTATTATTGTCAAGTAAATCAAAGAACACAATTTGGAGTACTGATTCACGGAGATTACAGCTTCTCTGAACTTTTTCATCCACCTTAGTATTCTTATTAGCTATTCATTCAAAGACACTTCAATTCTTGTTGTCTTCCTGAGAATAAAGGACTGGATGCACTAGATCCCAGATCAGGACAATCACACCACCTTTTGCAGAAATGTTTATCAGTTAACACGCTGGAGAGGTTTGAATGGTTTCATCGCAGCCGCATCGTCGCCCTCACCTGGTCCAGCGTGGTCTGTGAGACGGAGAAGTCGACGATGTCCAGCTCCTCGTAGTTGTTGGCCAGCACGTCAAAGACCCGAGCCAGGGAGCAGGTGTGCGAGGGCAGCTGGTACTGCAGCACGTTCTGGTGCTGCTCCTTCAGCTCGATGCTGGGAAAAGACTTCTGCATGTAGGTGCTGACGAGAGACGAGTCGGGGTCGGATTTGGTGTCCCCCAAACGGAGGATGATGGTGTAGCCGTCGCCGAACCTGAAAGACGGGTTGGATGGAAACAAAAGTCAAGATTCAACATGTCACCTTCACATCAATACAGTTAAAAAAAAATGGAGCGTGCTGTACGTGACAGGTTGCAGTCCATCACAGGGCAAGACAGAGACAACCATTCACACTCACATTCACACCTGCAGCCAATTTAGAATCACTAATTAACCTAACATGCATGTCTTTGGACTGTGAGAGGAAGCCGGAGTAGAGAAAGAAAACCCATGCATTTATATGTAACAAATCCAACTCTGCCATGAACCAGTCCTGCTTCCTGATTGGTCCAATACAACCAGAAATACTAAGGAAGAAGCTATACATGTTCCAGCAGGTTAAAAAAAATCATCTGAATGACAAACACCAAAACATTTTATATCTTTATCATCTCATCTAAAAGAATTTGATGGTAATTTATAGCTTTAGGATTTTATGATCATTTATGACCCGGATCTAAACTGTATTGTTTTCCATGGCACTAATGGTGAATTGATGATCCGTAACTTTAGTCAAATCATGTTGAAATCATGTTTTCTTTGACATCACAGTTCAGAGCCTGATTGCTTCAGTTTTCTGTCGTCTCATGACTGTAAACCTCATCAAGTGACCGAATCAGCCCGTTTTAGTGTGGCGCTAAACTCTCACAGATATCAGCACAGACACGATCCTTCACGGACCTCTTCACCTCAGAGGAGAATCTCACGAGGCAAACTTTGTTTTCAAAAAGCCCAGTGTTAATTTAGAGATTGATACAGCCGAGGAGGGGGAATGCACGACTGAATGAATGCACAATGTAGACTGAATACATAAACATTAAACCGGGAAGGAGTGTAGTGTGTGGTTACCTGTTCTTCAGGTGTTGTACAGATCCGAGACACTGAAACCTGCCGTTGACCATGATGGCCATCCTGGTGCAGAGAGCCTCACACTCCTCCATACTGACCAAACAGACACAGAGTAAAACACATTAACATTTACACTCTAAATAAAGCTTTAGCTGCAAATACAGCAGTAGATGATTTTTTTTTTCTTTGCATCATGTTTGTGTGGTGTGATGGAGAAGTGAGTTGTGTCATCCCCTGTCTTGGACTAAAATCCCTTTCTCTTGGGTTTGTACATGATAATTCAGAGTCCATCTCCTCCTACCTGTGGGAGGTGAGAACTACAGCTCTTCCCTCTTTGGTGACGCTGAGGATGCAGTTCCACAAAAACCTTTTGGCTTTTGGGTCCATACCAGTGGTGGGCTCATCCTGACAGCAGGCGAAGGAAGGAAACAAAGAGCAATATGTGAGTTAAGATAATGTGCGTTATGGATCGAGGTCACTCATTTCTGAGAGGTTCATCCTTGGTTTCGTGAATCAAGCTTTTGCTCTCCAGCTGTTCTGTTTAATCCTCACCAGGAATATAACAGGTGGAGCACCGATGAGGGAGATGGCCGTGGAGAGTTTCCTCTTGTTGCCTCCGCTGTAGCCTCCGGCCTCCTGCTCTGCATACTGGGTCAGCCCCAGCCTCTTTACCCCCCACTGCGCCACCTACAGAGCAGCAGAGTGACATACATCACTGAGACAGAGCAGCATGTTCAGTGTAAACAACTGGCCCAAATCCATTTTTGACTTTGTCAAGATAGCGCTGAGTAGACAGAGAAGAAAAGTGGCGGAAGGGAACAGGGGAAAAACATGCAGTAAATATCCGGCCAGAGGACTCGCTGCATGTGGTACGAGCCCTTACCACTCAGCTACCGGGTTGCCCCGACCTTTGACCTCTCAAGGTAACATAAGACGTTTTATATAAAGACAACAACTCTTCACTGCATCTTTCTTCATTCATTGTACCTTCAGGCTTATCTTTACGTGAAGTTACCTTGGTGACAGACACCTCTGGCACTCCCCGCAGGCGGGCGTACAGCTCCAAATGTTCCCGACCCGTCAGCAGGTCACTGATGGCGTCAAACTGCGGACAGTAACCCATCAGCTGGTGGACTTGCTCCATGTCTGTCAGAACACTGAGAACCAAACAGATGATATCAGGGATTTAGTAATACAAAGCTTTTGTGGAGGTTGAAGTCACTGCAGCTGTGACCAAGTTTCTTACCTGTGGTTACTGAGGAAAGCCTTTCCGTGTGTGATGGGTGTATCACCAGTCAGCATACGAAATGTAGAAGTCTTCCCTGCTCCGTTCACCCCGAGCAGGCCGAAACACTGGAGGGAAGACACAGAACAACACCATTTTACAAACATATTTTATTCCCACTTAACATAACCTTTAAGCAGCATAAGCTTGTAGTAGCTATAGTAGGAGCTGAAACAGTAGGAGCAGTATTAGCAGCAGGAGTAAGAAGTTACAGTATTTGTAGAAACTGCAGCACTACTTGTAGAAGTATTAACAGTAGCTGTAGAAGCAGCAGCTAAAGTAGAAATAATAACAGTACCAGTAATAAAATAACCATTATGATACATCACCTGAACTGAGCAAACTAGCAAAGATCTCAGATATTGACTGAACAGATGACAAAGACAGAGCTGGAAGTTACAAACGTGTGTCTGTCGTCACTGCACTGCGACGTGATCATTTGGTGTGTAACTCTCACCTCACCGCGGGGAATCCCGAGACAAAGACGATCTACCGCCGGCTTTCTGCCTGATTTATAAACCTGAAAGACAAAAAGTTATCAAATGTGACTTCACAGTGATGCAGTCGTGGAGAGCAGCAGTATGTCAGTGTCGGACCAGAAGTAGAGGAGAGAGCTCATCGGTGTGACTGAACGCATGTGTGGGTGCAAAAAGATGTTTCAGATATTAAAAAAAACCTGCACTGGTTGCATTATATTGAGTTGCACAAGTTATTATCTGTATAAGAGCGGACGTCAGTATGTATCCGAGGAGAAAACGGGCTTTTATTGTGAAGCAACTGTATGATAAATAAATTGGCCAATAAAGTAGTTGTCAGTTAACAGAAATGTGCCTTTTTGTTGTGATTCTGTGACAATTTATGCATTGGTTTACAGTTGTAGGTATGATGGCAGACAAACAAACAAGAATACACATCCAGTTCTTACAAACAGGATTTAAATAAGAAGTGTAAATCATTTGTAAGCGTTGTCATTTCATCAAAGTCAGCTAAAAGCAGAGATTCAGCCACAACAGTGTTGGAGAGGAGGACGATGACACACAGTTCCAGTTGTACTGTTTATCTTTATACCTTGCTCAGGTCAAACATGGTGAGAATGTCGAACTGGGCTCTACCACGTTTGACCCTCTCTCTCTCCCTGGCAACGTCCTCGTCCTCCGGACCGAGAGGAGGCATCACAGGATTTGTCCACCATGGCCTGAAGAAAGAGAAAACATCCCTCTGTATTATAAAGCTCTGCTACTGTGGAATGGTGTAACTATGAAAACAATCTGTGTCCGGTTTCAACACAGACAGACACGTTCATTTATCTCATCTACAAACTACAAAATTTGTCTAATTAATTCATGATTTATTTAGTCGGATTTTTATTCATTCATCTGACAAACATTCATGATGACATAAACAAATTGCAATGGTACGTTATGCTTTAAACTCCTGCAGGAGATCTAAGTAAAGAAAAAAAATAACCATAACTGAACACGTCAATGGTTACTGCCACTGTGCTGAAACATTAATAATGTTCAAACACTGTGTATCATCTGATGAATGGTAGAGAAGTTCTGAGATGAAAAAAAAAAAACTGGAAAAAGAAAAGGGGGAGATAGTTAAACATACCTGAAGCGAATGAAGAACTTGTACTGCAGGAGAATAGTGAAGATGAAGAAGATAACACCTTCAGCTGCCATGGCGAACAGGTTCTTCCCGACAAAGTCCCACTGAAGAGGGTCCAGAGTCTGTTTGGTGCCTGCAGAGGACACAGACACATTCTTTATTTACACATATGTCTTCTTGTATATATTTAATGCCGTGTCTAACATGCAGGTCAAGTGTTTGTATACACTCCTGATGAAAATCTTCTTTTGTCTACAAAAACAAAAATGAGCAGCAAGAATGAAAACAAACAACTTTACAGTGTCCTGAGGTAAAGGCAGATATCTTTTTAGAGGCTGACATTCAGGTACCGAGTCTCTGGAAGGCGTCTGCCATGGCCTGGTTTTTGGCCATGTCGATGAGTCCTCGTCCCAAGCAGAAATGAGGGAAGATTAAAAACACCTTCTTCAGGATCCTGTTGACTTCATTGAGATGCTAGAAAGACAAAATCATCCACAAAGCATGTACCAGTTAAAGGAGCATTCATTCAAATGATTGCTTATTTTTATGATGTCGTATACTCCGGCTGGATTAGTTTATACCTCATCTACAAACAGCTCAAGGACGAAGGTGGCGACGCTGCCGTTGATTCCAATGAAGAGGTTGATGGAGGTCAGCACCACATAAGCTGTGCTCGGCACGGAGAACAAAAAGGATGCTGGGTACATCAGAGGGGTTATGGACCACCTAGAAAGGATCATTAGGTTATCCAATCAGAAAAGACAGACACACTTATTTCCTTATTTAAGATAAGAGATCTTAGAAGTGTGACACACTGCTGAAACGCACCCGTAGAGCAGGAGGAGGAGGACGAGAGCCGGCAGGTTGGTCTCAGAGACGTACGACTGCTGCTGGAAACTGATGAAGATCAGCACCACCATGGTGGCCGGGACGGTGTAGTTTAACTGAGAAAATGACAACAATAAAATTCAGTAAAAAGAGCCTCATGTTGTATACGAGCCAGTGAATATTAATCTCTGCTGTTGATAAAGTAATGCAGATCATCGACTGAAAAACTGGGGGGGAGATCTTACACCTTCTAAACATGATAAGCCTGACAGTGCTTGAATATAAGAGAAAGTGTGCGGTTTCTGTTTCAGGTTGTGTGCCTGCTGGAGTGACAAAGATGTCTCTTCTCCTTCCTTTTGAATACTGACCATGTCCCAGAGAAAGTTGGCCAGCCAGTAGAGGATGGGTTTGACCCCGCTGACAAACTGCAGGTGTTTGGCTTTGCTGACTCGCTCCTCAATCAGAAAAAGGATGAAACTGGCCGGTACGAAGGACATGGCAAAGATCACACAGATGGAAACCAGAACATCTACTGATGTGGTCATCCTGGAAGAGAAAGCAGGCGGAAACACACATTAAAATACAAGAAAAGATATTTTGTGAAAAAACAAAATACTGCCTGACAATTGTTTTGATTTGTTTTTAAACATTTTGGTGCATTTACTACATATTTGCATCACTGCTTTCCCTTTTCAAAGAATATGGAAAATCTAAACCTAAATCTCCAGTACAGTGAACTCACATGGCCATTTCAGTGAGTTGCTCCTTGGTGAGGTTGAGTGGGTGATTGTAGGCCGTGATGCCGTGTCTTCTCCTCTCTGGACCAGGCGGGAGGCTCGCTCTCAGCAGCCCGTTGTTCATCACGTTGACAAAAGACACCATGGAGTGCCAACCTTTGTTGTTGTACCACACCTGAGTACAGCAAATACAGAAATGACATTTAAAATGGAAAAGAGCTCTGACCAAAGTAACTGAAATGCTGTCGGAGCTGCTGGAAATATTCAAACACAAAGTCTGATTTTCTTCATTTGGCAAAGAAGCAGAAAAATAATACACTGGACTTGACAACCATTTACCTTGACATTGTTTTGACTGTTTAGTCCTCCCACAAACTCTGGCAGTCTGTTTAGCAGATGATCCAGTGAACTGTTCTGTGATGAACAAAAGAAAATGAAGGCATCAAAACATGAAGTCACAAACATTAAGGAGACATCAGTGTTGCTAAACAACCTTCAGATCTTACTGTACCTGTGGGACTCGGTAACGAGTCCTGATTGCCATGACGGAGTCTTGGAGATGATGAACCTGTGATACAGTCTGCGTGGCACTGCCGCCGAGAGAGAAGCCTCCATATCTGCAACAGAAGTTAAACTGTAAATAACTTTTAGAACTATTATAACAGTCTTTCAGCAGAGTAAACTTAAAACAAGTATGATAGTTAATTGACACAAATCACAGCTACAGAATGAGTACTGCAGATATTTTAGATGCAACTTACCTGAACTCATTCACCCACTTCTTGGTTTTTAGGCTGTTTATCACAGAGGAAAAAAGTTTAAGATCATTATGTAATTGGGCTTCAAAAATGACAGAAAAATGTCAATCAAGGAGAGTTTACACAGTCAAATAGCATATATGATTATGGTGAAGCATTATCTTTATTGGGATGCAAATAAATCAAAACTATATTTAAATGTCCAACAATCTGCTTTAAAACAAAAACACACACTGTTGAACATAGGTAACAAATACAATAAATAATGCACCTTATTGTGTTGAGTTCATAAGGTACCTTTTCTTGAGGATTTGAGAGTAGGTCTTCACCAGGTAATCAGAGATGTTATAACTTGTCAGATTTTGAAGGATGTCTCCAGTCACCCTCTTCATCTGAAAATTAACAAATTGAAATGGTCTAGTAGGGCCCAATTCAATACAGACACACGCTACAGCATATTACACTATATAATAACATAAACAAGTGAACCGTCAATAAAAAATGTCATCAGGCTTCAGATAATTTTAGCTGTGTTTTGCCTTTAGATCAGTTTTCAGTTAACTGGTAATATTTTCAGTCCAATCTGAAACCTCTGAAGCAGAATCCAGAACATTCGTAGTAAATCAGCCGGATCTGACACCACACTGACCTGCGGAGGAGGAATCCCACCAGCACCCTGCGGGCAGTCGGGCAGCATCCGGCGGACCTTCTCTGTGCTGCACTGACAATCAGGTGAAGGTCTGTCTTTGCTCCAGTTGCCTCTGTTAAACATCTGCCAGGTGGCGTAGGATAACTGTGGCCTCGTGAACAGGCCACTCCGCTCAGCTTCACACTGGGGGCTCCTGCAGGGAGAAGGTTCAATCACTGAACACTTTACGAATGTCTGGTATCACGTTCAAGTGCATTAAACCAATGAATATATTTAAAAGGAATACAGATTCTCCCAAACCCATAAATTAGCTTATAGCGGATGTTGAAATATGCTGATACTACTACTTCTACCAGTGGAGGTCACATATTGTTTAATACTCTCAATCAAAAAATTACACTTTGAGAAAAACCCAGAAAAGGTGGTTTTATTTCTACCATCTACCTTCTATCATGTTTTTCATACTTTTTTTTGTACTATGTTGAAGATCCTGATGTCTCAGAACCATGTGTCCCACTTCCTTTACTACTCCCTTCACTACTCAAACTGAGACAAAGTCTTGTCTTTGCACAGATGGTCTTACTTGCTGTTGTCCTCCTCCTCTTTCTCCATGCACTTGGTACCAAAGCCTGGGCGGTCCAGCAGAGCTTCCAGCAGGTTCTCCATGGCTGGGCTCCCAGGGGCGTCGTTGCTGTCAATATTAAACCATAGGTAAGGGAAACTGTAACAACATTAAGTGAGTAAACGACCAGCAGTTTGTAGCTTGTAACCTCTGTCCGAGTGACAGAGCAGATCAGACTAATTCACAACAGAGGAAACAGTGCAGACTAAGGTAATTGGAGAGTGTTTGGGTGCAGTCCTACCTGAAGAAGGTGTACTGCTCTCCGTACATCCAGGGCTGCAACTGCAGATTGGGGTACTTCCCGAATGGAGGAACAATAAGGCTGAAGAGCAGGGCGACCAGCACGAACACAGCAGGCAGAACAATCTGAAGCACAAATCACTGTCACTTCACAGGATCAACTTGAAGAGAAGATTCAACTCTTATTGTCTGTGTCTAATGACATATAGATACACTTTTCTACAGAAAAATAAACTACAAAAACTTGAGGAGTCCACGAGCAAAACATTTTCAGTTGACAAAATCAACTGATTAAACTGGGTGGACATTATGGGAACCATAATCCTCTGCTGGCAGATGGTCTTTGGACGCACCTGAGCGAAGAACCCCCTGCGGCTCCTCCGAGCGTAGAGCCAGCGTTTGATGAAGAGAGCTCTCAGCTGCTGCCACGTCAGCCACCAGCCGGTCAGAGGAACCCCACCTCGACCGTCTCCACTCAGCAGGTCTGTCTCCTGAGGTTCTGCAGGCCCGATAAACACAGTGTGAGAACTTACACCGATACAGTTGGCATGGAGCGAGACATGACATGGACACCTTTGATATGATGGAGATTCCTCTCAGATCACAACCACAGAAAACTACAGTAGAAACGTGACATAACAGCTGACCGACACATTGTTATGGATTTTACAATTTGCCTATTTATCAACTTTTGCATTTAATTATTTAACCTACTGCTAGTGAATAGCTGTGGTGTGTGGTGCCTCAATCTAGCCTAAACAGCTACTGACATTTAAATATCTAATTTCAGTGGAGTGTTTATGCCTTATGGATTTTCAGTCTTTAGATTTAAGAGAGAAACCCTGAATGCATGTAAAATTTGGAATTCAAATTTCTGTGTTAAGTTTCTATTAACCCATAATTCTTTGAGAGTCAAAACTAGGAAGTACAAGAACATACATTTTACAAGTATTGTGAATTTAATCTTGGGGAGAAATAAAAACACGTATTCTTTCTGTCTAATGATTATTTTCAGCAGGTGGTGAGCTGAAGGTACCTTGTTTACGAAGCCTTTTCCCTCCTGGCAGCATTATGGAAACAAACAGTCACAATGGGACATGAAACAAGAGACGAGCTGTACATGATGAGCGGTATCCACACAAAGCTACAGTATGCGTCTGAGTGTGTGTGCACACCTGTCTCTGGTTCTTCAGCAGGTTGCCCCTCAGCTCTCTGCCCTGAAGGCTGCGGCTGGTTGTTAGGAGGTTCAGCCTGCAGCTCTGGTTCAGCGTCCACACCAGTTTCCTCCGCTACCCGCAGAAAGATCTGGAAAGGAACAGGATGGTCAGGGTGAAAGAATTAATTCCTCTTTACGAACACAATAAGGTGCTTTTTGAAGGAGTGTGAAAAGAAAAATTCACTTCCTGACAATGAAGAATTATATTTGGGTAAATCTACACGGCCTCACTTAAAAGAGACATGATACTTTCGCTGTTGCAGGCCCAAGACGGAGACATTTCTAATAAAACTGTCAACTAATGCAGCTTCCTGTTCAAACTGAGGCACTGTCTGGTCCTGCAGACAGCAGGTGGCAGCGAAGAAGTCATCCTGTGGCTTTACTCAGAGGTCAAAAGAGCACAGAGTGTGTGGCTAATTCCCACAGAGCAAATCTATCAGGTCTGAAAAGTCTGCTATCAGTGCTAATCTGATGCTAATGCTAAGCCCATTATGAGCGTGGCTGCTCCACAAATACCCAGCCTTCCTGAAAAGACCTGCTAAATCTACTGGGAATCACAGCGATGACTAATGCCTCACACACACACACACCCACACACCCTTCACTCACACTTCATTCACTATTTTACTATAAAACGTACACTGAATATTTTAATCTACTGAGTAGTAAATTCAGATTTTAGACACTTAATGTTAGCAGAGAGTTGCGCATGCTTTTGGACATGACATGGATATTTACATAGTCAGAATTCAAGCACTCAAATAAACTAGCTGACAATAAATTTGGTGCACAGTATGATAAATAGGTAGTATTTCACAGATTTTTTTTTTTCTTACAGCTGTGTTAGGATTGTTGATTTACAATTTTTTAATTACATTTTTTGCTATCAGTCTACTGCTAACCAAGCTGGCCTTTACAAGCTGCCAGATAGTATTGTTAAATTTGATGTATTTGATCAAATATCCTTTTCACATCTTCAAAATTGCTTCCAGTAAAAACTCAGAAGGATTTCACTTTAACTAGGCATCTATATGTATCTAAATGTATAAGTGAAAGAGGTATTATGCATATATTATTATATATAAAAACTGACTGACTGAGTCTGGTATCTGTTCTGTAATTAAGACCCGAGCACCGATGGTGCAAAAGCCCTATTGTTATCCAAGCGATTATTATGATTCTCTGTAAACAACTGCATTTTTGGAGGCTTTATAATATTCAAAAACTCATGAAAGTTGGTACATCTGTCTCTCCCAGCGAAAAATGTGGTATTTTAGTGGAATCGCGAGTGGGCGTGGCCAAATGACTCGCTGGCGCCCCTAAACAGATGTCCCGGCCACTCCATTTACCTACATGCACGAAATTCGGTGGACATGTGTATCACACTTAGACGTACAAAAAAGTTACATTGCACCATTACGTCAACTCAGCAGGAAGTCCGCCATTTTGAATTTAGTTGCCATTTTCGGCGATTCGCACATGTTGTACTTTAAGAAATTCCTTCAGATTTTGTCGCACCGACTTGAAATTGAGTCTGTGCCCTCTTAACATGTTTGGAATTAAAAGTTATCGTAAGAATTTGTTTTCTTCGATCGGTGTGCCCGTGGCGTGGCGGCCAAAAAGTGACCCAAAAGTCATGCAAAAAATGACTGGCATTTTTAAAGTAAAAAATAAATTATGATTTTTTTTTTTTTAAGTCATGACAAAGGGGGGGAATGGAACCCCAAACCGTCTGGCTGACAGGCAGCAGTGCTAACTACTGCACCACCAATCTTCCCAGGACTTAGACAGCATTGTGACAAATCTTTGGCTCACTGCAACCTAAAACTCCACCTTACACAAATATTCATTCAAATGCGACCAAAATTGCCACAGACATTCTTTGGATAGTAGATATACATGTTTTCAAGGGGGTCTGCAGTAATATTAAATATATTCCTGTAATGTGTAGTGTATGCAAAACTTTTTCAATTTTTCCAAACGTTTCAACTTCCAAAGGTCAACAACAATACAAAACTAAATAAAAAATACAAATCCAAAAATGACTTTTCTTTTTCATATTTCGGACATGATAGAGTATGACACTGGTTTTCAGAGCAGTTGCCTCACATTGAGAAGTAACTTGAGGCATGCATGTCAGTTCAGAAAAAGGTCATACTCCAAAAAGTCATGAAAAGTCATCCAAAATATCCAAAGTATGTTGTCCAAAACATTCAAAGAAAAGTCATAGCATGTCGTCCAAAAAGTGACCCAAAATTCATTTTAGTACAGAGTATAGAGTATATTGTATAGAGCATATAGTATAGAGTATATAGTATAGAGTATAGAGTATAGACTATATTCGTATATAGTATATTGTATATAGCATACAGTATATAGTATAGCCAGGGCAATGCGGCTAAGTTTGATGTTTCGCCGTGACATAGGAAGTTGATGTTTAAAGTCAAACGGTGCTCCAAACCTCATGAAACTTGCGTCAGGCACCAACTTTCACGAGTTTTTGAAGCTGTTAAAGCCGCTAAAAAAGCCTTTTTTTAAAAAGAAGAACATGGAACAAGATCGAGAAAAAAATAAAACTGCAAGCGGGAATATCCCGACCCTCGCGTGCTGCACGTCGGGGAGCCAGCGGCCCCGACCCACTGGATCCCCGACGTGAAGCTGCGAGGGCCCGCATATCACTGCTTGCAGTTTTAATTTTATACTTCTTTCCGTCTTGTGACATGTAAATGTAGCTGTATCCCACCTCCTCTAGTGTGCTGTCTGACAGCCCATAGCTGCTGATGCCCAGCTCCGCCAGTCTCTGATCCAGTGCATTCAGGAAAACCCCCAGGCTGCTGTCCTTGGCGGCAGTCTGCGGCAGGTTGATCACCGCCTCGCGCCTCGACTCCTCCACCAGCCTCGCACCCGGGATGTGGTGCTGCACCAGGGAGAGCAAAGCTGCCAGGTCTACCGTGGAGATGAGGAGGAGTCCGACATTAAACTGGATCTTGTAGAAAATGTGAATACTAACTCTTTATTAACACTGAACCACTTGAGCTCAGTCGAGGTCTTACAGAAGTTAAACACTCACATGAGTTGCTCTCCTCACTTCCCAGCCCAGTATCTTCACTCAGCGATGACTCACTGTCCTGAATAACAAAGTAGAGATCACCACGTTTTTATTATTTATGTATAAAAATCGATCTTGTCAACATGTAAAAGTACTTTGTTTCACTCCTGCATGGTTCTTAATATCGAACAAGTTGATGTAAAACAACAACAACAACAACAACTCAACTGACAATTTGTTGCTGTCCTCTAAAGTAAACATATTTGAAGCTGAACATTGCTCTGTGTTAAATTTTGTACTGAAACTGTGAAAATAAAAGCAAACCTTGGGAAAAGGAGGCAGCTTGTTGGTGCTGGTGCTGGTACTGGTGCAGATACTGTAACCACTGGGGGTGTGGATGTCCAAACCTTCCCTCTTCACCACAGTGAGGTAGTATCCGGATCCCAGCCGGGACTTCAGGAAGAGTGGTGAGCCGCAGCAGCACAGCCTCCCCTGGGAGATGATGGCAATCCGGTCACCTAGCAACTCCGCCTCATCCATGTAGTGTGTTGACAAGATGATGGTCCGGTCTGATGGAGAGAGATGGCACATGCGCACAAAAACAAACTTAGTAACCACTTTTTATCTTGTCCTTTGGATATTTTTTTGCTCTTATGTTTGTCTTTTTTTTTTTCCAGGTCGAATTGGAGTTCTTTTCTACCAGTCTTTAAATAAGATGCAACATTTCTAAAAAGAAAAGCATACCCAGGTTTTGCAGCGATGCAGAACAGGGAAACTCTTATCTAATTTTGACATATTTCAATGCAAGTAAAGATAATAAAAGGTTGACACCCCAAAACCGTGTTGTTGGTTTGTCTATCCAAGCTGACATGCCTTTCAATTAGAGCACCTATTGTAGCTGGTGGCTATTTGGCTTGTGGCCCTTTAAAATGTGCTTTCTTCTAATGCCCCCCATTCAGAAAACACAAGATCCATGAGTCCACGGGACCTTTGCGGTATTTGAGCAGCAGGTCCCAGATCCCTCTGCGGGAGTAGGGGTCAACGCCAGCTGTAGGTTCATCCAGGACGACCACCTTGGAGCCTCCAACAAACGCTATCGCCACAGAAAGCTTCCTCTGCATGCCACCTGACAAACAGATGGAGGGAAGGTTTCAAATTTACAAAAAACAAACCTGGTCCCTTCACCTGCATACTGTTTCACACACTGAAGTTAAACTAGTGACTTTACCGGAGAGGTTTTTGGTCTGTTCATGTCGTTTGTGCAGGAGGCCGACGTCCTCCAGCAAAGTGTCGAGCTCAGCCCTCACCTCTTCTCCAGACAAACCCTTCAGACTTCCATAAAACCACACATGCTCCTCCACTGTTAGTCTGAGTGAGAGAAATGAAAGACGCAGAGAGAAAATATGAAAATCTGTCAAATTAATCTATTCCTTCAAATACAGTCACGTCAGGGAGCATTTAGTCTACTTTATGAACACTTTAGGGTGTTGTAAATTTAATTTCAAATAAATAAAGTTGACATTTTCCCCATCAATCAACAGTTAATAACCCACAATGACAAAGTGGAAACATGTTTTTGCAAATTTTGCAAATTTCTTCAAATTCAATAAAGGAAAATCGCTCATTTACAAAAGTAATCAGACCCTTAATTGAGTACTCTGTAGAAGCTCCTTTGGCAGCAGTAAAGCTCCTAGTCTTCTTAGTTAAGTCTACACAAGCTTTGCACACCTGGATTTGGTCAGTTTATCTCATTCTTGGTGTCAGATCCTCTCAAGCTGCGTAACACGTCAAATTGGATGGAAGCATGAGGTCTTCTGCAAGTCTGTCCACAGATGCTCAAGGGGTTTAAGTCTTCTTTAGCTGGGCCACGCAGGGACAGTCAGACTTGTCCTAAAGCCACTCCAGTGTTGTCTTGCTATCAGGCATTGTTGTGCTGGAAGGTGAACCGTCACCCCAGTCTCAGGTCTCTTAGTTTCTGTCCTGACATGCGGAGTGAATTGGGCGATCCAATTTATATACACAGGTGTGTGTGTGTTTTCAAACCTGACACACAATTTGGAGCCACAGCAAAGGGTCTGAATACTTTTAGAAATTAAAATCTTCGATTCTTAAAATTTCTAAAAACATGTTTTGACTTTGTCAGTATAGGTTAAATATAGATTGATGGGGGGAAAACATTTTTTGTTTATTCAGTTAAAATAAAATAAAGTGCAAAAAATTCATGTGCTGTAAATCTGTGTATTTTCAGGTTAGCATCAGTTAAAAGCAGATAATCTAGATGTTTATTTGTAATACCAAGACTTGTGTGCCAAATTTCAATACATGATCGATGACGTCTTAAGTGTGAACCACAGTGGATACACAATTAAAGCCATCAAATAAAACCAGAGTAAGTCAAGTACAACGTGCCATCACAGCTTGTTGGCAGAGATTTTGATGAGCCTTACATGTCAAACAGGACATTGTGCTGCGGACAAACTCCCAGCGTCCTTCTGATGATGTCCATGTCATTGCGGATGTCCATCCCCTTGATGTACACGGTCCCAGAGGTGGGTGGGAACAGGCCCGTCAGGACAGATCTGACAAACATCAGATACATTCAAAGAAAGGATTTGTTGAATTTACCAATTATTGGAATTGTATTATTATTTATCAATCTCCTGTTACATTGTAACTGAAGGAGTGCTGATACTGGCTTACTGCGATCCACCAACATAACAGTAAATAAAGCTACAAAATGTGTGTGATCCCACTAACAGTGACCGTTATTTAACACGAGAAGTCTTACTCAACCACTCAGATTACTTCTACATTTTATCTTGTCTGTAAACATCAACCTGCCCTGAAACAAATAATGGCAGAAGACAACAGTGCTGATTTCATCTTTAAGCTCTTACATGGTGGTGGTTTTGCCGGCTCCGTTGTGGCCGAGGAAAGACGTGATCTGTCCCTCGTAGAACTTCATGTTGAGGTGGTTGACGGCGAGTTTCGCTCCCTTCTTGTAGATTTTCACCAGATTTCTAATGCTCACGCCCAGCGGCACATTAGTGGGTTCAGGTTCAATGTGATCTGATTGCAGACATAATGACCAATATCATTATGCTCTAAAATGATCAGTTATCATTAATAAAAGGTAGTAAGTCAGCAGAAATGCTCACAATTTCAATTCTTCAAATAAATGCAAGACAAAAACTCCAAAATGAAAGGGATTTTGGGTAACAGGAATCAGACCCCCGAGTAAACAGAACGAAGTGAAGTCTAGACAGACACTCAAACTGAACTTTGGCTTCCTTGTTTTAAAAAAAAATATCTTGTAATTAATCATCATAAAGTCTCATCTTGTTAACTTTATTTGTAGTTAATGGTTTTAAGATTAAAACCTGCCAGTACGGTCTTTCGACTAGCATAAAGAGAAGACTTGAAGTCGGCGGACAGCCTTCAATCCTAAATTAAAATCTGTTCCTGGGCCGGATGACATATTACTCAAATTCAGTCCAATAAACAAGCTACTTCTCAGTCATGTGACTTATATTTACAAACTGTAGTTATGATTTTCCCTTTAGAAGACTGTAACAGAAAAGAGTAACTCAGAGGAGAAACAGAAACATCTGCAGATGTGCAGCAGATGTGCAGCAGCTTCACGTACCTTCAGCTTCCTCTCTCGGTGCAGGTGGGATCGGCATGCCCACCTCAAGAGGAACTCCACCCCAGTAGTTGCTCTGAAAGATGAAGTACCAGGGCCTGGGGATCCCATACTCACCTGGTGTAAAAAAACACAGACATATGCAAACATTCAACTAAAGGAAAATGTTGGTATTTAAAAAAAATTTTTTTTTAACTGCCTGTTAGGCTGTTTTTAGCAAAGCACTAAAATCTGCGTCACTGAGATACCAGTGGTGATTATAATGTTCTGTAACCTACAAAATGTTTCTTTACACGGCTGGAAATTCTCAGAACATTAGCAAAAAAGAAATGGAAAAACAACAAACTCAAACATTAAATGGGGTCTAGGACTGACTAAGGTAAAATACAAAACATCAAAATCTTTTTTCACGACATAAAATCCAAAGGTTCAAGTTGTAACTTTCAAATTTTAATAAACTTTCTGTCTTAATGAAATAGCTGTCTTTCAACTTGCATCTCTAGCCCTGTGTCTGCAAACTAAAAGCCAAGTCCAACACAAAAAGTGACACATATACTAAAAGGTTGCAGTGTTCTACACAGGACAGCAGACTGTGGTCATCTTGCAGTGTGGCTAGACGCTGCGTCTAGCCACACTGCCAATATTTAGAGGTCAGATAAAGCTCCGGGTGTCGTACCAGGAAACACTGCTTCGATGTACCAAGCTGCGATGGCGTAGATGAAGGCGTCCACATAAAGCATAATAATGGAGGTACTGAAGCTGTACGAGTCTCCCTCCACAGGGCTGGACTGCAGGTTGGTCCACTGGATGCCCACACCCTGCTCCTCATACTGAGAGAAATACTCACAGCCGAAGCCAAAGGCCACCGGAGAGAGGAAACTCTGAGGGAAACAAACCATTACAATATATGGTGCATTACTGTACTGACGTTCATACATTTGGTTGAACTTCAAATTCATGACTCATTTAATGATCTAAAATGGAAAATTACAAGTTAATTTCCGAGAAATGAACTTCCTGAATTGAACTTTTTGACTCTGTAATATTTTACTCACAGCGAAGACTCGGATTGTAGTGTTGAGGCGGTCTCTCCAGGCGACACACAGAACGTAGGGCAGGTAGAGGCCAAAGTAGATGAGCCCTCCACAGGCAGCAGCCAGGTTGGCTTTGGAGAAGAAGGTGCTGATGAGGAAACACTGCATGATCGTGCTGGTGGCAAACGCCACGAGAAAGAAAAAGACAACAGCCGGGTTGCTGTACGGCAAGATGTCACCCCACTGAAGAGAAGGAAGGGGAAGAATAATCAGTGAAGGGGTTGACTACAAGAGACAAATGGTTTAGCTATACTTTGAACATTAACTGCAGTATCACTATGTTTGTAATCTACTGCGTATTCATCCCCTATGTTTTGCGCAGAGCAAGTGGTCGTCTTGCCTTGAGCAGGGCAATGAGAAGCACTGCGGAGAACAGGAAAGGAACCAAGCTGCTGATGAACCAGCTCAGCCACAGTGTTCCCGTTCCGAGACCCATAATCCTCATGGTTTCCTTGAGCCTCGCCTCCTTCTCATACACCACACCTTTGATGATCATGGCCACCGAGTAGATCCAGGCCAGAGTCATGAAGAGCGGCAGGGAGCGGTTCAGCACTCGAAGGAAACTGTGTGGAAGATAAACAGAAATTCAATTTATGTGTTCAGGCAAAATAATCAAGCAGTGGTGGGTGACAGGAGCAGATAATAAACACGAATCTAACAGGTTCTTAATCTGTTTGATCTGTGATGCTCCCACAACCTTGTCAGGTGAACTCAAGTTAATTTGTCATGTTCCAAACATCTTCATTCAAACTGATTTTAAACAGTGTATAATTTAACAGAGTTCATTATACAGAAGATGATACTGTATTATTACAGTTGTCCATGTTTAAGCTTGGTCTCCTTTATTCAGTATGTTTGTTTTACAGATATACTACTACTATGTGTGTACTAGAGGCTGGACGCGTTAACACTTTTTAATACCTGGATCTATTTCACAAACTCAACAGCAGCAGGTTGATCACACTGGTTGTAACACACTGTTGCGGGTTAACTGGTCTTTCATTGGTTGCTGAGGCAATAAATCTACCAATGATCAGCCCTTACAGCAAGTTGTAATCCTGTATGAATGTTTATTTTCCTCCTACATGGATGGATAATATGTGTATGTATGATATATGTTTTTTTTTATATCAAATTATAACTTTGAGCTTTTTTTTATTTAGCTGAACTAATTCAAAATCTTTCCATCTACCTCCTGAGGACTGCAGAGGGTAAAAGTACAACTGCATGCCCAGCTTTTCATCATTTTGATAGTGACTCATTGTTTCCCCTCAAGGACCCCAGAATGAGTTCAGAAAACCACAGAAACAAATCCGAGAGGTGAAACAGAGGTCTCTCACTTCTGTTCAGATCCAGAGTGACTCACTTGCCTCATCTACACCTGGCACACACAAGCTGTTCGATACATGTCACTCACACATCGTCCACATAACAGGGGTAGGGCATCTGCTGGATGTAGATGCCGGTAGTCTGCTGCACTCCAGTGAGCACGCGGCTCACAGCTCTCTCCACCAGGTCCTGCACGTAGACAAAGCCGCCCCAAATGTAGCGCATGTCGCTGAACGGGTCAGCAGCTGGACCAGGATCCCAAAACCTGAAAAAAAAAAAACAACATACAGTTAAAACTAAATAAATATGCAAATTGTCTTCCTAGATTAAATGTTGGAGAAAAACAATCTCTGTGCTGCTGAGTAAAAATTGGGCGAAAAAAAAAAGACATTTATTGAATTTTATAAACCCAAGAGCAGTGTATAATCAAAACAGAGGGTCATTCTCTCAACAGAAATGAAACATGATAATGTAAAAGAAATGACACGACCCAAAGAAGAATCTATACATACCTAATCCTAAAATATCTTAAAGCCTGAACTTTTTTGCTTCTTCTTGTTTATTTGAGATGTGTAAAAAGCAAGACGACTGGATAATCCTCAGTACCTGTCCTTCATCTTGTTGGTTCGGGTCACATCATCAATGTCCATTCGGATCTTGTAGGTGACGTGGGGGGGCAGCTCAGGTGAGGACGTGTTGGGCAGCAGGAAAACCACACCGGCCCAGAACTGCCTATCCTCCAGCAGCTCCAGAGCTCTGTCAATCAGCTGACCTTCAGACTCCAGCCCCTCCAGTTTGTTCAGGGAGAAACACTGCAGGCAGTGTGTGAAGCATATGAATGGTAAATGACAAGGAAGAACAACAATAAATCATGAAACTGTAACAGTTAAAGCACAGATTCACTGATTATATTTTCCACATGGGTGTTTGTTGAAAGCAAAAACTTGAAAGTATTCGAGTTATTTTCATAAAAATAATTAATTGTTGCACTTATTCCAACTAAAAGGCTGAAATTTCTAACTTTACGTATGTTTTCATTAAAAAAAAAAAAATGAACAAGAACAAAAGAGGAGGACCTCTGTGATTTCTGCAAGAGTAGTGATGGTGTGGCTGAAGTCGTTGTAGACGTCCAGCCAGGTATGTGGCGCTCCAGGATTTCTTGGGGTGTTTGGTGACGGGGTGGACAGGAAACGAGCGATCCGTGAGGCGGTCCAGGGTGTGTTTCCCAATTGCAGATTGACCAGTACTGCAATCTCAGGACGCCTCAACAAATCCTGTTTCACACACATACACACGCAGACATTGTACCGGAAATTTTTCAAACATCAAATGTGTGCGAAAGCAGCCGGTGAGTCACACCTGCAGCAGCTGAATTTCCACACTGCTCTCCATGTAGTTCTTGATTCGTGGTCCCACCTCCATCCACGCTTCATTCAGCTCCTGCAGGATCTGCAGGTCTTCAAAAGTCTTGTTCACCTTCACACGCAAACAACTTCAAGTCAACTTAAACAGACAAGTCTTACAAGTACAACAGCAGACAAAGGTGAAATTATTTGTGTGATTACATCTTTACTTCAAAAAACAGGTCGAGTGACAATGCTCAGAGAGCGTCTGCTGGTTTTTTGTACCTCTTTCATGACTTGCTGTACTGCAGGAGTGTCTGGTGTGTACAGCAGTTTCCCGATGAACAGAGGTTTGATTCCTCGCCACACAATGCGAGACAGAGGGTTGGACTCCAGACCGTGAATCAAACTTTTACAGAACGGAGCTGCAGGGAGAAAAGAATCAATGAAACAGGACAAATCTAAATCAATACAAACAGCATTAAACAGCAGGAATTAGATTCTTCGTGGCAGATTTTTGGTGTCATTGTAAAGTTTTTGTTTTGTTACTGGGAATTTGCAATATCCAAGCTACCTAAAAAGTAGAAATGACAAAGAGCAGTTGGCAGGTTTTAATTCTGAAGCAAATTACAAACTCATTTATTTACATGTGCATAACTTCACAGCAAAACTACTTGAACCTGTCTGCAAAGATTTCCATTCATATCTCGCATTGAAACATTAACACAAAATCGTACTCGTGTTGTTGTCGCGGTCCAGGTCCACGTCTTCGGTGCCGTTTTTGCCCAAGAAAGACTTGATGTCATTGTCTTCGTACCAGTTGAGCGATGGGATGCGCTCGCCACCGATCTCAGGGTGACCGCACATGACCCTCGAAAAAGCTCTGAAGCTCTCTCTGGGCACAGCCGTGCTATTTTCTGGAGACAGAAGACGAAGAGCTGCACTCATCTCTGCAAAACTGGACAGGGAGGAGAGCTGAGGGGAGACAGAGAAGTGAGAGAAAGAGCAAGCAAACAAGAGAAGCAGTGCAGTCAGTCAGAAAATCAGAAAAAACATTGTGTAAGCACAGACAGAGAACAACACAAAACCAGAGTAACAACAATACTAACAGGAAAAATGGATGACGTCTACAAAAATACCAAAAACTTAAAGCTGCATGTTTGGTTGGATTCATTTTGAGTGACCTATTGACAGAAGTGCAAATGTTCAGCATCAAATGATGTCTCGTTTGAGTGACGTAGAGACCGAGGAAGACAGAAGTCAGGTGTGTTCTTACATCATCCATGAGGCCAGCCAGCTCCCGGGCAAGTGAGGTCACGGCCTGACTGATGAGCCTCAGGACGCCGGCGTTGGCCATCAGACTGTCTCTCTGATGGGGAGGAGAGACGGACACGTTTACTGATTCTCATCAGATACACAAGCAACTCAAGAGTCACAGAAAACTCTTTTGATTCAGTGAATTTTGGTAAATTGATATCTACCGTTAAGAACTTGGTCAAGTCGAGCTGAGTGAGGAAGAGGCGCTCGACCTCCTGCAGGACGTCAGCCGGTGCGTCACACAGCTCAGTCTGCAGATCAGTCATGGCGGCTTCACCTCCATCCACGATCAGCAGTTGTCCCAGCAAGCTCGCATTGCACACCAAGTCCTTCGGCTGCATCTGCAGTCCAGTCACTAAAGGCTGGAAGGGGCAACATCAGAGGCACACATTTACCTTTAACAGTGTTGGGCTTTGATATAAATAATACATAACGAAGGAGAATGCTCGTTTCTGACCTGGAATAAAAAATTAAGCTCTAAACTCTGTACTACCAGTTCACATTGAAAAGGAAACCTTTGATTTTTTTTTTACAGCAAGACCTGCTTTGAACTATAGCAAGGCATGTTTTCATGACAGCTCAGAAACACGTTGACTACTTTAGTAGTTGTAATCTGGTAAAGAGTTTACAGTTGTCAACAAACAATTAGAGGACTTGTTGATGATATCAACCAGGTTTTCAGTCTTGATGATATTTAGTTGCTGTCATTAGTGGACAAACAGTTAACATCGTTGTATAACATTTCCTTAATCCAAATTATTCTCTGCATTTTCATTGCTACTTATTCCTTCTTTTCCATTCACTAAATCTGAATTATTATTTTTTTAACCAAACAAATTAAATCAACAATCGATTGTTTGTCAGGAACAGTTATGTAACTCAATCTGGCCCCAGCAGGGAGGAGCTGAACAGAGTGTGTGCTGCTTCAATTCATCCTGTTTTGCTACCATTTAAAAACTAAGATGGTTGTTTGTTGCCTCTTATTCACTATAATACATTTTAAATGGTTTTCCATCTTGTACCAGAACACATTAACCACTTTAACAAAAGCTTGATTCTCAGGGTTTTATTGAGTATTTATTCTACACAGCAGATATTGGTCAAGTTTTATAAACAAGGATTAAAGTCACCACCTGACCTGCAAATTAAGACGAGCCTTCAGCAGCTGGTCCATACTTGCAGGCGACAGGCTGCCATTGGTCAGGAGGAAGGTGGAGAATGTCTCATTGGCTCTCAGGCATTCGCTTACTGGGAGGTCTGCAGTGGAAACACACAGAGTATCTTAAATTTTGTGGTTTTGAACTGGACATCTGCATAAAACATGATCAGAAAGAGAAACTTTATCTTTCTCTCTTCCCCTGTGAGCTTTAACTAAACTATTAAAAGGTATTTCTCCCTTTTTTCCCATTTTTATAAAAGTAATACTTTTTGAACCCCTAGAAAAATTGACTTCAACAAAAATGAAATCTGCTTTAATTAAGAAGAGCTTGGTGTTAAAGTTACAACAACAACAAAAAAGCCCTGGATAGTAGGTTCTTTATATTATGTTATCAGTGGATTTTCAGTCAGCACATTAATATGGGGAAAAACCTGCTTTCACTCACTCGATTGTTTGTCAGGAGCAGTCATGTAACTCAATCTGGCCCCAGCAGGGAGGAACTGAACAGAGTGGGTGCTGCTTTTACAGCAGCAGTACCACACATTCAGCTGCTCGCTTAACACCTGTTTGAAGCCGTTCATACACATCAGCTACTCTAGCCTCTCAGTCCTGCTCAGAGTCTGGGAACAGAAATGGATAAAACAATCTGAATGTGCTTCTAGGTTCTCTTGTTTTAAATGGGCTGCAGCGACCCCATCCTATTTTACTTCCATTCTTTGAATACATGCTTGTGTTTTTAAAAATAAATCCATAAAAAGAGAAGGTGTGGCCGTTATTTCATGTAGTAATTGAAACATTTAAGCCTACGTTAATGTGTTGCAGAGAATTTCAGCTACATGACAAACCGTGCTGTAATTATTGCTCTAATGTTAAAGGCAAATCATTCTTTATGTTGTTTTCTCTGATTCAAACATTGTTTTCATCTTGACTTCCTGTCCTCTTCCACACAATGACCATGTTTAAACCACACTAACACTCTCTATTTCTCTCTCTCTGGAAGAATGCAGGGCTGTATCGGGTTTCTTCATCCACATATTTTACTCTTATACGTGGAAAGTAAACTTAAAATACAAGTTCACTTTATGGATAAACTCACATCCATTTTCTGTGTGTTTTCCCTGCAACAATGAACAGACTTATTCATTACTCGTAACTTTCTGGAAAATAGTGCCCTCCCATGTTGGAAATTGGACAAAAATTCTCATCTGAAAAAGGTGTCACTCTACAAAGTGTTCCCCCACTGTGTTTTAGTGTTACCGTGTCAGATTGGTGATGTTTTCATTAAGATCAGTGGAAGAAAAGATTCAAACAAGCTGCAGTACTTGGCCAGGCTCCTTGTCTTTCTCCCAGCTTACGAACGCTCCCCATTAGGTCCTGAAAGCCAGAGAAGCTCTGGTTTCCACTGTAGGAGAGAACAGTCTGGGCGTCCACGAAGAAACGAGATAGTCTGGAGGAGAAGGACAACGAGAGCAATCTTTACAAACAAGCTTTTCTTAATTATAGAGTTTTCTGTTCTGACTCATATATCTGAATTTCCCAATAGCATTTGAAAACAGCAAGTAGTCTTCAGCGTCTCATCATCACAATAATGTAACTTTGAAATAAATAAATCCATGAATGAAGGAGTAAGAAAGCCTAGGTGTTAACTGTGTTGGATTTCTTAAGTTTAAAATTATTTTGTAACCCCAATGGCATGAAAAAAACAACAACTGTTGCCTGGAAAGTAAGGAAAAGTTTCTGTCTGTAAAAATAAAACTCCAGACAGACCCTGTGCCTGGTCAAGAAATAGTCCAGCATGCAACCCCCGTAAAACCACCACAAATTACTTTTACCCAACAGGATTTGTGCAAATAATCAAATGAAAAATAATGTGATCATTGATGACCTTAAGAGGTGGTGGTGTACACATTATATTACCTTCAGAAAGAGCTAAACTAACCATTTCTGCTTTTCTCAGTTTCTTTGCTGAGCTGAGCTGCAGCATCATATTTAACATACAAACATAACACTGGTATCAATCTTCTCATTTAATTATTGGTGAGATGGTATTTTCAAGTCAAATTACTCCTTTAAAGACACATGAAGTAATGCAGAGGATGCAAATTGTTGCTCATCAGAACATGCGGCAGCACAGGTACTGTATGGTCGTACTCCAGTTAATGACTTCCTACCCTGAAAAATGATGGCATCATCTTCAAAGGGAACACATTGGTGTGTGTGTGTGTGTGTGTGTGTGTGTGTGTGTGTGTGTGTGTGTGTGTGTGTGTGTGTGTGTGTGTGTGTGTGTGTGTGTGTGTGTGTGTCATTAGCCTGCAGATCTCACTGTAAGTCCACCGTATAATCTGTGTTGCAGCACCGCAGTCTGATCTACAGCATCTTTGATGTAATAAACAGACTTACAACAACAAGATTAAATAGCAACAGACTGAAATTTCATCTTAATTTTGATTGCACATTTTTTCTAACAGTTTGTCTGTTTATCAAAATGACTCCTATGTTTTATAAGCAATAATCCTCCTTTAAGCTCTACCGGTCCTGACAGCCGACCAAGTTTTTACCGCCAGTCTACCTACATGGAGTTGTCAAAGTTGCCAGCTTGGCCCGGTGTCTCCCCTGGGGTCGGGCTGTGGAAGCAGGGGTTGTTGATGTTGCAGATGATGCCCTGAATCCAGGGCAAGGTGCCTGCTGAAGGCAAGGCTTTGTTTGGAAAGTGACCTACAAGCAAAGGAAAGAGAAACAAACATAAACAGCCTGAGAGACTGAAAATACTGTGTGAGCGACTGAAATACAATCTATAAGCACTGACTGAACAATAATTATAGCATAACTGAAGATGCCATTATGTGAACAATTATTGTGTTTTTTTTTTTTTTTTGTACATGCAAAACTGATCTAAAAACATTTTGCCATGATGTACAAAATATCTAGAAACACACACAGTAAATACATCTAATCTACAAAACGCAATACTCAAGTGTATCAAAATCTTTTTTTACACCCCTGGCACTGAATAATTAAAGGTCCCATATTGTAAAAATTCTGATTTCCATTTATTTTTCTTTTTTATAAAGCAGGTCAAGGTGCTATAAACACTGTGAAAGTGTCAAAACACTCAGTTCATGCGCACAGTCCGTTTTCAGCTACTGTGTCGTTTGGACTTGCGTAAACTTGTGGTGACACAAACTCCTGGTCATGCTGTATGTCCACCCTCAGCAAGACCCACTAACCAAACATTTATGTGGAAGAAAACACAGAGGAATCCTTCTGTCACAGAGCTAACGGGCTACCTGTGATTGGCCTGGATGTGTGTCACTCAGAAAAGAGCCAGAGAAGGTCATTGATATCAACGCATCTTAAAAACACAGACACAAAACAGCCTGTTCTTGATAGATCTATCAATAGAAGCTTTAGAGAGGAGATGTAAAACTATATTGGAAAGGTTTTTGGTGCAAAAATATTTCTTTTGGACATTGTGACTGTAAATAAAACTGCAAAGAAAATGGGACCTTGAAAAACTTTCTTCTGCAAAGATAAAGTTACCAAGTTGCAGCTTTATCGTGAACAGAAAATACAAGGCTGGCCAACACTGTACCATGAAGATTTTTCTTCTGATAACATGTCATGTAATATGACCTCGCACTAATGTAGGACTTCTCAAAAACGGACAAGAACACAGCCAGTTAGGGACGCGAATGTGTGTGCGTGACACAAGAATCACCCTCAGTGAGTTAATCCTCTTTAGCTGGTTGGCAAAAGGCCATTTTACAGACCTGTAAGTGTGTGAGTGTGAAAAGACACACGTTGCATAATGCCACTCACATTGGCTCTGTTTGTAAGGAGGGTGTGAATGACGAACAGATATGAGGATGACGAAGAGGAAGAGCGGCCAGAGGAGTTCGATGATCAGCTGGATCTGCACAGGAGGAGAAGACGGGAGGTTTTAACGGTGCATGAGAAAAATGTATGACCTTCATTGACAACTGACTATGGGCTCCGATGTAACACACACACACACAAATAAAAGTAATTTCTGCATAAAACTTCACTGTGTTGGTTTCACAGTCTGTGTCTCATATTATATGTTTCCAGACTAAAAAAAACCCCGATTTTCTTCTGTCTGGGAAGTGAAAATGTGGGCACCTTGTTTCTTCTGCGGTATATGATGTTCTTCCAGAGCAGGAGGTAGAGCTGTCTGAAAAAACCCATTGTTTCCAGAAGCTACCTGGCCATGATGCGATCCTGGGAAATGCAAAACGCAGTGAGAAAAATACAAATTCAGCACCGCATTCTTGTTGCTAAGTTGTCGAGGACAGGTGTGGGTGCGGTGTCCCCACTTCAGAGAAAGCTGGAGATATCTATTGCATTTCCTATTTTGCTGTTTCCTGTCTTGTTCGGACCCTCTATAATGTCAGATGTAGGCAAATAAGAAAAGAAAGGGTCAGAAAATAGTTTGTGTAATCATTCAAAACAGAAATAAATGTCAAATTTCTTGAGGTTAATGTCTGCTATTCTTTTAGACAGCATTTTCCCTTTTACATTAATGTCTATTTAGCTGTTTTAAAGTGTTATAATTCATTTATTTATGCATTTGAAACTGCATACTGTTGAGCTTCGTCTGCACAGAAAAAAACCTGATCACGAACTTTTTTTTTTTTTTTTTTTACAGAAATAAGAGAAAGTTATCTGCGTGAGACAGATCCAATAGTGTCTTTTTGTGTGTGTTGTGGGTGAAGGTTGTTTTTTTGCCCCCGCTGTGATCTGCTCAAGACAGACAATCCCCTGCTTTATCCTGAAATCCTCCTGATCCACACAGCTTACCTGTTTCACTCTAAGACATTCACATTTGCTCTGCTGGTGCCTCCAGAATATGGCCTCTTGTAGTAAACAGTCTGAGGCTCCAGGGTTTGTTTGCAAATATACCAAAGGATCTGCATTCATATGTGTTGCAGGTGTCAGTGAAGGCGTAGGATTTTTATTTATTTATTTATTTTTTTTTAAAACCACTGAAGCGTATTAACTTCTGACATTTGAACCTCTTCTGTTTTGTTCTCTGAAGTATTTGCATTTCCTGATTCAGAACCCTGCCTGCATCAGGAAATCATTAGCAGGCTATTACTGCAATGTGATATATTTGTCTGTTGACATAGCAAGCTAATGTAATGAAAAAAAAAAAAAAAAAAAAAAAAGGCAATTAAATAACTTACAGCTTAGGACTGTTTAAATAATAGGAAGGCATTTCAACAATACATTTTGGAAGCAACTTATTCAAACAAATTGCAAAGTAAAAATAATAATACAAATGCTGCTCTTAGCTCCTAACCAACAAGCAAACTGGTCATTTAAGTACCTAATGTAAACAATGATCTAAGTCAATGCTGCATTAATACAGACAACAGTGAAAAATATTCAGATGTAACGTTAGCTTCCTTGTCTTAGCATCTTCACACAGTGATGCTGGCATTGGGCACACGGGCTCATTGTAAAAACAGTAAACAAACGTAATGCTCTACTAAGCCTAAATCGGTTGTTAATGATTACCTGTCTGTGATGAAGGTGAATAAAAACTCCTCTGTCCGTTTCAGACACACCGACGGCCGGGAGCTTGACATTGACTCTCCAACGTTTATGACAGCAAGTGTAAGCGGAACCCGAGTCCCGCCCACAACCGAAGCTGATTGGCCAAAGTACGTTCACGGAGGCGGGGTCGTGAATGCCGGTCAGGAATCTCATTGGTTGATGTTTATGTTTTGGTAGCTGAAGAGAAGTTGATTGGCCAGGCTTTGACAGTGAACCGTGAGACCCACTGTGCCTTAGGTAAGAAATCTTGTATTCAAGTGGTAATAAAAGAAAACATTATTTATTATTACAAGCTGTGCAGCATTATGTAATATACCTGTAACTAGTTAAAAAAAAAAATAAAAAAAAAAAAAAAAAAACCAGTAGCAATATCAATTACATGATCCAAAAAAACATGCACCTCAGGTCAGGTTACCTGGCGCCGCGCTAGTGGCAGCCTGTTGCAGCATCTCCCCCCCTGCTGTAGCGACGAAATTTCCCCTCGGGATTAATAAAGTGAAATAAAAAATAAAAAAAATAAAAAAAATAAAATGATATATGCAATTGTTACATCATTATTCTAAAAAACATCTCCAACGCAGCTCAGCTGTATAAAGCATGTCATTTGTTTTCAAAATATTAAAATGTATATATGGTCAAGAGTACAAAAAGTAACTTTGCATCTGAAACATACAGCAACCAATGGCTCAATAAATAACATCAAGCCATCTTACAGATCATTTTAATGAACATCCAAGACAGCAAATTCTTAAAAATATAAGCATCTCTCTATCAAATAAGGCCATTACCTTAAATGTGCATTATATCTGCTTCATGTGAGGCACAGTCAGTGAACTATTGTACAAATAAACCAGAGTGCTGCTGTAAATAGTCTCTGAAGCTTGTGGCAGACACTTGCTGATATGTACGTGTACATGACAGACTGAAAGTACATCATAATGTCTTGATTCAATAAGGGTCCCCCCCTTCAAGCATTGTAACCTCAGGCACACTAGCAGCACACACCAGGCTGGAAGACTCATGAAGCACAGGATATTTGATGATTTTCACCACCGTGTAAGTTAGTGAAGTCAAAAAAAGATTGCTCTTAGGCATTTCAACTACTGCCTGAATTGTTAAATATCTGATAAATATAAAAGGAGAGCTATCATCTATCCCTGTCATTTTAAATTATGCTTTCATATTCAAATGTTCTGTACATCTTCAAAATATATAACCTGTCTAGTTTATGGTATTCAGTGGTGTGACAACAGCCTAGAATACTCTGTAGGATCAATTGCATAATATTTTTTTGAGTTTGGCAGAAGCTCATGTAGCTTGTACACTGTGCAGTATTTTTGTCTTTGTGAAGCAGGAAGCGCTCAAAGAAACACGGGCTGCTCCTGTCCTGTTAAGAGTCGATACGTTGAGGCTGGCATCGTCTTCAAATGAATCTGTCCAGAGAGAGAAAAACGAAAACAACGTTCATTCAAAAATGTAAAACAAACTTTGAGTCGGATGCCAAACACTGTATTTAGTTGAAAGTATTTCATCACTTCTCACCTCTCCGACAGCATTTGTCAGGGTCTGGATGATCTTGTCGTGCGGCGTTGCAACAACACTCTGCCCGTTGATTTCAATGATGCGATGACCGACACGGATTCCTCCTCTCTCCGCTATACCACCCCGCATCAGACTGCAGATCTGCAATTGGAAGACAGAAACTTTCTTCATTTCAAAACAAAAGACCTGCTATGTGCTTTATTTGTCCGATAAGTTTGTTTGGTTAAATTCCCAGGTAAAATAAACTCTCTTTCTTCTTTCAAGGGAAAGTTGACTAAGTGCACAGGGCTCTTTTATCGAAACACCCAAAGTTAAGCACCTGCAATCTGGCCAGTAAAAACCATTGTCATCATCTACTGTTGGCCACTGAAGGGTTAAAGGACCAGTTAAAAAGCTGAAGGGAGTTTTATAAAAGACAGGCTGAAAATATGAATATTCACACACAATGCCGTCCTCCACACTGAAGCCCAGCTGAAACTTGGGATCTGGTCTCCTTATAATCGCCATGGTGACCGGAGGGCAGTGGACGATGCTGAGCTTCACATACTTTTGACTTTTCAGGTCCTGAATCGGAAAAAAAAAAAAGCAACAACAACAAAAAAAGCATTACAAACTTGTTATTCATATAACTGACAAATCATGTTTTTCTGCCGGCGTTTTAGTCATCCTGAGTGGATTGACACTCGTCTTCTCTTCAGTCTGTGAGAGACTAATAATTTATGCCTGAATTTTTTTGTGAATCTGTTAATTAAGCACATTAATTTCCATATACACCCATCTAACAAATCATTAATGGTGTGATACTGAAGTGGACTAAACAGAGGCATAGTTAATTTATTCATTCACCAAAGTATACGTTTTATGAAGGAAGTATGAATAATGAGTACCAGAGGGTCTCTGCATTCGCTGAAAACATAAGGTGAACAATGAAATGAACCACAAAATTGAATAGCGTATTATTAATAATAAGGTAAACATTAACAGACAGAGGTTAAAGGTCACATTGGGATCACATAAGGTCAAACATCCCACTTCAGCTCTAACTAGAAATGTGACCAGCTAAATTATCAAAACTTAAATTTAAACCCGAGAGAGGAAAATACCAAAATATGCTCAAATTCTAAGTAAGTAACGTAAAATTACATTAAAAATGTATTTGATCACAATAGTTCATATGATAACTGATTTTCTGTGATGTGCAGGTGTCCGTCAGTTGATTAACACTGATTTTGGTCCTGAAAACCAAAATAATATCAGAATCCACATTACTACATGGAACCACAGTGCCACCTAGTGCATCCTTACGACGGCTGTGAAAAAGACATTCACGAGAAGCATCTGAAGCCATCAGAGCATAATGCGACTTTAATATCATTTTTATATGTTGATATTGTTACCATCATTATTATCACTAGGATTATACGTTTGTGCTCCGTGTTCCCTTCTTACCCGGATAATGTTCTGGCAGGTGGTGATGGGCAGACCCACCATGCTGGTGCTGTTGACGGACATGATGCGGTCACCGATGCTGAGCTCACCACAGCGCTCCGCTGGGCCTCCATGAAGAAGGTTGGCCACCACCACGGTGGGCAGGATGGAGCCCCAGCCTGACTCCACCACCGCCAGCCCCAAGATCTCCCCAGGAGCCTTGGTGATGACCACCTGAACCGCAGACACATGGAGGCTTGGTTAACCAGTGTTTTCACCACAGTTATCTACACTGGTATCATTATTTGTTTTACTGTGTGCTTGTATTCCTTTGTAAAAAAAAAAAAAAAAATTCTCTTTGCAAAGCTGTGTGTGATCACCATAGACTGTTTGGATTGAAAAAAGTTAAGCCCCAGATGCACTTTCAAAACCAAAGCGGTACATAAGAGACAAGCATGATATCTGGTTATCTGCCACATATCCAGTTGTCAGTGTTTGTCTTTGGATGGCCTTTGCAGATGTTTGTAGCTGTCAAGATGCAGAACATATACTCAACTTTCTTATGTGTTTTGGAGTTAAAAAGAATATTCACCTTCTTTTCTGTCTGTTGTTCTCTGAAAACAATATCAATAATGGCTGTTTATTGTTTGTTTTTTCATCAGGGAACTGAAGGATTTGGGAGTTCAGGGTCAGAAGCGCACACGCAATGTGACCTGATACATATAGTCACTGGCAGCACGGCTCTGCCAGCAGGACAACTTATAAAGACTCAGCTCTCTTGGTCAACGTAGCACGCACTGAGGAATTCATCGCTTAAACTGAGACGTACTGTGACAGGAACATTAGATGGAGAAGCGCAGGACTGTATATTCTTTATGTCCAACAAACAAGACCTGGACTAGACGCTCTTCCACTATGGGTTTTACAAGACACAATATGTTTTTACACGAGTCTTTGTAGAAAAGCTAAACCATGATTTAAGATTAATATAAGTGAATATTGTCTTGCATTGTGCAGCTACACTTGCCACCAGTCTCTGACACATACATGCCTGTGTGGATAAGAAACCATCACCACACAGTGACTTCATGTGTGGAGACATGTGGTCACAATCACTCTGCTTACATCTCGGAGGTTCTGAGAGTCGGAGAAGTGGGCCAGGTCTCCGTTGTAGAGCTCCTGACTTTCCAGGTAGTCACTGTACTCGCCCGGCCTCAGATCGCTGGCCTTGATGCCGTTGGCCTGGAGGAACTGCTGGTAAGCCACTCCGAACGCCTGCCCGATGGCCTGGGCGATGGTCTGAGCCTGGACGGAGCGACCGGAGGGAGGAGACAAAACATTGTTGTTACATTCATGTCTACGGAGAGACTTTATATTTGAATAGTAAGGGCGTTTGTTAAATACATTTTCTTCCTACCCTTTTTATATCCTTAATTTCCATATGAACAAATCAAAGCAAATGGGTTCATTTGCAAAAGACTAAACAGTACAGCTGAGACCAAAAACACATCTGAAACTGAGGCATCTGCAGAAATAGAACATCATGAAGAAGTTCAAAGTTCCTTATTTTCTGTTTCAATAGTTATTTTGTATATTCCCATATCCTTTCCAACTGTAAACCTTGTTTAAAATATTTCCATAAACTTATTATAAACGAAACTTTTCATATTAAATGAGTTTAGCTGTGAAATCCTGTCTGCAGAGGCCTCATGGCCTTCAGTATCCCGCAGCTAATTAGTTGCTAAAAGAAACTCTTCTTCCTCCTATTCAGTGTTGCCAACTATGGGAAACTGGGACAACAGCCAGACCATTTTTACATTCAGGAGAGCTCACTGGCAGTCTGGAGGAAGGAAACCAGGCCAGGCAGAAGCTGAAACTGTTGTCCAGCACAAAACAGCACATTTAATGTGAGCTGCAACAGTGTGCAGCGCAAGCGACACCAGTAATATTGTCTTGACCCGTCAGCCTGTTTACATTATGTTGGATGAAAAGAGAAGACACTGTTTGTGACCTTCATAAGAGCTAAGAAGAAACACGTCACGCTGATCCTAAGCTTTCTTCACTATGTAAACACTTTAGTTCACCAACTCACGTCCTCGGAGGAGAAGACATGGCAGACCATTAAGCAATTCTTCTGAGGCCCCGAGGAGGACGATGAAGAGGAAGAGTCACTATCTTGCCCTTTACGTTTCCTGCGTGCCATCAGGACCACGATGTCGCCAATGTCAGCAATGTAAGAGATCATCTGCAGAGCGTGATCCATCATGGCCTCCTGAGTGGAAAAAAGGACATGAGGGGGTTAATTTGATTAGAAACACAGAAGACAGAAAGGTCTGGTTCCCAACCTGCAGAGACTTGAAACTTGAGAAAGAAAATTAATCCACTGAACACAATGAGCAATGCCCCACCTTTTTTTTTCTTTCTTACAGTCAGTTGGTTATTACTGCCTGGTAATGTACTTTCAAGCAGAGATCATTTCCAAAAATCTTCCATGATTTATTTACAGGAAGTTCTGGTCCCAGTGGAGACCTGGGCTTTTATTAGTCTACTCTCCACATTTAAAAAAAAAAAAAAATCAGAGTAGTCCACTGACCACTGTCTAAAAGCAAAGCAAAGTGGTTTACACTATTTCCAGTATGATTTGTGGGAAGTGAACATGTTGCTTTAAACTTCTGACCAAGCAGGCCAACAGGAAAAAATACAGAGAATATTTTTTCATGACTTATTTTGACCAAAAGAAAACCCCTGACGAACTGAACTGACGAGCTGCATTGACAAAAAAAAAAAAAAAAAGTGTAACGGTGGACATGATGAACGTCATAAAAAAGATTTTGTGACTTTTCTTGTGTTGGAAATGGTGCTGTTAAGCAACTGACTACTGAATATTAGAGGTTAAAGAGTCCTTTAAATGCAACATAAGGAAGAATTTGCTAAATCTTCTTTCAAATTATTTTTGTGATAGAATAGTTTATAAAAGCAATTTTCACTTTAAAGGTAAACCCGGACACAGATATGTGATGCAAAAAGCAAAATTAAAACTATGTGGCTCTTACAGTAAGAATACTATTTGTAAACAGAAATGTCAAAAGAAAAAAAAAAAAGAAGAAACTGTTTATGTAAGTTTCACCCAGCCATGCAAAGTGGGTGATGATGGTAGATGACCCACTTTTACTCTCCTGACAATTCAACCAGACAGCGGAGAAAAATAGACTCCAGTTTTACTGCAACATTACTGCAGAGGCCTCATATTAAATCACCACTAAGTTCTATATTAAGATTTCCTGCTGAGAACTCAGCTTGAAGGTGAACATTTAGAAGTGCAAAGCTGCCTTAGAAAATAAATATAACCATGAGTTCAATGACATTTAACTGACGTTCATGCAGACAGGGACACTTAATCAGGAAAATACACAATAGAGACACGCTAGCAACAACAGAGATCTATAATACAACAGACCAGCAGCAAATCCTCCCTTCATGAGGATTCAAATGTTCAGTTGTTATTCAATCTGATGGAGAGGTGTTGATTTATTTTAAAAGGTCACTTTTGGAAACTGTAATTTGTGGTGCTGTTGAACTGCACAGGGTGTTACTAAGAGGTGTTCCTAATATTTTGTTCCTACCATTTAAATTAATGGGGTAGACAAAAATATTAGGAACATCTCTCGGTATAACCCAGTATAGTATACATAAATGTATGCGCTTGGATGAGTTTGATGAAGTTACAGTACCTGTGTGTCGGCAGTGAGCACTTTGATTCGCTGAGTGGAGATGAACAGATCCACCTCTGTCATTGGCTGAGACTCTCCCTCTGGAGCCTGAAAGAGACACAGTGCATCCAGAGTCACGACAACACCGAGTTGAGTATCACAGGAAACATTTTAGTTTCTCTCAGAGAGATGAGTACATGACATGCGTATCTTTAATCTACTGGAAACACCCCAGCAGACTCATATTTCATGGTAAAAGAATTTAGACTTCAATCTCGGTACTTTTAGTAGGAAAAATATATATTTACTGCAACAAAACCACGCAGAAAAACTATCGATGCACAGCAGTTGGTGTGTTTTGTTTCCGTTTTGTCACAGTTGGTATGTTGAGGTGGTGTGCTTCTGTTATTTAGGCCGATGGTTTGATGCATCTTTTTTATTTAATTTAATGTACCTTTATTCGGTCCACGGCCTCCTGAGCCTGAGCCATACGAGCGTTTGTTGACGGGTTCTTCACTGACTTGATCTGAGTTGAGCCCAGATACTTGGCACCAAATATTACCCCATCCAACAGGTCCTCAGGGTCACAGGGACCAGGCACTAAGAAGTAACACACGACAGTATCATTAAAAAGATTTCTGTTATCAACGAGGTATTGGATGGATAATAATGGATCATTTTTCAGTGAAAAAAGAAACGCGCTGAAGTGACTCACCATCTTTATACGAAGGATGGTCATCAGCACTCTACAATGACAGCATGAAGATCAAACAGATGAATTCAGGTCGAGACTCAATCACGTGGTAAAAAAACAACAACACAAGTGTAGTTGATCCTCACACCTTTAAAAGATAACTTCTGATTTTCAATAATTTTAGTCAAAGTTGATTACAAGATCAAAGGAAGCTGCTCTCATTTGCTGGTTGTAATTTTACAAACCCAAAATGAAAGATATCTCACTCTCCTTGGGTTGTAGCATTATTAAATAACTACTTTAAGTCTCTCTTTCTTAGTTTTGACATTATGTACATTTAATTAAATGATGAAAAGTAAAAAAAAAAAAAAAGAAGAAAAGTAAATACTGTATTAATCAACTTGTCAAAAAGCTACAGATGACAACTACATGCTAAAATTGTTCAAACTTCAATATGACAGAGGACAAATACAGATTTTATTTCCTTCAATTGAATTCTACTTTTTGTCTTAAAGTTGACACAAATCTTTTGCACACAAATTTAAAGCATACATTAATCTGGATTGTTTGAAACTCGTGATCACATCAAGAAAATGATCATCTGTAGCAAATTCAATTAATAAATTTACTTTAACACTAACTAATTTGCATTTCGGCTGATTCCAGTAAGAGCACCGACCTGCTCGCTCTCTGCAGCAGCTTCTTCCTCTGGAGGCTCCTCCCCCAGCTTCATCCATACTGGCTCTGGATACTCATCATCAGGCAGGGAGGCGATGGAGTCGTCCCTGTGCCGCTGCTGTTGACCGTTTCCATAACGCCGCCAGAACTTCCGGGCGTCCTCCTGGCTGTAGGAAACAGACACCACGGCGTCCACCTCCCCTGTGTGGGGCAGACAGGTGGGGCGGGGCGCAGCGCTGATCTCCGTGCACTGCAGCAGCCCCAGCAGGTCTCTGTGGTGGCTCTCGGAGAACAGCAGTCCCGTGGTTTCTGCGCTGTCGTCGGTTAACAGGGAGGGAGCGCATGCTTCCAGCTCAGACTGGCTGGAGTAGTGACGGCGAGGCGCAGTCCAAGGACTGGGATGAGGCTCTTCACCCATCAGCTGGAGCTGGCTGAGCAGGGTGTGGATGCGGCTGTGGTCTTCATCACCTGATCTTCTATTGGCAACCTCAACTTCCTCTTCACTGACCCTATTCTCAACGTCCGTAAAGGTCACCTCCTCTTGGACTTCGTCTTCACCTTCCGACCCCTCCGCCCTTTCCTCTTCCTCCTCCTCAACGACCCCATACTTTTCCTCCAATTGCACCTCAACATCCTGGACTGGCTCGGCCACATTTCCAACAAGCTCCTTCTGGTTCACGTCCACACATGGAGTCAAAATTTCTCTCATGTCCAAAGGTAGCAACACTGACTCACCCAGACTTGTTTTGTCCAGACTGTCAGCTGAGGGAAGCAGGCTGGGGTCATCCAGGTCATCTGCTGAAGCTGCTTCACTCGAGGAGTCCGACCTCCAGTCTAATGGAGGAGGCTCGATCAGGTTGTAGGAGTCCAGCTCTTCTGCCTCTGAACCTGGCGGAGCTTTCATAGCGAGACAGCTGACTTCAGCCGAGACTCCATGAACAGAGACCGAGTCAGACGACAGGAGGCCTGCAGGTGCAGAGGCTGACTGATCAACAGGACAGCCGCCGGACTCCATTTTATGAGCAAACCTGTCACAGGAAAACTGGCATTACTGTTCTTGTCCCCCTGTTGAGGTCACGGTGCAGCAGGATTATCAGGAATTGGGTTCACAGGGTTTCCAACCACCTGAATGACACTGAAATTAAATATGAAAAAGAAAACAATTATTATTGATCCCAGCAGAGCGAAAGACTAACAGTGCGTTCAGTGTTTGTAGAGATGGTCGCATCAGATGACCGCAGCGTTATATGAATCATCAGCCCTCCTCCTCATTGCCCTCTGATCATCAAGATAGGGCCTAAACAGCCTAAAGCTCAAAGTACACGAACAATGTGTGCAATATAAAGTGTGCAACCCAGAGTACATCAGGCGTCACCTGTTTTTACCCAAGAAATGTGTTTTTATACAGCTCATTCAGTTATTTTTGCATGTGTATTCATATATCCTTAATCCTGGAGAGCGGTGCAACCATGTAAGATAAAGCATACCAAACTTCACTCCAAAAATGTTGCATTTTAGGATATGGTGCCTCCAAGAAAATGTGGTATTGTCAAGCAAAACTGAAGACTCATTTATCTTCTAAATTCAGGTGTTTTAGTCAATTCAGCAAATACAAATTAACCCGCCAGGCAGCGCAGAGTTTTACAAAAACACATCACTTCTTCATACGCAATGATGTGCTGACAAAGTTCACAGCAAAGACATCCAGAAAACCAGACATTATGCGGCACATCGTACAGATAAGCACGTTTGCTCGGATCTGTTTAGTGGCTATAATGAATAGTTTAGATAACGTTATCGGAGCCGGTGGCTTTCATGGCTGCAGCCACGTTAAACAACAGTGAAACCTAAAATAGAGGAAATCTTAATGGGAGCTGGAATAGGTGCATACCTCTCATTACAAAGAACAAGAGCACCTAAAAGAGGTAATTACAGCTACAGGGCTGACATCACAGGAAAGGTAAACGCAGAAAAAAAAGAGGAAAAGGATAAATAAATACTAAATCCTTAAATAATTTCACTCTGTGAGTGAAGACAGCCGAGTTTGGCTAACCAAAGTTAGCAGTTCAAGTAGCTCGGAGGGAACCGCTTCTCTCTGCTGGTGGCCGACTACGGCTGCAGCCGCATTGAACGGGACACGGGGATTAAATTGGACTTTTAAAACTCAGCGGGTTGAAAAGAGGAGCACTCACCCGACGTTTCAAACGTTTCTCGGTTTCCTTGTATCCAGACGGAGACTCTCGAGGGAGACACGACAGATGAGAGGACGTGGTGCGGAATTTGAACCTTTTCCAAAACTTTGCTTTTGTTTTGTTCGTCATACTATCAACAGCAGCACTGTTAAATGTATTAATGTCACATAATCAGCAGGTAGGTAACGATCACGGTGTGAATTTGAGGTTGTTGTTTTTTTTTTCCCACTCTTTGTTGCTGCTGTTGTCGACTGACACCTTTTATTTATGGGCTCGCTCTGTAGTCGTGCTGCGTTCACGTACTCCCGTCGATGTCGAAATTGACCTAATCATGATCAGTCTTTTGGTTTCTTGTTCCTCTTCTCTGTACACACGACCGAGCCACAAACGACTCACAGATTTTTTATTTTTTTTTCAAATCCCCTGTTAGTAACAAACCCCGTATTTATTTGATCCAAATCAAACACGTGTGGCATTTAAAAAACAACAGCAACCTATTACCAACATTTTATTTATAAATAATGTCGCTTTCCTACTAATGTGTGTATTGTGACAGTTAATAAAAATTAAAATAAGGTCTTACCACCTACTCCGGTGGAATGAAAAGAGGTCTTGCATCTTTTATGAGGTTATTACTTCTCAACTATCCCTCGATTACGATACGGTCGTGGGCACTTGAAGGCAACAACCGCCGACGTCACCGCCAACGTGTTGAACGTTCAAGTCCCGCTCAATCAAACATCGATAGTTTGATCGAGAAAGAGACACCAATTTATGGTCATTATTTTAAATAAAACATAAAATTAGTTTATGTTTAATCATTTTACATTTAAAGTAGATTTGGCCCCATTTTTTTTTACAGTACAGACTTTTGCAGTGTAAAAAGTAGTCAGTTATCTGGAGATGATTAGACTTTATTCCAAAAGCATTGAACAACATTGAACAATTATTTTTTCACTCTATTCAAATCTTCTGGCTAATGACTAAACCCCTGTGCATTGTGTACTCACATCATCCAAGAGAGGACATATAATTCAACAGCTTATTTATTATTATTATTATTATTACCTTTACATTATTTAAAATTATTCTACATTCAATTCGATTTGCATTTCAGGCAGATTCTTTCCTGTTGGTTCAATAAAGATGGTTTCCATGAAAAACGTCATCAGTAAGCAAACCGCGCTTCATTCAAAAGTCTTTCGTTTGTCTGTTGCCTGTTTCGTGCTGGTTCTTTCTTTTCTGCAGCTAATTCCATCAGTTAAGACAACTTCAAAGCCCGAGGGGCTCGTTAACAAGTCCGTTTCTTCAGCTTGAGGACATTACATGCTTTAAGCAAACCCTGAGTTGGTCTTTTAACATTACGTGACTGAAGATGAAGGATTCTAGCAGCCCGGTTATCACAGTCATAACAACGAATTTACAGTTTACGAATCACTGAATGGATCAATGAATCAAGACTTAAAACCAGCTGTGTGGAATGAGTCTCTAAGGCAATAATGTACTTGTGATTCCAGAGTGTGACTGTACAAACTCTGCACTTGATCTTTTAGGATGATTGACAGAACAAGTGGAGCCTAAAAGTCAGTTTGTCAAACAGTTTGTTAAAAGAACCAATCTACGACCAGCCGTTAAGAGGATGCAGTCTCAAAATGACTTTGCGCGCTGACAAACAAGCGGGCACACTGTTTTAAGAGTGTTTCGTACTCCTCAGGCAGGATAAATGTGTGCTAAACACAAAGATGATTTACACCAGAAGATGCTTCCAGTGTCATTAGGGCTCGAACTATCACGTAGGACCTAAATCCTTTTTTCTGACAACCTCTACACTTCACTAAACTGACACCTAAATACTTTAATCTGCAGATAAAGACCATTAAATTAAAAATAATAATCAGTTTGCTAAAAACAAATAAGAGCAAAATAACAAAATTTGATTAATCTTATCATTTAATGTTGCTCTCGATTGTCTGCCAACCGATTAAAATGTCCAAATATATTAAAATAGCCACTAAACTGGTGAGGCTTGAATTTACATGTCATTTTGGAGGATCGTCTACAACTCTATTATATTTACTCTGCAGTAATAGGTCCACATGATTTTTATTTTTTGTGTTTTTGGCTACGAGCTACAAGGCTGAAATGAATCCTTGCAGACCGTCTGACTGTAGTCGGATCAAATCAAAGACCTGCTGTGAATCCTTTCTCTCAGCATCCTCCATCGATGTCCATCAACCGCTTGGTGCTGGTCAAAGAGTCAGATCTCACTGTGGTGAAGACGACATGCCGTCTGCCTCGTCACTGTCGCCGGTGTTCATCTGGATCAAACCGATCAGAGAGGACGTGGTGCCCAGCAGCCCCACCAGCCAGTTGGGGAAACGTCCCGCCCACAGGAAGCCGGGCGGCATCCAGTGGATGGCGTTGCTGAGGTCAGCGGCGCTGCTGAGGATGGAGAGCAGCTCCCCTCGCATCTGCCGGCAGAGCCGAGAGCGACTGCAGGAGAAGACGCAGACGTTTATCAGGACATGAAGTTTAAGGCTGGAAAAAAATGTGTCTGTAAGGTTTGAACCTGTGACTTTTCTTCCACAGAACAATGTCACCATAACCTCTCTCCACGTAAACTGCAAAGACACAAGACTTGTATGAAGAAGGCTGCACATGAAACACCTGTTTCTGTCCCGCTCGTATTTCTTCAGCTTCCTCTTCAGTAGCATCAGAACTCGGACTGATCTGAAGAATACAAGATTCACATGAAACTCACACTGAAGATGGTCAATAAGTGTTAAAAAAAATAACAAAACGCCTCACGCTATATTAACTTTTTAATATAATTGTCATCTGGAAAATGAGAATAAAAAAAAATAAAACTGTCTGCAAAATGAAATACTCTTTCGATTTTGGTATTTTGGATATTGATAAATACAGTTTATTAAATTAACCTGATACAATTCTAGATTTAGCTTATTGTTATCAATTCTCTTCAACTCTATTTACAGAGCAAAATCACCGTGGAGCATGGTCCCAATGCAACTTATTATTACAACGAACACATGCACCAAAACATGAAGCGCACAAAAAAACCCCCAAAAAACACCAGCCTGTCTTTGGCCCTCACCCTCCGGCCCTTTCAGTTCCTACTGACGACACGAGACTTTAAAAACAAGTCATAAATACTTCATTTAATTTGAAAAGAGAGTACATTATTTCCTTTAACCGCTCAGTATTGCAGTTTTTAGCAAAAATTATTCAAACAGGTGCATTTTACGGGGACTACTTTAAAGTGAGGATTAATATGTGCTGCTAAAACTCAACATTGTGGCTCTTTGGCATGTTTTTGGAGCGCAATAGATCTCTGCGGCACAGAAATAAAACATATCAGGCTTCGATACAGGAAATATCTGTTTAAAATTAAACGAATCGTTAGCTTTAGGATGATAATAATTCAGTTTCACGAACATTTGGATCATCATCTAATTCATGTCATTCAGTTCATGTTGATGATTATCTCACTTGAGGATCCCCAGCAGCAGCGAGCTTCCCCACAGCATCGTGCTCAACAGCCACCACTTATCAGACTTTACTTTGATGAGCTCGGCGTCGGCCGCCCAGGCGATGTGCTCACAGGGGTAGTACAGCTGGTCCGCCACGTTGGTCAGCACTGAGATGCAGCGAACGCCTGCGTCTTCCTCCTTTTGGCGGACGAGCACCGATTGTTATTTACAGAAAACACAATAAGTGACATGATTAAAAGCAGTTATTATTTTGTTGAATGAATGAAAAATGTTGATGAATGTAAGTCTTAGCAAACAGAGCCACTGTCAAAACTTATTTTATTCGCATTTTAATATCTTATTTTAACTTTCTTTTAATTACATTTACATTTTTTTTTTTATTGCTCTCGTCTATTCTAATATTTTATCACAGCTCCTTTTTAACTTTAACTTATTGGTATTATTTATTTATCTCCCTTATGCATTTAATTTTTGTTTTATTTTTTTAATCTATTTTTGGTTTCTCAATCTAATTTTTATGACACTCTTTTTTTTTTACTACTCTTACTGTTATTTAACTTTTAAATATATCTCTTATATTCATATCATCTGTATCTTCTTGTGTGCATTGGTCTTAAATCGTTTTTTAACTTTTTCTTAGATTGTTTGTAATTTCCTTTTCAAATCTACACATCTGTCTTATTATAGGCACGTCAATCATGAAAAGTACTATATAAATAAAGCTTGAGTCATGGATTGAACCGTAGCTGTGTAATCAAAATAATCAATGTTTTGACTTCATAATATGCATTAATCCGCCCCTGTCTGATTGAACTATTAACACTAATCAGACTTGTGAGGGGGGGGGGGGACGCCATGTGAGCAGTGTGTTGTCCTGTCAGTTACCCCGGCTCCCAGCCCGTAGCTGTGGGAGTAGGCCAGCATGGAGAGGTCATCAAACAGCCTCAGCATCGTCCTGCAGTGGCTGAGCTGAGCAGAGAACAGCAGCAGACTTTTCCCGAGCTGCTGGGACGAAGCGTCTGGATCTGCTTTCCGAGAAAGAACTCCTCCGACCAGCTGAGAGCCATAACAGACCGTCCTGATCTGCAGAGACAACAGAGGGGGAGACGTGAGGTGCTTCTAGGGGTCAGGAGTGTTTTTCAAAGAGGAGACTTTGCTCTCGGAAATGCAAATGCATTTAATATTATAATAGTAATAATAATAATAGCATGCAGCAATTATGCAAACATTGCAATATTTCTGAAATGATATCGTACAGAGAAAAATACTTTCAACACATTACTAACTTGTATTTGAAATGTTTAGAAAATCACCCGTTGAAAACTTCATTTTGGATTCGTAATATTGATTAATGTCTGTATCAGAGTTCACAGATTATTTATCACAGCTTTTCAGGAAACAAATTGGGTTTCAATATGACCACTTAACCGCTGGCAGAGAGCTGCAGAGCATCCATTTAAATCCATTTAATAACTTCAACACATTGCAGAGGAACAGCAGCTGGGTGTTTATTTACAGCCCCGAAGATGAACGTAAACACTCACAGCTTTGTCTCTTCCTCTGTAGGACTCCAGCAGGCGGACCAGAGAGTCCACAGACTCCTGCATGTTGGTGGTACGTCAATAAAAAAAAATACTAATCTGTGAAGCTTCTGCTCAACATCTCCAGTCTGAGCTTCATTACTGCACCAGCTCTCAGCTGGACTTTGAAACAGGAAGTGCACAAAGTAGACTTAAGTAAACGATCATCGATTCGTCGAGCTTCTTCTTCTTCTTCTTCTTCTTCTTCTTCTTCTTCTTCTTCTTCTTCTTCTTCTTCTTCTTCTTCTTCTTCTTCTTCTTCTTCTCTTCTTTATGCGGACTGAGCACGCTGCTGTCCTCCTCAGTTAGAGCAACGTTAATTAAAGCCTCGACAATAATACTGGCTCACTATATACAGTTTAGACCATAAATATTGTATATATTAGTATTTATGCATGTTGGTTTGGATTTTTTTTTTGTGCCTCTTTGCTCCGGGAAATTTAATTTGGCATCTGATGCCATACCACAGTGGCAATTATCAGCTTTATTTTGAGATTTACACCAGTACTGGAAGAACTGTGTGGGTGACAGACCTCTTAATATGTAATACACAACATGCAGGGTTCAACAGTAAATTGATATTTACCTACTGGATGTTTAAACTTTAGAGGATTCACAGCAAGATGTAAACCCCTTGATAAGTCTCAAAAATATAAAGATTAGGTTGCCATTAAACTCACAAAAAGAGACTGGCAGTTGAGTTGTGGAACATAATTGTATTGACTGATCAAAAATCAATCTTCATCAAAATTATTGATAAGGAAAAATGAGAAGGAAGAAAGCAGTGGCCAAAGAAAGGAAACACACCATCTCATCTGTCAAACATGGTTCTCTTTTGGCTTACCAGCATACTAAGTCTAATTTTAAAAAAAACTTTTTTTTTTTTTTTTTTAATAACACCACCGTTTGTAATATTGTCTAATCACCTCCATATAGAACAATATTCCTCCTCCCACTTTACTGAACTTCCAGGGATGTAAAAAAAAGAGCTGGGACAAAATGATCAGAGAAAGCATTTTATTTATTCAAAATTATCTCAAAGACTGAGAAACACACAAAGCAATAGTTATAGTGTATTCATTTTCTATACAAGCAGTTTGACAAAGAATGCAATGACAACATGTTTGTTATTCTCAGCACAGGCCTTATCTGTATACACTATGTGTGTTGGTGTTGTATTATCTTGTGGGGACATACATCTGTTAACAATATGGGGACCTGATTCCCTGTTGGGGACAGAAATAACCACAAGTCCACATTAATCATTAAATTTAAGAGTCAAGACTTTATGTTTAGGGAAAGTCTCCAGGAAATTAATATAATGTCCTCTGAAATGATGGAAACATGACTGAGTGTGTGTCCACATGGATCTCTCTATACTTTCTATTGTTCACACTCATTTCTGCCTTTTTGTTTAGTTGTATTTAGTTTGAGTTTTTGTACAGCCAAGTCAGTTTGTTTTTTGTTTGAGACCTGGACAGAAATGATCTTCTTCTCATCTGTAAAGCATCAAAATCCACATAACCTCGGTGAATCTTTGAGTTTTCTACACTTGGATGCAACTTCTGGAATTAAATAAAGTATTTTTATCCAGACAGATCTCTCTCTTAACTTGATTTTCAGGTTTTTGGCATTTAGTTTTAGTGACAGTTTTATTCAGCTCAAGTTTTTAGTTTATTTCTCTCTATCTGACTGTGTGTGTTTAGTTTGACATGTTTTAATAATCAGCGTGGAGAGTCGTTGTCGTAGACATCTGAAAAAGAAAAAAAAAGAAAAATATATGTAATTGAAATACAAACACAAGGGTGAATATTTCAGATGAATTTACAGGTGTAAAATTTGCATCAATTTGATTGCAGATCAGGAAATTTCAATCTCACCATCTACGTAGTCGACATCATCATAAATGTCTCCTTCCCTGCAAAGTAAGATTCAAGTTAAATATATTATAACATACAGTATGTCCTATGTGTTTGCACAGGGTATACAGAAACTATGTCAATATTCATCAATATTTTGTGAATCTTTCATATTTATATATCCTTTTGCTTATTTACTTTGTTGAATAAATGTCTCTCTTGATGGAAACTACTAAGCAAAATACAAAATCTTCAATAAAATAAAAGTTACATACGATCTGTTACCGTAACAACATACAACACATGTTTACAGAAGGGTTATTTGTTATTCAGTTACGGCGTAAAGAGACTAAATTAAAGAAATGCTCACGGTGCCAGACATGAACTGAGGAGGATTCACTTACATCGGAAGAAGAAGAGATCTGTTCACATAACCATCTGTGAGACAGAGGAAAAAATAGATAATCAATAACATAATACAGCTTTTGCTGAATTTATGACTCCAATATCTGTAATGGTTATTGTGATATTATATGACAAATGCTAGTCACGGCAAATTACCCACACTGCGTTTTAGAGGCTTACAAGGAGTCTTTATCAATGTCAGATCACACAAACAAGTAAACACTACAAGTGAAGGGAAAAGTAGCAGCAGCACAGCTCCAAATGTTTACCACTGTATCGAGTGCACCGTTGTGGCAAAGATCAAAACTCATTGTGGGTAAAAGCTGCAGGCAGAAACGCTTCTGCCTTCAATAGATAGAAGATTATGGATCTGTATGTGCCAGTGATATCTCTGTGTAGACAAAACCTGTGTAGAATTATATTCGCATGCATACTGCAAAAATAACATTAATCTGTACGTACATTTTCCAAACCTGTTGCAACACAGAGCTTTCTTGCTGTTGTAGATCTGGATGACGTCCACGACCTCTCCCTGAGTGATGTGCAGATCTTTCCCCCCTGGTTTCTTTATGTCACTGTTAGGATCCACCATCATGGAGTGCAGCACCCTGAGAGGCCCTTCAAACTGGCAAACAACAGGTCAATTCATGAAATATACCAATGCAGTTATGATGCATGAGCTGTATATGAAATTCCTCAGGAATCAATACTGGGTCCTGTTCTTTTCCTCCTATAAAACCTAAGGTATGTTTCCCATTAGACAGGTGATTAAGAAACAAACACCGTGACAAACAAACAGCCTAAACATCTGAATGTACTGCTATGCAGATGACACGCTGCTTTATTTTCCACTCAAACCCCCAAAAATGGTGTGAAGGAAATGTGTTTACCTTAAATTTTTTTTTTAGCTCCTTCTCCACTTTGGGATCTATGCTGGAAAAACCAAGACAATTTCACAGTTAATCAAGTAGCATGCAAACACATATATTAACAACACATTTTCTCATTTAGATCATTGAAATAAATTTAAGGAGCTCATGTTTTATTCTATTTGAACAGCACTTACCAGTCCATATAATTAAAGCTTTACATTACAGAGATACATTTAGCTGTGAATATGTCGACCTCTTCTTCTGTTTCAGTGAGCAGATGGAAATAAATACCTGATTTCAGGTGGTGGAGGAGGAAAATCTTCAGTTATTGGTTGAACGTCATCGTAGTCATCTGGGGAAAAGACAAAAGGTACTTTAAAGAGTCTCTTCTTGCAGGTAGATAACAAGCACTTACATTTATCTGTTGAAATAAACAGCTCAAAACAATCATCATTAAAAGTTGTGAGAATAAAGAATGAAATAAACAACTAACACAGGAGAGACAAACTATGAGCCAGCCTTTTTTTTTTTTTTTTTTTTACAGAAATGTTCACCAAAATAAATTATGAACAATAACTATTTATTAATGTATTTTTCTTCAAAACTCCACTATCCTTACAGTGAATTCTTTTTTAACTATTTAATTATTCTAATAAAACAAAAAAAAATCCATACAGCGAAATAATAAATAGCTATAATATTATAATAATAAAAATAATAATAATAAAGTTACAACTGATAAAGGTATAAGAATTGTGAGATATTACTTGGTATTGATCCTAATGTTTCCGTGCAGTGTGATGCCACTTACCGTCATCTTCAAGCATGCTGCAAATGAGTGGAAACACAAACGTGTTAGTTGGAACAGACGTAAGTGAAACTGAAAAATAAAGCTACAGCTACAGAGCAACAAATCATTGATACACTCAACACAGCTTTAAAGACTTTGAAAGAAAAGTGCTAAAACAATTTTCTCACAGTGAAATAATTACATACATTTAGTAGAGTGTTGACATAGTCTGTTGTCCTGTACCTGTCTCTGTTGTTGGATTCCACATTTAACTTCAGTGGGGGGTCCGGAGGTGGTGGAGGTAACGGCGATCTGTCAATTTTTTTGGACTGCAGCATTTTTCGCTTCACTGCCTCGTAGTCAATGTCCACACACGTGTTGCTGATGTAGCCGTCTGAAACGAAACACATTGACACAATGAGGTTCTGTGGCTATATCATGATAATTCAGTTTGTCAACACAGAAATGTCCAACACTCAGAACGACAATCAGTATTAGTGCAGAAAAAACCCCAACACATTAAGTATAATGCTGCTCTGCTTTGGTTTATGGTAGAGACACAAAGCCACCAAGGTTTCGTCATCTTACAGGCAGAGCTGAGCATCATCTGCATAACATGATACGTTTTATCTTTAAGTTTAAACTGTAACCACAGTTATTTCAAGAAGAAACTCTGAAAATGTAAGCTTAAATTGGATGTCGTACTTACAAGAACACAGAGAAGATAAAAGCCCAACAATCAGGAGAAGCTACTGCAGCGTTAAGGCATATATGAAAAAAAAGGTATGTTTTCATTTGTTGATATGAAAACCTGTCTCCCCAAACCAAGTATGAAAAATCCAATCTCTCAGCTTTTCTTTTGTCAATTTCCAGTATTTCCGCCCGACTTCTTATTAGACAAAATGAAAGAAGAAAAAAAAGATCAAATAGGTGGACAGAAACTCAAGGTATGGTGATGTCTGCCACACGCACACAAAACGCTGCTGGATATTTGAAATAATGACATCCCCGTTTTCCACATTTGAAAGGCAGAATATCATAACAGCAACAAGAGCCAGCATATCAGATGGAAACTTTAAACTGTCTAGCCTTTATATTCACAGACTTTGCTTTGCTTTGTCTACCAGCTTGATGTGGGTAAGTGGATTTGCTGGAAGGTTACAAAACAATGGTTCAGATTTTGAGTTTTCTATTCGCAGTTGATTGAAACTTAAATTGAAACTCACAGTTTCCATTCAGAGAGCGAGCCAACCATTTGCCTCCTGGGTTGTTCTTCACACGGAGGATCTCCACGCTGTCTCCTTGTCGGACACTGAGGTCCAGTTTTCCTTCTCCCATCCAGTCTTGTCGGGCTCTGGCTGTATGAAGAACCTCCACCTCGCCCTGCAGCTACAGAGAAACAGAAATAAAGCTGTAACAGTTGATATAATTGAAAAAAACGTGGCCGAAGATGAGTGAGCAGATGTATTTTGGGTTAGGATAAACTGAAAGTTCTATTTTCTACTCTGCTTTCTTGGTGGACAGGCATTTTTACTGTCTTACCTGAAAGTTCTTCCCCAACTCATTCAGTTTTTTCTGATGCTCCAGCTGCTCTTTCTTCTCCTGCTCCTGTTGCCTCTTTGATTCTTTCTTGTTCTTCTCAGCACTGCTGCGGTTCAACTCCAACAGGTCCCTACGAAGCAGCAATGAAAATTGAAATAGAGTTGTCACCTATTCAGTGGCTCCATGTTTAGTTTTCTATTGACGTTTCCTCACTTTAAATTCCTCTAAAAGGTCTACTTTACTGGCGCATAATTCAACTGTTTATATTAAATCACCAGTTTATGTAATATACTGTAAAAGCTGAACATAACCTTTGATTATTTTCCATCTTGCCCACATTTCTGCAGCCCATCCCTGAGGTTTGTCACAGTATCCTGCTTTAACAGGAAATACTGTAATAACTAACTGTTTATAGAAAATGATAACTACAGAAGCAGATGTAATTTTACTTCATCATTTGTAGCACTGTGTAATAAATGCAACACCACCTGCTGTACAAGTGAGAGAATCAACAGGCTTTTTAGTGACTATTTTCAGTAGCAGTGTTGTGAGCGGTGGGTAACAACAGCAGCAGGCCAATACAGTGTTCAATAAATACAGACACATGACAGGTTTAATGGTAGTTGCAGAAACTTTATACTTACTCATCAATAAACTCGTACACGTCATCACAGTCCTACAAGAGAAAAGGTTTTATTTGCACTGAAAAACTGTCAGATATACAGCATGATTAAATCAATGGGTTTCACCACCCAGTGTTTGAATTTACTTGTTATACTTTGAAGTCCCCTAATAAACAAATCAATACTTCTCAAAGATTAAATCAAATAAAACATGCAGATACAGACTGAAGTTACATTTTCATTGGCTGTACCAATATCAAGTTGGTATTCCAGCAACCTTTATTCATAATTTAGGAAAAGGTGCAACATGTTCTCTCAATAGGAGCCACGTGGTCTGGGCTTCTTATCATGTGTAGCATTCTCCTGACAGAATAAGTTAGATTTCAGTTTTATTTTTCTGTACTTACCCCGTCCATACACTGTGAGCTGTGGTCACTGCACGACTCTGTAAAGTCACATGATATACAGATGTTTTAAAAAAAATTAAAATAAACTATATTGTTCCACAAAATACATATCAATTAGTATCACAAACAAAAATAATGAATATGAAATGTTAATTCCTTAAAACATTTGGTGTCAGAAGAGCTTTAAGAACAAAACAAGTTGTGATTGTTTTTTTTTTTTACCATTTTTATCAAAACTTGCGATATCATCGTAGGGGTCCTGTTCATCGTCAATGTCGCTGCAAACAATAAACAGACATGTTTCCCTGGTCATTATTCAACATCTTATTTTTTTATTTTTATTTTTTTTTATTTTCCTTTATAAATGTTGAAAATTCAAAATGCTCAACCTAATCTCCAAAAATGTTGATATAATTATCATCCGGGCAGCATTATGCTTATTTAAGATTATATTTGGAGTAGCAGATTATTTGTATATAAACTTTATGATACAGCACTGCCGTGCTTATATTAGAGACAAAAACAGGAACGAAAGACACAAAACCAACAGAACATGTAGCAAACAGACAACAAAACATCCGATTTATTCCCTACAACACATCGGTATTTCCTATGACATTACGTCTTTACTTGAATTCTTTGTTTTCAGTCAGTAGAACTGACTAACTTTTTTTTTATTTTTTATGTTTCATTCTTTTTAAAAACCCCTCCTCAAATTGCCGCAACATGCAAGACATTTCATTCAGTGTAATTATAGAGAAACTTCTGACAGACTGAAAAAGCTTAAGATCATGAAAATGAAAGTATGATAAAAGCGTGACGGTTCCAGTTTTCCTCCATTAGATAGTTGGAACTGTCAGACGTCATGGTTACCCAACATGGATCTGAGACCACTTGATACCTGGATACTGTAACAATTGTGAAAAATGTTTACTGTTTCTGTAAATTAGTCTCAGTTTATTCTCACTCCATTTCCTGACTGCCGTCATTGCAGCAGTAAATACGACTCTTAAATAAGAAGCTGGTTGTGTATTTAAAGATTTAACAGAACTGACATGTCGGGTCTTCTTTGAGGACACAATGCTGTTAACTTGTAAATACTCACACGGAGGCGATCTGGCGCGGCAGTCGGCTGGGTTTGCTGGATCTTTGTGGAGGTTTTGGAGGACTGATCACTTCTGGTGAAAAAATCCTTCTGTGTGCTGAGCCTGGCGAACCTGCTGTGAGAAGCAAAGAGAACGTCTTTATATGAAGAAGCAAAATGAGACGAATCATGTCATGAAAGACATGCTGAAACCTTTTCCTTTTTTTCAATAGTTATATTTGTTTGTTTGCACATTTTCGCACAAAGACGAAGCTCACTGCGGCTAGTCAGTGACACGACTTTTCTTATAGAGTCTGATGAAACAATTCTTACAAGATTCGCTCTGAAAAATGAAAGGACTCTCTTTCTGGTATTTGATAAGCTGTCAGCAACATTTACATCTGAAAAATCTATCAATTAATGCACTTACCTCTCCATTTTAAATTCCATCCCTGACATTAAAGAAATATTACAAGCACATAATAAAAATTGCACCAGGGGTTAGTGATTTAAAAAGACTTGGATACAATAACACAAAAAGATTATTCCACATGGACAACACGATAACATGTATGATTTCCTCGGCCTGTTTCACAGCAGACAATTAAAGGTGTTTCTAAAAACATGGACAAATGGCTCTGCTACATTAAAGTGTCCCAGTGAGTCATGACAGTGTGACCAACACCAGAACCCTTCAGATGTAGTCCATAAAAAGGACTCAGTCATCATTAGCTTTATTATCTCCACCTTCGTTTCCAACTGACATGACAAAATAATTGCAGGACAGGAAATAAATTAGTTTGTCCTTGAGTGACATTGACTGATCTCCCAGTAACAAAGGACACTGTCATGGTTTCGTTGGGCCAATTATTTTCAAACAGAAACAACCTGAATCTGCATCAAAACAAAAAACATGAAGTCAGAGAGATAAAAGCAAAGACATTTCAGCACAGGCCTGAATGCAGAAACCTCCGAACTAATTAGGTGAGCTGTACTCCATTAAAAAACGGAGCGATAATAAGCCAGAGGGACGTACCGTCACTTTTTCTCAGGGCAGGTAAGACAGGTCCTCGCTTGACCCTCAAGAAGGGCTCCAGGTTGACGGTGGGGGGCCGTTTGGGTTTCAAAGGCAAGGGCCCTTCAGGGGGCAAGGCCTTCCTCAGCGGCGTTACATCTCCTGTGCTGCTTTGTCGGGACTGATTTCTGAATTGAAGATGGGTGGAGATGGGAGCCTTAGCTGGAACCTTAGCTAGAGCCGTAGACGGAGCCAGAGCTGGTGCCAAAGCTGGTACCAGAGCTGGGGGCAGTTGGACACCTGGAGGCTTCTGCTGCCTCACCATCATGTTCTGTAGCATCTCCCCTTTCTGCCTGACCGTGCTGGTGTCTACCGGCTGGATGGATACTCTGACTCTAGAAGTGGGAGGCAGTCGAGGGAAGGACGCAGGTTTGGAGTGGATGGGGGCTGCCATCGGCTCTGCCCTCGGGAACCTCATCAGGCCAGGGCTAGCCGAAGGAGGAGGAAATGTGGGAGCCAGTCTGTGATCCAGCTCATTATCTGACATCGGGACGAACGGCCTCCCGAACCCAGGTCGTGGAGATTTAGGTGAGTTGCTGTCTCGGCTGCTGGTGTCCGAGGTGCAGGTGTTGTTGATGAACCGGGCCCTCAGACCCTTCACATCAATGCTCTCCTCCTGAAAAAAGCACAGGAGCACACACTCAGCTGCAGCTACTCTGCTTTAGAAACAGGAAGTTAGCAGCAGAGCATACAGCAAGGCATACCCCCCACGCTCACAAACACCCGCTCATCAAAACCTCATGCTATCTTTACAAAGTGAGAATGCAGCGTGCAACAACACAGTTTCCTGGTTGTTTTGATCTTCACAGAGCAGACGAGCGTCTACACAGACACACAAATCTTCTCGTGGCTCTCTAAACAGCAATGAACTAAAACCAGCAATTAGTAATTATAACTCTTTTTAGAGATAGGATTTATAAGATAAAACCAAGTCAAATCGTCACAAAGTATACAGTTGCACATTAAAAATATATAATTTTTTTAAAACAGGTAATTACTAATTTTGTTTTACTAACAATTTTCATAGAAACAAAAGTAAGGATGAACCAATCCTGCCTTTTCTATCCAAAAACATAGCATAGTAGCTTCTAATGCCAAGTCCCAATCTGACACCTGTAAAAATCAGTTTCTTTTATTTTAATTGTCATTTTTATCAAAGCTTGTAAGGATGTGTTGTTACGCACCTAACATTTTTGAAACAGTAGAAATCGAGCATTATGCTGACAATACAGTGATTTATGTGCATAGTTGCACAAACCATGCATCTTCCAATCGCGGTAAAGGGTAAATAGTCTGCATTTATAATAAACTTTATCACTTCAGGGGTCTCAAAGCCCTTTACAGTTTGCCTGCCATTCACACATCAGTGGCGACAGAGCTGCCATGCAAGGCGCTCGCCTTCCAGGAGTAACTTGGGGTTGAGTGTCTTAACCAAAGACCTTTTGGGATGTGGACAGGAGGACCCGGGGCTTAGTTGGCAACATCTGAGCCACAATCGCCCCCAATCTCACTCACACAATGAGCTATATTACAACAGGACTAAATCAATCACATCTCATGCTAAATGTAACTAAGGCTAAGTATGTTCCCCTAAAAATGTCCATGCATCATTCTGGCACCATATATAATATATGATATCAGGGCAACAATTCAAGTTCCTTTGGTTTCATTTAAAGGATTTTGGATTTATTAGGACATCATTGAGTTTTAAAACATATGACATACTGTATGTAAATGTGATGATGAGTCCATATTTCACATATTGTCGGACTATATGTCTGACTAAATAAAATAAAATAAATCTTTAGCAGGTGGAGTCAGAGAACTCTTTTTCAGAGCACTAGTTAGCTGATTTCTAAACGTCATCAGCATCAAGAGAGCGATGAAGCAACCATGAATTTGGAGTGCTGTGAAACATGACGAATAAACATCTCTGATAATCTTTTGACAAAATGAAAACAGAGTCTCCCACCATCTGTTGTTGGAACACTTAAAGCTGTCACCTTCATGAAGTCAAACAGAAGATGATGAGCAGGAAGTACTCCCAACCACACATCTCCGTACCTCAGCCAGCATCCTGCACCGGTTGCCATAGAAACACCCCCTGTCACCAATCCTGCAGCAATAAGCTGCAAGCTCTCTTTTGACTGGGTCGCTGTCTCTCATTACACGGAACAAAGGAAGCTGACAACATTTTTTTTTTCTCTACACCACAAAACACAGATACGGGGTTCCACTTTCAGTCAGAGAGCGCCTGCAGCACAGAAACTGTGTGTGTGTGTGTGTGTGTGTGTGTGTGTGTGTGTGTGTGTGTGTGTGTGTGTGTGTGTGTGTGTGTGTGTGTGTGTGTGTGTGTGTGTGTGTGTGTGTGTGTGTGTGTGTGTGTGTGTGTGTGTGTGCGTGTGCGTGTGTGCGTGTGTGTGCAAAAGAGTTTTCGCACAGCGACACACGACTCACCCAATGTTTTAAAACATTCTCACCACAGACTGTAGCTGTACAGATGTGCTGCAGGGAAAGTACATTGCAATCATTTGCAGAGATACTCTGTACAATTCCTTTAAATATGTTTGGTGTGATAAAGTCAGTTTTCTGGTATATTGTGCAACTTTGATAATGTCTGTTAATATTAAGGCTACACAGATAACCAGGGAACCAACCGTTTTCGTTTGTATTGTCCTAAATCAGCTTTGAACTGCACTAACATGAACTGCACTAACATGAACAAAAGGTGGTATTAAAAAAAAAAGTTTGATTGACTAAAGTAGGTTAAAACAGCCTATTATCAGATATTAGGTAGCAGCAAGGCTCTGCTGCAGAAAGAAGACATTGGTGGTAATTAATTGACTTAATTGTTGCTGTGTTCAACAGCTGACAAAAATCAAATATTTAGTCTGGTTTCAGTGGTGCCACAGGAGTCATGATAATCAAAAGTTTATATTCATCCTAATGAAAAGAAAAACCTGGAGGACATGGAGGATCCTTTACATTTTAAAAACAAATTATCAGCAAACAGTGACCTTTTTCTATTTAAAAAAGGTCTTAAAATACTGTTGACATGTATGATTTAGGATATATGAGAAGGAAATACCACAACGGGCGAGTAAAAATAAAGCGGCATTAATGACACTGTGAATCATTAACCAGTGATAGCTGTGTAATAAAGCTTTCTTTCATCAGTGTCAGCATGAATATTCATTTTTCTAAACTCCAACTTCCCCTTTTTCCAATGAAAACTGTCTAAATGATCGAGATAAAGCGCAAGTGTCACTGAGGACATGAATATCTTACTGAATTTGTGGATACATCGTTTCGAGATGTGAGTTGTGAACCAAGTTGAAAAGTATTACAGTTGTTTCAGGGAGTTTTGTTATAGTTATGGTACATGGGAAGGAACCCAGGAGGAAGGAAACCATAAGCTACAGTGAAACAACAAAACCTGCTGAGGCTCTTTCTAGAAAAATCTGGTAATTTTTAAACTCTTCAGTGGTCAGGAGGAAATGATGAGAGAGCACAAGAAAAGCTGTGAAGGCTGTAGACAAGTTAGTCAGTTCATTGATTAATATATTTAAAACAACAACAAACTTTCTGAATAAGATAGTAAATAACAATGTCTTACCATGTTTGCCTTGAGTGATGTTCTATTGGCGGATAAAGTACTCCATGTCCAGTGGTTCTGTCCTCAGTATCCACGCTGCCGCTGCCGCTGCTGCTGCCGCTGCTGCATGACACCTGCTACTAAACTTACTGCAAATGAGGAAATGCTCAGTAATTCAATGTGGGCACCTGACGGCGACGCAACACGGGGTTAACAACAGAAACGTTAACATGATGTCACAGTTTGTTTCATTTCTCCTTAAAAAGGTCACGTTTTTCATTGTTTGTCTGATAATGTGCACATTTCAAGCGGAGCAAAAATAATCCTGAAAGTCCCATTGGGTAGTAGTTCAGTAGTTCTCTGTCATTAGTGTATTTTATTATCTGTATGTCTGAGTGCAGAAACGGGAGCAAAAAAGAATGAAAAAACTTAATTTAGAAAACACAAGACGAAGTGAGGGTCTGAAGAAAAATATAGTTAAGGAAAAGTGAAGTGAGGTCAAATATTTTTCCTCGTATGTTATGGTCTTTATTTTGTCCATACAAGTGAAGTAAACTCTTTATAACTCAATATCACAAATCACAAAATTGCCTGAGGGACTTCACAGTTTGTTTAGCAGATATTCTTGGGTTTTTGTAGTAGTAGCACAGTGATTTAATGTCAAGTTTAGTAACTAGCAGAAACCAAACGAAGAAAGTGAAAGACACATTCAAAATAACCGAACACAATGGATCAAGTAAATGAGCAGGAAAACTAAAATGTGATTCGTATCAGCTGCTGATATAATTATCAAAATTACTTTGCAATTTATGAATTAAAACTGTGGATTCATTTTATGAGAGTTGATGACGTGTTTTAATTTTCCAGGTTCCTTTTAAGACAGTACATATATCTGAGAATATGTTCACAGCAAACAAAAAGTAAATGTCTGGATTCATATAAATTTAAAACATCTGAAATTAAATTTGTGTCTTTTTTTTTTAAGTGCAGCTATTTACAGAATTTTTTAGTTTTCACATTCGAGAGCTTGATTTAACGCTCACTGCTGCTGTTTTTACCAATATAGTTTATAATAATAATAATAATATTGCACTAATTTTGAACTTTGCCGTGCAGTAATATTGTCCAATTATTTAAAGTTATAATAAATCTCCTAGCCAATCAGAGTTGAGAATTTTTTTCAGTGGTCATGTTGGAAACAGGCTCATTCTCGAATGAATGACAAAAAATAAGAGTTGTATAAATTCTGAGATTTCCCATTTTAACCAGTTCATCACAGGAGGGAGGGGTTATCTGTGGTGGGGGACGCTGACTGCAGTCCTCCGGTTGATCCAGTAGGATGGGAGAGGTAGTTTGCAGGGGGCGGGTACCCGTTAAGAGCAGAGGGTGGAGCAAGGAAGCCCGCTGTGTTTCCTCCCATTGTGACCCCGAGCTGAGGGCTCACCACGCTGTGAGCCTGAGTCTGACTTCCTGGAAGGTGCGCCGTGACACCTGGCTGTGCCCAAGCAGACATATTGCCGGGCATGGTGGGCCAGGGAGCTGCCCACTGGTTACCCAGGATCCCCGGCTGGCCCCAGGGCATATTGTTGGGAGAGTATGGGGGGGAGCAGTACGGAGAACCCCCTGCTGGCTGTGTGGGGAACATGGAGAGAATCTGAGAGGTGGAGAGTGTCGGCTCTGACAGAGAAGAAGAAGGGAAATAAAGTGAGGTGAAACTTTAAATCTGAACCCAACAAAAATAATCCTGCCAAGTGTACGATTTTAATTGGTGCTGTTTCAGAAGCAAGTTTTGATTTAAGTTGTTCCTGTTAATTAAAAAAGAAAAACTATTCAAGGCAACCTTTGCAGATTATCTGTCACAACCGTTTCCAAATACAAAACTTTGATGGTGGTGCCAAAGAAATTAGTCAGCTAGTTGTTTGGTCAATCGAATCATTTCTGCAGCGCTTCCTGGAGTCTCTGCACAGGGCAGATATGAGATAAATAACAACTTAAGTATACAAAGCCTAATACTGAAAGATACAAATAAGTTAGTGACACTGAGCCAGTAATCTGCTCCTGAGCTCCCATCACTTGTCTTCACCCTTGTCATGTATTTTTCGTTACCCAGTGTTCGTACCGTTTTAACGCTATGTGCTGAGGCCAAAGATAATTTTGGACGATAAAGATCTGAACTAAAATCACTTGTTTGGGATCAGGGAAAGATTGCTGTGAGGCAGTGATTATCTGATAGACGATATGAGAGACTCATACACAGCACAAACCCTCCACATTTGTCTTGTATAAAATATCAAACATGACTGAAACTCGTCTCTTTATCAGCAGCGCTCTGGGAATTACGGTATTGTCACCATTAAAAATGTCATGAACTTACACAGAGCTATCATGGGAACATACTCCATGTACACTCGGGGAACACAGTCATTTCTCTTGGACCTCTAGGTCAAAGGTCAGATGTCAGTGACAAAGCAAAAGCTGCGGAATCACGCTTGTATATAAATTAAATGATTTATCCTGCAGCCTGATCTTTTGAATTGATCGAGATGTATTGCTGTTTATATCAGAGTAGTTGTAGTGCCTTCTTTGTCTTAATAATTATGTATAAAAATTTTTACACACTCAGGCGCTTTTATTTAGTGTGAGTTTATTCTGAAAAATGTGCTAATGCAAATGTATCGAACTCTCTTTTGTATTTTTTTTTTACTGTCTGCAAATTTGCATCGCTGCTGTTAAGAATAGTTTTCTTGCAAAACATCCAGCGGCGAGTATTTAACATTTTCATGTCATTCATTTGTCACGCCCACTGGTGTCTACAGACCTCAACTGCAACGAGACATAATGGGTTTCATTGCAAATAACAGGTTTTCCAATATTATATTTGGGTGAAGAAAAAGGGTTTAAATTTAGTCTGCTGAAGACTGAAACACAGCCCTTTGATTTTCAATAAACATGTCAATGGAGACTGCACATCACTTCACCGAGCACAGTTTGAACTACACAGTATGATGTGTTTTAACACAGCATAGAGATGTGGATGCTCTCAATTAATAAAACATGAGAGAGGAGGAGATTCAGCCGACTATTTTAAAGCAGAACCTCTTCAAACTTGAATCATCAACGGTAAACATGTGATGGTAAGTTTTGGATTCTCTGGGTGGTTTTGCATTTATTTATAAAAAAAATTGAAAAGATGTTTGTGTTGTTTGATTGCGGAATTGTAAATTGTAAGGTAAATGGTGTTAAGCTTATCCCTAATATGTTTGGTGCTGTGTGTATTTGAATACAATTTTAATGTTCTAATATACAGTATATGATGGCAAGCAAGTTAACTCAACCAGAGTCAAGTGTTACTCCACCAAATCAGCTGATTTTAAGAAAAAACCTGTTTGACTTTGCTCAGGAAAAATAAAACATTCATGTGTTACCACTAACCTGGCGGACAGGTTGGTGGTGGGACCGGTGAGCTCTGGGTTGGTGTCAGAGAGTCCTCTAACTTGATGGAAAACACTTCCATCAGATCACTAGTGGAAGAGGCCTGTGGACAGAAAAAACAACAACAGAAGATGCATTTCAATGTCTCACCTACAGTTTAACCAACAGACTCTTTTAGCTGGAGCTCAGTTATAGTGGGGGACTTTGAGGAAGAACCACGATAGTTGATTGGATAACATCATGAATGACAAAGCTTTGGTACTGTATATTCTAATGATAAAAACAAATCTAACTTAAACAGAAATACTGCGTAACTCATTTCTATTCATATTTCACATCTTAGAAGATGAACATCTAACTAGTTCACTTTATATCCATAAACCTCATTCTATCTTTAAAAATAATTATCTTTCATTTCTGGGATAACGTATACATTCCGAGAGAGACAAAATAATTTCTGAAATACTAATTAATTAGGGCCCGAGCACCGATGGTGCGAAACCCCTATTGTTATTTATGTTCTTGTTGTTGTCAGTACAGCAGGAAACCTTGACTGCTATGGTTTGAGTTGTTCAGAGCTGCACCATTGTGGTGCTGTGCGTCACCGTGCAGCAAAACACCCACATGTATGAATATTGTGTTGTAGTGTACCTGGTTTGATTGTCCTGATGAAGAGTCCAGTTGTGGGCTGAACACATCTTTAAGAGCTGGTCCCTGAAATAAAACAGGTGAGATGTGACTTCCACAATTTAAAGAAATTAGATAAAAACTTGTTGAATGGTGATGAAAAAGATTGCAGTTTTTCAAAAGTTTTCTTCAACATTTAGGACTAAAACTGTGATTATTTATTACCTCGGTTGGAGAGGCTGAACTGTCATCTAGAGCCAGTAAGGAAGCACTCTGAAAACCAAACAAACAAACAGTATAGACAGCAAATAAACAAATAAACCAATAACACACTGACAAAGACCTGTGAAGGTTTTCTCTGACTTGTGTCGGTGTCTCTGCCGTTTCCTGAAGTGCCTCTTGGTCCACACCCTGACAAACCTCCTTGATGTCAAGTAGGACCGGATCTGCCTGATAGAAAAACAAAACATCACATTAAACACACAATCTGCAGGGTGGCAGACATACCTCTCTTTGAAGCCTAACATCTAATCAATTATGGAATTATTTCAAACAAACCACCAGAACAATGATCAGAACGAGTGAATATGGCCAAGAACACCATAATGATTTGTGGGAAAAAAAATATTCATTTTGTATTTCAAGAGAGAAGTTGATGCTTTTTGAATAGAAGTCAATTGGAGCCAGAGGTTGTTGTGTTTTTAAGCCAGCCCCTAGTGGCCCTGAGTGGTACTGCACTCCAAGACACTGGTTTTACTTTTCAAACCCAGAGTCTACATCCATTTTTATATACAGATTATACCATTATTATAACTACTTGATGTGACAGTGTTATAAACCATGTATCAAATAGCTATACATTGCTGAGCACTGCTCTTAAGTGTTACCAAATAACCATTGCAAATCTTTATGAATAACAGTACTCATATGTTAATAAGACATGTTTCCCTCTAAGTATTGTGTGTTGTTACCAGATTGGCTGTCTTGATGTAGAACAGGATGTGGGTGTCTTGGTATTGGTAAACGTAGGCCAGAGCTCTTGAGTCGGTCTCATCTTTTGTTAAAGAGCTGATACTGCTCCTTTCGTGGTCATGAATGACTGCCTGAAACACGGGATACATAAAAGGATTCCAGCCTTTAGTTTTGTCTTGATACATGTTATGTTTCATGTAAACCACTTTGAAACGTCTTGTCGTTAAAATGTGCTTCACAAAAAAAACGTATAACAACAACATATAGGAATAGTTAACCACTACACCAACATTCAGTTATAAATACACTGATGGTTAAACAGAAAACTATAATTACTGCAAGAAAAAAAAACAAATAATAAGATATCATGGCCATAAAAGGCAGTCAGCCTATTTTCTGTTTTTACAATTTTGTGGAGGAACATTTGTTTTTTGCGTTTTGTTTCTGTTATTTCTTCATCATTAATGTGATCATTGATTCCAGGCCTCAAAACAACAGCGAGAAGGACTGCTTTATGTTTGCAGAGGGAGAAAATCAATTTTCTAAAGTGAATCTTGTTGAAGTTGCCAGTACAACACAGCATTGTTAATGTTTGAGTGTGTTCTTGGTGTCGCTGCAAGAAACTGAAACAAAAAATGGGACTTAAATAAGGGAAGATGTGGAACCAAAACTAAAATCATCTCAAAACACCAACTTCCACAAAAAGCACAGCTTTCATTTTACATTGCAAATGCTGCGTCCTCCTCCACCACTTTTAAGAAACCGTTTGACAGATTTTTATCAGAAAACAAAACTGTCTTAAATGCTGAACAAAATACAGTCTTTAACCTTTAACTAAGGCGGGATGATTTAATTGTATTTGTAGATTGGCACTCAGAAGGCGTTTAAGAGCGTCATAAATATCAGCTTCACCTCCTGAAGGAATCCTAAGAATTGTCCAATTTTGTGGACAAGATTAACTTGAAGGGGGTGCTACAACTTCAGGACAACACAATGAGGAGAGAGACAGTTGGGACAGTTGTAAACCGAGTGACTCACCCCAGTCCTCTCATCCACAATCTTCAAGCCGCTGGAGCAAATTTTCAACCAAACTCTCTGCTTGTGTTTCCCCTGTCTCCTCGCTGCTTGCTCGAAGCCCTTCAACACACACACACACACACACACACGCACGCACACACGCACGCACACACACACACACACACACACACACACACACACACACACACACACACAGTGCAGGTGACAGGAATAAAAAGTAAACATTATATTAAAAACATATTATTCCAATGAGAAGCTGAAACAAATCTATCAAATTAATGTCCAGAGAGTTTGAGGCAGAGATGCTACTGTGGGACCAGCATGAATTCATACTGATGTACGACATGTTTACAAGAGTTACACAGCTATGGCTATATTTTTCAATGACCCTAACTCGGCTTCTGTAGACCATGACTGTTATATTGTTTGTTATTGTTTTGTTATGTTTTGTTGTTGTCCTATTTTGAAGTTGTTGCCGATTGATAGATATGAGCTCTCACTGGATCATATAAAGTCCAGAGAGATTACAGGGTCTGAAGTCATTGACATGTCAGGAGTCAGCAGGATGTCAGACACATCAAAAGATAATTTTCCACAGCAGGAATTTTCCCACAACTCTTTTCTTATCTGAGAAAACCAGTTCCTTCACCAAAGCTCTGACTCCTGTACGCTGTAGGGGGTACCTCATGGTTTATATTGTTTTGATGTTCAAGAATAAAGCTTCATCAAACCTTAAGACCAGCTAAAACCTACCAAGAACCAACAAACTACACATGAAGATAGTTTTCATCAACAAAAACACTTTTGAAAGTCTTTAAAAGTCTGGGTGGAGCATTGACCTCTCAACTGAGTAAATACACTTAACAACACACTGATTGAGTGTACAGCAAAGACTGAAGATCTGGCAGCAGACTGCTCTACAAATCCTGTCACATGTTTTTGTACCAGAACAAACATAAAGAACAAATGTAAAACATGGACCTGATGATGGAGGCAGATAAAAGGTTAGGGGAGCAATCATTCTATCCATTATCATTGAGATGTGTGAGTGTGGACTGAAGTGTACAGTCAGACTGTTGGATTGTCATCCTTAGAGCTGTAAGCAGGTTTTTTAAAAAAAATTTTTTTTACTCCTTTTGATAAAAAAGCCTTTTATTGTGAAGGTCTGAATAAAACATTGGTCTCTGATATGGAGTCACTTAAAGTCATAACATCCATTGATGACAGATTATAATGTCACTCGTCATTTGATATGAGACGCCCGGTGATTATTTTGAATTTGTTCTCACATGACTGCTGAGGACAAGAATATCTATCTCACAGATAATTAAGCATCTTTAATCATGAAAAACCTGAGGTACATTTATTTTGGCGAATTTAGGACAGACTACCTTCAGCTTCATCATAGAGTCCCAGCACATCTTCTCTCCCTGGGCATCGAGTACCGGGTCCATGCCGATCAGCTTGGCCTTGTAGCGAACCCCGTCCCCATGGAAACGGGACACAGTGTCAGTCAGTGCTCTGGAGGCTCCTGGGAAACACGAAGAGAGGAGGTCAAACCAAGATGATAAATCTGCATGAGTGTGGTGTGGGAATCTGTGAGAGTGAGGAGTTCTGTGTATATTTGGTTTAATTAGATGTTTGTTCATGTTTGTGTGTCATAAACTATTTGTGTATTTATGCACTGAATTAGTTTGCACGTCTTTAATTGTAATTGCATCTGTTTGTGTGTCTGTGTTTGCACAACGTGTAATACATGTGGTTTTGTGTGCTAATATGAGTAAATATTTGTGTGTATGTTTCTAAATGACTAATCTGCACAGGAATGCATTGAATGCGTGTTTTGTGTGTGTAAGCAAATTGCTGAATGAGCCCTTGCATGATCCTTAGTAAATGTTTCATCTCATTTCCTGGAATGAAAACAGGTAATTCAGCGATTATGGAAATGTCAGGATGTTGTTGAAGCAAAGGTCGACTCTTAAACAGCTTCACTTGCCTCATGCAACAGTTTATGGGCTTTTAGTCACTGTTTAGTTTGACATCTGACACAACTCAGCCTTTCTATCGTAGAGAAAGTCTGATCTATTTTACAAATAGCCAAGGATATTTTCCAAAAACCAAACCAAACTAGGGCAAAGCAGTCCCTCATATGATACTGACACTGGTATTTTCTCATCATGTCAGAGTTAAAAAAAGAGAGTTGGATAAAGTCAGGAATTATAAACAGAGAAGTTTGACTTGGCTCAAGCAGCACACATCCCTGAACCAACAAGTGGTCCAGACTGATTTCCGCTAAATTAATAAATTTGCACAAATTTCTACATTTCTGTTTTTTTCTGTCAAGATGGGGTGCTGAGTGTACATTAATGAGAAATAAAATGAACTTTTTTGATTTTAGCAAATGGCTGCAGTGAAACAAAGAGTGAAAAATGTAAAGGGGTCTGAATACTTTCCGTACCCACTGTATGAAACGGTTCCTGTCTGTGCTCTGTAGGTCATTTTTACTCATCAATATTTCACAATATCGACGACAATCTTTTCACAAGTGCTGTGAATCATGCTTTAGTATTTATGAGTGGACACGTCACAAGAATGGACACGTAGAAAATAAAATTATGTTGGTTAATGTATATTTTTGCATCTTATCAAATACCTTCATTTAGTTGATTCAACAGCTCATTCTTTAGATTAAAAAATTATCCAGGTAGCATTGCATTTCTCTGAAACTACTGTTGCACATTTATTGTATATAAATGTCATTTACAGCAGACTGAAGATTTAAGTGGCTCGTTGATCTTCTTGTTTGTTACACCTTGCTCCAGACTTAAAGCTCGAGCAGATCGTACCTTTTGTGACTATCTTTTGTGTTGTGACAATTGAACATTAAAAATCACTCCTACTGAACTTTTTTTTTTTAAATCTAAAAACATATTTTATAATTTAAGATTAATGAGCAGCATCCAATCCATCTTTTTGTGTAAGTCGTTTGGAGATTTTCACTCTTGTTAACTATTTTGTGTTGTGAGGTTGGAAACCTTCACATGAGCCCTATAATTATGAACCATCAGCAGGAGGTGGTTGTGATGGTTGATGGTTGTACAAAGCGCATCAATGTCGCACCAGAGACCAGAGTTAAAATCCGGAGTCCTGTCTGTGATTTGGTTTAGGCAGCAAAGGCACTTTTGAATAATCAAAGATCACGGCTTTTGTTAAATCTTTCCATAACCTTAACAAACTGCCGTGAGTGCTTAAACACAAGCATAAAAAAGTGTAGTAGTCATGACAAGTGAATATTAAACCGCAAGATCAGATGTTTTATCAGAAAAAATAAAAAATAACAGATCTGTTCAGTAGCTACCTTTGTGAGACTTCGCAAATATAAAAAATGACCAGGTCTTCTCATTACCTTAAATGAAAATACAATTGTAACATTGAAAATATGACTTATTTTACGTTTTACTTTGGTCTAAACTAAAAAAAAAAAACAGCCAACGATGAGAACAAAACTTCAGATTCAAGGTTTTAAAAGATTTTACAATCCTTGCTCCAGTCCTTTATCATAAAAGTGTGACTCCTGAAGGTGCACTTTTGTTTTTATAGGCAGAGAACCTGAATATGAAGCAATCACGTTCTCATAAAACCATCATTGCTCATAATGGTTAATGTTTGACATGTCAAAGAGGATTATAAAAAGTAATATGTAAGAATTACACTTTACAAGTTTCACCAACAATCCATCAGTTTGTTGATTCAACAGCTATTTTTGTTAAATGGAAAGTTTACACCAGATAAACAGACATGAAAGTTTGTCAGGGTTGGAAGTGTGTTACATGTCAAAGTCAACAAGTGACATCAATTGTGTTTCTAAAATAGCTGGAACAGCTGAACACATTCCAGAAGGAAGAACACAGAAGAAACACAAAACAAACACCTGAAAACATCTAATTTCCCATCAGATGTTAATTTACTGTCCCACAGCTGACTCCTGGACAAACTGTACTGTATCAGCACTCTTGCCAATAAAAACATCATTTGTTCTAATGTGGTTAAAATAATGGTGTTTCTTTGCTTTAACAGGATTGAATGATTTAATGTAATCTATTTATACTAATTATTACTACAGCTGTTTAGTATTGACTTTCAATAAAGTTAATGGACAGAGCCCAAGAGATCTTAACTTTTACTGGACTGTGTCCAGTGTGACAATATCAGTGTAAAAGTTAGATGTGCATCCACTTGTATGACATGAACTGACATGACTCGAAAAAGTTTCAACTTTATGTTTTTTTTATGTCTGTGCTTTATGCATTTGTGTCAGATTTGCAGAGTTGAGGAGAAACAGGGGCGAGCCTGCAGGAAAATAACATAAAGAGTCTGGTGAGTTCAGTTAGAGGCAAATAAACACAGACTGCACGGTGTGTCCGGCATTTAAATATGGACAACTGACGCAAGGTGCAAACCGTCTTTGCTTTCTGTCTGAACCTCTATTCAGTTTGGAGGGAACTTTTCCCACTGACATTAGTCAAACAACTCTGAATTTATTGTTTTCTGAGAGATCAGTGGCCAAGCATTCATACCTCTAGCGTTGGAGGGCAGCCAGGTTCTGGCAGCTGTTTGGACCGGTGCAGGATAACTTCCAGCTGTTTGCTCCGTCTCCATCATGATAACGTCTGTTTGAAAATTCAGGGCTGAGGGGGCTCAGGGATCCCGTGGACACAATAAGGCTGTCACTTGTTGGCTGCAAAAGAGAATGCAGCATCAGTTGAGTAGGTTGAAACAAAAAAATATCAATGAATATCAGATTAAACAGCAAGAAAAAAAACATCAAAAGTTCTAAAAGGACTTTGTATTTGTATTGTCTAAAAGGTAGGAGAGAAGTTGTTTCATCCGCCTCACCTGTCTCTGCTCTGATCCAGCTGCTCTGCTGCGTTTGACTATTATCCTTAATTTCTCAGAGTCAAAGGTCAGGCTGCAGACTCACTAGTAATATATTAACGTCCGCTGGGAGGACCGAATACATGGGAACTCTTAGCGGGAGACTGAAGAGGCTCTAACATAAGGGATAGAAAGTGCATGTCGCTTTCCCTGGAAGAATGTGAGGTCATGACAGGCTTTGGGTGGTAGTTTATGGAAATAACAGCTGGATTACTACAAGTGTCTTAAAAATAAGAGCGATAGCGGAAAAATAGACAACAGAACAAGTTCTATATAAGAAAACGACAGCTAATAAATCATTTGAAAAGAATTTTGAGGATTTGATACACAACACTTCATGAACACATCAAAGAGAGACAGAACACCTCACTCCAGAAATAACTGCACTTGATAACGATGTTATGTAATTACTCATGTGCCACACTTTAAATACGACTTTTAATTGGTTGGTGATAAACTGTAGTGTGGATCTGACAGGAAGAACTTTGCATTTCATTATGCATGTATCAGATTAAAACATGAGTTTACAGCTAAATGCTAACATCAGCATTTTGGGACATTTCTCTCAAAACCAGGAGAAGAAAAGTCAGTGTGATACAGCCTCTGTAAACCATGAATGTCTGTGCAAAGTCTTGCACACATCCACCCGTTAGATAAAAATATTTCACTGAATAATACAAATTTTGACCAGTTAATGCCACTGCAGGAGATGTCAGGGGCTCACCAAAGCAATTAGGATTCATCCTCTTGGGAACATGAATATCTGTACTTCATTCATGTTCATGGCAATCTGTCAAATAGGTTTTGTGATATTTCAGTTAACTGTTCACTTTCATGACGCAGTATGAAGTAAAATCATTCCTTACTATGTGGTGTACACAATTTATTGTTTGCCCTAAAAATGTCCACAATGGGGCAAAAAAAAAAAAAGCCCAAGAATACATGCCATGTGCGATCTTCTGCTCACAATCCCACAATGCAATGCCTGGCATTTTATAGATTTTAAATTACATTTGCACAATTCAACTGCTGGTGGCAATGACGCAAAATGATGATGATTACGAAGTGTCCAACATCTGCATTCATACTGATCCCGACAGAGTCGAAGTCATGACATCTGTCACGTTTTGTATTCACAGCAGCAGGAGAGAGAACCCAATAAATCTGTGCCGACTCTCATTTAGCATTTCTTTCATCCATCTTCCTTTCAACAACACCCTCATATAGTCAATTAACGAATGACAACAACTTCCACAGAGTTCACTCCTCTCTATTACACACATATGAATTAGCTGCGACCCCTCAACTCATTCATGATCTCTCTGCTTCTGTCGAGCTGCGACCTTTAGCCAATGAACTTTTAGCGCTTACGGGAAATTCAATTCAAGTTCTGGTTTCACCCCGGCTCTCTATTGAGGAAACTATATGCATGTGTACGTTATACAGGAAGCAATGAATAAGTGAACAGCCAAGATCTCAAACTGAAGTCAAGATAAACCTGATGACATCACCGGGACATCATCAGGGTTATTTTCTCAGACTGGATGTATCTCCTCTTGTGTCACAGGGGATATTACGCAACTGTTTTCACAAGCCGAGGAGTACGGCTGTTGATGAGTAAACTAAACACCACGTGGAATCCTTAAAAGCAATACTGACTGTCCACTCACTCAGGAATGCTTGTTGAGAGACACACTGCGCATGCAGATATCTTCTTGAAAATATAACCAATGAAATCTGGAGTGTAAATAGACACATTCTCTCATGTGCTTACTGATAATTACTTTATATGTATGTAGTCAATAGTATATTATTTGTATTTTTATTACATTCGAGTTGTGATTACACATTTTCACTGATTAAAAAGAATCCGAGTACAATATTTTTCTATTGCTGTTTTTACGTTTCCAACATACTCAGAAATGTTACCGAGAGGAAAGTGGCTGTTTTTCCAAAGAAAACCTGACAGGTCTCAGTAATAATGCTTTCTCTTAAACTGCAAGGCCCACCTCCTGGTAGGAGAGTTCAAAATGCAAATGATGCATTTTCTGAAGTAAATATTTATGGCCCAGGTCACTCGTGACATGATAGTTTTGTTAAAAAAGTCTTTTCTGAATACACAAACATTTTCTCAGGGAGCTAATTTCCTGAAAATCCCCAGAAACAGGAAGCGTTTCATATCAGATTAGGCACAGCTTCCCTAACATCTCTTCTAAATGAGAGGGATTCATTTTAAGTCAAAATAATAGACAAGCACAGAATATTTAGGTCAGAATGACAGATTTGGCAGAGCGGTAGAGACTTCCATAACCAGAGGACATTAAATACCAGATTTAATCAACTTTACGAGCCAATCTGCAGAAAGCACCAAAGGTTATGCAGAACGCTGTCATCGCAGCACCTACGGCGCCTCAAGTTTCCTTTTAAACAAGAACAAGTGGGGGATACCCGTTACGCTCACATTTCCCAACAGTGACGGTGAAAAAGTCAAAAGATATTTGAGAAAGAACCACACAGACAGCAGGGCTGGGCTGTGGGAGGATTTACTGCCATGCATTGTGTCAAGGATTTATAATGTTTGGGTTGCTTTGCCATCAGCTGGCTGATTTTGGAGTCAAGCCAGTTAGTCTGATGTACATCTTGCACAGCAGGAAGGTGAACCCTCGTTTCCTTTTTATAAAAAAAAAATTAAAAAAATACCCACCATGTGTAATATCTTAACTGTACCATCCATCTCGCTGCCAACAGCAACATGAAAAAAAACAAAAACATAAACTGACTGAGTACAAGACCTCGGTGTCCAAATTGATATAAATGCCAGGCGCGTGATGACTGACTCACCAGAAGAGTTAGACACTGGTCTAAATTTAACCCATGTGCTGCCGAATGGAGTGGATTCTCCACCTGAATGATTCCAGTGTCGGACCGGTGCAGTTTGGCAATAAAGTACCCCTGAATTGAAATGCCATTTATGAGCCAAAGCCGACTTACACTGTACTGTTTAATTTATTTCAAAGGACTTGGCATAAAAGTTTCAAAAACAACGTTGCCAAACGCCAAAATACAGTTTCTCCAAACATTTGCACACAATGATAGCGAGATGAATTTGAATTGAATCAAATTTTGTCTGATGGTGAGAAAGCATCAAGAATCTGCAACAATCACACTGACTCAGCGAGACATTTTTCATCCCCCAGTTTGTTTTTCTACTTTTAGTGGTCAGTGTCAGTAATGTAACCTGTAATGTCATGTGAAGATGATCAGTATAAATGCAGATAGATTATTTTCCAAATAATTAACTTTGACCTCAAAAGCATGAATGATGATAACAAATACACCAGGAACTTTCTAACATCTGGATCTGCATGAGCTTCAGTAGGATTACTCCAACCACTGCGGTTAAGTGTTTCCCACATCCCACTTCATGTCGTGAGGGACAATAACTCTGCTGCAGTTGCGTGTTTCATATTCAAAGTTAAACTGAAGGATTACATGTTCTTGTGTGTGTGTTGTGGAAACCGTATGACCTCTGGATAAACTAAAACATTGCTCTGTGATCAAGCTAAACACGAGGCTCGGTTTCTCTGACGTTTGGTGGTTACCCAAAGAGACACATTTTCACACGTTAAAATGTACGTATATTTTTTTCCTTTTTGTTAATATTGTTTTTTAAAATGTCCACGTTAAGAGCATTTTTTTTCCCTTCATATTTCTGTACTAAAGCCACAGGGCCTATTTGGTGTCCATCATATTGTCATAAATGACCGTGAATGTGATTTAAAAGCATTTATAATCACCTGCTCAGTTTTGCAGGTACATTATATGAACAATCTGACTGGCTTGTAAATACCACAGTGGGTGAAGGTAAACAGGAACAGTGTTGCTGAATGCCAAGCTCCTATGACTCTTTACGACCATAAACAAACCCTTACATTGGGAGAAAATCCCCTGTATAGAGTGCTTTCAATTTCATCAGTGCTTCTTCAGTGCTTTCAATTTCATCAGTTTTTAAGAGCAGCAATAATCGGTCCACAGCAGCTCCAACTTCATCAGCGGAAATTAATTTGAAAATAAATCCCAATACGGTGCGTAATATAATGTTTGATAAGATGCTATGTCCGGTAAGTGCACACACATCCTCACAGCCATTATCAAATAACAACAGAAACCCAGGTCTTGCAGGTTACCACAATATAAATCCCAACGGGTCAATATTTGCCAAGTCACGGAGCCACCCTCTGGAAGTCGATGGATTACCCAGAAGATGGGGATGAAGTTTCTATCTATATGATATATATATATATAACTAATATCATCCCATCTCTTAGAATATCTTTCAAACAGCTTGACATGGAACAAAAAGACCAACATTTGGAGATTCAGCAACAGGTTTTATCCTAATCTGTTGCTCTAGATTAAAAATATTTTCTTAACTTATCCAGAGTGCAATGTATACAACGACATGGATATGAGAAATATGTTATACTATTTACAGTTACAGGAAAGATCGATATAGAAATGCTTGGACCGCTCTATGGCTGTTGTTTATACCTCTTTTGGTCTTAATCAGGGGTCAGACCTCCAACATTTTTCAAAATTGAAATGTTTCAGATTTGGTAAAAGATTTGTATTCTCATATTGTAATTACTGTATATTTTAAAGTGTTGTACAATTTACATGCGTGACTTGATGCAAGTCTTCAAATTGTGGTAACTTTACAATTCAATATTGGGTTAAAGTGTTTTTGTTTCTCATTTATATCAAAGAACAAATTGTTAATGATTCAACCTAGTGTATTTCAGAAATACATCAGAAGTGAGATGTTCTCATACAGTTGATTGGACAAAAACAAGCAATTTAAAGAGATCAACATGGTCACTGAAATACTGTGTTGGACAGTTTTCAAAATGTTTGGACATTTAAGCGAGCAACAATGAAGGCAGTTATCCTGAGGCCTGGTTGGTCTCAGTGTCTCATCCCAGTGATTTTGGGCTGCACAAACACCTGTGTTTAGAGCTTCACTGACGTCACCAATTTGGGAACAGGGCTGAAATAACTTCTCAAAGTACAGTGTTCAACGGGAACTAAGTTGAACGAGACTGTTGAAAAGATCTGATATTTTATCAGCGATCTGTAACGTCATCAACATTAAATGTTTTTAGAACAGAGGCTGACTTTACGTGCTGACTCACTGGTCAGAGGAGTGTAGTGACAGGTTAGTGACCAGGAAAAACTCTAGATATTGACCTTTTAGGGATATATTGAGACAAGTTCTTTTTGGCTGATTAGTCATACGGTAAAGTCACAGACATTTTTATAGCTTGAGACCACAGCTGAGACCACAGACTGAGATAACGTATTTTAGGTGTATTTGCAATAAATGCATTAACTGCACAGGAATCTGAAGAGCACTATAAACCACGCAGCGAGAACTAAAACATCCCGTAATTCACGGTGAACTGAAGGACATTCCGGTTGGAGTTGGAGTTGGAGTTGGCGTTTCCAAGCCTGGCATCACTTAAGCAACTTATTGTTTCTGCAGTCTGCCAGCTCCTTTTCATCTGCAGCAGAGATGAGCAGTGACTATGGTTTACCTTTCGGAGAGGTGTTGTGTTTTGTCTTTAAAGGTTGGCTGCAGACAGAGACCCCTCTCCGCTGCTCCTCTCTGTAAACATAAGTCACACTGTAATGAATGTGTGACCGCCAAGAGTCGGAGCAGGCAAAGTGCACTGAGTGTTCCTCTGTGTCCATCAGCCCTTTGTTGTTCCTCACAACCATTTACAGTCATCCACGTTTGTGTGCTGCAGTTTGAACACAGAGGATGGTCACCGGGAAAATATCAACCACAACAGCACAATGGAGGAAAGCTTTTGCGCTTGATGTAACATTCAGATAGTTTTTACCATTGTTGAAGAAAGACATAAGCATGAAGAAACGGGGACTTTATCCTTAGTTTAGTCAAGAAAAATGGAAACAGAAGCGATGCAGATCTGCAACTCATTTTTCTGTATTTATATGTTTTGATGCTGCTTCTTATTTGCAGTCAACACTGGTTTTATTACATTAGGGTAGTATGACAACCTTCCTGACACAATTCCAATTTCCGCCCTCATACACTGGAATTAATCAAACTACACATGAAATAAAACATTGTGCACCCGGTTTCTGGAAAGAGAGATCTATCTGGGAATAATAATAATAATAATAATAATAATAATAATAATAATAATAATAATAATAATAATAATAAACTTTATTTGTATAGCATTTTTCTAAACTTACAAAATGCTTCACATAAAATAAGCCATTAAAAAAAACCAACAACAAGTGAATTCTAACGAGTTTTAACAACACAATGATCGTATAAAACAACCATAAAAACAAATTAAAAACAAATTAAAACAGGGTATATAAGAAATAAGAGTTGATCATTAAAATCAACTAAAATCAGCAAAGGCTCTCCGATAAAAGTATGTTTTAAGAAGAGACTTAAAAAGACGTCACTGACCCCGCAGACCTTATTTCCTCAGGCAGCTCGCTCCATTATTTGGGGTCTCTGACTGAAAATGCTTTGTCACCTTTAGTTTTAAGACGCGTCTCCGGAACAGATCAACGTTTTTTGTCTGAGGATCTCAGATTATGGGCAGGCTTGTACGGGACAATCAGGTCAGCTAAATAGGAGGGACAGAGGCTGTGAAGTGTCTTAAAAATCACCAGTAAAATCTTAAAATCAATTCTAAAACATACTGGGAGCCAACACAAGGGGGCTAAAACGGGTGTGACGTGGTCCCTTTTCCTGGTTTTAGTTAAAAGTCTGGCAGCTGAGTTCTGAAGTTTGAAGTCGATTGATGGCTTTTTAATTGAGGCAGGTGAAGAGGCTGTTGCAGTAGTCTAGGCGTGAGGAGATGAAGGCATGTATAATGTTCTCAGCATCATCAAATGCCTAAATAGGACAGATTTTTGAGATATTTCGAAGGTGACAAAAACAGCACTGCACGAGCTTTGTGACATGGTGTTCGAAACTCAAATTTTAAAAAGTGAACAGGTGATATGGTTTGTCTCCAAATCCGGATTATGCACGAGTGGAATCAATTTATAGTTTGTTTTATTTGGAGATTTTTACAACATTCATGGAGTTTTCTGCATCGTTGAGGAAGAGTTCACTGCATGCAAACTATTTTACTTAAATGTCTGACAATTTTACTGCAAGAAGTGGCAATTTGATTTAAAGAAATTCATCAATGACCTTTTTTCTTTTTTTTTGCAGGTTTTTTTCCCGCAGTGTTCTGGGTAATCCACAGGATGCACTGTTGTTTCAGTAAAAAGTGTTCACAGTGAAATGTATGTATTTGTTGTGGCATTTCTTTGAATGAAATGCGCCAGCTCGCACCACTCACCATCCTCTTACAGGTGTGGTGGCAACGATTTAAAGACGAATATCTCAACTCCTGAGCAAATGAAACCAAATCTGTTGTAATTTTTATGAAGCGCACATTCAACAAAAGTTATTCATATTAAAACATAAAACTGTTGTTGAATGACAGACCTCTCCATTTCAAAACTTTCAACTTTGGAGCAAACTTGATGGATTTTGTTTGTGTGCATAAAATCCATTCCTTCATTATGATTTATTTATTTTTCATCATCTTCCCATCCAAACATCTGAGTCAGCTGAGAAATCGATCTAATGTTTAGCGTCCAAACATGACTCAAATTAGAGAAACAAAATCAGTTGAAATTGATTCTGCCTCCCTGTCGTTTACTCACCGGCCAGTCCAGTTGAACTCCAGATACTGCTGCCAGAAACACGTCTGTGATGACGAAGGGGAAATTGTGAGAAACCAGCATCTTTTTTTTTTTTTCTTCTGCTCGTGTAGCTCAGAGCACCCATCCCTTCCATCTGTCCTGTTAGTCTTCAGGGTGTTTCAGTAGTGCCAGCCCACCTCTCAGCTCACGCCACGACCTCTGGTTGACTTCTGGATTACTGGAACGCTGAGGGGATGAGACTGCAGAGAACATGCCCCTGCTGACTCCTTATATTCTGCTGCAGGGGGCTGAAGAGGAAAAGCGCTCGCAAACCCAAAACAGAGCAAAGGACGTCTCCCTAACAAACGCCGGCGTGTGGGTGTTTTTGGCGATGGAAAGGCATAACTTTACGCACGGATCTGTTTCCATAAACGAGACGGTGGCTCTGCATTCACAAGCAACCAGGGTCGAGACAGCAATCGCTTTACCGATTTTTATGTTTGCTGGGGGCGCCGTTGGGAATTTAATTGCAATAATTGTTCTTTCAGTTCCAAGACAGGCGAAAAAGTCTTCCGCTTTCTACACGCTGGTGTGTGGCCTGGCAGTGACCGACCTGCTGGGCACCTGCCTGGCCAGTCCGCTCACTATAGCCAACTACCTGGACCAGAATGTGCTGAAGAACCGACATGTCTGTGAGTTTCAGTCCTTCTTGCTATTGTTTTTCGGTTTAGCCGGACTGAGCATCATATGCACCATGGCAGCAGAGCGCTACCTGGCTATATGCTGCCCTTACACCTACCAGAGGTGGGGAGTGGACCGACGCTTTGCGCAAAAGTTCTTTTTCTTTATTTACATCAGTCACATTCTCTTCTGCTGCCTCCCGATGACGGGCATGGCGAGCAGCAAGCTACAGACGTCCAGGACCTGGTGCTTCATCGACTGGAGGACACACGAGCCGGTGGCCACCGCGTACACCGTCCTGTACGGCGTCCTCAGCCTGCTGCTCATCCTGGGCACCATCGTGCTGAACCTGGCCGTGTGCGGATCGCTGCTGCTGATGCGGCAGAGGACCGTGCAGCGATCCGCCACCAGAGCCAGCGTCCGGGAGAGGTGGAGGGCTCTGTCGTCAGCCGCGGAGACGCAGATGATCGCGGTGCTGGTGATGACCTCCGCGGTGGTTCTGACATGTTCAGCCCCACTAGTGGTGAGTCAATTAATCAATTAAACAGTAGCCTAACTGGTTTATAATGGTTGATTTTGTTTCTTACAATTCTTGTTGCTTGAACAAATTTATGCAGGTGCAACTATTCGTGAAGCACATGGGAGGGGAGGGGAGGGGGGGGGGGGCTTTGTTTGATACAGATGCTTTAATGTGTCTGTTGCCATAGACTGTAGGTTGTTGCTGGAGCCAGTTTCCCCGACTTTGTATCCTGGGTTGTTAAAACGATGTAAAAAAAAAAAAAAAAGTAAGCAGGTTTCCTCAAAACTCCTTCTTTTGTACTTGTATAGGTATTATATTTTACCATAATAGTTGCTTTTGGTTAAAACCTCTTTCAACTGAACCCTGCCCACCAGAAATAAAATAAAAAGTGGGATTGTTTGCTTCAGGAGACCAATAGACAGAGTGAAACTAAAATCCATGTTGGCGTGTAATAAAAATAATATTAAAAGGGGTTACTACTGGAATTGTATGCCTACAGTTTAGTGTTACATTTACGACATTTTACCAACATTATTTCTTTGCATGCTAGATTGAGATGAAAAAGACTTAGCTTCTTGTATTTTTTAATCAAATCCGCTCTCCCTATTGTTATGATACTGATACATAGTGATCTCTGTAGGTAAACACTTTAGTTTTGCCCTTTAAGACCTCCAAAATATTTTTTAAATGTAATCATTTTTGAAGGGAACATTTTTCTTTGCTGCCCACAAAACTTTTAACTTAATATACTTCTTACATTTGGAAATGATAACTGTTTGAGTCATACAAACTAAAAAAAAAATACTGAAATAGAAGACGTATACCTGCACCACGTTGCTGCATTTTTAAAACTTTATTAATATAAAGACGCGAGTTGTAACTTGTTTTTCCTTTGAAGGTGCGAGTGTTTGCCAACCGCTTCATTCTGAAAAATGACCTCAAAGCAGACCTGACTGCCATCAGGATCGCCTCAGTGAATCCCATTCTTGACCCCTGGATCTACATCCTCCTGCGGAGGTCCCTGTTCCGACGGATACTCAGTTTATCCAGGCGATGCAGCAGCACTCGCAGAAGCTCCCCTCCTTCACCACAAGGGAATCTGTTTTGTCCTGATATCATGAGGGACAGCCATGTGTTCACCCAGCTGATGTGCAACACAAACCTCATCAGTCAGTTGCCGGCTACTGTCAAATTCACTCCGTACGATACAGAGAGCCTCCGGCAGACTTTAAAAAATGTTGCGGATGCAGCGCATATTTGACATCTATGAATGTTTGCTGCTCTCTCGTGCTGAAAGCATCTGCAGGCCACAGATTCTGTTTTCAGAGCAGCTGAGAAGGAAAGACGGTGACAACTTTGTGGACCCACATCTGGATGGGACCCTCAGAGGATTATTTATTACGTGAAAGTAGAGGAGGGCTGTGATTCCAGCAGACACCTCCAGCATACAGGACTGATGAGAAAAAACGGACTCTGATGTTGTTACTGAAGTGCAATAACAAGACACGACTGAGCCTTTACTTTGTGCCTTTCAGAGTTGTCCACCCTCTCCTCCAGACTTCCGCCTTACTGCCACACTTTTTCTCCAGGTACATTTTTTTTTTCAATGCGCTCTCTCGGTTATCTCTCATGGAGCTGACCTCCACCCTCAGCTCCTGCTTCCACCAGTTACTGATCCTGCCGATTGAAACTTAGTTATTACACTATTAAAAGTCATGTTTTCCATTTAACAGTAATAACTGTATATGGACATCAAAAAATTATTTTAAAGTAAAAATGTTTTTAAAGGTTCAGTGTGCAGAATTTATGGGGATCTATTGGCAGAAACAGAACATAATATTCACAATTATATTTTCATCAGTATAAAATCACCTTAAACTAAGAATCGTATGAGGTGAGGGGTGTTCAGTTGGTTACAATCTGCAGATTCACCACTATTTGTGTCTAAATACTGCTCCTTTAAGACACGTTTCATGTGGTGAATAGGTGATCTTGGACCCTTTCTTTTATTTACATCGGTGTCCATGGGAAAATCCCCTGGAGTCCTTTTTACATTTGGAGACATTTTTAAAAATATGAACGAAATAAAGCACCAACCAAAATATGCTGGTGATGTTTGTATTAAAGATTCATTCATGCAGTAAGCCTAGCTGTGTGTCTTGTAGTATTTATTTGACTGTTTTTGTCTTGAATTGAACTCACACGGCTCCTATCTCTGTTGGTCTCGACCTCATTTGACCCTGGTCAGGGCTTCAGAACCATGTTTGTCTAGTTTACATTCAGCTAAAGTGGTTGTCACGATTCCAGATAATTTCTTTATCCCAGTGTTGCTCTGCAAACAATTCCCCCCCCCCCTATTTGCACTCTGAATTGTTAACATTGACCTGTTCAAATTCATGTAAAACTATTTTTGAGCTCTATGTGAAAATGTATGCTTTAGCAGATAAATTCAAATTGAATTTATAATGGTTCAAACAAACATTTATATTTAAAACTTCTGTTGGCCAGTTTTCTCTCTTACGGTGTCAAATGAAGTCAAACAAATCTAAATCTCAGCTCGTAAGCAGCCAGTTGCAGGGCACTTAAGGTGATTATCTTTATGCAAATGAAACACTTCTACCTTGTAATTGTTGAACACCCCTGTGTATAAAACCACCGGGAGAGTTGGAGTAGCAGTGGTTCATGTGTTGACCATGCAGGGGGACAGCATACAAGTAAAATTGAGTGTGTCCCATGCAAGCAGAATAGAGACGGTGACTGAGCTGAGAGTTTCTTTCCAGGACTCCTCATTTTGCAGATGGTTCTCCTTCCCGGAAAGATTATATGGAAGATGCAGCCCACTGAAAACATCTTTCGGTAAAAGATTTGGAGAAGATTATATGTAATTGACAGAGAAGTCATTGTAAACACAGCTCGTGAAAACAAACATGCACCAAAGCTCTTACAAATCTACAAAAAATGTGCTGGAATTGAATTCTCTACACCCACCTGAATAATACTTGCATTTATGCTCCATCAATCGATTTGTGGCCACTAGGGGGCATACAACCTAAAAAAAAAAAAAAAAAAAAAAATCCCTTGACAACCATATGAATATCATCAACGAGAAACACTGCCTAGTTGTCATGTTTCAGACATGTATGCGTTGTTTTTAGTTCTACTAAAATGACATTATGCCTTTAAACTCCTCAGAAGTTTTCATTCAAATAAATGTTTAAGGCCGACTAATCCCAATATTTCACAAGAAAGCAAAACGCTTTCAAAAATGTTGTTTCTGTATTTTGCAATTAATCTTCACAAGAGCCCGCAGGCTTGTTTTGTGACCCTTTGCTGGGGCCCGACCTCTTGGTTGGAAACCACTAGACTTAATTACCGAACAATATGAACAACAATAAAACTAGACGCATCTAGGACTCCTTATTTGTGCTACTTTTAAACATATTTAGCTGATAATAGTTGTGTATTTTTATTCAGTTCGGATTTTATGGAAAACCTCACTTTCACAACCATTTACTTTGTCGTATTTAATTAAGAAAGGATGCGAGTAGTTTCCACCGCTAATTATCAGTCAAGAGAAAAGACATTCATGTTATTTCAGTATTCCATAATGCATTTATTCCCCCCCCCCCAACATTTAAAAATAGCATTTACTAAACAGAAGCAGACAAGACTGTGCATAGCTGCACCTCTGTACAACATTTTTGTACCTTGACACCATAAATAAAAATCTAGAAACATCGGTTAAGTAAAAATTCTGTCTCAAGATCCATTAAAGACACACAAAAATAATAATTGTACAAGTTTTACAAAGTATTCTCCCCTTTCTCCGCTCATTAACATTTACATCCCAGTGAAAAGCTTTACAACAGAGAACCAACGTCTACATCAACCCTTCCCTAAAATGTCCCGCCAGTTAGCTCGCTGTACACAAACAAACACCCAGCGTGACAAAGAAAACAACTATTACCTTTTCCTACAACCTGAAAACAAGGCCTCTATCCTGCGGAGCATCAAGAAGGGGTTACACTTTGCTTTTGGCAACATGACGGAGGACATGAATGAGAACAAGAAGAAACTCCAGACAGTATAAAAAACATTAGCTGCGGCTGTAGACGGTATGATTGATCATGAGAAATTAAAAACGTGGCTGTAATTCAAGTCTCCCAAATACTGTGAAGTTGAGGGCTTTAGTCCATCAGCTTCACATAAAGCTGCATCCAAAACTCTGGATAGAACCGCAGAAAATACAACTTTTGAGACGCAGACTCCCATCCAGATATTCTTAAACCGTGACGTGATCGTGATGTTTCTTTGTTGAATAGTTTTAGTTCAGTCGCAGACTACTGTTCATCGTATTTCTCGGCAGTTGATATCCTTTTATTTTGTTAATCAAGTCAGCCTTCACAACTTGATAATGGATTTTCCTCTGCTCCCGACGTAAAATGTTTATCTAATCACCCGAGAGTGCACGAGCCGTCGCATTTCACCCGTGTATTTTATTTGAGCAAATTTGGACTTGGTAGATATCAGCACACTTAGATCCGTGCAGTGTATCACTTTTAATAAAGTTTCCGGCATCTGAGCAAAGATTGGGCCGAGAGGAGCAGTGATAATCCTGCATTAGCAAAATTTTCATTTGAAATCATCCGTTTCCAAAAGCATTTTGTTTTAAAGAGGTGGAGATTTCCCTTTTCCTATTTACAAAGCTGGTCTGATTGAAAATCCTCTTACTACGTTAAAGTCTGCAAATTTGTAGGTTGCAAAAACGTTTGAAAAAAAAAATTAAATATAAGATTTAGAGCTGAAGTCCTGTGCGTTTACATTCTGATTGCACAAGATTAAGAGTTTAGTTATACATCAGAAAATCAGTCTTTTAGATATATTCAGGTCCTCATATAACAGTGGTAGAAACTGGGAACATGTTACAGCGAAATAATAAATGTTTCTTGCCACCTGTCGAATGAATTCCACTCGTCGTTAAGCTCTGCTTTGGGCTCCACCTCCTCCTCAGGAAATATCTGACTGATTAGCCGTTTGTTACTTCTGCTGTTATGTTTTAATCTAAAGCAGCCCAATCGCAACAAAATACAGCCTCAAAGGGACCAAAAATGAAAACACAAATAACTACAGTGTGAGTCTAAATAATAAAAATATATTAAAAACAAAATTAAAAAAAATTAAAAAATAAAAGACATACGAGTAAAATAGTAACTATTCCAGCATCGTTAAATTTCTCTTCATCACACAGGTGTTTCTACTTCTCTGGTCGATCAATGTAAAATAGTCAGCTTCATATCTTTTTCTTAACCAACCTCTCATTTGTCAGAAGTAAAAGCTTGTCTCCGTGAATCCATAGAGGAGTAAACAGACAATTATTTGAGACAGCAGTTTGTGTCCCCTCAGAGCCCCTCGCAGAACATTCAGGGGTTTTTCTTCAGACTAAATACTGTGACAGTGTTTTAAATGTTAAAAAAAAAAAAAAAAAAAAAAAAAAGGCAAATAGTACACAAAAAGCGTGTTATTAGACCACACTACCCCCTCACACACATCCACGAGGGGATTACAGCTGAGAAAACAAGCTCTCAGGCTACAACTGGCGCTTGATGCTGAAGCACGGAGTCACAAAAAAAAAGAAAAAAAAAGATACAAACTTGATATTGCTGCAGTGAGAGGATCATTGTGCATTAGAGAAAGCACAAGCTATCCTGCAAGGAGAAAATACAAGTGAGCAGTATTTCCTATATCAAATCGTTTTTTTCAAGCAGCAGAAATTATCTTAAAAAAAAAACAGGATTATAGATATAAATTTAGCTGACCTTGCAATCGATGACGATAATGAAGCCCACCTGAAATGAACGGTTGAATTTTTTATTTTTTTTTAATTGCAACCTCTTGACTTCATGCATGTTTGTCCGGTGACTCTCTGACACCGTTACAGTGCGGTCACTCGACAGACCCGTCAAAATCTGCAAAACACATTTAGTTGTTTCATTATGCGCAAACTAGACGCAAGCCTCTGTTTAAAAAAAAAATACAAATAAAATAACAAAAACAGAAAGATGACAGAGCAGCTTTGGTTCAGGCTGAAAAAAAAAAAAAAAAAAAAAGTCACCTGACAGGACTGGAAATGTTACTCCGCCTGGGAAGCTTCACAGATAAATAAATACCAATAATCCATTTAAAAAAAAAAAAAAAAACCCCACTGTGCATCGTTTGTAAATCAAGTCTTTACCTCCAAACTATGACAACAAAATAATCAATTTTAACATCTCAATTTCTTTTACATGGTTAGGCCGGCTGGCAAAGATGAAACAAAAGGGCATCCCTGCTGTATGCAGCTGCTGCAGAGTCGTTGTTCTGGAGAATCTAGTTTAAAAACCAAACTTTTTACATTTACACTTCCTGATAACCGGAAATGACTTTTGTTGTTTCATTGGAGGAAACAACAGATGTGGAAGAGGTCATTGACCTTTCTGGACAGCCTATCTGGTCTCGCTCTCGTATCAAAGACGTGGACGCGTAGTGTGTGTTTTCTGTCTGCATGTGCAAAAACGTTCACGAGCATCCGCTTCTGGCAGACGCGGTGAACAGATTTTTTTTTTTTGTTCATCAGGCACTTGCATTTGTGAACGAGCTTGTAATGCCAGAGCGTTTATTGGGTTGCAGCGGTCAAAGTCACATCAGCAGTTGCGTCTCGTGTCGACAGTCTACGGCCAAGCAAGAGGGCTCGAAGGCTGAACTTGTGTTTTATCATGGCTAATATTAGCATGCTAAAACGCTCACAATGGCAACGCTAACGTGTCGAGATTTATTAAAGTATAATGTTCACCATGTTAGCATTGGCTAATTAGCACGAAAGAAAGTACAGCTGAAGCAGATAAGAAATGCTTTACGTAGTTTTTTTTTTTAGTCACAAACCAAAATAAGAGACAAATGTCAAGTTTGGCCTGATTAGATTTAAAAAGGAATCACCAAAGTTATTAGAAGTCATCTGAAGCAGAGACATGAGCGCAAGTGCCACGTCTCATGGTAATAATGCATTCAAGTTGATGTGAATACATTTCATTCGGGACCAAAACAGCGACCCGACTGACAGTTGCGTCTGTCGAGCCACGCTGCCGCCTCTGATCAAATAACACTGGCTCACCAAGATCCCATGCAAAAAAATATCTGTTGCTTATATAATTTCAGGTGCCTAATCGAGGTTTTCAGCATTTCAGAACATTTCGAGGTGAGTTTGTACATATTTTACGTGTAGCAACAGCCTTTTTTTTTTTTTTTTTTTAATGCAAGCTGTCACTACTAAACCATTCTCACTAGAAAAATGTAAAAAAAACATTTTATTTTTTTTCAAATTCAGCATAAAGAAGTATTACAGGTTTAAAGTACTTCATTTTGTGGTGGGGAAAAAAATGGTTTGTGGGTTTTCTAACCGAATCTACTAAACCTGACCGTCAGCCTCAGGCCTAAACGTTTATTCACTGAGGACAGTGTGAACAGTTTGTTTCTCCTCAAATCATGACAAGTGCCCGATGAAGAAAAATGATGATATCCTGAACATAAAATGCCAAAACCCAAAAACATGGAAGGCCTTTTACCGAACATGACCCGACTGATTCTACAGATGACAGCCTTTTCCTCTGAAAGTTAACAAAATAACCCCGAAACAAATCCCGGCTGGATGTGAAAACAAAACTCAAACATTTCCAGACAGTTACGTGGAAAAGGTTTTTCACCTGCCTTCCATGCGTCTACCTGCTGTGGCACACTTCTGTGTCTGCATATCATGGCTTAATCCGTATCAACGTGTCTGAAAATGGCTTATCTAAGTTTTGTTTTCTCTCAAACCATCCCATACTGTCGGTACCAAAGTAATAAATAAACAGTGACATGCAGCAAAGCTGTCAGAAAATAAATTTCAGAGGGAGGTGTGTGTGTGTGTGTGTGTGTGTGTGTGTGTGTGGGTGGGGGTGGTGGTGGTGGTGGTGGCAGAGGTCACATCTCTGGCCCGTCATGACCGACTCTTTCTTAATATCCAGAACAAACAGCACTTGCCTTCAGTCTCGGGTTGTGAGCGGGCGGTGAAGACCTGCTGCAGAGAGGGCGGCTACACACAGTAATGTCTATGACAGCTACCCGCAGCGAGGACGACTCCACCTTTACACCACGTACTGGTGGTTGCTGCTGGAGTTTGTCGTGTAGGCCTGCCGGCTGTACTGGAAGTGGTCGGTCAGCACGTTGTTCCAGTTGTGCTGCTGCTGCTGCTGCTCTGAGCCGTGGGAGAAAGGCACTGACCCGTTGGCCTGGATCTTCTCCAGCGCCGGGTTGTCAAAGGACATCAGGTCCTGCTTGTCGCTCGGCAGCAGCTTCTTCTGCCTGTTGGCGTCAAACTTGGCCTGTTTGGCAGAGGAGAAGGGCAAATGGGTTTTAAATGACTGGGTGTCTTTAATGTTGTTCCTCTGGCGCTGCACTGTGGCAGCCCATTGACCCTGAAGAGTCTGGGTGGCTCAAACAATTCTCCAAGTGGGTAAATAAAGTCCCAATTTATATTAAAGCCAATGAAGAGCAGCTACAATCACAATAAGGGGCGCACAGGGACCTAAAGGCCGGTAAAGAAGCAGATCACAACCATGTAGACTCAGTACGGAGAACAACATCTGTGTTGTGGCGTTTCAAGAGGAATATCTATATTTAAAACACACTGCATTTAACGTTAGCTGAAGAAAGTCAATGAGCTCGTGCTGCAAAAGAAAGAGGTTTCATGTAAAGGACCAACAGGTGAGTTTTTCTTTGCCGTCTCGCCAACATTTCCCCGCGACACCTTCCCTCTAATTCTAAGCTCTTCGTCTCATGTGTTCCTCTTCCTTAATCCCAGCCTTACCAGTTAACATCCAGTGGTCGGGGACACTCACCTTGTTGTACAGGAACACCCCGACTATAGCCGTCATCATACCCAGGACATTTGTGAGGGTGACGGGGTTGCGCAGCATAAACAGCGAGATGCTGATGACCATGATCCTCTTGGTGGCGTTGGCGACGGCGTAGCTGAGCGGACTGACGAGGTTGAGCACGCTGAAGGCGATGACGTTCTGGGCAAAGTTGCAGAAGCCGCTGATGAGCAGGAGGACGAAGGTGCCCGTCCATTCTGAGACTTCAGACTGAAAAGGAGAAGTTACTTAAAGACAGCGTTCACAGTCATTAAAAAAAAAAAAAAAAAGTTTATAAGCTGCTGCACTCAGCCACCAAAACATATACCAATACTAAAATAATTTTTACTGCAACTCACCAGGTCCCCGTTGACCAGAAACACAGAGAGGTCCACCAGAACCCAGGTGGGAAGCATGAAGATCACAGCATTAAAGCCCAGGATGTTGAGGAGTCTCAGGTGGTGGATCCTTGTGTCACGCAGTACCTTCAAAAGGAAAAACAATCAGTTAGAAAAAAAAAAAGGTGGTGAAAGAATAAATAAGACTCACATAAAATAGATGTAATGGTTATTTTAAGTGTTGGATCTTTCTGTTGTCCTCTATAGACATATTGAAAGTAATAAAATCAAAGAGGGCAAGTGTTTTAGCAGAAAAAGAACAATTATTTTGGCAAATAAATGGGGGGGAAAAAACTAACTATTAACATGTGGACCAGAAAATGAGTCAACTTGACCCGCCCCTGTTAAACTGGCAGTCAGTTGGCCAGATATCAACCTTTTCAATGTTTTTATAGCCCACAAGAGGCTGCCTGCCGTGCGTGTGACATGATGGATAAAGCTCAGTTAAACATCTTTGAGCTTCAGATGTCTGAACCATAGACATATGAGGATGTAAGCAAGTAGGACTGTCCCTCTTTAGTCATGGACAATCTATGTGGCTAGTGGGCCACGGAGAAACACACATTGACTACACTGAAAACAAGCTTCAAAACGGCTCTATGCGAAAGACACAAAGTTGATTGTGAAACCCGCCAATCCCGGTGCGACTGGAACCTGATCCCTTTGTAGAAGAGTTGCAACAGCAGCCCAAAGTTGAGCTTGGAGCTCCATGAGGGAGACACAGAACATGGTCGGTGAAACTGTGTGATCTGTCTGATCTGCACAAAAGAATTGGCATGTCTGTTCCAATTGTTGCTGATTGATTATGATTTTCTCCAGGGGAAAAAAAACCCAAAAACAACGAGTTGTAACGGGGCCGTGAGGAAGATGCTGATCACGTGGCGCATGTCAACATGAGGGTGATTTACCTTTTTTGAGAAGATGTTCTGTAGAGAGAAGCAGAGGGTGGCGGCCAGAGCGCTGATCAGTCCCGAAACATCGAAGGACAGCTCGGTCACGGTGGCCAGCAGCACTCCACCGATGATGGGGATGAGCGAGACGTACACCTACGACCAGGACCGCACAGAGACAGAGGGCCGAGTCAGCAGAAACAAATACATACAGCACCTTAAGGTGCTTATTTCTAAAGGCAGTTTACTCGTCAAATATCACTTCCTGCTGCTGACAGTGTTTCCCAATCTGTAGTCCAAGAAAGACCCAGGTGGTTATTATACTGAAGTGTAGAGCTGCAGTGATTCGTCAATTACTTAATTGTTTTCAGAATCAGAATCGCTTTATTGGCCAGGTATGTTAACACATACAAGGAATGTGACTCCGGTTGTAGCTTCGCTCTCAGCGTCCAAAACAAAACAGACAAGACATAAATAGACATATAAAACATAAACAGACATATTTACAGCCTAGAAATGAATGAATATATACATATATACACCTAAACAATGGTGCAATTGCACCTGGTGCAAATGGTGCTAGATCTTTCCACAAACGCTCTTATTCAAGCTTATAATTCCTGATGATTTGCTTTTCTCTGTTAGACATTCCTGGAAATTAAACTAACAGGTGGAGATGCCAGTTTAATTTGCATGTAGAAATTGTTGGATCATGAGAAGTGACCTGCATTTGTTATGAAACCCACTTGTGCACCCACTGCTCTACTCAACCAACCACTCAGCGTGAAAGTGAGAAATTACAGTGCAGAGCACCAATTTAAAGCCCTCAAATGATTCAACTCTCACAGTTTCATTGTTCAGGTTATTCCTTTCGTACTTGCAAAAAGCTGAGAATCATAAAACAACACGAGTCAGACGGACAAAAAAAAAAAAAAAGAAAGAAAAAGCAGGTTGGCAGACAGAAATTGGGCCCAACGCCCCCTCACCCCCCTCTTCCCCCAAAATACAAGTATTTATTGTCACCCAGGCAGTACTGACTGGAACACAAAACCACTGACCCTTTAAACAGTCTGTTAACGGGACGCGCGACAAGGAAGCAGCTTCCTGGAGCAACATGTTCAAACGTTAACAGGATTATCTTCCGTCTACACACCAAACATGCTGCCGTATCCAATGAATGCCAATCCACTTATTGTTATAAGACAAGAACACGAAGGCTGGCAACCCTGAACAACAGGAGAGGCCTCGTCTATTTCGGTAGAGACCTACATTTCTGACCCATTTTAGACGATCAGACTTATTTTGAAAAGTTCCTCCTGAAGGTTTTCTGCACTGAAGAAGGAAAAGGTGCAGCTGAAACAAGTGCATTTGAGAAGGATAATATTCAATCAAACGGACCTAGGGCCCATTTTATTGGGTACATTAGATAATAATTAAATGGCATGTTTTAGCTCTTTGCTGTTGTACTTCACTGTATTGGACTAAGGGGTTTCCAATCTCCTCCCTGATGGAGGGAGGAAATTGGAAACACCGGCAATATCAAACAGTCCACCATGTTCAACAAATAACTCTATAGAAAACATATAATTCATGTATTTCAATTTGCATATTGAAAAAAAAAAATCAACATAAAGAGTGTCATAAGGATAGATGTTGTGGCTGAGCAGTTATATTGGACTGCATTAGATTGTACATGTGTGCCTGGTAAAGGTGAGTCATGTATATATAGACACTAATTTGAGTTTCAATAATTTGGTTAAGTGCATACTTAGTCTGTCACATGTTCTTATGCGTTTCATACACCTTCAGGTTTCTCAGTGTGGTACAGTGTAACCTGCTGCTGCCTGTGGGCCCGTCCTGTCTGACCGCTCAACTGTCAGGCAAACATGACAAGCTGATGTTAGTCTCTCAGTCTCCTCATTCACATTGAGCAAACACAGACTCTCAAATCTTCCCCCGTCAGGACCGAAAATGAAGTGACACCTCAGATGTGTCTGATATTTTAGTTGCCCCGGGCCCCAATGAGGTTTTTTTGTTTTTGTTTGAAACACTGATTCATCAATAATAGTCCGGGTCAATTTTTTTTATAGACGTTATAACGGCACAGTCTAAAGTCAGAGGGTGTTATATGCTGTACAGACAGGAAAAGAGATTCGGAGCTCTTGGTCTGCGATATAATGTAAGAAGTGTTGTTCTTGTTTATGTGCGACTAATGTATCACACTGCTACTGGGTGTTCGGGTGTCTCCAGGTGGCCTGGGCATTTACCCTCAGCATGAAACCAATAACTAACTACCTCAATAAAAACGACTTCGAATAAATGTAGAACTACATTATGATCAACAGTCTGACAGAATACTACAGTGGATGTTCATCATAGTTTGTCAATTAACTTGTAAGGTTTCTTAATTGGTGTTAGTTTAAAGAAAAAAAACAATCCAAATATTGATTTCTTCCAGCCTCTCCTCTGAGTGTTTGTTGTTTTATTATGATGAGAGATGACAGTCCAAAGAGATGACATCACCTCAGGGTATTGGTAATTGTGATGGACATTTCTCACTTTTATCTTACACTTTATTGACACAAACAATTGATTAGTTGAGAAAATAACCGGCAAAACAGTAAAAAAAAAAAAATCTTTAGCTGCAGAGCAACACAATCCAGCAATATCATTTCAATACTGTCCACATAACCATGTAACAAATATGTCTTGCTAACAAAATGGCTTAATTACAATCATTCAAGTTGAACTACCTGTTCATCAACCGCAAATTCCTCCCACAGTGTTGCCTTTTGTTTGTGGAGGAGTATAGTTGCATATAACACCGGACCCTTCAGCCAGAAAGTGGAAGCTAGCTCTCCCTCTGGTTCTCACAGAACTGTGCCAGCTGCTCTGGAAATATTAAGCCACCCGCACAACTGCATACCATCACACTATGCATGACAGATAACAGACATGCATAAACACAAACTGCCCCCTAAAATATAAAAAGCAGTCCGTTAACATGGGGATTTATCAAGCGGCCGGCTGGTGTAAATACAAAGTTCTCCCACAGGACGTCCCATCAACTCCAGGGACAAAAGCCCCTGCAGATGGCCGTAATACGAGCTGCAGCGGAGGCGCAACGCTGTGCCACATCACCACTGCTGAGTCTCGGACACGGGCTGAAACAGAGGGGGCCTTGTGCTGTGTTTGCCGTGTTGGACCTACTCACCTTTGTGGTCTGCTTCTCCTTCATGATTATTCTCGATAGCAGCACAACCCATATTGGCATTGTGGCTTTGACTGTGAAAGTAACAAGAGACGGGGAAAAAAAGAGACAGTGTCAGTGTGTTTTCTTGAACAAACAAGCCAACAGCGGCAGGTGCAGAATAAAAGTCTTGAACTGTAAAAGGCTCCTGCGTCAGGGCAGGGCACACGCCTCTGTCAAACACTCCACTTGTCAACACAGCTCTTCTACTGGTGCTTCATTTGAGCGGCGACTGACGTACGATTAGGTTTGTCCCTGCGTGTGCCATGAATAACGCAAGACGATGACTCGACAGCGGAGATATGCAAAGTACTTTTAATGATCAACACGTACGTACGTACTTTAAAACTAGCACAACTGGAGTCAGCTAAGCCCGTCACAATTATTAACATAATCGCAATTACGGGAGCAGACGGCAACTATATCAATCAAAATCAGAATTGTTTCTGTTCATTTGTATTAAAATGGCTGATTGAAACAAACAGAAACGTCATGTTTTATGTTTGTATGTATTAACTGTACACCACAGTTCTTGAAGTCATATCTGACCTGTGCAATTTTTGTTTACAAAGAAATTTGTACTTATATATTTCAATGTTCAATGCCAATAAATGTCTTCTTTTTTTTCTCTTAATGTTTAACAGTGGCATAAAAATCATTTTAAAAAACACCATAAGATCGTTAATCGCAAATATTTGGAATGATTATTAATAGTTAAGATTGTGACGTCCCGTCGAGTCAGCACTGTTAAGAGCACGAAGACAGAGGAGAGTCACTAAAGTAAAACAAGGACTTTCAGGCTGTAATGACCTTGACATGGCTGCTGTGGCGCCCAAATCAGACAACCTTTGAAATAGTTTCGAGGTCTGAACAGATGTGGAATAGTTTCATTTAAAGTTTACTTTGAGTTGAAGTCAGAACAAACTATTAGAAGAGCAGACGGACATTTTATTTACAGATTTGACCAAACACTCAGTTTCAAGTTCAAGTAGCTACATCTGTCTGGACCAAATGTAGTAAATTTGAATGCTTTAAATGTTCAGTTTCTGTTATTTTAGAGGCGTTATTTCACCACCTTGATCAATTTGGAGGCGCTTGGCAGCTGGTCAACTTAAGGGTACACTTCATGTGAAACACCTCTCACTATAAAATGCAACACTTCATTAGCACCGAAAGTTGTACCCCTTGAATCAAAACCTCTCTCAGACAACAAACGGGAGCATTATATCCTCCATGAAGGTCGGCGTTACTGCAGGACTGTATGCAGCTGAATCGGCCCAGATGGGATTTATCGAGGTAACTAGAACAATCCGGCAAAACCAGTTAAAGGAGTGAGAGGAGACGCTAGCCCATGATCACAAATGGAATTTGTTTTTGTTGACAGATATTGTTCTCAAATTGGGTACAAAAATAAAGTGGCGTGACAAGAGGCTCACAATGAGAAAAATGAGTTTCATTTCAAGTTAGGGCTGGCCAGTATATTGACATTATATCGATATCGTGATATGAGACTGGAAAAGTCTTAAATCATGGGAATCATCGTGACGTGTATTAGTGTTGTCTTTTTCTTTAAGGCTGCATTACAATAAAAAAGTGATGTCCTTTTCTAAACTGACCAGACTGCTCTAGTTCTTCCGTTAGTTGTGTTTATCCATTTTACTGTTGATTATTAATCAAACAATCATTGTGCCAATATTTTATTTAAAAAAAAAAAAAGCACCGGCTGTCATTCCTAAAATTTTGCCGCAAAATCAAAATTCGAGATATTTGTTAAAGAACGTTTGATTCTGTCCACGTCGCACAGCCCGATTTCAAGGTATCTTACATGATTTGAGTTCAAAACAAAGTACTGGCATTAGTAAACAGTGGGTTTATTTAGGTACATGAAGTTAAAGATAACAGCCCTGCCGTAAATCTAGTGGCTGCTGGATGCTCTTAAAACACAACCGGATCTTTGGTTAAGAGGAGGTCCGACCTGCAAAAAAGTTTTGTCTTTTCAGGTGTACGTACTTCTATTTCAGGGCAACACGGATGATTTGAGATTATCATGAGGTTTGCATGATGTAATGTTTGGTTGTGTGGATCTCCGGAAGATGTAGTGGATAAAAGGGATCAAAATAAATCAATAGTTATGAGAACTGTTTTACTCGCAGGTCTTACTATAGAGTCGGATACCTCTTATTAGGTGATGCAGACTAACAGCAGCCTGCGAGAAACACGATGACATTCATTCATGATCGGTTGTTCTTCAAGCCGCTAATGTGCAGATTCTGAAGACCGTCATTTATATCACATTTTAGGCATGAGGCATTTTATTCATCAAGTTTACCATTGCTGATGTAATCAAAGTTGATCTATTCCAACAAGAACAAACATTGAACTAAAAGTAACTGTAGATTTACTGAACTACTGCAGTTAGTATACTACTTTATATTTCTACATTATTGAGGGAGTGATGTACTTTTAACTACACCACGTTTATCAGAGAAGTAATCGCTTACTTTAACACTGTTGCCGCCGTCCTGTTTTAAATATTTGCGTTAATTTGACAAGTGTATATAATTTTCGAGAGTTAGTATTTATATTTCTTGAAATGTATTTATCCCTTCCGTTTCCCACTTTTATGCTGATGTCATGTGAATTTTCGCTGGTCTCAATAGCCTTATCTATCTCATATTCATTTCAAGATTTTATTGTTTGTGTATAAGTGCTAAAATCGAGCAGCCCCAGCTTAACTTTGGATCTGCCTCCAGCTTCAGATCAGGTCATCAACTTTTCCACCAATGTTCAAAACTAGACTGAAAACGTACTTGGCGTTTCTTGATTCGGGCCGATTCTAATTTTAAATCCATTTTTATTATGAATTTTAATATTAATTGCTGCTAATGTATATCCCCATGTGTTATTTTTTGCTGGATATTGTTCTTATTGCTTAATTGTTTCAGGGCTTAATACATTTCTAATAGCTTAATTGGTTTCAAGTATGATTTGTTTTGGTTCCGTCTGTACTTCGTACAATATTTGAGTCAAATAAATAAATAAAACTCAACTTGATACAACACACCGTATCACTATATATGTATGACTGAATAAATTATAACGTGCAGATTAAGCAACTGGGTAACAGCTGTTAAAGTTACCCAAACATTTACCAAAAATAATGCAGAAATTAATCCTTTTAAATTTAATTTATTCTTAAATGAGCAGCTATGCATAAGGGGTTAATTTACTTTTAATAATATTTGGATGCTTTTACTTAAATAGAAAACTTTAAATGCAGGAGCTTCACTTGTATTTCTACACTGTTGTTGCGTCTTCCACCTCTGAAGGTTAAAACTCTTGATTAAAAAAAATAAATAAAATAAATAAAAAGGATTTATCAAAGGACTCTTGTATATGTGGGGGTTACTTAACTGAATTCGTCAGTAGGTAACTTCAAAACTGTTTCCACGTGGAGGAAAATCAATTACACGAGGATCAGTGATGTGATTTTATCCGGCGGACATGGACCCCCCACCCCCTTTATTCCCCCCCCTCCCCACCGGCCGTGTAATTAAGTTGGCTAGCTAGCTAACAGGAGTCACTTAGTTCCTCTAAAAAGGAGGAGTCTAAAAGCGCAGCAATTTATAGCTAAAAAAAGGACACGAGGTAAAAAAAATAAAATAATTAATGACTCCCATGAAAGCCCGTCTGTCCACGAGCTGAAGGACAAATCCACCCGTGGCCCACGAGCTAGTTAAATGCCCAGCGTTAGCTGCTAGCCGCGGAGCTAACGTCAGCTGACGGGGAGACACATCATCAAGTTGCCGCCGGCGGGCTCTCCGGTGGCCGCGCGGGTTTTTTTGTTTTTTTTCTCCCACCACATTCACACAGAAGCCGCCGTAGTACTCACCGGTGTGCGCGTACGACACGGGCACTTTCCATATGCTGAAGTGAGCCGACACCGACGCGAAGTATTTCCCGAAAGCTAAAGGCAGGATGTACCACCGGTAGTACCTGTTCGGCAGTTCTGTTTTGGGGACTCCCCAAGCCCGCAGCAGCGGCGGGAGGAAGACGACGATGGAGATGATGTGGAACAGAGAGACCGTGACCGGGTACGGGAATCCATTGAGGATGATTTTGTTCACGATGTTGCCCCCCGAGCTGACCGTGTACCAGCACACGCACAGCGACACTATCCGGATCCCTTCCCTGACCGGGGTCCGCTCCACCGCAGCCATCTTCCAGCGGAGTGACGAGTCAGCGGCGGTGTGCGTCGTGCCTGCGCCGGGGGGAGGGCGGCGCTGCTTCCCCCAGTCAGGTCGTCAAAGCCGAACAACGGGAGAGTGAAGCGCGCCGCTTCCGGTTAACCCCCCCCCCCCCTTCAAAATAATAATAAAAAAAGTGCCCACGTGAACGTGCGTTTATGAACTGGAATTGGAAATGTAAAATCTTACCATTTTAAAATTTCATCAAAAGCTTCAAAACTTTACAAAAACTCACCACAGCAAGAAGTGCACACAAAAAAAAGCAATTTTCTTTTGGACAGACCCGTTCGCTGAATATTAAAGTAATGTAGTTAAATAAACTAAAAACAAGGTATAAAATAACAAATCCAATTAAATATGTACCATAGTAGGGTAAAATAACCCCGAGACATTCTTAAAACTATTATAAAATGTTATTTCAGCTGGTTTCTTCTGAGTTTACTGCATTTTTTTTATTTCATCCCAGCTTTGTCTTGAAAAATATCATCTTTGCAAAGTCTGTTTTCATGTCACACCAACTAATGACCATTTATTATGATTTATTTTTTATTTCATAATGCCACGTTTCATTACAAAGCAATTGCAAAATGAGCAGGGGTGGAGCTAGCTGTGTAACGGACTGTAGTTTCAGTTTGAATGACCTAAAATGGGAACTGAGCACTTTGAACATTCATTCATGCTCACATGCTCAGACCTTAAAACAGAATTTGATTAACTCTCATACACAAGATAGGAAAAGGCCTAAAGGCAATTTTGACCTGCAATTAACTAAATTAAGCGTTTAGTCCATTCAGTGTCTAAAAACAATCCAAAAAACACACTCTTCAGATATTGTGTATTTTGGGCATTTTTTTTTTCTGAAAAATGACAATTATTTTAAAAAAAAGTTGTCAACAATTGTGTTTTTTCAGTTCAACATTAAGCTTGATTAAGTCATTAAATCAGCTCCAATTGCATTTACACCAGAAAAAAGGCATCCAAGAGTGCATTGGTAATTGTTCAGTTTTGTCATTAGCATGGGAATCTTGTTTTCCTCCAAATTCTCCACATCCTGAGCATGAAAGAAAATTCAGAGAAGAGTGAATCATGTGCAGAACCAGCACAGATCCTTCACGGTGGACATTCATCTTTCTGTTGGGAGTATTGTGATTAATTGCAATCTGTAAAGATTCCCTCGAAACACCTAAAGAGAAGACAAATAATCATAAATCCTTCCTTCAGTTTTTTTTATTAACACATATTAACATGTCCACTTAAAGGACTAGGTAGCAAATATGTTCTCTTCTGCATTCGACTGAACGCAAAAGGCTAATACCTGTACATTCACTAAGGCTCTGTCTTTAGGGAAAACACAGATTTCCATAAGGCAAACAATATCTAAAGGAATGCTTTTAAGTACTTTATCCAGCATGTCAATTTATTCTTCACTTCTTCCTGACAGTACAAAGATGCAAGCTTTAAGCATGATCTGCCGTGCTGTTCCGATTCATATTTTACAACCTAGATACACAGTAAAGGGAAAAGGCAAGTTTAAAATAAAATCAGTATAAAAATGTGTCATTCTGGAGTTTTTGTTTTGTTTTCTGTGCAACACAGAGTAGGTTAGTATACCAGCAGGCAAAATCTGGAAAGTCACTGCTGCATCACTGAACCAAATCTGAACAAAGAAATCCAACAAAAGATGATTTCAGGTACCCGGAACATGTATGCAAATCCTAAAAAAAAAAAATGAATATGTAAATAAATATCATACACGACAGCCACATTTCTGTATTAGCTGTAATGGTTCTTCCCCGCTTTTTTTTTTTTTCTCCTTTTGGCTCAATCTGCTGTCACATCTGGCATCATGTCACTCCAACAGCAAACGAGAAAAATATTCAAATGTTTTAAAACTCATCTGTCAGTTTTTCATTCTACTAAAAGTCACTGAGGCAGGCATGCAACATGGGGACAGCAGTTCAAGAAGAGGCAATGATACATGTTTTTCACAGAACTAACAGCTGATAATTTGGTAATAACATTGGTAATGAGGAGGGCATTTATTTAAGCTTTAACGGCTAAATTTCCTTGTTCATGATGCGGAAGCTAATGCGAACGAAAACCACCCCAGCGGACGTATCATCGGATGTCTGCTCCGATTATTCAGCTTACAACTGTACGCTGTAAAAGGACAGCTGATTAGGTCACAGTTTTTGATACATAAAATGTAAATTAAAAAATACTGTACTGTCAACTGAACGTGACTGGATGCAGGAGGTTCGGTAAAGTCACATTCCACGAGACAGGAGATTAACTTAAAATGAATCCGTGTACGATCTCTCCCATTTAAAACATGGCGGGTATTGGAGCTGCTCTTCTGTTGGCTTCGTAAACTTACTCTGTACAGTTATTAAAACACTAATAACGAAAAAGGTCAGAAAATGCATAGCCTTTCCCCTCCGCCCTGTCCACACACAATGTTCACCCACTTAGAAAAACACTAATCAACACCCTCTGTGCTCCAACACGCGCACACGAGCAGGCAGCATATTTATTTCATTTCCACCTACGGTATGAAGCAGCAGCGCTGCTGCACGGCGAAGGCAAGTTACAACTTCCCAAATCAGACACTTGCCTTCAGTTTCAGTCTAGACAGACGTAGGGCAGTATGTTTAACCTGCTCTCATCTCCATGCGGGTCTAAGGAGATGCACTGTGTCCAGTCGTACCAGCTACCCTTTGTGTCGTAGCAACCGTTAACCCCAGACCAGTGTTGTGTGTTTAATCTGCTCAGGTCTTCATTGCTGACCTCCCTGCTAACTCCCGGTAGCTCCCTAGTTGGGACGTCTGAAGCCAACGCGTGTGTTTTCTTGGCATCTTTACACCTGTGTTCCTCCTTTTTCAAGAACTCTGTCATGAAAAAATGTGCGCCGGACGTGTGGGCACCCGATGATGACAGCACATTGCTTTGCTGGCTAAGGTACGACTTGATGATTTCGCTCCTCGACAGCTCTTTCCACTCTGTCTGCTGGAAGGGACTGGGAGGAACTGGTGGATTCTGCTTCGGCTGTTCAGACCACTGACCAGCCAGTCTGACCCCCCCCTCCTGGAGAGAGTCCTTCTGAAAGGAGGTTTTGATCTGTCCCGTTACGGGGTCAAAAGTCAGTCTCCTGTCTTTTAACCTGACTGGTTTAGTGCCGTCTTCTACAGTCTGTCCATCTAAATTTACCACATAATCCTTCGGCCTGTATTTTTGTCTTTTCCCTGTATTGCTTGCAGGACCCTCATCTTCCAAACTGACCGTGTCACTGCAGGGGGAGGCAGTTGAGTTGTGAAGTGAAGTATTGGGAGGCCTGCTTTGAGAGTCCAGATCTGTAGACCATGAACCATCAGTGTGAAAACCCTGAACACAAACATTGAATGGCTGCGGAGACGGACCCAGCCCAGAGGTGTCCGCAGTCCCAGGCCTCGCACTGGAGCTAGAAATACTCTGTGCTTGGGGTGCAGTTTGTTTGACAACCGCTTCCTGCTTTGGACTCTGAGGACTGTGCAAGGAGCAGCGTGGGCTTCTGGGTCGATACTGCCCCCCAGAGGCGGCTTGCTCCTGTCTGGCTTGCTGCTGCAGAACTGATGCTTTAAGCAAAGAAGAAGTGCTAGGAGGCTTGCTGTATCCCGGGGCACTTGAATGAGGTTTTACAGCATTGACAGGGATTTTATTCGGCATGTCACCGTCCAAAGGCTCAGAAATCTCCCTGTCTAAAGGCTGGCGCGCACGAGCATCTGTAAAAATTTCAGAGACGCCACCAATGCCATTGGTTGGCAGCTGTTTCGAGTTCTGTATTTTATCATGAAGAGTCGTTTTGGATATCTTGGCTGGTAAGAGCTGTCCGTCCTTCTGGTCACCCTTCCGTTTCCTGCTGCTCGCCTTTTCCCGTCGTGGGGAGCAGTTGTTGAAATCATTTCTGTTCTTCAGCTCGGGACCTGTTTTACCTGATGGTGGGGTGGCAGCTGGAGTGCCGATGCAGGGATGAGCACCACCAATGGAAGACCATGATGCACCAGTGAGTCCTTTGGACAACACTTCACCCTTCCCTGGCTCAATTAGCTTCTGCCAATTTCGCAGGAGCTTCTTGGCCCTTTTTGCGAGGTCCTCGTTCTTGGTTTTTTTCCGGACATCGTTGATGAGCTTTCCAAGACGCGTTTCCTTTAAGAAGATACGATTGATGTTTAACAGCAGCTGCAGCTTGACTTCTGAGATGCAAGACTTCCACTACATTACATTTTGATTGCACGTCTTAATGAAACCTACCTCCAGTGCCTCTTTGGTGATAGGATATTTCTCCAAAAAAGAGATCACCTCCACAACGACCACCATGTTGCATATCTGCTGAAAATACACAATGGTTTGTAAATCACAATCCAGAGATATTATAGTTGTTGTCAGAATTACAATAACAGTGTCCACGTAGAGTTGTGTACACGGATGGTACCATTCAGAATCTTTTCAGTAAACACATCTGTTTTTGCAAATATGGCCCAACATTTAATAGGACAACTATGTAAAGGTTCAATAGAGGGAGAAAGATAGGCTAATAAAAGGACAAGACATCATTTGAATACACTCTCAAATCTGCACCTGCATGTCTGGAAATGATGGTTTCAGGCTCAATGTGACAAACTGAGAGTTGATGCAAATGTGCCATTTTAATACCACAAGAACACAGAAGAATACTATTGTCCTTAATTTGTGTGTTGACTTTTAATGCAATACAGGCAATTTGTGTGCTTATTAACAGGACAAGATTTAAATTGCATTGTTTGTAGAGTTGTTTGCCTCTGCGTACAAGATTACACATGCAACATCCAGGAATAAAGATTTCATCTGTTTAAACCTTCTGACAAAGGATGACAGTGATGTATTGCAGAAGTTAACTTGGATTTCCTAACGTAAGCAAATATCATCTCTGGCTTTAGCAAGAAGCTGGTGGTTTATTCAATACTTGGCAATGCCACTTGTGCAGAATAACTATAATATCAGTGTTACACTTCTGTACTGGATCTTTCCAGTGCTGTAACACACGATGGTAGTGTCATCACTCATGTTAAGTAAAGGCAAGGGATGCAGTGTAAAAGATCTTTGGGGAAAAATGCCCAAAGAAATCTCAGCATGCTCCTGAAAGGTGTGTAAAAAAAAAAAATTAAAAAAATTAAAAAAAAATCAACATGAAGCAGTCTTTTCATTTCATTTGAAACCTCTTCGCCACTGGGGCACACTTTGCCTACAGTTTTTCCATTTGCTACCTGGTAGCTCAGTTGAGCAAGTCTCCACTCCTGAAGGCACTTAAATGTACACAAATAAGGTACCTTGACTACACCGACATCAGCCAACAGCACCCAGTTAGCCCGGGGCTCCGGTATCCCTGGTAGTAGTTACTTTTGCTGACGAGACTTGTTAGCCAGCTAATTAGCAGGCAAACAATAATAATAAGTCGGCTCGACTTGCTCGACCCCCTCCGTGACAACCTGAGGCCGGCTCGGCTTTATTGTCTCACGCTCTCCACCCGCGTCGTTCCCTCTTAAACACTGGCGGGCGTACTCACATTGCTCTGGCCGTCGATGGCCTGCAGCAGCCGGTCTCTCATCACCTGCGGAGTGGCTGGAGCGGCTGGGGCGGCTGTCATCGCCTGGCAGTGTCGCGGGTCGGGACGGACTCAAGACAGCAGAATCCCCCGAAGAGGCGGCGGTGGCGAACCGGCCGACACTCACAGGCCCGACGGAAGATCTTCTGTTGGAGCGGGCATCATGTTTTATGATGCTTTTATCTTTGTTTTCTTTCGTCGCCCGTCAAGTACCTTGTTAATGTGGACGACGAGGACAGAAAAACCCTCTCCGGGAATCGGCTACCCCCCCTCGGCTGGTAGCCTCCTCCTCCTCGGCCTTTTCATCGGGGTTTTTTTTTTCGGTTTTTTTTTTTTTTTTTTTCGTCAAGCGCTCGCGAAGAGCATGATGGGAGACTTTTACGCAACCGGCGTCGGTTTGCGTCAATTCCGCGTGCCGCTCACGAGATGTCAATAATTAATACTACAAACCATTCAACACTTTACAAACCCCAGATCCATGAACAGGCTACTGTTAGTTCTGGTAAACTGTTTAATTGTCTGAAATGCTGAACTTTCTTTTGCCCTTGGCAGATACATTTAATATTAATGGTGTTGTTCTCACGAGATTTGCAACAAAGTTTGTTTAAAAATAGAAGAAAAAAAAACCTTGTCAATTTAATACAAAGTTCCGCAAATTCTTTTCCCCTAAAATGGTTTGCATTTCAAGCCATTTAAGAATAAGGAGAATAAGCACAAGGTTATCCAATGCCGTGATGGGGGCAAAACAAAGAAGGTTTGGGTCAAACTTGGACTGCGGGCCCCAGATTTGGCTGCTCTGAATTGAATTAATACCAAAATTACCACCATGGTTGTATGCCTCCGCCGCCTACAATCAAATCGGAGTTCAAATCAGCTTTCTCGAGCCATCTTAGACAAAGAAAGCCTGGTTATGTTGAACTTGCTCATAGTTGCTGGAGTTTTGGAAGTGAAATGTTGTCCCATTTTTTTTTTTTTTTACCCGATATAGAATTTTAGCTTCTCAACATTTCGGGGTTTCCTTTGTTGTATTTTTATTTTATTTTTTTTTTTTACTCATGATTCGCTAAATGTTTTTAATGGGTGACAGGTCGGGACTGCAGGCAGGCCAGTTTATCAACCGGACTCGTCTACTACAGAGCCATGCTGTTGTGATACGTGCAGAATGCGGTTTGACATTGTTTTGCGAAAATAAGTAAGGCCTTTCCTGACGTTGTCTGGTTGGCAGCATATGCTACTCCAAAACCTGCATATGTCCTTCAGCATTAATGGTTCCTTCACAAATATGCAAGCTACCCATACCATGTGCACTAATGCACCCCCATACCATCATGGATGCTGGCTTTTGAACTGTGCGCTGATAACAAGCTCCTCTCTTTAGCCCGGAGAATGCAGCATCCATGACTTCTGAAAAAGAATCTCAAATTTTGATTCGTTAGATCTCCTGTGGAATTTCAACACAAGGTTTTCCAAAATACTTTGTTGGAAAAAAAAACCATTTAAATTCAAACTCATGATTATTACATTAAATCAGAGAGCGCCAACACCCTGCTCTCTCAAGTACATGTATAGTGATGATTTATAACCACCCCAAAATATTCTCAGAATTACATGAACCTTTCGCCAACTTATGAGTAACAGTATTTTTAAACATGTAACATTTTGTTTCACAGTCAACCTGGCTTTAGCGAGATGTAACAGCAGATTAAAAATAACCACAATAGAAATACATTCAAACATATATATTGGTTTTTAAATTTTATTTTATTGATTTTTGGACGGTGGGAGGAAACCGGAGTACCCGGAGAAAACCCACAAATGCGCAGGGGGAGCAAATCCACACAGAAAGGCTCCAGCCGAGGTTTCGGACGCGATACTTCTTGCTTGAGGCCACAGTTTATTTACCTCTGTGATAAAATACTTCAATTTTTCAAGGTGGAATTTTTTTTTTTGCCAATTAACCTAAGATGGAGGTGTTTGGACGGTGGGAGGAAACCGGAGTACCCGGAGAAAACCCATGTAAGCACAGGGAGATTTAAAGTTAATTCAGTCACTCGCTGAAGCAGTAGAGAAATGACTGAAAACCTTTTCCCACAGCTGAAAAGAACCTGGAAACTGTGGACTTCTTTTTGGCTGGCCGGACAATCAAAGGCAGATGGCTTCTCAGAGACTTCACAACAGCATCATTAAAATATGCATCTGATGCCATTGCAGACTCCAGCAGTTTTTCTGGAGATCCAAACTCCTTACAAAGGTCATTAAATATGGCCTTGCTGATTTTTTCCTTGTCATCGTTAATGTTGCCAGTAGAGTCCTTGACGCTTTCCTCTGGGGATTTGAAGAGTATTTGTATTAATAGAGCATCAATGAGGTCGCTGATCATTTTCACAGTTGCAGGAGACGGACTACCAGCTGACGGTGGCGATGCATCTTCTTTTGGTTTCTCCTTACATACAGCTACATTAAAAAGATGAACAGGAGTTGAGCAAGATTGTGTGTTCGACTTCTTGAAGATGACTCTACGGGACTCTGTCCTGATGATGGCATCTCCTTTTGGTTCCTTCTCGGGTACAGCAACGTTAAAAAGATGAACAGGAGTTGAGCAAGATTGTGTGTTCGACTTCTTGAAGATGACTCTAGGGGACTCTGTCCTGATGATGGCATCTCCTTTTGGTTCCTTTTCGGGTACAGCAACGTTAAAAAGATGAACAGGAGTTGGGCAAGATTGTGTGTTCAACTTTCTGAAGATGACTCTAGGGGACTCTGTCCTGATAATGGCATCTCCTTTTGCCTTTTTGGGTACAGCAACGTCAGAAAGATGAACAGGAGTTGGGCAAGATTGTGTGTTCAACTTTCTGAAGATGACTCTAGGGGACTCTGTCCTGATGATGGCATCTCCTTTTATTTCCTTTTTGGTTTCAGCAACGTTAAAAAGATGAACAGGAGTTGGGAAAGATTGTGTGTTCAACTTCTTGATGATGACTCTAGGGGACTCTGTCCTGATGACGGTGACTTCCTCTGGTTCCTCGTATTCAGCATTATTCAAATCTGATACAGGAGACCAAGAGAGATTTGTTAATTCCTCGTCGGTTTCGGAGGAGTCTAAATAGTCTTCTTCTGAAGACAGTATTGTTTGAAGTATTTTTTCGATTTCCATTACTGCACCAGACAGTTTCTCAATGTGACTCGTTTTATCCGTCTGCTCCATCTCAATCCAAAGGAGCACCTGCTGCAGGAACTTTCCCACTGCGTCCTCTGTCATGGTGTACACGACTTCAGGAGAAAGGTCAAACTGAGTGCTGCGAGCCTTCCTCTTTATAAGGATGACTGAGTCAGAAAGACACTTTCTCATTTTAGGAACAGGAAGTAGATATCTGAGACCAGGCATCAGATGATCGTACATTTTATCGGTAAGTTCCTGTGAAAACGTCCTAATTTGGCCGCTGCTCTTGCTTTCCAGTATTTTGCTGACGTAATCCGCAGGTTGATCCAGCAGTTTTAGGTGATCAAACAACCTGTCCACATCAGGTTTGATGGTGTGAAAATCAAACGTGGAGGATTTAAGTTTGCTCATCGGTGTCAGTGTCGGCATGTCGAACAGACTGCAAGCTTTGGACTTGGGAGTCTCTGGAACACATCCTGGCAGACAATCTTCAGAAATTTCCTCGATAAACTTAGATGATCCTAAACCCTGTTTGAGGTTCAACAGGAAATTTGTTTCTCTTGTCTCTAATGCCGTCTCCAGCTCTGTCTTCATGTTTTCAAATTGATTTTGGGCAAACTTGAAAAAGTCGTTTTTACAAACTGTTTTGTTGGTGTCTCCTGAAGCTACAGACTGTGAGCTGAAAAAGTTTTTCAGCTTATTAACTATCGGCATCCATCTAAAGTGAGGTCTACTTCTCCCATTAGATTCCGCAAGATCTGCAGAGTCACAGTAAGGCAGGTCACTAATTACAGTGTTGACAATGTCAGATGCTACCTGACAAGCCTCAAAGGACTCAGACAGGAGAAAAGCCCCTTCTGTGATGTCCGGTGACTCTCCAGAATATTTGAGGAGAATTTCACCCACAGCTTTTATTGCTGAGTGCACAGAGATCTGAGACTCGATGTTCTGATTTGTTTTTGGCCGCCGCCACCCTATGCACTTGAATTTCAGTTTACCGACATACATTCGAAGACATGTGGTAGCGTGAAACACCATGCGATTCATAGATTTGATGTCGGACGTGGAGCCACTGACGTGAATGGCTGAATCAAAGGGCCAGGCACGGCTGTCTATGGCGTAAGATAGGACGGCATTTACCTTGTGTGAAACTTCCTTCTCAACCAGTGCTGTCAGCGCTACAACACTCTCACATTTCTCTTCTGGGACATGGAGAGCAACAGCAAAGCTGGAAGAAAGAGAACCTCCCAGGGATACGGCGAGACTCTTCATAGGTAAGTCAGTCTTAGACTTGCTACAAATCATACTCTCATGAAACATTGGAAGGACAATGTTCAGGGTGTCTGTGGAGAAAGTGTGTATGATATCAGTGATCATATCAGCCAGTGTGGCGGCTGTGTCCGACTCGCAGTTCCCTGTAGTTAGCATGCCCCATTGTGCTTCAGAGATTCTTTCCAAATGTTTGTTGACGATGGGCTGCAGGTTCTTCCAGGAGATAAGGGTGGAGTCAACGGCCAACTGGATTTGCTCCATCGCAGACATTTTTCCTTTCTTTCGTGGGGTTGATTTTCTTCTTGAACTTCTGTAAATGCTCTGAGTGTCTTAATTGTTACTGTGGTTGTGTTTTACTGTCAAGAATGAAAACTGAATGTCTCCAAGATTCTATCTATGCTATTTGAGACTTATGACATCACAGATGAAGACATTCCATAGAGCCACACCCACACAAGGCCACGCCCACACTATAAAGTAAACACACCCCATTAGCCACGCCTCCTTACAAACCCTACATTAGGCCACGCCCACACACCCAGCCACACTTTTTTTTTTTTTTTCAATTCTAATTCAAATTTTCAGATGTTCAAATTGAATCAAAATCCATTTACTCATCAATAAAGTGTTAAGTGTGAAGCTATTAGGCCATCGGGCAATCTTTCATTGGTGCCAGCTTTGCCTTAGTTTTATGATTTTTGTTGTTGTTGACAATACAAGACAATCAGGTAATGCAGTCAATTCAATCTAAACGTTACAATGTGTAAAATGCTATTGAATTTAATTTGAATTTCTTATTCGAGAAACAGGTCAAATTATATTGTGTTCCAGAGAACTCGTCCTCCTCCTTCTCCTCTGACTCTCTGTGTAAGTGGACTCACTGGCAGTTGTCTTTCTGCAGTTCTGACTCGCTGATCCGCCTCCACTGCAAAGTTTCTACCTGGAGTTTGGCCTCAATCTGCTCACGTTTGTCTGTGTTTGTTTTAAGATTTCCTCTTGTGTCAGGAAACTTTCACACTTCTGTAAAAAAAAATTTTTTTTATTTGATTTTGATTTTATACACTTTATTAATCCCCGAGGGGAAATTTCTTCAAATATTCAAATTAAATTTCGACCACTAAGTAAATTGTGGCAGATTAAGTCCTCATCACTGCTCTGTGAATACATGTGAATCACTTGTTAAAGGTCACTGATAAACTTTGCTTATGAATACATGTTTTTTCCTTTGTTGAATACTGTTGACACTATAGTAATATATAGTCCCAGTACTTGTTGTTTTATGAGCTGGAAGAATCTTTTCAGTCTGACGTGAGTTTCTCTTCTGTATTCTTGACTGAATCTGCAAACTGTATGTTTGAATGATGAATGAGTCTTTTTCTTTATTTTATGTAAGAGAAAGAAAAGATTTACAGGCTGCTTTCTTTCATGTGCCGGTAAAACTGCTCTTGTATAAGCCTGTGAAACATGTCCATGTCTGTCAGCAAATAAATATTATTATTGCTTAATTTTAATGATCAATTTTCTCTTTTAAAGTTTATTAATAGAATTTTTCTGGTATTAAATCTGACAAGAAATATCACAATAAAGAAATATATTGACCTCTTGTGGTCACTGTGACAAACTGTAACACATTACAGGGTTAAAGACTGAAGTGATCTTTGAGTTATTACTCTGGACAAGTTTTGAAATTCAAACCTCTCAAATATCTGCCTCCTTCCTAATAGCCTGCATAAAAGTTAGATGTTAATGCTGAAAACATTCAGATAAAACCAAGAGGCTGTAGTGAGGCTGCACTGATGAACAGCAGTACGGGCTAAATGTTGCATCAGCATACTACCACCTTTATATAAAGTCACTGATGACCACGCTCACGATGACAAGCCGAGCATGATCTGCTAACTGGGTAGCGTTTCCTTTTTGGCACTGAATACAAAGATCAAACACACCAAAGGTGAAAAGGGTTCAAAGTTATTCCAGTCAGAGGAGGACATTAAAGTGTACACCAACTCCATCACAACCCACTGACTAGTTGAAATACTTCAGTACTTAAGTTATGTTTATGAACAATGTTATCTCATCAACAGGAAGCACAAAAGGAGCAGACAGCATTTACAGCTGAACAGTTAAATGTCTGAAACCACTTTTTATTCATTCTCAGAAGCAGTTTGATTGAATGTTGATATTAAAAATACATGACACTGTACAGTGGTACGTTAAATGTTTCATACTATATAAAGTTAGTACTTGATCCACTTATTAAGGTCAGAGGTGGATCGTTGTGTCCCTACTGTCAACAGAGTCAGGTAACAAACTTTTAATACACAACTTTCTATTTTTTGTTATTAAGAATTATGACATTTAAAACCGTGTATATACATTTACTTACAGCACATATTCCCCAGAATAAAAGAAAATGAGATTGGTTTTGATTAAGAGACTACCCACAACACTCGTACCAGCTGACGAGTAAAACTGGAGGCGTTTGTCCCGTTTCTCACTGACAAACGAGACGTAGAGTTCATACAGAGACAAACGTCATTGACTCCTCTGTTGAATCCATCTGAATTGACGGTTGTGCAGATAAAAGGAATAAAAGGATGAGTCTGGTGTTTCTTTAACGAGCACGCAGACTGCTGCAGAAAACGGCTCATGATCCATTATGAAGCACAAACCAACACGTATCCAGCAAAGACAGTACAGTTACAACGTAACTGAAATACGACTTCCAAAGGAGAAAATAAATATATGAAGTCTGCACTGATAGAAATATATTAATGAAACCGGGACAGTAAACAAAAAGGATGCATACTAACAATTAAAAGGCCCAAACAGAACAGACAGTTCACATCAAGTTGACGTTGATCTCATCTGTTGTAACAAGTCAGGATCCCGGTGGAAGTCCAGCTGATGCAAAACGTTGATCACGATCCAAACAATCTGCGTGGATTGAAGACATTCAGCTGGTTAGAAAAGCATCAAGTTCACAGCTCTTTTTCTTTGTAAACTCTATTTTGGAAAAATGTCAAACTGCAGCAGAGCTGCAGCACCGCAGGACGAGACAGGATGAAGAAATGTGAGGTGGAGCTGACTTTTTTTGATGTGCTGGTAATTAAGTTTCCCACAACGATGGAGCTTTGTGACACAGAGGAAGCTTTCTGAAAATCAAGTCTTCAGCCACACAATCAAACACGCGTTAGTGGGATGGACTCGTCGTTGGTTTCAGCTCTTCGTGGTATTTACCAACATCAAGAGATGTCAACACACCGAGTCAGAAACTGTCAAAACTTAAGGTTTGTTCACTGGTATTGACGAACAAAGTCTCACTCACAGGACCATGCAGAACATGATGAAGATGTTCCACAGAGCGATGAAGATCCGGAAGTAGCGCAGGCTGAGCAGAAACTCTCTGATGTTGTCACCTGAAAGACACACCGGTTATTTGAAAACGACACACAACACCGGTTTCATCTTGTTCGATCTCTTTTTTTTTTTTTTTTTTTTGCAACGCGCACCTGTTGTCGGTGCTCTGGACTCATCTCCAAATCCCTGCGCCGCCTTCTTTTTGCTGCAAAAAAAAAACAAAAAAACATCCACAGTTAACCTCCATCTTACTGCTCCGTTACACGGGTCGAGTTCAAAGTAGGAAACGTACTCACAGCTTGAAATTCAGCACAGCCCCTGCGTTCACCAGCAAAGTTCTGCAGAGAGAGAGAGAGAGAGAGAGAGAACACGTGTTTGTTGACAGGTAATCGTTGTGTTTACCTGCCGTGCTAACGTCGTTAGCTGCTGAGCTGGCGTTAGCAACAGAGCTAGTTAGCGTGACACGTTGTGCCGTTGCACCGCCATAAAACGAAACAAAAACAGTTTGCTTGATTTCTGGACAACCCGCACGCAGAACACGTCCGCGAAATAAAATGCGTTTCTCTGTCAAATGTGTAACAAACGGAATAAATTACCCGAATATCAACAGATCAGCGATCATCTTCACATCACAGTCGCCCCACTTCCGTGTTTGGCAACGCAATCAAGAATGTGACCAATGGGAGACCAGTGACCCGACAAACCGGAAGAGGGTTTTCGTGCCCTGAGTTTTGACTGCAAGTTACAACATTCCCGAATAAAGCGCGACTGTGACGGATCCGGTTCATTTAATGGATGGACAAAAAAAAGAAGAAGAAAGAAAAGTCCCACCAAATTGCTGGTCTGTCTTACCATCTTTGTTCTCTTTTAATAATGTTTCCAAAAGCAAGCATACGAATACCCATTAAAATTAAATTACAAATTATGTAAAAAAAAAAAATAAACATTGTGTAACCCAAAGACACATTTAGTATTTTCTTTTTAAATATAATTTAAGACAGACTGGTCATTTGTGTGGCAAAAAAACCAAAAAAAAACCGGGTCCTCTCATTCACTTAACCGTAACCTTCACATCAATTGGTGCTGTTCGGGAAGATTGTAAGCTGCAGTCAAAAGTCAGGGCATAAAACCCTCATTCATGTACGTTGTCACGGTTACTGGTATCTCATTGGTCACAAAACCCTCATGTACGTTGTCACGGTTACTGGTATCTCATTGGTCACATTCCTGCTTGCGTTGCAAAACACGGAAGTGAAGCGCCTTTGACTTGAACCATTTCTACGATGTGAACAAGACGACCACGGATCTTTTGATATTCGGGTAATTTATTCAGTTTGTCACACATTATTTATCCGAGTTGTTCCGTGTGTGGATTATTGAGAACTGTTTTTTTTTGTTTTTTTTTTTTCCAGGTAGATAGCGGTGCAACGGCACAACGTGTCACGCTCGTTAGCACGGCAGGTAAACACAACGATTACCTGTCAACAAACACGTGTTCTCTCTCTCTCTCTCTCTCTCTCTGCAGAACTTTGCTGGTGAACGCAGGGGCTGTGCTGAATTTCAAGCTGTGAGTACGTTTCCTACTTTGAACTCGACCCGTGTAACGGAGCAGTAAGATGGAGGTTAACTGTGGATGTTTTGGGTTTTTTTGCAGCAAAAAGAAGGCGACGCAGGGATTTGGAGATGAGTCCAGAGCACCGACAACAGGTGCGCGTTGCAAAAGAAAAAGAGATCGAACAAGATGAAACCGGTGTGTGTGTCGTTTTCAAATAACCGGTGTGTCTTTCAGGTGACAACATCAGAGAGTTTCTGCTCAGCCTGCGCTACTTCCGGATCTTCATCGCTCTGTGGAACATCTTCATCATGTTCTGCATGGTCCTGTGAGTGAGACTTTGTTCGTCAATACCAGTGAACAAACCTTAAGTTTTGACAGTTTCTGACTCGGTGTGTTGACATCTCTTGATGTTGGTAAATACCACGAAGAGCTGAAACCAACGACGAGTCCATCCCACTAACGCGTGTTTGATTGTGTGGCTGAAGACTTGATTTTCAGAAAGCTTCCTCTGTGTCACAAAGCTCCATCGTTGTGGGAAACTTAATTACCAGCACATCAAAAAAAGTCAGCTCCACCTCACATTTCTTCATCCCGTCTCGTCCTGCGGTTGACATTTTTCCAAAATAGAGTTTACAAAGAAAAAGAGCTGTGAACTTGATGCTTTTCTAACCAGCTGAATGTCTTCAATCCACGCAGATTGTTTGGATCGTGATCAACGTTTGCATCAGCTGGACTTCCACCGGGATCCTGACTTGTTACAACAGATGAGATCAACGTCAACTTGATGTGAACTGTCTGTTCTGTTTGGGCCTTTTAATTGTTAGTATGCATCCTTTTTGTTTACTGTCCCGGCTTCATGAATATATTTCTATCAGTGCGCTGTAAGTAAGTGTAAACACACTTTGTTTTAAATGTGTTATTATTTTTTAATAAAAAAATAAGTTTTCATATTAAAAGTATAATAAATCACCCTTTGTTGGCAGCAGGGCCACAACGATCCACCACCATATACGACCGTAGAAAAGAAGTGAATACCTGTCTACACGGTGCTTGAGAAAAACTAACATAATGTACTCGCCATCACTATCATCCTGACTATCAAGTACTGTAAATATAAATGTCCTAATAACTAAGAAACTCACATTTCAGTCAGCCAAACAATTGTATCCAGAAGGAAAGCACAGAGCTCTGCTGCAGGTGAACTCAAGCCTGTATTTAATCAGTCTCCTCCTACTTCCTGTTCCTCCTGTCAGCTCCACCTCCAGACCTGCTCTTCACAACAACAGCAAAAAAAAAAAAAAAAATTCTATAAAATACAACAAAGTATGAGACTCATTCATCATTTAACATAGACAGATGCAGTCAGGAGTACAGAAGAAAAAAATGAAGTCAGAATGAAAAGATTCTTCCAGCTCATTAACAACAGACTAACATAAAACAACAAGAACTGGGATCTATATTTCTATAGTGTGAACAATATTCAATAAAGGAAATAATCTATTTACAAAGTGAATTATTTATTTTCAGCAAAGTTTAAAGACTTCTTTAACAAGTGATTCACCTGTATTCACAGCAGTGATGAGGATTTGACATCTCCAATATTGATTTTTAAATTATTTTTTTTACTTTAATAACTACAAGTCGATGTCTGAGGTACAGATTTAAAATGAGGATGCAAAAACTGGTAGGTGTTGTTCGGCAGATGACAAATATACAGCCTATTATTTCAACCTTTCTTTCTTGCTCCTGGAAAACCCGTTTTTAAATGTGTAGCTGTGACGCCGCCTGGTGGAGGTAGAGGTCACTGCTTTGATTAATAATCACGAGAATTAAAAAGGCAAAAACGGAGAAAATAAAAAAAATTAATTCATTTTTAAAACAACAAAAACATATCGGGTTGCTGTTTATTTCGGCAGGTTTGGTAAAACTGCTGCTTCTTTCACCTCAACATGTCTGCAGCAGCCGGAAGAAGGTAAAACAAACAATGTGGGAATGAATTAGAGGCGATCATTTGTCTGAGTCAGACTCGGTGCAGGATCCGATGCGGATTGTGGGATGCTGTTGTTGATTTTATGACCGAGTGAATGAATCTTTGTCCGTATCAAGCGCGGACGCGTGTATCGGGGCTTTTGTCGCGTCTCCCGCAGCGTCTTCATGTGACCCAGTTGAACACGATGAAGACAGCCGGACGAGCTTTTTGTTTTTCTCCGCAGGTTTGGAGCGGCTGAAGCAGCTGAAACCTTCCTGCCGTCGAAAAAAAAAAGAAAGAAGCGGAGCAGTTGGCACGATGATGATGATGCTGCTGCTGAGGCTGTGGAGATGAGTGGTATTAATAGGCGAGCTTGAGTGTCACAGGCTTTCACTGTCGAGACTGGGGGGCTTGGTGGAGAATCGGTGGACCGGGTTTGGAGGGTATTCCGAGCCAGACTGCGCAGCAGGAATTAAAAAATTAAAAAAAAATAATTAATCCGTTACTTGTCAGATAGGCAACATGGAAGTGCTGGCGGTTCTTAATTTGGGCGATTTTGCCCAAGCTTTCTCCAAAATGGGAATGTTTCCTGTGTTTGACCTCGCTTATTACATCGTGTCCATCCTCTACCTCAAATATGAGCCGGGTGAGTTTGTTTGTTGACACTTTTCTGTTTGCTTTCACTGCGTATCTATTCACTTTATTACTATTTAATCAACATAATTATTAGAATCCATACTGCATGCTGTGTGGCAGGTCCATGCTTCGCACTAACAGACCTGTGTGTAAACACAGCTATTTATAAAAACACAAAGTCAAAATATGTCGAGAATAACATATTTTCAACAACATGTAAACACTTTAAAACTTAGAAGTATGAACTGAGATGAGAAACTCTGTCATTTGAATAATAAGTGCATTTTATTATGCATCAAATTTTTGTGCAGCCTGTACATTGCCCTGGATACCCCTACAAGGACTTTCCCGTGCTGTTATCTCTATAGTGCCCTATCCTTATAAAGCATGACCTGTTACATAAAGCCATGGCTGCAGCTCTGCCTGCTTTGCTTTCTGTGGGGGAATGTGTGTTGCTGCAGCAGCCTGACCTCATTCACTCTGAGGGAAATCACTGGAGGAGATTAAGGCACTCAGCTTTAGGTGGAGCTCGATATTTTCCAAGATTTAACGTCTTTTGAGCAACGCACTCCAAGGAGGAGGATGAAACCCGAGAGACGGCCTGTGCATACCAGTGACTTAAGTAATAAATAGAAGAGCCTGAAATAGACAAGAGTCAGTGGGCCTCACACTTGTAGGCTGCAGTTTGGGTGTGTTTGCGCTGCATGGGAAACATGGAATAAGCTGTTGAGCCAACAGTCGAACATGACATTAAGGTCCATCAGAGCCATTAGAACACGTTTTCCTCACCCTGAGGTAAAAGTTCACTGTGACAGGAAGGTTCAGTCACTTTCCTGTCACTTGTGAGACAGCATGAGACACATCCCAGCCTCTTAACCGGTTATAAAAGGAGCCTGAGAGGTCCATCGAGTCCCTTAAAACTTCATACAACATGAGTTGTATTTTGTAGTTTGGAGCAAAAATGTAATCTTCATTTGATCATCTCCCATGTTTTCCTCAACTGTGGTGCTCCAGTCACTTTGCAATGAGGAGTCACAAAAAAAACCATTTGGGCCCCCAAAATGTAACCATTTGGCTTTTGGAAACTTGATTTAAACCAATTTTATTAGGGAAAGTTAATAGATATTCTGCAGTCTTTTGATCTACAATATATCTGCAATAATTAGTTAAGTGGCCTGTGGCGAAGTCATCACGTTACTGTGTTAAAAGTGAATAAATAATGAATGAGGTTTGGTTAGGAGTAAATGATCTCTTCATCTAAGCTAGTGCACAGTGTCACCTTCAAAAGGGAACTCCAAAGATTTTACTCATCTGATTTACATTTCTGATATTTGCATATTCGAACTGCTGCTGCCTCAAGCGACGTCAACGTTTTAATGGCGTAAAAAAGCAGATGCATCTCTACACTGATGCTCACATTATCATGGTAGTCGGCTCAGTTTTTTGTCAACACATTGTTGCATTTTGTATTAAATACAAACGGGTCAAAACCACGCAGAAGATGCTTGTTTTAAAGTTATAGGTCATTCACCTGTATTTTAGTTTCATCAGAGCACCGGCTGAGTGACGCATGTGGCCGACGTCGTGACTGCAACTGCTATACTGTGTCTTATTTTCATATCTAATATTTTACAGTCAAATGACTGACGCTGCCAACATTACATTCACCACTCCCTGCATACATGTGTGAGCAGAGAGTTCACACCATATGCTAGGAGAGCACATGAATGAGTTTTTTATCGGGTGACGTGAGGAGGAGGAGGAGGAGGAGGAGGAGGAGGAAGGAGAGGCGAGTGTGGGGTCAAAGGTTAAGGCAGGATCGACAGTTGTGAGGCAGGAGGAGCAGTTGAGCAGAGGGTATTTTTAGGGCGACGGTCCTCAGGATCGGGTTGCTTTCAAACGGAGCGCCAGTCGCGCCGCGACACCCTCACCCACCTGTTGTTGGAGATTTGCGCTCACATCTCCATTTACTGTTTAACAATGTTGTAAGTCTGTACTCACACAGGATATACATACTGTCTTTAAGTTATGTCATACTTTATACATATAAACATTTAACATTTGTGTGGTTTGTCTGATGTTATCATGTTCATAGAGGTTGCATGCAACATTATTGGAATTACAGGACTTTCATGGAGAGTAACAAAGTACATTCACTCAAGCTTGGTAGAATTTTGAGGTACTGAACTTAAGTATATTCATTTAATGCCATTGCAGTCGCAATTGTCCGCAAACTAAATGATAAATCAAATAAATTAAAGTCAGATTCAGACAGCCACTGAGGCACAAAGGAATAAATCTTACGCAGGGAAAATAAGTCATTTGTCCGGCCGAGTATAAAGGTTCATGCAGTTTATTTCTAGCAAACAAAAACAATGGCGCCTGCTGCCTCACTTGCCCTGATAACAAACCACCTGCCTTCACCTGATGTGCCTGAGCTGTCCAGCACCTTCAAAATAAAAGAATTAACAATTACGTGAATTAAATTATTATTTAATGTACATTTGTATTTCTATGCCTCTGTAAACCACCTTGAATTGCCTTGTGTCTGAATGGTGCTACAGTATGTAAATAAACGTGCCGTGACAATATTTTTAAAGATAAATATAACATTTATTCAGTTATTTCTCTGAATTCTTCTTCTTCCTGCGCCTCAGACTGTGTTGCTGCATGCTCATTTGTACTACAGCCACATGGCTGACTTCACTTTCCTTAGGTCAGTTTGACAGACTGTAGTTTGTCGGTAGCAGTTAGTTGTTGCACAGCATGAAGCCTGAACATTTCTGCTGCAGTTTATTGTACTTTGCATTCTTATTTAGAAATTGGTTTGATTAATAATTTTAACAAATACTTGTGTTGCACATTGTCAGTCGTCATGTATGGTTGTTTTTTTAATCAACTGTAAATTACCTGACATAAAACATAAAGTCAGTTGAAACAGCTGTTCGAGTCTGTGTCTTTTGAAGACTCATTTGTCAACTCGTGAATGAGTCGTCTTCAGTCATTATTAGTTTAGGATAAAAAGGCGTATTATCAGGGCGTGACCTGAAGTGATAGACTGGGTGTAGACAAAGATACAGCTCACAGACACGGGAGGTCTCCACTGATAGTCATTTCTGAAGGTCAGCAGGAACAGTTTGGTCTGAAGGAGCTGACAGACTTTTTTTTCAAATTACATTTTAGGCAAAACATTTTGCTCATGTCCTTTTGGATCCTACCACTAGGAGTCGCCAAAATGATACGTTTTTTTTTTCTTCTCTTCGTTGGAATTATTTACCTGCATTTAATCACATCTATACATTGTTTTATAAATGAATCAACCGAGTGGGCAAAAAAAACAACCCTCTAATTATAAGTTAGAGCCCCTGCAGCTCCTTAAGGCAGGACAAAATTGTGCATTGTTTTTGTTTGCTTCTCTGTGCCATGGGGGAAACTGAAAATATAAGTCAAACACAACCACAAACACACACACAAAGTGCCAGTGTTATCAGCCTCCTTAAACTTAGAGTCCCTTTCGTCCACCTGCTGTGATATTTTCATTTTCCCGCCCTTTCATTTTATCGTGTTGCTGACAGTTCGCGCGCTCTGTTGCAGGCTCGGTGGAGGTTTCTCGCAGGAGTCCCGTGGCCTCCTGGCTCTGCGCCATGCTCTACTGCTTTGGTAGTTACATCTTGGCGGACATCATGCTTGGAAGCAGCCCCCTAGACTATTTCCAACACAACAGCCACATCCTGCTGGCCTCAGCTGTCTGGTGAGAAAAAGAAACCTAGAGCAACTTCAGCCTTCACAGAGGAGGAGATTCTCTTTCGAGGTCACGTGGATAAATCTGCTTTCACCTGCTTTCAGGTCGTGATAAAGTAGTCCCTCTCTGTGATTGTTTGATCAGTCAGTCTGACCAAACGTAGTAACTTAGGTCAGGATTTAAACCTGCAGTGTGACCAGGAGACCAAATACCAGAAAGGATACTCAGATAATGCATATTTTGGAGGGATTTAGGAGTATTTGTTTTTACTTAACAGCAAAATTTTGGGGCATCTTTGTCACGAGACACTTTTCTGAGATCCTCTGTGTCAGTTTTCATTCGGAACTATTTTCTTTTGAATCAAACATTCAGAAAGTTTTTTCATTGCAAGTTCTTTAATATTGTTTTCTGTAAATCAAGCAATATCCTCAAGCTTTTAAATGTAATTTTCAGATGCCATTCACATCAGTTTTTTAGGGGGATTGCAGGTAAAGTCTAATCTATTTGCACAGTGCTTCTATTATTATTGAGGAAATGAGTTTTTGAGTGAACTGACCCTTTATTGTTCAATAGAAAGTTCAGGATCAAATCTAATATTTATTTCTCCATCATTTCTCTGTGTCGCTGTCAAACACAAACGCAGGTACCTCATCTTTTACTGCCCGCTGAACCTCTTCTATAAATGTGTGGCTTTCCTGCCCGTCAAGCTGGTGTTGGTCGCCCTGAAGGAAGTCGTACGCTCTCGTAAGATCGCCGCAGGTGTTCACCACGCCTCCCACGCCTACCACCACGGCTTCTTCATCATGGTGATCGTTGGATACGTCAAAGGTCGGTGTTGTTTTGTGTGTTTCTAAAGTGTGAGCATTACAGTTGAAAATGAATCAACCTTAAATGTGGCTCTTATAAATGTCACGGCAATCAGATTTTGTTGTTTACGCCATCACTGAATGAGAGATTTATGATGTTTACGAACAACAAAGTACCTGAAAGTGAGCTGATGACCAGACACACATTTGGTGACACATGACAAACTTGTTCATTGACAGTTGTTTTAAAAATCAGCTGAGTGGTCAATCTATCAACTGTTTTGTGGCAGCTGCTTTAACTTGAAGACCGTCTTTAGTATTTCTACGTGCATCTGCAGCCTTGTCTTGCTGTGGCTGTGAGCTGACAGCTGCGCTCAGTGGCAGAGCAACACCATCAGTTCACAGGCAGATTTAAACATGAATGAGCTGCACATGTGCATGGAGGGACTTTGAAAGCTGCAGGCTCAAGTGGTGCGTGCACGTGCACATGTTCTCAATGACCAATCTGTACTGCTTAGTAGCTCACTAGATTTATATAAATCATATATTAACATTTTAGATGTCATTTCATAAAACTGTTCGACAAGTCTGATGTTTGAAATCAGAAACAAAGTAAAATGTTCATGTGCAACAACTTATGGAGGCAGATCTGTGTGTGTGTGTGTGTGTGTGTGTGTGTGTGTGTGTGTGTGTGTGAGTGTGTGTGTGTGTGAAGGGGGAGGGGGGGGGCAGCTGCAGCAAGATAAGAGCAGTGACTCGAAACACACAAGACTTTTTTTGTCCTCATTTTTCCACTGTCTATTTTTACCCTCCCAGGATCTGGAGTGGCTCTTATTTCCAATTTTGAGCAGCTGCTGCGCGGTGTGTGGCGGCCCGAGACCAACGAGATCCTCAACATGTCATTGTGAGTGTGCGGTGATAATATACTCATAATTACTGCCACCTTGGATGTGTAAAAAAAACACACAAAAAAACACTATCATTCACAAAATCAGGTGACTGTGATCAGAAGAGACATAAAACAGGACATAAAACACTTTGTTGAGGTCAATCATGTATACAATTTGACATTTAATGACTTTGATGCCCCCCAGTGGTAGCATCTAAAATGACACTAGAAGACAGATTTTTATCTTTAATAAGAAAAATTGTCTGAGTTTTATCTCGAAAACAATTTATTATTTATCTTTGTCACATTGATTTTTCCATCCACAGAGGAACATCAAATCCTCAATCCTCTCACATGAAATGAAAATGTAAATAAAGCACCGCAGGTTTTCTTACCGAATGTTAAATAGACTTCATGTTATCATCTTTTAATCTCTGCTTCCGTCGTGTGTTTTAATGATGGTTTGTCTTTCGTCTCGGCAGCCCGACCAAAGCCAGCCTGTACGGAGCCATCCTCTTCACCCTGCAGGAGGCTCACTGGCTGCCCGTGTCCAAGAGCAACCTCATCCTCGTCTTCACCCTCTTCATGGCCACAAGCAAGGTATGTTTAGCACTAAATTTCTGATATTGGTTTTGTTTCATTTAAAACCAGGATGTTTTTACTTTATGAGCGGGTCATGTGATTACAGCCGAAATACCACTTACGGAAAGGATGAATTAATGGTAAAAATCTGTCGTGATTTGTGGCCTTGAGTTTGTAATTGAATTCAGGACATCAAACCTGGTGGAAAAATATTTTCAAACATCCACATTTGCAAATGCACAACTACACCCTTCACTTTAAATTTGATCTAATAAATCCTCATTTTCATACATGTATGTGGTCTCATATTTTACTGTCTTTATTTTATATTCAAAATTGTATATATTTCTAATTCTCTTATTGCTAAACTGACCTGCTTTTCTCGTCCAATGCATCTCATGGTACCGCTGATCCTGTGTTAACCTACATGAGGGATAAAACTGAGCTGAACTGAACTGTGTTCAGTGTCAAAGTCCTCACACTTTTCAGTCTCAGTTTCAATCCCAAACACAAATCACAGTGGAGACTTTCCAAGAAACTGATTTCAATGTATAAATTCAGTGCCTTTTTAATAATCCAAAATGAGGCAAGTCTTCTCTAACCATCAGCCTCTCTTTGTGTCCTCTCAGGTGGCGATGACCGCCCGACACTCTCACGGCTCTCCCTTCGCCCTCATCGAGTCCTGGATTTGCCATCTGCTGTTCGGCTCTCCTCTGGGTGGTGGTGAGGAAGACCACCACCATGTCGCCGCTGTCGCCCCGTCTTCACCTCTCAAAACCAAGGAGGAGCTGAGCGACGGCGGTCGCAAGAGGAAGGCCAAGAAAGCCGAGTAGGACGCCACGCTGCCCCGATGAAACTGCATCTGACTCGCCCTCATGGCCTCCGCATGATGGGACCTCCCATTCCTCTCCAAGGAAAGGGGCAGTTTGATGTTTTGCCAAATGAGACCCTTTCTATTAGGTGCTTTCGGTGTTTTTTACACAGCACGAGGACTCTGTAAATACCATGACAAATGTTTCACGTTGCAGCCCAACCTGGACATTTGAAACCTGTTTATTTATGTGTCTGTGAACATCTGTGCTCAACGCTGTGTGGTGATCCACGTTTAGGAGCTGCAGGGTCGCCTTCGGACGGCCTTCGCTCCACATCAGTAGTTGTGTTACTGGGTGTAAGGGCGATTTCTGTTCGTTCACCAAACCTTATTTCAATCAGAAAGAAACAGAAAATACAAATACATCTGAATCAGAAATTTAAATGAGAATAAAGCACTGTGAAAAAAAAGTGCTGCTTTTTCCACTGAGATGAAAACAACTTAAACTTTAAATAAAAGTTAGAGAAACTTTGTGTCTGGGTGGTGTCTGTGTCGTCTATATGTTGCCTACTCTTTGATATTACAATTTTTCTTTGCTTTACGTACAGTTTTAGATGAAGCACTATCAATTGCTGTCAGGTGATTGAGCAAAAAAAGTGCTTTCACAGTGAGAGCTGATGAAAAACAAATCATTTTTAGGTTTTAAGAATAAAAGGATCAGACACATTCCATCTTTCAAGCAGCTAACCTTTCAGATTAACATTTAACATGGAAAGCATACAGATATAATTCATTGTCAAGATTAAATGGTTCCCAACCTTTTTGGCTTGTTATTGTTACATAAAAGCAGTGCCTAGTTGGAGCCCTTTGTCACATTTCAGATACCTGAACCATCTCCCCTCAAGACCTCTCAGGGTTTCATTTTAAGAAGTAAAATATCAGATTTGTCTCGCACAAATGCAAAGATTAGAGAAGAAGAATCCCTCAAAGGTGGCTGCCGGGAAGCCCAGTACGTAGTTGGTATTTCCTGAATTACAGCAATAGTTCAGTGTGCAAGAAAGTTTAGACCAGGTTTTTATATTTAGTCATTGCCATTGCTGTACTTTCTCTATATGAAGAGGAGTAGTATATAGTTCATATATGTTAAAGTGAACATTTGGAAGAATCATGTGCAACACGAGTATTCGATTGTCATCATCAGATGAACTGCTTCGTGTTTTGTGGGCATTTTTAAGGACTGGGGCGGACCTCTTTATGTAACAGCGTGACGCTTCCTTGTGCAGTAATGCAGCCAGACTCTTATTCTTAACCGTAAAAATTTACAATAAGAGCTATGGATACCAAAACTCCATTCAGAGCAGCTTCACCCGTGCTGCTGCAGGAATCAGCCGGCGTTATGTAACTCTGGGGCTGCTACAAGGTGACAGGAAAGGTCGGAGGTCAACCTGAGGTCACGTCCTGAGAAACCCCCCGCCATGTTCGCAGACTCATGTAAAAAAGGCAATAAAACATCACTAATGAAGTTTGCAGGAGGTTGTTACACGCAGCCTTCAACCTTCAACATTCCTCACATCAGCAAAGTTTAGGCAGGGAAGGTGTCTGTTCGCTGCATTTTCAGGTTACATTTGTTGCACTGATGGCCGAGCGTTACAGATCTCAAGAAGCTTCAGCTACTCAAGTAAAAGAATGTCAGTATTATCTGAAAATGTTCTTTAAGTATCAAACGTTGAAGTATCCAATGCAGATAAATGACATCTATCTATCTATCTATCTATCTATCTATCTATCTATCTATCTATCTATCTATCTATCTATCTATCTATCTATCTATCTATCTATCTATCTATCTATCTATCTATCTATCTATCTATCTATCTATCTATCTATCTATCTATCTATCTATCTATCTATCTATCTATCTATCTATCTATCTATCTATCTATCTATCTATCTATCTATCTATCTATCTATCTATCTATCTATCTATCTATCTATCTATCTATCTATCTATCTATCTATCTATCTATCTATCTATCTATCTATCTATATATCTACATCTTATAGATGGTTTAGGGGAATATTCGGCACCAATCCAATGACATGTAAAAATGACATCTAGTCTAAACCTCAAAATAATTTAACTGTAATTGAAGACAAAGAAAATCAACTTTTCGACACCATTTAAGAAGCTGAAACCATCATCAGTTTGGTGTTTTTTGCATAAAAATGGTTGATCTATTAGCAAAACAATTGCTGAATATTTTATTTCTGAGTGTTTAAGCACAAATTTTGAGCAACTGTTGAATAGTTTTATTTTTGCACAATGTATCCAATTTGAAAAGTCTTAGAATAACTCGTACTATAGCCTCACACTACTTTCCCATGAAATGTAATTGAGTAGATATATAATGTGCCGTGAAAAGGTAAATGAAGTGCAAATACCTTTATCTTTTACTCAGATATAGTATTGGGTTATTATTTTGTTCCATTCCTCAATCACAGTTTGAAATAAGATGATGTTTGCCAATGTAAAGCAACTTAAGGTGCAACAAAGGAAAGGAAACAAGTATGTATGTTAACAGGTTTGATCAATGGTTCCTTTGATCCGGATAAAACACAATACCGAATCAAATTTCCAGCTAATTACAGAAATATTATGTGATTTAAATTTCTTTGACACACAGAGAAATGAGTCCAGAAACGACGACAGAAACGAGTTGCCGTTTGCTTGCCAGACAGAGGCCCATGCTGTGACTTCCCTGCTCCTTTGGGCAAGGCAGCAAGGAGGCGGAGGGCGGAGAGAAGACAGAGGAGTGGAAGTGGTGAGAGTTTGCCAAACTGATCGGGACCAAAACCCCAAAAACCTTGAGTGCAAAGAATGCAAGCAACATCTGCTGATCCCATTAGAGACACACACACACACATTCACATTCAAATGAAGCTGTAATCATGAATTTATGAACTGGTAAACAGGGTTTTATTATGAAATCTAAAGCCTATTTTCTTTTTGTTTAAACCAAATTGAGCCTTTTCTGTTAGTTTCACTTTTATTCATTTAGACATTAAAGAAAAAAAGAGATTTATTTCTTTTATTAGTTTTGTAAAACTAGTATCTCTTATAATGAGATAGATGGATCGATTAATACTTTTTTTTTTTTGCAGAACTTTACTTGCCAAATTGTTGTTAAAACAGTTTGACATATTAAATCAATAGGATTAAAAAAAAAAAAAAAAAAAGTCAAAGACATAGATCAGAATTACACAACTTCATGGGTAAAATAACAATAAGTCCAGTTGTGCATATAAACTCTTTTATATTTAAATAGTTAAATATAATTTAACAAAATATGTTGTATGGTTGTATGGCAGCATATCAAACACAATATTTGGGAAGACATGAAAGAGAAAAAGTAATAATCTTAGAAATGTTGCAGATCAAAGGTTATGTACATTATGAAGTGTTAACGTCTGGATTTTATTTTCTATTTCCTATTTCCTCTCACACATGATGCTACAGGAGACTATTTTTACAGCTAAACACAAGTTTGAAACACGACATGTATTGGCTCATTTTGGTTAAATATTAATGTCTCACTAGAAGACAGTTTTAAGCAACAAACTACTAAAAACCAGCTGAGAAAAAAACAGTCCAGTGAGCCAAAAGGAAACCAACCCTCGAGGCAGTTTTATGGTGCATTAAGTGTCCATAATAAATTTAACACCAACCTTAAAGCTCAGCATACACAAGCCATATTGTTCTGCAACATGTACCCCTGCACACTTTACACTAAATGAAGCATCAAAGTGACATGAAAACACAATGACTGATGCTTCTGTTACACTGTATGTGGGAGTGCATTGTGCTGTGCAGTAAAACCTATTCTTCTTCCCCTTTCTGGTAGCTTTAGGGGAATGGATGCAGATTTAAACCGGGAGAGGGGTGGGGGTTGACAGTGGGGCTATAAAAAACAAAGCAGGGGAGGAAACGCTCCAAGAAGTCTTCTGGAACCAGGTTATCAGGAGGAGCGCTGGGGCCGAGCTGAAGGAGGGAGACGGACCTGCTGTACCTGAACTGATTCTTCTGAGTCAGAGATCCAACCATGCTGTGGTTTGTCAGGCTGACCTGTGCGCTCTGCCTGGGAGGGCACGCGGTGGCAGCACAGAGAGGTGAGAAATATCTTCTGTTCTCTTCTGTTTGACTTTTAATGGTGATTTTTTTAATTTTATTTAGTCAGCTCGTGAGGAACTCGATTGTCCAAATTTAACCACGCAGTGTAAAAAAATATCAAAAGATGACACAACACATGAGAACTGAGGTTGAGAAACAGCAGATACAACAAATAACATGATTTAAAAAGTATAAATACATTTCTGCTTTTGGCTGTGCAGCCAGGAAACAACAAAATGAAAACTGATTGATCCCTCAGGGGAAATTACTTTCATAGATTTTTATTGGAGTTGTTGCTATCAGTCTCAGTTATTTGTTTGAATATATCAAATAGGATGAATGCAGCTTTAAAAAAAAAAAAAGAGACAAAGATGGAATCCATACAGCAGAGAAGTTGTGAACATAAAGAAACAGAGAAAAATTGACAAAATGAATGCTATGAATGAAATTTAGTACAAATAAAGCTTATATTTTTTAAGAAGCATTTACTTTTAAAATTATTCTCTATCAAAAATTAGTCAACTATTTCATCACATAAACAAGTTGAGGGAACACAAAATTGACTTGTAAACATACTAAACGAGCTCAGAGGACATTTTGTGTGCAAATCTTAGCACAATGAAAGAAATCACAATCACTGTTGAGGTCTGTCGTCCAGGTTTCAGCCTCCTCTCTATTAGCGGTGAGAGTGATTTACTTCCAGTATCTTTTCTCTCTGCTGTGGAATTCATTCAGTAAGCAGAGTTGCTGCTAATGAGAAGAACATATTTCCTGCGCTTCAGGCTCAGGAGATTTCTGCCCTCATACAGCTCCTCTGGGGGAGGTGGTGGTGCCTGGTTAAAGAGGGGGTTTGAGGGTGTGGGTGTGGGTGTGTGTGTGTGGAGGGGGGGGGGTGTTGGGGTCTAATGAGTAGAAGCAGTATGATCCTCCAGGATACAACCAAACTTGAACTCACACAGCCCGTCATGAGTGGAGGTTTATGCATGTGGCATCTGCCGAATCTGTAAAAATGATGATGTCTGTGTTTTTTCGTTTTCGTTTTGCTGTAACTGAAGAGCTTTTAAAGCAGCTATGACTTATATTTCCATTGTAAGTGGATTTAGATAAATTTGTCACCTGATTATGGAGCTCCTCTTAGCTTTATGAACTTTTAACAGTTATTTTCAGCTTGTTGTTTAACAGTCCGACTGCACTGTACTGTTTCAGTTCACCCTCACTGCTCTCAGCCATTTCTGGAAGTAGCAGGGTTTTTTTTCCACAGACAAAAGCTCTAAAAACCCTACTGTACACAATCTGCTCAGCACCAAACAGCACACAGACACAGTTAGCAACAATCTGGTAAACATAGTGAAGCACCGATGGGAGCCAAGGAACCAGCTATTTCCCTCAGGAGTTGGTGGAGACCAAAAACAGAGCAAAAAGACAATAAATATTGAACTTGATATCATCAGATGATACAATACTTTAAATTAATGATAATGTTCCTCCATAACTGTTGGATATGTGAATAATCAACTGTTCACTAACAAGTTCATCAAATTAAATATTCTTTTATTGTAGCCTTTACTTTTGTGTTTGAAGTTTTAAGTCCAGCAAACCTCACAAACAAGCCACACTGAGTCACAAGTAGTTTACTCTTTTGAGAGACTTTTGGTAATCTATTAGTCACATTTCTGTTCCTTCAAATGCTTGTGTTTTCACTTCATTTTATCTTATTGTCTCCAGTTAGAGGAAAGAGGCATTAAAATAGAATTAGAGTGAACTATGCTGTCATTTAAGGATATTGAAATCACTCCCTTGTTCACTGCTCTCTAGTCAATAGATGCTGAATAGTTTATTCATCAAAAGTAATCGAAGATCATCACCAACAGGCATTTTAAAAGCAATTTATAGTGAAAAGAATTTCACTTTCACTCAGATTTCAGAAAAAAATAAAACAGTGGATAGTAAAGATAGTGTTCTATATAATAAACACAGTTTGCAGACAGAAATAACACTAAACAAATTTAGATTAATTTCTGGGATAAAAATTTATAAAACCACTGAAATATGTCTGTAGCACATATACTGAAGTCAGCAGTTTGACTGACGGTAATATCAGTTACACAACAATAACGTAAACTTGTACCAAACCAAGTAATAACTATAGCTGCAAAACTACTGTAGTAGTGAGTTCTGGCAACTGTATTTTTTCTTGTGTATAAATCAAACTTATCATTCCCAGGATGAATTTCTTTTCCCAGTCTAACTTTAAAGACAATCTTCTTTTTATTTGTGGGATAGTTATTGTTGGATAGTTAACAGATGGTTGAAAGACGATAATCTGCATCAAACATCCAGATGATATTCAGACATGGAACCCTCACAGTGTTACACTGTAGAAACGCCAGGATGTGCACAGAGTTTAATTCCTGTCAGCATGTGAGCTTGAAGAATGTATCTTCCAGCAAATCTTGTATCGTTCCATATCTGGAAAGTCAATTCTGCTGCTGCAATCAAAACATCGCGGAGTCCAGTGAATGCGTAGGTCGTGGATACAAACGAGGCCTGTGGTGGCTGAGGAATGCCGTGTATTATAGACTCTGGTATTATTGAGGCAGTGGATCATGTTGAACAGGATACCCCCACATGTCCATATTTGCTTTTCGGTGAGCTTCAAGTCCAGATGTTCAGCCAGGAAGGCTTTCAAGAAAAAACTGATGAGGTGCAAAGAAGAATCTGGAAGCAAAACTGGTCTTCACATGCACTAAATATATGTATTAACTTTTAATGTAAAATACAAAGGTGCCCTTTGAATAAAGTAATGATTATTATTACATACAGTAGGCTCACACCTTCAGTATAATATCAGTATTATCTGCCTGTTTTGCTTTTCAGTGTGATCATAATGAGGTGCATTGATGTCTTTTTGTTCAGTTTTAGTCTAATTCAAGGGCAATTAAATGCTGTATTTTTTTCATTTCGCTTGCTGTAATAATCTATGGGATTTTAGTCCCAGAGAAAGGTACATTTGGATGTCATAAGCATGACACTTAATTTGTTGTTTTCTTAAAAATTGCCCAATGGCTGCAAATACATGTTAAATATAAGACGTCCAAGGATTGAGCCTTGGGGAACCCCACACATCATGTTCACCTGCTCAGAAGGATAAAGACTAAACAATTCCAGTCTTGATGATACATGTAGCAAAACTGCAAGTACTACTTTGGTTTACCTCAGTACAAGACAGGACAACTGGGTAAAATGTGCAACACGTTTAATAAAAGAAACCATTAGTGACTCACACACCAGGGAAATCCAGAAACTCAAAGAGCTGTGTGCTTCAGAGCACACACTAAGTTGAACTGGTCACTTTTAATCAGACTCTCCATGCCATTTTCTTGATATCTTCTGACAACGAGTGTGTGAGAAACCAGTCTCACCACACTGCTGCCCATATATATAGAGAGAGTAATCAGTCAATGTGAAACACCTGTGCTAATTATCTCCCTCCCTGGCACTGTTCCCAGAACCACTCCCACCATCTCTCCAGCCCACAGCTGACACCACTACTGTGGCCATGGAGGCCGACCCAGTTTTCTGTTCTGTCCAGTGGAAGTATATTATATCCACTGTATCAAAGGAAGCACATAAATCTAACTAGACCAGATCTGAAATGTTACCTGAATCAGGTAAAAAATATCTTAATGGGAGCGCTCAATATTGTGGTTGGGCCAAAATCCAAATAGAAACTCATCAAAGTAACAATATACAATATATAATATTACAATGTTGTCATGTCGATAAATGACAAAGATTTTCCATAGGTTGAATATATTGTGTTTTCTTTTCTAATCTAGATGGAGAAATTATCAGTCAGATTAAAATGACTAACCTCGCTTTGGCTGAAATTAAAGAGCTTCTCAAACAACAGGTAAACCTACCTAATTTAGGAGGAAAATAACGTCGTAACTTTTTTCTAAATTGACTTTTCCTAATCTGAAGTGTTGAGGGAATGCAAAACATGAATTTAATCTATTGATCCATTGTATTCTCCAGATTAAAGAGATAGTTTTCCTGAAGAACACAGTGATGGAGTGTGAAGCCTGTGGTGAGTTGATCAGCCTCCTCATGTATAACTCACTTACAAATGTCCAAAAATACATCTGAACCTGATACAACTTATTTTCCATATGTTGAAGACCTGCATAGGAATACATATACGAAAATGTGATAAGGATAGACTGCAGTATTAGTCATGTATTTTGATGGTAGTGTCATCATCATATACTGTAAATCTGAACAAACTGGATGAGATATGAAACATTAGAATAAACTGAAATCAGTATAATGTTTTTAGATGCCTTACTGCACTGAAACAGAAGACAGCTGATCTCCTCTCTCCTCAGGGATGGGAGGTATGCAGCCTCGTCCTTCCTGTGTGCCCAACCCCTGCCACCCGGGGGTGAAGTGTATGGAGACACCTCAGGGTATAAAGTGTGGACCCTGTCCTGATGGCATGGAGGGGAACGGCACTCACTGCACTGACGTGGACGAGGTACACAGATTTGACAAACTAAATGGGTAAGTCTGGGTTCGAATCCCGGACGAGCCCCCGTTTTTTCCCAGCAATGTCTTAATGTTTGGTTTGTTGCACTTCTGTCACTGTTATTGGTTTCTGAGGTTTGGTGGCCTCGTATTTTACCCAGCATACATCCTCCCAACTTGTACCTGAACAAAGGCCTAATGAGCTAAGATAAGTGTAAACACCTGTGTGGTACAGAACTGAAAGCAAAATCCTGAGTAACTGATGGAAGAGACAGGTCCTGATACTTTGATAATGTCCCTATGTGTGTGTGTCCTCTGTTATCGACAGTGTACTGTGATGCCCTGTCACATGGGTGTTCGCTGCATTAACACCTCACCGGGTTTCCGCTGTGGTTTTTGTCCTGCTGGATACACCGGCCCCCAGGTCCAGGGCTTCGGCCTCACCTACGCTACTGCCAATAAACAGGTCAGTATTGATGATGAGAAACACTCTGATTAAACTGCATTACTTATTTATAATGTATTGTTTCAGTAGTGGTAACATAGTGATTATAGTCTGGAAACCTTGTTCGCATCAAGGTTTACTCAGTCACTCTGAAGGGTGGACCAATCAGAAACAAGTGGGGGGGCTAAGCGCGTTGAAGTCAAGGATTTGTTTCAAAATGTAGCTCCAACTGTGTTTGTGGTTGTAAACCTAGATGAAGCAATATAAACGGCTGTAGGAATGCTTTCAAATATCGAGGAATTGAAACTGGAGCAAGAACCAGGCCTAAAATCGAAAAAGAAAATAGTCTCGGATGGTCATTTACTGACATGGCATCGGGCGAAGCTCTTATTTTTTCCAGCTTTGGGAGTTTTTGCGTCCAACTTACCTCATATTAACACCAGGACAGCAGAAAACCGAAACCAAAGGATCATTTCAATATTAATTGCACAAAATCGAACTTTTAAGTTTATAAGAACTTTCTTACCTACAATAATCCTGAAAAATCATGTCATCTAATCAATATCGTGAAAAATATGTGGAGGATATGGATTTAATTAGAAACATTTAAAATATCTTCACACCTTTCTAAGTTTGTTGGTAGTTTTTGGTGAAGAAGGAATTCTCCCAATGGAAGCAAGCTTATTTTTGCTTCTCACCAGCTTCTTCCTTTAGCCATTAGCAACTCCTGCTCACTGTCTGTAGTACAAACAAAGGGTGCCGTTTCAACACCACTTTAATCCTTGTTGCGGAACTGACTTTGCTTCACTTCTCATTTGTTTGTCTCTTGTTTCACTGTTAATGTGGAAACCCACAAAGTTTCTTCTGTTTGTCCATTCAAGGTATGCAAAGATATCAATGAGTGTGAAGATCCCACCAATAGAGGCTGTGTGGAGAACTCTGTGTGTATGAACACCCCTGTGAGTATCAACACTATGAATTTGTAGTAAATCACTGATAGTCACATTTATGTAAAGCTGCTGCTAATATAGTACCTCCTAACCTATAAGAAAGAGACTTCAGCACACTCAAAAAGAGCCAGCAATGTTTTTTAGTTTTAATAAAAAAGTATTGATTTACCCAAACATCTGAGCAAATTAGTTCTACTTGAGATGCTAACCGATACTTTGTGAATTCAATAAACTGTAAGAAACCCGCCCCTGAAGTTTATATTTGGCAAATATTAACTAGATATACTAATAATAACTAATGCTCCATTTTAGCATTTATCTTTAAATCCCTATGACAACTGTCCAAGTCTAACCTTTGCAGGTCTATAATTATAATACTGTTGTAGGAACACTGGCTGACCCCGTGACCTCGTGGGATGGTTTTGATCCCTCTGTGTATCATTAGGGCTCGTTCAGGTGTGGTCCATGTAAGACAGGCTACATTGGGGATCAACGACAGGGCTGTAAGCCTGAGAGAGCCTGCGGGAATGGCCAACCCAACCCCTGCCACGCCAGCGCCGATTGCATCGTCCATCGAGAGGGGACCATCGAGTGTCAGGTGAGCAAATAAAATGTTCCGATTTGTCATCCTCGGGTCATATTTCTCACTGAAAAGCTGTCACGTTCACTTCACTGAGCCTTTAAAAACATTTACGACCTGTCACTTTGAAACATTTATGTTTGAGTCTGTGTGCCAGATGTTGTGAAATCTGTTGGAGCAGTTACTCTCATCTGAAACTGGATGCAGCATTTCCAATGAAAACAGCCTGTGCAGCTACTGAAACATTTTCCATCCTCACAGTGTGGAGTTGGATGGGCTGGTAACGGCTACCTCTGCGGTCCTGACACTGACATCGATGGTTTCCCTGATGACAAACTGGGCTGTCCTGAGAGGAACTGTGACAAGGTGAGTCTCCTTCATGACTGCAAGACATCTCTGTAAATTACTGATATATATATTAAAAAAAAGTAATCTGCATAAAACATCCCAATTTATGTAGCTGCTGAGGATAAAAGGTGATTCACAGTTCTGAGGAAAAGGTTTCGGCATTATAAGTAAAGTGAGGATGTTTTCAAAGATAATGCCATGAAAAGTAAACTTTATACAAAGTGCTGTAAACAATTTTTTTTTAAAAGGTACTTGTAAGGCAGGTTGTTCCGAACATCTTCATCCCAGTTCAGACCAAAGGTTTAAGACGAGACAAGACTGCTTTAGAAAGTATTAGAATTTAAGGCACAATAGTTATTGTTTTTCTACTTATTAGAGGAGACACTAACTTCTCTAAAGAGATACAAACCAAGGGAGATCTGCAGTCTCTAGTTCATTGCATCTTCTTTACTAATGAGTGCTTTGCTTTTCAGGATAACTGTCTCACTGTGCCCAACTCTGGTCAAGAGGACGCTGACAGTGATGGACTTGGAGACGCCTGTGATGAAGACGCAGATGGGGATGGGATCCTAAACATGCAGGTTCATGCAGAAAAGACAATAAAAATGTTTCAAAGAGTTTTAAAACAAATCAAAGAAACTTGTGTGGGCGTTTGTTTTTCATGTCACTTTACTTGCAGAAAATAAAACATTTCATTTCCATTTAAAACGTTTTTTTTTACAGGACAACTGTGTGCTGGTGCCTAACGTGGACCAGAGGAACATTGATGAGGATGACTTTGGCGACGCCTGCGACAACTGCCGCGCAGTCAAAAACAACGACCAGAAGGACACAGACGTGGACAAATTTGGCGACGAATGTGATGAAGATATTGACGGGGATGGTGAGCACTCTGACTCATTTACAATAGTAAGAATTGTAATAAGTAATGTAATAATTAATAATAGTAATATTAATAGTAATAAACCTTTAATGATGAAATGAAGCCTCCTATCGCCTTCTGTCTCTTCAGCAATGACGTTTGTAGTTTAATCATTTATATTTTGAGTTATGAAGAGCATGTGATCATTTTTAAAGTCAGTTAAGAAGTAAATAAAAAGCTGAACATTTGGATTAATTCTAAATATTTATTTAAAAAAGCTTTATAATTTGAGTTACACCCGTAGCTGTCGTGGACACGGAGTACATAAACCAAATCAAGGCCATGTGCTTGTCAATATCTACTGACGTTCACTTTAATCTCAGGAATCCCCAATAACCTGGACAACTGCATAAGAGTTCCCAACGCCGACCAGAAAGATCGAGATGGAGACAATGTGGGAGATGCCTGCGACAGCTGTCCTTACATACCCAACCCCGACCAGGTGACAAATCTCTTCTGTTTCGGTGATACACAGCTCTTCGACTCATATTGTAAACAGGGTCACAATGCTACTCTTTTACACAGTGGTTGGAGTTTCGGGTTATAGTTTCTGTCGGTTGCAGGAATTTTTTTTTTTTTTTATTTTTTATTTTTACCAGTTTTCACGTCATTTTGGACTGATTATAACTATTATTGCACAGATTATTTAACCCTCACAAGACCAACTCTGTAATCCAATGAACATCTCGAGTCATCCAGGAACATGAATGGTTTTAAGGCACATGACATGAATGTCGCATAAGAATGAACACAAATTATTCTTTTGATTTGCAAGTCTGTTTGGCCAAATATACAAACACAAATGGAAATTAATGTAAGAAACGGTGGGAAAAAAAAACCCTACAATACAGTGAACCCTCGCTATAACGCGGTTCACCTTTCACGGTCTCGCTGCTTCACGGATTTGCATCATGCATTGAAATCACATTACGACTATATGTAACGTAGATATATTTAATGTCCAGTTCTATCTATTTCAATTGTAAAATAAAGGTTACTACTTCACGGATTTCGCCTATCACGGTTTCTATTTGGAACGTAACCCCCGCGAAAAACGAGGGTTCACTGTATAAGCAATTTATTACAAACAATACTGAACAAAATCTGCAGAAAATACTTAAAGAGCAATTTAACAGAAACTAAAAGTCTTGACCTCCAGTGGTTTAACTTCTCACTGTCACAGTGATGTAGGAGCGTACACCTGAGTGTATAAGTACTCTCTGACATCACACAACAGCTGCAACTGCTCCGAAACTTTCTCAAATACTAAATACATAACAAAATGTACTGTACATTTTGGAATAGTGTCCCCTGAGATGATCATTATCATGGCGTGGTGTGACACCCGGATGCTTCCTGTTGTGTCAGAGGTAGCGCAGACCTTTCTAAAATCTCATGTTAATACCAACTCACGTCATGTTTCTCAGATGGATGCGGACAATGACTTGATTGGAGACCCTTGTGACACCAACAAGGACAGGTACTGTGTCGCCTCATCAATCATTGCATATGTTTATCTGTGGCATCTGTCATAAAACATCTACTTTTTTCTCGTCCAGCGATGGTGATGGTCATCAAGATTCTCGGGACAACTGCCCTGCCGTCATCAACAGCTCGCAGCTGGACACCGACAAAGACGGAAAGGGTGACGAGTGCGATGAGGACGATGATAATGACGGCATCCCAGACCTGCTGCCCCCCGGTCCTGATAACTGTCGTCTGATCCCAAACCCCCTGCAGGAGGACTCTGACGGTGGGTAAAGTCATTGACATATTAAAGCAGAAATGAATTTCTTATTATACCCAGTATGTAATAAAAGACCTATTTATATATCCTCCCAGGGGACGGTGTGGGTAATGTATGCGAGAAGGATTTCGACAATGACACTATAGTCGACACCATTGACGTTTGTCCTGAAAACGCTGAGGTCACCCTCACCGACTTCAGGGAGTACCAGACCGTCGTTTTAGACCCGGAGGGAGACGCACAGATCGACCCCAACTGGGTGGTGCTGAACCAGGTCAAGTGACGGCTTTTTTTTTGCTTGTTTTGTTGTTGCACTTTCATGTCCAAAAATAGTTTGCCATCAAATTAAATTCTTCTAAAACTGTTGTTGTTTGTTCAGGGAAGAGAGATCGTCCAGACTATGAACAGTGACCCCGGGTTGGCTGTTGGTAAGAACATCTCATAGTTAAAGTAATAGTTTTGACAGGCTTCGCAGGGAAAGGGACTAGAGAGCATGACACTGACACACGGATGAGGTAAAACCAAGTGGCAACCAACCGGGATGTCAACCATCCGTTTGTTAACTGCAGTTTTGAAGCTTCAAATTCGGATTTTGGCCGTCACCATCTTGCTAGTTTGGAGCCAGAAATGACCTTATACCTGGACAAGCTGGGGAGGAGCGAGCAAAGGATCTGACTCGTTCAGAGGACACCACGCTTCGCCCACTTATAGCGGAATCCTGACTGCACCACAGACCTGTCAATCAAATAGACACGACCCCGAAACATATCACTTTTTGAAGCCTAATATCTGATAAATGATGGGATTCGTTTCAGGTAGACCTCCAGAAAATGAGTATGAAGGAGTGACTTTAATCTAAAATCTATTGACCTTGTATGTCCTAGTGGCCCTCGGTGGTATTGCAGTTGGAGGCACTTCCGCGTCTGCCTCGTTTTTCCGACCCTGAAGCTATATGTCCACTTTTATATACAGTCTACGGGTAAACAAAAGCACTTTACTTACAGTTGTGGTCAAACACGAAGTTCAAGCCTTAGGGACACACATAGGGGAAATGCAGAGGCCGAAACACGAGGAAACCGGTACATGCACAGGTTGACATGGAGGCTCACGACTTAGTTTTGACCGAAGGATGGGGGTATGTGTACTGGCTGGTTGATTGTCAAGTGACAGCAGCTGGGGCTGATTGGGGAACTGGGAGCAGGTGAGGGAACAAACTAAACTTAAAATAAGCACCATAGACTTGAATGTTGATAACGATATTGTTCTAAACCAGCACCAAGGTATATTTTTCACGAGTTCCACATTACACGTCTGATTACTGTGTGCAACGGTCTGTCCCACAGGTTACACTGCTTTCAGCGGCGTGGACTTTGAAGGGACGTTTCATGTTAATACGGTGACAGACGACGACTACGCTGGATTTATCTTCGGCTACCAGGACAGCTCCAGTTTCTACGTGGTGATGTGGAAGCAGGTGGAGCAGATTTACTGGCAGGCAAACCCGTTCAGAGCCGTGGCAGAACCAGGCATACAGCTGAAGGTAGTTTGCTCCGAAATGTACCCAACCCCCCCCCCACACACATTTTAGACTTTTAGTTTGCAGATATTAAACTTTGTGGTCGAACAGTTTAGTTATAAGAAATACCAGTTGGATAAAGAAAACGTATAACAGTGTTTTAAGTTTGATAGCTTCATTAATAGATTTTAATGCTACCGATCACCGTCTATTACTCATAATAACAGATCTATATAGACTATTTAATTACAGCTTATTAATCCTTTTTTTTTTTTTTTTTTTTTTTTTTTAAACAAAACCCTCATAAATAAACCTCAATGTCCAGCTGTCAGCCAGAAGCTCTGTAAATTTATTTTGTGCAGTTTTGAAGTTGACGACAACAAGAAAACCGTCCAGACGCTCAGACTCCTTGTCCTTTGTTGTGTTTGAAAAGGCAGTAAAGTCAAACACGGGTCCAGGTGAAAATCTGAGGAACGCCCTGTGGCACACCGGCGACACCGGTGACCAGGTGAAACTTCTCTGGAAGGACGCTCGCAATGTTGGCTGGAAGGACAAGACTTCGTACCGCTGGTTCCTGCAGCACCGGCCTGCTGACGGATACATCAGGTACTGACTGACTTCAATCTTTAACTGAGGCATGTAGGCAAACGTATTTGACGCTGTTGAGAGTTAGATGAGAGGACCAGTACCAGTTTTATCCAGTAGAATTTGAGGCGCAGTGAGCTAAATGCTTATGTCGGCATGCTAAAAATGTTTACAAGCGCAACATAAAACAAACTGACGGTAATTTAATCCATTTTCACCATTTCAGTTTCGCGTATTTGCTCGTAAACCATTTTGACCTGATGATGGTGCTACTTGAAAAGTTAGTGGGTCACCAGACAATTCAGCCTCTGACCACTACGAATACGCACAGAAGATTTAACAGCAATCCATTTTGCAGCTGTTCAGACATTTCGGGAAAAAGCCAAAATGTGAACCACTCTGCTGGAGTGAAACTCGCAGAGGATCAACCAAAGTCAGGAGGATTCATCCTCTGGGAAACGTTACCGCCTTTAAAAAGTCACGCCATCCATCGAAAAGTCAGGATATTTTGGTTTGGACCAAACAAGCACACTAAAAGACGGGTTTAAAGCCTGAAGAGCGGCAGAAAATGGAGACGCGATCTGATCCAAATTTGTTCACGAAGAAGGAATTTATGATTCTCACCGTGATGTTTCTTCCCGCTCTCTGTCGGTGAGCAGAGTTCGTTTCTTCGAGGGTCCTCAGATGGTGGCGGACACGGGCGTCATCATAGACGTCACGATGAGAGGAGGCCGACTGGGAGTCTTCTGCTTCTCCCAGGAGAACATCATCTGGGCCAACCTGCGTTATCGCTGCAACGGTGAGTGACGTGTTCAAAAGGGTTGAGAGGCTGAACTGTGACCGCAAAGTGTTCTCCATTCATTCAATCAATCACAGCCACCTTACCTTATCTCTGGTTTGAGATGTTCCAGTTTAAAAAGTCAAAGTTAGTCTTCGGTGAATGAGACGAGCCCGGCAGCTGCTGGTTTGGGTTTTCCAACAGATACAGGCAACCCCAAGGCGAAAGGGTTACCATGACACCTCATGCGCGTTCACCGATTTTGTGCTAATTGGAAAGGTCGTAAATAAAAGCTAAAGGTACAAATGAATTTCAAGCTGTGAATTGACTTTCTGCCGTGTCTCCGTTCAGACACTCTCCCCGAGGACTTTGACACCTACAGAGCCCAGCAGGTCCAGCTGGCGGTCTGATGACAACAAACAAAACACTTTCCAACGCGCAAAGAAAACCATCGCCATGGAAACGAGGAATTAAAAGATCCACCAGACGAGTTTGAAACTTCTCAAAGAAGAAAACTGATTGCGCAAAGAGGAAACCTCCCAGATTGTAAAAACTCTTCAGAGAGAAGCCGTAACATGACATGAAATGCTCGGATTGTTTACAAACAGAAATTTCTGTCTTGAATATCGTTGCTACAAAGCATTGTCCGCTGTATATTTACATTTTAATTCTGACTTTTGAAAGAAGACCTCTTACAAAGATTTAGCTGTCAGTAATAAATAAATGTGGACTTTAGTAAATTCTGGTTGTGCGTGAATTTTCTTTGGATGCAAAGATGATTGTGCAGATTCAAATATATCGATTCATTACAATTAAGTAAAAGTAAAATAGTTTATTTTGGAAGCAGCTTTAAATTAAAAGATGTCAGATGCATCGGTAAAATTATTCTTTAAACCTGTAAATTCTGTTTGATAATGCAGATGATAAAAAAAAAAAAAAAAAAAAAAAAAAAAAAGTGCCTGATTTTGTCATGAAAAGCGTCTTTGAGACTCTAGGAAAGTTCTCTGTTAATGAGATGTATTATATATCATTACATGTGAATTATGAAGCCCCGCTATACTAACGCTGCCACACAAAAGGCCAAACCATTTGATTTCAAGTAACAGACGTGACTTTTTTCAAACTCAACATCTTTTAGTGGAAATCAACATTCTGAACATTTCACAAGCATGCACATATCCAAAATAATCTTTTAAATTTGCATTTGGAAATACAGATTACAAAATAGAAACGATAGCAAAGACAATATACAACAGGATTGAAACATCATGCATGTCCACAGCAACACGCTGCGATGTTGTAAAATGACACTGGACAGTTTCTTAATCAACATATTCTGCAAATCAAAGACTATGTGCAGAGAAAAATCTGTCTTCCACATTCAATTTAATTGACATTTTTCTTTCATCTTATAAACAAATGGTCACGTAAGAAGAATCACATGGCAACAAAGAAATAACTACAGATCTCTTTACTACGACTTACAGGACAACAGTGATATAATGCTATTCTCACTATAAGCTTGAACTTAAACTGGTTTTCCAGAGCCGTTTACACGTTTCAGTGGATGGTTGAGTCATTTAGAAGAAAAAAAACCAAAACCCATGTTTTTAAAGGGACGTTTTATTCAGGCCTAAAACACTCTGGGAACAAGCGGTAAAGACGGAGCAGCAGCTCTTTCCTTTTATTCTGGGACTGAGGACACACCTTTGCACGCAGGACTCCTGTTCGAGCGTCTGCCTTTTCAGCTCGAGACGAAGTTCAGCTTTTCAACACAACATCAAGGAGGTTGGGTCGAGAAGGTAAGTCGGTCGTGTCTCAGAGTAAAACGAGCAGACGAGTCAAAACTAAGCTGTCGACAAGACGTAGTGGATACATTTCAGATGATGTGTGCATCTCATGTTCGAAAAAATGAACCTGCAGCTTACAGTTCAGTCTTAACCTCAACTCTGGTGAAGAACATTTACTTTTTTTTTTACTCTCATAACTGCCTTTTTTTTTTTTTTTTAACTCCTCGCTTCATTCGGAAGTTTACTAGCAGACTAACTTGAAGTCAAGTCTTTAACCGGTGTTCCACCTGCTGTTAGAAAACCCTTCATCGATTCATTCATTTCCAACGCGTACATAAGAGACCAGCGTGAGCTTCACTGCACCTAAATAAAAACTCCTCTCCCGTATGACACGCTTTATCCTCCTCGTCCAGATGTTTCGGGCGGCTGGAAGTGTTAGATGAAGCACGGCGTGCTGGAGAAGAGTTATAACCTAAACATTTAAGAGTTTGCGCTACTTCCCTGTAGTGAGACCTTTTGCAGCACCTGTGAGTGGCAGTACGTGTGGTTGAAGCCAAGATACAAACTGCTTTCACTTGAGCGTGTTCGAGGTTGGAATTAACTACAATAAATCTGACCCAGCGTACGAACTCGCTCAAACTCAACGTTGGGGGGTGGGGGGGAGAAATGACCGACAAAGAAATACATTCAGAGCGCCGTTCCTTTCCAACACGGGTGTAAGCTGCACTGGAGTAAGCCCTTTCTGGTTTTGCATCCCCTTAAAATCTTCACAGATTTAAAAAAAAAAAAAAAAAAAAAAAAAGACGAGCTATAATGTAGTTTACAAAGAAAAAAAAAATAGAGAAAATCTTTTCTCTGACATGAAAATATCTCAGGAGTTATACATCTGGTGCGAAACAGTCAGCATTCACATCGGGCAGAACAGTCCCTGCTCAAAAAGCCAGAAAGTCACAAATAAAGTGCGAAGCAACTAGTGGACTAAAACATTGCACGAAAAACAAACAAACAAAAACTTTACCCAGTCCAGAACCTGACATGATAGGCAACAACAACAACAACAACAACAACAACAGCAACAACAAAAAAAAAACCAACAATCATATCTGATATCTTAAAACACACTCCACTTCAGCATAGCGAGAGTCCTGTACAGAACACGGGAGGAGACTCCGCCCGACGTGTCTATCATGTCATGCAGTTGACTGCGTAACGCAGAAACTTCAGAAGATTCAAGTCCACATATGCCAACGATCAGTGCAATCTGCAACCTCGGCAAGACAGAACCTGCATCCTTTTTCTCGAGAAAGCCAAAAAAGGCTGTGCTGACGGAGAGGAGGAGGAAGAGGATCGACTGTGGGGTCTTTTTTTTTTTTTTTTTTTTTTGTACGCGAATCAGCTGTTTTACACTCGAGAGAGATGCTACGGTTGGAGGAGGAGGAGGAGGAGGAGGAGGGAGATTGGAATAAGCAACAGTCGGATTCTTCAGAGGAGGGAAAGGGCCGACTGAAGAGCAGAGAGGAGGAGGAGAAGGAGGAGGAGAAGAAGAAGAAGAAGAAGCCTGGTCCGATTGCGACGGGACCAAAAACTCCAAAACATCGGGTCATTTGGCAACAGGCTAAAAACTAGGACACAGAAAATACATTCTTTTATCATTCGTGAAGTAGCATTGTACAGAGATGGAGGTAACAGAGTCACAGAACAGGAGTTCGCCGTCGCACAGGAGAAACCCAGACATGCATCCATTTGAGAATTTGTGATGGCGTTATGTTCCACAAATCAAACCTGCGGAGCTATAGAAGGCCTTCACTTAGGAGGTTCTGACTGTCGGCGTAGTCATGCATTTCGTTTCAGCTGTAGCGTATGTACAAGGTCAGCGTGAAGGGCGAGTGTTCAGCGGGATGTGAGGAAGGAGGTGACGTGAAATCACGACTGAAGAGGTTTTGAACACTTAAAACCGTCGGAGACGTCGAATCTGTGAAGTTCTACACATTTGTTTCAGAGACTTAAAGGAAAAATCCAACGTCAAGCGACAACGTCAAGAAAACAGCTTCCGGTCAAATGATCCTGCATTTTTTTTTTTTTTTTTTTGATCGGTTCATTTTCCCTGCCCCTAATCAATGATGTTACACTGATCTGAAACGGCAACAGGGAGTCAGATTTGACATCAGTTCCTTTAGGATCAGAGAGGACGGGCAGCAATTGTGCGTCGATGTCGAACAGTCACACAAAGGAATTCGCTGCAGAAGAGGCAGCGCTGCGTCCTGCGTCGAAGGGGAAAGGCGTTCTTAAGAATTCAGGGGGATTTGTAAGTGCGAAAAAGAAGAAAACGAATTTCAAAGTAAAACTGGATTTACGCTTCCACCGTCGTACAACTGGACTCAAATTTCAGGGTGCGATTTCTCTCGATTGATTGTCGTAGCAACACCGGCGACGCTCCCGAACGTCCTGTCCTCACACGCCGTCTACATTTTCTAAAGTACTAAACATCTCCAAAAGAGACGTACCTTCATCTCGGAGTATAAGTTTGTCCAGGGACTGAAAAGGAGACGGCGACCGAGCTGGACATTCATTGATTAACGAAGGCCATCATTTACTTTGTGATAGACTTTGGAGCCCTCGAAATACTCATAGATTATATTCTGTATCTTATTTGACCAAATTAAAAAAGAAAAGGTTTACAAAGGGTCAATCTTTGGGAGTTTTGATTGAGCAACAATTGAGAATGTCTTCTTCAGATCGCAGTTCTTCGTGTTGGTCTCAATCGTCTGCTCGTCTTCTACCAGCATTTCACATTTAAAACGGGCGGATCAATCACATTTCCCACTGCAGCGGTAAAAAGCCTCCACTGTTAAACCATTTCCGATGAATAAATCCAGCTTAACTCCCGCGTTACAACACTAAAACATCTGAGATGGATTTTTCCTTTAAGACTCGTATTCCTTTTTTTTTTTTTTTTTTTTTTGTCTCATTTGCATAGGAATCACAGATCTGTTAAAGGCAAAACAAAACCGTCGACGGAGGTTTACAGCAGGCGATAAACACTGAAACAAACTGTACAACTGGAGATGTAAACCAAACATGATTCCTTTTCAAGGGGTGTGGGGGGAGAGGGGGGGGGGGAAAGAGGGGCACTCTTCCCATCAGCGCTTTCAGGTAAGTAAATGATTAGCACGTCTGTACACAAACATTACAACATACCAAACGCGATCCCACAGACCTCCACACGACTCTCGGGGAAACTCTGACAAAAGGCCGAGGCGGACTGACTGGCACCGGATGCGAGGTGGCTGTTGGTTTGACAGGATTTGTTCCTACACGTTTGGGCGAAAAGGGATTGTGTCACGGACGACGTTAGAGACGAACGCCGCGAACGTGCTTCAGAGTTGACAAAGTGGCGATTTTAGTTTGTATATTAGGTCCCTGTTGGGTTTCTGTGCAGCCCAGTGTCACTGCAAAGTGCGTAATACACCTGCCAGTCCACTAGGGGGCAGCTTGTCGGCGTTAGCTTGTTAGCTTCCAGGTCTGAAAAGTTAGGCCGGTGCAGAAGTGCCTCAAACTGCAAATTCAAAGAGGGCCACTGGGAGCTGGCTCCAAAACACCTTCAGCTCCCGAGACTCCAATTTTACTTCTCTCATGAAATACAAAGTCGATACGTTTGTTTTTTTTTTTTCAACATTTCATTATGATGTCATTCACTAAAGTCCCTACTTGTTAGTTTTTCTGGTGGTCCATCTGAAAATAATCCCAGCATTAATAAGATGTTAGGCATTAAAGAGCGGAATCTTTTTTTTTTTTTTTTTTTTTTGGGGGGGGGGGTATCTGTTTGATTGACAGGTCTGTGGTGCAGTCTAAAAAAAAAAAAACGTAAAAAAAAAATATATATATATATTGTAAAGTCTGAACACTGAAGTTTGCATCTTATGAAAACAACCATTTGGAGGGATTGATGCTGTTAAATATTCTTGCATCGACCAATAAGCCCAACGCTCGGGAAGGATATTTTTGTAATCGTTGACCCGTGCCGAGAGTCAGCAGCATTTTTTTTTTTGTTAGAGCTTCCCCGTCAAGGAGCAAAAAGCCTCCCCATAATTGCGCTCCTTCTCAAATACTTTCAATCTTCCTTTTTTTTTTTTTTTTTTCCAGCGTTGTTTTTTTTCCGCCCCGCTTTAAAAAAAACATCAACAATTTGGCTATAAAGTGTACCGCTACAAAATACAGTACATTGATTTGTCGAACCTTACACAACATAACCACAAATACCACTGACCAAAAAAGTTCCTCTCAAAATACAAGAAAAATGTTACAATAAGTTACGAAAATACGTTGTCACGTCAGACACTTAAGTAGAACAGTAGAATACTCCTGTAAGGCAAAATCAGGTGATTTCACAGTGACGACTTCAAAAGATTAAAGATTTTTTTTTTTTTTTAGTGTTCTCTCGTTTAAAAACAGACACCGTCCTCCGCCGAGGAGAAGTTCAGTCTGAATATATGTATTTATATATATACTGTATATATTGGCTTTTCACTGGCAAGAAAATGAATTTGGACGCGTTTAATCTCGCGTTCTAGTTCAATAGAAATACCTGATGATTTTTTTTTCCTCCGAAAAACGTGAATTCAAGCGGCATAAAACCAACCCATTTCTGGAGCGCGCAACGTTTCCTGGTGCGCTGCTAAAAAAAAAAAAAAAAAAAAAAAAGGGTGATATTTGGATTTGGACTGTTGGGCTGCAGCATGGCATCGTCGACCGCGTCCTACGTCGGAGAGAATGGCACATCGAACACCAAAGAGCAACCATGGGGAGGTTTTGCACTCCTTCGTTAACCGACTAGCTCAGTAGACGCGTGTATAAATATGTTAGTGAACCAATGAATAGACACAAAATACATCAGTGCAATTTCACACTATGCCCCCACAGACAGCATTTTGGCATCAAATTTTAAATTAGGAAATGGAATATAAAATCTTTTAACCAAATAAATAAATACAACATATATAAATACACGAAGCATAAAAACATACAGTACGTGATGAAAATAACATTTGGTTGTAAAAAATAAAGCTTTGAGAGTGAAATAGAAAGCCGTATCGGCATGATGGGGAAACCCGATTCATTTCGTTTGACGGTGCGAGCCGACCGGCTGTGCTGGTTTTCTTTTTCTTCCCCCCCCAAAACGCGGCCGTTTATAACGGGTTCGGTTTAGCCCAACGTCCTAGCAGCTTCCTGCTACAAGCAAATATCAACGAAACAAAAAAAATTGTAGAGGATATGAAGAGAAAAAAAAAAAAAAAACCTGTAAAATGTACATTTTTGGAACATATGTGGCGTGTAATGGTACTCTGTAAATACAGTAGGCTAGCGAAAGCGCTGAGCGACGCATCTCATTCAAAACGACAGCGAGGCCATTCCCCGGCAAGCCACCGGATGTCTTTTTCCCTGCTGTCTTTTGGCGGCGCATCGTTTCAAAGGGCTTTCACGGAGTCGAGGGCGAGGTCGGACAGCTGGACGGCCATGCAACGAGGGAGAGGGGTTCATCCTGCCCTTTGTTTCTTTCCATTCACGAGTTAGTGTGTGTGTAAGTGTTGTTTTTTTTGTTGTTGTTTTTTTCCCTCCTTTTTTTTCTCTCTTTTGTTCCCGGCCACGGTCAGCAGCTTGCGTTACAGCCTGTCCATCCTGAACGTGTCCTCGGTGGCGGGGTCGGCCAGCACCATGTCGGGGTCATTGAGCATGTGCAGTCCGTCTAGGGTGAGGGGGTCGATCTTCAGCTCGTCCAGAGGAAACTGAGAGTCCGCGTCGAAGCTGACGTCGCCGACACCCGCCAGAGAGTTGGTGAGCTCTTTGGAGAGGCTCGGCGGAGACTCGCCTGTGACTGAGGAGTTTGGCAAGAAGCAGGTGAACGTCAGAAGCGGTGGCACTCGTGACAGACTAGTTCCCAGCAGTGGCGTGCAATTTTAAACATTATTCCTAAATACGGTCCATATTTTACTCTCGATGCTAAACAAAGAGTGGCTGCATAAGGTGAATCAGAATAGGTCTCCTGAAACAATATTATTTTTTAAATTTGACACACTATTAAATGGCAGCATGTAAAGAGATTACAAAAGACATTGTTACAAGGTTATCTGAACCACTTTTCTAAAATGAACACGGCCGTGATGTCACTAACAATCAGCGTTCGGGACAACCATGAATGTGCACAACAGGGTCAAACCAGAAGTCAGTCTCTCGTCTCTCGATCGCGCCGGATGTAATTAAACATGCATCCAGCGGACGGTGCTGGTGTGTGGCTACCTGTTAGGATGATGTTGGGGATGTTGCCGTGGTTACTGTAGCCGAGCTGCTGGGAGTCCTGTAGGCTGCTCCCGGTGAGGCCCATCATGGCTGCCTGTGTGTAGTTAAGGGTGGAGCACTGGTTGTAAAGGCTGTTGGAGCTGATGGGGCTTTCGATCATGTTGAACTGCTCCAGCTAAAAAAAAAAAAAAAAAAGAAAAAAAGAGTCGCAACCCAGAGTGAGTTCGGTGACGATCTGAAGAAAGCACTTCTGTCTTGTTTTGTGCGTCGTGTCACCTGGTGAGAGAGAGCGTTGGTCTGCCTCGATGCCAACTGCTGATCATAAAAGGAGTCCCCGAATATACTGCCCACCACGGGAATGTGCTGGAGGAGAAGTAAGCCACAAAATTCAGAACAACTTGCGAGAAAGACAATTAAAACAAACAAGATTAGCGAGCAGGGAGGTTATCCAGGTCCACAAGCAGACGTTTCAGCGATGGAGTAACAAAAAAAAAAAAACCAACAACAACAAAAAAACACGAGCAAAACACCAAGTCACGCAACTGCAAGAGACTGAGCAGCGAATAAAGCGAATGGTTCTTGTGACGAGGGCTGTCGCGGTTTACAAATCAAGAGGAGGCTGAAATGAAGCTTGAAAGAAGGAAAAGGTGACGTTCTGTAATGATTTATTATTCAAAGTTTACCACAACTTAAAAAAAAAAAAAAAAAAAAAACATGGGACGGGAGTGTGAACATGAGGTGGTGGTCTGTCCCCTCCCTGTGGACGGGGACACTCTACGGTGCAGTGATGTGTGGACCACGGCAGCCCCGTTCACGATGAAACAAACACAAGCCAATTTATTAAAAGGGAAATTCTGGTATTTTCAACTTGGTTGCTGTTCTGATATTTCTGCCTGTTTAAAAAAAAAAAAAAAAAAAAAAAAAAAAATCCGTCATGGTCACATGTGACTCACCACCTCTGAGGAGATTTTGGTCAGAGTGTTTGAGATCAGTCAGGTCTATTTGGAAAGTTGCAGTGGCTCATAAGTCAGACTTCCCTCGACGTTGATAACGGGGGGGAGGGAGGCGAGTAAAATCTTAGCGCGACTGATGGATGGTCACAGAGAGCGAGAACACCCCCCCAAGGCTGACAAATGCTGGAATTTCCCTTCATAATATTGTTGCAATGAGAAAAGCACCACTGAACACAAAGTCAACACTGTGTGAATGGCGTTTTTGTTTTAGTGGTGGAGCCCCAGTTTAAATCATTTCTAAACACAGACATGACTCCGTGCACCAAACCTCACCATCCGAAGGGTTTATATTTGATCCGCACATTTTATAATTCGTCTTTCTTCCTTTTCATTCGCGTCTAATATAACACGCACAAGTTGGTTCTCACTTGAAAAGGTTCCCTGTGGACAGTCTGACCTCGGGTGGCACTATGAAACCGTTTGGCTGTGATTTGGTAAACGTCAGAAATATTTTCAGTGGATTTGTTCATATGAAAATACACTAAACACAATCCGTTTTTTTTTTTTTTTTGAGTCGCATAACTGGTTTGTGTCCAAGAAACTCCACATGGCGACTTTAATTAATTTAACTGGTTTAAAATATATTTTAGTTGGACATTTTTTTCAGCGGTGCCGGTAATTACTTTGTGATTTTCACCTTCTGGCAAAGTAATTTTCTTTTCTCGAAGTGGCCTTTTGCCGTGACGTAGCCTTGCACCTTTAAAAACACTAAACACGTGAAGTGTATTATTAAAACACATGCAGCGGTCTTTGCCAAATGTTTTACTGAAGCTGGGATGAAGCGCTGATGTTTTTTTCCCTGCACAGAGTGATGTGTGGTGTTTGTGTGTATGCGAATAGCAGATGTAAACTTGCTCAATGCTTCAAATACCTGCTGCAGAGTTTTACACTCGCAGAAGACAACCGACTGATGATAATCCATTTCTTCAGAAAAGCGTTACAGCAAAGTTATCGATGTGATCTCTGGTACCAGTGTCAGAGTTCAGAGAAATGACTTCTCTTCGATCGCAGTAAAGAACATTATCACTGGTGTGTTTGTCTTTTAGACGAGGAGCAGAACAGAATCTCAGACGACTGATCGTGATGCTGCGGCTCATCTCCTGCGTATGAGAAAAATGTATCCGAGTGGGGATGTGCGATACGGCCGTAAAATAATATCACAATATTTCAGGGTATTTCTGCGACTGTCATAATCTAGATATGACAGAACTCTGAAAAATTCGTTATTATCCATTTCAATAATACACAGTGGCAGCAACATACGATATTAAGTAAAAACTAAACAAAAATGATTCCTCAGTTCTAGTCTGTAAACAATAATAACTCTGCATGAACTCTGGGTAGAGTATAGCCGCTTTCGTAAGTCATGCACGCGACATACGTCACGTTGTTATGGTCCGACATCCTTATCCTTACAAGTTGGAATATTGCCAATATTACTATATTAAATATTTTCAACATATACATTTTTTGTTTTTTGTTTTGTTTTTTACTGATATCATTGTGAATGATGCGATATGGCAGCCCAGTATAGCGGCAGAGCGTGTAACATACCACCGATTCCACTAGAGGGCAAGCGTGTCTGCGTAATGCTTTTGGCATTGCAAGCAAAAATACTATTTGATATTGGCCCAGAGCTATTTCACTCAGTCGCCCATGACACTACCCTCTCCCCCGCTGCTGCAAGTACACACATAAAGAGCAACTTGCACCATAAACTCTGGCTTCAAAAAAGTAACATCAAATCTTTGAAATCCCTCGCCTGCTATTATTGAGCCGAGGATCATTTTCTCTGCAAGCCAAACAACAAACTTCCTTCACCTGGACTTTTGATTATTGATCTGTGGATGGACCGCTTTGCTCTCAAATCGCCGTACGTAGCTGTGGTAGAGTTACCTGCAGAGTAATGCAGCTCGTTTATTTTTCCAAGGAGTTCCACACAGGACATTTTGACGGCTGTCGATGTCCTTTGCATGTTTGCTCTGTGGCATCTAATTTCAAAGCCCTACACAGTTTTATACCAAACAAAGCTCCAGAGCCTGGTGGCAACGTGTTCTTCTCCGTATGTTGTTTTAATGACAGTTCTCAAACAGCTTTTAGGTGCAGTACGAGCTGTATTTATTTATCTTTATTTTATTTGGTTGTTTTTTGTGTGTATATAGCCTGTGTGTGTATTTTTATTTTATTGCTCTTATTTTTTTCTAAAATAATAACTTTGTATCTATCTCATTTCGGTTATTTCATAAGTGTAAATTTGTTCATACTGTGTACATGCTGCTGTGACGACTACATTTCCCAACTGTGGGATAAATAAAGTCTAATCTAATCTAATCAAAACAAATCATAAATGCCACCGTTCAGCATCGGTAACATTACTAACAGGTGGCAGTAGAAACAACGAAAATAAGGCAAAACAATAGTCAAACTATTAGATGTTTTATTTTTTAAAAGACTATTTGCAAATTCGAAAATCCCGACCCATCCCTAAACTATTTTTTTTGTCCTAAACCACGTTTTGTTTGTCCTAAACCAAGTTTTATTTCGACGCTTTGCACGGAAAAATCCCTGACACGCTGCCCTCTAGTGGACTGGCGGGTGTACGCTTTGGCGTGATACTCCACGGATACCGCATATATATTAGTGACGTGTGGTGCGCGCAATGAAGGCAATTGGTCAGGGCCTCCATCAAAAAAACGATCACCACGTTATCATGCACACAGTGAACAGTGACAGCGGTGATGAAGAAATGAGTTATGCAGCTGCTGACAGCATGGGTGGTTAACTGCTGATACAGAGAATGAAAAGCAGCCTATCCATCTACAATTAGCTTTCCCCCAGGAGCGAAGCCCTTCCCCAGACAGCAGCTAGCTCGGTGGGTGGGCCCTTACTTGAGGCGAGCCTCCGGGGGAGAAGCCTTGATTGGAGACTGGGGAGGTTGGAGACTGAGTGGCTGGTGAGCCAGTCTGATTGCGGTACTGTTGGAGGGAAGAGGGTTAGCTGGCACTAAGCTCCATGCCTGCCACACACAAATCTCAAAGGATGGGATGTGAAAGGGCATCAACCTAGAAATCAGCTCATCGTGTGTGGCGTGTTCAGGGTGGGAAATACTCACAAGCACCAGCAGGTGCGTTGTGGTGCACCTCCGTGGCTGGACAGTTTGTCTGCCATTCATGTAAAGTGCCATTACTTAAACTGTCATGTTACAGTAGTTGTTGCGTTATGGAGAATAGTCAAAAGGTGTACGTCTCTGCGAGACGCAGGAAATCTGAGAATAATGTTTGGGGTTTTAATGGATCAGAAAAGTGTTTTCCTCAGCAAAAATGTTAACATCACAACGTATTTCAAGTTCTGCCTTAAAAGTGAATGAAGTAATAATATCAAGTAGACAAGAGTAACGATGTGTTTCAGCTAATCGGGTGAGTTATTCTACAAAATGACATGTCAGTGTGAAAGCATAAAAAGGATGTGCGGATATTTACTAGGATGCATTCTGGGTAGCTGAACCGCTTTCAGATCAACGAAATGCCAAAGTGAGCAGAAGTTTAAGAATGAGCAAAAATGGCCCCGGTCATGACATCGAACGTTTATCTCTTCTTCCACGTTCTCAACAGACTTTGTCGTTTCTTACCGAGCTGACGCTGATGCTGGCGGTGGTCTGGCTGTCTGGTGAGGGGCTGCTGACAGTGGCGGTGGCGTTACAGGTGGAGGCCAGAGTCGGCAAGGTGATGAGCTGGATGCCCTGAGGCAGGGCCTGCTGCTTCTGGAGGTCACTGAGCAGCTGAGCCTGGGCCTGAGCCGTCAGCTGGTTGAACAGGGGATACTGGGAGAGCTGCTGCTCCAGGGTCAGTGACTCTGTTGGCAACGCCTGCGGAGAGATGCGCACAAACCAGTCCTATCAAGTGTGATATACGCTGCGTTAACTGCCGGGGGTTTGTTTGAGTGTAATCCGAACTCTCTAATTTCAACCACATTTTATAGAAACACATCAGCATGGTGTGGAGACATATCCTTGTCCAAACAGGTAACGGGCCCTTTACCTGTGTAATGTTGACGGGTGAGGACAGGGTGGGTGAGAGCTGCTGTGGGGACTGTTGGAGATGGAGGTCAGAGGTGAGGGTGAGTGGCACCACGGGCGGCTGCCGGCGCTGCGCCGTTACAGTCATGGTGGGCTGAGAGGAGGTGGGGATCCCTGAGGAGGAAACAAATACAATTAAAAATGCACCGACTGGTGTACGTTACAAACACAAAGGAGGAAGCAACAATCAGCTGATTTTACGAGTCGATTTCAGACTTGTGACTCCAGTCCATGGATCTGATTGTTAAACCAGATTTCAACAAAACCTCAGAACAAATGTACCAAAACCACAGAGATGAACGACATCCATTTCCGCCGTGTCCTCGGGAGTTATTTCAAGGCTGCACTGTACACTTCACAATTTATGTGCAGCTAATGCATGTACAGGAAATGTAAAATGGTCTGGCTGTAAAATTACACCAATGTAGCAAAGATTTCAGTGCCCACACTGAGGATTTGGACATTTTTACACATTATGTATTCCAATATGAGAGGCAGTGACTCATTGATGTTGTTGGGACAAACCGATCATCATCTCAGAGAGGATGGGAAACGATGTAAGGGCAGCCAGCAGCCTGCTGGTCCAGACTCCACACACATGCCAGCGCTGCATGTGTGTGTTTACGCTACAGGAGCTGATAGCAGAGCATTTAATTCCCACTGTTTTTTTGGCCTTTTGAGAATCCTGTTGACATGTTTTTGAGCTTTACTTCAGAAACTGCTGCGTGATCAAATAACTTGAACGCGTGCAAACACAACTCGAAGCTCCTGTCTACACGCAACCGTCTTAAAAGGTAAACGTTTGGTCTCCAACACCGTTCACAGTCAAATCAATTAAAGTAGACAGTTTCTCTCGCTTTTTTGTCGACCTCCCCACATAACGGACATGGAATAGCACTGGTCACCGTGGCTGGCAGCACTGATGCCCAGGTGGGTGAGGTTGGTGGTCAGGCTGCCCGTACTGTTGGCTGAGCTGAGGGAGGGGAAGGCCACGGTGTCCTCGGGGTCCAGCGGGGTGGACAGCGGAGGAGGGAACTGGATGTTGGTGAGATCAGGCAGCGAACCGCCGGTGTTGTGCGCAGCTGGGAGCACAGATGGGTTCAACTCCTGGTCCGGTGATGGGAATATACTATCAAAAAAGAAACACATGTTCAATCACTGATTGGAAAAGCTTCTCTGATAAATTAACATTTGTTTATTTACCGTGACACATACAGTGCACTAGACTCTGACCAATTAATACATCTTTATATTTTTGAACTAAAAGGAACTGATACTTAAATTTGGCAATTTCAAAGCCATTTGATGTATTTTAAATTCAATTAAATCTTAAATTGTATTATATTTTTACAAATTAAAGGTGTAAAGAAACACAGAAAAAGGACAAGTAAATAAAGTGCTTAGTTTTGCATTTTGAAAGTGCAGTGAAAGACATTCATTATAAATTAAAGAACAGGAAGAAATTGAACAATAATTTGAGATCAAAGCACATTTAAAATAGCATTTTAACAATCACGAGACACTACAAGACTACAGTTAGACTAATAAGAATATTTTAGGGACAGCAGAAGTTTAATCTGAGGTGACGGCCACACCTGCTGAATGGTTGTAAAATCTAGGAGATACATGCAGACTTATGAGGTCTAATTCATTTAACATAAAACTGAAAACTAAATAATAAAAGAGATAAGCATGTCATGGTTTATATATGATCAGAATTGCAGATGCAGGCTTTACCAGCATCAAAATACAGACAAAATCTGTAGTTGAGTGGCAGCACTTGTATTAAACTATCCTTTAATTAATCTGGGGAAGATATTTCTAGCAGGAGCCCCGGATATCAGTTGAACCCCGATCAGAAAACGTTGGCTTTTTCCTGGCATGTTTATAAATTGTGGTTCAACACCATGGAGATTATTTCGCAGCGGACATGTTGATGCGTCTTTCCAGCTGTCTTATATCATGACTTATCAACTCCTGTGCGACTGACAGGCTGCTGAACTCCAGTGGTGTAATGAAACAACACCCTCGAGCCACTCACTTGATCCCTGGGACGTCACACGTGTTGGCCTCTGATGAATCATCCTGAGGATAAAACACGTAATCGTGAGCCGCAAATCTCGCATCACAAGTGTACGCTTTGCAGCCCTCCCCTGTCCCATCGGTACCTTCTTGTCATCCCACAACTGTTTCTGTGCATCCTTGTCTGCACATGACTCTGAATTCTCCGTCCCCGGCACTGTTAGCAGCAGTACTAATTAGTGAAACAGCAAGACACAGTTGCTTGCCATAACAAGGTACAAAACAATTCAAATCAGAGAACAAGAAATGAGTCATCAATATCTGAGCCAGTCATGCAGAATAGTGCTGCGTGCACCAGATCCCTAAGAGTCTAAAAATAGCAAGGTGACCACCAGACAGTGAATGGATGCCAGCTAATCTTGGCATCGTTATAGCAGAGCCTCACGCGTAAAAAGACATAATCGATGGATAATCAGTGAATTATTGATTTTCCTCTCCAGATTATCCTGATTCAGCTTCATTCAGAGAAGTTACTTCCCTCCAGAGGACTGGACCAGCATGCTGAAACATTTCTCGGTGCCAGATCAGTATCCATTTACTCTATAAATATTTCACCAACAGGCAAGATCTGCTTCTGTGTGACATCAAGCCTTTTATGTCATTTGAGGTTTGCCGCCTGCATTAGGACATTGCACATTAATAAATAAAAGCGGGCTCTGTGTCTTTGTCACTGGATCCTCCTTTACCTCGCTTAGGCTGCAGCTCCTGTGATCCCCCTGCAAACACCTCCTGGGGCTTGGGATTCATGGCGCTCTGGTGTAAGGCCGAGTCCGAATTTGTCCTGTATGTGTTAGAAAGATGAGATGTCAGCAAAAATCGCTGCCAAATCCCCGGAACAGGCAAGGTGCCAGCATCACATCCATCACAGAGCACCTTCCGTTACACACCTTTACTCGCCATCATACAGCTCAATTCTTTCTAGCTGGTTGAGTGTTTACATATTTTGTACCTACAAGGCTGCACAGAGCCGTGTCACTTAACTTTTGGAGGTGAGCTGTGACATCTTGGCAAATGCCCAAAGTGAGGTGACTTACCTTCTCCAGCTAGTGTCTGGCGGTGGGGAGAGGTAAACTGAGCTGTAAGGACAGCTGTCAATGTGAATTTAGTCAAGGGTTATAAAGCAGAGGGGATTACAACATGGATCTGAGATAATCTGGATTTTCATGCCTTTTGGTGGATTCAACCTCAAAGACCCGAGATGCAATAAACAAACAACACACACACACACACACACACTCACACACAACGGCAATACAATTAATTTGATGTTGTGTAATCTAATGGTGGAATATATTTAAGAATAAGAATAATCCTGTCATCATCGCTCAGTGTCAGGCTGTCAGTACATTTAACTCTGTTCCCAGTCTGCTGAGCAGCACTGCTGTGAGATGATATCTCGCTACATGTAGGGATGTTTGTGTTATGGGTGAGGTAGACTGGTGCTAACTGGTGATTAGATCGACCTATGGCGATTAAATACAAAAATACTGGTTGTTTTTCCTCGAGCAGCGATCCTTGATGCACATGTAACTCTACTCTTTCATTTAAAAGGGGTTAGTGATCGCTGGTGATGACAATATTAAATCACAGTTCCCAACCCTAACAACTGGGCTACACAACATGCAGAGAAATCAGGGATCTGAAATATTCTCCACTGAGGTTTCAACTTCAGTTCAGTACACTCAGAAAACCAAATCATGTCAGTGTTTTCCATTAATACACTTTAACTACACTATTTACTTACGTTTGTTAGCTAAGCCATGCTAATCAAGTCTCACGTATCTGGCTGATGCAAATAAAAAGCCGGAGCGGGAGGATCCTCTCGTATAGTTTACAATCTTTCTCAAGTTCAAAGTCATTCTTAAGTTTATTCATCTTTCAACTTAAAACATTTTAGAGTTAAAAGATATTCTTATTAGCGGCGATAGAAAAAAAAAATAATGTGTCAGACTAACACAACTCGGATCATTTTATCACTTACATGAGACAGCCTAACATGCAAGCCTTAATTATTATTAGAGGTCCGCTGACTGAAGTGTGAGTCCGGCCCAGTGTGAGGAGGGAGCCTCCGGAAGCGAGACTTGGGACGCAAAATCAGACCGAAGCAAAAACAAAAGTCCAAACACCCTCATCCCCACGCGCTTCCAAAGAAAGGATATTTGGCGTCCATGTTTGTCGACTGACAGCGGCCGGCGGTGAGGAGACGTGATGCGGTTCCGGTCACGGTAAACCCGCTCCACCAGCCCGTGGTGCCTGGTTGTCCGACTGGTATCCAGCACCGAGTTCTAGAGCGAACACACCCGGTGAGTGAGGCCGGAAAAACAGCTCACTTAACACAGCCAACCTATGTCTGAGGATTCATGGCGCAAATGTGTTCATTTCAAAATGAGTCAAGCCATGGGGCCCCCCATACTGATGCTCGAGTTGGCAAATGTATTTAAAGATGGAAAGCCATGACAAGCAATGGTGTACTTTAAAATTTAGTAACCAAATTACACTGCAGGGTAAAACTGGTATACCTTGTGGTACACTTCTTTCTCCTTCCACTCTTGAACCATGATCAAACCAGGTGGATTATGCAGCTCTGACCAGAAAGACATTTCTAAACACTTTACTGCCATCAAGGCCTAAAATAAGCCTGCAGACTTTCTTTAATAGCTTTATCAAGAATTATCTGTTTGGAACCAATGTTTCACCAAAACTACACACAGCCAATCCAATATTAATCGCCAACAGCTGAGAAAGGCACACTGATCTAAACAAACCATTGATTTACCAGCCGAGAGAGGCTAAGGGCTCACCTGAAAAGGCAGGTCAATGTTGCCATTTCCAATCTGATTGACATTGGGCAGTGAGCCTCCATAGTACTGTCCACGATTCTGCCCTAGTTGCAAATACTGGGTCTTCTGTAACTGCAACTGTGCAAAGTAAAATTGCATGAAAGCATGAGTGAATGACCGATCCGATTCACAACAAAAAAAAAAAAAAAAAAATGGAGATGCTGAAAATGAACGACGCATGCCGGTCCACAGTGGTGACATGAACGATGAACGCATCCGTCGACTGACAGGTGGAAACATGACGAGACATGTGGCTGTTTGATGAAGAACTGAGAGGCAGACAACATCTTTCATAGCAAATAAAACACTCACAGCAGCTGATGTGAAGGACACCTGACTGACAGCTGGTGTAACAACAGTCAGACTTTCCATGTAACATAACTGGCTATTACATTAACCACGTCTGAATACAAAACGCAGTCACAAAAGTCATGTATGTTATTAAATAAACACGGTGACGGAAGGCCAACAATGAACTGCAGTATGATTCATGACGATCAGAACTAATGCAATGGATGGATGTCTGGATGGCAACACAAAGAAATCAGGCAGAGACCATAAAACTGAGTAGTTAATTCAATTTTTTTCCCCCCTGCAGTAAATAACAGTAGAGCTCAGGTTTACACTGACGCAGCATGGTGAGTGGCCATCATTTCCAGCAACCCCACTAACAATTAGCCAAAACATTTCCTGGCAACAAGGTGGTCCTTATTTTGTGGTCAACAGAGACAAAACAATTAGGTGATTCATTGATTAGTTGATCAACAGAGAAAAGTAAAAAAAAATTCAAACATACTCTTGTTTCAGCTTCAAAATGATTTTTACCAACATTATTTTGATGAAATTGGAATGGGTATTTTTTTGCCCTGATGCTGATGCTGAAAATTAAGGAGTAAAAAAATAAAAATAAAGAATTATGATATCGTCATTTCGGCAAGTATGTACAGGTATAAACAGTATACATAAACACACATTTTTGCAATGATCCCTGACAAAGATCTGTAAAGGAGGCAGAACATTTTACAGTTTATTGTCCACACTGTGAACTTCACTGGGAATTTAATCATTTTAACTATAAAAAAAACAAAAACAAAACAAGTAGGACCATTGTTAATTCACCCCGAGCATCTTTTTCTGCATTATGCTCTGTAAAAAAAAAAAAAAAAAATTCATATCTGCACATTGCAGCCAATATATATGCCAATAAAGCTATGTCCGCAATAGGCTGGAAATCAGCTGGATATATCAGTTTGGCTTTACTATTGAATATTGTTTAATCTATAAAATGTCAGATATCGAAAACGTAGACATAGACCACTGTAGACGTTTATGTCTTGAAATGACTTGTTTTGTTTCACTGACAGTCACAGACCGAAAGGTTTTGAATTTACAGAGAGAAAAGCTGCAAATCCTCACATCAAATCCTCACAGTACCAACGCGGCTGGCATCTTTACATAACAATGACCTCGGTGATTAACCCCAAATATCACTAGTTATTGATTTCCCTGGGACTAAGGCTTAATAAACATTTTATTTAATCCACAGCTGTAATGGCAAACAATGTCTCGCCGCAGCTCTTCTTGTATGGCGAGAAAGTTGCAGCTACTTAAAAGGGGTTTTAAATTAAACTGCCAGTGAGGGAGCGAGTCAAAACACAGACATGTGGCTCATTCAGTTAGAGGTGAATTTATCGTATGGTCTCCACAATGAAAACTAGATATTCAACGTGCTACCTTGTTGAATGTGACTGGTTATGTTGGATGGTTAACCAGAGGAGGGAGGGAAGAAACAATCCCAGCTGGTTAACATCTGATTGGCTGCCTCAGCCCTCTCATTGATCTCAGCCAGTATTGCTCCAGTCTAGTTTGTATACAGCTGACTTTGGTCACTTGTTAGTATGCAGTGATTTACATGCCAGACGTATTTGTATGTCAGCTAACGACATGTCAGCAGTGTCTGCTCACACTCACACACACACACACACACACACACAACACACACACACACACACACAGAGAGAGAGAGAGAGAGAGAGAACAGGTGCACATTATTCACAGCTCCAGACATTAACGCTGCACACCAGCAGCTAGTTCTGTCTCAATAACGCTGGCATCTTGTAACAGCCACGGGGACACGTCATTTGGCGGTGAAGCACTGATGCAGCTCAATGTGAACTTTCGCTTTTTTTTTTTTTTTTTTTTTAGCATCCCGACGTTCAGATTTATCTCCGCAGTGGTCGCTAGCTGCCAAAACAGCGGTGCAACAACATGTAAACAGGCGGGAGGTGGAGGTCTTACCCGTGCTGCTCTGGTGATGTTCAAGTCCTTCATCACTTCTTCAAACGCGGCGGTCTCCTCCGCCTGTTTCTGATTATGCAAAGCGATTTTTTCGCTAAATTTGCGAGGATTGTTAGAGGACGCCATCTTTCCCTCTTCTTCTCAATGGAATGTTACGCTACGCACCACGCGGAGGCCTTTTGGTGTCGTCATCACGCACGGTCAACGTGCTCTATTGATGCTCTCGCCTTTCGCTTCAACTGCTGCCAGTCTGAGGCAGGGTGAGTTTCAGATTAAATAAGAACCACCACAAGGGAAATGGTGTGCCCTAGATGCTTGATATAAATAAACGCGGATATCAACATCAAATGCAATAAAACAGAATGAAATGACAGGTCGCGATTTAAAATGATGAAATGAAATAAAGGAAGGTTTGAAGCTTTATTGGGCATATAATAGTACAGAGTTTCAAAGCAATGAATAAATTGCATAGAGGGATGCATCTGTGTCAGTAATAAATGAACTGTATGAACGGGTGATCCCACTGCAAGTAGAAAATGTAATTCAGACACCAGTAGTTATTCAAAGAGTGAATTCACACTGAGATATGCAATCGTGCATCATATTAATCCTTTGTTAATGTTCACTATCAGTGTCAGAACAGACTGATGGCTGCTGGAAGAAATACTTTCTCTAGTTTCTCTTGTAGACTTCAGTGATGCATCTTAATGGTATTAGCCTATTACAGATTATGGTGGTCGAACATAACTACATTTACTCAAGTACTGTACTTATGTATAAATTTGAGGCATTTGTACCCGAGTATTTTCATTTTAAATCACTTTATGCTTCCACTCCACTAAATCTCAGGCAAATATTGTACTTTTTACTTTACTACATTTGTCTGACTGCTTTTGTTGATTAGTTTTCCATACGCTTTCAGTCTAGTGAAAAACATCTAGCACTAAATTTGGTGATTTTCAGTTAGAGCTTGTTGACTTTTGAGAGATATGTTTTTCACAGAACCAAAACAATAAAAATGTATGATATTTTTAAGGAATATAATGCATTACTACTAACTACTAACCAGCAGTGTGTAAAATAATTTGAAAAGGCTCAACCTTAAATAACAACAGCAGTAATGTTAATCCAAAAACTTCCTTTCTTGAAAAAACAGACAGGGAGCATTTACTGCATAGTGTGTACTTTCACTTTTTATCACAAACCGGCTCAATGTCTGTGACACAAGACAGGTATGAACACCAATGGTGGGGTTTATTTTATTCAGAGAGCTGAACTGCTTTATGATCTACAGGGTAATCGTAAATGATCCACTATCACTGCTGCAGGTTGATTATGAGTCAAATTAAAGCTATGAACAAACCAGAGTGATAACAAGAACAAAAACAGGAAGCTGTTACTTTAAACTACAGTATCAGCCAGGCTTATTATTTGAAAGCTCAAACCTTAGTCACTACCAGTCATTTGAAACACAGTTGGCATGAAAAGTAGAGCCGAGACAAATAGTCCATTTATTGATGAATCTATAGATAAATAATTGTTTTATTGTTTATGTCATGAATCCATTAATTAAAGAGATGATATATGAAGCCAACTGTTAGTTGTTGCCCCACTGAAAAGAAATGTTCTCGGTTAAAACTGCTTGGTAAGTGTCCCTGAAAGTGTGTGACTGTGGGTATACCGACCGTTCCACCGTTTATAATGCGACACAGTGGGGGGAAAAAACCCAAACATCCTACCAAAGTAAAAACATGAAAAAAAAAAAACACCTGAGAAAAGTATTTTTGAAAACATGAGACACCTTTAATAAAGGATGCACATAAAGCTACACGGGTGTGTACATTCTCCATCGACTACATCGAGGCCTGTATATTGCACTTCAACAACATGATGTGCTTTTACTGGTACAGGTAGAACAAGACAAAGACACACAAACGCAGACAGGAGACGGTTTTCAAACGGACGCTCCTCAACATCATGTCACCATGGTGCTGTTTAAAAAGTCATACATTAAGTCGACCGATAATATCAGATATCATTTGAAAAGTGCCGCAATGCAGTCAAAGTAAAAACACAGTTTACATATCAAGACAGTTTGTGGACATTTTCTATGTAAATTGAGCAATTTCTGAGCATGTGACCCACAAATTAGATGTTAAATCTTCACTTTTTAAAAGTGCGAGCTTAAAATGTGACTGTCGTTCAGGTACAAATCCTGTACTGTACTCACGCTACAGTAAAAGTAAAAGTTAATCGACACGAAGAGCAGCACGCGCTGATGTTGTTATAGACACAAACATGAATTATTTATGTAGCTGCCATAAGAGGTCCACATGGTTTGTTACATCGACTGAGCGAATGATTAGCGTGTCGGTCGGGGTTTTCAGCTCAGGAAAACATGAGGGCAGTAGTAGTTTGAACGAATTATTCACACCATAACGTGGAACAACTGGTTCAACATTAAAACACATCCAGTGCTCGATTTTGTGCAATGACGCTTGTAGATTAATAAATCTGAGGAGACATAAAAACAGAAGATTTTCAGCGATCCCCTGAACAATAACTACGAGATAAAAAGAAGCAAATATATATATAAAAAAAAAATTACAACTGTACAATCAAAATGTCCAACATTATAAAGGCTTGGTCTGTTAATATCTTTGCACAGCAAAATAAAAGACACCACCTCTGATTAAATAATGATACAATTTGTGCTGTCTGAAACTATAGCCCTTGATTGGTAAAACTGCAAAACATTAACAGAATGATTCATTAATATTTCCATAATAAAAAGAGTTATGAATTTAGGTAATGCTACTCTGGAAGAAAACTCTTAAAGCAAACGTTTCCAGTTAATTTGACAGTAATCTTATATTTTCCAAATGGGCAAGTCAATAATAATCCCAATTATTAGAGATAATGTATTTTGAGTTTTCCAGTTGAATATATTAGCGTGTGTTGATTGGGGGAAAAAAAAAAAAAAAAAATAATTCAAAACGTCTCAAAATAAAGACCATAAAGAGTTTTTACATAACAAAATAATAATGAACATTTGCTTGTTAAATAAACACACTTTACCCAAACAAGGCTAGAAAATAATACACTAGTCTGAGTAATGAGGCTTAGTAGCTTTTCAGGTCTTTCTCTCATATGAGAACACACACACACACACATGCATGCTTACATAAAGTTCACGCCTTGTGTTGTTGACTCAACGGTCGGCAGAAAGAGCACATGGAATAAAATGTTCACAGTCGCAGGTCGGGTGCTTAGCGTTGTGTGGTGCTTTGGGGAAGTAAAATCGGCGTACAAGCGATGCCAGCGAAGGATTCTGGGAAGTGCAAATCCCTCTCCCACTCGTCTGTCTCTGTGTTGTACACCTGGACGATGCTCGTGACATTGTTGAGGTGCCAGTTGTACCCTCCGACGATGTAGATCTTCCCGTGCAGTAAGCAGCAGCCTGCCTCCGACTGCCCTGCTCTCATGGGACTGACGGTGGTCCACTGGTCGTTCTCGGGGATGTAATACTCGACCGCCAGCACATCGAAGCAACGGTCCACGTGGTCCATGCGACCACCCAGCGCATAAACTCGATCCCTGGTGCTGATCATGGCGTGCAACACTCTGGGCTCATTCATGGGGGCTCGGAAGTCCCAGTGGTCCGCTGCTGGGTCGTAGCAGTGAAGGGTTTTCTTGTCGTCCAACGAGACGCCGTAACCTCCCGAGATGTACAGCTTCTCTCCACAGGGAGTGCCTGCGTGACCCCAAATCCTGCGTTTTAACGGTTCCACGAAGGACCACTCGTTCTTCTTTGGGCAGTAGCACTCCACTGACGACAGACTGCCAGACCGATTGCGCCCTCCTGTGGCGTACAGCTGTCCGTGCAGCACGTTGAGCTGGAACTGGATGCGAGCCTCCTGCAGGGATTGGATGCGCAGCCAGTGGTTCAGATGCGGGTCGTAGCGGAAACAGCTATTTACAGCCCCCTCGCCACTGCGGTACTGTAAGTGCTGTCCACCGACGACGTACACAAAGTTATCGAGTACGGCTACACAAGCGTGGCTGCACCCAGTCTCCATCTCTGTCAGCTCCTTGAACTGGCGGGAAGCGACGTCGGGGAGATAGTACACCTTGGTGCTCACTGTGCGGTCGTTGTCAGTGTACGGTGTCCCACCGAAGGTGATGAGTGATATAACGTCCGACCGAATGAGGGTCCGCGAGGACTGCATGTCGTGCTGTCGGAAAGGAAGGATCTGGTAATTGAAGGCCTCGAGGAGATATTGCCGGCACAGCACGTCCTCCACCATGATGTCCACCGTCTGAACACTGTCCACCAACTCTGAGGAGCGCATGAGCGGGAAGCGCACGTGGCAGAGGACGCTGCTGGCTTGAGCTCGGCGAGACTTGTCGTGTTGGAGCCACCTGATGGCGGCGTGGAAGAGGTCGATCTCACTGCAGTTTTTCAGTTTGTTGCTCTGAAGGAAGAAGATGAGGCGCTCCATGGGAATGTGCAGAAAGTCCTCCTCCGCTGCAATCTGAAGGAAGTGACGAAAGGTGAAGGCATCCACCGACTCCTTGAGGGAAGACAAGCTGAAGGCGGTGGCCATCTGCCCGATGTGCAGGCAGGTCTCCACGCTCATCGCCGACTTGAGGAACTCCTCGCAGAGCTCCACGACGGGGACCATCTGGAGGAACACCGCCGCCCCGAGGACATCCTGAATACAGTCCAGGTCTAAAGTGACCTCCGCACTGTAGGCAAAGTCGATGATGTGCTTCAGGCCTCGGGCGGACAAACCCTTCAGCTCAATGGTATCTTGGTTCGACTCCCTCATGCCTCCGGTGAACATTGCTCTGTAACACAAGAACAAGCCGGTAAACTGAGTGATATTTTACAACCCCATCTCCTCTGAATGCAAGGCACGGATATACTGAGTGAATCGAGTGAGTTTGCAAAATCAGAGCAATGAAGCATTCTTTTTTTTCTGGATCATTGTTTGTTTCAGGTCTGTTGTCCATTTGAGATAAACTGAAAAATATTTTTTATTGAGAAAAGTGTGCAAAACAAAGTGAACATAGTGTATTGTTATTTTGTCACCCTTTGGTACATTATCTATTTCAATAATTTATCATTCCAAAAAAAAAAAATCCTCACCTTTCGTTCCCGGAAGACACCTTTCTACAAGTTCTACAATCTGCAGACACTTTTTGCAAACGTGTTATTCATCTTAACCAATTGCTGTGGATAGAGCATCGGCTAAGTGCTTCCAATTAAAAATGCAAATGGACAGTGTGAAGTCTCATGCTCCAGACTAACCTGAAGTAATCACTACAGGCGGCCAGCACTGCTTTATGGACCTGGAAGCGCTCCTCATTGATGGCCAGCACGACGTCAAGTAGTTGGCCCTGAGCCCGCAAAACCGACAAGCCCTGGAGGAGGGTGGCACTGTGACTCGGGGCTGAGAAAGTACAGCGCAGGGTGCTATTCTTGTTTGCCATACTGGAAAGAGAAAAAGGTCCCGTCACCATCAGTGACTCAAGAGATAATTCCCTTTTTGCGAATAGATTTTCTCCAGACCTTAATTTCTCTACAGAATCACATTTTTTTTTCTTCTAATGTACATCTACGCTACGAGAAGCTATTATGACCTGTATATTCATATGATATATGGATTTGTAGTGTCTGGTGACAGCAACACCATGTGATGGAAATATAATCTAATCTGCTACAGTCCGCCGGGGGGAAGAGCATCCTGTAGTGGTGAGTGGCTTTGCATCAGTGAGAATGTGTCTGCACACTGAACACTGTTATGAAAAGTTATTGCTCTGGTTAGACACTTTACTTCTACTCACAGAAAAGTGAAATGTCTCTGGTAGGTAACATCACCATGACAGGTGGGAATATGCAAAATCTAATGGTGCAGAAACATTTTATAAAGGCAGAAAAACAAAACACTTATTTGAGTAAAAGTTACATCACAAGAGACAGAAATATCAAAAAAGAGAACAATGTAGTGGAGAATTAAGGTAGAGAGTGAACTTGAGAGAGCATTAAGGTCTTCCCGACGTCACTTCATGTGGAACTACGTTCGTAAACACAACCAGAAATAACATCGGTCGCGTGGGACTGTGACAGCTGCCACGTTAGTCTTTGCTACCACCTCTCTTCCCCTGACGTGTATTTAACAAGACCCAAAAATGGCATCCAATCACACGGGAGGCAGATTACAAATAACTGAAACGCGTCTACACACCAGATGTGAGTGAAAACAGAACGATCCCATTGTTCATATCCGACTTCTCACATCCAGATCAGAATTTAATACCAGGCATAAATACGATATTAAAACGGGCTAAAAAGATTGAAGCAATGAAGCATTTAGGTCTAATTGTATGTAAAACATTAATATTTAACAATACTATTTTTCTGTCAAACCCAACAAATAATTTAAGATAACATATCTGTCCTGACTGTGTATTAAGTTATTACAACTTTTTTTTTTATTATTATTATTTTTTGGGTAAGGACTCCCCTCCAAGTCCTCCCCAAACTTAAGTAAAACAACTAAACAACTTAGTAACAACCCATATCAGCATTAAAAGCCAATTAAAACAATCTGATGGATGCTGACACAGCATATTATTGTAACATTTAACACACTTTAAATGTGCTTTGTGTTTTTTAGGGAAGCCAAACTAACCATGACAGTGACACTAACAACATCACTGCCATATTAATAAAATACTTCCAACAGATGTGTAGAAGTTCACCTGCTACGACCAGTGGTTAAATGTAACCGGTTTACTCAAGTGCAGTAAAAGTACAAATTTGAGGTCTTTGTACTTAACTTGAGTTGTTTTCATTTTATGCAACTTTGAACTTCCACTTCAAATCTTGAAGTGGAATTAATAAACAAATATTGTTGTTTTTACTCCACATTTTTCTGAACGCTTTAGTTACTTCTACGATTAGTTTTTTTCATACCCTCATACCACGTAGTTCCAAGTTTGGCGATTTTGAATTTGACTTTTCCTGAGAATAACTAAAAGGATTAAATGTCTTTCATAGGCTAAAAAAAATAATCTTAATTTTTTTAAGGCAAATAAACTATTTAATAACCCTCTTGGAATCACTGGAAAATGCATAGTTTTTCTGAGCTTTTTCACTTTGAGAGATTCGTGGTTCGTACAGAGCAGAGATGACACAAACAGATGATAGTTTTATAGAATAAGATGCATTACTGTAGATTAACTAACAAGCAGTAGTCTACGTAACATAGCCTTGCTATAATAAACACAACCTTAAAACACAACAGCAGTAAAAAAAAAAAAAAAAAAAATGCACATGAATTCAACAGTAATATCAATTGAAGAACATTAAATATAAAAGTAAAATACTAACATCCTTTTACTTTTGATACTTTAAGGAGGCTACATCTTGCTGATAATAATTAAATACTTTTACATAACTCAGGGCTTTGAATGCATGACTTGTACTTGTAGTGGAGTATTTTCACAGTGTGGTATTGGTGGAAGAAGTATTGCAGGTTCTTTACTTGTTCTATCGCTGAATACAACAGCAGACTGTGTTAGGTGGGTCTACCCCCCTCTACCCACACTTATGGTACACTCTGTATTTCATTGCGACGGCTGGTCGTCGATCGAAAGCGCAGGCAGAGTCGGTGCCTGGAGGCCTCGACACCGCCTCGGTGTTTCCTGGATTCCCGCCGCGGCACCGTGTGCCCATTCGAGGGCACTCGAACAGAGCAGCAGTCCCGGAGTCGCGGTGGAAACTCCCAACAGGTAAACATCGAGGAGACAAGTCCAACACCGCGGAACACAGCCCATCCTCGACACGGCTCACTCACCTGTTCTGAGAATGTTTCGGAGCAAAATCCCCACCGTCCGACTCCGCCATCTTCTAGCACAGAGCAATACGCATCGGGCATTTTTAGGAGTGTTAGCGGGAGGTCAGCGGCACCCGCCCGGCCTGTTCATGGTGTTTTAAACGGCTGCAGACTGCCTCTTGTCCGTCGGCACGAAGGGAGAACAGCTGTCTGTCTGTCCGTGCACCGACGGTGAACACGGTGATGACCTCTCCTGCCCGCTAGTGGCTGCACGCCCTTTCTCTGCACTGACGGTATCTGACCGCTGGGAGGCGCCACAATCACACGTCGAAAGCATAAGAGTTTGTAATCATATCTTTTATCCCAGTAATTAACAACACGTAAAACAGCAGCCATTATGCAGCTGTTGGTGTTATATTCATATAAATATGATGTATGAATGTGTAAATTGCATTTTGCTGCAATATAGAGATACATTCATACATTATATCCTGCAGGGCTTAACAGTGTGTCATGTCTTTTTAACTAATAACATGTTGTCATGTAAGATATTAACCTGCAAAGTAACATTTAGTAAAACTGTCATAAAATGTTGAGGGATATAAATGACAGTGTTTCTGTCAGAATTGCATTCACAGTACAGGAGTCTTATACAATTACACTGTTTACATTTGTGCAATCTTTATTCTTGTGACATTCATAGTGAAATCTATCTTGTCTGTAATTTTGAATAATAATGTGAGTCTCTGATTTACTTTTATAAAATGTAAAAACATCCAACCTGTTCTCATTGCCAGGGCATCAAATAATGCAGTTTGTACCAAAAAGCACGTGGTAAGGGTTGACCCTGCAGACAGACCAGGTTCAGTTGATGTTTAATGTTAATCAAACATCAGAATGGAGAACATTTTTATCTCAGTGACTCGGACTGTGACGTGATTGTTGCCTCTGATTTCCTGGGATTTTTACCCTAACGGTCTCCAGAGTTTACTCCAAATGGCACAAAATACAAAAACAGATTCAAGTGAACTATTCTACTTCCAGCATGAGAGTGCACATCAAAAGTCATCGGTTTAATGAACATGACAATGAGTTCAGTGTATTCTATTGGCCTCCAATGACACCGGATCTGAATCCAGTAGAACCCCTTTCAGATGTGGTTGAATGGAAGATTTTCAGCTTGAATACGCTGATGCAGTCACATCAACATGGATCTCAACATCTTGTACAATCCAGGTCATGAGTCTGTTTTGAAAGAAACAGGAGGACTGACCTAGTATCAGTATTAGGTTCTTTAGAAAGTGCTTGGTGAGTCATACTGGCCGTCTCGCAAAAAATGTCTCCACCAAATTTAAAACCAAACCTACACCCCTTATTTTAAGCATATAAATGCTAATAAATAAGCTTTGGAATCTTGGGTTTATATGTTTGGATGATAGTTGTCCCTACTGAATTTATACACATGGACAAAACACGATGGCATTCTCTGATTTACTGATATTTTGATCAGTCATAAGGTTTATTTGATTTTACCTCCATTTCTGTGATCATGGCAGGTAACTGGGGAGAGGTAAATAATTCTTGTGAGTGTGACAATAGAGTGAAGTTCTGACTTAATTATCCTCAAACAGGCCACAACCAAACAAAACAGGAACCAGCGAAAATGCACGTCTCACTGGGAAATCCAAATGCAGTGTGATAAAATAAACAATAAGTCTGTCTTCTCACAAATGAGCAGGACATGTAGTCTGAATGACTGAAATACCACAGCAGTGTCTTTGGTAATGAGTAACAATGTGTTTTACCTGGCTTCACGAGCTACTTTTTTTAAAGGCCATTGTTTTTTAGGGGTTTTTTGTGACCACTTCCTGTCATATGCTCACCCTCAGAAGAGGCTCACATTTGTCACGCTTAGGCATCACAAACATTCTTTCGTTAACATTCAACATTGAGCAACAATGAACCAGACTTGTTTCATAAAAGTAGATTTTTTTTTTAAATGTGTACATTGCTGTTGTTGCAAAGATGAGATGACTTGAGGTAACTTATGTTGCGATTTAGTGCTATAAACAAAACATAATTGATTTAATTAAATATTGTGCCATTTTACATCATTAAAGTTTGCTAAGTTTGCTGCAAACCTATTTGTCAAGGAGCACATGTGCTCCCAAATGAAATAAATTTGAAATAATAAATGTATTATATAGGTGTTTATACTGCCTGCATGTGTGTTTATGCTCCTTCTCCTAGTGTGCAAATTGTGATGTGAAAACCAGTGGAGGACCATGGAAGTGGAAAACTCTAGAATCTACTATGGGTTTTTTTTAAATTTTGATTTATTATTAATCCCCGAGGGGAAATTTCTTCACTACAGCAGGGGGCTCTCAGGGGGGAGCTGCTGCAGCAGGCTGCCACTAGCGCGGCGCCAGGTAACCTGGCCTGAGGTGCATGTTTTTGGATGATGGGAGGAAGCCGGAGAACCCGGAGAGAACCCACGCAAGCACAGGGAGAACATGCAAACTCCCCACAGAAAGGCCCAGGACCGGATTAGAACCCGGAACCTTTTTGCTGTGAGGTGACAGTGCTAACCACTGCACCACCGTGCCGCCCGAACATTAGATTACATTACATTAGGTAAAACATTTATTAAAACATCGAAACAAATTTGTTGAAAATTTGACACATGAAAACAGTATTTGAAAAACAAACATAAAAGCGGATAGTGATTGTGATTTACAGTCGCATTTTTAGTAGTGATGAAACTGAAAATATCCAAGAAAAGAAAAATGAGGTCGAAAGGGCGGAGAATTTGGAGCCGTCCCTCGGTGCTTTAACAGAATACCCCGGGTGCCCTTCCAAATTTATGACGCGAGCTTGAGAGAGGAGATCTGCCCTGTTTTGTCCAAACTCTCGTCTTTTTCAGTCATTCGGAGGAGTTGGTGTCCAACAGAATAAACAGTTACTGTTGTGCCTTATTCTAATACTTCCCACTTGTGTGACTTGACGAACTGAGTCTAAGATAGCACCATCAGCTGGTTTGAGTTGGGCACTGCAACGTTCTGAAGCGGTTACGTCTTGTCGCAAATTTTTGTTCTGAACTGGTGGTCGGTGTATCTGAGACCACCAGGCCTGTAGGCTGGAGGTAAAGTAATCGCTTTACGTTCTGTTTACAAGACTGTTTTCACAAGATACATTTGAAGATATATTATTGTTTGAAAAAGATTAAACTGTCAGAATAAAAAAAATTGTCCAATCTTCTGCATGAGTCAACGAAAAATGTGACCTTTAACATGCAGTAAAACGGCAGGTAAGTTCATTCAAGGTGAATCTGTTTTCACATCGAACACCAAACCATTCCTGTATATCAGCATGGCAAGCTCATGGTCCACCTGTTCAGGGTCTGTTATCTCTCCTTCTCCGGAGTTCTTCACTGTCTGATCTGTAGAGTTTGGAATGAAACTCTCTTCACTGGATCCTCTGGAGTCACTCCTCTCATCCTTGATGTCCTCGTCAGTCCCGTCCTCCCACTCCCCTCCGAGGAGAGTGACATCTCCTGCGTTCTCAGAGAGAGACTTCCCCTCCAGATGCAGTTGGAACAGCGTCACTTCATGCACCTCCTCTTTCTCCTCCAACATCTCCTGTCATAGGTCAAACGAACAGAAAACAGACAGCGCATCAAATACCGGAGATTTGTCAATGTCGGTGACGTCAGAGGGATACTTAAAGGTGTCCTTTGGCATCTGCACCTTGACCACTCGGATTGAAGATAGAGGTCGAGAGAGTAGACAAATTGACAAAGTCCACATAAAGAGGAGGTAAGGGGTGTGTGGAACAGGTCAAAGGCTTTCACCCAGGAGGCCGATGTTTGTGTCCACGAGGGAGCAAAAGTAATGGCAGATTTCTTTTAAGTAAGTACGTTATTTACGGAATGTATTTAAGTTACGTAACATACATTAAGTAACGTAAGTACTCATTATCAGAAAGAGTAAAATAAAAACCCAGGTAAAGTGCAGTTTCTCACCTGAATCTCTGGTTGACACAGGGTGAAATCTGGAATAACAGGTATCGGCACCGGAGGGAAAATCTTGTTTTTGATTCTATGTATTGGAACAGAATAGAAAATGTTAACAAAAGAATTATTTGTGCAACTATTCTTAGACTATGTATAATATGTTACAGAAATGCTTTAGTTGTTTTATCCCAAAAGTAAGAATGCATCTCAGAAAATAAAGAGAAGTTAAGTGCATTACTGTCCTGTGATAACTCGTTGTGGCAAAAATAACACGGCCTTTCATTTTAACAGACAGAAAATGCCAGCATCAGTGCGTACTGTAATTTCTAGGTTTATTTAAAAGTAGCGGTCACATACCTCTTCAAGATAATTGTGCACATTGTTGAGAGTACAAAGAACACAACCAGCAAGCCGAAACTCAACCACACTAATGTAATGGGAGAAAGAAATTATATAGAAAGAGAAAAAAAGAAGGAGAATGAGTCATGAGAAAATAAGAAAAGAGGAGAAAGAAGGAAATTAGAAAATGTCTTCAGTAACTTTACAAAAACAAACAGCAAAGCATTACAACATGAGTTGATTCTGTAGGTATGATACCATCCACTCCGGCCTGTGGCTGTGTGTTGACAGTTACTGTGGCTGGACATCCTTCTCCCACTCGCGTCACTCCAGCCAGGCTGATGTTGTATTTTGTTCCAGGCGTCAAGTTTTCCAGACGGTACTTTGTGAGTGAGGTTGATACGTTGTGGCATTCTGAACAAACAGGACATGGAAAAACGTAAAGAAAGTCACACACTATTGTCGTTCGGGTAAAATGTATGTGTTACGGATGAGTAAAAGAGTTACTGATGAGTAAAACAGTGACTTTCGTACCTTTGGGCTCAACCTGCGAGCTGATTTTTACGCTACACAGGTTGTAGTGTGTGAGGAAGCCTCGCTGGTCCTTGTAGGTCATCTCTTTCCAGGACAGGTTAGCAGAACTGTGTGTTTCACTAAAAGCTATGAAGTCCTGAGGTTCTGTTGGTACTGATATAGAAAATAAAAAATAGTGTAAAACTACTTTTATCCTTCACCACTATGTGGAGACAACCTACGCTTTGCTCTATAACTATGATGCCGTGATATGCTCCGGATGAGTCTCTGTGATCCATGTCAGGTTCTTGTTTAGCCTTTTGTTAACTACGAGACTGATCCAATTTTAGCACCAACTCAAGGATGATCTGATGAGAGTTTGGTTGTCAAAAGTCAAAGGTCACTTGGACTTCACATTCATTCAACGAACTGATTTGATTTTAGTGTTCCCATTTCAAAGGTCATTATGAACTTAGCAAACACATTTAATGCCTTAACTCAAGAATTCACATGCTAATTATGACAACATTTCACACAAATGTCTAATATGCTTAAATGATGAAGGGATTAAAAAAAAAAATTATCCAAAAGGTCAAAGGTCAGTCTCACTGTGACATCAAAACGTGCTGCAAAAACACTTTTTCGTGCCATTATTCAACAGCAGAACTAAAGACCAAAAAAGGAGATTGTGACAATATTTCACATATGGTGAGACACTGAACTGGTGACACTAATGTTGAGTGTCCACTTTGAAACTGCGGTGATTGTATAGATATTCTGTTATGATAGGTTGAAGATGTGTGTGATGTGTTTTAGGATTTTTAGCTTCTTCTCACCAACATTCATATTTCAAGTATTGTCTGGTGTCAATCAGCTTTATTGCCCACACATATGAACACATATCAGGATTCCTTTTGACGTCTTCATTATTTATGAGTAAACATACATGGACGTAAACTGCAACTTGACTTGGCAAACAACCACAAAGTGACAAAGCTCAGTTGCCACTGTAGTAATATTTGAAAAGCACTGATAAAGGGCATCATACAGGCACTTCCAATCCATTCTGGGAAGCACTTAAAACATGTATGTGGCTGTTTAAAGTGGAGGACTGGTTTCAATCCTTCCAGTTGGCAAGCTGCTGTGACTTTGTGTATTTTAGTAGAGAGGCATCCTGAAGGCACTTACCCCCCTCCTTTTGATAAAAGAGACACCTTTTAACTGTCTGTGGTTTCCCACGAACACATTTGTGTTCAAAGTAAACATAGCGGATGTAGTCCTTGGTGCCTGTAAAGGAAACAGAAAGCACGTTTTGTTTATTATCTTTATCATACAGGAATAAAAATGAAACAATAGTGAAAAAAGTAATTATATTTTTGTACCTGTATGTCTTGAAATTAGCCCATTTGGTGCAAAAATAGGACAAAGATCAATTTTGTGTAAAAAAAGTGTAAAAACACTTCATATATAACTTACTGTTTCTTGTTTGTTTCCTTTTGCCTTTCTTCATCCCTGCTCTTAAAATCTTTACATTTTTTGGTTTTGAATCTTCATCTTCAAACTCGTACCACTCAAACCAAGTTCTCTTTTTAATTTTTTCGTGCAGTGACGTTTTGTCACAAGCTGCCAGAGGAAAAAGAAATGAAAGCCTTTATGGTTTACGAAGGATAAATGGAGCCTAAATGACATGAGCCACACACACACTTGGGCCTACGGTTTAAATCTGCCAGAGGTTCAGCTGGTATTTGTATGATTGCTGGAGGAGAATCCCCTGCTGTATTATTGCCGATCACAGAGATGTTGACAGCCGAGTCTGACACAAACATAGTGTATGTCGACGTGTTGATGTAATGTGTCTTCTTTTTTTGTATCTTCTTCTCACAAGGACATCCAAGAAAGCCCTGTGTGACATGCAGGCTGTACGTCACTTCTTTGATCCCTGTTGCATGCGGCATCTGCAGTTGAGCATAGGAGAGCTCAGATTAGACATACTAAACCATCTATACAAGGAAATATAGGCTATTTAATCGGCTACTAACTAACAAATTTGTGTTTCTTCTCTACATTTTTGATGCAGAACATTATGGCAGAAAATGAGTGAACATGTTCTGAGGAAACGTAACAATTTTATGTTACTTTATGTTCAAGTGTTTTTGCTCTCATCTCGATCACCAGGTGTGGATGTTTTGATGTTGCGTTCTCTTCACTGAATTACCTGCCAAGTTAGCGTCACCTGTCGAAAGCCATCTACATGTGCCAATGTCATGGTGATTTGAGGTTCATGTTCAAGTTCTGAAGTGAAAGCACAACATGTTAAACTGCAGACATTTTTTTCGATTGTATTTCGAGCCTCTTCATTTTACTCTTACAAGTACACAAGTGTTAATTGTAAACATTTAAGTAAAACTGCATCTGCTCACAGTTTGCGTTTTCAAAGAGTCATCTGTATATTGTCGGGATTCAAATCCCATTCATGTAAGGTGTTGGGGTTGGACTGATGAGGACACATATTGCTGTAGTTTCCGAACAATATTTATAGATTTAGTATTTGAGTTTTAATACATGTTATCCAGAGAGCACAGACCATTGTAGGCCAGTAAACACACCTGACACCAGTTTTTGAGGAAAGACTGCACAATTAAAGTTGTTGCAGTATTACCTTGTGATTCATGTTTGGACTTTTCTATTACATCTGGAGCATTTTTTTAAATGATCATACATTTACTTTTCTTATCTAATGCTGTAAATCATCAGACGCAAATGATTTAAAAGTAGAATAATGGATTTAAAGTCCAAAGTGCTCCCAAAAGAACCACCAAAAGGTTGATACCATCTATTTGTTGATGTAGATATTGTGCGTTTACCTGCAGGAACAGTCTGAACTTCAGACCAGTTGCTCCACAGTGGGTGTTTGGCATTAGTAGGCTGGTGTCTGATCTGAACATGGTAAGATGAATTCTTCAGGAGATTCTTAACGATGACCCGGTCTGTTCAAATAAAAAGAAAGTTTCTGTTAAATTCTGCTGGATTATGTTTTTATTTACATTTTCAACAAGTGCTCATATCTGAAAGACATAAATAGTCATCAAAAATAAGTATTGTGACTGCTTCAAAAAGACTCATGGAACATGTTGTCATCCAATCTAAAGTGTTGACTGTTATATGTTGGGACAAGAAGTGCTGTCTCCTTTGCTTACTGAATGATTCAACCTGAGCTCTTCTGCCTGGACATTTTGCAACAGTACAAAGTGACAGCATTTCTGTCTTCGCAACTGAAACGGTTAAGTCATTTCCCTCAATACTTAAAAGATGTGTGTCAGGAAAGGGTATATATATGATGTGTTCATGTCAAATATGAGCAGCTAAGTGGGAAAAAACATTCATATGCGATAGTCATTGGCTGAACCATACCGGAAACTGAATTTAGGCAAAAGGAGATGATTGGTTGGAGGTAGGTTTAGAATATCAGAGGCAGGGAAGGGCGGGTGATCCCGTCCCTATCCAAGAGAAAAAAATCGGGTTTTCGGTTCTGATCGGGCAGTGACACAGGCAAGCAATTTTTATTCAAGCAAACAGGAACCATCTTTGAGTCTGGAGTCTAGTTCTCTTTAAAACATCCATTAAAAGAACATAAAACCACAAGCATGGCTCTTTATGGGCTGAAGGTCCACAAGCAGCAGAGAACAAACATATGATCCAAAACAAACATTAAATGAAGGTGAATAAACATTTTATTTGCAAGACTTTGATTATGAGGAAGACAGGAGTGAACTCACACTTGGAAGGCCCTTTGGTGGTTTTTGTTAGTATCTGTAACAGCATGAAGATATCAGGTTAAATGGGTATCTAAAGGTGGAATCAGTGATTGTAAGTGCGGTTGAAGCCGTGGTATTGAGGTCCCGCCAATAGACTTTCATTCGGAACAGCTGTCAATCATGACATGCCACACCCCCTTTTTATTGCATCAAAAATATTTAAAACCAAACTTATCAGAAAAATTAATTCTCAAAAAAACATCCATGTGATGAATACATTTTCATCTTCATGCAGATGACACCATTATTCACTGTATTGCTGACTCTGTACAACTCACCATCAAGAACCTTCAACTCTCCTTTAATGCTTTTTAGGAAGCTAATTCAACTTAAACTGGTACTGAATGCAAATAAAACAAAATTCATGTTGTTTACCAGAGCCGAAAGTATAAATTATTATAGTCTAAATATTTCCACTGTAAAGAATTCCATCGAGTGAGTATGAATGTAAATATCTTGGAATTTGGCTAAAGGAAGAGTTAACATTTAAATATCATATCAATCATTTGGTGAGTAAAATGCGACATAAAATTGTCTACCTGGACAGTAACAAAACCAGCTTCCCAATGTTCTGCAGAAAAATAATTGTTGTCCACTATTATTATTTTATCGAACTTGTTTAAGTCTTGTCTATATTTTATTGTTTTAATTCAGCCTACTTTGTTTTCCTGACAAGTTCTATTACGCTAATTACATATTTTATTTTGTTAAATGTAATATCTGCGTGAATGAAAATTTGGGTTCACTTCAATGTATTCCTGAGAATTTAAATAAAGGTTAAATGAAAAATCAACTATATTAGTTTCAGATGCAATAGACTGGGTGACAAAACATCAATGTGCCTTACTATTTCTGTGGGGTGTTCATCTCGTTGGAGCCAGATCTCTGCCAAAGCTGGATGCTCCTCTGCAGCTTGCCAGCTTAAGCTGAGGTTGTTTTGTGACCAGCAGAACAAAATATTTTTTGGTTCTTCATATTTAACTGTTGAGGAAAAGCAACACATTTTTTTGAAACAATTATTTTATTTTCTTAATGATAAATTTGTACTGTTAAAATTTAAAAGTGAAATCTGCTAGCAGTGTGTTATTCAGTGCTATGAAAAGCACAACCATGTGGTTAAAAAAAAGCATCCAGGAACCTACCTGTATCTTTAAGTAAAACAAAACTCTTCGGTGACGTGCAGCTGGCGTTTCCAACGTGAGCTTCCAACCAAAATGTAACAGTGCGTGCTGTTATCACCTCTTCCTTAGTGAACTGACACGAGGTGGTCTTAATGTTATTCTTAATTTTTCTTTCTCTACAGAGAAAAATGTAGAAGTATGAATGCAGTGAAAGCAGCAGGTTTCCTTATTTATTTTTCTTCATGCTACTTTCTGGTTGTCATTGGAATAGCTGGCAATTTTACAGACCAGCATTATATCTGTAGATATGATAAATGAATATCCACCTACAGCCAGAAACTGCTTAGCTTAGCATAAAGGCTGGGGGGAACAGTCTAGTTCTATCCAAAAATCCACCAACCAGCACCTCTCAAGTTATTATTTTTTTTTAAATAAGGGTACACATTTACAAAATAGAAATAATTTTTATCGACAAATTATGAACTGAGTTGATAAAATATTTGAGCTGAAACACTGAACAAAACTCACTCATTGTAGAGGTCAAATGTCACATCGCTCTCAGTCATGTTCATGTACCATTCACAAAATACATGAACATCATGTACGGCAGGTCGTGTAAAGCACTGAGGATGGGAAGGAGCCTCACATGCTGAACAAAAGAAGAAACACACTTCAAAACCATCTCACTTTTTGTTTGAAGACAGATTTGATTAGATTGAACTTGGGATTGACAGAAGATAGAAGTTGCTTTTCAGAAATCCTCACACCTATGTGATATGCATTAAGCTACTCCACAATTAGGATAGAAGAAAATACATTATTTTTTTAGAGGAAACAGCTTCAGAATTAAATCCACATCATACAGCACACAGCAAACTAATCGTCCACTTGTCAGCAAAATTAGATTCAAGGCTGCAGTTTTCTTGCTATCTCACTTTTGTTAAACATTACTCCACTTTTTAAATTATACTGTCTTTTTATTTGAATTCCTCCTTGGCTGCAACAGCCCAAAACAGAGGTATTATATTTACGAGTTTATGGGTTGGTCATCTTTTGGTGAACATAATATCTCAAGAACGTTGTCAGACAATTTTGTTCAAATTTGGCACAAATGTTCACTTAGTCCTGAGGATGAACTGATTCAATTTTGGTGGTCAAAGGTCAACAGGTAAAGTGAGGTCAACGGGTAAAATGATCTCATGTCCGCTGTCCATCCTGTTTTTATCGACAATAACTCAGGAACGCCTTGAGAGAATCTCCTCCAATTTGGCACAAACATTCACTTTCACATTCACTTGGACTCAATGATGAACTGATAAGAACTTGGTGGTCAGAGGTTACTGTGATCTTTCAAAACACGTTTGTAGGCAACTAGTCATACCTCAAGAATTCATGCGTTAGTTTTGACAAAATTTCCCACAATTGTCCACAAGGATAAAATAAAGTGATGACGTTGCATCCAAATGTTTGACCACATTTCACATTTGGTCAGATACTGAATTGGTGACACTAATGTTGGATGTCCACCTTGAAACTGTGGCGATTGTATAGATCTGTGCTGTCGGGTTGAAGATGTGTGTGAAGAATCCACATTTAAAAATGTGCAGCTTCTTTGCAGCAACAACCATATTTGACTATTCGTCGACAGGCAGTCAACTTTATTGGCCAAACAAGTGAACACATGTCAGGATTCCTTCAAATGCTTCTCTACATATGTTTGGTAAATCGAACAATCATGGATGTAAACTACAACTCAAGTGGTTGGCAGACTCATACAGCTGTGAGGCAGAAATTCTAGTTTCATGGTATTTTAGTATGACATACAGGGACACACTGTGTTATACATTATACATCTAATTGTTCATCTTGCTTTTTTGCAACAAGGTTGGAGTTTGGATCAAACTTTAGTTCCTAACAAACTGGCATCGTATTTGTAAAGTAAAGTAACTTCGATTTTAATTTAACCATAAGTGCTGGCTCTTCAGGAGGGCTGTGCAGAGCAGCGCAGCGCGGAAACCACATTATGCTGATAAGCTAACCAACACTCTGCGGCTGATGTTTTACATTAGTTGAATTGTCATTTTCACGTGTGCGTAGTATTCTTCACTGTGTTGTGTTTTGATAAGATCAGACTGAGGTAAAAAGCAAATCAAACACTAGCACAAGGTTAGTTAAATGAAAAAAATGGTAAAAGATAATGAAAATAAGGTTTTATTTACCTTTGCTGATTGTTGTAAGGAACATAAACATAACAAATCCATGTCGTAAGCGCCAATGCTGCACAGTTTCCATGAGGTATGGTGGAAAGTCTGGAAAGATGACTATCACCATGTGAGAGTTCAGTCAACCTGCCTTCATGTAACTGAAATGTCTTTCTGAGAAATGTCACAGACAGGTTATGACTTACACTAAAACCACATGGTTCAGGGGTGGGTGGAGTTTCTTATACTGACAGACAGAGACAACAGCCATTCTGTTTGAGTCGTTCATGTAATATGTTGATTCTATTTCCTTTTATGTTCATTTCCCAACAATTGATTTTATTTTCTTGCTCCCTATCAAAGAAAAACTGGCGGAAATTCTGGAAAGTATAGCAACAGAGCACAAACACCTACACGTATGTGTCATCACTAAGTGAGCTGCATGCAGACCATCAGTTATCAATCAAGGAGGTTGTAAGATGTCGGCGGGGGTGGGGGGGTGGGGGGGGGAGAGAAAAAGTAGCATAGCACCTTAAATTTACAGAATAACTAAACATTTAATTCAATATCTACAGTATATACAGCTAAGGCCTAAAAAAGCTTGTAGCTTCAGCTGTGACTGATCTATGGTGCTAAAGTACAAGAGGTTGATTTATTGATTTATTTAATGTATTTACTTTATTTCCACAGTCATTACCAAATCTAACAAGTTGTGGGAAAAAATAAAAGTTATTAAAAAAAAAAAAATCATAAAACACGAGTCACAATGGACATCAGACCAATATTAAAATATCAAGTTATAACAGTCTTAGCTCCTCTGTGTGGTGTGGAGATGTGTATTGTCGTAGATATGATTTACTGCCTCGGTTAAACTTCAGACAACTCGGAAACAAGGTAGCAAAGTCCTCAAAGTCACGTTTCGAGCCAGCAGAAAAGTACTCTATTACAACCAGCCTTGGGGGTTTTCCCCTTGGTCACTTGACTCAAGACTACCGACTCAGCTTTTTTCCTCTCCCGAATTCACCGCCAGTTCATGCCACCCGGCCTACATAGCCACTGCGCCGGCGCAAACTCTGTGACTGGCCTCCACCCAGAGAGTTCTGAGTCCTCCAAGTTACACATGCCAAAATACACACAAGCTTCTATGGGCAACAGGTTGACACTTTTTTTCCTTTTGGATTTGCTAGCACAGTTAACATAGATGCTTTCTTCCTTAATATTCCTCTAACAGTATCTGAAATACAGTGGGTACGGAAAGTATTCAGACCCCTTTACATTTTTCACTCTTTGTTTCATTGCAGCCATTTGCTAAAATCAAAAAAGTTCATTTTATTTCTCATTAATGTACACCCAGCACCCCATGTTGACAGAAAAAAACAGAAATGTAGAAATTTGTGCAAATTTATTAAAAAAGAAAAACTGAAATATCACATGGTCATAAGTATTCAGACCCTTTGTTGTGACACTCATATTTAACTCACATGCTGTCCATTTCTTCTGATCCTCCTTGAGATGGTTCTACTCCGTCATTGGAGTCCAGCTGTGTTTAATTAAACTGATTGGACTTGATTAGGAAAGGCACACACCTGTCTATATAAGACCTTACAGCTCACAGTGCATGTCAGAGCAAATGAGAATCATGAGGTCGAAGGAACTGTCCAAGGAGCTCAGACACAGAATTGTGGCAAGGCACAGATCTGGCCAAGGTTACCAAATCATTTCTGCAGCACTCAAGGTTCCTGAGAGCACAGTGGCCTCCATAATCCTTAAATGGAAGAAGTTTGGGACGACCAGAACTCTTCCTAGACCTGGCCGTCCAGCCAAACTGAGCAATCGTAGGAGAAGAGCCTTGGTGAGAGAGGTAAAGAAGAACCCAAAGATCACTGTGGCTGAGCTCCAGAGATGCAGTAGGGAGATGGGAGAAAGTTCCACAAAGTCAATTATCACTGCAGCCCTCCACCAGTCGGGGCTTTATGGCAGAGTGGCCCGACGGAAGCCTCTCCTCAGTGCAAGACATATGAAAGCCCGCATAGAGTTTGCCAAAAAACACATGAAGGACTCACAGGCTATGAGAAATAAGATTCTCTGGTCTGATGAGACCAAGATTGAACTTTTTGGCGTTGATTCTAAGCGGTATGTGTGGAGAAAACCAGGCACTGCTCATCACCTGCCCAATACAATCCCAACAGTGAAACATGGTGGTGGCAGCATCATGCTATGGGGGTGTTTTTCAGCTGCAGGGACAGGACGACTGGTTGCAATTGAAGGAAAGATGAATGCGGCCAAGTACAGAGATATCCTGGAAGAAAACCTCTTCCAGAGTGCTCTGGACCTCAGACTGGGCCGAAGGTTCACCTTCCAACAAGACAATGACCCTAAGCACACAGCTAAAATAACAAAGGAGTGGCTTTGGAACAACTCTGTGACCATTCTTGACTGGCCCAGCCAGAGCCCTGACCTAAACCCAATTGAGCATCTCCGGAGAGACCTGAAAATGTCTGTCCACCAACGTTCACCATCCAACCTGACGGAACTGGAGAGGATCTGCAAGGAAGAATGGCAGAGGATCCCCAAATCCAGGTGTGAAAAGCTTGTTGCATCATTCCCAAGAAGACTCATGGCTGTACTAGCTCAAAAGGGTGCTTCTACTCAATACTGAGCAAAGGGTCTGAATATTTATGACCATGTGATATTAAATATTTCCAGTGTCAAGCAGTTTGAATAAACGGAGAACTTTCAGTCAGCTGCGGAAGGTAATCTGTCACAAATTGGAAAATGAACAATCATTCAACATTGTAATATCTTAAGTGTAATATCAGTAAACTATCCTCCCAGCTCATGTTGTGGTCCTGCTGTCATTTCCCTGCAACTCCTCCTCATCTTACATCCTCATTCTTTTTCCCATTTCCTATTTTACACTTACACTTTCATTTTGAAACAGTGGGTCACTTTCACATGTACAAAATATAAACAGTAAAACTGATCTGATAAGGTACAGTTTCACTGCTACCTTTGAAAAACAAAAGATTCACTTTCATCTGTTCAAGTTTCCCCACATGTGGTTAAAGTTGAAGTTTACTGTGTTTAACTGTAGACCGTTTTTCAAGTTGTAAACTGAAGAAATCCATGACAAAAAAGTAAAATGGAAAACAACATATGAAAGGTGTGTGCCGGCTACTTTTTTACAGGGAAAATTCACCAGTTTTTATGTGGATGTCTCTTCATTGTTGATGGCAGATATCATCATTTAAAGCAATAAATTCCTGCGAAGAAGAAAGAAGGTGGTGATGCATCAGGAATCAATGACAGCTGTAACGTAAGCAGCTGTTGTAAACACAAACAACACAATATGTTGGGACAATACTCATTCAATGTTCATCTGCCTTCTTAGCTTTGCTGGTTTTAAGATGTCTGTTCCAGTTTATAGTCAGTATCTGGAAAAAGGTCTTCAGCATACTTTTTTTTTTTTAAAGAAAATGATTTCATGCATATTAACACACAACTCTATTGGTTTGTGTTTGTGTCAGCATAAAATAAAAACTGGCCACACTGAAATTTATTGCTGCAGAATGATTCTGTTTCTGCTAGCATCAGAGGGCAGTTTGAGTCAAGGCACTGCCTCAGCTTAAGCACTACAGAGGAGGAGACAGAGGCACCACTAAGACTCTTCATCCTGGCACAGCTGTGCATCACAGCCTCACTTATCTTTGTCTCAAAGAGCTCCACTTTAAAAAAACAACAACAACTGGTTTCCCCATTAATTTATTGTACATGATTGAGTCACATGTTGCAACAAAGGTTGCCCAATAGATGGCACGATAGAGCCCTCTGCTGATATATTTTATGTTGGGGTATTTGACTAATTCAGTTTTATTTATGTGTAAAATCACAATGCCACATGATCCTAAAAAAACTTTACACTCATAAAATAACACACAGCAAGGAAATAATAAAAAATAAAAAAAAAACATTAAACCATCTATGTCAAATTACTGGAATTTATCTTCATAATAATCAGTGAGAGCAATATTATTTTGGATTAGTGGCTTAGAATAACATCCTCTTTGCAATTACATTTCACAAAATACATATTTCATTAAATTTAAAGAAAAAAAGAACAATAGAGATGTCTAAATGTATAAAGATTATCATGCTTAAGGCAGGCTGCACTCGATGAAAAGGGATTTTTTTTTCTTACTTTCTTATTTTATAAGGTAGTTTTTTTTTAATCCACACTGCTTTATTTTTACTGTATTTTTTCCACTTTCTTTGTATACTTTATATGCCACTGCTGAACACAGTCAAGTTGTGAGTAAAAATGTACAATTCACTTTTTCATACACAGAATACCTATTTGTTATTCAGACCCTAAGTTTCTTCCCTAAGGAGCTTTTTTTTTCCTCTTATGCGTATTAACGTGGCAAGCCTGTGTCTAGACTTGACAAGACATTTTAAATGGGATGAAAGCTGCAGCCTTGTAAGTACTGTAATACAATTTGTGGAGGTTTCTTGTCAGCAACGTTCCACCAGAGCCACCAGAGGGCAGTCTCAGCTTCATTTTTGGACAAAGTACAGAAGCATCTCACTTGCTGTGTTCCAGATGAGATACTTCCCGTAGTACCCTAACAAATAGTGCTCTTCCATGTTAGGACTCTTACTTGTGTAGAGCAGAAATTATGACAGAGTAGCGCTGTTTCAATCCGCACACTGCAGTTCTGGACTGGAAATAACCTCAGCGTGTGAACACATCACCCTCCAAAATATCTGCAGCTTTAATTATTTTACTCAGCAATTAACATATTTTCATGGCCTCTGTTTAACACACTCAATAAACACACTGAGTCTTCTGTCCAGCAGCAGTAATGAAAAAAATACAACACTTTTGTGTGGCGTTCAGGAACACCTGCAGCTTCCTCAGAGCCTTAATTTGAAAATTCTTCACGCCGGTAGCCCCGCCCCTTCCTCTCCAGAGGAAAAGATAGAGACCGTTTCGGGTGGAAAGTGTCCAGCGTTTCACGCTTCTTTTTTGGGGAGTTTTGAGTGCATAATCCTGGTACTTGTCGTGCACTGCATGTTTCTGTACTTGACAGTGTGTACGCACTTATGCACTCGAAATAGGGAGTGTTAGTGCACAAGTATGCCATTTGGACCACAGCAACTGTCTTTTGACTTGTGCACATAGCTCAAAGAGCACAGAATCACAATATTACCTGTAGATTGTAAAATATTCAGTGTTTGAAACTGACGTGTCATACAAAGTCTTCAAAGTACCTTGTCAGATCTGCTTTTGCCCTCCATCTGAAAAGTAAGCAGGTCAAGAGGCCGACCACTTATCAATGGTATATGGAAAAGTGGGTTCTAGATATAAAAATACAGTACTGCGGACACGGTCTGGAACTAGGGGAAGCGTCCCAGCTAAGATCTTCACAGCAGGATAAAGGCTAGAAAAGAAAAACCTTTACTGAGGTGAGGTAAATAATGCAGGCAAAAACAGATAAAAGTGATAGGTGAGGTGTGAAGTCAGCTGGCTGGCAACAGGCAGGTTTTTTCAGGCAAATTAAGCAAAAGGCAAAATAAATCCTAAACAAGCAGGTGATCAGTCAGGTACAAAATGTCTGGAAGGCTACAGCAGGTTGCCAATAGGAAAGGCCAGGGCAGGCGGGAGTAACAGGACATTTTGTGAATATGGCAATAAAATGACAGACAGAATGACCTGTAGAAGGAGACGTGCACAAAAAATATTTTTTCTGCTTTATATTTCTCCTCTGTATAGATTTCATTTGTTTGATATATTTTGATAGCTTTGGAAAGTTTGCCTTTCACCTTGGTCTGTCTATCTAAAAAAACACATTTTTAGTTTCAAGGCAGAATAGGAAGCTGCAGCGGAGGAAGTTCCTGATGTTTGGGGCGTCAGTGATCTGAACTCTGACACAACACCACAGTAAAAAGCAGTTGTTGCAGTATTAACCTGCTTAATTCTGGTAGTTCTAAATCATGGAGGAATTTGTTCTCAGCAGTAACTTTACTAGTGTGAGTACCTGAAATGTTTGAGATCCCGGGAAAAATATATTTGCCCAAAAATCAGACTGAATTCACATTTTGTTTTTACTTGTGAGATTCATTTTCTATTTGAATCACTGAAAAACCATTAGATGTGGGCAACATTTCAAAGGTTTGAAACCAAACCAAGACATGCGTTTAACTCCACTGCAACACTGAGGAAAATGTGTGAAAGGGTAAGGTATGCATCATCTGCAAAATAACAGTCTGTACAGTCATTCTGTATTCGAAAAAATAAACACATCCCAGAGAAAGTGTTGCATTTTTGTTTTTTTAACATATCTGATCAAGCAAACAATTGATCCTCTTTGAAACTGTCTTTTAACTAAGGTGATATACCCTGATATACATTTATCAGATAAACTGAAGGATTAGATGTTCCTTTCTAGGCTAAGAACATTTTCAGACTTTTTAAGTTAAATAAACAATTTTAAAACCTTTTGGATTCACTGTAAAATGCATTGTTTTTCTGAGCTTGCTCACTTTTAGAGATTCATAGTTCTTACAGACCAAAACCATGATAATATTACAGAACAAAATGCATCATTGTAGATTAACAGTACATATAGCCTAGTTAAAATGAGCAAAACCTTAAATAACTACAGCCGTAACATACACATTAATTTAACTGTAATATTAATCCAAAACATCACATATAACAGTAAAACACTGACAGGGAATATATCCTGCAGAGTGTGTACTTTTACTTTTGATATTTTGAGTAGGCTACATTTTGCTGATAATAGGCTACTTACTATACTTTACTCCAATAAGGTTTTGAATCCAGGACTTGTACTTGTAGTGGAGCGTTTCAACAGTGTGGTAGTCTATTAGTATTTAAGTAAAGGACCTCAATACTTCTCACACCACTGCAAATGACACATAAAATCAACATTTTTCAGGGGGCTGCATAGGACGGCTGTAGAACTCCCAAGAAATTGCAGTTTATGTCATTTCTTTTAAAAATTATTTTTATTGTGTGAATACTGTGATTCATAATTTGAGAAATAAAGAAATACGTTCACAAAACAAACATTTGTCTAAATCATGTTTCGACATAAAAACATAGGTGGTGTTATTCTGCCAGGAGAACTTTTGACCTGACTTCCACTTCCTGTTAGCCAAAGCTGCAACAAGGGGCCGATTTCTTCTCCACAAACGTCCTCTCGTGGATTCTCGGTCAAAACGTGGAAACGAGGGAGACAAATGAACCAAACGAGGAAAATGTTAAAAGGTGTCGACCCAACATTAGTGGACCAAGAGAAACGGAGGACAGAGATGAGGAAGGGACTGATAGCGTAGCTGTGTATATATTAGCACTCATCCCCAGGAGGACTGGCAGGTCTTCAAACATCTCCGACAGGTCATTTCAAAATCAGCAGAGAAGTTTTAACAGAAGCTGCATGGATAAATATGCATGTAACGTGTTGTTTTGTAAAACTACTGGAGCAGCAATGGGACTCTTGAATTATTAATCTGCTTATAAATACAGAGAGGATGCAGGACCGTGCACTCCAACCACAGTAACAGATGCATTGTTTTGTTATAAAGATGCTTTATGGTAAGTTCATGACTCATCTTCCCTCTTCCCTTTTAAAAGTTGAATGCATTTGGTGGTTGAGGCACCAATTCAGACTCTTTATAGTTAACTCTATCTTATAGCTCATATAACATTAAGTCTACTGTATAATTCTGTTGACTAGGATCGAATCTATTATGCTTCTTATAGATATACAACCTTTCCACTTGTACATTTATGGTTTTAAGTCATATTTATATTTGTTTTTCAGTAACTGAAACTGATTATAATTACATTTTGTTTCTAATTTAATTACTTAATTTCATGACATGCAACTGCAACCTTATTTCCCAAAAATTTGGGATGCTGTGTAAAATTTGCCAACCATGGAAACCCATATTTAAATAAAAATAGACGAGGACAACATAACAAACTGAGAAGTTTGTTTTATTAAAAATAGTTGCTCATTTTGGATTTCATGCCTGCATATCTTGCCTTGTGATAAACACACAAAAGGACACAGTATGTTTTACAGTTCGGGTAATGCATAGTTGCATATTTGTATATGTGTCTAGAGTGTTTCTTTGCAGATGAGGTGACGGTTATATTGAAAATTGATGAAAATGATAACCTATAGGAAACATACTGTAGAAAATACATGATGTTGTTACATGAATTTGATCTTTATCTGCATTCACCATTTGCATGTTTAGATGTTTAGATTAGAGGATGCAGCAGCTCAGTGAAGGAAAAGTGAGGTTTAGTTTGTTTATAAGAAACCTTGATACAATAGTGGTGGGCGTTAAGTTGTGCAAAGTGCAGACGCTTTACTTTCTCGTGCTAGGAGTAAACATGCACACGAGCCTCAAAGAAGTGGGAGGCAGAAACTCAGTCACCCGAATGATTATCTCCAGGGCCTCTACTCCTGAAATGCTGAGCTGACACAAACATTCTGTTGCATGAAATGGAGAGTGTTAAAATTACCCTTTCACTCCAAAATTAGGTTTGCTGGTTACTTGACGTGCATGCTCAACCGTCGCTGTGGAAAATGACTGTTCTGCATTCACAAAGTACTCAGACGCCTTTTAGTTGATGTTTAAAATTAAATTTTAAAAGGATACAATTTCCATTTTTGTCATGAATCTTTGTATTCAATTAACGTGTGAAAGCACATCTTAAGAAATTTAAATCAAACCAGAAATTTCAGCTTCGGGTCTTCTTGGGAAGTCTCCACAAGCTTGGCACACCTTGATTGAGCAGGATATCTCAATCTCCCTGAAATATCCTCTAAAGCTCTGTTGGATTAGATGTGAGGTGTCTGAGAACGGCCACTTGCAGTTCCCTCCACAGATGTGCTGTGGTGTTTAAGGGTGGACAAGATTTTGACGGAGGCAGCTGATGTTGAGGGAGGAACTTGTAGCTTTACTAGCTGACTACAATTCAAGTTCATCAATAAAGTGAGAACCAGATCTGTTATTGACCCAAATATACTTAAAGGAATTGAAAAGTGTATTAAGTGGTAATGGAAAATGTTAGTTAAATGTGACCGTCGCATCATCGATGTCATGTTCAAGTTAACGATTACACATGATGTGTACCATGCCCAAGTCCAACTGAACCGTGCCCAATCCCACCTCTTCAAGCAGGCCCGACCACGGTTGTGATCACACTAGACTAGACAAACAAACTGGACTTTGTCTCGTCTTTGTCGTCTTATGAGCTCGAGCACGGTCACCTAGTGTGAGTTTGTTCGTCAGGGCTTTGTCTGAGCATGAGGACCCCAATGTTGTCTTGACTGTTTGCTTTGGATCATTGTTGAGCTGAAAGGTGAACCACTGCTCCCAGTTTCAGGTCGCTGCACTCGGCAGCAGGTTTTCTCTCTATGTGGCTGCATTTATCCTTCCCTTAAATTCTGGCAGCACCCCATACCATGATGCAGCCTCACCATGCTTCATTACAGAGGTGGTATTAGCCAGGTGGGGAGCAGTAAAGAAGAACCCAAAGAGTTCATTTCGGCCTCATCAGACCAGAGAATTTTTTTCCCCTCATGCTGTCAGAGTCCTAAATGCTGTTTGAATGGTTTCCATGGAGCCCTTCCTCCCACACTATTTGCAGATAAACTGATAAAGTCACCATAAGCCACACTTTCAGCACTGACTTCAGGCTGTTTGGGGGGCACGGTGAAATCAAAAGTGGTTATTGTACAGACTTTGTGGTGTTCATATTTAGGTTCCAACATATTATGAGCTGAACAAGCATCCGTACCTGGACCTCGTTATGCAGAGAGACTTCACATAGGCTGCACAGAAAAGCAAAAACTGGGGTTGTAGTTGATTTTCTTGGGTAAACCCCACTTATGCACTAAAATTGGTCCAGTGCTGCACGATTTATCGGAGGCTCCATGACACCTGACCAGATCAGCATTATAACACATTAAAACTGTACTCTTAAAGTTCCACCTGATGAGGTTTAATTCATCCATGATTATTTCTTTCCTCCACGGAAATGTTTAAATAACTACATGGAAAAATAAAGAAGAGCAAAATGTCAGGTCCCGATGATGACAAAGGCAAATGTGGAATGAATAGCTTTATTCAAGATACAGTTTAACAAGCTGAGCAAGCAGCCAGAATTAACTTTTTCACAACAGAACCACACTGTGAAGCATGAACAATGTGTTTTTATCTTACTTTAGACACAGCTTCAAACATGCACTGCTGCCTTCAAAACAAAAAGTATTTTCTGACACTTACATGAGACTCATATCCACAAAGGACATTATTTACACGCAAAAATTCAATTTAAAGTTGATTATCTTAACTCCAAAGATAATGTGTTTATTTCCAGAGGAGACAGTTGAGTAGTATGTGATAGAATAAAGAGTAATTTTGGAACTTGCTGGATTTCAAAATTGACTTTTGTTCAGTTGATACCAAGCTTTTCAGAGCTGAGCAGTTTTTTCCAGGATGAATAATGCGCCTGCTTGTTTACCACTTGCAGTTTAACCTCATGTATTATGAGGTTAAACTGTATGTAACACCGTATGTAACACATAACAAATACATGGCAGTGAGAACTAAATCACTCTTTATTCTCTGAAAAACTTTCAAAAATATCAAAAAGCACCTGTGAAAAGAGAACTTTATTGACCATACAGGGAGAGGTGGCTGTGAAATAGTGTCACATTGTTCTTGTGTTAAATTGGTGTGAAAACACCAAACTGTCACAGCAGTAAATGGAAAATCACACCTGCGACTCGTGTATATATACAGTACTTTTGAGTTGACAAATAATAACTACTCATCCAATTTGCATACCTAAAACGATTGCCTTCCATGAACGATTTTTTGTTTTCTTTATTAGTAAAAATTATGATAGTAGCGACAATGGAAAAAAAAAAGACTGACAGAAAAGATGCTGTGACTGAACTGGAAACGAAAAGGGAACTTGTATTTCATACATAGAAATATGAATAATACTTAGATGTCACCAGAAATGTAGCACCAGAGTCCAAATTGAAAGTGACACCTACATTACAAACCATGCACAGCAGCAATTCTTCCCCTTCAATCTATTTTTAGTTTATATTATATTGCCAGATGCCCACAACATGGGAAGGTTTCTAACTGCATTACAAAAGCAGAATTTAGCACACTTGCAAGGGAAATTACAAATATTTTTAGGTTATGTGTATACAAAGTCAAACCTTTACTTAAACCAAGAAAGACCAGCAGGTTTACATTCAGCTCGTTTGTTATCTGAGGGATAACTGACAGCAGCGTACTCTGTGTCACTGGGATTCATCTCCACAACGGCTGGAGCTCTTTTGGGGAAGTCCAAGACGCTGTAGATTAGTGAGGGTGCAGGCACATTGTTGGATGCCTCAACTGTTTCCTGCAACAACAGTTAGAGTCAAGCTGATGGATTTCTGCCATTATTTTAAATGTTTACTTTCACACATATGCCTTTAAATGTCGGAAGGTGTTCTCACCTGCAATGTGGCATTGGAGCTTTGCGGAAGTGGTTGTGGATGTAGTTGTTTGTCTGTATAAGAAGCAAAATAGGTCAAATATTGAGTCAGAAAGCTACATTTATGGCGGCTAAATTTTCTCATCAAACTTGTGGATTACCTGTGCCATTTAAAATTTCAACCCAATTCCACTTGTGTTTTCCGTAAATCTGTGGTTTATATGGTCTACATTTTTTTTTAAATTTTTTTTTATGTTCTATTTAATTACGTTTAAAATAGTAACAAGTCAAACCCTTGTTTTAGTTTTACAGTCAAAAATGGACTGTTTTAAATTCCTTGTCATCACTCTTATATCCCAGATGCAGGCAATTGTTTTTTCACAAAAAACTTCTGACAAACACAAAGTCACTGAACCAAACAGCACAACGTTCAAGGCTAACTGGTGAGCAGCTGTACAGACTAAAACAGTACTAAATCCCCTAATATATCCTTCGAGCACTAGTCACTCCCTCTAGGAAATCATGATTTCACCATTGCAATAATTTAAAACAAATGCTTCGAAGCAGAAGCTCTGCTAAAAGTATTACAGTATAAAGTTGCCTTTCCAAACAAAGCTCACCGTATATTAACAAAATGAACCCCTCATTTACAATAACCAAGGCGCTGCCCCTCTCCCCTTATCAGAAAAAGAAACTGCAACGGAAATAACCAGAGCATGCAGAAAAACCGAAATGACGATGTAAAGTGTTTCCTCCCCTAATGCTAAATTAGGCTATTTACATCCTGACTCAAGCTCCATACGCACTGGTGTAAGAATTGTGGTTATCTTCTTTGTTGGCCAAAAAACAAATTAACAGTAAATGTATAAATAAATGAGTCAGTTCAGTTTATTAAATTAAACCTGTTTTTCTTATAACAAAAAGTTGTCAAAATAGGTTATTTTTAAGTAAAATGTAAAATTTTTATTACAGTTTAATAAGTCTGATTTTAACATTGATTTTCCTTCTTTTTTTTAGCTCTGGTAAGCAACTGCAGCACTTGCATAAACTTATTAAAAAAAAAAAAAGCATCCTGTATCCTCCGTCAGTGCAAGTAAGCAGACGTGTACAGATTATCTCCACCAACTGTCAGTTTTCTGAAACTCATAGTCCTGGACAACGGTTGGGCCATTCTCTGTAGTTTCTCCAGCATGAAACGATACGAGAACACACAGTCAGCAAAAGCTTGAATTTGCATACCCGCAGGGGAAATCATCAAATGTGATGTTTGAGGTCACATGAGGTGTCAAAATAGCTCAAAGCGGCAGCGTGCCTACTCAAAGTATGCCGGAGGGCTTTGTGTCTGAATAGTGTACAAATAATGCAGGTGGTTTTGTTTTTCTTGTTTTTCCACCCATAGTGATAGTAGCCACACTTGCATTTGCATGCTTTTTTTTCTTTCCAAAAGCTTTGAGTAATCACATGTAACAAAAGGATGTGAAACTGCAATCTGATGTGGTGCACTTTTTTAGCATCGAACCACACAACTGCAAATTTTTTTCCACAGAATGACTATTATTCCCTTACCCGTGACTTTGTTTGTGTAACCAGGTAATTATCATTAGAATGCCAGAGTATTAATATATATATATATATAAAACATTGAATTACAGTTTGCTGGCATATCCAGTTCAAACATGAACATATTTTAATTCAGCGGACATGTCTCCGCAGACTGATAATCCAGGATAATAAGCATAACATCCTATATCTGCTACATTACAAGCAGCCAATGGTCAGTTTAGGTCAGAATTACGAGTCTTTCCCTGACAACAGACACAACACTGTATCGCTGAACATACGGCTAATGAGTTTAACAAATACAAAGAAGATTATTTTTGGGCGGAAAGTGTCCTTACCTTTGGTTTTCATGAGACAGCACAGCAAGGCTGGAAGGACTGCAGCCAACAGCAGCACAGGTAAAACCACAAGGACAGTGACGATGTCATTGGAAAGGAAACTGGGATTTCCATTGTTTTGAGGTATTGTGGAGGTAGTCGGCACTAGAGAAACTGTAGGAGTAAATTATAAGAATATTTACTCATCTTTGCAGAGACATATTGTTTCTCACCAAAATATAACAAGTGGCTTCATGGCATTGATTGTTGAAAAGGTACTAAATGCAGTAAAATTTAAAAAAAAAAAAATTAATATCAAATACATATATTATGACTGTGGGCTGTGTTCTCTGTGAAAAAGTAGCAGTTCTGAGTAATCATTATTGTATTTAATCCATAGTTTACATTTTTCTGATGGTCAATAAAATACATGACAAGTAGTAATGCTGTAGTCAGTGTCTCACTACTGTCAGGCTTCTCTTTGAAAGTTCACTCCTTCCTATAGTGACAATGTACATATTTAAAAGTGGTCACAATATGCTTGATAATGTTGGCCTGCTAACTTGCTGAACTATGATGTTGATCATGATAAATATACTGTGCATCGGCTATACATCGGCATGTTACTGTGGTGACATCAACATTTAGCATAAGGTGAAAGCATTGCTGTGCCTCTAGATAGCGTCACATAAGCATGGCTGTAGACGCCTGTTTACAAATGTTGCTCAAACAGGACAGTGTTCTCTCCGCAATTTTATTACAGCCATGATGATTTCATAAATAATTCTAGTTTTGCTGCATCTCAGTTTTGTTTAAAGTTGAGTTTTTGGTCAGTCAGATCTTACCTGCGGTGCTTTTGTTCTCCGCACGAACAATCAACTGCACTCTATTACTAGTAGTAATAGTACTCATTTTACGGGACGAGTTGTGTAAAAACAAAATGGCCCAGTAAGTTTGACTGTTATTCAGACTGAGATTTGTGATGCGGTAAAATACAGAGGCATTTTCAGGATGAACGTCAAAGCAATCTTTGCAACTTGAATAGTCAGCAATCTTTGTCTCCCCTGTTATATAAATTGATAAGTAACGGTAGTTGTGGATGGAGACATTGAATATAAATTGAAGGGTGATGTTGTTGCCGAGGATCCCAGTGACTTCTGCATAGCTGGGGCCTGTGTGAAGACAGAACAAGAGACATGTCTAAGTGGGAAGATGTGAAGATTAAACTCTTTAAAAGCCATCTGTGGAACTGTGGAAGAAGTATTCCGATACTTTACTTGAAGAAATGTATCAATACATGTAAAAATACTCCATCACATGTAGCAGTTCTGCATGAATAATCCTACTTAACCCTCCCGTTGTCCTCGGATCAAAATGACCCGCAGCTGTGTTCAACCAAGTTCTATTTTATTTCTATATTTTTATATTTTTTGGATCATTGGTCATCATTCTTTAAATAAACCCTCACAGCCTCCTTGTCACCAATGATCCCAAAAAATATGAAAATAAAATAGAACTTGGTTGAACGCAGCAGCATTTTGACCCAAGGACAACAGGAGGGTTAAGTACCTGTGCATAAGGACGAGGACCAAAATGTAGTTAAAGTTGCAATTTAATGTAGCAAATGGTACGGATGGGGTTTATTGTAACTAAACGATTTACTGGTGGGCATTATCTCTACAGTGACATATCATTATTTATAGATACGATTTTCAACCTGAATCTGCAAAATAACTGGTAACTAAATCAGTGAAATAAATAACCTAATAAAATGCATAAAATTTGAATCAGAAATGAACTTCATACTAGAGTAAATATATTTAGTTATTTCCCACTAATGGCGGTATTTACAAAACATTGCTAAAATCCAAGCTAACCACAGTAACTTAACTCTAGTGATGTTTGCTGCTCTCCCACTTTGTATTATTGCTGCAGCGTTACTTCAGTTTAAAGCTCTCTGGCAAGTTAGCCACTTCAAACTTAAGCCGAAGCTAAAGCAAAATCAATTTTGCTATTCATTTCTCCCTATCTCTTACCTGCTGCCAATAAATATGCTTTTTCATGAACAACATCTTGGAAATTCAGTGTTGCCCTACATCTAAAAAGGTAGCATAGCACCTAAATTCAGTCATAATGGAGATTAACAATGTAGGTAACTTCCTCATTGAGCTGATGTAGTTAACTTGTAGTTAGCCATGTCAACTAGGCTTTTGAGTTTTTTGGAAATCATGTGATTTTAAAATAACATATTAATGATAATAACTAATATGATAATCAGCCCAAAACATCCTCAAAAGATTTATATTTTCTAGTAAATGTACTGTCTTGCCTGAAATCTTAAGATACTCAACTTTACCATTCAGTATAGCAACTCATGAACTGCAGCAGGGAAACTGACGAGCCATTAGAGGCATAATTACATGAGTTATGTACAAAATATTCAATGTAGAAACTAACTCTAATGACACAACGACAAATATTTAAAGAAGTAGATAAACACAAGCTTCTAGCATTTGGAAAACCCCAAAACCTCTCAGATGTAACAGATTAAAACAACAGTAATGAAGAAAACAGCTTACCGTTCAAAACCATGTGCACTGTGATGATCAGAATAAACCCAAGACACTTCTGGATGATGTTGTCAACCATGATAGAAGAATTGCACTGCTTGGAGGCCTGGCCAGAGGACGGCCCTTTAGTCTACGGTCTAACAGATTGTTTTATGGGCGGCTTTGGTGTGAGTAGTTAGTTGTATGCGTCCTGTTAAGTAGCAGTGTCTGTGTCTGTGCCTGACAGGAGGAAACAGATGACAGGAACTTGCACGAACACATTTATCTCCTTACATGCACCTCCTTATCGGAAGACTTCAAAGCTGTTTGTGGACATGTGGTGTAGACTGTGTCACTTGCATGATGATGAGTGCAAAGTCAGGAGGAGCAAGGCGTTTCCTTGAATGTACAAAACCTTTAAAACAAGAAAGTTTTGCCTCACATCTCACCCTACAGTGGATTTAAGATTACATTTTTACTGACAGTAAACCCTCCTGAATAAATGTTTGTTTGCCTAAAGGGCAGGTTGGTGAGTTTAAACTGTACATTGTAATTTACCCAGTTAATTAATGACAGTAATCCGTTTTAGTTTTAATTCATTTGAATTACAAAATAGAAACATGTCTTTTTTCCCCATCTATTCTTAGGCATGTATGTATTGCCGACATTGTCCTTTAAGGTTTTGAGACCATTTTGTTTACCTGTTGTTTGCAAAGAGAACAGAATTTTGTGCTGCTCAAAGTTAACTCAGATTTAACACATATATTGAAAAGCATTTACACAATTACTTTTAAGAAATTGAGCAACAACTTGTCTTATAATAATATAAATAATAAAACCAAATGAAAATCCAATTATCTTCCAATTGATCTTTGACTGTGTGACTCAAGCACAGACATATTCAAATAAGAAAAATATCAGTCCTCAGACAAGACTGTTTGTGTGTTAGAATCAATTTAAACATAAGTACTAACCGCTCATTGGTATGAATGTGCACAGGAATGATCATCCACATCGGAGTCTTTATTAACTATAAAAACTGGCCTGCCAATATGTTGTTGGGTTCAGTGTTTGGCTTCTGTTGAACCAGACTTTTGTTTTAAGAGTAGATCTGATTGGAGTTAATTTGATTTGATCTACTGACTGCAGTTCACAGTAAACTTGATACTCAGCTTGTAATATGTTCAATTGTTAGTGCTGTTTTTTTTTTTTTTTAATGGAAAGAAAAAAGGAGGGAACAAAAGAAAGGAGCTGCAGTTCAGTTTCTCTTTTTGGGAAAACTGTATAATATCTCTAAGATTCGTGGTGACTGACTACGTCAATAATTCACATTCACTGCATTGTTTTGTGATTTGTGGTATAGCTAAGGGCTATATGTGTGAAAAGCTGAAACACACATTTTCACACACACATACACAAACACACCAATAGTTTAGCCACATCAGAGGAAGTTGGGGGCTTTAAAGTGCCAATTTGATACTTTTAAGAAAAAGCTACTGCGAGCATCACGGGGGGATTTTGTTGGTTGGATGTTTGGTTTCAGTGGTTGGTGGAGTTGGTCGTTTTCTTGTAGCTCCTGTTCTCAGTTTTCCCACATTAAACTCAGTGTGACAGACAAAGACCCCCAAAGCTGATGACTCAGCTGTAAGCGGCACAAACTTTTGATGTAATGCACCGTCTGTTGATCTAAGCCATATGGGTTGAGTGCAGCTCTCCTTATCTCTGAACAGTTGAGTGTGGTTTGAAATGTAGCTCACAGCTTCTCCTTCATAAAAAAAACACAAGAAACAAATACATTTTCATTGCTTACATAACTACATTACACATTATTGTTTGTTTTTCAGTAAATCAGGGCAAATAAACATTTCTTGTTGCCTTCTTGTTAGCCTGTAATGTACAAAGTAAAGGTCATTCTTTTGTGTTTTCTCATGTGGAGGCTTTCCAGCTGGCATACAGGTTTTCAGTCGATCAAAATGACAAGGTGAAAGGTATTACCTGCTGAGTTGAAGGTTCAGAGAGCATGTGTTGCCTGCAGTTCTTCATCTATTGTCTCTGCTTCTTTTTGCCATCACTGCTAAAACAGTTCAAATTTGGTTTGACAACCCTAAAGCACAGAAAGCAAACCTTGGGGAGAAATAAGGCCACATTTTGTTTTGTTGCTGTCAACAATAAAATCCCCTCTGTGGTTTGCTGTTGAACTTAGTAGCATCGGCAGGAAAACTTTGGTTTGTGTTAGCAGCAGCTTCACATGACAGTATGATACTTTTTATTCTGTTCATAAGTTTATGAGCGGTACCATGCAAAATAAAAAGCAGCATGGACAAAATTAGTTTGAGAAGATTTTTCTATACTCTAGTATTTAAAAAAGTAAACAAAAAGTGTATGAGATCACATATTGAATACTTGTAGAATCGCCAATACTTAAAAATTGCAGGACATTTCAAATCGGTACTTCATATATTCATCTCATATTTTAGAAGCTTGTTTTACAAGTTCCTCTGTAACCTTCTGGCAAGACTCTGAAAGCAAATGTTCTGCATTTATGACCTGGATTTGCTCGATAAAAGAAGATTGGTAAATGGAAAGTAACAAATTTGAAGCTGTGGTATCAACATTTATTATAATGACAAAAACAGATGAATGATACTCTTTTATGGTGTAAAAAGCAAAAATATTTACCTTAAAGGTATCAAACTGGAGTCCAAAATGTAGTTTACCTGTGATTTGTTTTGCAAAAGAAAGCTACAGATTGGACTCCTCCATCATTCTTTGTTTGCATCTGTACAGTATGTCCAATTACAGAATGTCTGATAGAAATACCAAACAGATTCAGGTGCTAATGTGGGTATTCCAGTTTTATTGCTGTGTTTCTATGCCATCTGGTGGACTGAACAATACTTTACATGTGATCTCACACACACACACACACACACACACACACACACACACACACACACACACACACACACACACACACACACACACACACACACACACACACACACACACACACACACACATACACACACACACATACGCTCAAACAGAAACACATGCAAACAAACACACAGACTCACACTTACCTTCTATCTCCCGTGCTGTCGGGTTGAAGATGTTTGTAAAGCATCACCATTTTATAATCTGTAGCTTCTTTGCAGCAACATCCATATTTAAGTATTGTCTACTGTCATGGATACAACTTTGTTGTATGAAAATCTGTTTTATTGTCTTCACTTCCAATATTATGAGTCCAGACAGACTAACATGGATGTAAACTGCAGCTTGCTGGTTTTCGAGTTGTTTCGAGTTGTTAAATGGGCGTGTCTGTGTATTCATTTGTGTTTTATTAACTTGCAAGTGCATTAAACTGTAGAACTCACTTTTTATTTGCAACACGTACACAACAGAAGAGGTTTTATGTTACTGTAATAGAGCTAGTGAAGAAATAAATTGAGGCCTCAGGTTATACACTTGAAGTGCTTCAGCTGAAGGCTGGAGCCATTATCAGGTCGCCAGGGGAAACATCTTCAGCTCACTGTATGTGTGTAAGTCTAAAATAGCTGAGACAATTACTCATGTGGAGGCCCCTTCTTTTCAAACTGGATGCATCAGTTGTATGGCAATAAGGGAGGAGAATGACAGATAAACCTGAATGTGAAGAGTACCGACCAGCGTAGAACAACATGTTCTGGGAGAGATGTGGGAGGGGAGAGACGGCATCTGTTGTGTGTGAACTGATCACAGTACTGTGATGTGCAGGGAGAATAGAGGAGCTATAGCCCTAATGAGGTATTTCAAGTTACGTCACTTGATCAAAATCAGGACCTGAGTTACATGTCTTTGTGACCAGTGGTCCATGTATGTGTGCATTTGCGATGTCACCGCAGAGTTGACAACTCTGGCAACTCTGAAATCAGCAATGAAGTTCCTTGAAATGCTTCAGAGAGCCTGCAGCAATAAAGCAATGATCCCTGTCAGGTGTTTTTCTTGGCATTCGCATCTCAAGAGTGGCAGAATGTTACTATCCATTACCAAAGAAGGTTCATCAGGTCAGGTGACCTTTAACATTTGCTGAATTGTGCAACAGGAATTTGTCCGACAGGGTCAGACTGTCAGCACTGAGTTCTACTGAGATGTTCTGAGGCGTCACAGGGAAAATATTTGGCGCAAACAACCTGATCTGTGGTGTGATGGCACTTTGGTTATCCAACAGGACAATGCTCACCACAAGTTGAAAACACACAAGTTTCTCACCCTCAACAAGACAATCATACCTCCTCGCCACCAGATTTGGCTCTGTGACATCTCTCTGTCCCCCCAAAAAGTTTACACAAACTTTAATGTGCGCTCTGTGCTCAAGTTTCTTTTCTCTGTTCAAATTGCAAAGGTGCCCATGCCAGTGGTCACAAAAACTCAAGTACTGATGTTGCTCATCAAACGCCACAGTGCTGCGCTCCCGTCGTGTGCAACAGGCTTCGAAGAACTTTTGGATCCACCCTAGTTTTTGTTGTTGCAATGAGGTCTGACTGATGATGTGTACTTTGGCTGTTATCATCCTCTGATCAACAAAAACTATCTGCATATTGTTAACCAGCTCTAATTGGCACTCATCGTCTGATGTGTCCATGTTATTTAACCCTCCTGTTGTCCTCGGGTCAAAATGACCCGCAGCTGTGTTCAACCAAGTTCTATTTTATTTTCATATTTTTTGGGATCATTGGTGACAAGGAGGCTGTGAGGGTTTCTTTAAAGAATGATGACCAATGATCCCAAAAAATATAAAAATATAGAAATACAATAGAACTTGGTTGAACACAGCTGCGGGTCATTTTGACACAAGGACAACACAAGGGTTAAGATTTCTCAGGTTTTTGTGCAAAGGGATTCCTCTCTCTTATTACTGGAAACCTTTTAGATGATAGTGAGCCTCAATATACAAGCCACAGTTATCCAGAAACCTCTACTCCGAGTCTCTATGAAAAGACATGTTAATATGTATTTCAGCCTCAACTAAAAAAAATAGTAATCACCTTTCAGTTGTATCAATGACATACTACAAACTCTGCACTCTGTGTTTTCTGCATTTTGTATTACAGTCTGCAGCCTAATGTATTCGGTATTTTTATATGGTTCAGTGAAGCAGACAAAACAAAGCATGATGTAATGTCAGCGTGATGTAATGTCCGAGATCTGACTTGGCTGTCATTTACTGAGGGACATTTGTTAAAAAAAAAACAACAACATTTAGCTCAACCTCATCTCAAACAGCAGAGATGGGAGGAAGCACACAGACTGATGGGAAGGGAAGAGCAGGAAAGCCCTTATCGCCATGGTAACTGAGAAACCGACTCTGGTATTAAATGCTGTTTTAACAAAACAATTACCAAGCAATCAGAAACAGGAACTCCACCACCACCACAATACACCACCCACCACTCCTCAAGCTCTACACACACACACACACACACACACACGCACGCACGCACACACACACACACACACACACACACACACACACACACACACACACACACACACACACACACACACACACCATATAGCTGGTAAACATATTGGAGTCTTTAGTGGCTGAAGAGTCAGATATTTCTCCCAGGAGTTGTTAGAGACCAAAAACATTCCTCAGTTGGACACAAACATGACTCCAAATGAAAAATAATCTTAAGGTACCAACAATAATAACATTAACATGGTGTATGTTGTAATATAGAAGTAAATTGGCACCATAATACTCAATTCAGAAAGTGCTGTGTCATGTCAGTCATGCTGGGGAAGATGATTCTGACTGTGTGTGAAAGAGAAAGAGAAATATAACCGGTTGCTGGCTGTTCTTGGGTCAAGCTCATGTCCTAGCAACCAGGCAAACCATCCCCAGCTCCCTAGCAACCGGAAGATACTGGTGTCATTGCTGTCACTGGTTGCCGTTGGAGATGCAGGCATTCCATAGAAACCAAGCCGAGGTGCAAATAGTGACAATATGCACCCACTTTTTTTTTTTTTTTACACACGCGTGCACGCACAGTCTACAGATTGAAAGCTCACAATTGACTTTCAAGTATTGCTGGGCATGACACACGCTCACACAACCACCTGCAGTATAAGTACCCACAGGAGAATTGACTTTCAAGCATGCACTTGCAAACTCACATCCACACACACTCCCATAAAAACACACTCCTACACAAGCTGTAAAAACGTGTAAAAAAAACACACAAAAAAACAGTCCACACGTGCGCACAGACCCGAGGAGACCTGAATAAATACAGATTCTCCAAAAATGTGATTTAGCTACACATAGACAATCCTCTGCATGTCCACGTGCACACACTGCCTGCCTCACTGGAGGTGAAATTCACTCCTTCCTTTGCATCTAATGGCTTCCTCCTTCACAGGCAGAAAATAAAGGCTTGCAGAGCACAGCCTCCACGCGCGTGCGCGCATGCACGAGCAGACGAGAGAGCGAGAAGCGCATCTTGTGTGGCAGCTGTCACGGTATCCAGCGGAGGTATTCCCCAGCCTAATCACGACGATCAGTCTGCCAGTGTTCACAGCTCTGCTGCTTCATTTATTTTCACGGTGCTCAGGGAACTCAAGGATTTAAAATGAAGCATTAAAAATGGCAGCCAAAAACTTTTATTGTGGCGTCGTGTCATTTCGGTTTTACGCAGGAAAACACCGTGATAGGGAAAACAAAGACGCGTACGAGACTGCTATTGAACTGACCAAAACCTCAAAGTGTTTATATTCTTTCTTAAAAAACAACAACAACAACAACAACAAAAAAACAGAATCATCAGGTTTGTAAATCCTTCTCAGCGCCAACTTCTCCCCCGCCCTCACCCAACCTCGCCTCTGCTGACTGTCACCCACACCGCCCAAATTGATTTGGCCGCCCCCCCCCTCCCACCCCCCAGTACTAGCCTCTCCCCCCTCTTCCCTCCCTCCTCCCCTCCTTCCCACCGTTCACATGGAGGTTAGCGGTGACCCGCAGCTCCCTCGGTTTTGTGGCAGTCAGTGCGCCTTGCAGACGGACGAGAAGCGAAACCTGCCGGCCGCGCTTCACTTGTTTTTACATGTAACTGCGTTTTATTGTATCTATTCATCCGGAAAAAAAGAAAAAAAAAATCTCCCGGGAATCTGCCGAAGCAGCTGGTAAACGATACTCCGTTAAACGGGTTATTTTTAGTCCCCCACAGCAGCGATGAGTGGCTGGAAGCCGGCTGTGAGAGCGAACGGTGCTGCGCTGTGGTGAGCCCCGGCTGGGTGTTCAACAGGAATGAAGTCGAGACGAGATAAACTGAAGATCCCCTCTCTGACTCTGGAGTAAGTTCTTCTTTTTATCTTTATTTTTTTATTTATTTGCTGCAGCTGTTAAATCAGAAATTGACATATGAACCTGTTGTTTTTGAAGTTGGAAAAATAGTTAAATAATAACATTTATGAGCTCATGTATTTCTAACGGTGTCAACAAAGACTTTTACAACTATCTAAAGGAGTAACAGTAAAAACAGCCACCCGAGCCTGAAGGAAATTCAAACAATCCCTCATGTTTTCTCTCAGAGTGATGACATTTCCATTGTCTCGTTTACAGCGTCAGTTTACGCTGGTGTTTTGAACACAGGATTGCAGTCAGGAGACTAGAGGAGTTACAGGTGTTTCACCAATAGCTGATATTTCTTCAGGAATATAAATACTTTCACGACTATCGGTAAAACTCAGACTCAGAATTGGCAGTTTTCCTGCCTGCCTATTCATTTTTAAACTAAACTGAAAGCAATCAGGATTTCCAGCCTAGAACTGGAACTGTCATGGCTGATTAAACTTGTTAAACTAAACAGCTTAAACAAAAGGAACTTGCGAAGATGAGTTATTTCTTTCCAAAGTTTTGGGCACTTCGGCATATCAGTGACATTACGTCCTCCAGTTCTTCAACACTGTTCGAGCCCTTTTACTTTAATTAAACCAAATGTTTGGCTGAGTTTCAGAGGTGCCGCTCATGCGTCAGTGTGAATTCTCTCCTCATGATTGTTTGTGTTTCTCCAGCTCTGTTGTCTCCTTTTTTGAACCTCACACGAAGTCCTCGCTCCACCACTCCTGCATGAATCACATGCTCCCCTTCACAGTACCAAGACGGTCCAATGGCATTCAGTCTTTAGGAGAACAAATGTTTTATTTACTTATTGTTAACGTGTGCCTTCTGTCTCCATCAAAGGACATGACTGCAGTCTTATATCCGCCCACTCTTCCTCCAGAGTGAATTAAGCCTTTTTTTTGTACCGAGGGAGGGGTGGGGGGTAGTACCTGCTGCCCACTAGATGCTGATCCATAAGGCGTAGGAGCTCTCTGCTCACATCCTCATTCTCTGATCCATCCATCTGCCTCCTCCGTGGACAGTCTCAGCCGAGCATTGTGCCGTTTCCATTTCGTTTTCATTTTTAGGCACTCTGTTCCCGCGCAGAGATACAGAGGAGGTTTCACGCTCCGTGAGCAGGGAGGGGTTCAGGTTCTCTATAATGGCTGGACCGATACATCAGCCGAGCCACGCACTGAACCAAACTACCACCAGCAGTGTAAACGTGACAAGTGCAGTACGGAAAAACATTTGTTTTGTTGGTATCCAGACTGGTTTATTGCAGAGAATTTTGCTTTGCAAATATTCAGATATCCATGGCTTCATAAAAACATTATATGCCTCTTCTAAATACTCAGGAAGTTCCTTTTCCTTTTTCCAGATTTAAGACCTTATTTTGTGATTCTTATTGACAATTTAAATCTTTTTAGCTGCAGGTCCGAAGAATAAGACATTTTGGAATAAGCTGATAATTGTGAATATACAACTGCTCTTGATGTCGGAGTCTCCCTGATCATTATTGAAAATCAGAAATTCAGTGTGAATGTCACCAGTGAATCAGTCTGAGATTTTCTACTCACTTTACACTCGGACAGGAGTGTCTACAAAGCGAAGACCAAATGAAAATGACGGACGATTACTCACTCCGGCACCGATGGGGGGCTTTGGTTTCAGGGTCTGAAGGACAAGATGTGTCAAAATGAAATACAGCGTAATGATTTGCATGTGTTGTATAATTATGAGCCGACACTACAGGATGAGGAGTCTTGTGTGCAAAGAGTTGTTTTTCCTACCATCCTCCCTGCATTACTATGACAACATGTTCATTAGTTCTGTGTTAGCCGGTGCCGCGTTTAACACTGAGAAGCTTCTGCACCTCGGAGACAATAGCAGCCTTGTGGAGCCCAAAAGGCAGAGCTTACATCTGAGCAGGGAAATCAATAGAAAAAAAGCTTCTGCGCTGGGTCAGCATCAGAGAGGTGTAGACTTTAGGATAGCTGAACAGGCATATTTTGATGCATTAATGGTGCGTTAAGGTGTGAAGCGATGGATATTAATTTAGAATAGTAGTACACTTTGTGTGTTGGGTGCACAGGAACTCAAAGTGTTTTGTTCTTGGGGGTTTTAGGAACTTGGAGCTGAAGTCAAACATCATCACATACAGCTGATCAGATGTCGGGCACACCCTAACACTGTTGCACTTAATGAAATTGCTGGTGTGTTGACACTGTCGCTGCTGACTTCCTGTTGTGTAAGAGATCACATAGGATTAGAGGCCGGCGAATCAGATGCACCCAGTGATGCGTCTGACCGCCCTGCAACAAACAATGCTGACACACAGGCAGCGGCATCACCCTGCATGTGGTGAAAATCTGTCACCATCGGTTGGTGATGTCATCCAGAGAGAGAGGAAGGCGTCTAACCATATAGATCACACCTCAGATGCTGACACATGATAAACACCGGTGTGAAAAGTTCCAGAGTCGGCGCACTAATCCATGCGACCATGTCTTGCCTTACAGTTTATCACCCACTTGCCAGAGCCCCACCCTCCTGAGCCCATGCAGCCCCTGCAGCCCCTGCAGCCCCTTACAAACCCTTCATCCCTGGAGGTAAGACAGGTCACACAGACTCAATCTATGGACTAAACATGTTTAGAAAAGTTTGGCACAAAAACAACTGATCCTCATCTAACAGGTGTTAACTTTGTAGTCAAAGCCTTATTCCTCTCTGCTACAGGCTATACAACTACTATCAACATGAGCAATGTGGTTTATTTTGAGTGAATCCGGCATAGAGAGGTCCTGCACACTGAAACTGATGTATTTAAAATGAAAATATCAATTTAAGAATGATTTTTAAACATTTATGCCTTCAGTCAGAGCCAAAGACAGGGTAAATAAGTTGAATTTTCCACCAAGTGTTATAAAGCGATAAGATCGTGGCTTCAGAAAAATACAACTCTTAGTATTTGGATATATTGCAAGTTAATTCTTGACCTTTGAAACAGTAGTTGAGACAAAAATTTCACCACAGGGTCCATTTCGTAGCTGTTCTGGCGCTTTCGATCATATCACACACTCTCGTGCTACTTATTTGACCATGTATAATGACAACTGGAATCTAAATTAACATGTTGTTTATTATTTAAGGACATGTTGTTTTTTAAAATGCTACAAACTGACAATAATAGCACCAGAGGTTAATGCGCGTGTATTAAACCAGGGTGATTTGACTTTATCTACCAAATCATAAAAATCTCAGCATTTTAAAATGCAGATTAAGCAAAAACTATTGGATTACCATCTAATATTACTGGTTTTCCCATTACTGGTAAAACAGTTTGAGATTATGAAAATTTTAAAAAAATAAATGGAATAAATCTGAGGGAAAAGGAAATGTGTAATAAGTCAGAGGTTTTTGTTTTTTTTTGTATATTAAGGTGCTTCTGTTTCTCCATTGAAGACCTATCATTTATTAGTTGTCTCTAAGTCTATGTGGGTTGCTTGGCAACGGTACTGGGTGCTGTGGAGGAAGGCAACACTGCAAACAGAGGCGTCTGCATCCAGCATGTTTCTGGATGTGTGAGCAGTGCTCGGGCTGTCACACCACACGCCGTACGGTAATGAATCTCATTTGCTCTGCTGAAAAAAAATTAGCAAATTTCACTGGGAGTGCAAAAATGTCTCATGTCGATACACATGAATTCCTTAACACGACATGCGTAATCTGATACCACAGTGCGGCAGGTTGTACTGTATATATTTCAGCTTGGTTCTTCACACCATTTTGCATTGGAGACGCCCCTGTGTTGTTTCCCCATCCAGAAACATGGGCATTCTCTTGCATCAGATTCTGTATTTGTATGCGAGTATTCTGAATGTGCAGCAGTTTGGTTTGAAGGATGTTTCCAACGAACATGACATCGAACTGCCTGGTACCTGGTGCAGCAATCATATTTGGGAGGAGGAGAAAGTAACACATTTAATACTTTAGTCACTTTATTATTATGGCACCTTTTGCTGAGCAGATGTCAACATGTTTTGCACAGAATTAAACATGGTAAATACTATAAAAACAAACATGAACTACAGACACAACACCAAAAGTATGTTACATTCAGGAGCCAAATTTTAAATGGTATGATCACGTTAATCCTGGGATGAGGTGTAACCAGCAAACCTCGACAGATGACCTCAGCGGCATTGTTAGGAGCTTTAAGGTTACCTGATGTGTGGAGAGGTTAAACTTGATTCAAATTTTGATAATAAACCATTGTTGGTAATTGTGAGATAACCTAACCTATAAAGAAGAAGGTTTGCAAAACAGGACTGGATCAAACACTTAAACTCACAACGCAGGAGTACGTAGCTGCCAGCCATCCGTCCAACCAAAGGTGACCAGGTGAAATACACTTTATTGACAAACTGACCTTTATCTTGAAACTACAGGATGAACAACAAATGTCAACACGCTCATTTAGCTGGAAATTTCAATGAAATAAAACTGGAAAAAAATCTAGTGTGATGCCATAATATCAAAAAATATTCCAGGTATGAAAGTGACCTATCAGGTGGCCTAAATCACAAACTAGTCTGTTTAGGTCAAGGAAGGGTGAAGATTGCAATTTGGGGAAAATAAAAAAGAGAGAGTTTAAGCACTTGTTGATAACACAGACCACACAAGAAACACTAAACCCAAGAAGAACTCATAGGTACATGCAGAATTATGATCGAGAAATTAATACTCAAATTCATTAAAAAAAAAGAAAAAAGAAAAGAAGAATATTACTAACTGTAGTAAATATGAAAAATAAAAGCTGAGAAGACTGGAAGGTGGCAGAGTTTATTACAGATGAAAAATCCAGGTGAAACAAAAAGGTGCAAAAGGGCTACATGTAAATATGTACATTGTCTCAAAAAGTGAAGACTTCGAGACTACAGACTTCTCTCAATTTATAGTTCAGAATATAAATTTTTATTAAATATTAGCAAAAAGATAAGCCATCTATATCAAACTTAAAAAAAATAGTAAATTAGAAATAAATAAAATATTTTTCTTTCATAAATATGATTTTTAAATTTTTAATTTTTTTTTTTTTTTTTTACCTTTACATCAAGGCTTATTACATCTGATGTCCAGAAAAATATAGTCTTTACAAATACCAAATTTTGCCATTTGCAGTAACCATTACAGAATTGTAAATTTCATTTATCCAATAAAACACGTTTTTTTGCTCTGCACTGACATGAATATCAATTGAAGTACATAGCTAAATACTTAAGACGAACACATACAGAAACCATAGCTATTGCGATTCTGTGGAATGTACCATTTTTTAAAAGTTTGTCTGGAACCTCCCTCTAGCCAACTCCTCATGGTATTGCCCAACAACATCTCGCGCTGCTTTCAAGTTCTGTAGGAATTTTTTTCTTTCGTATGACCGAGGAGGTAAACATTAGTCCGTTTGTACTGCAATTTGTATGACTCTTATCACATTTTGACCAAATAGTTTGCAGTACAACTGAACTCCACATCAGGGTTTGTAACATAAGTAAAGAATACTTTCAAAACATCTTTCGGTTTTCTAAATGTATTAATTGCCTTTAAAATGTTCTTCTGAGTCCTTTTAGCCAAATATTTCATCAATAAAAAGTTCATTCAGAAAAACAAAAAGTAGCTGAAAGTGTCATCAGCAATGTTCCAATAAAATGTCTACAACCTACTCCAAAAGGTTTCTAAATGACACCACGTGATACTACTTAATACGGCAAATGTATGGCCACATTAATGGTCAAAATGGAGCACCATCTTTCTTTAAGTCTCTTAATGTTGGGTAGGTTTTACATTGCAGTAAGCCAGACTATTGATGAGACCTTATTCAACAGAATTACTACTCTGATAAGACACTAAAGCCTGTAATAAACTAGAAAAAAAACAAGACATTAGAGGTATTATTAACACTCCAGGTAGTTACTATTAATCGGTCTTCAAATGACACTGCTGAGCCCAACCGTACATATTATCCTGTGAGGTTCCCATCAGTTTTTTGTTGATTTTATATTGATGTCAACAGTTGTATGAATATGTGCGCCTACTGTACTATAAGTACACTGATAACCTGGTTGTCTAAGACCAGGCCGAGTGTGGTCTGGTCAAACTGATGTAGCCTCTGAATCGTCGAGATGTAAACTGGAGAAAAAGTTTTTTTACCGGCTGAATATATGTTCAGAATTGAGTAGGTCTGTAGCTCGTTTGCATCGTGGGAGTACGTGTGGTTTGGACTTTCACTCCTACAACCTCGAGCAGTTTTTGCTCTCCATTGCTGTGTAATCAGAGCTGTAACGGCAGAGCTGTCTTTAGCTGCAAAGCAAACCGATACCTTGAGCGCTGCTGCTTTAAAAGATGAGTGATAGTCAACATGCAGTAAATAACTTGGGTGAAATGATCGCTTAGTTTATCACTTCATAGATTCAGTGAGTAATTGTAGTATTTTTGCGGTACATCTATTTCTTTGTGTTAAGTTCTGGAAATGTTCCTTGGTTCTATTTTTTTTCGCAGTTTTAATTTAGCTACTTTAGCTTATTACTAATTTAGAACTTATTTAGCCTGATATAGCCTTTAGCTGCAAAGAACAGAGGAACATTTTTATTATCAGCTAAGTCGGCGTCATTTACCGTTCTTTTTTATGGCTCGTAGCTGGCGACAGCTGTGGCTGAAGGCGTTATGTTTTTGGACTATATGTCCATTTGTCCCATTCTTGTTTACGCAATATCTCACAAGCATCTCGAGGTAAATTCTTAAAATTTGGCACAAGTGTTCACTTGAACTCAAAAATGAATGAATGATTCGATTTTTTTTTTTTTTTTTTTTTTGTCAAAAGTCCCTGTGACCTAACAAAGCATGTTTGCAACCACAACTCAGGAATTCATACTCTATTTACGACACAATTTCACACAAATGTCGAAGTGATGACGCATCCAAAAATCAGTGCATGATGGAATGAAACCAACTACATTTACTCAATTCTGTAATTGAGTAAAAAATTTTAGGTATTTATAGTTTAATATTTGCATTTTAAGCAACTTCATACTTCTTAATATTTTAAATTTTTCTCCACTACCTTTGTCTGACAGGTTGTGTTACGAGTTACATACTGAGTAATCACTAAGGTTACAGTCTACATACACTTTCTGTCGAGTGAAAACCATGTAGGCTAAATTTGGTGATTATATATTTGAAATTTTTCCGATATTGAAAGGCTAGAGTTAGGCTGTGAAAATTCTCCTACTTTTTAAGCTAAATAAACTATTGAAAAGCTCTCTTGGAAATGAATTGCTTTTCTGAGTTTTTTTTTTTTTTTTAAGAGATACTGTATACGGTTCTTACAGAGCAGAGACGATACAACCATAAACTATCCGACAGTACATAAAGTAGTTAAGATTAACACAACCTTAGATAATGGCAGTGGTAGAATGGACATTAATGCAGCAGTAATGATAAGCCAAAAACATATAATAGTAAAACACTGACAAGGAGCATTTACTGCATTGTGTCTACTTTTACTTTTGATACTTAAAGTTTGCTGAACAAGAAGTACCTGAATACTTCTTCCACCACTGTCCAGAAATATTTCCGCCTTAACGTAAAATCTAAATGTTGCTTCATGAGCAAGGTAGCACTCCTCCCATGACAATTTGTAAAGACAGTTTTAGATAACCAAAGTCATTTATCAAGCAGAAATGCCAAATATTAGCTGACTGCAGTTTTTATGTGAAGATTTACGACTTTGGGCTGATGTTTGTTCAGAAGAAAAAACTTTTTTTGAAGGTGTCACCGTGGCTTTTGGGGAATTACAATGATCACTTTTCACTTCTTTTTTTTTCTGATATGCCAGCTGTAAACTAAATAGTTCATCTGTTAAACCAAAGAAGGTTTAGGTTTGCAAGAAATTGCAAAAAGAACAGGAAACTTCATAATTGAAATTAAGATTTAAATGACAAAAAGACTATAAATGGCACAAAACAATACATCATTTGTAAAAGAAAAATCATACGAACATGATTCGTTTTATTTCTGAGTTATTACTCGATACGTTGAGGTTTGAAGTGCTTGTAAACCGTAATTGCAGTTAAGAGGGTCCAGTTCTGCAGGTTTCCAGGTTGCAGCGGTATACAAAAGCGTAGGTAACGAGCAGCACGTGAACGCAGCATCAGGCTCCAGCTTCCTCACACGGAGACGCGCGCAACCCTCCGCCAGTGTTTGGACAAACTAAAGTGTGCAGCCGTTGCTGTGTAAACGGTACAACACACCTGAGCTCACAGCCCGCCATGGAGTTGATGTTCCGGGGACAGGACTCGAGTCCGACGGCGGCCCGGGGGATGTAACCACCGCTCCGGAGCCACGAGGCACGGGCAGACGACACTCGGCGCGGATACAAAAGGAACCGCCGAGGAGAGGAGACGATGGTCGGGAGAGGAACAGCGGGAGGAGCGGGTTTTACAGCGGTTTTCTGAAACCACCATAAAACTTGGTAGACGGGGTTATGCGAGAGAATCTCCCAGCATGTCGGATCCGAGTCAGTGGTCTGCGGCGCCGAGCCAGAATAAGTCTCATTTTGTTCCGGGAGCGCTGCTGAAGCGCTCAAAAAGGTACTTCTGAGGAGTTGTGTTACGGAGCTTCAAAACGAGTTTAAAGGCGTATTCAGGCTTTTTGTTGCGTGAGAATACTGTCATGTTTACTAGCAGTCGCAGCTGGCCTTCACCAACACGCACACTCGGGTCTTATTTTTTGTTTTTGTAACGTTATTTTAACTGAAGCTGCTGCTGCTCCTCTCAGAAAGCCGGCTGCTCGAAATGCCGCGTTTGTGCAGTGTAACGCATGAGTTTGGGTTAAAAGGCGGAAAACATCCTTACTTAAAGCCTTTAATACAGTTTGCAGACAGTATTTACTAAAAAAAAAAAAAAAAGAGTATAATCCAAGGCAGCGCCTCAATAATCAGACACCCGAGTACAGTTTCCGTTGTTGTGTAAAACTAGAGCAGGGCTGGCTAAATAAAACCAAACTGTACAGTTTGCGGTTGGCACACAAAACCGTGTGGATAGACTCAATATCACATCACACACAATGCAGCCTTTTATATGAAGACAAGCATATTTGCGTTCCTCTGTTTATTCTGGTGGCTGCCGGTTCACTTCAGAGAGTGATGATGATGATGATGATGATGATGACTGGAGGTCATATTTGATTGTAAGTCATGTTTACGGCCACACAAGATCAAGTGCTATATGTATTGTGGATTATCTATTCATCAGTCAGTCATTATTTTTGATTAATAGTCTTTAAAAAAAAAAAAAGATCTTAAAATTCCCGCACAATTCCCAGAGTAACCAACAGTAAAAATCAATTTACAGATATTTTATTTGGAAGCATTAAAAGCAGCAAATCAACACATTTGAGAATCTGGAAATGCCAAATATTTGATATTTTTACTACTGCGACTAGGTGTGAGGGGAAAATCAATACAGCATAGCATCACAATATCTTGCATTGGAATATTTATAGATATACGAATGCCAAGTATTGACATTTCATGATACAAATGCATAATATTTATGCGTATCTGCTCGATAATACCAATTTGCTGTGATACAAATGATTAAATTGAGATTAACAGACTGAAAACTTGATTTTATTCAATAAAACAGATATTGGCATTGTTTTCCTTTGGGGACGTTCAGTAGTTTGCAATTGAAAAAAAGCTAATATAGTACAGTATTTTATAGCATTACTTGGCATATCTCAAAATATTCAGTCACAAAAATCATTTGTCGTAATTATCATGATGATAATGTGTCATGGGGCTTCTTGTGATGCCCACCTCAAGCTGCAACCAGCAATTGTCAATTCATCTTTGGGTAAAATAATAATCTTGTGGTCTTTAAACATCAGAAAATAGGTAGAAATATGAATCACCATCTCTCTGATTCCCAGGTTTAATTCAGTGTTTTTTTTGTGTTTTTTTACATTTACAACATTCAAATATTCTCATTGGACAACAGTACCCAGACGGTCTTTGGGATAGTGGCTTAAAAAAAACACATTAAGGATTTATTGATTATCAAAATGGCTGGTTCATTTTCTTAGTCCGTTTAATAATCGATTGATTAAGTAATTATTTCAGTAGCTTTGTGGGCTGTTCACACTGATGCCACAGCACAAAAAAATATATTAATTTGAATGGTCAGAGTCAGTTTGCCCTTTTCGGGGATTATTATTTAGCACACCCATCCATCCCTCCCTTTACACACACACACACACACACACACACACACACACACACACACACACACACACACACACACACACACACAGTCTTGGACATCTGTGGCTCAAGATGGGCCTGCTGTTGCTGGTGGTGAACACCCAACCCCCCTTCCCCTTTTCAGCCTAGAGTCTATGACAGGAGGCTTCCTTTTTTGTATTTTGGCTCTCATCAGATCTTTCGTCTGACACGGCCGTGCTGATGTGTCGTGCGTTCGCCAGCAGATTAGAGTTGTAGTTACATAAACATTTCTCCAGGCAGAGCTGCTCTGAAGGCGGAAATAATCTCACTTGTGGAGTTAAATCTCAGTGGGCGGAGACAAAGACATCGCAGTTCTTCACGCCGAGTGTCATCAGCCTCATCTGTACCACACTATAGACGTGTGTAATTTTGGTAACTGTAAGAAACTGGAAGTGTGCAAACGGTCCTCAGAAGCTTTTGGTCCGTTTGGGTCGCCGTTGGCGACGATACAAATGCATTTCTCTGCAGGATGGTTCGCTTATGTAGGTTTTAGATTATGTGTTGAACAGTTCAGTAAACTGAAAGAGAACGTCGACATCTTGCAGTGTGTAAAATAAGCTGTATTACTGCCACCACTGATGTAATATACTACAAATACAATGTGAAGGAATAGAATGTGATTTATCTGAAGCACCACTAACTGGACCATAGTGAAGCTATAGAATAGGATTACTCATGGGACCTATTTAGTTTGAAATGTAAATCCAAAGCAGCAAAGCAATGCTGCCTGTGGGGTTTTTACTTCACTGATATCATTATTATTGAGTATTCAGATAATTGAATAACAGTTTCAGCTATTTTTCACGCAAAATAGTGAAAAGCTGCTGCACAGTCTCAGGTTTTTGCCCCATCTTTGTCCTGTAGTAAATTCATATCTTGTGTTATGTGGTGGTGTTTTACCAGGACCCAAATGCAGGCTCACAGACTCGGGTTTTAGTTCCAAAATACGGTATTGATTTCAATAACCAAAAACAAACAAACCAAAAGGTGGCACCTACAGTGTCCACTTGCTTCCAAGTCGGGAGGGCAACTCAACCGACTGATCCAGGGAGAGACAGCTGGCAGGGCAGCGGGCAGACCAGCGGACAGAACCGCTGGAAAAAACAGAGTTTATAATCCTCCGAGTCGGGAGGGCAACTCCACCGACAGGTAGCTCTGCAGGTGGAACAGGAGCCGGAGGAACAGGACGGACGGCAAACGGACGGAGTGCAGATGGGTGACTAACTAATGAACCGACAACCAGAGGAGTGCAGGGGCAGGGTACATATAGTCCGGGGAGGTGATCAGGGAGATGCAGCACACCTGCAGGTGGTGATCCGGGGTGAGTGGCTGCAGCTGCTGGGACCGGTGGCCACGGGAGGTGGGGAGAGGAGGACACAGAACAAGCAGACAGGGGACTGAGGGGATACAGGAGGAGAGGTGATCGGGGGCAAAACGGAGGAAAACAGGACTCCTGACATCTTGTAAATCTTTGGTATTTGAACTGAGTAGGATGAGACATTTGACGACGTATCGTCGGGCTCCTTGAAGCTGAGATTCACGGTACGATAGACCCACCAATTTATGAAAAAAACGTATCCGTATTAGTCAATTTCAGCACTGAATTTGAGTATAATAGAAAATGCTGCGACACTCACACGTTTTCAAAAGACAATGAAGTGTACCAGGCATTGCCAAACCTGTTTACTTAAGAATCACCATGCACGCCCATGTTTATGTGGTGTGTTCAAACCTGCTGGATCTGCAGCCTCCCAACAGAAGGTCTACCAGTTCACATTCGGAATAAAAATAGTCTTCAGAAGACTTGTCTCAACGCTACATTAGTAGCAGTGTAGGAGAAAGGTCTGCTTAACACATCACTACCAGTTCATTTTGTAAAATAAATACGTGCAAAATTATGACTCAAAATCAAACAAAACAAACAATAATTTAAAGTGTTCTGTCTTTTCTCCAATTTCCCCTCTTTGGTAAAGTACCTGCTTTCAAAGTGAGCGATAACAGGTCCAAAGAAAATGTAGGCGTTTGAATAAGTCAAGAAAAGTACAGTGTATATACTGTTTTAAAAACAAAACTGCAAAAAAAAAAAAATTAGAATCTAGACAATTATAACAACATTCTGAGGTCATGAACACTAAAACAACATTTAAAAGAGGAAGTAGCTGTGAAGACTGTTGAGATAAGAGAGGAACGGAAACAGTATCACACAGAAAACTTGACATTCACTCCTGTCTTCACCTTTTCAAGTTTATATGCAGCCTGCTTCCAGTCTGTCACACAAAACTGACATGTTTTGGTGTTTTTCACTGTTCTACAACAGTCAGAGATTAGAGGATAACAGTCTGCTTCATTAGCGGTCAAGTGTCTTCTTAATCCACCCAGTGTTGCGCTGTCATCAGGCTTTTGTGTCTGCAAGCTGCTGCTCTGTCAACAAACAGACTTAAATATGAGGACGGCCTGAAGAATTGCATGAGTCAAACATGTAATTACAGGTGGACAAAGTCGGGGTCGCAGGATTTATGCTCAGGTTAAAGGGATACACAGGGAATGATTTATTGCTAACTTTTAATAGTGATTAATAGAAACCAGATATTCACGTGTTCCTGGTATGCGGTTTCCTACTTTGATCTATATGCTGACATAGTAGCACTAAGCTAAGTAACAATCTAGGCTGGCTCTCATTTATAACAAAACTATATATATATATTTTTTTTTTTAGCTTGTTGAGTGTTGTGCACATGTATTGGGCAATGATAATGTAACAAACGCAGCAACCAACCGGTCAGATTAAGATGCTGCTAATACACTTGGTTATCATCGACTGCTGTTTTCATCTCAAAATCCGGCAGAGTAGATCACTTGAAACACATCTGCCCGCATCGAACCGATTGAATTCCTGAAATTTCATATTATACACGTGCTCCTTAATACTTTTAACGGCTTTTAAATAGCAGGAGGTCGGTCTTCTTTTCGAGCTTTCTTGTTGTTCAGCATACACTACTCTCACATGTGCCAACTGCTAGACACATTTTCATCCAAATTGTGATGAGAGATGCAGATGATTGATGTGTGTTGAGTGGCAGATCATTAACTTCTCTCCTTTTCCTGTTTGTGCTCCAGCTGTCGCAGCAGCAACAGGAAGAGCCTCGGTGTGGGGACGCCCTCACCCACGCTGTCCCGGCCCCTCTCCCCGCTCTCACTCCACACTGGTGAGATCTGTTTCCATGTTTTTTTTTTTTTTTTTTTTTTTTATAATCCCAACGGTGTGCAGGATCCTCCGGCAACAACGCTGCACGGGCCGGTCAAATTGATGACGGTGCGGATTGCAGTGGTAATACCTTGTAGCGTTTTGCTTGTTCATATTTAGTCTCACGAGTATGGAGAGGAACGAGAAAATGATTGCTGTCCAGAGTGGTACAACCTTTCCTCAAAAAAACCAATAACTGCAGGGTGGCGTGTTGCCATTTATTAACCTTTCAGCCTGACTTCATGTTTTACTCATACTGGTTAGGAATATGTAAACACTAACGCTCTGTTGGATTCCAGCATTGGTGCTCTTGTGCATGTTCATACTGCTGAGAAGTGATTATACTGATGATACTGCAGTTATGTCTTGATGTTGTTTGGAGACTCCGGTGTTTAAAATGCAGGCGAAGTTGTGAAGTGTGAACACAGGCTTAGCAGTGGGCCTTCAGAAAGTCACATTTCAACATTTGAGTTGCTGAGAAGAAGCAAAACCTTGGCAGTACGGAAACCATTTAAAATCCCGTTTAATACGGTTGGGAGTGACCATGTCAGTTTGTTATGTAGCATGTGGATCTACTATTAGCTTCTCACGTTGTTGTTTGTAAGGTGAAGGCCATCGTGCACACCCACATGGTCACTAATGCAAGATTAGGCTTTTTTCCACCTGGAGCTTGGAAGCAACACCTCATGCAGCATCTGGTTCAGACGTATTCAGGTGACCTGAAGGACACCTGCTACAGCTGCTATTAACTGAATTCTGCATAATCTGATGCAGATGTGGATTATGCAAACAAACTTATATAACCCAGTGTTCACAATACGTAGGCAGTTTGCTCGGGTAGATTAAGATTGTAGATAAAATCATTCTGCTACAACTTGAGTACATCTTACATCAGAATGCCTTATTTATTTGTCTGAGTTGCAGTAACTGCATGGGGACTAGAGGCTTCTCTATGCGTGGCCGCCTTGTTAGCATCTACTGGTAGCCTGGACGTGACGCGTTTAGGGGACATCTGTAAATTGCATTGTCTACCGATGGTCTGTTTGTGAGGTGTTCAGGGGACGTGTAAATTGTAGCTACAGAAAAGCATAGATATGATTGACGAGCGGGCGATTTCTAAATCGTTGGTGTCATCCTCCTGCTTTCTAAATCACAGCAGCAGTGTGTAGATGTGCTCCCTTTTAAACACAGTCATGCCAAGGATTATCTAATCACAGAGGGCAATCAGGCTCTAATTGGATCCTCAACCACTTGCATGTAAACAAACCAGAGTCTCCAGTATACCCAGATCTCCAGACTCTAGCCAAACCAAGTCGGATGGGACTCCCCCTGAACGAAGAGTGTTCGTAGATTGATGGTGTGATGTTTGGAAAAGTAATACCAAGATGATATATTGGACCTTTCTGAGGTGCTGGTTAATGCTGCTGTGTTGCCGATGATTGAGGGTTCCTGCATAGACATGATGACGTGCTTTTTGTAAAACTTCCACTTGTAAATGCAGCCATGTTGTCTCCTCTGTTAAAGTTTTCATAAGTTTGTTATTACAGATGTGAATAGTAGCGGTACTAACTTTTGTCTTTCCCCTTTCAGCTGCGAGCAGCCCTCTGGACAGCCCCCGAAATGTGTCGACCAGTGCCTGCCTCAACTTTCCGTTTGCCCGAAGGTATGTCAGCACTTCAAGGGATTCCCTTGGGGTGATATATTTGTTTTAAAGCATTTAACATCTGTAAGGTTGGGATTTGATTGAAATATTTCATGATGGAACCACATTGTACAGCATTGTACTCTATTCAAATAGTAATAATAGTAAGAAAGGGTTGCACCGTTTTATATTTACACATTTTTTTATTTTCTTGCCAACAACAGTTATTAGTCACCAATTTTAAAACCCAAGTAAACATTAATTTGTTATTATTGAATTTGTTGGAAACTTCATTATTCCCTGTGCTCCGTATATTTTTATATGCATACTTGCTGACAGAAGGTTCTGCATGTTCAGCAGACCCACTGTTTGCTGAGTAAGACTTTATGTTACACCAGCAATTACTTTAGATTAATTAATTGGAATTAGTGCCCACATTTTCCCTCAGTTTGCTTTTGTTTTCCTTCTAAATATGTAAACTTCTCGGAAATTATTTGGTGTTCTAATTGAAGACTTCTACTTACAGGGATTTTAATTTTCTTGCAGTTTTGTATAAGAACAAAACATTAAAGGTTAATAAAACCGCTTCCAACCAGCAGCATCACTAAATTGCAGCGAGGATATCCTCCCTGCCAAAATGTTCAGGACGCAATACAATATTTTAGGGTTTAGTTAATAAGAATCCTCTCGAGATTCCTCGAAAGAGTCGAGCTGTACATTCAAATTAAAGTCAGTTTTGATACCTGAGTCTGCAGTATGTAGCTGTTGTTTTGCCCTGGTTTTTTGTATTTGACAATATGAACCCGAATGAACGAAATACAAATAAACAAAATTAATAAACAAATAAATGTAATACCTGATCGCACCCTGAGGGTTTCGCTAGAACAGAAGCAGACAGTCTGCAAGACGGAACGAAGTTGAGTAGAAACGGCAGCAAGGTGACTGAGGCTGACTCAGCCGGCAGCGTTCACACCTCCCCCCTCTCCACCAGCTCGTCGCCAAATCCCCCTCAGCAGCATGTGTGCAGTCAGATAGAGGGTACCCCCAAAGCCCACTCTCACATCCTTCAACCTGGTTCCCATGGCAACACGCTTGCCTCGCTCCAGGCATGTGTAGCTTATAAGTGAGGCGCCACCTTAAAGACACCCAAGAACAGTCATTAAAAACTCATGAGCAGTTCAGGTGCTTCGTCCTTCACACTTCTGCTCTGAGAAAATGATTCCTGGCAACAGTTTAAAGCACGTCACGGTTTACTAACAAGATGAGAGGTAATGGGTGAATTTTTTAATCCACAAATATTTAGATTTAACAAGTCCAAGTGTGATAAGACAACATACTTTAATGTCTGTTAAATTCTAATTTCATTATTTCGTTCACACAGAAGTGAAGTGTCTTATCTTGACATACTGATGGATTTTGATCTAATTCTCCAGGCAAACATAGTAGCTCGTGATCTAAAAATCCATCCATTGCTCCCAGTTGTGCAAACTAGTGTTTTAAATCTTCACTCTGCTTTCACCAATATTTCTGTAACAGCCCTCTTTTTTTTTTTTTTTTACACAAGTTTCTCCTCTTAGCATTTATCGTGCTGACAAAAGAGATTAATTCCGAATTTCTTTTATTGGGTCATAGATTTTTGATAGGCATCCATCATCATCGTGCTGCATTAATAAAGACTTAAAGCCATGAGGCATAATCAGTGACCCTGCTCATTGATACTTAAAGCTCTGGTTTTCCAATTTAAGTATATTTTTGACAGTTCCTGCCAGGAGAGGGTAAATAGAGAAAATGTTCCGTAGAGAAATAGCCGTGCCTCGAGTTTTCTTAACTAGCAGGAATTCCCTCTATGTGAAGCCCTTTGACAGGCTGAAGAGATAAATGACGTAAGATTTTTAGACTGCAAATCTGTGATTGTCCTGCAGTTTTCTGTACAACCTCAAGAACTGACCAACTGGAATAATGTAGAGTTGTTCTGGATGGTTAGCTTTAAGAAGAAGCTTTTACAACCACTCAAACCCACATTTTAGTTGCTCATGCTTTAATTTGTACTTTTTGCTGTTGCAAAAATGAATCTATAGACACTAAAGGAACAAGGTCTTTTCACTGGCAATGCTTTGAAATGAAGAGTCTTTTCTGTTATGTAAAATATAACCTCAAATTAATTTGGTTTTCTACCTACTGACCGTGTCCGGACAAATGAAAACTGGCAAGGGAGGCAACATTGTCAGTATTAATCGCTCAGTTGAATGCCACAGGTCACAGGATCACTTGCCCAAGACTCCTAAAACTCACTGAAGCTCTCTCTTTGCTTTCCTCTTTCTCTGCTGCTGCTGTGATTTCAGTCACTTGGCCCGTGCTGACAGGTAGCTTCTTCTTAAATTCTTGCACCCTCTCTGTGTTCCACGTGTTTGTCACAAAATGTTCCTTGTGAAAAACAAATCTTATTCCGAAGCTGCTACTTGATTTTCTATCGCAAAAAAAGAAATACAAACCTTCTGTGAATCAAGGGATGAGAAAAGGAAGCCTGTTATATGATTGGGGGGAGGGGGGTGACATTCATTTCATGCTCCTGTAGTCACAGGACTCCTCCGTCGTCTGTTATGTAAGGGGCTTCACGTATGAAAGGCAAACTCGTGCTGATGTTGAGGAGTCTTATGTAACATTCATGTCTGTTTCTCTCAGAGCTGAGGGCCGCCGATGGTCCCTGGCATCCCTCCCCTCATCTGGCTATGGAACCAATCCGCCAAGCTCCACTGTCTCAGTAAGTCACCCCGAAACATGGCAGCGTCCTCCCCGGTCGATACATGGCGGCGAGGCAATTCTCACACCTCGCTCAGCCCAAATAGCACATTCGTTTATGCAATAAGGGACAGTGAGTGCCAACACCGAGATGACAAACCGCTAATTGTTTTCCTTCATCGTCTGCTTCAATGAGTCATTCTCCCAGTCAGTGTTAGAAGTAATACACACAGTCTGTGTGGATGCACGTTAATGAGGAGATAAAGAAGTGTGTGTGTGTGTGTGTGTGTGTGTGTGTGTGTGTGTGTGTGTGTGTGTGTGTGTGTGTGTGTGTGTGTGTGTGTGTGTGTGTGTGTGTGTGTGTGTGTGTGTGTGTGTGTGTGAGAGAGAGAGACTAACTCGCTGTGTTAGTTATTACAGTAAATACCCTAAAATGACATTATTTTCTGACAGCTTTTCAACAAACAGACCACATTTCTGTAACTCGAATATATCCCAAGACCTCGGTGTCTGAAAAGATTATTTCCACACTGCGATATACACATTTCGGGAGGAAAAAGTTCAAAATATACAGAATGTAAAAAAAAAAAAAGTACAGATTGGAACCACAAAATTTTGTCCATATAGAGATTTTAAGAATATTACCTATAAAATATCTTCCTTGAAAATAAAGCTGTAATTGTATTTACAGAGTGAGTTTGGAGAAACGGCATTGAAATGAGCAGTATATAATGGTGAATGAGTGCCCTACGTCTACGGTCAAAGTCTGCCATGTGGAGCTATTATAAGGGAGTTTATTGGGTAGGCCCGAGCACAGGCTCAGAGGTCAGTGGGGACAATAGGGCTCTTGAGTGGCCCTCACTGCCCTCTTTATACTGAGGCATTAGAAAGAGACTTCACAGATGCTGTCCCACTGGCACTCTTCCGTTCATGACACGTGGGCCGCAAAATTAAACGAATTGCCGGCAACGCACCGTTCACTTTGAGTTTACTCAGCGCCTCAGTACACATGGAAAATAGCTTATTTGTGTAAATAACGATGCCTCTGTGGGCTTTTATTATTGTTTACTCAACTACCTAAATTGGCGGTGGGGGGGGGGGAGTTAATTTTTTTCACATTTTTAACTACTATTCATACACTAGCTAAATTTATGCGCCTCATTTTTCGGCTCCATGGGTGGGTTATCATTTGAGGTGTGTGTTGACTTCTGGTTGGCAGTTGGTTAGAAAAAGTAAATATGAATATGTGAGTGGAAAATTCCCAACAGCCAAATGGAAAAAACTAAACATCAATAAATCATTCATGTTTTTAAACGAATGAGAACAATGAGTAAAGCTTCTTGATTTGACAGGCGCTGGTTCCAATTCAAGGAGAATTCTAAGTACAGGAGACATTTTAGTTTGCAAGGGAAACCTTACTGCTTTTGCCGTTCTCTAACTGCCCTGTTTCAACCTCAGCTTTGCCTAACTCATCTGAACACGTCTGTGGTTTTGAGCCTGACTGACCTATCCCTCTATAAAAGAGTGATGCCACTTAAAGGGCAGCAATGACAAGTAGCAACGTCCTCTTGGAAAAAAGGAAACGGCCGGCTTTACTGAAGCGGCGATCTTGACTTTGACAAACACAAATTGCTCCAAATAGCACCTCGTAAATCTGTGAGGCTTAGCGAGGTCGCTCTAATTGTATACTTGGCAACATCGCTTGGTCAGTTTGGGAAGCCGTTCGTCTTTTGTAATGTTACAGTGAAATGTTGGAATGTGTTGCATCCAAAACCTGGTTTATTTGGCTTTTTACTGTGTGCGAGGCCTTTCGAGTCAAACCAGTTTTATTGGGTCATTTAAGGGAGCAGTTGGTAGGATTTGGCAGGATCCATTGGAAGTACAGTAACCCAGAAGGGACAAACCAAACACTGGGTGTAAACAGTGCCTTTACCATAGATTCTCCTGCATGCTTGAAAGGGGAAGGTGAAGCGAGGCAGGTTCAGTTAGTTGCAATCTGCAACCTCACCACTAGATGCCACTAAATCCCTCACACTGCTCCTTTAACATACTTCCAATCTTGAACAAATTTAAAAGCAGCTAGCAGCAACGTAATTAATTCACTACACAAGATATAAAGGCCTCGTATAAACATTGGCGTGTGGTGTTTTTATTTCATGTCCTTCAGAATTTACCTGAACAATAACACTTATCATTCAGTGTTATCTGAACAACCACATCGGGTTGGCGGAGGAGATGGTAGGTGTGGTTAAATAGCCATCAAAAGAATGTCAAGATTTAAAAGCTGCTGACTGTAGAAATAATTTTCTCCTCTAATGGATCCATCGTTGTGTCTGTAGTCCTCCTCATCCTCCCAGGAGCGTCTTCACCAGCTCCCCTACCAGCCGACTCAAGATGAGCTACACTTCCTCTTCAAACACTTCCGCAGCACAGACAGCATGACTGACGAGGATGGACGGCCCTCGGCATTCATACGTCCTCGGTCTCGGAGCCTCAGGTAGTCAATCCGGATTTTTACCCTGCAATTAAATGAGTCTTACTGGCAAATACATTGTTTCCTTCTATAAAGCTGCATATTCAATTCCCAAAAAGTTTATTTCTGTTGAATATATCAGTAGTTATTCCAAATTATACAAAACATACACATCTCCTAAAAGGTTGGTCTTAAGTCTTTGCGATCCATGTTTCTTGATGCTGCCGTTTATTTTTATAGTGAGTAAAAATGTAGGAAAGCATAGATGGCAGCTTATTGAGTGGAAAGCTGAGCTATCGTAATCGCGTCACCTCACTTTCAAGGCTTTACTGACACCGATTAAAAGGATTTCGACATCTGCTCACAGTCTGTGTCCTTTGACAGTCTTTTTATTTCAAGTTTTTAAAAAAAAATACACAACTCGCTTATGTTTACCTGGCCTTATCAATGATGAAACAAATATGACACCGTACTTCACATTTTGTAAAACCTTTAAATGTCTATTACTACGTCCTGGACCCAGATACATAGTAACATTCACCTGTTTTACAATCCGGACTGAGCCCCGTGTAAACATCTGTTTTGTGTTGCTTCTTGGCTCATCGTTAAGTCAACTCAATTAATATTTAATGCATATTAAATGCAGTAATCCTCCTCAAGGGATTAACTACCTCTTCGATGCACAAAACAACGTTCCGGATCAACTTCGAACAGCGACTTCGTGTTTTGCACTGTGCATGAGGTCCCCGGTTTCGTTTGGTAGTTGCAGACTTGTCAGATGTCAAGATGCCACTGCACCATGATGACCACGAGAAATTCACAAGCGAATGCAGAATTTGGCGCCTCAGCTACCTCTCATCGATTGCGCACGCCTGTTGACCGGGCAGGCAGGTGGAGAACTGACTTGCAGAGCTGTGCGGTTTCGACAACTTTTTGTGTGTTGGCTCTGCTCTGTGCTGTTTGTGCGATGCCTGAGTGCTCCGTGTTCTGGCACCATGGTGTGCCGCGTGTGGGCGTGCTAGCTAACGGAGCGCCTCGGGGATCTATCTGATGAACTGTAGTCGAGGGGTGGGCTGGTTTAGGGGAGGTGGGGGTTGGGGGGAGGGGGTGCTGATGCAGAGTGCCACGGTGAGCTGCAGCAGTCTGTGTTGGGCAGCAGCCATCCGGTGTAACAAAGGTTTCTTTCATGACAAAAAAAAAAAAAAAAATGGCTTATGGAGTCTGTTTGCATGTGATAGGTGTTCCCTCCATCTGTTCTGTTTGAAGCTCCACCAAGCACGATTTTCCTGTAAAAATACACTCGTCTCATCGTCCTCAATACTCAAGTGGTGTTGCAGTAAATGACTAATTGATTGATTTGGATGATTCACACAGTTTGGCCAGAAGAAACCTTGGCTGTCGGTACAGAAACATGAAAACCTGACAGTAAAATCCACTCTGATTGCAGCTTTAGCAGCTGAAGAGCAACAGAAATCGAATGCTGGCTCACATTATTGTTTTTCAGGGGGCTAAAATTTAAAAAAAAATAGTAGAAAATGTTGAGCTCAAAAATTTGCTTTCAGTCCCACCCACACAAGGAGTTCAGAGTTGTCGCGTGTATGTTTGGTTGGGCTGAACTGAATTCACTGCTGGTCATTTCTCGATAACTTTGATGGCCTTGGTGACACAACCTTTTTCACACCCTATCCTTAGCTTAGCTCAGTGGCTCAGAGGAGAGATGCACAGGATTGTTTATTGATAAATGTCACAGTGTTGATCAATTAAAATCTACTAATTTGTTATTTTATTTCTGTTGTAGCCCTGGGCGATCAAGTGTCTCCTTCGATAACGAGATAGTCATGATGAACCATGTTTACAGAGAACGTTTTCCAAAGGTACGTACTCGATATCTGTATATTAGTATTTGTGCTGAAGACATATTAGAAGCACAAACGTGCTCAGCACTGTGCTGCGCAGTTTGCTGGGACTTAATAAAAACCAATATTGGTTGTTAATCCACCTCAAAGACAAAAACATTTGGTTCCAAGATAGAGAACTGGACAGAAGCTGGGCCTGAGCTTTTAATGCCACAAGTCTCTACAGGTGACAAAACGATTGTTGAGTCACTGGTAGTGATCAACGAATATATGGATCCACCCACAGGAACATTAAGGACATTTAGTGCCACGCAGAGTAAAAATCTACTGCTTCCTTTGAATGTTTTAACTGCATGCTTGTGTGCTTGTCCTCTCTGCAGGCCACAGCCCAGATGGAGGAGCGCTTGTTGGAGATTGTCACCCACTGCTCTCCAGACAGCTCCCTCCCGCTAGCCGACGGGGTGCTGGGCTTCATCCAGCACCAGTTGGTCGAGCTGGTCAGAGACTGTCTGGACAAGTCCCAGACCGGCCTGGTTACCACCCGCTACTTTGCTGAGCTGCAAGAGAAGCTCGAAAAACTGCTTCACGAGGTGGGAAAACAGCCACTTGATTTTTGGTCCTACACAAATATTTACTTGATATAAATGAACCTCCTTTATTTTATACTGCAGTTTTACTAAACTCGTTGACTCGTCACATCTACTCGTGCGACTCATGTTACGAAAGGCCATTGATCGAGCAGGGGGGAAATGTGCAATCCGGCATGTCACTCAATAACCGTCCGATAGCCAAAGGCACACACAATAGATCTGGTGGTGGAAATTCTCAGTGATGGCGAGAGGCACTTTTTTGTCACAGGTTTTATGTGTGTTGTGATCAAACATCTATCTTTCTATAGCAACCTCTTCCTCTGTTTCTCTGCCTGCTGTCAGGCAGCAGGCATGGCCAACTCACTGTGCCTCCAGCTGAACTGATTAGTCTGTTCCCATACAGTGGAGCAAATGCTGTTCAGCACACTTGTTAAAAAGTGCAACAGTTTCAAGGATAACGTGTCACTTTCACACGTTTGCATTGTCTATGGCTCTTTATTTGTGATGTAATATATGTAGAGATACAGGTTGCTGCTGTTGTAACATTGTTTTTACTCTCACTGCCTGATACTTTTTCTTGGGAAACATCCTGTGGTGTGCAGAAACTAATAGATTTTATTCTTTTGCAAACTAAAAGTAACAAAAAATATATTTGTGCATTGCCTCCAGAATTTTGTAACTAAAGAAGCTTTATGAGAAACAACATTTGAACTCTGAACAGGGCCTTTTGCTATTTGTCTGCCTCTAGTCATTGTCTATGTGCCTGTTATGTGGAACATAGCAGCTCTACTGATAGCTGCTCTGGCAACTTTCGAACAGTAAACACATTCAATAGTGCTACCTAGAGAAAGTAAAAAGAAAAATGTTTGCGGGAATTGCACCACAGAAATGGTGTTTCCCCAGATTCCCCCCGACTGACGTAACATCGAGCGAGCATGTGAGGATTCTGTGTTTTCCACCGTAGGACGTAGCGCCGTGTGACTTTTCCAGTAACAAAACTGTCTTTCTCAAGCTTCCACATTGTGACATTCACATTGGATTTCTGTTGTGGGTTGAGCAGAGAGGGAGACTGTAACCCACTTAAACTCGTGTATCTCCACCATTGGTAACTGAGGGGAAAACTAAAGGAGTGTAACAAAGTTTTCTCCACCCGTCTCCCCTGTCTTTATGTTACCCTATGCTAAGCTAACCACCTGCTACCTGCAGCCTTATATTTAATGGATGGATGACAGTAGTCGTGAGCTTGTCATATTGCAGGCTGAACACTTTTATCTGACTTGGACACAGATGCCTGCTCTACTGTGCAGCCACTGTTTCACCAGCACACAATGTCACTCCAGTTGTCTCGAAAAGACGTCGTGGATGACTCATTAAAGACTCCACCCACCCACCCAGTGATTATTTTAATAATTCCTCATGGTTTAACGTGATGTCATCTCTGATGCAATTCTGTCCACCAGCGTCTGTTTTCATATTTCTGTTAATGCCATACCCATCTGCTCAGAACACACTGTCATATATATATATATATATATTTAGATTTCCTGTTTCAGTACAAAGCAGTCTTTTTCAGGGAAGGGAGAAGTGCTGCTAGGGGCGACAAACTGTGTCCGTCCTTTTGATCAGTTATGTTCCACGGGCACAGCTCAGCCCCGATGATCCTTTAGGGTCCTCTTTTTGTCAAATTGAATGAAAAGTTTAATTTTTTTGTAGAAATCGGGCAGAGAAAAACCTTTATCCATGATACATTCAGTATAACCCATAATTTCCCATCACCCATCATGTTTCAAAATCTGGCAACATGGAAATCATGGTTTTCCCATTTGCTCCTTCTTTACTTTTATTTGTTTTAGATTAAAACAAATTTTTTTTGCCATGAGTTTGCCTTTTATTAATTTTACTTTGAATACACTCCCTCAGCACAGCACATTCTGCAGAAACAGGTTTAGCAAATTTATATTGCTGCATATTTGTTCTTTTATCATTATCTTTTTAATATTGCCCATTTCAACATTAATTGTTTGTTTTTTCATTTTTAATATATTATTTTCATGTGTTTTGTGTTGAGCCAGTTGGTTAAAAGTGCTGCATAAATAAACTTGACACCATCTTTCCCCTGCTCCCCCACTGTTTTCCAGGCCTACGAGCGCTCTGAAAGCGAGGAGGTAACTCTCATCACCCAGCTGGTGAGGAAGATCCTCATCGTAATCTCTCGGCCGGCTCGCCTCCTCGAATGTCTGGTAAGCTGTGGAGGAGAAAATCTCTCCCTGATTAAAAACGAGATTACTTTGAGTGAAAACTGGTAGGAATTGGTTCACTTTAAATGACAGTCTGACCTTTATTCCCACTTAGAAAGTGGAGGTGTGTCACCAGAACATAAACCTCATGATTTTTGAAGGAAGAACTCTGAACAGATTCAATTAGGATCATTGTTGGTCATCCAGGGATAACTAGGCCTGTCACAATTTGTTTATAATCCTCTAATTGTAATTATTTGAGCTGACCACAATACATTTTCATAAGTGTTTGCATCAGTTTCATTCATCTGTATTAAAAACAACTGGATGAAACAAACAGAAATGTCAGCTTTCCATCATTAGTCCACATCGCTTTTCACCGTTGGAGGTTTGAATGGCGCTTGTTTAATGACATCATCTCATTATGCCTCCTTCTGTTATGTTTTAGGGGCACTTGAGTGGAGAATCAGCGCCACCAATTGTTTATCTTGACGTACTTAACTTCTACGAGTAGACCGACTGTGTTTTGATAAGCATCTGTTGACATGATCACAGTGGATTTAGCTGCAAAGCCAAACACCACCACCAATAAATGTCTCCTCTGGCTCATAAGGTGTATTATTGAACTACGATTACGCTTATACTATAAGAGTAGAATAAAATGATCAGACAAACGCAATCAAATTATGAATCATCATTTTTTTTGGATTAGAATTCATCATCAACTAAAATGTAATGATTGTGATGGCTTTGGGCATATCTAAAGTAGTAAATCAAAAGCAAATAGACTGCTCAGAAGCTGATGACCCCCCCCTGAGTTGGACCACTGACAGATTAAACACTTACCTTTGCTGTTTCCTGCTTTTGAGTCCAGTCTGGCAGGATATTAGCTTCAGACAATCCACAGTAATTACACCTGAATGCTGTTGACAGGAGTTTGACCCGGAGGAGTTCTATCACTTACTGGAAGCAGCAGAGGGTCACGCCAAAGTCGGCCAGGGAATCAAGACGGACATCCCGCGGTACATCATCAGCCAGCTGGGTCTGACACGGGGCCCATTAGAAGGTAAGAGGAATCGAAGCTTTGCACTCCCGAGTGGAGAGAGTCCCAGTCCTCAGGATACGTGGGACATTATGTCAGCATGCCTTCTCTTACCCTGTGACTCTGTAGATTATCTTACAGCACAGGTACTCCCAAATGGGAGAGAAGTCGATGATCTGATTAGGTTTCGGCATGAATTAGCATTTCAATGATTTCACAGACATTTCTGTAACTCTGTAACACTTTAAGGTAAAAAGTTCAAATTAATATGAAGTGTGCGGCATGCAGACCAAGGTGTCCAAAGTTTCTAATTATTGAGTTGATAAGCTTGATTAGGGTCAAACAAATGTTTCTCGTGAATTTGATAACTCAACAACAATACATAGTAGAGACTTCATACTTCTACCACATGTTCCCTATATGGAATGGAGGATGTGGTGAGATTCTTTTTGGTGCCCTGTCACAGACATTTGCATATGAATGAGCCCTCTGTGTGTTTTTTTTTTTTCGTTAAACACCTCAATTCAAACACAACCAGGGACACGGGGACCGTTACAGAGATGTGTTTTTAAAGCAGCTGGAGACGTCTTTTGTAACTGCCACTCTCTTCATATGTTACTTGGTGTCACTTCATTTGGATTAAATCCTACAATAAGCACCATACAGCAACACATTTGTATCAATTCAGACTGGACAAAGGCACCCTACAGTGTAACATGTAATCCAGTAAAACAGTTCAGGAACTTGTAGAATTTTTATAAAAAGTTTTACTGCAACATATTTAGCTTAAGGCACCAGGTTAGTGTAGCTTAACATTCAACACATGACGAGTTTCCAAACACCGGAGCTTGAGGACGAAGGAATAATAGAGGGAGCTGAAGAAAACCATTTTCTCCCTCTGTTTTTTCTAGACATGGTGCAGCTCGATCAGTTTGATGCCAGCCCTTCGGTGTCAGTGGAATCAGATGTCCATGTGGAGGTAAACTCACAGTGTAGTTATTGCTGACTAACGCACTTTCTTCATGCATCTCTTGTTTCCGATTGTTTTTGAGCCGCGTTTGAGCGCGAGTGTAGTAAATGTGTCCGCAGAGGATCAAGGCTGTTGTTGTTTAGTGGTTTCCAGTAACGCAGTGAGCCATTTTATTAATTATTAATTATAATTAGCTATTATTAATTAATAAATATTTCAAATCGGAGTCTTCTTTTCGTTAAGTGGGTTACAGGGAGAGCAGATATGTTTAAGTGAAATCTCTTCATGCAGATTAAGCAGAACATGTTAGAATTATAGCATATGATGTTTAATTCAAGGCTGTTTGCTTATAGAGCTCAAAATCTTGAATTGATTTAGATGTGAAGACTCTATATACAGTATTTGGACCACAAGTTGGCTCTTAATATACAGTGGAAGAAAATGTGTAGGAATATTATTTATAATTCTACCACTAATCCTGGTTTTATTGCTTCCCCATTTAATTTTTTACTTATCCATAAAGCATCGTGTTTCTGCTTCATCTGTACAGAATAAGGCGCCACAGACGCTGACTCCAACTCGAAGGAAACCTTTTGAGAGCGATTTTGACACCATCAAACTCATCAGTAACGGCGCTTACGGGTAAGATGAAAGCTCCACTGTTTGATTTTTTTAATTTATTTTTTTAATCTTAGAAGTGTTTTTTTAATGTTTAACTCTGTCTTTGCCCATGTTTTCTATGTAAATATCCTTAAACGATTTTTAAGACTTGTTATTGTTAGGTGTAATGATGATAGGTCTAATGTGGGTTGTGTGGTTTTTGACAGGGCGGTGTATCTGGTCCGACACAAAGAGACCCGCCAACGGTTTGCCATGAAAAAGATAAATCGCCAGAACCTGGTGCTGAGGAACCAGATCCAGCAGGCGTTCGTGGAGCGGGACATCCTGACCTTTGCCGAGAACCCCTTTGTTGTTTCCATGTTCTGCTCTTTTGAGACGCGACGTCACCTCTGCATGGTCATGGAGTATGTAGAAGGTAAGGTGGAGAGAGGCTGCTACGAATGGCGCATTTTATACAGCCATATGTGGAGGCATTATGTTTTTCAGGTTGTCAATCCATCCTGTGCTCGTGAAAATGTTATCTTAAGAATGCTTTGTGGGAATTCTTTCAAATTTACCACAAATGTTTACATAGATGTGAACTCAAGACCATCCCGTGTTATGAACTTGAATTCTCCGTAATGCCTTGAAGGAATTTATTCAAATGTGGTACAAATTGTAGTTGTTAGGTTATAGTTCCTTGATTGTTTATTTTACTAGCAGATTATACTGATAAGTCCATGGTTCAAATTTGCATTGTCCAGTAATACATACATAGGTTGTGTTGTTGGACATTCCGTTTCAAGGCAAATAGGTTTTAAGGTTTTCTGTTTTGTTTAGGTGGAGATTGTGCCAACTTGCTCAAGAACATGGGCCCGCTGCCTGTAGAAATGACAAGGATGTACTTTGCTGAGACGGTTCTGGCTCTGGAGTACCTTCACAACTATGGCATCGTGCATCGGGATCTCAAACCTGACAAGTGAGAACATTAACCAGATTCCACTTTACTATTGCGCAACGTTTTTGTGTGAGACCAGCAGTTCAGTTTGTAAATTCTGGCTTCTATCTTCGGAAATACTGTATAAATATTAAGATCCAGCTCTGGCCGAGTACTCCTGCTTTTATTAGGATTCATTAAATTTAACATTAGTAAGTTACTGAACAAATATTCACTCCTTCTTCCCCTGTTATATTTCAGTTCGGCTCGAATTGGATGAAAGTATAAAAAAATAAAATGCTTTGCTTTTGCTGATGATTTTCTTTTTTGGGTTTTTCCACCCAACAGTTTGTTGATTACATCCATGGGACACATCAAGCTGACAGACTTTGGTCTGTCTAAAATTGGCCTGATGAACATGACCACCAACCTGTACGAGGGTCACATGGAGAAAGACACAAGAGAGTTTATTGACAAACAGGTGAGGAAAAACATCCGTTTGAGACAGCAGTATGATCGAGACAGCTGCTTGACTTTGTCCAAACTGATCTTTGTTGGTTGGCTTGTGCAGGTGTGTGGCACTCCAGAGTACATCGCCCCCGAGGTGATCCTCAGACAGGGCTATGGGAAGCCAGTGGACTGGTGGGCGATGGGGATCATCCTCTATGAATTCCTGGTCGGCTGCGTCCCGTTTTTTGGCGACACTCCGGAAGAGCTTTTCGGACAAGTTGTCAGCGGTGGGTGTTGAAATGAGAGGATGACCATGAGAGGAAATATGTGCACCTGTTTTTCAAATATCTAGTCAGTCAGTAGGTGTGAGAATTAACTCTTCGGTGCTCATTATTAACAAACCTACAAAATACAAGTATGATAGAGAGCGACATCTTTGACAAGTCAGTCAAAACAAACTGCTGCTCGATCTTTAATGTCTTTGTATAACAGAGATTTTTAAGTTATTTTATATGTACCTCCTCTGATTGGCTTGTGTTTTTTTGATTGTCAGATGAAATCATTTGGCCCGAGGGAGACGATGCCTTACCTGCTGATGCCCAGGACGTGATCACCCGTCTGCTGAGGCAAACCCCGTTAGACCGGCTGGGAACAGGTACTGCTGAGCAATTAAGTGGTGATTGATACCAAAGAACTGTATTTCCTTGAAGTTATAAAATCCAATACAAGATTTTTGTTTCAAGAGGGAAATCAAACTTTACTAAATAGCATATACAAAGGCTGAATTTAAAAAAAAAAAAAAAAGTATATAATATTAAAATATAGGAGTAAAGAAATGTGTGGGAATACGGTGGAGCCACGAAGAGGATATCTTAATAATTGCTTGCCACTGAACTTAATGAAAACTGTGAATACTGTGTGGTTGTAGGCGGAGCCTCAGAGGTGAAGCAGCACCCCTTCTTCCTGGGTTTGGACTGGAACGGACTCCTCCGACTGAAAGCCGAGTTCATCCCTCAGCTGGAGGCGGAAGACGACACCAGCTACTTTGACAGTATGTTTCCGTTTCCTTTTTTATTGTGTTACATCTTGACTGCAGGACTCACAAATTATTTAGATCAAAATATTAACCAGTCTGAGAGCAGTGAACAGCATTTGTTGGTTCGGTTTATGACAGGATCTCACTTATTATTCAGAAGACCTTCTGCTGATTGAATATCGATGTCCAAATAAATCAACATCTGTCAAATAGATTACAGTTTTGTGCTAAAATTCTCCATATTTTGTGAAAACGATGGGTTTTTCCAGATAATACTGTGTTGAGTGATGATTTCTGTTTGGGATTCGACTTCTGAGTTTGAATGCATCTTGATTTCTTGATATATTTTTTTTCCTTTTCTGTAATCAGCTCGTTCTGAACGCTACCATCATTTAGCGTCTGACGAGGATGAGGAAACCAATGATGAAGAGTCTTCCTTGGAGATCAGACAGTTTTCTTCCTGGTCACATCGCTTCAGCAAGGTAAAGACTGCTTCGGTCTGTTGAAAGACGACATATTTGGATGTTTTTAAAAGTGGTCAGTCCTTTTAAAAAATGGGTACAAAAGGCGTGCATCATTATTTCTAAATAATATTTAGTTAAGTATTACATCCTTCATATTCAAAGGAAACATGACTCACCTTGTTCCCGTTTGTCATTGAAGGTTTACAGCAGCACAGAACATCTTGCGACGCCCTCCAACCTAAGCTTCTCCTCGGACCGCAGCCACAGTGAGGAAAAGGAGGACCGCGGGGACACGGGAGGACTCGGCCCCTCCCCGAGTCCAGCAGATGGCAGTGTGGAGCACAGGCAGTCTGGACGCATGGCCAGGTAGACCCAAGTGTACAATATATGATACTGTATGTCATGGGCTCCTTTTATTTCTCTTAAATTTGTATAGTTCATCTAATGTCTTTTTTCTGTTTGGCACTTTTTTTGTGTGAAAAGCTGCCAAAACAGAGCAGGAATAAACAGTTCAGTGTTTGTATGTTGATCCTTTGAACTTTTGCATGAGCTGATTTACTCATCCAACTGGTCTTTGACTGTACGTAGCCTTCGCCCCCGGGCCTCCTCCGGCTCCTCCCAGTCTGAGAGGAGCAGCAGCCCTCTGGTGATGAGCAGCACTCACAGCCTGGAGACGATGCCCCGCTTCGCCCTTTCCACCGATGATGAAGGTAAATCCAGACTTTGCACATTTCTTTTCACAAGATGTACAGGTATTTATACCACAGTTGTCAACAGCAGGCATATTAACATGTGACTTACCCTTCTTCCTGCGCTGTGTGTAGCTGAGGTCGTGGTTTCAAACCTTCGGAGGATCAGGATCCGCAGCAACAGCACTGGGGCCAAACACTCGTCCCCCAAGGACCTGGCCGGCCCTCGACGCTTCGGTAACCAGCTGGAGACGCCGGACAGACAGAGGCTCCCCTGTGGAGGAAAGGTTCCCAAGTCAGCCTCCGTCTCAGCTCTGTCTCTCATCATCACTACAGGTACAGGAGGCTGCCAGCACCAGCGAAAAGTCCAGCAGAAGACAAATAACCGAACAATGAGCCACTGCTCTTTGACACACAACCTTTAAACAAAATACCATAAATGTAAACACAGAATGGGATCCTGCTGTCACTCAAATCAACTTACAAATTTGGGTAAACATGAAAGTAAAATAGGTCTATGTTTAGAATCATAAAGGTTGAGGTTATGAATGTGTTTATCTGTAACTTAATGTAATGACGTCAAATTTGTACGGTTACAATAACGACCCTGTGTTTGCTTCAGATGACTCGCCCAGCAGCCTCCAGCCCGGTCCCATCTCCCCACGCTCACTGTCTTCCAACCCCTCGTCCCGTGACTCGTCCCCTAACCGTGATCTGTCCCTGAGCCCCACCAGCCTGAGGCCACCCATCGTCATCCACACCTCGGGGAAGAAGTACGGCTTCACCCTGCAGGCCATCCGCGTCTACATGGGCGACAGCGACGTCTACACTGTGCATCATATGGTGTCGGTGGGTGTTCACTTTGAAACCTGCCTATTTAAGACAGACAACTTAAAGTAGTCCTTGTTTGTTTCAAATGTCATGTGTCCCAACTTGTGTGTTTTATTTTGGTGAACCCAAACGAGAAGAGAATGATATAAAAAGGTTGTTATGTAATGCTCAAATCAAACTCCTCTCCTCACCGTTGTTACAGAGTGTGGAGGAGGGCAGCCCGGCTCACCAGGCAGGTCTCTGCACCGGGGACCTCATCACCCACGTGAACGGAGAGTCGGTTCAAGGCCTGGTCCACCCAGAAATGATAGAACTGCTCTTGAAGGTGCAAGAGCTCGCTCACACTAATGCGGCAGCTTCTCAGCTAACCTAAAAATTGTATTATTTTCTTTTTATCTTGACACAAATTCTTTCATTCTTATGAAATGTGCAGAGTGGCAGCAAGGTGGCTCTTCAGACGATAGCGCTCGAGAACACGTCGATCAAGGTCGGTCCAGCTCGTAAAACCAAACACAAAGGCAAGATGGCTCGTCGCAGCAAGAAGAGCAAGAGGAGAGATAACTATGACAGGTGAGAATCGTGTTGTTTACTCGCAGTCGCTGCAGCTCTGCAGTGTTACTCATCCTATGTTTACTTGGTGAGGTTGCCAACTGCTGGATGTTGTCAGTCCTTTGTCTCCCTCTAGTGTTTGAAACTGTGTTTAGTCACGTAGAGAAAGCAGCCACATCGACAAGGAGAGTTTTTTTTTTTAAGTTGCCTGTATGAGAAGGTTAACTGACATAAATCCATGTGAAGTTTAACATGCGTGTTGATGTTGTGATGCCAACAGACTGATATCCTGGATGCTTTGGAGGGGATGAGTGTTGCTTCACAGCTGACAGAGCTACAAAAATAAATCCCATCTCTTGGTCTTGTCCGTCTCCCAGGCGACGCAGCATCTTGAAGAAACTGTCCAAGCAGAGCACAGTGATGCACAGCAGTCGCAGCTTCTCCTCAGGTCTCCACCACTCCGTTTCCTCCAGTGAGAGTCTCCCGGGCTCCCCGACACACAGCCTCTCGCCCGGCCCCTCCACACCCTGCCGGAGCCCCGCACCTGACCATCAGGGCTTTGGTGAGTTCAGCGTGACTTCAGGGTTTCGGATGAGAAAATGAAATGGTTCTGATTGATATAAAAGAAGCAGTCAGTAGAGATTTCGCTAATTACGCACATCTTTTGTCACTGTGATCCTCTTTTAATGGCATGGATCGTGTGCAGTTAAAGTCTAGATATTAAAGAAGTTGTGTGCAGTATTTGATAAGAGTTTTATTTCTGCTCTTCAGACAATAACTCTCCTCAGAGCACGTCTCCGTGCTCCAGCTCTCCCAGCTCCCCCGCCGCACACATCCGGCCCAGTTCGCTCCACGGCCTGGGCTCCAAGCTCAGCACGCAACGCTACACCAAGGTGGGCCGTCGTAAGTCGACCAGTAACATCCCCCCGTCGCCTCTGGCCTGCAACTCCTCCTCCAACCAGCCGCTTTCCCCACAGCGCTCGCCCTCCCCGCTGCCAGGCTTTGCCAAAACCCTCCACACCTACCACGGAAAAACCCTGTCGCCCCCCACCATTGTCAGACACATCGTCCGGCCCCGCAGCGCCGAGCCGCCTCGTTCTCCTTTGCTCAAGAGGGTGCAGTCGGCCGAGAAACTGTCTGGAGTGTATCATGCTGACAAGAAGTCGTACGCCCCCCGCAGGCACACGCTGGAAGTGCCGTTTTTTTGTGAGGGGGACCTGCTGGGTGACCTGGAAGTAGAGGGGGCCTACGGGGGCTCATACATCGGGGCTGACCACAGCAGATTGGGAGGCTACATTAGCAGCCAAAGGATTGAGCGATCAGAGCAGTTGGTCGTGATGCGGAAGCTCAACCTGTCGGAGCGGCGAGACTCCTTCAAGAAGCAGGAGGCGGTGCAGGAGGTGAGCTTTGACGAGCCAGAGGAGAAAACCAGCACCACGGTGACAGGGACCACCGCAGCTCCAGGAGCCCAAACACAGCCTCAGCCTCAGCAGCAGCAGCAGCAGCAGCACAGGATGGTGTGGAGGGTCACTCGACCGCAGAGCAGCCAGGAGGTGGAGGTGGAAGTGCCGGTGGTGAGGAGGTTCACACTGGTGCCCCAGATCGCTGTGCAGGGCTCCACGGAGAGCGAGGAGCAGGACGAGTGGGAGCCCTGCTCAGATGGAGAGGACTCCACTGAGAAGCCGGAGCTGGAGATGGGCATCCCTTCATCTCAGCAGCAACAAACGGGGCGTCCTCTCGCTGACTGCAGTGGCAGTCGGGCAGAAACCACTTCGACTGGTCCTCCAGTTGCACCAGCAGCAGAGAAGAGCAAGTGCAGAGAGGAAACTCCCCCAAAAGGATCTCAGAGAAAGTGACCGCTTATTTCTACTGCTCGTATCTTTTCTTTTAAGTCTTTCAAGAATACCATGAATTCTAGCGGAGTTGTTTCCCGTCAGCCCCAGACGAACTGCAGTTTGTAAACTCATTCACACACTTGTCTGGCTGAAAGAACGGGAGAAAATTTTACTTGAATTTTGTATTGTAAATATTTGTTGTCAGGCATTGCAGACTCTCTGGTCTTATTTATTACATTTGTAAAGTCTGATGAAATTGTAACAGGGCAAGAGGGAAGTTCTTATTGGTTGAACAGCCAAGACTCAACATTTTTGTATCCGTAAAATGTGCTTTTATGTCTTTGGAATGGATTTTTTTCTTCTAGAAATGTCTATTTTTTAAATAAATCGTTGCGGTACAGAGTACGTAGTTGAGGTATTGCAGGGCAAAACTGTTGAAGGACCAAAAGGTATAAGAAGTCAGACTTTTTTCCCCCTTAATAATAATACTAATACTAATACTAATAATAATTACAATACATTTGATTTGTAAAGCGCTTTTCAAGATTCTCAAAGACACTTTACAGGTTAAAATGATCAAGACAACCCAATACGAGTATAAATCACACAACGATTGCGTTAAGATCTGCTGATAATAGTAAAACCAATACGAATCAAAAACATGAAATGTTGGATGTTTAGATTTAAACTGGGCAGCTGTTAATTTTCATGAACCTGAGACTGACCTGTGATTCACACTGAGAGCAACATGACTGATGTCATTTTCCAATCAGCTGGGTTTCATCTGCAATACACAACTACAACACACACGGACACACTTAATGTCCTTCACTTGAGCCTCTCATGGCACTGCACCCTCCAGTAGGAATAACATAGAAGCTAACAAGCCCTAATTCGACAGCAAGAGAAAAATACTGGAGTTGTATGAACCTGACAAACTTTGCGCAGCCATAATTCTTCCATTTCGCACTCATCAGGGAGAACTATTGTTCATGAAACAATCACATCGGCTGGTGAAAAAGAAGCTCTGCGTTGTCTGATTAGTTGTTTGTTTTCTACGTACAGTAGAAGTACTTCCACTGACTTGTTGCTCATGTTCCTTGCAGTGTGAATTCGCGGTCACAGTGTTGTTTTTCATTCGGTCAGTGCAGGATAACGTTGCAAATAATCCCACAGAGAAACTACCTGGATGTGATTTTAAAACCAATCTGTTCCGAAGCCGACCTGAAGGGTTTTACGTGCCATGATATCAGTGCAGAGTCCTCCCAGCCATAAATGTTCACACAGAAATGTCAGTACAATCGTTTTGACTTTTTTTTTTTTTTTTTTTTTTTAAACTATCTATTTTCCACTGGTATCGTAACCTTGACAACACCTCATGAAGCTGTGGATGTTGCACACTCATGTTTGCGTTGACTACTTTTTCAGTCCTAATTTGAACACTGATGCAGGACGGCTTTATGTCTCGCTGTAAAAACACTGAGATCTGTTTTCTTCAGAGGGAATCACAGGATTATATTTTCTTTTTCTTTTTTAATGCTTGTTTAAAACATTTATTTTTGGACTTTCCTCTCCGATCATGATGACACATTTTGAACATTGTCGCATCCTCGTGTGTTTTATTGGGAGTATTTGTTTCAAAAACGTAGCGTTTGTCTTCGTTCTTTTTACGAGCATGAGAGACACCATGCCCAGACAGCCTGTTACTACTTTATGAACTGTGTAGTGATGTTTACATTGGAGGGGAAAGTGCTCTCGTGTATTTTTTGACATAGGTTTTGTAACTGAATGTGAAAGATAAGCTAAAAAGAGAAAAGAAAAAAGGAGAGGGACACATTTACAGTGAATCCAAACCCAGGGCTTCTTTGAACAAAATGTTGTTGTCTTTCTATCGTACAAATATTGATGTATATTTTGGTAACGAGGCTGCGTATAATTCCAGATGTGTTGAAGGACATAATATGCACAATGACCTTTTGTGGCACCAGAGGGAGCTGCTGTTGGGGTTTCCACACAGCTTGGATGGACTTTATATTTTTCCACTACTGACATGGAGTTTTGAGCTTTGTTGTCTTATTTGTCAGAGGCTGTTGCTGGCTTTTTGTACGGACTGAGTCTTCTGTTTATAAAGCATCAGAATTGTTGATGTGTTTCTTAAACTCCTCTCCCTCCTCGAAAAAAAAACCCAACAACAAGTCCTTAAACCTCGTGATGATGACCTCGCAGGATGTTGTGTTTGTGAACTGAATGCTGGTCACGTCGCTGAACGGCTCAGTTGTTTTGTTTTTGCAGTCTGACAGAATTGTTTACAATGAACAAACATGCTTTGTACTGTACAAACATTTTATATTCTGTGGCTGCACATGATGAAACTCTCCTCTTTGATACCATGAAAGAAATATCATAACTGGTTTTGTTTTGAAGAAACTGTTCTTGAAGAGTAATTAAGCACCAAACTGAGAAGCATTTTGTATATTTACATGTGCATAAGTAGCAAGATTATTGTCTGATTTTTGTAGCCTGTTTTCTTAGATGTCATGAAGAAGGGAGACATGTTTAACGCGGATTTGTTTTTGCTGCTGGAGAAACTTTTGATATCTTGTATACACTGAACTGGGTTTGTAATGGTGCATATTTGCATTAGAACGATGTCTTACAAAGTCATGCTAAAGCAGGATGAATAATGAAGAATCATCACTCAAGGGGTTTATTATTACATACAAAGAATACAAGCCAGATGAACGAAAATAGCCTGTTCAACATTTGGGAAAAACTCAACGGTCGGAAAAGGCTACAGAGTTTTACAAAACATCACTGATACACTTCAAAGCTGCACATTTAAAATGATAAGTTATGATGTGTTTTACTAACCTGGATTCTTATGTGAATGTAAACATGCTCGTGCTCGTCTCCACCGGCTAAAAGTGTCCCATCACCACAGTGAGCGGTGAACACTTTGGCCGCCAGAGGTCAGCCGGTGTTCAACGTACTCTTAAAGAAGCAAGTGGCAGGTCAGAGCTGTTGTACATGTGCATGTGTTCTCCTGTGGACTCTTCTGTTCAGTGCATGCTGCATGAGACAAGCACACAGCTATAGTACTTGACTGCATGGTATACCGGCGTCGCCGCCCTCTACTGTGGTCTCTTGTGCAACGAATAAACTTTGTATTTCTCTTTGACTCTTCTCACGTTGACCGCCGCTGATGTTCGAGTCTCGTGGACATTGTGATCGTTTACTACGGAGAACTTTATGAAGTCACGGACTGTGTTGTTTCAATGCACTGATGTGGGGAAATAAAGAGATGATTTGCAGGTTTTAAGGTGGATGAAGCGTCTTACTCTGATATATAGGCACATGTTGTGTTTGATTTTGTCTTATTATTTATTAGACTACTTTAAAGATAAAGATTTGACACAATGTATAGTATAAAAAGGTTTTAAAAAATATAGCCGCAAGCAGAAATGATCGGGCACCAAGCAAATTGCAAGCAGTCAAAGACAAGAAGCATCTAATACTTAATCACATGCACACACTGCTACATTGTTGGCTAGTTGTACTTGTCCACTAGTGGATCCGAACCATGGATCTTCAGGTTTCCAAAGAAGATGACTTAAAGACTGCGCCACTGGAGAGACATGCATTTGCACATTGGTACTTTTACTTGTGTAAAAGGATCTGAACACTTCTTCCACTAATGATATGTCTTCGTGACACAAGAAACATTTCGATATAGGTAGATAACAACTAAAGTAAAAACACTACACTTTTTCCTTTATCTTTCTACTGACCACGTTGACATAATTCTCTTTATATATCGTTGAGACATTGATGGAAAAAGTTGCTCCTTCTTGCAAGAATAAAATGTCCGATGTGTTTGATTTTGAACCAAGCCCCTTGAGTAATTTTTCCAACAGACATGGTAGGTAGGTAGGTAGGTATTTACTTTATTAATCCCCGAGGGGAAATTTTTTCGTTACAGCAGCATACAGAAGCAATAAGATAATAATATAAATAATAGAATAAAATAATAGAATCGAATAGAATAATATAATAATAGAAAAGCAATAAAATAGCAGTAAAAAATATAAATATAAAATGCACAGTATATACAGTACATTATATATCTATATATATTATATACAACAAACCAATAAACACAGTCAACATATATATATATATACAGTGGGTACGGAAAGTATTCAGACCCCTTTACATTTTTCACTCTTTGTTTCATTGCAGCCATTTGCTAAAATCAAAAAAGTTCATTTTATTTCTCATTAATGTACACTCAGCACCCCATCTTGACAGAAAAAAACAGAAATGTAGAAATTTGTGCAAATTTATTAAAAAAGAAAAACTGAAATATCACATGGTCATAAGTATTCAGACCCTTTGCTGTGACACTCATATTTAACTCACATGCTGTCCATTTCTTCTGATCCTCCTTGAGATGGTTCTACTCCTTCATTGGAGTCCAGCTGTGTTTAATTAAACTGATTGGACTTGATTAGGAAAGGCACACACCTGTCTATATAAGACCTTACAGCTCACCGTGCATGTCAGAGCAAATGAGAATCATGAGGTCGAAGGAACTGTCCAAGGAGCTCAGAGACAGAATTGTGGCAAGGCACAGATCTGGCCAAGGTTACAAAATAATTTCTGCAGCACTCAAGGTTCCTGAGAGCACAGTGGCCTCCATAATCCTTAAATGGAAGAAGTTTGGGACGACCAGCCAAACTGAGCAATCGTGGGAGAAGAGCCTTGGTGAGAGAGGTAAAGAAGAACCCAAAGATCACTGTGGCTGAGCTCCAGAGATGCAGTAGGGAGATGGGAGAAAGTTCCACAAAGTCAACTATCACTGCAGCCCTCCACCAGTCAGGGCTTTATGGCTTCCGACGGAAGCCTCTCCTCAGTGCAAGACATATGAAAGCCCGCATAGAGTTTGCCAAAAAACACATGAAGGACTCCCAGACTATGAGAAATAAGATTCTCTGGTCTGATGAGACCAAGATTGAACTTTTTGGCGTTAATTCTAAGGGGTATGTGTGGAGAAAACCAGGCACTGCTCATCACCTGCCCAATACAATCCCAACAGTGAAACGTGGTGGCAGCATCATGCTATGGGGGTGTTTTTCAGCTGCAGGGACAGGACGACTGGTTGCAATTGAAGGAAAGATGAATGCGGCCAAGTACAAAGATATCCTGGAAGAAAACCTCTTCCAGAGTGCTCTGGACCTCAGACTGGGCCGAAGGTTCACCTTCCAACAAGACAATGACCCTAAGCACACAGCTAAAATAACAAAGGAGTGGCTTCAGAACAACTCTGTGACCATTCTTGACTGGCCCAGCCAGAGCCCTGACCTAAACCCAATTGAGCATCTCTGGAGAGACCTGAAAATGGCTGTCCACCAACGTTCACCATCCAACCTGACGGAACTGGAGAGGATCTGCAAGGAAGAATGGCAGAGGATCCCCAAATCCAGGTGTGAAAAGCTTGTTTTGAATTTAATAAAGGTTTTTTTCTTTCCTACTGAACTACTACCGAATTTTTGCCTTTTAAATAAATCGATTTAAAAAAAAAAAAAAAATCGAATTCCAGTGGTATTCATGTGTGACAGACTTAAAACTCACATTTTTCTAAAACCTCTTGAATACCCGATTGCAATGCAGCAGTTGCTCGTCCTGGCCGCCAGGGGGTCGCTGAGTTGTGACGGAACCGTGGAACACCACAGAAGAAGACCCGTGTCCTTCACGACAGCTAACATGGCTACTGCAACGAAAATCATTCAGCGACTGCGAAATCTTTTATCCGGGGTAAGCAACAGAACCACGGTCAGACTTCTAAAATGGAGTCGGGACGTGCTGTGGATATAATATCAATTCTTTGTGGGTTTTATTTATCGTAATACTTTTACAACAGGAACGTTTAGTGTAAGCTGACCAGCTCGTAGCTGCCGGCCGGTCAATCGATCAGCTGTGTTGGGAGCTCGCGTTACACGCTGTTCGTGTAAAAGAGGCAATCAAGTCTTTGTTTTAACGATGCGGGGCTCGGTCGAATTGAACATTTGCTTTTGTGGTTTTGTTTTTCCAGCATGACCTGCAAGCTAAACTTCAGCTGCGGTACGAGGAGATTGCAAAGAGGTAAGATTTAATTAAGAGCCCTGACCTGTGAAGTTGTGAAGGTTAACCGAGCTTTTAGTTGGTGATGTGTCATTTACATTGTTGTTGAATGCGCATCAGTTTTGACACAGAAAGTAAAGCTAGAAAAGACCTGAATGGTGACATGTTACCGACAACATAAAGCTGCTCTGACGCCGTCAGTCTCCCGCAGGAAAATACTGTCAATTGATTCAACACCTTTACGTCAGGTGTTTTGTCTTTTTTAAAATGTGTCAGACCGCGCACGTCCCAAAACAACCTTTGCTTGCACCACATCGCGTCTTGTTTTGTTTTTTGTTTTTTTTAACCTCACGCCACTGGTGGGTCAGGCATTACAAACTTAAGCTGTGCATCTAAACCCTGTTTAAGTTTCACACTCATATGAGGATCTAAATGAGCCTCATTCACCAATATGTTACTACGTCTTTTTCTTAAATTAATTCTCAAGGAAGGTGCACAAAAAGTGTGGGTCGGATTCGCGCCGTGTCCATAGATGCGTTTGCACCTGTGTTTTTACAATGATGGATCCAATGGTTCTTTTAGGTTTTAGTTGTTCCTAATCCACGCGCCCCTGCCAGTCTGCTATAAAGAGGCATGAGACCGGAGGGCCGCGTGAACACATAAATTGCAAAAAAATTAAGGGAGAAAAGAGAATTTGAGATAAACGTAAATAAAGCAGCAATAACGATGGCATGACGTTGTATCGTGTATTGCCACCAGACCAAAATGAGGGAGGCAACCGCTCTGGCGTTCCTCAGCCTATTAGGCCGGGTTTTTGATTGTTCTGAATCTTTTTCCTGATGGCGGGGGAACAAACGGAGAGTGACCCGGGTGTGTGTGATGTCTTTGCAGATGTTTCCGCCAGCATACACAGAGTTCAGGTCAGGGAGGGTAACTCCCCACAACCCTCTGTGCTGTTCTAACCACCCGGGCCAGATCCTTCCTGTTCTCTGCTGTGCGGCTGGCATACCACACAGTGAAGCACTAACACAGGATGGTTTCTATTGTGCTTCTGCAGAAGTTTACCGGAAGTTTAGGGGGCAGGCCAGCTTGTTTTAGCTTCCTCAGGAAGAAGAGCCTGTGCCCGGCTTTCTTCACCAGGTGGGTTGTGTTCAAGGACCAAGTGAGGTCTTCAGTTATGTGGAGTCCCAGGAATTTGACGCTGTCCACCCTCTCCACCTCTTCCCCACTCATGTAGAGTGGAGAGGGTGTGGTCTTCCTGGTTCTCCTGAAGGCCACTATGACCTCTTTGGTCTCGGTGGTGTTCAGGACCAGGTTGTTGTCCGAGCACCAGTCAGCCAGATGTTGGACCTCCTGTCTTTAGTGCGTCTCGCCGTTGTTGGAGACGAGTCCCACCACAGTGGTGTCGTCGGCAAACTTCACTATTGTGTTGGAACAGTCCTGGGTGAGGAGGGCCGGGCTGAGCACACAGCCCTGCGGTGCTTCTGTGTTCAGGATGGTGGTCTACGATGTCCGGTTCCCTATCCTGACATTCTGTTTGAAAGAAAGTCCAGAATCCATTGAACAGAGTGAGGAGTCATTATCAGGGAGAGGTGGTCTGATTAGCCGAGGTATGGGGATGGTGCAGCTTTGTATGCTCCCGAGATGTTGGTGTAAACTTTAGTAGCATAGCATCAGTGCTGGATGTTAAAAAAAAAATTAAAAAAAATAATGGGAAGGTTCCCACTTACTTCACCGTGGGAAAAGCCTTTGCTGGGTCTGCATACACTTTCAACGCTACCCTTCTGTGATTGGTTGTGTTGCAGCCGGTGAAGGTGGTCCCTCACCTTAACTCTCCCATAACGTCGCAGCCAAACACACTTGCCTGGCCCGGGTATGCAGGTCATCTATACTTGATATAGGAGGCTGTTAGTGCCACAATTTGCCTATATTTTCACGTGATTTACATTCAAAACAAAAAATGTTATGCTGCTTTGGTCGTCAAAAACAACGCTGTTTATAGCGCTCTGTGAAGTACAGAAAACCCTGCTTAATACATCATCAGTTAGGTAGTTCTGTAATGCAACACGTTAAATCTCCACTTTAAATACAAAGCCAACAAAAACAGTGCTTTTTACATTATTTTGAATGTAAATAGCGTGAAAATATATTTATAATTGCGGCGTTAACGGCCATATTAGTCTTATAATTTTAAACAACTGAAATAAAGTCATTGAAATAGGATAGAATATTATTCAAAAATTATGGACATTTCTTCTTAAGAACGGTTTTGGCAATATGTTCTCAGAGATACCAGAAATATCAGGTTGAATATAGGTGAAAAATATATATATAAAAAAATAAAAAGCTTTGAGAATTTATGTCAGTGTAATTATATTCAATCCTCTCACATAATTGCAGTGTGAAACAAAAACTGAAAGGATTAAATGTTAAGAGTGTAACAACAACATAAACAACCTAAACCTTGGTCTGGATTGTCAGGTTTAATGAGGACTAGGATCAAGCTAAAGCTTCCAGACAGGAAGGAAAGAAATGATTTTCAACGTCAACAAAAGGGGGAGAAAATATTAAGGGGTGAAAGCACCTTGTGTTTTAAAATATTCCAGCAAAGTTGCAGAACCTGTATGCAGCCTTGAAAAATCCTGACATTTCTAAAGTCCATTTTCCGATGCTTTTTCGAAAGGACACAGCCTCCACCCAAACTGGCTGTCGGCCCGAGCCACAAGTACGCCGACAACTACTATTTCACCAGAGATGGACGCAGAGAGTCGGTACCCGCCACAGTCGTGATGTCCTCACGGAAGGCCCTTGCTGCTGGCAGGTAAATGAATTATTCATCCATTCGTTTCCGTCACGTTGAACATCTGAGGGAAAACGAGCAAACCTGAGGAGCACAGCAGGATTACAATAGCTAAGTGATGCAACACGGTATTGTGTTGGACGACGCTCGTGTTTGTCCCTGACAAGTGAAATTTATCTCGTCCAGTGAAGTTGCTGAGGTCCCAAAGCTTCCAGTGACGCCGGGTGCTGTGTACAAAGAGCCACTGCTGTCCACAGACCAGCCTTACCTCTGAGTATCGAGACAATCCTCTCCAGCGCCAACGTCGCTTCGCCATCTGGATGTGTTGCAGGGCCCTGACTGCAGCAAGCGTTGTATCTTGTACAATAACAAATGTGAATAAAATGTGTTATACGTTTACGCTTGTTTGTTCAGCCAATTTTTATGGTCATGTGACGTTCTGAATAAATGTGAAATGGATCTTGCCCCCGGGCCGAGTTTGCCCCCACACCTTATTTGTTTTGGCCCACCAGCTCGTGCTTATTCTCTTAAGTCTTGAAAAATCTAAACCGTGATAACGATGAACCGTAAATTTTAATTTTAAGTAAATAAAAAGTATATCGCGAGTTTCCGGCAATGTACAGAGTGCTGTTAAGCTTCCCCATTAGATTACATTGACCTGCATCTCATCTATGAAGAAGGATTGTGTTGTCTTTCTCTCCTGCTGATGCTCATGTGCTGGTAGTGTGTCCTACGTCACTGATTTGGAGCTGTCATTCAAAATGACAGATGGAGGCAGCGTCACACTGACGAGAACATTTGGGGGAAAAAAGTGGCAAAATGACTGTTTTTGAGAATCCTTTCTGCAGATTAAAGAGTAGTATTTTAATTATTTTGAAATATTATTTTCGATATATAATTTTAATGTTCTGTAAAATATATAACATTTTTAGAAATGTCATTTCACATAACAAATACTTATTTTTGGCCCGTGGCCCTCCATCCGCATTCATTTTTGGCCGTTCGGCGGAAAGAATTTGGGTTCCTGTGGTGTAAAATAAATGTGTCTTATACTCTGAACAACTGTGTCTGATACATCTCAGCGCTCAGTTTAATGTCAGTGCCGCATGTAGTAACCTTAAAAAAAAATGAAAACTCAATATTTAAGAGGACGTTTGGGAATCTTTTTACAGAATGTCTGAAGTGTATTTGTGAGGACAACCGATTATGATCATTTCATCAGTTTGCTGTGTTAACATGGTGAACAGGACTCATTGTATTCAGGCAGAATATCTTTCCAGAATCCTGCTACCTGCCACATCCAGGCGTCACCCTGTACTCCAGCTGCTGCAGGGTCCGCAGCAAGCAGTCCGACCCGACCCTCTGCTCCAGATGTGGGGAATGTGATGGTGAGACGGCACTTGATGAGCACAGTTGGACTTGAGTTGGCTTTTATCTTTAACAATTGAAAATTGCTTCAAGAATAATTATGTTTCACGAGCGCAAATGACACTAATGGTCTCAATGTTGATGAAATGGATCTAAAAGTAACGTGTGAACTGACACGTAGCTAATAGTTACCAACAATAATAATATTTATTTTCAGACAGACAGGGACAGGCTAATACAAGAACAATTTAACAAGCATATGAAAGAAAGCAGCTCATAAATCTTATTTTTTTTCTCTCATACGAAATGAAGAATAAGACTCGTTCATCATTCAAACATACAGTTTGCAGATTCAGTCAGGAATACAGAAGAAAAACTGACGTCTGAATGAAAAGATTCTTCCAGCTCATAAAACAACAAGTACTGGGACTATATATTATCATAGTGTCAACAGTATTCAACAAAGGAAAACATGTATTTATAAAGTGACATTCAGCAAAGTTTATCAGTAACCTTTATTAAGTAATTCACGTATTCACAGAGCAGAGATGAGGACTTAATCTGCCACATTTTACTTCGTGATGTTATCTCCAAATGTATTTCAATTAAATTTGTATGAAAGTCATTCAATATCCCAATAACGTGAAACAATAACATATACTCGCAAGATACAGATGAATACATATTTATTTACAGAAAACTGGATGAAATGGAAAGAAAATAGGCTATCTTTGTAAACTATTTACAACAAGAAATCATGTTTTTACATAATCAGACATTTATCTAAAAAAAAAAAAAGCTACTGTGTGTGCAGACTGAATATTTATAGGAGGAACCAGAGCAATGTGACAATCCGAGCATCAAGTCTCAGATCTCTGCACTCAGCAACAAAAGCTGTGAATGACATTCTCCTCAAATATTCTGGAGAGTCACCAGACATCACAGAAGGGGCTTTTCTCCTGTCTGAGGCTACAGGCTGTAGCTTCAGGAGACACCATCAATGCCAACAAAACAGTTTGTAAAACCAACTTTTTCAAGTGTGCCCAAAATCAATTTGAAAAAATGAAGACAAAGCTGGAGACGGCATTGGAGACAAGAGAAACAAATTTCCTGTTGAACCTCAAACAGGGTTCAGGATCATCTCAGTTTATCGAGGAAATTTCTGAAGATTGTCTACCAGGATGTGTTCCAGAGACTCCCAAGTCCAAATTCAGTCACGAGGAACCAGAGGAAATCGGCGTCATCAGGACAGAGTCCCCTAAAGCCAGAGACGAGCAGGCAACAACACAATCTTGCCCAACTCCTGTTCATCTTTTTAATGTAGCTGTATGTAAGGAGAAACCAAAAGAAGATGCATCGCCACCGTCAGCTGGTAGTCCGTCTCCTGCAACTGTGAAAATGATCAGCGACCTCATTGATGCTCTATTAATACAAATACTCTCCAAATCCCCAGAGGAAAGCGTCAAGGACTCTACTGGCAACATTAACGATGACAAGGAAAAAAATCAGCAAGGCCATATTTAATGACCTTTGTAAGAAGTTTCTCCAAAAAAAAAACCTGCTGGAGTCTGCAATGGCATCAGCTACATCTTTTAATGATGCTGTTGTGAAGTCTCTGAGAAGCCATCTGCCTTTGATCGCCCGATCGTCCAAAAAGAAGTCCACAGTTTCCAGGTTCTTTTCAGCTGTGGTCGGTCATGCCTCTGCTGCTTCAACTGAAACCAATTACCTTGAAAGCCGTTCTGTTTGGAGTTGTTCTCCCTGTCCATACATTGGTTTTCTCTGGGTGCAATCAAAACTAAAATTGTCAAAGATTTAATCAATTAAAAAAACAAATTGTTGTATTAAAATTCTTCACTTGTTTGAACAGATGTGAACTTTTATAAAAAAAAAAATATATATATATATATATATATATATAAAGGGATTTGTTGCCATGGATACTTTGAGTTGCACTGGTAGGGTCTCCCAAGGCAAATTGGTGTCAGGGGAGAGCCCAGACCAGAAATTAGAACAAGGATCCTTGTATTTGCAGTGTAGCTCAGTGTCATACTTAATTAGAAGATTTAAGATTTAATTAGTTTTAAGCCTACACGTACTTTTATACTCCTACAAGACAAAATGTCTATTGTTTTGCCTTTGGGAAGCCGAATCAGCAAACATGATTATAAACTGACATTTAAATCCACTTATGACAGACAAAAGTAACCTATTTTGTTGTGTAGGCAACTCTCAACATAATGTTTTTGATATTGAGCAGGTTTGAGTCTCACCTTGGAAACACTCCTGACAACCTTAGCTGGCAGTTCTGTGTTTATTTGAGCAATAAGTTTAAATGTTTTGGAAATAGGCCAGGAGAAAACAAAGAAAGGAGCAAAAATCATTAGGCTATTTTAACCTTCCTGTTGTCCCTCTTGTCTTCCGTGACCCAAAATGAAAATGGGTCACGAAAGACCCGAGGACTTAAAGAGATACATTCACACTATGAAATTCTGCGCGTCAAAATATCACAGTAAAAAAAAAAAAAAAAAAAAAAAAAACACAGAAATTGTTGGTATTATTTAAATTTTTGACAGTAGCCCCAAACCTACCATTTGACAGAAATAACTCTTGCGTCATCTCTCTGCGCCGCGCGTGTTGCTGCTGTGGAGGACATCGAGCATGGGACACCTCGGAGGTTTATTTGCTCTCATTGCGCCCTTCGTCTGGCATCATATTTGCGGTATGAAGCGTGAAGTACTCTCGTGTATGAAATTAACCATCTGCGTGTATTCGATGTTATTTCACAAAGATGCACGGAAGGTTGTTTTTGTGTGTGTGTGTGTGTGTGTGTGTGTGTGTGTGTGTGTGTGTGTGTGTGTGTGTGTGCAGCAGACCGCCGGTCACTTTGCATAAAGTCTGTTTGCGACACACACCGCGGTGAACTTAGTCTGAGACTGATGTTTCAGCGATGCTAAATAAATACGTAACGTTACAGGAAGTTGGGCTGCTGCAATCTAAAACCAGTACAATCCTTTTTTTAATTTATTTATTGGGACTTAGATACAGGCCTGTGTGCAAATCTGTCAACAGGAAATCTCAAACACTTAAAAACCCATTTGTGTTTTTTTTTGTGTGTGTCGTATTTTCATTTGGAAAATATCCAATTTTAAAATTCAGATAAACTTAAACTTTTTTTTTTTTTTTTGGTCGATTCATATTTCTTTGTTTCTTTTGTTAGTTTTTTTTTTTTTTTTTTTTTTTTTAATATAGCACGTTTGAATAAGTATTTTAAGCAGTTTTTTTTAAGTACCGCTGTGCAAGTACTAACTGACAAATAGTTTTCTCAGCCCAAAATGTACCACACAAAACTGGTATATAAAAAAAAACAGTCATATTTTAAAGAAGTCCATTTATTGCAGCCGGCTACATCACTGATAACATTTTATTTTCATCCATTTTAGTGATTTGTGTTTTGAAAAGGTTAATTTAGTCTGTTTATGGACTAATTTCTATCTCATTGTTCTCGAGTTTACAAAATAAAAAATGTGGTTTAGTAAAACCCCATTGTTTTTTTGTTTTTTTAATATCTTTAGATTACTGACATGTATACAGTATTCCTAAAATGCAACACATCAGACTTTCTCAAGGATAAAATAATAAAGGCCTGGACTAATTCCCATTGTATTGAGTATTTTCACTGCTCACTTAAACTTTCAGGGAAACACATTTTGGAAAACAGGAGCTAAAAACAACAACAACAACAAAACAAAAAGAGAGAATTGAGTTGTAACCAGAAGTTGTCATGATGTAACTAGTGTTTCGCTCTGTGTGATTCCTCGGACTCGTTATCTTATTGGCTGTCGTTCTGCACATTTCAGGGGCTGCAGGTCGCTCTCTACCTGCCTGCCACCAGCAGCTGGAGTTCAGGTGCAGCGACGGCTCGTGCATCTGGAAGCCGAAGGTGTGTGACGGACACGCAGACTGTGAGGACGCATCTGATGAACACCACTGTAGTGAGTAAAACACTGTTGACAATGTGATCGCCTTCCAAACTCTCCACACACATGCGCGCTGCTCCGGGTTTCATGAGCTCTTTTGTTGACACACAAATAACGTCGCAACTTGAGGACATTTTTTATCATGTAGCACATTGCAACAACAAAGCAACAGGAAATTTGCTCTTTGCAAGACATAAAAAAGAAACGATTTAATCAAAACATAAATATAATAGAATACTCAATTAATGAAAAACACTTTCAGTAAAGCATTTAACAGGAGACTAAAAATGACACAATTCATTGTAGTGCTTACAACATCCCAGTTTGCTCGTTCTCCGTTTTAAAGTAAAGGTTTATTGTAATAAAAAGGGGAAAACTGAGATGGTTTAAGCTTGAATTCAAACTGATTCAGAGTTGGAGTAGACACCAAGTTTGTTGCGAGTTTGTTCTGGATATTTAATGCATCGTGCAGATATTTTATCATTTAAAGCAGCAGCCGGTTTAGTTCTGCTGGACTGCTTTTGCCATATGGAGAACATTCATTTTAATTAGTATATGAATAACTCTCATAAATTAATACATTAATTTCCAGATCCAGTTCATACAGTATATTTCCTGACTTCTACTTTTTAGATTTCTGTGCTGTAAAGATGATTACATTTTCTGTTATTGTGTGGGAACGGGCCGTTGCAGACTTGTTTTCAAAATCCTGTTGGAGTCGTTAAGACTTTAGATATTAAATTCCAGAGGGATTTAAGTGTTCAGCATGAACCATAAGCTGCAGGTTTGCAAACAAAGAGAGAGACTGGCTGAAAGGACTTTATGTGATTTCAGGCAACGTTAGTAAATCCAGCAGGTATGAATGTCAGCAGTGTTGTTTCAAGGTCAGAGACTTCGACCTGGTTTGACTGTCGGCCAGGAAAATGAGGAAAGTGAACAAGTTTTACTTTCTTCCCTTAGAAATACAGGACTGAGCAGCAGACTGTGGTTGTACTGACAGACAGTGAAAAAAGAGAAAATGAATAAATAAAAGAGGAAAAGATCTGTTATCAGTCTCAATGATACAGTCAAATACAGTTCAACACAATAATGGATTTTTATTAAAAAATAAATAAAAGCAATTGCCCCAGTGTGATGAACAAGACAGAACTTTGTTTATCCAAGTAGGAAGCTGCCGTTTTTCCCTTTTAAAAATGTGTTTCAAAGTGCCGAATAATATTAAAGTCACCAGAAGAGTTTGTCGTAGAACACAACAGATCTGTGGTTTTTTTTAGGTGTTGATGCCGATTCCAAGATTAGGAGTAAACAATTCTGATACTAATACATGGGCTGAAATTCTTTATTTATATACCGTATGTACAGAATATATAATCACACATTTTTTGCAATGATCCTTCAAACGTGGTTGTCAAACAGTTTTGACACTTGTGACAAAGATGTAAGGGTAGCAGGATATTTTAGTTGATTGCCCAACACTGATATCAGTGCACTGAAATGGTGAACTTCACTGGGGATTAAATAATTATGAATAACTGAAGAAATCAAATTGACTTTTTACCCCATCATACTTTCTGCACTATGTGCCGAATAAAAGTTTTCATATTGACGCATATCAGCCAACATATACTGTAGTTGTAACTCGCAGCTGTGGCTCTTCACAGGTCCTGTGTGGTGTAAGAAAGATGAATTTGCCTGCCGCAGCAGAAGGTGCATATCAGCACATTTCTTGTGCAACGGCGTGGACGAGTGCGGCGACGGGAGCGACGAGGCTTCCTGCCAGAACTGCACCGCAGGCTTCTTCTCCTGCGGGCCATCTGACGCCTGCCTGCCCAGAAACAAGCTCTGTGACGGACAGACTGATTGCAGAGATGGCCGGGATGAGACCCAGGGGTTGTGTGCTTTGGCGAAACCCCTCCCACATACTTCTCCAACATGCGCAGCGTCCGAGTTTCAGTGCGGAGACGGGCAGTGCATCCGCCAGACCTGGAGGTGTGACGAGTCACAAGACTGCAGTGACGGCAGCGACGAGGACAACTGTGGTGAGTGATGTGATGCAGCCGCTGCATGGCCTGACAAAATGCTGAAAATACCAAAACTAAAGAAACGATGTTAATTACATTTTATCAGATGTCTTTTCTTATTTTTTATTTCTAAAGTATACAGCATGAACATCAGAACAAGTCCCCAGCTCCTACCACTGACTCACTTCACATTATAGTCATTTGGCACTTTATTAAAAGAAACTCACATTTTTGAAATAAAACCGTCAAACATAAGGAGTAATGTGGGGTTCTGTGGATTGAGGAGACTTTGACTCCTGAATTTGAGGTGCCACAAAAAGAACGTATTATACGCCGTATGTAGAATATGTATAATAGCCAAACCACTCGAGTTGCAGCCTCGACTCCATTATGCAGGCAAACTGGGTCCAACTGTTCATTTGTAACATTAGATTAAACATTTTGTGCAACTACAGAAAGAAATGGATTATTGCAGTTAGTGCAGGCTCGCTTCAGTCACAGCAGTTGTTATTTGTAATAAAACCTGACAGCGCCGGCTGCTACAGAAGCACATTGTCACAGTTTTATTTAGATCTTAATTAAATGTGGATGTAATGACAGAGCAGCCCTTTGTTGCTGATGTTTTGGTGATTGTCCAGCAGAGGGCGGTAGAAGCCTCAGGTTCCTGAACACAAGTTTTTACATCCTAAATTTGGAGCAAGATCACAGCAGCAAGAAAACAGCCACAGCAGAACCTTTTGTTTATGCCATTCAGAATGGTTTTCAGCGTAGTTTGTGTTGTCATTCGCTTCACAAAACACCCATTTTTAACTGTCCAAATAAGGTCAGTAAATACCTGTTTTTGGGTTGTTGTTTTTTTTTTTTTTTTTTGCTACACAAAGTTTCCTCAGTTTGGTTGACAGCTACGTGAATAGCTAATTGAGCAAGTCACATACAGACTATTCACACATACACACATATTCAATGTTGGCATTGACAAAAATGATAATTATTAGGATTTTGGTAATGCAGCTGTTCTAAAAGCTCATTAACAAAATAGTAGTTTATTACTAATTATTATCCCTTTTTAATTTATTTTACGACAGACATGTTATAATACAGTAGTTATTATTGAAGTGTGGCTGCTTTTATGTGGATCCAAACATACCACATTCAGCCCGTGATTCAGTGATAATCTCCTTAAGTGCTCAGAGAAAAAAAATGGAAGTTTGAACGTCTGCATAAACAACACAGCTGGATAAACTCCCATCTGCTGACGTAGGTCATTTGAACTGATGTTAAATGGAACCTTGAGAAGGTTTTGTTTCCTCAAAGTTTGTGCTGTGCAATATAAACGAAATAACTTTTTGACCAAATAACCCTGTGTCAATATTACAACAATAGTGTACGGATTATTATTGGTGTTTTTACAAAATATTTACACATCAAAATGTTTGATAAATAATCATCAGTGATGTGGATATTATGACATTAAGTCAAACAACAGAACAGGTAGAACAGTTTGGTAACTTCAGGAAGTGACATCAACTTATTGTAATGTGGTCTTGAAGGCCAGGAGAAGACAACACTTATACCATAATATATATATTATGATATCTAAAATCTAAGACGATATCATCATATCACAATATAAATATAACATCAATATGTTGCTCAGCCCTACTCAAAAATTAACTTTGAACCACCGTGGGTTACTGCCATCAAAATAATTTAAAAAAAAAAGCATATATTTTATATAAAACAAAATGTCTTTGTTTCATCATTTGATATGTTATCTTTGGTCTATTTGCAATTAAATATGGGTTTATAGGATTTTCAAATCTTTGCTCTGTTTTTATTTACATTTCACACGGCGTCCCAACTTTTTTGGAAACTGGATTGTAGAAGTGTCAATGAGTAAAGTTAACTTCTGCATTAATGAAATAATGTTTTAGCTTCATAGATTAAAAAGGAGGTCTGAAATTCAAATAAAAATGTTTTTCTATGTAATGTTTTACCTCGCAGATCAGAACGAGTGTCTGGTGAACAATGGCGGCTGTTCTCATGGTTGTGAGGACCAGTCAATGGGTTTCCTCTGCTCCTGCCCCGACAACATGAGGCTGCTCGATGACAGCCAGTGTGAGGGTGAGCAGCATCACACTTATGAAAAAAAAAAAAAAACTGTCCTGATGATACATATACATGACAGAGGATTGCAGTGTTACTTTTAAAGGGCTAGTGTATTTTTACTTTATAATATTTGTGTCACAACTTTGTGAAGATTTACATACTAAAATTAAATGTAAGTGGGTTTTTTTGGTACCAAATGGAGCTCTACAAACCATTTTAGCTGAGTTGTACTTGGAGCTGCCTTTCCCTGTGTTCATAACAGTCCTTTAAACTCGTTTCTTCTGCCACCTAGAGATCGAAGCGTGCCTGGAGAGCGATGTCTGTGATCAGCTGTGTGTTCACGTAAACGGCAGCCTCTCTTGTGACTGCCATGACGGCTACCACATGGACCCAAAGACCAGAGAGTGCAAGGCCAAAGGTGAGCAACAAATGATCTCAAAGACCCGCTGCTGACAACAGAAGATCTCAGACTGACTCCATGATGTGGAGATCACGGCTTCGTAGGGGCCACACCATCTGTTGCAGGACTCCTTGTTCTCCTTTTCACTGAAAACTCAGTTTGGGGTCATTCTCAAGAACTGAAGAATGAATTTGTTCCGATCAGCTACCTCCCTGAGCATATTACTTGATCGATTAGAATCTAAACATCTAAAGTACCTAAAAATGTTTGTGCACTACTGTCAACACGGCTGTCATATTTGATTTGGATTTAGCTAGAATGTATGTGCACACAATATTTGTACGTTATCACTGGCATCTGGCTGATTTGTTCAGACCTGTGTGTACAAAAGGTTGTCATGGTTTGCTCAAACTCGTCCCACCTTGATAAACATAGTCTCAGTTGCATTATCCAAGTAAGTATGACTGTCCAAACATTTTACAATCATCTATTATTTCACTGGATAAATTGTTTTTGACAAGTCTCCAGATCGCTCTCAGGACTTTATTTCTAGTTTACTAACTGTTGTGTCACTTTTAACATTGTCGGTGATCTTTTCTATTATAGCAGTATTTATATTGTGTTAGTGATTCATTATAATGTAGTATTTCAATTTTTTTCTGATGCAGTGTTGATATACATGAGCTTATGAAGCTATAAAGGGTCTCTAGATGACAGGGTGCGATAGTGTCACTCACGATGTGCCCTTGTTGCTTCTCTCAGGACAACTCGAGCTACGATGAATGGCACACGATGCTCAGTGTTGGTCTTTGTGTGTCCCTCCAGGAGATGATGCTCAGCTGGTTTTCACCACTTCTAAAGGAATACAGTGGAAGAACATTAGTGGAACTGAGCACAAAGAGCTGACCCCGCATTTACCAGGGCCGGGGCCCGTGGCGGCTGTGGCCTCTAACCGCACACTGTACTGGGCCCAGCAGGGACGAGGCTCCATATACAGGTAACAAAGCTGCATGCGCCATACACCTCTTTACAGTGTATTGCCTTTAAAAGACAAAGTGATGCTTGAGGGACGAGACAGTTGCATCTTCAGCTAAAAGCCCAATCTGAATGTAAACACATGGGAAACCCTATCCACTCGTTTTTCTGCCTTCTACATGGGTCTGGGATGCTATGGCAACAGAATAAGCAAGATAACCCAGATGTCCTTGCCCTACGTTTGTTTAGTGCCCCCAGTGGCATCCCAAAACTTATCCTAGTCAGATAGAGTATATGACCCTTCCAGGGGATTCATTTTATTAGGGGTCCAAGCAACTTAGCTGCGAGGAACTCTCTTGTCTTTGTTCCGATTCTTCTTCTTCTGTATTATTTTTCTACACTAAAAGTGACTGGGCAGCTAAATCCATTGGGTGAAAACTCTCCAAATTTGTTGGTTGCAAATTGCTTCCACTACTCAGGCACAAGAAAATTACACTAATTGACCTAATGGTGGCGCTGTAACAATCAACTATACGTTTATTCAATTATCTCAAACGGCTTGGGCTACAATCAAACTTTCACTTCGAATGTGAGAATGTATCCAATACACTTCTGCTTTAAAAATTTCAACTTTCGTGACTTTTTTTTTTTTTTCAATTTTCTCTAAAGTATGGACAAAAGAAATTACTCCATTTTTGAAGTTTCACCAAAAATGATCCACCTCCTATCTATGCACATTTTAGAATCAAAGGCAGCCAACCCATTTGAGGTTCTATCCGAGTCCAAAGCAACATGCTGGTACCTATATACATATTGTTTATCTGCTACTTAAGTCGTACAGTCACAACCCAAAGCCTTTGAACAAAAAGACAAACAGTTCCACTGTCACCATCACCAAACAAAAGCACTCAGGGTTACAGGCATACGTTTTCACCCTGAAAATGTATGTTTTGATAGTCAAACATTCAAACACATTGTAATATCTTTGTAGTTTTACAATTTACCAAAATGTGAAAAGTAGTTCCACTTCACACTGCGCTCTCTAGTTTTTTTTCTTTCTTTTTTTTATTCTTTACACTACCACACAAACCACTTCTGGTGTACAATCAAATGCACCACTGTGAATGTTTTCAAGGACAGAGTGAATATATGCAACATCACCCCTTCATTTAAATTATATTTTCATTTTCTTCTTTCTTTTGAAGGCTTCCAGTGTCGCTGATTTTTTTGATGCAACTACAAAAACACTTTTGCCTTCTAACATAGTCAACGTATTTAATGAACTAATGCTGCTTTAAATTTATGACAAGGTCACCAACGAAGACTTTCAGTTGCTCTCATTGAAATAACAAACCATTGTAGATGGATAAGTAGAATAAGTAGATTACATTGTCAAAAGATCAAACGGTTCATTCCTCCTTTTAGAATTGCAAGCCTACGTGTTCCAAATGTGTCTCTGATATGTAAATCTTTTTGAAGAGCCCTTTCATGGCAGGGAAGAAGAAACAATGTGCTTGTAGACTTTATGCAAAGCCGCTACTTTACAGAAAGGGCCATGTTCATTTCGTGAATTCTGCTAACAATTTTTCTATTTGTGGTTTTATTTACATGAAACACATATTAACTGACTCTGAAGACAAAAGTTGACAAAAGATTTCTAAAGTTTATCTTTTAAAATTTCAACTCTAATGACAGGACAGACAGACAGGAAGTTTGTACACACATCTGAGAACATATGTCACAAATGTGCAGTAACATTTAAAACTGATGCACAAGATACAATTATAAAGAACTAAAAGTTTATTTTTATTTTCACGGGTAAATAAAGAAAGAGAAGTTTCATTCCGCTTCTGTGAAAATACTCAGTGATTTGCTTTGTCTTCACACCCAACATAACGTGAGTCTATTGACAGAGAATATTATAAATGTTTCAGTTTTTTTGATGGCTTATCCAACATTTAGGTGTTTTATTAAGTTAAAAATTCAAAAATGTATTGGTTGTTTGATATTATAGATGATCGAGTTGAACAAAAAATATACAGTCTAATCAAAGACTAAAATAGAGCCGGGCTGAGTCTAAGCTGCTCTGAACACCCAAAACTCTCAGGAATATTGACCGATTACAGCAGAAAAGTCAATTCATAGAGGATCCTGATAGATTTTGGTAAAATCTGCTTTCTTTTGTCACAATAAAGTTAATAAATTAAGTTGTTGTCAAAAGTTGTTTGACAGTTGTTTTATGAGGCTATGAGTGAAGCTAAATGCAAACAACTGCATGCTAACCTCGCTACAGTAGCACTGCTACTTTAAAAAAAAAAAATAATAATAATTTCCCCTTGGGGATTAATAAAGTAACTACCTAACCTAACATGCGTTTGTGAGGTGTAATAATATAACATAGGCGTCTCTGGAACCGTGTTGTTAATGTGGCTTAAAACAAACATGGAGGACTGTAGTGTTTGTGTAGAATTTCTCAATGAAGTTTTCTCAGTTGTCTCTCATATGTGGAAAAGATGAGTTGGCTTCTTGAAGGATGGCGCCATGCACGGTCATAGTCAGGGTTTGGATGGATTGGGTGGAGCAGAATTCTGGATAAACACCATGTGGGTTTTATGGGTGATGTACAGTATATTATATACTTTTCACTCCTGAATGTTTCACAGGATCTCCATGGATGGGAAGCCACAGGAAGCTGTGTTGGTGCTGAAAGTTCAAGGTTCGGTATCAGGCCTGGCCGTGGACTGGATCCACCAGCTTCTCTACTGGACCAGTACAGACAGGGGTTCGGTTGGCGTCGCCCTGCTGGGCGGTTCGGCTCAGCATCAGCTCATCACAGGACTCGACCAGCCATCTGCAGTGGCTGTGGATCCTCTCCGAGGGTACATTTCATTTAGATAGTTAACAGCATCGTCAAAGAAGTGTTGCGTGATCCATTCAAAGCTTTAAACTCGATGATTTATTGTTCCGTCATGAGATGCTTGTTTTTTCTCCAAGTTCTTGAGCTACTGCCACTTAAGAGGTGGTTCAACACAAGATTATGTATTCAGGGAAGAGCAACACATTACATAATAATACATACAGCTACAGAGTAAAATAGGCGAGTTTCAAATGTAATATTAAAATGAAAAAAACTTGCTCTCAAAGCACCAACTCAAATATTGTTTAACTGAATAACTTTCCGTCCGGTACTTGACACAGTTTCTGCTATTCTTTTAAAAATGATCACGAGCAATGACGATCACAAATTTAATTTTACCACAAAAAAGTTAAATACGATGTGTTTAAAAATTTTTTTTAGATAAGATGAAAGAAATGTAAAGAAGAACATCAGGTGCGTTTTTGTATTCTTAGGCTGCTCTTCTGGGCTCAGTGTGGCAGCTCCCCAAAGATCGAGAGGGCCGGGTTAGATGGCCGGGAGAGGATGGCTCTGGTCACCTCGTCAATACGCCAACCTGTTGCCCTTTCTCTGGGTATGTTCTGAAAATCTGCTCACATACTGGTTCTCAGAGTGTTGAATTACTATTGAACTGACATATTCTTTTCCCTCTATTCATAGTTGTTTACTCATGTTGTTCAGGGAAGTTCGAAAGCCTTAAAACAGGAACAATATGAGTTTGTATTTATGCACGAAGCGGAAGTAACAGTTCAGCTGAGTGCATTTGTGTAATTCTCTTAATACTGACATTCACGGTGCCCTTTCATGCATGTATTTGTTCATCTAGATATGCCTCGCCAGCTGCTGTACTGGTTTGACCAGGGAATGAGAACCATCTCCAGAGTAAATCTAGAAGGTCATCACCGTAAAACAGTGGTGGAGTCTAACGGCTACATGGACCGGTCCTTCAGCCTCGCTGTGTTTGAGGTACAACAGTCACATCACATCTTTGCGCTGCCGTTCATCCTCATTCCCACAGGCCTGGAAAAAATGATTGAAGAATATTGTAGAATTAAAAAAAAAAAACCCACAAAGACCTCAACATTTATAATGACAGAAAGTCTTGCACTAACTGACCACTGTTTCTGACTTGACACTGATTGTTAGAACTTATAAATACACACTAAAGAAAGAGATCAATTCAAGGCTAAAAGATGGAATAATCTCTTTCATATGTTACAATAATAAATATTCAGATTTCCCTAAAACCCCAGTACATATAGTGTGCCAGTAACCTCTTTCTTTGTCTTCAGGGATTTGTATATTGGAGTGAAGAAGTTACGCGCTCCATCTGCCGAGCAAACAAACACAACGGTGGACACCTTCAAGTCCTGCTGTCTAACGTCACCTCACCAGGTGGCGTGGTCCTCGTTCAGCCTGTTCTTCAACCAAACGGTATGACCGATCCAAAGTGGCTCTCCGTAATGGGGGTCTCAGACTTGAAGATCATTTTGCTGATTTGTAGCACACACATAAGTAGGTGAAACAACAAAACCGTTTCTGAATCCTCACAACTGACTCTATGTTCTGCTGCTCCAAAGGGCCGTTTGTTTGCGGACGTGCCGGGTCGGTGTGCCATCACGAGTGCCTTGTCAACCTGCTGTCTGAGAGTCTAGAGTTCAGTTGCATTTCTCCAGAAACGGGGCAAAACAGATCTCAAGAGACTAATGCCATCTCACGCGCCGTTCCTGCTTCAGCTTTATCTGATCCTACATTTACTGGAATCTTCTCTCTGATCAGTAAGATCCGGTTCACTTCTCAAAATATTCAGTCATTACATCTTCCGCCTGCATAGAAGCCCCCTGCTGTCTGAGAGTCTAGAGTTCAGTTTCATTTCTCCAGAAACGGGGCAAAACAGATCTCAAGAGATGAATGCCGTCTCACCAGCCGTTCCTGTTTCAGCTTTATCTGATCCTACATTTGCTGGAATCCTACCAAGAGGACTGCCTGTCTTTATAATCGGACTGGCACGCACATTGTGAGGAAATATGAAACAGAAATGTGTGTCTGTACAATTTGTTCCTATCTCAGTAACAGTGACTGAAAATCAGATATTGACTATAAAAGATGACTACCGATGTAATTTGATGTCTCAGACTCCCTTTAGCTACAGTTTCCGAGCAGCTTTCCAACATGAGTTTCATGTAACTTTAAGGTGTCGATTAAGGAGGATATCTTGGTGATTTGACAACAATATCAACATGGCCACTCACTGCTGAGTCAAACTAAACAGTCTAATCTATCATCATTTATTGACATTGGTTAGTTGTATAACTTATTCCACATGGAGACTGAGGTACGTGTTTGTACAGAGTACTGGAGGCTCAAAAGAAGAGAAGCAATACTTTCTAAAAGTTACCAACTTTAACAGTTTTCAAATGGATCAAATTCTCATCGTGAAACCAGACATTTCACAGGTGTTGTGAGGTTGGAAACAATTTATCCACCGTTTTACTGCCACCTCAGTAGCAATACAGGACTACGACATAAGCATGTGCAGTGTTTCTGTAATTACTCTCACTGGCAGAAGGGGGCACATAAATGTAAATGGAACCAGTTTGTTTGTCTTCATGCTTACTGTTTGTGTGTTTACATACACAGTATGTTTACTTTACTGTATTCACCTTATTTAACATATAAATTATAAATCTCTGCAGTTAAAATTAATTATTATTAAACACATGAATGGGTTTCTCTCAAACGTACAGAACTTTGTATGAATCATTGTTGATTCTGAAAGACTTTTCCCATCAGTATTGCAGCTTAATTAATTTGTACCAGCCACCCGTTTGTCCCTCAGAGGAGGTGACATCATGCAGGAAGCTGATGTCAGCTTTTTCACACGCCCTCTGCAGAGGCTCCAGAAAGTGACACATGTCTCCTGTGTGTTTCCCAGTGTTCCTCAGTGTGTTGCTGGTGGTGACGGCTGTGTGGTGGTGGAGGGAGCAGTTCAGGCCCGCCCGGTCTTTCACGGTGCAGAGCTTCTCCCTCAAAGAGTCCCAAGACCCGCTCATCATTCAGAGGCCACCCCGGGGTCCAAACACATGTCTGGTCAAGGCAAGAGACGTTTGCACACAAACACAAACACAGGCACCTTCATTTACCTTCAGAGAGGAGATAGCATTCATTCAGCTGCATGTGTACACTGCATATACACACATATATATATATATATATATTTTACCAGATCGGTTTTCCACCGCGTGGCTATTTTGGGGTCTGTGTTTATCATGTGGCACACGGGTAACGGCTCGTAAAAAGCTGGGTAAAAAAAAGAAAGACACATTTACTGGTAAAAAAAAAAAAAAACTTTAAAAGAGCACATCATCATGTCTTGAAAACTCCTGAAAACATATTTTAGCTTCTTGAACATTTTTCTTTGAATTGTGTTTTCTTTATTTTGTGACCTTATGAAATAATGTAGTGCAGCCGGAGTCTCTGGCTCAGGACTGACTGTAGTCACAGGATCAGCAGGTGTTTCCTCTTCAGGAAGTCCAGAAAAAAAACAGGGATGTTTATGACATCGCCAGCTTGTTTCATGTTGGAGTCTTTGCCACTTACAAAAAGCCAAATGTAAAGTGTTAAAGACTAACAAAAAAATGATTTAAGCTGTAAATACTTTTCTGTTGGAACACAACAAGTTTGATTGAATTTGCTATTGACGCTTAAATTTTTTTTTTTGTTTTTTTCATTTCTGAAGTGATGTTATCAGCTAGTTTTGTTAAACTTTATTTTATTAACTGAAAAGTCTCCCACTCAGTACACACAGCATTTTTGTCACAACTGCTTAAAAACCAAATTAAAGGAATCCTTGATAATTACCAAGCTCATATTGAACAACACAAGCCTGGATGATTTAACTCACAAATATACAGTTAAATTCATCACCGGCCTCAAAATCTAGCTCCATATTACAACACAAGTCCTCTCAGGGCACTTAACATAGTGAGGTCGAGACCCAGAGTTTAACAACTCCTTAATGAGCAACAGTTGGAAATGAAAAACTTTATTTAAACAGGAAGAAACCTCTAACAGAACCAGGCTCGGAGGTCGTTTTCTGCCTCGATCTTTTGAGTTTAAGGTAGCGCAGAGACAGAAAATAACAGCAGAGAGACAAATGTTGGACAGTAGCCTCAGGTCAGAAACATGTGGCTCAGGAGCCAGAGATAACTGCAGGAAATGCACAAACTACAGGTCCAACAGTTCCGACAACGAGAGAGAGATATGTGCCCCACTGCATATATTGCATGTATTGTGACAACATTTTGCAACCGTAAACTGTAAGTAATCCACATTAAGTCACTACAAGCACGAGACATATTAAGACATTACTTTCCTTCATCGCACACGTTAGCTGAACATGTCACGATGCAGAGTACACTTCTGCATGCTGCCACAAATTGTGCTCTCTGTTTATGACAGTTGACGTAGAACAAAGAAGCCAAGTATAATTTAATATTGCCGATACCAATCAGTTTAAAAAATGCTTTGATGACACTGATACCAATCTTGGAGTTCAGCTCGAGATGTCAGACACATGACTCAACCTCAGCCAACATGATACAGAGGACCAAAACAACTCCCTCATTTCCTGGTGTAAACTTCTTGAAAGCAGGGACCTGCTCTGTTTCATTAAGTCCTTTTCGGTGTTTTGCGGGATTTGAATATCCATGTATAACTGCTTCACAATCACAAGTTGCAACCAGTGCATCTGAAGCAGCTATTACTTTTTCCACTTCGGTCTCAGACTCAGCGATTTGCTACCCTCTGGTCACTAAACGCAAATTCTTGTACCATTACTATTAAGTGACTTTACCAATTATTGCACAATCCATTCACGCATAATGAGAGGCATAATATAAGCACATTTAAACAAGCTGTTTGAAGAAAAATGAAACACAATCTGCAATTTTAACTTGATTTAAAAATAAGATACAATAAATAAAAAATAATCCAGTACCTGGTGAGGTCTTCCCAATAGGAGTTCCACTATTTAAATGCTGAGCTGCTGCAGACCGTCTCGCACTCTCCCAGACCCATGAGCTGATCCCCATACCCCCCCCCCCCTCCCCCATCCCCACAGCGCTATCCCCACAGAGCCGGTGGCTCATTTCCCCACAGGGGCTCCGCCGGTGGCTCATGCCCCCGGCCATCTGAACCAACAAACTTGCTGGTGGTCACTTACCAAATGCTTTAGCTTAATATGGTCACTTTTAGGACTATAGGTTTACACAGTTTTTTTTTTTTTTTTTTTTTTTTAAACACACATCTGTACTTTCCAGTGTGCGATTCATTGCGCTTTTGTAGACCAGTTTTTATTGGACAGAAAAAGATTGCTAAACTTTATTAATACAATACAGATAATAATCTATGTATCTTCCCCCAGATTATGTACCTTTGTTTTAACAGCTCCCTGTTTACTTTTTACAGCACGACCGTCTGGTTCTAGAAATTGCCCTTAGGTGTGAATGAGAGTGTGAATGGTCTTTGTTTCCGTCAGTCTCTCTGTGGCCCTGGGAGGGAGGCTGTAGCTCAGTCGGTAGACTGGGTTGCACACTAATCTGAAGGTTGGTGGCTCGGTCCCCAGCTCCTCCTGCCCACATGCCTAAGTGTCCTTGAGCAAGACACTGAACCCTACATTGCTCCCGATGGTGTACCATCGGTATGTTGTAAGTCGCTTTGGATAAAAGCGTCAGCTAAATGAAATGTAATGTAATCCAGGACAACAAAAAAACAAGCGACAAAACTTAATTCAGTGTATTAATCAGCCTCTCCTTCTGAAATGATGTGATCCTTCAGCTACTCTGTGGCAAATTCAGTCACACAGTGTTAGTAAACAATTTAGGATAGCTTAGCAGTTTTGTGTGACCTGCAACAAGCAAACGAGGAGACGTCAGGTTCAAAGTACAAAGTCAAACGTCAAAATATTTCAATATTAAGCATTTCTTAACATATTTGTAACATTTGAGTGAATGAGGAGATTCTTTAACTCCTCTAAAACTTTCTGTCATTGTCACAACAGCAGCCAGACATCATCTCGCTCAGATTCCTAATGTTGCCTGTTTCTCCGTGTTTCTCCAATAAACTACTGTGAAACTGGGGGCTGCTGCGAGACCAGGCATCCCCCGATGCAAGGCCAAGATGATGAACTAATATTCCTCCAGGGAAAACTGTATGCACAGTGTGTAGTAATGCAGTTATTATCCAGATATTAGCATAATTGTGGTGACAATACATGTTCCATTGGGCAAAAGCATTTCGACTACTACCGACTTGCTACTATTTTTGAAAGGTAATGAAATGTAATCTTCAGGCCTTTCGTGCAGATCCCTGTGAGAGAGGAACGCCCCTCAGCTTGATCAATATGTTAATGCTGAGAAAGTTTCTCCATAAAATTAATTTCATGATGAAGAAAATCCAGGCTCTGCGCTTAGCACGGTCACCTCAGAGCAAAAAGCTTCTCTGTGTGGACGTTGTATGGTCTCACGTTGTCTGCTCGGTTTTCTCCAAGTGCTCTGTTTTCCTGCCACAGTTTAGATACTTGCAGGTCAGGTTAACTGGTAAATCTGCCTCGCTGTGAATGTGTTGGCCAGTTAACAACTTGTCCCGGCTGTATTCGACATCTCTGCAAAATTTAGAAATGAATGCGCGGTTATTGCGAAAGTCAGATAAAGTACATTGTGGTGTAGTCGCATGCTGCATATGCTGACATTTATGAACATGCCCAACGGTATTCTTGAATGAGAATTAATGGGTTGTTTAACTCAAATTTTCCCCAAAATCAAACAGATTTTTGCATTTAGATCTAGTGGTGTGCAGATATAGTTTGTATTCTAGACCTTTGAAAGAGCTTATTTACCCCCTAAACAAAACCCAAGTTAGCTAAAGGTTCGCTTACTTGTTTTTCTATAAGCTTCCAAAATCCATTTTCATGGTCTTTGTCAGCAAACTGTAATGTACAAGCACACCAAGTCATTCAAGGGTTTTTCCTAAACTGTTCAGTTGCAATCCAGGCCACCACAAAAATGCACCGCAGCTAAAGACTATTGCTATTTAATTTGGCACAGAGTCGTTAAAAGACCAGATTATTTCAGAACGAGATGCTGATGAGTTCACCGAGTACAGTTTTGTAACTTGTGACGAGGAGCAGGTGAGGCGGAGCTGCGACTCAGGAGAGGACGGCTCGGCCCACGTTCGACAAGTAATCAGAGTCAGGCAAAGAAATGGGCAACATTACGGAAGTCAGAAACAATTTTTTTTTTTTTTTTTTTTTTTTTACTACAGAAGTCAGAAACAATTTTTTTTTTTTTTAAAAACAGGCAAAAACTTCAGTGCGAATCTGAGCGAGATGATGTCTGGCTGCTGTTGTGACGATGACAGAAAGTTTTAGAGGAGTTAAAGAACCTCCTCATTCACTCAAATGTTACAAATATGTTAAGAAATGCTTAATATTGAAATATTTTGAAAATGATAAATGTTTGAAAAAAGTTGAATGTTAGCATAAATGTCCTGAAAGAGTTGAACAATTTGAATGGTTGAAAAATAAGTAGTGCTCATCAAAAATACATTTAAACATCCCTTCTACTGGTACTTTCAATACTGTGATACAGACTGAATTTGTATGGTACGTACTGCTTCCAAGAAATAGCTGTAAGCACAGACTCTAAATTCAGACACTGAAAATGTCTCCTGACTTCTCCCTCCTACTTGATTTTACGTATTCCCAAACCGTCCATATAAATGGAAACAGTAGGACCTCAAATAATGTTAATGTTTAATGTTTCTCGTCTTGCTCATCGTTTGACTTTGTTCTTCTTTGAACCCGACATCTCCTCATTTTCGCTTTGTGCAGACAGGCTAAAAAGACGTAGTGGACGGTGAGGATGTCCTATTTAATATTCGCTTACTTGTTTTTCCATAAGCTTCCAAATCCATGTCATGGTCTTTGTCAGCAAACTGTAATGTATAAGCACACCAAGTCATTCAAGGGTTTTTCCTAAACTTTTTGCATTTTTTTTTTCTACACTGTAGAACAATACTGAAGACATTTAAAACTAATATATATATTTCATTTGAAATCTATTTGACAGCTATATGGCTATACACTTATGGAAATAAGTAGTGCTCACCAAAAATTAAAATTGCGGATTGTGTTTCATTTTTCTTCAAACAGCTTGTTTAAATGTGCTTATATTATGCCTCTCATTATGCGTGAATGGATTGTCCAATAATTGGTAAAGTCATTTAATAGTAATGGTACAAGAATTTGCGTTTAGTGACCAGAGGGTAGCAAATCGCTGAGTCTGAGACCGAAGTGGAAAAAGTAATAGCTGCTTCAGATGCACTAGTAGCAACTTGTGATTGTGAAGCAGTTATACATGGATATTCAAATCCCGCAAAACACCAAAAAGGACTTAATGAAACAGAGCAGGTCCCTGCTTTCAAGAAGTTTACACCAGGAAATGAGGGAGTTGTTTTGGTCCTCTGTATCATGTTGGCTGAGGTTGAGTCATGTGTCTGACATCTCGAGCTGAACTCCAAGATTGGTATCAGTGTCATCAAAGCATTTTTTAAACTGATTGGTATCGGCGATATTAAATTATACTTGGCTTCTTTGTTTACGTCAACTGTCACAAACAGAGAGCACAACTTGTGGCAGCATGCAGAAGTGTACTCTGCATCGTGACATGTTCAGCTAACGTGTGCGATGAAGGAAAGTAATGTCTTAATATGTCTCATGCTTGTAGTGACTTAATGTGGATTACTTACAGTTTACGGTTGCAAAATGTCAAAATACAAAGCGACATATCTATTGCATTGTTTGATTCTGGGTCAATGGATTAGTTAATCGGAGACTTGGATGGTTTAAGTTTTTAGTTACCTGTTGTCATTGCGGTGCTTAGAGCGGTGACTTCATTTTGACCGTATGAATCCATTCACTCCCTATAAAGCCAACCTACTCCGCTCCAGTCTCATTGGTTCGTTTAAAAACTCTACCTCTGGGCCACGTGATCGGGAGGAAGCGTGTATGGGGTCTAAGGCCAGCTAGGATCTAAGGGTCATACTTTCCTTCCTTCCTGGGGTCATCAAAGGGCGCCGGACTAAGATCAATGTATCATAAAGTCCACCCTTCCTCTCCCAGGGTAATCAACTAGTTTATGACGGGCCTTAAAATCAGTAATATGAATATATCATAAAATCCGTCCTTACTTTCCCAGGGAAATTATCTAGTTTATTACAGGCCTTAATAACACTAAGATCGATGGATCATAAAATTTTTGTTCACAAAAGATTTGTTTTGGAGACTTGGTTGCTTAACTTTTTAGTTACCAGTTGTCATGGCGGTGCTTACAGCGGCGAGTTCAGTTTGACCGTAAGAATCCAATAGCTCCCCTACAAAACCATAGCTCTTAACTCTCATTGGTTCATTTAAAAGTCTACCTCAGGGTCATGTGATCAGGGGGAAGCGTGTATGGGGGCTAAGGTCAGCTAAGATCAAAGTGTCCTTCCTTCCTTCCTTCCTTCCTTCCTTCCTTCCTTCCTTCCTTCCACACGGTAATTAACTACTTTTTATTACACTGCTTAATTCATTAAGATCTATGGATCATAAAAATCCTTCCTTCCTTTCCCACGGTAATTAAATAGTTTATTACATGTCATAAGTCATTCATCAAAGTACACCTGCCAAGATCAAAGGGGGTACCTGATTATAGAAAGTCATAAAAGGGGCGGGGCTTAGGGGGGGGTCATAAATCATTCAATCAAGTCATAAAACACTTTTTGACAGACAGTGGGGCATATATCTCTAACGAGGTTCCACTCACTGAAATGATTATCACTTTTTTATTTTAAAAAAACAAAAACACAACTGTTCATCTGAGAAACTACAGCAGTTTGACCGGGTTCAGTTCAAATCGGGTTACAGGCTCATTATGTGCATTACGTCGACTAAGCCATATGCTGTCTGCCGCCAGGAAACTCTGCTTAAGCTGGACTTGGACGGTGAATGAAGATGTGACACAGACGGTCAGCTGACTGGGATTCTCCTGTTGACGTCCTTGCAGTGACCTCCGAGCCGGCACGACAACAAGACAACAAACCCTGCCTTGTTCCAACTCTGTCTGGAGGTTTGAGTCACTGGAGTATCGCCTGGTTGGTGATTATTCAGGAGGGGGAAAAGGTTTCACTCTTCACTGCTGCACCTTCAGTTTTGAAGGGTCAATTTCAGCCCTGGTGGCTCCACGGTAGATCTTTTCTTTGTCATTGTTGATGAGGATCGTTCTTTATTTACACTGAACAGTAGTGAACACGCGAAATGAGTGAAATGAATAAATGCCTTATTTTTTGTATTCCTTTTTCTGAAGCATATTGTTCATCAGGTTAACGGTTATGTCAAAGGTCTCCAAGAAATCGAGTGGAAATGTGATCTGTCTGAATTAGATTTGAAATCATTACTTGACTGGGAAAAAAAAAAAAAAAAAAAAATCATTTTGATAAGCAGTGAAAAACATTTGCTGGTTTCAGCCTCTCAAATGTTTCTGCTTTTATTTTTTTCTAAAGGTGCTTCCACATTCGGTACGATTCATGTTTACCGAGCCCAAACATAATCGTCTCTTTGTAACTCCTCCCTGGCCGACTAACATCACAACAATGTTTCGTTCTGATTATTCACGGTAAAAATGTGCACCAAATCTAGTTGATTCAGCTCCTGCTGCTGACTTTACAGTGGAGCACTACTTCATGCTGCTTTTGTTTTGGGTGTTCAGACAAGCAGGACAATCGATAAACTTCTTATTTTTTATGTCAGGAAGTTGACGTGAGTGTTGAGATCCGCCCACATTCGCAGATTTCTGATGAGAAGGTGCAGAGAACTACTTTTTATTGTTTGAAGATATCGACAGTGTTATACTTGCTGTATTTGGTGCAGGTAGTGTTCAAACCTGATGTGTACCTGAGTACACTGATCCGGACTCAAGACGGCCTCCTCCAAATGGACAAATTCGAGTTGTTGTTTTGTCCGGTACATTTGTTAAAATGTGCATGTTGCTTATTATCCCCGAGCACAGTACGACTGTCCGTGCCCGGTCATAACACACAACATTCACATTTAACAGATGTACCGGACAAAACAACAGTTTTCTGAGATTTTACAGACAAAACATTTCAGTAATTGTGAAAATAGTAACTGGATGCGGTCCTGGTGAAGATTTTTATTTTGTCTCTCTCCATGTTTTGAATGTTTCTCTCAACTTGTGGCAATTTCCCAAACCTTACTTTGGCAGCATTATGGATGTTTTGTTTTTTCCAGCATCAAACAGGAATCTGGTGAATAACTTGACTAATTTCTGAAGACAAACTGGTGCTGCTCTGGTATGTTCTTGGCCTTCAGCACTTTTATGGTCAGCGTTCGTGAGTTTGACACTGCAGTCGGTGTTGTGAACACGTGCTGCCTTTTGTCCAGTACAACTTAGAATACAGTGTGTATGGAAGGAAAACTTCAGTGGATTAAAGCTAAAAAAAAAAAAAGTTAATTGGACATTCTTCTTTCTTTTTTTTTGTCCAGTGAGGTTTTGGGAGCTTTAACCAGTGAGGATACTTTCCTTTGTGAGTACATTTGCAAGCTGACGTGGGCTTGAATGAACATATCTGTTTTCAGCTTCATTACTAACAAGAAATGCCAATGAAATTTAAATTTATCCTAATATCAATTTTTTTCTTAAAAAAAATGTGAATGCTGGTATGCTGATAAACCATAGTTCTCAGTTTATGTATTTCCGTGTTTGATCATTTGGTTTTGGTAAATACACTTCCTTGCCCACTTACCCATAGTTGAATGACTGGATTGATGCAACAGGAGCTGGTTAGCTCAACATAAAGAGTGGAAACGGGGAAACAGTTAGCCAGACATTGTCCAGAAGTAATCAAATCACCCACCGTCAGCTTTAGGTTTCACTGTTGTATCTCATTTGTTGATGGTATTTCAGTGGCATCAGTGCTGTTAGGTAGTCAGTGTGAGCATTTAGAGTAAAGAGACAGGGAGGATGTCTTCTGTTGCAGGTTTTTGGGTCATTTCTTTTGTGAAGCATGTGTGGGAGGTTCGGTTTTCCTTTTTCTCGTGCAGTGAGTGTTTTTAGTGTGAATGTCTAAAAGATTGACCTGCCTTGTTTGAAATCAGTCTTTTTGTGTTGTTTTTGTGAGCGTCTCAAAATAATGTATAAATCTCAGACCGTTAAAAATCTATTGGCACTAATTGAGAGTTAATTCTGTGTTGAAACTGCTGAGTTGTTTGGGTTGTATTTATTTTGAAAGAAGGGTTTATTTATTTTTGGGTAGCATTGCAGTCGCTGTAGTTTTGTGTTTGCGCCTTAGAGAACACTGTTAAATGCTGTAAATGAATCAAATAAATAAAGTATTTTATGTTTTCCTACATATTTACGTGTCCATAAGCAGTTGTTACTTTGTTGACTTCTCTTACTTCTGAGACTATAAAACCTCGGGTGACTCGCGTCTATAGAAACAGACTGTGGCTGTTTAACGAAATTACTACATGGAATTACCACATTATTATCCGAATGTGTGTGGGACACAGAAAACACGGTACAGCTGCCGGATGAACGGTAAATAAAGGAGGGTTAAAAAGTTATTAGAAGACTGACAGTTCCAACAATGTATACAGAGTTGGAAGAAACAGGTCAAACTAGGTTGTGAGAGGAGATGTAAAACAGGCTCTGACTTTACCTGCCTGACACTTTGGGGCCTATAACAGCTGGCACAGATGGACAACCTGCAGCAAAACTGAACTTCACAGCCTCTGTATCTATACTGCCGCTGTCATACTTTGTTCAAAGATCTAAATAGCTTTTCCAGAACTTGTTTCCCCTTTTTATGAAAATAATTACACAAACACTGTTGACACAAGCATACACCAGAACCGCTGCTGTAACCCACGCTACTTCTGTTGCAGCTGGAAAACTGTGGATAAATGAAACAAAAGGCATCACAACCCCTGAGAAATTATCCGTTTCACGATCAGAATTTCATCCATTTTGTCCAATAGTGTTTGGAAAGTACAAGAGCCGCGTGATTGAATTATTTTATCCCCATTTAAACAGTGGAGACCAATCTGTACACCTGTTTTCTGGAGAAGCTTTGGTCAACAATAACTGTGCACTGCAGTTACCCGCCTGACACTTTGGGGCCTATAACAGCTGGTACAGATGGACAACCTGCAGCAAAACTGAATCAAACTACAATTATGAAATGGAGGATGTGTTTTTTTTTTTTTATTTTTTTTATCTTTTCCATCATGCAAAGTAGAACGCATTGCACGCGACGATGTTTAAGCGTGGGAACATCTCCATCTGAGTGGAACAATAAAGCCTTTAAAGCCTCTGTATGTTTACACTATTTGACCTGGCCAATCCCTAGCAGCTCTAATCTTATGATTAGTTGTGAGGCAGTAAATCACACTTGGTTGATGAAGCTGAGAGGAATATAAATTTACTTTCTGTCAGAATCTGAGGGCCATCTGATGCCCAGGGATAACAAAATCATCACATTTGATTGTGTCTTTTTACATAAAGAAGTGGTTGAGTACAATCCAACGATGTAAGGGGAAGTATGAAATCTTTCACCATTTTTAGTTAATTTGTTTGAAAGGCAAAATTTTCAGTCAACAACCATTATACATTATACATTCATAAACATTCATACATGTCAGAGGACAAACCCACAGATTTTTCCTCTACCTCTGGCAGCATATTACAGCTAGCAGAATATCTCCAAAACTATTAAATGGAATCCCATAATTTGGGTTTAACTATCCAGAGCCCAGAGGATAAACCTTAAAAACCTCTGATCCTCTTATGTTCCTCCGATTTACTCTTGCACCAGTTAAACGTCGTTAAAATTCATATTCGTCTAATGCTTTACTTTGGTTTAGGCCTAAATTCCTCACAAAACTAAGGACTCTCCCTTCAGCCTTAGCTGCATGTTGTTGTTTTTTTGGTAAACAATGAATATTAGCCGTTTACCTTACTAAATTACCTGTTTTTTAATTCATTAAAAAGAACAAACTAACGACAGCTCACAGCCCTGCATGTCCACCATGCAGCTAAAACCTACACTTGACATTAGGGCCCCTGTTGAAAGTGAATACCAGCCTCAGCTGTATGTTGATATACAGTAATTACACGCATTTTATATTTCAAAATAAATTTTTGAATTTTAATTTAAAAGGACAATATTTAGAAAAATCAACATAAGGTCCGGCTTGACATTTACCTCATCACTTCAATATCCTTAAATCAACTTTGTCTCTTAATCCTGCATCCCTTCAACTACTTAAGGAAACTTGGAAAGGCACCAATGAGATTAAATTGATCAAACCCCTGCCGCTTGTCCTTAATCTTTTTGGTCAGATGAATCTGATGTGCTGTCTCTGCAGTTAACAGTAAGACGAGTGAATCCTTTTCTCTCCCTCAGACTTCCTGGACGACAATCTCAGCCACAACTGAGCCACCAAAACAGGAAACCCTGCTTTTCACCGGGATATCAGGTCATGCAGGAGCAGACGCTGTTTTTTCTGATGATTCAGCAGTATACTATGTGTTGCTAGAATCATTTTCCACGAGTGTTTCCTTTCATGTTTCTCTTCTTCTTTTTGTCCTGCTGCATTGACTTCCTGCCTTGAGTTGCAGTTGCTATGGATTGCTCAGAGAAGCTGCAGAGATGTTTGCAAACCCGCCGCTCCACAATCAACTATTTCTCAAAGGGTATACAGAACAGCACACCATTTCCTTTTGCTCAGGAGAAAGCAGTCAAAGCATGGAGCTCTCTGGAGGATCTGGACACTCCTGTCATCAAAGCTGAGTGCCCCAAAGATGAGGACAGACCCAAACAGCAGCAGATCATCAACATCAACATCAACGTTGGAGGGAAAGTGTTTCATATCCCAAAACAGTGTGCGGTTAAATATCCTAATACCCGGATAGGCTCCTTAGCCATCTGCACAGACCGGGACAAATTCCTCAAACTGTGTGACGACTACTCTGTCCGCAAGGACGAGTTCTTCTTTGACCGCGATCATGCTTTCTTCCACCACGTCTGCCATTTCTACAAAAGCGGAGTGCTCTGGGTCATACGGGAAATGTGCCCCATCAACTTTGAGGAGGAAATTGCCTACTGGGGCCTGAGCCTGAAGGACACTCAGCTCTGCTGCTGGATGATGTTTGAGGAGAGGGTGGAGGAGGTGAAGGACGACCTGAAGGTGGACAAGGAGCTGATGGCCGAGATCGAGGTGAAGTACGACGACGAGTGCTTCGAGGACATGATGTTTGGGAATGTGCGGAAGACTCTGTGGAAAGTCGTGGAGAATCCGTACTCTTCGATTCTGGCGAAGTCTTTCTCTGTGGTCTCCAACCTTTTCGTGCTGTTCTCCATCGTCGCAATGTCTCTCAATACAGTGCAAGAACTTCAAATGTATAAAATCAATGACAGAACACACATGGAGTGGGTGGAGATCATCACCATTGCGTTCTTCACTTTCGAGTATTTCATTCGCCTCGTCACCACTCCGAACATCAGAATGTTTCTGAAGAGTGCACTGAACTTCGTGGACCTGGTGTCAGTCTTGCCTTACTTTGTCCAGATCATCGTTACTGCCTTCACTGACACCAAGGACGTGAATGCACAGGAAGACCTCAGTGCCATGGCTAAGATGAGCAAGATCAGTCAAGTCCTCAAAGTCATCAAGTTGACGCGGATCTTTCGGATTTTGAAGCTGGCCCGCCACTCTACCGGCATGAGGGCGTTTGGGTTTACTCTGCGTCAGTGTTACCAGCAGGCCTCTTGCATTTTCCTCTTCATTGCCATGGGAATCTTCACCTTCTCTGCTCTCCTGCATTCAGCAGAAAGGGAAACTGAGGGATCTTCCATCAGCAGTATCCCGTATGCCTGGTGGTGGGCTGCAGTGAGTATCGGTAGCTGCATAACTTAGTGTGATGCTCCACAAACATCTGCCCATTATGTCTTCCATGTATACACCTGCTTATGATCTAGTCAGCAATATTTTCTCTAAAGGAAGGAAACTTTTCTCCCAATCCCACCTCTCAGCAGCTTGTTTGCTCTTTACAATCTGTCTTCTATGCTTTTAGCTCATTCGTGTTAAAAGGCTGATCCTCTACAGTATTCAGCTTCTTGTTGTGAGCAGAGCTGCAGCTGCTTGTCTGCTGTGGGTGAAACGGGGGTTACATTGGTTATCGTTTGCACTTTAACTGCTGCTGTTGTGAAGGGGATTTACGGCTTCTTGCATATCTAGGCCACCTTGGTTCTGGTCCAGATCTAAACGACTATACTTAGACAGGTCTAATCTGATTACATTATCATAAACTGTGTAGCTCGGAACTCAAAGTCATTTCCCTGTCCCCTAATGCGCCAAATTGTCAGCTACGAATGAGAAGCTGACTTCATTCCCTGAAGATTACGCACTCATTCCTTTTTAACAGCTGCACACATTCACCTTAAGCACAGTCTGCTCACTGTCACTTTCACTATGATGTGCGAGTTCAGATGGCAGTGGAAGGACTGGTTGTGCAGAGATCAAAGGTGTATTGTGTTGCTCTTGGTAGTGAAGAAATAAAAAAAACAAAAACTGGAAAGTTTGCTTGTGGAATCCGTCAGCACTGGAAGTAAATAATTAAAAAAAAACGGTCTAATTACACCAGTTTAGCAACATTAGCCATAACCAAACTGTCATTTCAGGAGATATGAAATTGGTTTGGCCAAGTGCATAGCTTAAACTAATTCAAGTGAAAATTAAGCTCATTCCTCTAATCATCATGAAGAGTCATGCAGTGAATGTAATGCTCCTGAAAACGGAGTAAACAACTGTTCACTTTTCTGTCGTAGGTGAGCATCTCCACTGTCGGCTACGGGGATGTGGTGCCAGTAACTATCCTCGGCCGCATTGTGGCTTTTGGCTGCATCTCATTTGGGATCATCCTCAACGGCATGCCGATATCCTTCCTCTTCAACAAGTTCTCAGATTACTACAGCAAACTAAAGGCCCAGGAGTACAACTCCACCTTGGTCCAGCGCCGCTTTTATCTTAAGAAGAGACTCAGACGCAAACTGGACATGTGTTTCCATCCCTCTGAAGACGACAACGGTTCAGACCACTGCGAGTGCCCACACTGAGTGCATCTTAGAATGACAGCATCATTTGTGAGGAAGCTGAGTGTGAACCTGTTGCCCAATAAACTCTAAACTGTATATTTATGCTTGACAATGTGTTTTGTACAGATAAACGAATCTGACATAGCAGCAATGAGAGCAGGTGAGTGAGAAAGAGTCCGTAAGAATAAGGGGACAGTTGCTTTGCACAGATGCAGTACTTGACCTACTTTAACTTTCTCATCAAACTAATATTTGAGAACCACAGACAAATAGTTTAGAGGCCCTGATGATAAAATTAAACTGTTTTACCTGTATCTTCAGGTCAGGAACAAGGCACCAAGCTTGACAAACATCTGACTGTGACCTTGAAGTTCCTGTCCGGAGTAGTTCAGATATACTTATGAAATTATGCCAGTTGGCAGTGCCCCAGTAGTGTTGGATTTCATCTCTCCAGCTCTTCCTCTATTTCGTTTGCCTTCTATTGGTATCCATGTAGTGATTTCTGTACTCCATCTTCCATCCGTTCGCCTGGCCAAATGACCTGCCCAAGTCCGGGTAACACAGGTACTAGGAGGCAAAAGGTTTGGGAACGGATTGAAACAATTCTCATTGCAAGGATATAAATGTATCATTTCAACTCTTGAATAACAAACCTTTTTTCATGTCATTTTTTTGTTGTTTTTCAGGGGGGTAGCTTATGTTAATATTTCTCTGTTTTGATATTTTGTCACGTTTCAATGTTAAAATAAATAAAACTTCAACACGACACTATTTACTCTCTGGTTTGTCATAATATGGTGGGAAATTATTTGTTTCCTCTATAAACCATCACCAGATGTAAAAGTAATTTCCTGTTATCTGAAAACGGGATCTGACCGGCTTTAAACGGCCTCAGATGCAAGTTTGTAAGACGCTATTTGAAGGTACAACATGACATGATTTCATGTCAATTTCTAATCATGTAAACAGGTAATGAGCTTATTTGTGTTGATAGTTAATTTATTTTTGCTCACAGGGGGTAAACAAACCAAATCATGAAAGGGATTTTTACATACCTCAACAATGCCAACAGCATTATGTTCTCTGGTTGTTATACGTACAACTGTTCATCTTAGGCTTATGAATGCAATATCAAGAACACCTGGTGAGAATTTCTTCAAATTTGGCACAAGCATTCACTTGGACTCAAGGATTCAATTTTAAGGGTCAAAGGTCACTGTTAGCTTAAGTCCATCCCATTCTTGTGATGGCAATTCCATAGCTTAGGACCAGAAAGGGAGATTGTGACCATATTTCACATTTGGATGGATACTAAATTGGTGACATAAATCTTGGGTGTCCATCTTTAAACTGTGAAGATAGTATAAATCTCCTGTGCTGTCACGTTGAAAATGTTTTTGATACAGCTACGTTTTATAATTTGTAGCTTCTGTGACCACCAGTATCGCAGGGTGAGTTATTTCCTCTTAGATTTTGGATAGAACAACCATGGATCCACAAGTGACAGAAAGCAATGGATTCCCCCAATATTACAAAGTTTAGTTTATTTTTAGAATAACACAGTAAAATAAAAAGCAATTTATTAAATCAACTCTTGAAGAAACTACAACTATAAAAATACGATCCAATGTGATTTTAAAACATGAGCGCAGTGCTACTGGTGACTAGGCCGCAGCTGTAGGCAGTAAAAGGGGGGGGGGTTCTAAATGAACTTGGGAATTGGCAACTATTAATCTGTTCTTTGTTATGGGAAGCATTTATTGATTGGAAACTGGAAAAAAAGAGAAAAGACGAAACGACCCGCAGCCAGGGTCAAACCCGCATGACAAAGTTTACAGGCTACACCCCCATGTGTGGAATGTCTATTCATTTGAAGCAACAGGTCTCTGGGTAAATACTGGTGAACATAATATTAACTTATTTCCTCGTTACCGATACTAGCCAACCTTTTTTTCTACTTTACCTTCCTGGAATATATTACTCAGCTGAGTTGACAGATCTAATTTGATAGATCATCTAATAGATCTTTTATATGGATCTATCCATGTTGCATGTGATCAGATGGTTAACACAAATCCTTATTATAAATTGGCAGCCACAGAGTTTACGATACCAGTGACACCAGTGAGCCAGGACGTCCACTGCTTATACACTGGGTTGACATTTTGTCTTCTCTCAATCTATAAAAACTTTGAAGTGTGGCCAAGGTGAGATCTCAGAGTATATTAATCAGTGTTTGGAGTTGGGCCTCTCTTGTCCCACAAGATTTGGAGCAACTTGTATGTAAAACGCTAAGGTCCAGGAAATATGTGGGGCTCTTCTTCCATGGTCATTCTATGTAAACATAGTGCCATTATCCTTATCTTCTGAGGAACATGGGACCATAGATATGGCTTTCAGGGCCATCCTTCACCTCCTAGCATAAAGGCCAATTCATGGTTTCTACATCTAGGTGTGCTGTTTGCGACTTTAAAAGCTGAGATCTGAAATGCACACGGTTCTATTCAGACTAAAATTCAGGATGATGTGACCTACATGAAAACCATCACCACCTGGGCTAAATAGAAACCAGGGCGAACGGGGAGGTCCACAGGCTGATGAGGGTTCGGAATGCCGCCTTTAGAGCCGGGGGATGCAGCCAGTCTGAGAAGAGCAAACACCAACCTGTCCCGTGAAATCAAGAAAGCTAAACATCAATACACAAAAAAGATGACCTGCCATTTCAGAGACAGCAGAGACACAGAGCCTGTTCCATGGCATCAAGACCATCACAGACCACAAACCCTCACCACAGACCTGTGGTAGTGCTCAATAATGTCAACAACTTCTTTCCATGTTTTAATGTACAAAACAACATTCCTGCACAGAAAGCTTTGAAATACAAGTCATGCAGCAAATAAAATCCACCCTTCCTCCTTCTCTGGACCCATATCATGTTGCATACCAAGCCAACCAGTCCACTGAGGATGCAGTTTCCTCTACCCTTCACTCAGCCCTCACCCACCTGGACACCAGTGACTCCTACGTGAGAATGTTGCTCATAAAGGAGGTGGACACAGGAGGCTAAAGACGCCATGCAGGACTGCTTTGAGTCCACGGACTGGGATGTGCTGTGTGGACCACATGGGGAGGACATCAACAGCATGACGGACTGTATCACAGAATACATTAAATTCTGTGAACACACCACCGTACCATCCCGGAATGTACACTGCTTCCCCAACAACAAGCCGTGGATCACCAGTGACCTGAAAGTTCTTCTTGATAAGAAGAAAGCAGCCTTCGGGTCTGGGGACAGTGACGAGCTTAGGAGAGTGCAGCGCCACCTGAAGGAGAAGATGAGAGAGTGCAAGGACTCCTACAGGAGGAAGCTGGAGGCAAAACTCCAGCAGAACAACGTGAGGGAGGTGTAGACTGGTATGAAGGAGATTTCTGGGTTCAAGGGGAGAGAGAGACAACCAGGGGGCTCCCTGGAGAGGTCCAATGAGCTAAACTGTTTCTTCAACAGGTTTAGTTCACCCTCATCTGTCTCCTCCACACCTTACACCTCCCAAACACCTCTGCTGCCTCTCCCCCTTCCCCCTCTGCCCCCCCTGGTGAACTGCATAGAGCCCTCAATCTCAAAGGGCTCTTCCTCCATCGACACCTTGACCACCCCCCACCCCCCTCTCTGTGATGACTGGCCAGGTTAGGAAACAGCTGGAGAGACTCCACCAGCGCAAGGCTGCAGGGCCTGACGGCATCAGCCCCGGGGTCCTGAAGACCTGCGCCGTCCAGCTGGCTGAGGTCCTACAACACCTCTTCAACCTGAGCCTGAAGCAGGAGGAAGTCCCGGTGCTGTGGAAGACATCCTGCCTGGTTCCAGTCCCTAAGAAGACGACTCCATCTGGCCTCAACGACTACCGACCGGTTGCCCTCACATCTCATGTGATGAAGGTGCTGGAGAGGCTGGTCTTGGCCCACCTCAGGCCGCTGGTGAAATCTTCACTGGACCCACTGCAATTTGCGTACCAGCCTCATGTGGGAGTGGACGATGCCATCATCCACCTGCTGCAACGAGCTCAGTCTCACCTGGATGGAACCGGTGAATCTGTGAGAATCACTTTCTTTGATTTCTCCAGTGCATTCAACACCATCCAACCACTGCTGCTGAGGGAGAAGCTGCAGGTGCTGGGGGTGGACACGTCCACCGTCTCCTGGATCACTGACTACCTGACAGGCAGACCACAGTTTGTCTGTCTGGGCAGTGTGCTGTCTGATACGGTGGTCAGTGGTATTGGAGCTCCTCAGGGAACTGTTCTGTCCCCCTTCCTGTTCACCTTATACACAACTGACTTCCAGTACAACTCAGAGTCCTGCCATCTGCAGAAGTTCTCTGATGACTCTGCAGTGGTAGGATGTATAAGGGATGGACGGGAGGATGAGTACAGGGCAGTAGTGGAGGACTTTGTGGAGTGGGCGGGAAGAAATCACCTGCTCCTGAACGTGGCCAAGACCAGAGAGATGGTGGTCGACTTCAGGAGGAAGACAACGGCTCCACAACCGCTGAGAGTTCTGGGAGAGGAGGTGGACATGGTGGAGGAGTACAAGTACCTGGGTGTGTCCATCGACAACAGACTGAACTGGAAGACCAACATCAACGCTGTCTACAAGAAGGGGATGAGTCGACTCTTTTTCTTGAGGAAACTTCGATCCTTCAATGTGTGCAGCAAGATGTTGGAGATGTTCTACCATCTGTTGTGGCCAGTGCATTGTACTTCGCTGTGGTCTGCTGGGGGAGCAGCATTGGAGCCGGTGACACCAACAGACTTAACAAACTGGTTAAGAAGGCCGGCTCCATCATCGGCTGCAAACTGGACAGCCTGGAAAAGGTGGTGGAGAGGAGGACGCTGAACAAACTATTATCCATATTGGATAATCCTGACCACCCTCTCCACCACCTGCTGCAGGGACAGCGGAGCACTTTCTCCAAAAGACTCCTCCAGCAGCAAGGACAGATACAGGAGATCATTCCTGCCGACCGCAATAAGACTGGACAATAACTCACCTCTGGCAAAATCCATCACACAACACTAACACTGTTGACTGTGTTTCTTGGTTGTTTGTATATAATATATATAGATATATACTGTACTGTATATACTGTATATACTGTGCATTTTATATTTTATATTTTTTTACTGCTATTTTATTGTTTTTCTATTATTCTATTATTATCTTATTGCTTCTGTATGCTGCTGTAGTGAAAAAAAATTCCCCTTGGGGATTAACAAAGTAACTACCTAACCTAACCTAACCTAACCTAACCTAACCTAACCTAACCTAACCTAACCTAACCTAACCTAACCTAACCTAACCTAACCTAACCTAAACTTTAGTTCAGCATTCAACACCATCATCCCTCAGCAGTTAATATGGAAACTGGACCAGCTGGGCCTGAGCTCTTCTCTCTGTAATTGGTTGTTGGACTTTCTCACTGAGTGACCACAAGCAGTACGTGTTGGCAACAATACATCAGGAGCCATCACACTGAACACTGGGGCTCCCCAAGGTTGTGTGCTCAGCCCCCTGCATGTACAGTATGTCTGTATGTTTGTAAGTCATATGGTGGATTGATTTTAAAAGTTGAACTTGAAGTTGAAATTGAAGAACTTGGTCTGATGACGGAAGTTACATCAAGTGGAACTAGCCTTATTTATGAAAGTAATGACAACTGATGGTGGCCATTTAATAGACTGATAACATTCAAATCAGATGTTGGAAGAAGCAGTCTCATTTGTCTCTTTCAGATTCAAAGAGGAGCTTTAAAGCAATACTGTAAGAACATTTGAGAGCCTAGAAGGCATTAGCTTAATCACACAGTATAATAGTATAATATTATATAATATAATATATAATATATAATATAATAGTATAATAGTATAATGTAATAATATATTACAAATAAAAGTTATCAGATACAAGTTCAATTATTTCTGTGGTAAATAGTTTTGGTGAATAAAACTTTAAATGTATAAATACATTTTTGGGTAAAGATACAGTTTGATTAGAATTTTGATAGCATTTGAGTGAGATGGAGCTCATTTAGACCTTTTTATATAGGCTACTACTGTTCAGTATTTCTGGTGTCATAATTCAGTATCATTAAGATGCACAATATGGGTCGATAACTGTTCAAATGAATTCATTTGTTGTTGTTTTTGGCTTTCTTGTCATAAATGTCATATCTTAAAGAGCTACCTTTAACCAATAGACGGATGACTTTCCACTGACGAAGGGGTTCAGGCAGAAGCAGGAAATGCCCTAAAGCACGGACCAAATCCGTGCGTGCGGCTGCTGCACTCCAGTCTTTCCATTGAATCGAAAGAACAGACGCAAGGGAGAGGATCGACCTTCTCAAGTAAGTACATTTAACAATTACACTAGCTTTTTATGACAAGCTGTTTATTCAGTGCTGGGAATTAAAAGACATGTCGGAGGGTCCGTAAAGTAACATGAAATATCATGGAGATATCATGCTGATATTTTTAGCCATGTTATTAAGGTTGACTGCATGATTAAATTTGTGGAACGCAGCCTCAAAGATAACCGGTTAAAAATCCAGCGCGTCAGACACCAACGGGGAAAAGATTTTGGTTAGTTTTAAAAAAAGATTTAATATATCTTCACTGCCTTCTGTGATAAATAAATAAATAAATAAATGAATAAATAAATAAATAAAAAGAAAGTGTTTCCAATAGGCTTACGCTGCATGTGAGTCCTCAATGTGAGCTAAGTATAAATGTTAACTGATCCTTCAATTTTAAGATATACATTCCTGCATGGCACATCATCTCTGGTTACGGGCTAAATATACAATAATAAAATCCATATATTCCATTCGTATGTCCTTAAACCTGTAGAAGTATTTGTGTGAAAGTAAGGCATCATTAATCCAGCATATGAAAAACTAAAAGTGAAAATACCACAGTTTGGAGATTTCTTGTCTTTATCTCACAAATGCAGTCAGTAAAATAAACTGCATGACTGAATAAAAGTTAAAAATTTGTTAATGGAATAGAAATTTTTTAAAGAAGACGGAAAAATATGATGCAGCAGATTTCACAGTTTGATGCTCTGACTACACTCCAAACAACAGCTCGAATAACAATGGTTAAAACATATTTGCATTCAGTAATCATGACCTGGGCGTAGTTTGGACTTGAAACTTGAGCAGTGAAACTCCTTGCAAGGCTGTTGTACCTAATAATACCTGATATACGTTCAGCTCCTTTACTTAAAAGTAGAAACACCAAAATTTAAAACACCCGTTTCTCAACATTACTTTGAATAGAGGAAAACATTTAATGAAAAAAGCTTCAACTATAAATGCACTTTATTTAAATTTTGCAACAGAATCACCCCTGACAGCGTTACTTTCATTATTGTCCTAATACTAAAATATTATTACAGATACATTCAGATGCAAGCAGCATTTATATGTTATAGCTTTTATAATGCATCTTATTTTATAAACTGATTCTGTTGCCTTAATATGCACAGTCACCAGACACATTAAATATTTGTACATAAAAATCACTTAAATTCCATCTGAAATGTTGTGAAACAGAAATAATTGAGCACAGTCACCAAAATGCCACTTACACAGTACTTGAGGATATGTGCTCAGTTAAATTGCACAGCTGCTTTTATAGATAATGTTTTAGGATACAACAAGAAATTAACAAACAAAAAAAACATTTGCACTCAATGTTCAGTTTTGTTACTGTCAAAGATAATACTTCAATGTTGTTTATTAGGCCATAAAATGTTGTAATTCTTATCACTCGAATCATTGCGTTACCAATTAACTTCAAGGAAACTAAATTCAGTCCTGTGATCTGTCACTTGTTGCGTGATTCTTCTGATTTGTCATGTAGAAACATTGCAATGTTATGTCAGTGGCAAAAAGGAAATGTTTCAGAAACTACGATGACATTGATACAAAACACATTGAATATAAATGTGCAAAAGTAAAGACAAATGACAAATGACAAAAACCAAACAGGAGTGCAGCAAAATCTGAACATATTTCAGGTATCTTGTTGAGTGTTACACCAGACATATCAGATTTGTCAGTTTTACTGACTTCAGCAAATTGATTTCCTCCACGTGAGTAACAGGGTGAGGCTGAACTTAAGTTATGCGTTGGGAGCTTCCCTTTTTTTTGCAAATGTTTCAATAAATGTCTCTTTAGTTTGTTCTAATGACTCAATGTCTGACGTCAGCTTTGTAACTTATTCCACCCATTTAAAGGAGACATGACAGCATTTGATTTGTTGCCACCCCACACCCCATGTGACAGTAACGGACGTTTGGATTTTGCAAGCAGATGCCGAGCCACCTCATGTCACTCTGAAGCTCAGCCTGCTCACACGTTTTTTTTTGTATGACTTTAAAACCACCTCCGAATGAACTACTGTATCTCCAGTAAATCCAGTAAAGTTAGGTGTTCATCTATAGAATCATCACTATTATGTGGCATATTGTTCATTTCAGAGAAGACAGTTCAATGACGTAACAATCAAGGAGAATGGGAGGCCCAGACGCTGTCAAGAGTTTCAGGACGGACCCACTCACGCACAGTCCGTTTGACATAGTTTTAAAAGTAATTCATTCATCAACATAACAGGTATACATATTGATGCTATAATGTGTATAAATATCACCTTCCCACCTTGTGTGTAACACTCATGGTTTTCAGTCATGTATCTATTTGTCTTTATTGAAATGTTCCAAAACTGCATGTTTTATAAAAAAATAATTATTCATGATTTCTACCCATCACTCAGGCCTATTTAGTTTGGTTGTTTTATTCTCAAAAGTTACAGAGGAAAAAGGCATGCTGGGAAAAGCTCATTTGTTTCTCCAAAGACCTCGCTTCTTGTCAATTGTGATGATTTGCTTTGATATCGTGGCATTCATTTTTTCTCAACGGTTCAACCTTTTAGTGAGAAGTTCTTCAGCAACTGGGAAATAGGTCGGCAGTACGCATTACATGTGTGCAAGTGCTCTTGTGTTTGAAATGAGGAAAGGCGCCCAAGAATAACAGTTGTCTTGTGACCACTTCAGAAAGAGTTGCATCACTTTGACCACAGACAAACAGACTGTAAATGAGTGGTGTGAGCTGCCTTTAACGTTGTGTTTAACATTGAAACCTTTTTTATACAAAAAAAAAACTAAAAGCATGAAAACATTTTGTTCATTGGGCAAAAATAGGGTTTAGCACACGTAACATGTAATATATTAACAAGTAAAAAAACAGTCCAAACAAACAACAACGTTTTTTTGTAAAAACAAATTAAACAAAACAAAAATTACAAAACAAAACGTCTACAAAAGTCAACAGTATCTCAATCAAAGTAGCTGTTACCTTCTCTTTGACTTGCAAAAACACAACAACTCAAATATCTAAACCAGTGGTCATCATTTGTCTGCTTACTGCAGAAACCAAAACAGACACAATAAAACAATATTTCCTTCACTGATCCCAACAAATAGCTCACAGACAAACCTGTCTTTCATGATTTAAAAACTGTATTTTAAATAAACGTCACATACTGTTGACGTCACACAACCGCGCATCGCTACAAGTGTATTAAACGCCTTAGTCGCTTTTGCCTCCGTTTGAACGTGAAGCCCCGGGAGCAGCCGAGAGCAGAGTCGACCTACAGCAAGTGACCAGCGGTGTAAAGTTATGCTGGAACTATCAAGTGTGCACACGTGATAATTTACTGACAGGCCAAATAACTGTAAAGTTTCCCGGATCCCTACGTCGTTACCGGTATGGAGCGTGAATGAACCGCGTGTGTGCGTCTATGTGTGTGCATCCACGCGTGTCTGAATGCTTCTCACGCGCCGCTGCGAGGTTGTATGTTTTCAGACGATGTCTGATATCAGAGTGGTATATCAGGTGTTGGGAAATACAGAACAATGCAACAAATATAATGCACAGATGTTTAACTAAGGTGTGTTGGTGAGGATTTTTAACGCGTTTACTTTAATTACAGACAGAAAACATGATCACAATGTAGCCACGCTACATTTTCAGATCCATTTTTGTAAAAGATAAAGAGATGGAGACAATGGCAGTTAGATGACTGAGCAAACCTGAAACTGAAACCACTGCAGAGCTTCCGTGGTATTTTATTCAGACCACTCAAGAAGTCAGACTTTGTCGACCTCAGCACGCATCCCTTCCATCTATGAGAATGTGCTATGAATTTGTTTTCAGAAAAGCATTGGGTGTCACGCTTTTTAACACAGAGCCTTCCTCAATATTCCTTCAACTGTGGATTTTCAACTTGTGCATGCACAAATTCATAACTCGTATCTCTCAGTATATGAATAATTAATGAATGTCTTCTAATACTGAGAAATGGAATCGTAATAAGATTTAAATGTTTATTCATGTATTTTTCAACAGCTCTAACTCCTCCTGTGAGGATCTGAAAATGAAGGCTGGTGGATCAATAAGACAAAAAAACATGATAACAAAACACAGCTGATAAACCAAAGTTTTCGCAGGATAAGTTATACTGTATGCACTTATGTATATTACATTTCTGCCAATGGATCTCCCTGAACCTTTCATTCCCTAATTTAGGTCAGTAATCACAAAGTAGTTAGTCTAATTATATCAGTTTGAGATGTGTTGAAATGAAAACTGTGTTTTTGTCTTGTCTCTGCAGAGTTTCGAGGATGAGGCACTTCAGGACGAGAAGGTTCTTGGTGGTAGTATCTCTTGGTCTGTTGGTGCTCCACTTCTGTAAAGATTTTATTGAGCACAAAACCATACATCTCCACAAAGATGTGGAAGAGGTTATCAATCAAATAGAGCAAGCCCCCAAAAACAACTCTTATGTGTACTCTTGGCCAAAATGTCAACAAAACACGTCTGCTACCAACGTCACAGGGTTCAGCTCTCTCCCTGCTATGATAAAAAACGTCCTCTTCTATCAGCACTGTCGCCATTTCCCCATGCTACTGGACATTCCTGACAAATGTGGAGGAGCTGATAAATCTGCAGAAGTTTTTCTTCTGCTGGTGATAAAAAGCTCCCCTGCGAACTACGAACGCCGAGAGGTATTACGCAAAACCTGGGGCAAAGAGAGGTTACATAACGGTGTGTGGATTCGAAGGATCTTCATCTCAGGAACGATGGATGTTGGTTTTGAGAAGTTAAGACTGAACAAACTACTCGCGCTGGAACAACGTGAGTACAATGATGTCCTTCAGTGGGACTTCAGTGACACGTTTTACAACCTCACCTTGAAGCAGATCCTCTTCCTGGAATGGATGGAAAGAAACTGTCCAAACGTACGTTTCCAGCTAAATGGTGATGATGACGTCCTCGCCAACACAGATAACATGGTTGAGTATCTCCAAAGCCTTGACGGCAATAATGGAAGCAAGCACCTCTTTACTGGTCATCTGATCCAGGGGGTTGGGCCCATTAGATCAACAGGCAGCAAGTATTTTATCCCAGTTCAGGTGCACGAGTCAGACAAATACCCGCCTTACTGTGGCGGTGGAGGCTTCCTCCTGTCGGGCTATACAGCTTCGGTCATATACAATATGTCCCAATCCATTACCCTTCTTCCCATCGATGATGTTTACATGGGGATGTGTCTGGCCAAAGCAGGACTTGGTCCCGTTTCCCATATGGGTGTGAAGACAGCAGGACTGCAGATTCCCTCCAAAGAAATCGATGGATACGATCCTTGCTTTTTCAAAGACACTTTACTGGTACACAGATTCCTCCCAGGTCAGATGTATCTGATGTGGTACAGAATGCACGACCCAAATCTGAAATGTGGTCAGTCCTAGAAAAGGCTTCGGCGGGAAACTTTAACTCACTGCCAGGAACACAGCTTATTGAGTGACAGCTTCTTTTTTTTCAACACGCTGTATGGATGAGCAGCTTTTCCTGGAATAATGAGATCGACATACATGTTTACCTCACCTATTGTTTTCTGATCAAAATTGGTTGTCAAAATTTGCTTTGCACCAGGCTTCACTGTTGGACACAGACCTGATGAGAACCAACCATACAGTAGATCTACAGCTCTTAAAATGTAAAACAAAACGACCAAAATCATCTGAAAGCTCCGAGCGGCTGAGATGGTTGACCTTGTCACTTTATATACATTTTTTTTCTGTCTCCTTCTCCTGGTGTGAGTAATTACAAAAACACTGTGGACAGGTGCTTCAGTTCATAAGCTCTGCTGTCGCTGCTGTTGCAGCTGTGAAACGGTGGATAAATAGTTATGAGCGTCACAAACCCCCAAAACAACTCGTTTCACCGTCAGAATTTGATAAATTCGGTCTGATGACGTTTGGAAAATCTCGAAGAACCGTGTCCCCATTGAAGGTGGCATAGAGCTAAACCAGAACTTAACGGCTGCTCATACAGCATGCCCGGTGTGCATCCACCCCACTAATGCAGGAATGTCTCACCAGACACTAGATTTAAAAAAAAAAAAAAACCTCTATATGCTGTGAAATACCGAAGGATTTATCAGGTGGTGATTGGCTTTATCAGCATTTATTGAACTGGTAAGGGGATGAATGTAAGGGTTCATTTATATGTAGAAAATCCTGCACTGTAGGTCGCTAGGAACATGTTAGCCTGTCAGAGTTTTCAGCCATGCGGTGCAGCTAATGTTCTCTTATCTATGTACAATTATCTATGTGGCTACAGCTGAATGAAGGAAACAGCTTGTTGTTGTGAACACAATTTGTTTCATGCAAGAACTAAAATCTTGTCAGGTGCGGGAATAGTTACTGAAGGGGATTGGGGTCAGGTGAAAGGTCAGTTTATCCTTATGTAAATAAATGAGTAAATACAACTTTCTGGTGGACATTCAGTTGTTCTCCCTTCAACAATCAAACACAGATTTCTATAGTTCATTGCAATATTTATATAAGACTCTGTACAGCATTAATCATCCAGACTTGGTTTGCGATCGGATGTGCGAGGTGATGCCTGCCGAGTTATTTAACGTTGGAGTTCATTTACTTTGGTGGATTTGACCTTTGCTCAGGTTGATGTTGGGTGGAGCTGCATTCCATGAAAGAGTTGTGTCACCCTGACAGTAAAATGTCAAGAAAACGCATGAGAGGGCTCATCAACCACTTTATGATTAAAACAGTGTGAACTACATCGGGTGTGTTGGACCTTTGAGTTGTTTATCATTTGTAACAGCCACAGTAGACAACAGCTTCTGGTGCAGTTTTTGTTCAAGATCACAGATAACAGGTTACGTAATCTGTAAAGGTTGTATGTGGGAGCATGCACTTTGTGAGTTAAATTGTTTTCATAATTGCCATCAGTTTTATGATTCTGTTGTAACTGCACCTGTGTACTGATCCACGATACATTCTGACTTCCAACTGATAAATGCCCATAATGCATTGTCCTTCCCAAAAAGGGTCAACTTCCAAAAGCTCGGACCAAATGCTTCTTATTCATATTTGCTTATTGTTTGGTCATATGTAAAGTACATGTATTTAAAGTTTGATATTGTATTTATGTTAACTTATCATACACCTGTGCTGTGTCTGAAACCCTTGTGAACACAGCTGTGGGTGTATGTGGCTTTAAGGGATACTGTGGTTTCTATAGTCTTAAATATATTTCATAAATAATTCCTCAGGGTTTCTTAAGATTGAAAATGTGATAGAATTTAATTGAAATGAGCTCATACATTTGTTTTTTTCCCTTGTGGCCTGAATATTTTTGTTACAAAACGGGTGTTTGTGCCTTACACCAGTGCTACACTGAGCATATTTCTGTTCTGTCAGATACTCAGATTTATAGAACATACCAATCATTATAAGGGGTTGCCAGTACACATGTATGATTACGGCAATTATTTAGAAAAGGTGATTGCCATGTTTGATTGTTTGACTTTTGTTGTAGTTCTTTTCAGCATTGTTGTATACACATGGTTGTGTGCGTGTAACAAAAAGCCAAATTATGTACTGCACAGAAAAATATATTTAATATAAAAAAATGTGTGCATTTAATATATTTCAATCCACATTATGTTCTTTGACCTTTGTGAGGGAATATCGGCTGTGAAACACAGTAGAGTTTTTTTGAAGATCGTTTCTCATAACATTACATTACATTACAGTTAGCTGACGCTTTTATCCAAAGCGATAAGTGCATTTACAACCATGAGGGTACAAACCCAGGACAACAAGAATCAAGAAAATACAATTTCGTCAAGAAAGCCAAACTACAAAGTGCTATCAGTAAGATAACCACTTGAGCTGAATTCAAAAGACACTGTTGTGTCAAAACATCTTCAGTTAGGTCAGTAGTCTTTGAAAAAAATATCTATTCTTTAGCGATTGGTAGAGATTTTTTAGTAAATTCAAACAAAGTGAGACATGAATACAATCAGGCTGGCAGAGTTCAATGCAATGTAAAATTTACTGCATATCAAAAGACAGTACAGCTAATCTCAGAGCTGGTTTCCATGGAAAACATCACGACTGGATCACTGAAGAATTCCCTTGTTCTACCTAAAATATTCAAACCTTCAGGTGTGTGGCCGAAGATCACCCTAAAGATTAACACGCCATTTGGTATGTGGCATCAGACTTACTCTATTTATTTAATTAATTGCTGGGGATTGATTACCATTGTGTACAAACGGTCACGGTCACTCTGGCCCTTCTTATCTAACGCCTGCACTGAATTTCCCACAGAGCAGATGTGAGGGCAGTTTAAATCATTTAAATTTCCAGACACGTCATTCTACCAATAATTTATAATATAACAGTAAAAAATATATATATTTACAGAAGTAAGACAAAATAATGAATGGTTAATGGTCCTCTTGTGAATGTATTTGAACTTTGATCACACTTTGTAAATGATTACTGATCAATGTAGCCTACCACAGCACCCTAAGAAAACAGTGACTTTGTTGAATGTGAGACCTTCCTTTAATAGAGAAGTATATTAAGCAATAATTGCCTTGTCTAATTTCTCCATTTTAAAAAGGGCATATTAAAAGTACCATGTAAAACACGTTTTTACTTGTTACCGCATGTTTTCTTGTTTTTTTTTGGTGACTGTAATCACTCCTTACCATTTTTCATTTTCTCATATTTTATAGAGATTGTACTTTCTGTGGCAAGATCAGTTTTATCCAAAAAAGGATTAATCTAACCTGTCTGTCTGAGTGGTAATAAAATCCAAACAAGATTTTAAAGATGACGTCTCATGCATTTATTATGTTTACATCAGCAGTGGTAGTGTAGCTTAATAGGGTCACTGTGGTTGCTGAGCAAAGGACTGTGTCGCCCTCTTGTTTCAGAATGGTGTTACTGCAAATCCGAATTAGTATTTACAGAAAAACATGCACCCAGTTGCCATGTGTGTCTGTTTCAAAATGTATGTGCACCTGTTTCGTTTCAACTCTGTGAGAGTGTCATCTGCGATTTTCTGTTATTGACTGTCACACTAGTTTCCCTCTTCTGCTGTGTGTTTCATGAAGGTTACGGCTCAGCTCCCGCTATGGAGTGAAGCACAGTAGAGACAGGTGAAGTGAAGATGAAGATGACTTAAATTGAATGACAACTACACACATTATGTCACTGTAATTAGGGCTGTCACAATAATGCCATTTTAGTTACTGATTAATAGTCATACAAGTAATTAACAATTTGATTGTATTTATTATTATTTATTTTTTTTTCATTTTATGCAACTATAAAAGTATAAGCCTAATCATTTTATTAATACACTTTCAACTCATGAAGAAGAGCATTTCTTTGGCATTGAACTTTGGGACATAAAATAAGTTTTGTTTTTCTTTTAGGCTTTGTAAACACAAATTCGACACGACAGATATGACGTAAGTGATTTCAATATACAATGTCTATTACTGAAATATTACCCAGAATAAACATTGTATTCCTTCTTCTGTACAAAAATACATTCCACTGTATATCCGATGTTAATACGAGGGTCCAGCTGTCTATGGACAACACCCACTTTCTTTGTCTTCCACAGCCTCAAAGTAGATTGTATAAATGATAAATGTGTTTTTACACAGTGCAAGCACCATAGATTTTGTTACTGAAACTGATTTGGGAGCAAATCTCTTCATGGCCAGTGAAAAAAAGTAGAATAATTGCAGCAAGTGGAATCTGTTTCCGTGTTCATATGGTCAGCTAACCATTGACCATTCAAAGAGACTTTAAAAATGAGTAACATGTCCTTTAACTCAGCAAAGATAAGCAGAAGCTTTTGTTCAACCCAGCAAAGACCGTGGGAAGGACAAGCAGCACTTTTATTGTACCACTAAATAATTGCATCAGATACCAGCAGCAGTAAAGACACGGCATGCCTCATTGCTGTAGGGATATCACAGATCCAAAGTTCAAGAGTCAAATCATAACTGTAGCTTTACAGCAGTACATCCCACAAAGGAAGCAGAAGGAGATCTATGGACAAAGAAGCAATAAAAAAGGGAGAAAGTTTATCTATTTTTATTCTTTTAATGCATACATTTAGATAGCTAATGACAGATTTACAGTTTGATATCACATTGAATCTACACTTTTGCTTATCCAAATACTACTATGAAGTGTCATTCTAAATGTGGCCAAGACACCATAAACAGATTCGATGCCTTTGATGTAAAGTGTTTTTGTCATCAGACACAGATTTCTTCGCTTAAAGACCCTCAACCTGAATACATTATTTTGGTCCAACCTTTATGCTTTTCCCAGCGACAATCGCACAACAATTGTATTTTGTACACTGCTCTGAACTTCACCAAAAGGGAACTGGGATAAGCTCCTGTTTAGGATAGGGTGGGTATAGATAATGAATGGATACTTTTTTTTTTTTACACATATACACATATATATATATATATGTATATATATGTGTATATATATCCATACTTTTTGAAAAATATGTAGTTATGTGTCTTCTCTCCTACTGTTCATTTGAAGGCAATATATGCATCTGTTTTCACGACTCTGACAACTCTAAAAACTGACATTGAGGTGGTGTCTTTGATAACTGTTTGATGCAATAAATCTTTGCTGCCTGTCAATAATGTTTTTTCATTCTGTTGTTTTCCTTGATTTTTATTCATCCTCACAAAGGAATCAAAATCAATACGTGACAATAAAGAATAATCAAAGTCATCGTTTTGCATCATATGGCTTCAGGAAGAGTTAGTGCAAATGATTTAAAACTGTAGTTTCACAGGCATGTCAAGATTTAATTATTCGTTACTGGTCTCCAGTAACTTTCCAATATTATTCTGTTAATTCGTATTTATCTTGGAAGTATCTGTTAACTATTCATTAATAGAATTAGCTATTGATTTGTGCCCTTATTGTTACTTTATTTACTTTGTTGTTAAATATTACCTCTAATAAAATTAACAACTTTATTGCTTATCCTTTTTGTCATTATTGCTGTCAGATCTGCTGGTCTAAAAACATTTTTTTTTGTTTTGCAGAATTGAGAATGAGAACAACACCGTCCAAATTTCTTCTTGTGGTTGGAGTTCTTTTTTTTTTTTATTGGTTTTCACCTACCATGCAAATGACCATTTCAAATTGCAAATGAGAAGGGATGCAAGTGAAAAACAGACAACCACCAAAGAAACCTCTTACGTGTACTCCTGGCCAAAATGTCAACTAAACACGTCTGCTGCCAACATCAAAGGCTTCAAAACTGTTCCTGAACACATCCAAGACTTCCTGTACTATCAGCACTGTCACCATTTCCCCATGCTACTGGACCTTCCAGATAAATGTGGAGGAGCTGATAAATCTGCAGAAGTTTTTCTTCTGCTGGTGATAAAAATCTCCCCTGCAGACTACAAACGCCGAGAGGTGTTACGCAAAACCTGGGGCAAAGAGAGATTACATAACGGTGTGTGGATTCGAAGGATCTTCATCTCAGGAATGATGGATGTTGGTTTTGAGAAGAAAAGACTAAATCAAGTTTTACAGTTGGAGCAACGTGAGTACAATGATGTCCTTCAGTGGGACTTCAACGAGTCACTCTTTAACCTCACCTTGAAGCAGATCCTCTTCATGGAATGGGCCGAAAGAAACTGTCCAAACACTCGTTTCCAGCTAGATGGGGATGATGACGTCTTTGCCAACACAGATAACATGGTTGAGTATCTCCAAAGCCTCGAGGACAATGATGGAAGCAAGCACCTCTTCGCTGGAGATCTGATCCAGAACAAAGCGCCTATTCGATCAATAAAGAGCAAATACTATGTCCCAGTTCAGGTGCAGGAGTCAGACAAATACCCACCTTACTGTGGCGGTGGAGGCTTCCTCCTGTCGGGCTATACAGCTTCGGTCATATACAATATGTCCCAATCCATTACAATTCATCCCATTGATGATGTTTACATGGGGATGTGTCTGGCCAAAGCAGGACTCCATGCTGTTTCCCATATGGGTGTCAGGACATTTGGACTGTACATCTCAAAGAAAACAGATTTATATGACCCCTGTTATTATAAAGAACTTTTACTTGTACACATTCCTTCCAACTAAAATGTATTTTATATAGCATAACATATAAGATCCAAATCTGAAATGTGGTATTCGTAGAGACTTCTTTCAAGAAACAGATTTGAAATATTCTTGATTTATGTACATTCCTGATTTAGGAGATAACAAATGTCACACATTTATGTGTTCGAATAAAGAAATGTATGACAAACTAGTCAGAAAGTATCAGAGTTTTTCTTTTTATAACTTTTTTTTATAACATTTTTAATGATTTTTGAATTTTAATATCTTAATCTGGTGGGTAAGAAAGTCTCAGAGTGCTGGCCTTTGCCCACAAGATCCATAATGAATTTACTGACTTAATTAGCAGACCACCACAAAGAGCAGTTACTATAATGTCTGCTCCAAAGTGAAGGTAAACAGCTTGCCTTCAAAGTAACATCTCCTCCAAATGAATGCAATAAGAAAAAGCATGTGTACGAAACCGAAGACCATAATGTCTTTGAAGAGACAAAGTGACCAGTCCCTTTTCACACTCAGTTGAATCAGATAACTTGAAATTCTGTGAACTTCAGGCACTTCAATGATGTGGACTTTATTATGTCTGTAATAATAATAATAGTGACAAAAGGTGATGCCAGAACATTGCTTTATTTTAAAACTGGTAAAAGATGTAAATAAGAATACAAAATACAACACATTTTTACTGCAACGCTTAACTACAGAATAAATGCACAAAGAAAATCAAATAAAAAATGGTTTCCGCACAGTTTAACTCAAGCTTAAATCTTTTTCAGTTTCTGTAATATTTAAAAACCATTAAGAAACAGCTATATTTGACTCATACAAGCTGTTTAACATGCTTTGCAGTGCACAGTGAAATGCACCTTCAATTTCTTCAAGTTATTTTCTCATTTGTCATATTTCTGGCATGAGAGAAGTTGGTGAAATGCTATTCTAAAATGATCAGTTCATCATATATTGTTCCACATGTAGAAATGTTCAGCATTACCACAGTACTAAGCTTGTCTGCTAATCATGTGTTTTGTGCTTTATATAAATGACTGTAAGAAAGAGACACGATGCAACGTTTAAATGATTGAGAGTGACTGTGAAATACTTTTTCCTGCTCATCTTAAAAGCGTCTTTTTAGCTTAAAAAAGGTTAGCAGAGAGACATTATATCCATCATTTTATCACTTTGTATTTTGTGGGAGGTACACCCTCTTATGGTCGACCCATACAAAACTAAAGTTAGATCCAGGTAACTTGCATTTTTCATCTGATTTGTAAATGTGACTATGTATATTATAGTACTGGGAAAATAAGCATAAAATGAGTAAGGAACAGCTTATTGGAGACTTAAGAGTGCCCAACAATGCAAAAATGATCCTGTTATCTGTCAGTAACATTGGGACAGTCAATGAATACATGTTGTTTCCACCATCAGTACATGGGTGAGGTGCATCAACGCTGCTTGTCAGCCTTTAGGGTTCTCTCTTTCATCCTGCATGATGGTTTCAATTTCGTTTCCCAGGCTGGAGAAACACGGCCGGTCATCGAAGTTGTATGCCCAGCACTGCTTCATCAAACTGTACACCTAGTGTTACAGTGAGAAAAACATGTCAATCTATTCTGCTTGGAGAGAGAGAGAGAGAGCAAAGACCAGAAATGAAAGTTGTAGTAACTAAAAAGCATGGCCATTTCAAGCAAAAATGCTATTTAAAATTGTCTGGTAACTATTCGACTGTGTAACAAAAAGACAAAAAGGGAAATCACCGGAAAAGAAGGAAAATGGGAAGTGTCATGTATGGTCTTAACTTTAAGGAACACTTGGACTTATAACGTCATTGATGAAAAATAGAGGCCACTATCACCTCACCAAAGGTCTGATAGATTTACAGTAAAATCACGACAGCAGCAATATAGTCAAGATGAGTCCTCCAAAAAAAATGTAACGACATGCTGTAGAGTGAACATACCTTGGGTGGGCAGTTTGTAGGAGCCGGCAATCTCCAGTTATTCTTTAGGATGTTGGCCAGATGCACTGAAATGGATGTACCTTGCACACTGTGTCCAATCTCCTGCATACAAAGCTAAAACAGAACAATCATTCAAAATTAGATGGAAATATTCTCCACTTATACCTATGTAACAATGGTAAGCTTTCTTACCCTTTTTGGATTGCAGTTCGTATTGCAGAAGGAGAAGAGCTCATGAAGAACCACCCCAAAACTCCACACATCTGATTTGTGGGAGAATCTTGACTCACTGATGGACTCTGGGGCGTACCTGCATTAAAAGAGCAGTGTATGGTCATGAGAACTCCAGGAACTAACCGTATGCTAAGCTTAATGATAAAATGACACGTTAGTCATTTCAAATGCTTCAGTTAAAAGCAGGCTTACTCCAGTCTCTGACTTTCAATTTGAATTTCTATAGGATAGAAAAAACATCTAAAACTTGGGTCACGATTTCCTACAGTAGGTAGGCAGGCTTTGACAAGCAACAATTCTTTGAAAATGTGCAGCACTGTATTTTATTTTAACATTTACTTTGAAAGAATTGTTTGACATTTTGGGAAATACACTTACAGATAGAGGTAGATTGTCATATCGGTCTATAAAATATGAAATCACAGCCAGCAGCCACTTAAAACAGCTTACCATAAATACTATAGACAGGAAAACAGGTAGCCAACATCTGGAGTAACTGATTCATTAAACAGCAAGCTTCCAAACAATCTTCCTTAACAACTTTATTTTCGATTTAAGTTTGGACACGAGAGAATATGTACCAGAAAATCGGGCTCTCTCCAGGCTGTGTGACGCGGTAGTACTCTTTGTCAAAAGGAATAACCTTGGTCAGCCCAAAGTCAGCGATTTTCACCAGTGACTCACTGGCCACAAGAATATTTCTTGCCGCAAGGTCACGGTGCACATAGCGTTGGCTCTGCAGGTACTCCATTCCCTGGGAAAATATAGAAGACAGTGAAATAAAATACATTTCTTTAGTTTTCTCCCCGTCCCTCTGTTTTTTCGGTGTGCAACCGATCCTACAACTATCAACACTGTGAAAATGCTGACCAATGGAGCCATAAAATAAGACAAAGATTCACCCTGTGAAATGGCTCTGTTGTACTTTGTAAAGAAAATACAAAAAACTTGTGACTTTGATCCAAGACGTTCTTACTGGTTCAATTGGAATTTCTGCCTTCAAAGATTTTTAGTAGATTTTTACTGCGAATAATTAAAGTACAGCCCTATAAAACCCTATTTATAAATTGTGTCATAACAACAAGCTAATTTGAGCTCATATACTGTCGCTGGTTCTTACCTTACAGATCTGAGAGGCAAAGAGCAGCATCCGCCTGGTGTTGATGGTGTGTTTGTTGTTCTCCAAGTAGCCAATAAGGCTTCCACAGGGCAGGTACTCCATCACTAAACTCATACTGAGGCGACCTGTGAATATGCAAGCATTAAACATCAAAATGATTCAGCAGGCGACAGTCACACAATCTTCTCTCAACCCGTGAAATCAATCAATCCTGACATTAAAAAGGAGGAAGTTCAGCCAATTGTTAGTTATTTTTCACTAGTGAGGTTAGTAAAGTTTTAAGTTTAATCCATAATATGCTTAAACATTACAGTCTTTCAGTGCTGTCATAAGAAAGAAGGCCATATGAGTCATCTGACACGCATGTGTCGAAAAGCATAACAAGAGGAGACCTTCGGATGAACTTAAACCTTTATTTAATGTAAGCTGAGAGTTGCCCATAATAGAAGGGTTATTAATAAGAAACATGAGATCTAGCAGTTTTACAGTGTGACCAGTCTTAACCTTTTGCTCTTTAGGACATCATGTGTTTTGTTAGCAGAGAGTGTTTTTATTACCCATGCTGTAGCACACGCCTCTGTATTTGACGATGTAGTCATAGTTTAAAACGCTGAGGGTGTTGACCTCCTTTTGAAAGTCCTCCAGAGTGGACTGTTTGTTGGGCTGCAGCTTCTTCACAGCCACCATCTCGCCAGTGTTATCACCCAGCGGGTCGTAGCGACAAAGTTCAACACTGCCAAAGTTTCCCTGGAAACATGTTTAGTCACACAGTTGTCTTTTACAAGCAGAATTTGAAAATAAACCTTTTTATATATATATATATATACACAGTGGCTATGGAAAGTATTCAGACCCCTTTACATTTTTCACTCTTTTGTTTCATTGCAGCCATTTGGTAAAATCAAAAAAGTTCATTTTATTTCTCATTAATGTACACTCAGCACTCCATCTTGACAGAAAAAAACAGAAATGTAGAAATTTGTGCAAATTTATTAAAAAAGAAAACCTGAAATATCACATGGTCATAAGTATTCAGACCATGGGTTCTTCTTTACCTCTCTCACCAAGGCTCTTCTCCCACGATTGCTCAGTTTGGCTGGACGGCCAGGTCTAGGAAGAGTTCTGGTCGTCCCAAACTTCTTCCATTTAAGGATTATGGAGGCCACTGTGCTCTTAGGAACCTCGAGTGCTGCAGAAATTATTTTGTGACCTTGGCCAGATCTGTGCCTTGTTACAATTCTGTCTCTGAGCTCCTTGGACAGTTCCTTCGACCTCATGATTCTCATTTGCTCTGACATGCACTGTGAGCTGTAAGGTCTTATATAGACAGGTGTGTGCCTTTCCTAATCAAGTCCAATCAGTTTAATTAAACACAGCTAAACTCCAATGAAGGAGTAGAACCATCTCAAGGAGGATCAGAAGAAATGGACAGCATGTGAGTTAAATACGAGTGTCACAGCAAAGGGTCTGAATACTTATGACCATGTGATATTTCAGTTTTTCTTTTTTAATAAATTTGCACAAATTTCTACATTTCTGTTTTTTTCTGTCAACATGGGGTGCTTAGTGTACATTAATGAGAAATAAAATGAACTTTTTTGATTTTAGCAAATGGCTGCAATGAAACAAAGAGTGAAAAATTTAAAGGGGTCTGAATACTTTCCGTACCCACTGTATATATACCTAATTGCAGCTTTAGTTAACTCTGAAGTGTCTAGGCCTGGATATCCATTCATTTTTATCAGCTGTACTGGTAACAATATAGCTTGACTTTGATACCGGTTCCTGAATGACACTATTTTTGATACCAATTTTCTAAAATCCATTTAAAGAAAAAGTAAATTACATTACACATTACGACACAAAATCTTAAGCAGTTCAGAGGAATAGCGTAACTCAGGTTATTTTGTTTTGCTGCAATTCACAGATGTTCTAACACTTTTAATGCAGGCAATCAGTAGACACTAGCTAGCTGGTTGGGGACAGGGATGCTGCTTGTTACTGCAGCGCACACAACTCAAACCGGTGCATGGCCAAAAAAGTTGTTTGAAAAGACTGAAATAAGGAATCCTAATGTAAGATTGACCTAAAACCAAGAGATGTTATTGACCTTGGTTAGAAGCCTAAGTAGCTTAGCTCTCAAAATTTTGAATAAAGGCAGATGGCAATTGCAACAAATCAATTCGATCAAAAGAATCGAGGTTCAGTGCCCAACCCTAGTCTTGTTTAGCTTCCCTAATATCAACTTGCTCTGATCTGTCTGGACGCTACTACTGAAATCTTCACAATTGAATTTTTTTTTTTTTTGGTGCATTTTTTTAGGTCAATTTCAAATGTTTGTACTTTGTTGCTTCACACTTACTTTTCCCAGTAGGCTGATGTAGCGTAGGTGTCTCTCCTCAAACAACGTCTGGTTGTCGTGAGTTGGGCTGAGGGCTGTGCAGACAGGGCCCTGTGCGACAGGCTCAGTAGCGTGAAGTATCACATAATCTGTCATGACACAAGAAAAACGTCGTCTGTAACAACATTTAGTTTTCTAATGTAGCTGAAGTGCCTGCTTCCAACAACGTTGTCCATTTTGAAAAAAAGTCTCAATAGCAAAATAGTGTGAAACAAGGGGATATATATTTAAGATAATTAGTTAAAATAGTGGAGTTTTTTTATATTACAAGCAAACCCCACAGATATTCAATTTGTTGACAACTTTTACAAAATCCTCTATAGGTCTGTAGAGCTGTCATTACATTTGCACTCAAACTGAAACAAATGAAACCAAAATTTAAATCAAATAGAACAAATTTAATACATCAAAGATTATAACAGGTCACAAAAAATGTAATCTAGGTCAGTTTATTGACTGAACTGAAATGAAAGAACTGAATTGTCTATGAGATTTTCACTGGCTGTACTGATTTACCAGCACAATATAATACACATCTTTACCTGAAGTGATGAGACTGTTGAGCTGACGGATAATACTGCGACATGAAGGTCTGAAGGCTGCTTGGTAGTCCATACACTGACCAATTAGTTCTGCAAGCTCTGTCCACTGGGAAGGAGGCAGCTGCTGGAAACTCTCATAAAACTTTCGCTTCTATAAAAAGCACATTAGTAGCACCGATTATTAACTGTATGGGCTTGCCTATAATCAAATCAGTAAAATCTGCCGATTGTGAAGTGATACTAGTAGTATAATAGTAGTATTCAAAACAACATGTGTACAATTTTATAGATTAATACAATCATCTGAGCTGTTTCAATCTGTCCTCATACATACATTTATGAAATTAAACCTCAGTTAAACTATGCCCTAATCTCTTACACATGGTGACCTCTATGGGAGTGTAGCTGATTTCTGCAGAACATTTTCCACCTAAACCACAGGTACAATTTAAACTACAGTTTCTGCGCAACAGCTATTTAATTTAAGTGAGCATGTAACTTTAAACCAAGACAACACAGGTTTGAACTCCTCTTCAACCTTTACTGCAGCCCACAGTTGTTCTATTAGTTAGTGATTTGTTTGACTTATCGGATAAAAGCTGGGTTACCCCTTCCAGTTTCCAGCCTTGCAATGGAGAGTTTCCATTGTGGAATATTTCCCAAACAGTTGCACCGAAGCTCCACTTATCACATTCCAGGGTCAGTTTGTCTGGGGACTCGAGCACCTCAGGGGCCACCCAAGGGATCCTGTCCAGGATAACTACAGAAACAGAAACTTAATTTATCCCAATGGATTCAGTTTTATGTTTTTTTGGACAAAATTTGTATTTGTCCAGTGACATCAGCAGGGAAACATGTTCACATTATCAATCTATCTTACAAAGATACAAACTCTTACAAAAAACATTATTCTATCAATAATCTAAAAAAATCAATCATGACGGCTGTATTACAGAGGGCCCAACACACACACACACACACACACACACACACACACACACACACACACACACACACACACACACACACACACACACACACACACACACACAGAGGGTAACATGTTGACAGGCTCGGAAAGCTGTCTGGATTGGGACTTGAGGCCAGTTTTTGCACACTTTGGTATTTAATGTGTATAATTATTCCTTATTCCCCCATGTAAAGGTAATTTTTTTTTTCAACTTTACTTAAAGACAAATATTAATTTGCAATTTTTTTTCCTTAACATCAACTTAATCTTAAAACAAAAATTCAATAAAACTTGTGTTTATTAAAATGACACATTTTCTCGTATGCAAATCTCAACACTGCAAAATAATTCATTTCCATATTAAAATCAGAAGATCACAAGATCAATTTATTTGATTTTAGTTTCATGTCTGGTCATCTCTCTAGAGTTTAAAACATTATATGTGCTATTAATGTGAGACATGATGACATGGAAATTAGAGCTTTACCGTTCTTGTCCAGCATGGCCAGTCTGATGCCTGGGTCGCTCAGTTTGATGAAAGGAGAGCTGCCCTGTGATCGGTCACCTTCTCTTGCCAAAAGCAGGTTTTTGCAACAGATATTTCCATGAACAATGTTTTTTTCTTCCTGCAAGACGGTTAGACGTTAATGTCAACTCATTGTTAAAGTAACAAACTAAGTAGGCAAAATGTTGTCTGGGACAGAATACAGCTTGTGTTTTTTTTTTTTTTTTTTTATCTACTGAAAGAGATCAACAATCCCTTTAACTTTCATTTTGGTTTTAATGTTGGATGTAATAACAAGAAAAGGTCAAAACCAAGTACATGGCAGGACCGCATATGAAATGCTTGAGGGCTTTAAATTTGAAAGGTCAGCTTTCACAGGTGCACAGGAGAAATGAGATCTGTATTCAATTAATAACAAAGTCAATACAACTGCTAGTGTTGTAGGCTCTCTTTCTCTCATTTTTACATCAGAAATTCTTCCTTACCAGAAAGTTGAGGGCAGAAGCAAGCTGTTTGGCTACGTCAAGTTTCCAGCTCACTGACACAGATCTCCCTCTTTTCAAGTAAAGGTCAAGGGCCCCATACTTGACAAACTCCTGCACCATGATGTCTGTAAGGCACAGCAAGGGTTGTTTCTACAGCTTTACTGAAAACCAAACACAGTCTGAGATGCTCCGACACAGAACAGGGACTGCGCTGAGGTCACATCAGGATTTAATATGACTCTTGTTGAAGAGAAGGATTTACTATTTTTTATGTTTTATTCATTGTTTCATTCATTTGTATTCATTTTTGTATTGTTCGGTGCAAATGTAGATATTTATAAAGTATCAGAGACATAAATGCTTTTTAAATGAGCCAAGGTTAACCAAATACAGTTGAATTTCATCTAAACAATTATGTCAACAGTACAGTTATGTAATAAAGATAGTCAAGTACAGCTTGCAGCTGGGTTTTAACTTACTTTTTACTCCATAAACACTAACACCATACACAAGGAGGAGGTGTTTGTGTGAAATCTGACTCATCAAGCTGGCAGCTTCAAAGAACGACTTACAGGGACAAAAGGTACAAAAACAGGATTAAACGGTAACATGTATTTGTTAAAAGTATAGATCATTTATTAAGATTCTTAAAAATTATAATTCTTTAATTTGTAAAAACCCACCTCCCAGTAGTTCTTGTGAGCGGTATCAAGCTCTTTCAGTAGAACCTCTGTTTTGTGCTCTTCCCCGTCACGAATGTCAATTTTGTAGCCTTTAAATATTCGAGTGAAGGATCCCTGTCCAAGGCAATCATCCTTTTGGGGAAATTACAGACAAGAATTACAATTAAGTTTACTCCATAATAAATAACAATCTAACTTTGAAGTTCCTTCAAATTAGTTTGTCTACAGTGTTGTATTAGTAGCAATAGTAGCAGTACTTATCGTTATCTCAGTTCTAAAAGTTGTAATAGTGGTAGGATTAGTTGGACGACAGTCATAATAGAGTATAAGAGGAATTAGAGAAGAGAGTAGTAAAAAAATTAAAATGCTAGTGCTGAGTTTAACATTAGTGGCACTAAAGTAACAGGCCTGGTACAAGTATAATATCTACGCACTCACCCATTTCAGGTCTTGATATTTGATCATGTGGAACTCGATGTGACTGAATTTGTTTCTTTCAGATGTTGGGGACCCTTGAGCTTCCACAGAGCTGTTGTTGCGTATGATGATCAAATTTGTCAGCTCTTCAGGGACAGCAGAAAACAAGTTAATTATAATACAATCTACATAGGTTTAAATATAAAGGCACATATTTTGGGAGTACATTTCTAGTACATTTAACCTGGTGAACAGGATGTTCCGAATAATTTTACTTCAACATGTAGATGTTTGATTTTTTTTTTGACTGACGACAACATTCCTTTGAATTGAAATGCACAGACTCCCCAGAAACTTGTATAACAAGAAAAGTGTAACTGTGCTAGTTTCTTTTCAAGGTTTTTACTTAAAACTGTCTTTATGTTGGTAGTTTAAAATTTCGTCTTAGTTCTGTGCAGGGCTTGAAGTAGAAAAATGTAGGGCAAGTACTCTCATAATTCATATCCTGTGGGTGTATCGGCCAGTACCAGCAAATCATTAAGCATTACATTTTGAATATCTAAAACAAAGGAGATATTGCTGGTGTTGAAAATTTTAATTTGTTTAATTTAGTGGGCAACCATGTAAATTATTAGAGTAACAAGACTAGGTCAAAACCAGGTAGATGGTTGGACCTTGTACAACATTTGTGCATAACGTTCAGTATTATTAGTAATATCATAATACCCATGACTTGGTAAAAATACCTTTGGGTCGGGGTGGACAGCAGCGAGCTAACTTGACAGGTACTTCAGCCAGCAGCAGCTTGTTGTGTTGATAATAGCTGCTGAGCTCTTTCAAGCTGGAAAAGGATTTCTGGACACCAGGAAGACTGAAGTTCTCATTTTTGATGATGAGACACTCTTTATAATCAAGTCCAAATGGGGTCTGCAGAAATGAATGGTTGATGTAAGTGATATAGGCACCTACTTGATAACTAAAGGGCATCAAAACATATTTTTGATCATCAGGTCATTGAAGTACACATGTTTTTACCTGAACACAAACTGTGAGGAAGAAGTTGTCATAGATCTTGGGACTCTGCCGGAGAAGGAAGGTACCACCTTTGTATCCTGACTTTTTCAACTTGTGGACTGCAAACTCTGATCTGAAGAAACAAGATATAAAAGATATATCTAAAACAGGTGCTTGTGAATGGTGGTATTGGACTCAGTATTAATCAAAATGACTCACGTGATTGGGCCGTGACAATGGTTTTTAATTCCCTCCAGAATACTTGGTGGGGCAATGTCTTGACAGAAGAAGTGGCATGAGTCTGTGGTCAGTCTGAAGTAGCCATCAACAAGTGAGACAAACGAAAGGGCTTCTTTCAGACTCTGGAACTTGGCTTCCTGTCATGCAAATTAAGGATGAATGGACATATGTCTTTTACATCAAAGAAAATAAGCAAAATAAAGACAGAAATAATGTTTCCAGTTAGTATGAAACAAATTATAATATTTCTTTAAGTGTACAATATGTCTTTTACCAAGCATCTATCATCCTTGCACGTTATTGTCACCATCCTGCTGTCTTGGAGAACCTGCTCATGACACACCCTCTTAATGCCGATGTCAACGATTTGTTGGAAATCACAGAAGTTCTGCCACTCCTAAAAAAGAAAATGTATGGCTTTTAGGCTGATTATTAAACAACAGGTCCTAACTCACCAAAAGCAACACCAGTGAAACATGTAAAGAGTGCAAGAAAAGGGTAACCTGGATCTAACTAATCTAAGAATCAATCATGCACAGGAAAAACATGTTGAGACAAACAAAACTGTTGCATATGAATAGTGTGGAGGACAGAGGGAAGCAATAACTACTCCAATATTTCAATTTTCTTTGCTGGATCAACATCAGCTAATGTGTTATTCACGATTTTGTGACACTGGTATTTGTGATTTCCATGGACTTGAAACTTGAGCGGAAAGTGTCAAATTTTGTGTCTAACTCCACAATGGAGACACTTGTAAAGCCTTAGAAAGCCTGTGGCCAAGTAACAGCAAGCCAGGCAGGATGTTTTTTTTAAATGGCATTAGTGTTTCAAGAGGGTTAGAACGTCATTGTCCAAGACTGAAGAACAACCGTCAGGTCAAAAACACTGCTGAGATCATGCTAGTGGATTTCTTTGACATTTTCGGAGCTGTGCGCCATGTATTCGTTCCCCAGGATCTGGCTATCAACGCAGCGTTCAACTGCGATGTTCTGAGGAAAACATTTGGTGCAAACGACTGGAACTCTGCAAATTTGGCACCCTGCGACTTATTTCTGTTCCCCAAAAGAAAGTCCATGATAGGTTGCTGTTTTGACACTGGAGAAGAACCAACTTGACTCTCAGATGATGCTTGCCGTAGTTAAAGAACGGGAGTTCCAGGAGTGTTGGAGTGGTGTAATGCTGCGCAGAGTGATTACTTTGAAAAGAATGGCGGCCAGATTTAAATCAGGTATGGCTTTTGGTTGATTTTGGCAGTCTCTGAACTTCTTGATCACACCTTGAGTATTGAAATATGACACACGGTAGCAGACTTAAGTTAATAACAAAGCTAAGGTTAATACTGCAGACCCACAGTGAAGGCAAGACCTTCAAGAAATTCTGACCGTGTCAGGATTTTCCCTGAAAGGCTGAAAGTACCAACTCTGTTACATTGTTTTTCAGAAAGTATCAGGAAATCAAAAATAATAAGTGATATATTTAGCAGTGTTGAGACAGAAAGAGGCATGACAGGGTAAATTTGATCCATTAACCACTAATGGTAAAAAATCGAACTCAAACTTTTTCTTACCAGGGCACCATCATGATGACAGCTTCCACTGGTTTCAATTCCTGCTTTTCCAGTGACCCGCACAAAAGAAAAAGTTGACTTTGAGTGGGAGGAGGGAGGATTAACTTGGAAGGTTTCACTCCCCAGAGAAGGCTCAATGCCAGCCAGTTCAATCAGGTACTTCAGTTTCAAGCTGCACTCATCTATTGCGCAGTTGCCGAGATTCTTCAAGAAACACTTGAGGGTGTTTCGGATTCGAAAACGGTCAAGGCGGTTTCGTTTCTGGATGTCGTGGCGATGTGACTTGGGAAGGCATGATTTGTAGCTGAAAAAGAATAAGCATTTAAAGGATTGAAAATTACATGAAATATAATTTTACCAAAAACAAATGAAAGTATTAACGATTCTTAAAGAGAAAGTTATATTTTTATAAAGATCTTGGCTGTTAAAGTGTTAGCTGGTGAGAGTTGGTTAGAGAGCTACACAGAAATTTAAAATGCAACTTCTCAAACACTGAACTCTTGTGTAACAAATCAGACTCACACAACTACACTTTTCCCAAGTTTACAGGTGCATATGGGAATCAAACATAAGAGCCTTTTCAGCTGTAAATACCTGACAGTCTTGCAGAGCTCTCTTATGCTCTGATGCCGCTCTTTAGACATTCTCCACAAGTCCAGCACTGCAAGGCCAAGGCATTCCCCTTGGGCACTTAAAGGTGGAGCTACTCCGGCTTCACTAGCAATGAAGTCACTTCGTAACTAAGCACCAAAACACATCAAGCAGAGACACAGTCTTTAACATTTATAGACGTACATTGTGGGACGTTGTGCATCACTCAATGAATTGTAAATGCTAGTTTGCACAACAAAAGAACAATAACATTTATGTAAAAGAATAATTATAGAGATAAACACTACGGTATTGCAAAACTTATTAGTTTCACAAAATTGGTTCACAAATTGTGAAATGTCTGTATGTTTTTCTTTGTCTATTATGTTTAATTGGAATGATTCAAGATCATGGTTTGCTTTACATGTGGCATCGTTTCAGTTTGGTTGGGTTTGGGCACCAAAAGTACTTTGTTAGGTTAAGGAAAAGATCATGGTTTGGGTTAAAATAATTACATTATAATGTACATAAGTAATGTTATGAAGGTCAAATGCGTTTACCTATGTATGCATGTTAAGATTATTCCACGTTGATTTTGCATTCCTAGTCTCAAATATAGTTATCTTACAATTTTAGAGATGTTATTGTGAAACTAATATGATTTGCACTGTGGGCCAATGTAGATATTACACATTTTGATGTGAGAGGGACAGAGGTGAAAATATCAAATGTATATAAAGGCAAACAAGCGTCACTTTAGCTTCATTTATACCGAAAAAAGATTTTTTTTTTTTCCAAATTCATACATTTTTAGTCATAATGGTTTATTAAACCATTTATTGGATGAATTTTGCTGATGATTTTAATTGAAGAAAAGTAATGGAGTAGAAATCAAAGTAGAAATCAAAATTGGTCTTAACTGAAGTCAGAAGAGTTGCTTATGACTTGACCCATGAGAATGTTTACTGTATCACTTTGTTTTAAAATGTAAAATGTAAAATAAACGGAATATTTTGTACCTGAGCAAAAAGATAGTCAATGACACTGTAGTCAAGCACTGGACTGGTTCTGTCTCTTGTCAAACTGTAGCGGCATGAAGTACTTGGTCCTTGTCCAAACCAGTTTCCAAAGAAAAACCTACACAGAAAAAGAAATCCATTATTTAGTATAGGATGGCTGTAAATCTTACTTCTGCTTCCTATTTCTATTAAAATTATAAGTACACCAAAAATCCCCCCCAAAAAATAGGATTAAAAACTTTCTCTAGCTTTCTTTGAATATTCTCTTGAATATTTGATTTGCTTAAGTAACATTTGCTTGACAGATTTCACAAGGATGACAGTCCAATCTCTTTTGATCCAGCACTACTAAAAACGTTGTCTTTGTCTGTCTGTGTTCCCTGGTCTATTTTTAGCCTCTCTGCTTAAATCAGACTGACACCCTATTCCATAAGATATTTTGACGTATACTAAAATAAGAATTAGAATTTTCTCCTACCTGAGTCGAAAGTGAACTTTTAAGTTCTCGTCTGTGTCAAACATGTGTGATGGAGGATACCAAAATGAGAGGTCAGCAGATGCTAAACCAAAAAGACTGAGGTATACTGGTAAGATTCCTGGAGAAAGAAATTATAAACATTGTCATGATATGATCGGTGGGTCACGATAGCTCCTTAAAGCAAAAGAAGCAAATACATAATCCATTTTATTGCAGTTTATTTTACACACAAGCTGTAGTGTTAGAGCCTTCAGTCAGACTCTGATTTGTTCTTACCACATTTTTTCCCTGCTTGAATGCAGACGTTTTCTGCAGATATTAGTCCAGATGAAATGTGTATTGTTGTTGCATCCTTTGTGCCAGGGAAGAAGTAGAGGTGCACTTGTAAACTGTGAGCAGTGCTTGAACTCGACCTCTCGCTGCCTCCTCGGTCTCTGATCACCAGAGGGGTCGACTCTTCCTCACTGAGATCCATGTCTGAGAGTAAAAACAACAACTAAACATCACAAAATGGTGTGTGCTTGGAGTATGGTGATTTAATTGGAAAGAAAACATTTGAAATCGAACAAACAGCTGACAGGACACCAACACGGTTTCCCAGCACTTACATTCGAGAAAGTGTTTTCAATAACAGTTAAATTAATTTAGGGTAAACAGTTAAAGGAATGTCTGATCAACAGCTTGTTTTTATAAACGTCATAGATCCCCGCTCAAACAGCAGTCATTGCCGTAATGTATACGGAAATGCACAACCAGATTTCTCTGTGTTTAATCTAAACATGTCCCGATTATGATAAAGACCAGAATAAGCCAAGGACCAACAAGCCATGCTGTTTTGAAATGTCATATGTAGGTTTGTGGGGATTTCCACTCAGTCAAATGAAACTGCTCGTTGTTCTCTGCTGTCGCTCAATCAGGAACAGCATGTAAAATACACAACGCTATGTAATAGTATATAACATTTTTTTTACATTTCCTTAATTGGATTTTCAAATCATTTGTTGACAATACAAAATATATTCTGATTACTTTCACTGGAAAAATGATTAACATAAACAAATCTGAAATAAAGATGAATCACTAAAATGTATTAAATTGTGCTGGTAGCTCTTTATGAAATAGTTGGAGGACATAAACAGTCTTTACACAGCCCTTAAACACACTCTCCACAACGTAATGTTGTCTTTTCTCAATATAAAGTTGTACTCTGACATTTCTCAGCAGTTAATATGTAAAAAAACAAAAACATTTTATACTTAGTTTTAGAAAAAAAGATACACAATTATTTGTTATTGAAATTAATTGTTAGATTATTACCTTTACATGTGTCTGACAGAAGTCCTCATTTCGGTATTTTATTCCTGTAAAACAAGACTTTCTTCATTGATTTCTACGTTGCGCTCTGTGTGTGTTGACAGGAAGTAAAATAGGATTTCCTGATGTAGGGGAAAGGGGTGGACTATGATAGGGAAGTAGTCTATAGTTACATTACATAGTCTGTTTGCAATTGATCCATAACAGCATGAGTTTAATCACAATATCTATTTAAGATCTCATCTAAGGCCCCGAAAGTCCAAAACAATTTAATATATCAAGTGAATAGGATCTTATGAAATCAACTTGTTTTGATGGAAGATGTTGAAATTTAAAGCTTATGTATATTGAACTAACCCAGGACTAATTTGAATACAAATGGCTCCCTATAATTTTAAACTATAATTCATAATTAGGATCTCACCTGAAACCCTTTTCTCTTTACTTCTAAAGCAGATAAAAAAAATATCTGCTTTGAAAAATATAAAATATTGATTTAAGATATTGTTTCTTCAAATATATTTTTCATATTACCATAAAATCTGCACTTTCATGCTTCATGTGGATAAACCTATTTTAATGTTTTAATGACCCCAGGACCCTTCTTCAACCCCTACTAGCAACCTACAAACAATTATTTTCCATTTATTCAGATCTTTAATAATATCATTTATAGGTTAAATAATATTCTCCTCAAATCCATTTTGAAAAATCCTCCACTATTACACCACCATTTTTGAATAAACAGTGAGACTGTGACACATGCTGACCTACATTCGGTGCTACAGTGGTGAAGGAGCACTGTTATAAGGAAAGAGTTTTATTTCAATGTGTTAAAGTAAATCTTTATGAGGTGATGATTTATGATTCACACAAAATGGAAGTTGTCCTAAAGTGAAAGCAAATGCAGTTCAGCGTAGAAATCACCTCATCTAACATTACAGGAAAAGAGAACTGTGTGCTGTCAGCTGTGGTTTCTATGTTCAGGCGCTAAGGTTTTTTTAGTAGCTTCCTGTTAGAGCTGTTATGAGAAAACCACCTAGTCTAACTTGCAAACATTTTAAAGCAGTTTTATAGCAGTTTTTGTGATTAAGAATTTTTCTGATCCAATTTTTTCAACGTTTTTGACCAATGTTTAATTTTCTTTAGCACTTTGATGTCTGCTTTTTTTTTATATTCATATATTTCCAAAGTAGACATTAGATAATTGTTTGGTAAACATCTTTTTTTTTTCTTTTTTTTTATGTCAGACACTAAACCCAACATAGAAGCTTTTAAAAACTTTGTCTGCAGTTTGACCCACTTCTAGCACAAAAAAGACACTCGATGATTTGTAGGTTTTGAGCATACTGTTGAAATTAGTGGATTGAGTTGCTGACGTTGCAGAATTTGTCTGAAAAGTTTCTGCGTAAATGTAAACATTAATATTTTACCACAAAAAAAATTATATGTGGAATTCATTTGAACTACTCAATTCAAAAGTCTGCAGCCATGCTAGCAGCTTCGTGAGCCTGTAAATAGTCCCAGCGATGATTGGAGCTAAATGTGGACCTAAGCATGCTTTCTCACAGTCACGATGTTAACAAGCAGCGCTTTACTGTGTTGACCAGCTTAGTTTAGCATGCTAGCATGCTGACATTGGATAATAGTATTCATACAAAGTATAGCCATATTTCATGTCAAGCCACCGCCAACAACAGCTCTTTAGATATTTCACTCCAAACTGCAAATATAATAGAGGAGATATTAGGACATGACCAAAGTCAGCTCTCTACTAAACATGAATGTACAGCCACTTTTGAAAAAAATCTGTCCAGCAGCTTACATTTTGAGATATCAGACTGAATAACCTCAATCTTTGACCTGTGGTGATGCTAGTTTAAATGTTAGAGGAGGGCAAAGGACAGAAGTATGAATTAATCTGCTTGTGACAATAATGTCAAAAGTCTTCACAGCAGTCAAAGGTATTTATCAACTGACTGACAGAATAGCACTGTCACCTCTAGCTACAACGTTGGCATTGAACTGATAACAGGTTTAAAAGGCTAAAAACACATTATAGAGGTCTCATTTACAGAAATTTATTATTATACTTCCTTGAATATGGGTGTTATCAATTCCAGTAAATGAGTGGAGACATTGGCCAAGCTCGCATTTACAAAAATACGTCAACCTACATAATCTTATCTGAGTCAGGAAATCCAGCTGTTAATATTTGATGACCGTCATGAGGAAATTCAGAGATGTATTCCTGTGCTAATTCCATCTGTGTAAGTGTCCCTACAAAACTTTATATTTCAATATGTTTGTTTTGTCCTCTCCACACTGGTTTTCTTTTTGTTTTCAAAATGTAGATGTAAGCATTTCAAACAAAACAGCTTTTCACCTCCTTTTCCTCCCACCTTTTGTAAGAACAATGTGCAGCACACGTGCAGATGTTTCCATGTTAACAATAAAAACAAAAGATAACAGAGGGTTTACGGTCAAAAACTCAGAGCTTATGTGCCTGAAGAAAATGTTTTAACGTAAACACTCACTTTACGTCTATACAGATTTTAAAAAGTGTGGAATAATAATAATAATAATGGAAAACCCTACAAAATGACGATGCCTTCCTCTCCTACCTATGTTGTGTACTGAATATCATGTACTGTAGAAAAGAGGTCAAGCCATTACTTCATTATCAACTGAAAATGTATCAGCAATATGTCTGATTAATTCATTCTGGATATTTTTAAGCCAACTTGCCAACAGTGTTTTGTGTATTTCCATGTTTCATCATTTTCTACTGAAGCAAACACAATATATCTTCAGGATGTGGCGTGTTGGTCACACAAACACAGACAAATCAAGGTCAACATAGGCTGTGGGAAATCCTGATGGTGATTTTCCACAATTTCTCAATTGGTCAATTAATTGACATTAAATAGCATGATGAAAATAACTGTTATTTGCCCTCATTTAGAATAATGCTTAATACAAAAGACTATAAACTCGCTCATATTTCTAATACAAAAACAGTCAAGATTACACAGTTTTGCACCTCACTTCTTTCGCTCCATCTTTTATAAGCACACACACACACAGACACGCACCTCAGCATAAACTACTCTACCATCTTTTTATTTTTGGTTGCACACTGTATGCTTCCAACTGCTTATGCTTTGTCTGATCCCTTTGCTGCACTGTTGTTTAGTTTAGTTTAATATTATTCTATTTTTATTTGTATATAATGTGCATTTAAAAAAAAAAAACATGTTTAATATTTTTTACTACCTCTATTTATTGTCATTTTAATTGCTTTGTCCTGGACCTGAATATGCTGCTGTAGCAAAAACATTTCTGTCTATCTCTCTATCTATCTCTCTATCTCTCTATCTATCTCTCTATCTCACTATCTATCTCTCTATCTATCTCTCTATCTCACTATCTATCTATCTATCTACATCTTACACACCTGAGCTCTTATCAAAGAGGCACCCTTCATGATGTGCTCAAGCATTGCACATGCGCTCTGCAAACAAAGTGCATGGAGGCAAAGCAGCTGCAGCCTGTCAGCACATTCCTTCATAACTGACTGGAAGCAGCTAAACTCAGTGGAGCAGCAGTGGTGAGTCTTTGAAACTTTTAATTTAACTTTCTATTGAAAAATAAAAAGTGATTTATTCTTAGCTGTAGATACATTTTAATTGGTCAAGCAAAACAATTTGCTGCAATGAGGAAATGACACATTTAAATCTGATGAATAATTGACCTAGATTTTGATTTACTGTTACTGACATATTATAGATTTGCTCAGGAAAGGACACTGTAGTAGGGACATACATAGAGCTTTTTTTTCAGTTATATTCAATATTTTTATTGAAAAAATATATAGGGGACTAAAATCCTATTTTTTTATAAGTTGAAAGAAAAAAAATGACAAAAGGTAAAAAATAAAAAAATAAAATAGTATTTAGGGGACATTTTATGATTGGGGTAAAATATTATTATGTCACATGAACTTAAAAGTGGGACTACTTGAAAAATCACTGTATGTATGGTGAGACTTTCTGCTGCTGGATGAATGTACAGTGAACCCTCGCTATAACGCGGTTCACCTTTCACGGTCTCGCTGCTTCACGGATTTGCATCGTGCATTGAAATCACATTACGACTATATGTAACGTAGATATATTTAATGTCCAGTTCTATCTATTTCAATTGTAAAATAAAGGTTACTACTTCACGGATTTCGCCTATCACGGTTTCTATTTGGAACGTAACCCCCGCGAAAAACGAGGGTTTACTGTATACCAATGCAGCATGCTCTATGGGCAGAACAGAGGCACCAAAATATAGGCCAGACAAGTTGGATAACTTCTAGTTTATGATAACTTGAATGGGGACAAATAATTCAACCAAGCAGCTGTTCTAGGCTTGCCAAATGTTTTCGGACCAAATCAATTAAATTCTAATGGTAAAACAAGTCATTTTGTGGGGGTTGTATTTACTTAAACAATTAATCCATTGTTTCACATCCCCATGTCAGCATACCTAAATTAACAATGCCAACATTGATTTAATTCATAATTTTACTCTTTTTGGCATGTTGTTATCTTAACACTAATTTAGTGTAATTACGCATTTATTTTTGAATTAAAATGTAACACCTCTTAACACTAGCCAGCGTTAGTTTTTCTCATTACTTGTGTGCTCATGCGTAGTGTTAAGACATCAACTCTCCGTTGTTGTAGAAGGGGAGAGGGAACAGGACGGGCTGTGCCTCCTCCCATGTTTCCAAGGGTAATGTGGCCATTGACAGTATATAAGTGCTCAGTTTGTTAGCTAGAAAAGCTGGAGAGACTTATAAGTTCACATATTATGAAGTGGTTGGGGGTTCCAAGATGGCTCAGTAGTGTAGCATTGTATGGAAAGGGCATCCTCCAATTACCCTTATCTTGCCAAGCAGAGGAATTTAAATGTGCTGAGGTAGGAGTAGAGCTGCAGTTAGCAAGAAGCAAAGATGAGGTAGTGAGGAAGCTGGCACCAGCAATAAGGAAAGTTAAAAAAAAAAAAAAAAGTGAAAGGGAAGGCAGGCAGCTCAGGATGCACAGGCAGAAAAGTAAAGCAGGCAGAGGTGGTGGGCAGGGTGCAGCGATAAAAGGGAGGCTTAGGTCTGAGCACAGGGGGCCCAATCTGGAAGATTGGAAGAAAGAAGAAGGCCAATGACTGGAGGAGCGAGGAGGAGCCAGATATATGTTAGGGCAATTGCTCAGGGCAAGCAGGGACAGAGGGTGAACTGGGAGAATCAAGAGAAGAGAGGATTTAGTTGGAAGGACCTGGGGTCCATGGAGTCGAGTTACCTGACTAGCTTTCTGCTCGGTGCAACGTATGACGTTCAGAACCTCGAGCAGTGGAGAGGAGAGGATGGAAGTTGTCCTCTGTGCTCCGCGGTTGGAACGGCAAGGCAACCTTCACTCAGGTTTTAGGGTTAGTTTGGCACAGGGTATTTTACACACGGAGGCACAACCAGGAGCTGAGTTGCTTGGCTGCTGCACATCGAGGAGAGGTGAGTGGAAACAATAAGGCTGCTATTAGTTCTGTTTGAGAAGGAGAGGAAAGCAAGGGAGGAAAGGGTCCAGATAGGCAAACTTTTAGCATGTTAAATAAGGACTGGCGTATGCAGGTAGATCTGAGTGGAAAGCTTGTGATTCCACAAAAAAAAAAAAAGTTGTAATAGCCAGTGGCCAGACATTCTATTGTGGTCAGGTGGACAGCGAATAGTTCATGTCATTGAGCTGACAGTGCCGTGGGAAGATAATATTAATGAAGCGCATGAGAGGAAGGATATTCCGAACTGACAACTGAGGCATAGAGGTGGGGGTGGAGAGCAAGAGGGCGTCCGATGAAGGTGGGTTATCAAGGGTTCATTGCAAGGGCAACCACAACAAAAACGACGACAACAACAAGAACAACTACAAATATTCGAACTTGTTACATCCATCGACTGCACTACCTGTCCAAGTTGCTGCTGCAGAGGTTATAGGGTTATCCCCTGAAAATCAACCAAACACGGGGCCAGGTGGTGCCAGAAACAGGGCTACTTCAGGGGAATTGCTGCTTACTGTTTTAAGAGTAGCCTGACAAGTCATTCTAATAAAAAATGTAAATGTAAACATCAGGTACACATCAGGTACAAACATTTATATATTATTATCTTATTGCTTCTGTATGCTGCTGTAGCGAAAAAAATTTCCCCTCGGGGATTAATAAAGTAACTACCTAACCTAACCTAATCTTTAACCCTGGGCTGGCCGTGTGAATCATATATCCCTGAGGGATAACCCTGGGCGAAGAATATGCAGTGTAGAAAAAGAACATGTTATTGATCACCAACACACCCTACAGTCTCAGCTTTGTGCCTTTATGAAGCGTTTGATCACTAATAAACTGTTATTCACTCTGACAGATCCATCAAACGCCTGAATAAAAAAAACAACTGCAAGGCTGAGGTCATCAAAGTCAAATAATGGAAGATCAGTCTGCCAGTGAGACTTCCAGAACAGGCTTTGTCCTGGCTGACTATGCAGTCTTTGCTGCCATGTTGTCGATTTCCATGGCAATAGGACTTTTCCAGGCCCTGAAGAAGAGGCCAAAGGACACGAGTGCCGATGACTTCTTCACTGGGGGTCGGAGCATGCCAGCCGTACCTGTTGGGCTGTCGCTTTGTGCCAGTTTTATGTCAGCAGTCCAGGTTCTGGGTGTCCCTGCTGAAGCTTTGCGCTACGGCTTTAAATTCCTCTACATGTGCCTCGGGCAGAGCATCAACTCCCTCCTGACAGCTTACCTGTTCCTGCCAGTTTTCTATCGACTGGGCATCACCAGCACCAATCAGGTCTGTAGGTATTACCACAGTAACGTCATGAGTTGAACAAGAGTCTGCTGTAACAGTGTTGGCTGGAGCAAAGGGCACTTAATGAGGAAAGAAAATCATTTCAAATGATTTACTTTCTCATGGTCATGAATTGACTGAAATTGTTTCATGTTTGTGTGATCAAGAGAAAATAATTACTGTGTTATTACAATTAAATATCATAAACAAGCTCATTACACCAAGGTATATTTTTATTTCTCTCCTGTCTGATTTCCATACTGTGCAACCCTTTTAGACTGTTATTGTGATTATTGGCTGGAGAAATAAGTCAGGCATGTGATACAGACTAAAACTGATCAAAATCTCTTAATTACGAAAGCAAGTTTATATTGTTGAGGTAATAAAATATATTCTTGTAAAAACAACAAAAAAACGAATTTAAAGCTGCATTAGGCAGTTTCTTAGACCTCTCTAAGACATAAAGATCGCTAAACAAAACCCTTAAAGTTATTAGAGAATTTGCCAGCTCTACTTACACAATCAGCTAACACAGAGCAGCCTTTTAAATCTGAGGTAATATGGCTTAATGCATTTCTGAGGAAATAATCTTAATCCATTTCTTCTCCACTTTCCTTTGAATGTTGTCTTTGGAGTCAAAGTTTAACTTGACCTAAAAAGAGACTCCCTTTTGCAGCCGGTTTTTACTGCTTTATGTTCAAAGCAACTGACGTCTTGTAAAATGTATTGCAAAATAAAACTCAAACACTACAGTATCTCCAACCAGGCTCGACACGGAGAGCCATAGTCATTTAGATAGATTATGGTCATCTTTGTGTAAACTGTTTGCAAAGATCTAAAAAAAATTATAGTTTGTATTTTTTTAATTTTTTTTATCAGTATAAATGATATCACAGAATTGACATAGGTACAAGAGCATTTAATCAGTTTTTGATAGTGGTTGGAGAAGTATGAAGAGAAATGCACTTGATTTGAGAGACAAAGTAACACAAAATAATTAAGCTCACCAATACTGTGTAGAAATAGCGGCAGGATTTCTGTGACAAACTGTTGAAATGCACCTGTGGGTCATCAAACTTGTAAATATAGTGGGTGAAGAAGGATGAGGGGTGTGTGCAGAGATACTCTCTGATGTTATTACTCTGCCTGTCACAGTATCTGAAGATGAGATTTGGCCGAGGGATGCAGCTGTTGGGAAGTATCCAGTTTCTCCTTGCGACGGTAAGACATCGTTATGTTCTCTGTCGCTCAGCACTGTTGAAAACAGAGTTCAAAGTATTCAGTGTTCTCAAAGAGAAAATCACATTTTCCCAAGTTTTTAAACATGTAAATACATGTATGACTCACAGTCAATTTGCAGCTCTTCATTTTGCACAAACCAGGCATTTTCTCAAACAGGTCCTTTTTTCAATTTGTTTCCTTTTTCTCAGCTGCTTTACACAGGGATTGTTATCTATGCACCCGCTTTGATCCTCAATCAAGGTAAGGAAGATCAACTGATGGCTCTCTATCTGCAGAAGAGTAACATATTTTCATTCATATTGTATTTTGGTTATAAATCACCAGATTTCTTAAATATCTCATTCCATCAATTACATTAAATTTTCCATGAGACTCCAACCTGAACAGAGTGCAAACACGTTTTTTTTGTCAGAGATTTACTGAATTTTGAGGGTATTAAAACAGTGAGTGTCATCTGTTTGTTCAGACCTTATGTTTATTTTTAAACCGGTCCATATCAAGGTTACTGTAGGTCCATGTTAGAGAAGAATAAACTAAACCGTCTATTCCTGAAAACAGGATGTGTGAAGTGGATTTATGTCAAGGTGGTATGTAGCACATTTATTCCCAGTGTAAGTGTAGTGTTAAATTAAAGGTGTATTCCAACACTTTTGTTTTTGCAGCAACTGGACTCAATATGTGGATGTCTCTGTTTTCTACTGGGATCATCTGCACCCTGTACACCACACTGGTAAGAACATATTTGTAAATATTCTCATTAAGCCAGTGTGGTGATCTGTTGAGACTAATATGTTGTTTTTTTTAGAAATGATTTGTGCCACACGTCTTAACAAGTCTAGTCCTTTTAAAATAAGATATATGTTGACAGCTAGACGCCTCCCTGATTGTGCCACTGCAGAAAACAATGAGATTCGCAGTACATCAGCAGTAAGATTGTATTTAGGCCGTATTTAGCAATGGTGCCATTTGGAAGAGCTGCTGTGTGATGTCACAAACCCAAGAATTAGACCTTATGCCTTTAAGTCTTATATACAGCGGTATGTTTTCCAGACTGGTTCACTCTCTGTTTGTCTGTCTCCTCCACCGTCTGTTTGCAGGGTGGCATGAAGGCTGTGATCTGGACCGACGTGTTTCAGATCATCATAATGCTGTCGGGCTTTGTGGCAATTTTCGTCCGTGGCACAGTTCTGGTTGGAGGTCCTGCACTGGTACTGGAGATCGCCAACAACGGCTCACGCATCAATTTTAATGAGTAAAAACATTTTTAACACATACTGTACATATTTGGATGAGTTTTCATATCCAGAAACAAATGCTATTAAATCTTCGTGCACAGCACATCAAGTCACTGCAACGAACTACAGTTCTTTCAAGCGGGTTTTACAGACAGCAAGTTTAACAGTAAAATCTACTGGAATTTCCTTAATTCCCATGTGGCTGATGTATTGACGGAGGACGTGATGTCTTCCGCAGCTTTGACGTGGACCCGCGGCGGCGTTACACCTTCTGGAGCCTCTCTGTTGGGGGCGCGATGGTTTGGCTGTCCATGTACGGGGTCAACCAAGCACAAGTCCAGCGCTACATCGCCTGCCGAACAGAGAGAGCAGCCCGATGGTGAGTGGAGATCTGAGATTGTACCAGCAAGTTGCTGCATTTATGTTGACATCAGACATCAGTATAGCATCTGAGAAGTCAACGATGTTTCTCAAGATGTTTGGGTTCTCACCAGCGAAATAACCAACCACCTCAGCTGCTGCTGCTGCGTGTAACAGGCAGACACCAGACAATCAAGCATGCACAGCCCCAAACTAAAATTTCAAACTGACTTGTGCTTTTAACATTGAAGTTCTTGTTTGGACATCAGAGCATTCATACAAGTTGCACAAACAACGTGGGGCATCCCATAACCTGAGATAGAAGTTTAAAGTCGGGCTCAGAACGACCTCTGGTTCATTAAACTTCACTTATTCACCGTTGTGATCCTTTATTATTCTATCATCTTGTTTCATCTTTTCAATTTTCCCTGTGTTGAGAAAATCGTGGAGATGAATTGAAGAAGTTAGAGGAGACCATTCTGGGTAACAACGAAGTGTTATTTATTGGCAGCAGCTCGATCGAAACAGTCAACCTGAGCTGCTGTAATGGCAATTGCTTTTGATTGCAGGGCGCTGTTTGTGAACCAAGTGGGTCTGTGCCTTATCGTGAGCAGTGCAGCAACCTGCGGCATCGTCATGTTTGCTTATTACCACAGCTGCGATCCGCTGAAGTCTGGGAGGATTTCCGCTCCTGATCTGGTACTCAGGACAGATTGTCTTATTTTACACTGATCTACGTTTGAAGCATAACATTGTGTACATTGTGTATCCATCAGTTTAAGTTATGATGTGTGATTTGGCGTAGTGTATTTTACAGAACAGGATGAAAATATTCACCACTCTAAAATTCCCTTTTCCACTCTTCCCTCCTCCCTCGTCTAATGAAGTATATGCCTTACTTCGTGTTGGACATATTTAAAAATCTCCCAGGATTCCCAGGACTTTTCCTTGCCTGTGCATACAGTGGAACTCTCAGGTATTAACATTCATTAAATTGTTCTTTACTTCACTATTTCAGTTTTCTGCAACTTTATGCCTCAGCTCCACTTCATCTCAGGAGAAAATATTGTTATGGTTACTGCATTATATTTATCTGACAGCTGTAGTTACTCGTTCCTTAGCTTGACAAAAAAAAGAAAAAAGTTGTTTTTTTGGCTCCTTGCCATATTGTCAGGTTCCTCCAAAGAGACATTTCCCTTCTAAACTTTTATGACAACTTTTGATTGATACTTTAGGTACATTCATTTGCTGTAACGTCTGTACTTTCAGGATTTTGAATAAAGGATTTAGGGGATATTTTACACAGTTGTGTTGATACTCTTCTTAAAGTAAATGAGTACATTTTCTATACTGCAGGAACAGATTTCAGCCTGTTAAATCCACTCTGTGTATAGTGGCCTGTAGTTGTCATATTGGCACTACATTTGCTGCAGGATCATAATTAAGCACATTTAGATAAGATAATAGAAGTTAGAAGACAATAGATAATAAATGTTTACTTTTACATTTCCTTTCTGTAGCTTCTAGCTGGTAAAAAAAAAAAAAAAACATTTGAGCACTCTGCCTCCTTTAGTTGCAGCAATAAATAATTGAATAAAGAAATAAAACTAGTTGTATGTAAACACAGTCTGTGAGCTCCAGATGTGGGATTACTAGTGACCAAGTGTATTTTTAACAGCACGGCTTCCACGAGTATCAACGCCATGGCTGCAGTGACGATGGAGGATCTGCTGCGACCCCATCTCCTTCACATGAAACAGAAGAATCAGATCATTGTTTCTAGAGGACTGTGTAGGTTCATTCTTCCTCCTGAACACTGGGAATACCTTCAATAAATCATACAGACTCACTATTAGGTTATAACACAACCACTGTTGTAATAGTTGCAGTCCCAGATTAATGCTCTTATTCTGCATTATTCACTCTTCTCTTTTTTTTTAATTTTTTTTTTTATCTCAGCTCTCCTGTATGGAGTTGGTTGTATCACTGTAGCTGCTCTGTCCTCCTTCCTGGACTGGGGTGTTCTTCAGGTATAACATCTACATATTATCATATTACATACATTTAATCCATAACGCAACGCCCAGTCCATTGCAAAATACACCATTAAGAGCTTTTAAAGGCTCACAGTATGTGTTGTCATAGCTGCAACCTGCAAGTAGCTTAGGAATTATGAAACAATGAACAAAAGGAATTGTAGAATTGTTGTTATTGTTATGCAAGATTTACACAAACCAGGTTTTTTTTTTTTACTATTTCAGTTTTACTTTCATATAAATTTCAAAGCAGAAACATTTTCAAAGTTGAAAGTCAAGACCCTCCTAAGGTTAGTTTGTCCTATGAAGGCCAATCAATAAGTTCCCAACAGTTACTGTTGCTCGCAAACGGAGCGCAGCGCCATGAGGTGCACGGAGAAGGGGGACGCGGGGAAACTATAACCTTCGTTAGTAAGTGTTCCAAGTTATGTGTCTTGATCATCATCACTACCTGAGTTACACACATTTTTGCTAGCAGTTGTATGTGTGCATTTGAGATGTCACTATAGACCTCAAACTTGAGCAGAGAGCGCACATCACATTTTTGAGGAAGAAAAATAAGTAGCGGAGAGCTAAATCAGGAGAGATGGGGTGGCGGTGAGCAACGATTGTGTCGGTGCAGGGGGAGAAACTGGTGTGTTTTCAACACACTGTGAGCAGGCGCATTGTCATATAGGAGAACAAAAGTGCCATCATACCACAGCTCGGGTTGTCTGCACCAAATGTTTTCGTTCAGATGTCTCAGAAAATCACAGAAGAACTCTGTGTTGTCGGTCTGACCCTGGGGGACGAAGTCATAGCAACTAATTTCAGGGGTTTCAAAGTTTGACACAAACTTTGTTGTATGCTCTCTGCTCATGTCCAAGATGAAATCACAAATGCGCACGTACGGGTGCTGCTCACAAAACATGAGTAACTCAGGTGCTGATGTTGATCTAGTGATAACACTGGGAATACTTACTAATGAAGGTTATGACTCCTCTCTGCTCCATGCACATCTCTGTACCCCATTTGCATGCAACAGGAGCCGTTTTTTAACTCTTTGATCATCCCTCTTAATAAATTCGGACCTCCGGACTGTTCAAGATTTATTGTGTATTTTTTATTGAAGCATCAGTTTTCTGCTTCCCTTCCCAAAGCATCCTTTGTCTCTTCTTCTTCAGGGATCATTCACTGTCATGGGTATGGTCAGCGGCCCATTACTGGGTGTATTTATTTTGGGAATGTTGGTCCCAGCAACAAACAGGCTGGTGAGTGACTGGTGATCAAACTGACCAAAAAAAAATCTACTGTCCACATTGTACATACTTCGAATTCTCAGGTAAAGTCTTCATTAAACTTTGTGGACAGGTTTTGTGAGTACTTTTCCTCACATGAATAAGACCTCCTGCTGTTTTATATAAACACTCGTTTCCTTTTTTTTAATAGGTGTGATACATTTTTGTTCCTTGATCATATTGACATTGCATAAAGAAGACCAAAACGTTTTTTTTATATATTAAGGAAGCATTGCACTTTCAATGTTACTGATGCTTACTGTAAGCATCGCTAACATTGCACTTTCAATGTTACTGATGCTTACTGTAAGCATCGCTTCCTGGTATTAAAGAAATCACTGCTTATAACCAAACAAAATCACTTTACAATGTTAACTTTACACATCCTTGTGACAACTCATCACACACATACATCTCTTGTCTCATATTGACTTTATATTGTTATGTTAACCAGACAGTTTTTTACTGCAAATTTATTGGAAAACTTCCTGAATACTTCTTGAATTTCTGCCTTTACCGCCTAACCAACATGCGGCACAGAGTGTTAATAGGACAAAAACAAATGTACCAGACAAAACAAGTGAACCTTCAAACTCTGGCTGGCCATAGGTGCTTAACAACATCCCAACACATGTTCTTAATCTGTTTTCCAGGGGGCGTTCTCTGGGTTAATTGTGGGCATCTGTGTGTCCCTGTGGCTGACTGTTGGTTCAACTCTTCACCCACCCAGTCAGGAGACCAGTGGTGCCCTGCCCAGCTTCACAGACGAGTGTGGACCCAGTAACATCACCCTGAACAGCAGCCCTGACCAGGACCAACACTACATCTTCACCCCGCTTCACCCCAAGAACCAGGGGTCAGTGAGTTGAACAAAGCTCGCACTGACACACTACTGCCTTGTTGTTCTTTCTGTGGTGCCAAAATAAATGCAAATAAAAATGGGAAAAGATAAATCAATTCCTCAGTCAATGTGGGGCCATTTGAAATATTATAGTGTTGCAGCCTGGTCATTGAGTTTACTTGAACATGACGCAGTTTTAGCTTGGTTGATTACTTTAGTTTTGCATAGTTCAGTTCAGCAGTCTAAAGTTATTTAATTAAATGCTGAGATACCAAAACAGGAAACAAAACTCAAAATTGAGACTGAAATACATTCTAGTTTCTGTTTAATGGACATTACAAGGAAAATGTTGCCACTCAGTATATTGTTAGATCATATTAAAAGTAAAAATTAAAATGTATAACCTCTCTTTTCCACACCTAGGGGTCTGCATAACTTCTACTCCATGTCCTTTCTGTACTTCGGTGCCATGGCAACTAGCTCAGTCGTGCTTGTCGGGGTGATTGTGAGCTATGCAACAGGTAAAACCATAACAACTTCAGACACACTGATCAGTGAGATGAGCTGCTGTGTTGTTTGGTCAAAGGAGGTAAATGATTATTCACAATGACACACATTTTATGACCTGGGTTTCAAAAAACTACCTGCTCTTCATAAGCCACATCCAAAGCAAGTCAACATAACTGCAGTGCAATACAAACTTGTAATGTTCCATTTTTATGTTGATGTTGCACAAGAGCGTTGCATAAAACTGGAAACTTCCCCAATGCTGCTGCTTTTCTCTCAACACAGGACCAACAAAGAGGAGTGATATTAAAGAGGGTTTGTTGTGGTGGGACCTGAATAAAAACAAAGTGGAGGTCGAAGTAGAGCACAACGTAAGTATGACTCCGTATTGTACGCTCTGGACTTCTGTTGTTATATTTGTGTAAATCCAGAAAAATAATGTAGAGACCTTGCAGAAAAAGTTAATGATGATGGATCTTATTACTAAGTGGGATTTTTACTTCCATTTATCTTTAAATTGTCTTGGGTTTTATAACACCCCAGACTGTAACATGACAACAAATACCTGGATTCAAATTTCGGTGTGGAATGTGCAAGTTTGGTTCCTCATTTTATGCTACAGTTTAATGACTTGGAATAACCTGGCAAAGAAACTGAATGAATAAATGATTGAGTCAATGCCTTTGATTATCTCTTTAGAAATTACCGAGAGGTGCTGTGTAACATGTAGAGGATTTTTATTTGTGGTGGCTTAATATCAAGGTTTCATAATTGAAATAAGGATCAATTCATGAATGAAGTACTGTTCAGGGAGTTTGCATTTGACCTTGTTTTATATGTGCATCGGAGGACATTGATGTCCATTAGTTTTAGTTTCTTGTGTTTTTAAAACCAGAATTTTTGGTCTTTTTTTTTTGCAGAGAGAAAAGGCGTCAGATAAACCCCAGTTTATGCCTCTGATGAACCTGCACAAAGATGAAGTAAAGGAAAAAAAAAAAAGAGCTAACAAATGATGGGAATATCAAATCACTACACAGAGTTTAGGTGATGGAATGGTATGTATCCTAAATAGTGAGAGTCTTGGTTGCATTCCCTCTCTAGTTGCAGTAATACCTTTTGTGTTAAGTCTTTTTTTACTCCTACTTTTGTCTCTGTATCTTTTGAAGTTTCCAAGTCTGCCACATATACATTTAGTCCGTTATTACTGTGCCAAGGAACTATAAGTACAGACCCTCCAATGTGATGAGAGGCTCTTTCATCAGGACATTCAGTCTGGTATGTTCTGTAACAATGCACACCTGCGCTTTAACCAGTGTTAACAGATATGTGACAGCTAGCGGGTCTGTGGGCACATTAACAGTAATTCAACTATTGTTTCCTCATTGTGCTCTGTGTAGTCAAGCCTTTACATTTATCATTTATTGAAATGAATGTGAAACTTCCTCTTTGTATTTTTTTATATAAAGGGAATTGACTTATGGATAATGGCTTTCCACTTAACTGTGTGCGTCAGAATTTTTTTTGTAAAACAGCCGGAAACCTTTTAAACCACAATAGGTCCAACTATTAAAGCGATTTGTGTGTTAAAGGTCAGTGCTGCATCAGTTTCCTATTATTCAGCAGGATTAGCAGCATTACATCAGCCTCCAGGAAGTCACACAAAAGACTTCTTGACCAAAGACATTGCGAATAAAAATGTTGAGCATGCATAGTTTCGCATAGACAGAGCTCCACCGTTCTCTTACTGCACCCATATATTCTTTACCTGGTTTTACCAGACCTCAATTTATTGTGCAAATATCTGGGTCTGGCCACACTAATCGGCGTAGACCTCAGCTTAATTTGGAAACTATTGGAGCAGCCTTTAACCAATCGGCATGGACCACCATATGACATATGTCTTCTGCATAGACTTGCGGGTCTGAAAAGTGAGGCCATTGTTTTGGTCGAACATCTGCATGTGAGGAGACATAAAAATATCTAAATCCTCCCAAAAGACAGAAAAGAATGAATCAGGGCTGCCTCATTGTATGGTTCTAATCATCATCAAAACTTTCATTCTACAGTATTTTCAGCTTGTAGGTTGCGAGCTCAGAGGTTGTTGTTCGTAATGCGGGGATTTTAAAAAGGGTAACAAAGGGAGGGCAAAAGAGGAGGAGAATGCCGGCTGCCGTAGCCAGCAAATGGCAGGTTTACAACAGCATTCTACATCCGGTGAGTTAGCTTTTACAATGAGAAAATAACAAAAACTTTCATTTACAAATGAAAAGTTAAAATTCATAAGAAATAAACCACACTTCAACACCCCCATTAGGGGTCTTACTGCTGCAGCTTTTTTGGGGGGTGTGGTACTGGAACAGTAGTTTATAGTTTTGTATTATCACATAACTTCCTGTTGTTGACACAATTGCCTTTTTTTTTTTTTTTTAACTGAACACGTCTCACGACAACGATCATTGGTACCATCAATTGTCAACATTAGATGTAAAAGAAACACCTAATTTTTTTAATTTTTTTTTTAGCACGCACTAAATAAATAACATTTACGACAATGATCAATAAAATGCACTCCACATTACAACATCTGTGTGATTGCATTTATGCTTCATATCTTTTATAGCCAGTGTACTGGACATTGGCTGTTACTTTTGGGTCATGTATGTCATGTGCGATTGACTCAGTATGATAGTGGTGGCTACTGAGAAGATGACATGATTGACAGCTGATAAGGCCTTCAGTGGTGATGAAAGATAACAAATATATTCACAAAGATCTTCTTTTAATGCTGATGTACCTGAAACACTTTACTGCCATTTTGATGAGCTGTCTACCTATGGAGGCATCATTTATGTGGGATACTTTAAGAAAAATAACTCCAGCTACTTCTTTATACCACTATTAAACATCATTGTCAATTTCTAGTCCCATTTTAAGGCCTAAACTAACACTTCACTATAAGGAAGTGGTGACATCCTACCAGTCATGGTATTATAGAGTATTAAAGTATATTTAGGTGTATACTGACACCTAGTGATGATTGAATGTCACTTCAAAATGCAGATGAACACACATGGCTGCAACCATCATGGCTGCCAACTATATGTAACCAATAAGTACAAAAGCACTTCATATCACATGATGGTCATTTATTGCATTTACTTCATCTTTCATCCATTCTGGCTATACAAAAGTAAACATAACATTTGCACACACTCCTATTTTCCACAATCCATCGGTGAGTCTAACTGCAGGTCTGTCCGTATGCCTCCGTGCACGTTGGCCCTGAATTCCTCAGCCACCTCCATGTTTATGCGGCTCTTCTTCCGCCCGGTGCTTCACCACTCATCCGCGGCCCTGTTTGAGTCCTCGTCGGCTACAGCACAGTCCAGGCGCTGAACGCCGGGAAGCGCCAGGTCCCTTTCGTTAAGCTTTTCCAGAAACGAGGAAAGCAGTCGTTTGTTTAAATGGTCCGTCAGCGTCCTTTCCTCTTCGACCCGCTCCTTGGCCACATTTGTCCCCGGCTCCGCTTCCTCTGCCTCGGTGCCCGCGCTTAGCTGCGGAGGGGCCGACCGATGGTTCAAGGACAAGCCGTTCGACTGCTCACCTTCCCCGGACTGCTGCTCCGTCCAGCTCCCGGCGTCCGCCCCCGATTCCGTCTCCATCCGTGATATTAAAGTGGTTTGCAGGGCGGCATTCTCCAACTCCTTCAGGCGCTTACTGTGGAGGCCGCAGGCAGGAGGTTCATTGCCGGCCGGGTTGTTGTTGTTGTGAGGGGGCTCCGCAGTTTGCTCCATCATGCTCTGCGTCAGGAGTGCAGCCCGGAGATATGACAGACTGGTGGCGCAAGCTGAAAGGTGGCGCCTCGCTGCGGCTGATAGTAGTACTGCACCGTGTATAACCTGGTGGAAAAAAATATTATAAAAGATACAAGTGGCATTTCCACAATTTAAAAACACTCATGAATGTTACCTGCATAAAAAGTAGAGTGTACTCAGTATTATGGGGGTAATTTTAATTTAGTAGGTGTTTTAGCGGGTATCTTTATTCTGGTATACTTTTAAGATATTCCATTTTCTATGTAAAAAAAAAAAACAACCAACAACCTCATTTGCCATGTAACGACTGATTTATAAATACAGTGAAGTAAAAATACATGTCAGTATTGGAATAGATGTATAAAGTAGCCATAAATGGACCCACACGCATATTCAATATTGTATAGATTTAGATTTAGATTTAGGTTTTTGACTTTATTGATCCCACGGTGGGGAAATACGGTCGTCACATCAGCACAGAAAGAACAAAAAAGGTGCACACAATATGAAAAAGAGCAATGAATAAATACACACACACAGACTATATACACACAAAAAATTAATAATAATAATAATAAATAATTAAATACACTTAGGGATGAATGAAAAAAGTGATGAGTGTAATAAAATGAAATGAAATGAATAGTGCCACATTATTTTAAACGGAGCTGTTTAAAGCTCCCTCAGTCTCCAAAGTATTGAAGTACTTGAGGAGAGGTTGTAACTTTCCATCATGTTGTAGTTACTTGTTACCACTGCTATAACAACATCCACAACAGCAACAAGAATAATTATCATTGATAATAATAGTATAGAAAAAAATGACTACGCCTTCTTCAATAATATGCATAAATACGAATTGTTGAAATTACATTTTGGGAAGTTAAAACAATTACAACTGCATGAATAATAATAATAATAATAATAATAATAATAAAAAATAGAAAAGGGAAAAAAAATTAGAACTACATCCACAACAACACCAACAACAAAAACGACCAGACTTGCAGTAATTTAGAAAAATAAGAACTAAAATGCAGACGGTACCGCATTGCGTTTGTCCTTGCCACCGTTTGTGGCCGCGTTGAGCTTCCGTAGAAGCAGAACCAGTTTCCATGGAGACGGTACTCAAAACGGGTAGACGCCTGTGGATCAAAACGCCTCGCTCGAACACAATAGCCATAACGACCAATAAAGCCATGCCTGTAACCGCAATATACTCCGTTTGAAAACCGCTAACCAGGTATCCGATAACACACCGCCTGTTTACCGACTAACTTAATCGTTATCCACCGGCGACTCCGAGCGTTAGCTTTTTGCTAACTTCCAGCTGGCGCTAAAGGTAATAAACACTCGAATAAAACATAAGATGTCGGCTTCTGCTTTTATTGTATTTTATTGCTAAATACTTACGCACCTAAGTTTTTTTTTTTTTTTTTTTCCACGCAGGACTTTTAAAAAAACGAATGACTCCTTCTGTACTTCTCTTCAAGAGCTGCTTCTGTGTAAATAAACTCGTGTTTTTTTGTTTGTTTTTGTTTTTTTTTGCTGTTAAGAGGAACCAGTGAACATTTCGCAGGTCAAAATGTCCTTCAGAGACTTAAGAAGTAAGTGACGCTTTGCTGTCGCCTTTGCCCGTTTTATAGCATGAACATTGCTTGACTGGAGCCTTGCTGTATCTGTCAGATTTCACAGAGATGATGAGGGCCTTGGGCTACCCTCGCTTGATATCTATGGAGAACTTTAGGACACCAAACTTCACTCTCGTGGCAGAAATCCTGATATGGCTTGCAAAGAGGTGAAATTATTCACACTATTCATTCTCTTTAAAAAAAAAAAAAAATCCTGCCACTTATCCATCCACTCCGTCTGTTCTTTTGTCTTGGATCAGATGTCCATGGTGTGTAATGGTTGGATACTGTGATCGACTTTGCCATTTGGTCATTCTGTTTCTCCACGTAGATACGAGCCTCACACAGATATTCCCGGTGATGTGGACACGGAGGCAGACCGGATCTTCTTCATCAAGGCCGTGGCTCAGTTCATGGTGACATTTTGCCTGAAGTTTGTACAGAGATGTGACTTTTTATTCTTGACCTGCTGTTAGTCGGTCTGCTTCAGCTTGTGTCTCGCCTGCTCGCAGGCAACGAAGGCTCACATCAAGCTGAACACCAAGCATCTGTACCAGGCCGATGGCTACGCGGTGAAAGAGATGCTGAAGATCACGTCGGTGCTGTACAATGCAATGAAAACCAAGCAGATGGCTCTGGGAGACAAAGTTGAGGATGACAACAACAAGTTCAAGTTTGACCTTGGCTCTCGGGTGAGGTGCAATTTTTACACTGTGTGGTGTGGGATGTTGTGAATTTTTAACTTAATTACTAAGCTGTCATAGTGTTGGAAACTAAAAAAAAATAAAAAAAAATACATGTTATAATAAAGTATATCGCACAGTTTTGCAGTTGTGAACCAACCTACGTTCAGGCTTTAAAGTTGTTGAAAAATAATGAGTCAGCATCAGAGATGGGAGGAGGTTTAACTCCTCCGCTGTATCTCATGCAGCTATCACTGGCGGTCTCTCTGTCCAGCAAGCAGTGTGGTCCAGACAGATAACTGTGACTGACTCCCTCCGCCATCAGACTAGCAGCTTTCCTGTTCATGTTGAACAGTTTAACTTTCTGTAGGTTCAAAGGTCAGAGACATAAAAAAAAATCCCACCTGAAATCCGATCAAAGCAGTCAGACTTAAATGGATTTGCAAAAGAGCAATTTAAATTGTATTTTAAAACGACATGTGGTGTGAAACGACTGTAAAAACCAGATCTCGTGTAATTTTTGGTTGACTTGCTACGTGTTATCGAAGTCAGTCAGAAACAGGATTCGGATTTTGACCGACAGTCTGAACCTACATTACACTCGGATTAAAACTGTGGTCAGAGTGTTTGACATAACTTTGCATGTTATTTAATATTGTGGGTTTTTTTTTTCCTTTTATGTTTTCAAAACTTTTATATGGGAAAACGTTGTCCAATTTTTCTTACGTGAAATCTGAGTGAGAAGAGGAAACTGTGTGTTGCTGATTGATTCTTGCTTTGTTTTCACTTCAGATTTCAGATCTGAAAACAGCTCGGCAGCTGGCATCCGAGGTCACGTCTAAAGGAGCATCTCTATTTGATTTACTGGGAAAAGAGGTGGAGCTGAGGGTGAGAGAAAACACAGATGTGATTTCAAAACTTTAAGAAACACATTTCATCTCTATTTTTGTTATATTCAAGCATCGGTCTGACTTAAAACTGCCTCTGGCGATCGACTAACACTTTAACCCTGTGAGCGATTATGATGCTGGTTATATAAAGTGGCTTTGTTTTTCTGCTGTGAACATTCATCTGAGATATGAGCTGCCACTTGCAACTGTACAGTTGCAAAGCAGTTTATTTGGAAAGACATCAGTGACAGTGACACAGGAGATGCCTTTGCTGTCTTTGTCTTCATGTCTCCCACAGGAAATGAGAACTGCAGCCATTGCCAGACCTCTGGAGATCGATGAGACTGAAAAGGCGCTGAGAGCTGCCATCAAGGAGGTTTTGGTATGTATTTATCCTGTCAGGTCTTCAAATTCTTTCCCAAAACTTCTCACAGGACCTGTTTTTACCTGTTAGACACTTTGGTAGTGAATCTATCCCTCTGCCTCTGTGTTGAAGGAAAGTGTGGAAAAGACCGAAGACATGCTGAGTAATGTTGTTTCGGATGTGGCCAGTCTGGATGCCAAGATCGAAAAGAAGAAGCAGGAACTGGAGAGGAATCGGAAGAGGCTGCAGACACTACAGAGCGTCAGGTCAGTTCATGACCCGACAGCTAGCAGAAAGACAAAATGACAGCAACGATTATTTGTTGCCGTGGGGAACTTAAAACACAGCACAGAGTAAATAGAAGACTAATAGCAACATTATGCCGTTTAACCGGAGCTATTTTTAAAGCTTTTATTCATCCCGACCTGCAGCAAGTTTTTAAACAAAAGTTTGACTGACAAATAAATATATCTTCACTCCTCCTCTTGTAAGCGCTCGCAAAATAGGTTTTTGTTCTTCCACTCTTCATCTCTTAGGCCAGCGTTCATGGATGAATATGAGAAGATCGAGGAAGAGCTGCAGAAGACATATGAAACCTATGAGGAGAAGTTCAGGAACCTGACCTTCCTGGAGTCTCAGTTGGATGAATACCACCGACTGGAACAGGAGAGATTTGAGGTGTGTGTGTGTGTGTGTGTGAGATATGTATAACAGTGACTCTAAAATGTTTTACAACTGGACCCCCTATACATTTTGTAAATGCAGTGGGATGACCACTCCACTAGCTAAAAGAGAGCTGAGACTCACTGGTTTTAGGATTGCTTGGATATTGCACGTCACTTGTGCCGTTTTGTCTCCGCTGCAGGAAGCTGAAAACACGATAAGGATAATGCAGCACAAGCTGAGGGAGGAGGAAAGGGATCTGATGAAGAACTCCCGTGAGACGAACGCTAAAAGCAAAAGACAATGACACAATCCCGACGCTTTTTTTTTTTTTTTTTTTTTTTATGGTTTCACAAACTTGCTACTTGTTTCTTCAGTGAAAGACGGGGACTCTGACACGGACGTCCCAGAGGACGAGGGCTCAGACAGCGACATGGAAGAGTGCCGACCTTCGAAGCCACGGCCCACACGAAGCGGCATCATGGCAGGTAACGCAGACAAACGACAGAAATATCCCTGTTATGAATAACTGATAAGTATTAGCTAAAGTCAGTGTTAAGTACAGGCACAATACTATCCACTATAGTTTCTATTTTTCTGATTGTTTCTAAATCTGGTTCACAACATACATCTCAATTCCTAAAAACCTCCTATCGTATACCTTTCCTCTTTTTTTTTTTTTTGACCAAGGGAGAGGAGCACGCTTCGTCGGGAGCATGCAGGGTGGTGATACTGACGAGGTCAGTGATGTCAGAGCTATCAATACAAGATTCCTTCCTCTACTCATTCATTGGGCTACAAATGTGAAGATTCAAGGTCTTTTCCGTTCATTTTGCTCCCAGCGGTCTGAGATGGTGCTCGGTCTGAACCACTTGCTGTTTCAGCCTTATTTGTCATTTTTATCCAGCCGTACTATTCACCACCTTTGATCAGCTTCTCAACCCTCTTTGCTTTCCAACTTGTTGTCATCTGTATATTTACTTTTTCCTTTCACTGTCATTCACTTGTATTTCACAAGGCCTTTTTAGCTATTTCCGGAAAGTCAAACCCTCGTGCCAAAAATCAGCAGAGAAGAAAGGTTTGTCCAGGACCGGGATGTAGTTCACTCCTTTTTAAATTTCGTGTATTTAAAGGGAAAAATCCATCCTCAAATTCTCTGACACAGGAGGGACTGTTCACGCAGGAAAAATAATCGATCCTCATGCGTGACACAGATCAAACTATTTTCAAGGATGTTCATACGGAGAAACATATTTAGTGGAAGCAGGAGTATGACCAGAGCTTGTAGACCTGCTGCAGTTATTTTGGCCCATTGTCTGTTTTCTCTTTAAACATACGCAAAGAACACGAGTGTGACTATCAGCATTATACCTCGAGTAAAGCTCAGTTTAAAACTCACTACCAGTGTTTTAGGTTCCCCTGATGCATGTGTGGGTGCAGATATTATTATATTTCTCTTCTACAGTTGCAGTTTTTACGTGTACAAGTTGGAGTTTCGGGTGGATTTTTCCTTGAAATTAGGCAAAGGGTGTTTGTCATGATGGACGTGCTGCAGTACAGGGAGTCCCTGTTAAATCAGTTGTGGACACGGCATGTTTTCATTCCAGAAAAGGGAGTGATTCAGTGATTAGATCCTCCTGTCTGATTGAAGTAGTTGGGAGACTTTTGCTGGTTCTGTGTTTAGTTGTAATGAAAACATGCCCATAGCTAGCTATTTGCCTGAACTCTTAAAAAGTCCCTGCTGCGCTTTTGTAACGGTTGTGGTTGCCATGTGCCCCTTTCCTGCCCGCTTCTTTCAGAATGAAGACAGCGAAATTGATGTGGACGAGGACGACGAGGAAGATGAGGAAGGCGAGGAGGAGGAGGAGGAGGAGAGCAAGGATTTGGAGGATGATAGTTTGGAGGGCCCAGCGTCCCGGGGTCCTCGCTCCTCCAAGGGGGGCATGAGACCCCCTCTGTTGGAGGAAAGCGATAACGACTTCTGAATGAAGGGCGCGTGCCGATATTTCTGGTGTCCCAGCTCACATCAGACCAGCTCACAACTTCTTAAAAGAAAGGTTGTTTTGCATCAATATATTTATATATATTTGTGTAATCTGTTTGTCATAATAAAATATTGAAATAACAATTTATTTTGTTTATATCTCTTTCAAATCCTTTTACTCAAGTATGAGAGCAATATAATATTTTAGTGTTCTAGGTTCATATATTGAGATGAAAATGAATGCTTAATAATACGCAGCGTTCGATGACGTCCTCGTGGTGAGCTTTTACACACGTTCACATATTTTCTTTGACAGTTAAGAAACACGTTGGTTTGTTGTTTCCACATGCTCAGTATACTGTATGACCAAAAATAAGAAAAAGGTTTAAAATTAATGCTTAAAAAAAAAGAAATATTAGCAGTTTTAAAGATTTGCAGTGCTTAATGGAAGCAGGTGGGGAACAGAAATGTTCCGGAATAATTGAAGTGATCATGATGATTTTTAAGTTATGGACATAATATTTAATCCTTTGGCAGCAGTATTGTTTCGTCACATTTTCAGGATGATCAAGTGAAGTAATATTTCTTGACAGAAAAAAAAAAAAAAAAAAAAAAAATCCCACTTTGTTGACATTTAGATATAAATGTAAAATCTAACCTCTGAATTATATTTATATAAACGTTAAAGCGAGCAGTGCAGCGTTGACTCCGAAATGTCTTGTGATGTGAAATTAAAATAGTCAAAGATTTTTTTTTATTTATTTATTTATTTTTTTCCAAATCCGTTCGTTTACATCTGTAAATACGGACGTGACATCATCAGAGTGCGCCGCTGGTTTCGGAGAAGAGGTGGCGGACGCCTCTTCGAAATAACAGCGAGCTGTCGTCTGCTAACCACCGGGTTTTCCTCTCATACTGGTAGGAAACCACAGCTCTCCTTAAACTCTGTGTGCGCTGTGAAGATTACGCTCTCAGCTGCCGGTTCGTTTAACGTAGCGCGGGGAATGGCGGGCTTCTTTTTTCTTTTTCTTTTTTTTTTGATGTGGAAACCAGCTCTGGCTTATATAGGGCTAATAGCGAGGAGCTAATGCTAACTTGGCTGCACCGACGCGCAAAACTGCGGTCGTTCGTGTTTCTGACCAAATGTTTTGACTCTCCGCAGGCTCGCCTGTTTGGAAAACCGCGACGTATGCTGCTGACCCACATTTTGAACGAGTTCCGGCAGGATTCTTACCGAGAACAGCTCGCTTACGTTTCTTTATTTACTCGTTAACTCGGCTCCTAAAAAGAAAGCCTCGACATTATCCATCACGTAAACAATGCTCACTAAACAATATATGTTCATCTTCCTTCAATCTGTTTGATAAACAAAGCTAGTACCATTTAGATTTTATTTATATATATATATATATATTATAGTTTTAGGAAGTATTTTGAGTTATAGTTGCTGGGCTCTTGTGTTTAAAAAAAATAAAAATAAAACCAACCTCTCCTCAGTCGAACATTTCTGATCGGTCTCTTATCTTTCTTTGTTTCTGGCAGCTAGAAAGCAGCTGTTGGGATGCCAAAGAAGTTCCAGGGCGAGAACTCCAAGGCGGCCACAGCCAGAGCCCGCAAGGCTGAGGCCAAGGCGACGGAAGACGCCCGCAAGAAGAAGGCAGAGGAGGACGCCCTCTGGCAGGAAACTGACAAACATGTACTCAAAAAGGAGCAGAGGAAGGTGAGCTGTCAAATTGTCCCTTTCCCAGGCACATTTTTTTTTATATATATATATATATAAAGCTAAAGAACGTAGGCAGCTTCGTGTAATGTTTGAACGGTATTACCACCGCATCTCTTGTCACAAGTTTTCAAAACTAGGGGAAACGCCAGAGCAGGACACAAACGGCATTCAAAAAGCCTAAAGAAAGAAAACGCAGTAAAGAAGCCCGCCGCAGAACGAATGCAACCATTAAAACTGAGAGAAGTCATTTAGTTTTGATGCTCTACACAATAATTGGATTTAGGTGCTTGTACCGAAGTCTTATGTTCGAAGGGAAAACCCTTCAAATATTAAATACTATGAAACATTAAAAGAAACAAAACAACAATAGAAATGCCAGAAAAACAGTCATATCCGAAATGAAAATCAGGATTACAGCAGTCGGTTGTTGATGTTGATCGGACCCTTGCTTGCGGCCTGTTATTTACACACACACAAAACACACACAACACACACACTGGGCTAGGACGGATTAAAGTGTTACACACGGTAGATGGATGGAGCAAATACCAATAACAACGGTGCAAATGAGAGATGCAGAACTTAACCAGTTGTTTGCAGTGTTTGCAGGTATTTAATCAACTTGAACATGACCATGTGTTTTCTGCAGAATAACCGCTGTGGAGCAACGTCCAGTAGAGTTACGTCTGCTTCAGAGAAATGAATCCCAGCAACGATTTTACTGCGATGATCGTACTGTAGTTTTACAGCGTCAAACACTCCCCTGTTTAACATCCTGTCATTTACAGACACGCGTGTGATGATTACAGTAGAAAGTCTTGTCACATTTATGTTTTAACCTCCCAGTTGTTGGCACTGAATGCTGTGTGTACAACTATAAATGCAGTGGCCAAAAGTAACCCATTTCTTTTTTTCTTTTCTTTTTTTTTTGCACCAAAGAACAGCAACTCTTATCTCTGATAACATTCTCTGCTGTTACAGGATGACAAGGAGAAAAAGAGGTTGGAACTCCTCGAGAGGAAAAAGGAAAACCAGCGACTTCTGGATGAGGAGAACGCCAGGGTGAAAGGAAAAGCTCAGAGAGAGGCTGCAGCTGGTGGAAAAGTGACTCGTGCCCAGATCGAGGAGACGCTTCAGAACGAGCAGCAGGAGCAGCAGGAGCAGGAGCAGAAACCGAAAGGTAAAGTTCTGGCTGAAGAGGTTGGAATAAAGATTAAACCACTCCGGTGGCGATCAGGCAAATCCACAGAACAGTGGCAGTAAATTGGCTTGAACTGTGACTAAACTTTGTCATGTGTCACATCAAATTTCTTCCCTACAGAAATGAGCCACCTGGAGACTCCACTGGAGGAGAACGTGAACAGAATTGTCCTTGAAGAAGGAACCGAGGAAGCCAGAACAATCGAAGATGCGATCGCTATGCTCAGGTAGCTCGCTCTCGCTCTCTCTCTCTCTCTCTCTCTCTCTGTGTGTGTGTGTGTGTGTGTGTGTGTGTGTGTGTGTGTGTGTGTGTGTGTGTGTGTGTGTGTGTGTGTGCGTGCGTGCGCGACGTCCTGTTGTCCTCATGTTCACGGGGAATGTTACTCATGTTTTACCCTGTATTCCTGTCTCCCAGCATGGGGCCTGAGGACATGGACCGCCACCCAGAGCGTAGGATGAAAGCAGCATTTGCTGCCTACGAAGAGTTGAACATGCCTCGTCTAAAAAAGGAGAACCCCAACATGAGGCTGTCGCAGCTGAAGCAGCAGTTGAAGAAGGAGTGGGTCAAGGCTCCAGATAACCCCCTGAACCAACGCTTTGCCACCTACAACTCCAAGTGAATGCACTCTTTCCCCACTACTCCACACGAAAACTGTCTGCCAGTGCACATTAGAGACTTCCATCGGATAGTTGAATGATTTCATTGATTAATGACAGCGGCTGACGAGAGCGTCACCACCACCCACCCAGAAACAATCTCTCCTGCGCCAGAGGACTCCGCTTCGTTGTTCCGTTCACTAGCGAGGAGAAGCTAATTTTTATCCATCAAGTAACAACCGATCATCATGTTTGTGCACCTGGCCTCGAATGAGGCATCTCAGCATCTAATAAATTTAATGACATCATGTTTTTTTCTAGCACTTCTGGGGAGGTGGGAATCCAGATGTTTTGAGAGTCACTTATTAAAGTTCATCGCTCGATCATCAACAAATCTTGTTGCTTTTAAATGTGTGTTGTTAAAAGGAGCAGAGATCCAGCCGCATACTGAAGGCAAAAAAAAATTGCCAACTGCTGCTGTTTTGCAATTCTGATTTAGGAAAAAGTAAGTCACAGTTCAAACTCAATTTATTTTCAAGGAGAAAGTTGACTGTGGTTCTGTTTCCAGGGTAGACAGCTCTCACCAACCAGCAGCTACACCATGGCGAATGTAGAATACCTACTTATATTTTCTGTCCTTTTGTTCCTTTGGAAAGTGACAACAGGAACTGGCTCAGATAGCTAAAAAGGTCGTTTTTAGCATTGCAGCAACTGTTGCCACTCGTTTCAGAGTGTTGCTCTGAATATACGCAGACAGGAAGTGAGATTTCTACAATGATATTGTCACTATGTGTTTTAGATGTGTAACAAGAAACCGTTTCTGGCTCTTTTGAAGAATAACTTTACATTCAGTCGAAGTAGAGTGCTTGCAGAGATGATCTGCAGTAACATCTGCTTGCACCTCATGTCGGCCTTTGTTCCGTTATGTTAGACAGCTGGACAACAAGGACCTACTCTGTTCTGTTGAATGCAGAAAATGTCAAATATTACTTGAGAGTGGAGTGGTTATTGCCTCATTAGCTGCAATCTGAATGGCAAGTGCCGAAACCTGTAAGTGTCGAGAGCAGCATATTGTCTTCACTGGCTATTCAGCTTCATGCATGCTTTATTTATTATGTTATGTTCTAACAGAAAATCAGTGTGAACTGGGATTACCTCCTTCAACCTAGGCAACATCAACAAGATGATTTTTTTTTATTTAAAAAAAACAAAAAACATTTCCAGACCTTAGCCAGTAGCTGAATTTGGCACACCTTATCTATTCTGCCAGACCCGCTGGCTTTTAGCCAGCTATTGCTGCGGAGGCCTTTTCTTTTACACAGAAGAGAGAAGTCGATGGTGACATCTGAAAACACAGGACTCGGTTGCAAACAGTCAGTGTTGTCGTAAGAATTGCGGCCTCGGTCACAAACCCGTTTCCAGTCGTGTGAAGTGCGGAAGGTAGTCGGGACATCCGGGGGAAAGTGTCAAAACTTATCGGGAGAAGTCATTTTGGATCGCGTTTGCAACGTTTTCCAGAATGAATTTTGGACTTTGGTTGAATGCAACCATGTTTGTAGTTGTTGCTTTCCAATGAGTTTGGTATCAGTTATGCGACCCGTGTGCAGTCAGACTGCTGGTCACAAAGGTTTTCTCCGGCGCAGCAACATTCACAGCTGCAGGCTTTGTAGGTTTGCCCGATGCCAGGTGGAGACACGACGAGCGCAGCTATAACGGGGCTGTAAATGCTGGAATATCAGATAAGACATCATCATTTATGGACAATATCAGCTTGATTTGTAAACAAAACAAACAACAACAAAAACACACAGCTCTTCCAAAGACCTGAGAGTGGAAGGAAAATGTGGAGAGAAAGCGTAGCCATTCACAGGTTTTAAATGCATCGCAGATAACCCCCCCAAAAAAGGAGCTTTTTTTTTTTTCCAGCCAACAATCAATAGTCTGTACATTTTAAAATGATATGTGAGGGATGTTGAACGTCTGAGTGGGATGTTCAGTCAGACGGGTATTGTCTTGAATCAACAGTGGTGTTTTTGAATGCATCTCTTCATCCAGTTATTGCAGAGCTGCGTTCGTCAGATCTTGCGGGACACAGCTGATGAGACCTTGCGCTCGCCGGCTTGATTGATTCCGAAGCAGATTTAAAAATGGACACTTTTGTCCTGCAGGCTCTTGTGGCGCAGGAGATAAGAGACACTGCGAAGGCCTTTGAACCACACAGCTTCAATGACAAGTTCAACTGACCTTTTTATTTTCCATTTTCCATTGAAAGCTACCAATTCCTTTTTTTCTCCCTTGGCAACCTACCAGTCCACTCCCAATTTGTAGGGAAGTCTTTGAGCTTGTGTATGTGTGATGTCCCGCCTCAAGCCGCTCCGATGTGACGGATATCTGTTGTCTCTGCATCCCGACCTGTTGCTGCTGCACCCTCCCACTCCCTGGCCATTTGCATGGCAACCCTTTAGCAGGCCAGCTGCTGCTGCCTTTTTCTTTCTTCATGTTGAATTCTAATCATTACTTTCAAAGGAAAGCGTCTCTAAAGCTCCTTTATGAAGTGTCCGCTCCGAGAGGAGGTAGCCTCTGTCCACCACCCACTCAGACCGCTCCTCCTCTTCTTAACTCTTCTGTGCTGCGGATCAACAGCACTTTCTGTCTGTGACCTGCTTCTTCAAGTTTGGACCAAAGAACACATGGAAGAAGAAGGTAAGCATCGGCCGTGGTGTTGGTGGGGATTTATTCAGGTGGTATTTTGATTTCACAAAGAGAATTACAAAAATGTAAATGATGAATTGCGTTTAAAGCATTAAACTTCAAAATATAGGAAAACTGTTTCAATAATGTTTATGCTCTTGAAAATAATTGTAAAAAAAAAAAAAAAATACCCAAGTCATAAATTGGAAGCTATAACAGTTGTCACAGCGATATCTTTAGGGATTTATATTTATTCTTCAGTTAAACTCACACCCTGTTTGCTCACCTTTTTATTTGCGGTATGTTTAACACTTACAGTTTAGTTGTATACGTGAATGTATATTATTTTGAAATTCATTTTTGTTAAACGAATTTTAATCAGACTAATTGAAGCGACATCAGGCACCAAGTGCAAGTAAACATAACGCAACTAAAAGCCTCCATCTGTTATATCTCTGATGCTCAGTTCCACTTCCAAGGTCTTTGTAGCTCATTTAAAAGATAATATTTCAAAATCATTATTATTATTTTTTTTTTTCAATGTCAATAGTTGAATAACTGCTCAGTATTATTATCTCAGTCTTTCTGATTTCCATGCACAGTAAGCAAACATGAGATGGGGGGGGGCACATCTGCTTTTGACAGAACGTTTCATATTCACAACCACCGGAGAAGCAATCTCAGATTAACAAATCATTGATTTTGGAGCTGTGAGAAATTGCCTTGAATAATTATCAAGCGTGAACACAGAAAGAGGAATCCGTTCGTTAAAAAAAATCTATTCGATCGAATTTAATAGTTCACTTCTGATAAAGCTTTTCATCCTGAAATAAATTACTGAGGATAAATATAAAAATGATACCTAAATTAGTTTTTTTTAGTTGACCATTTCCATTTTCAATTTGTTCACTTCAATTCGGAGACAGCTTTAGATTAATGATCGCAAATTTAATCAAGTGAATTATGATGTGTTAGGTTAAAATATACAAAGATGAATCCTGGGGGGAAAATCGACAGGCTCCTTTACAGTATATAAAGTAATTAAAATGTGATCTCCACCTCAGCTGACCAGCTGCGACATTAACATCATATGACCGCTAATGCATCAATATTTATGACCCGATTTAAAAAAAAACAACATGATTTTAAAATAAGCTTTCCTGCATGATAAGTAATGAAGCATATTTTGATGCCCATTTATTTGCACTTTTGCGGGTCAAATTTCGAAAGCAAAACTTTTACTTGCAGCAGAGTATTTCTACGCTGTGTTATTGTTTCCTTTATGCAAGTGAATGATGTGAGAACTTCTTCCGGCACTATTAGAGGTGGGAAAAATCTGTGCACACTTAGATTTGTTTTGTTAGCCTTCCTCATTCAGGGATCCTTCTGCAGCTTAGGCTTTTTACCAGACATTCGTTTTTGGCTTTTCGTTTGTGGCCATGAAGGAAAAATTAATAGTTGCAGCGTGCACGTCATTCGGCTGTATAATCCTGTACTCAGTTGTAACTCAGGATCTTTGTTGCACTCTTGTGTGACGTGAAAAATGATGTGTGGGATTCCCTTTCAGCTCTGCAGTGATGCCATGAGGTTGATTCTGGTCAAACCCACCAATGCAACGCGAAGTCTTGATTCAACAGGTGAAGTCTTCCACGATGGGGACCATGAGCGTTGTACCTCAGGACGTCCGTCCCCTCTGACACCTTCATCCCCGCAGGACAAGACCCTGTGCTGTGTTTCGTCTTCACCCCACGAAAGATCCAATGGAATCAGTCCTCCGAGAGGTTCAGCCCAGATGTCGCCTCTGAAAACGAGAAACCTAACCTTATCGCAGCTGAGCGATCAGGACTGGCTGCTGCTTTGTGACCAGGTTAGCAGCGCAGGAGATGATTCCCCCTCAGCAGAGAGAGCAGGGACCAGTGTGGGACATTCAAACCACAATGACAGATGTGGTTGTCCCTGCCCTGGTGTGCACCCGCATTCAGAAGCCTCTAGTTTTCAGCCACAGTCCAAACAGGGCCAAGACTGCCTTTCTAGGGTTACAAGTAAGAGAAGCCTTTCTTCTTCATCACACAACCAGCCTTTCCCCCAAAGCACCTGCCAGGTTTCACCACAGCAAACAAAACAAAGGGATCTTTTGAAGCCTGCGGCAAACCATCCAAAGGATCATTTCATGCCTCGGTGCATTGACCACGACGGTCGAAAAGAACATCCTTGCGATCATTTCAAGCTCAGAGACAGCAGCCAGGTAACTCGTCCAAATTCCTTCAACATTCCTCTGAACTCCTTCGAGTGTGCCAATCAGCAACTTCAGAAGCAGCCTGCTGTCTGTGCAGACGTCAACTGGAGAGAGCTGTTTGGTAAAGAACCGCTGTTGGTTCAGCAACGTCCAAAACAAGACTCCCCCTGCTCCATCACCGGTGGTCCGACCTGCACTTCATCTGGAGATCCCTCCGTCGTCCTCAAGTGCCGGCATCTCCTTCACAACCCCCTGACCAGCACGCCGTGGGTGAAGAGGTCGTCGACGCCAGTCAGTAACAAAAGTGTCAAGTCCTTCTCCACCAGCCAGTTTAGCTCACTTGAGAACCAGGATTTAGTGGAGGAGCGAACAAGACAGCGACAAAGCCAGGTACAGGATTTTTCTTTCGAGACGACTGCTTCCTATTTGTGGGAGATCATTTTGAGGTGAATCTGGAAATGTTGGACAACTTTATCAAACCGAAGTTCTTCTACCTAAAACAAATTGAAGCACACTCTGGACAACCCGGTATCATGCCAGAAGCGTGTAATACACCTGTCAGCCCACCAAAGGATATTGTGTCAGTGTCACATTTTTGCCACAGGCATAAAAAGTATGGTGCTTTAGATTTAGCTGCTAAAAATGGCCAGGTTTCAGAAAAAAACTATACTTGGTTTGGAAAACATTTCTTTAAAAAAAAATATCTGGGTGGCTTTCTCGTGGATGCAAACTCTGCTCTCCTGGATGAAAGTCCTAACTTTGATCCATCTAAACACCCCTGACCTGCCTCCTTGTAAGGACCTTGTCCCTTTGGTGCTTTGTCCCATGAATTATTCACATGACCTCCCTCTTCGACCCTGCAATGTCATGCATTCAGGTGCTTTTCGCGTGTACGCAAGGCGAAATGTGACACAGACAAGGTGTACTCTAAGGGACAGACAGGTGTATTACAGGCTTTCTCATGATACCGGGCACTCGTGGAAGTCCACCTGCCATTAAAAATCAAATTTCAGCTTTGATTAAACACAATTTATATGCAATGTGTTCCGAAGTTAAGAAGAAAGTTTTGAACAAGAATCAAGAGAATTTTGTTTTGTCAACTTGAGTGACTCCACACCATGACACCATGTAGATTTGAAATGAGTAATTGACATCATCTTAGTATGCCCTGTGTCCTACTTGAGCAAAATGTTGTCTATGTGTGTCGTAAAGGTAAAGGATACTTTCTTTTTTTGCCGTCAACGTTCACCTCACTGTCGGATCACATGCAATGTGTTGACATTCTGGCTTCCTTTTGCAGACAAACTCACAGCACCTCAGTGGCTCTAAACTCTCCCTCCCGAAACACACTCCTCCACTTCCTGACACCTCAGAAGCTGACATAATTAATGGGGATGTGCTGAGACCTCTGAGCAGCGCTCTGAGATCAAGTCTGTCAGATCTTCATTCAGGCCAGCAGCCTCTTCAGCTCCTTCACAGTGCCATCCTGGAGGACGCCTTCTCCAAAGTCATCAGAGAGGACTCCAGTAAGGCCAACTGTGAGAACCTGACCAGGGAAGAAGGTGGCGGACCACCAAAGAAGGACTTTAGCTACCGGCTGGGTCAGAGAAGAGCTCTCTTTGGGAAGCGCAAGCAGCTGAGTGACTACGCGTTGGTCTGTGGGATGTTCGGCATTATTGTCATGGTTATCGAGACCGAGCTGTCCAGAGGATTTTACAGCAAGGTGCTTTTAACATGTTTATACAGATGCACAAAAAAGGGCCACAACACAATAGTCTCATGGTGTGTTCTGGAGCTTTGTACCGAACGAGACCTGCTCACCTAATATGTTAACAACGGGGCATATTTACTTATTTACAGATATTTACTATTAATGGCACACATTACTGACACACCTTCACTGCAACACAGTGGGGCACACTTCAAATGAATCCAAGTTTATTTAATAGGATAAACCCCTTGAGATTTAACCCAATCACTACATAGCAACAGGGAAGTGACGAAATGAAATACAAAAAAAAATGTATCTCCATGGTAGCGTATGGACAGAAAAACTGACAAAAAACACATGCATTGATTACAGAAGACCTGGAGGATAGTACAACCACATGGCGGCCAACAATAGACAGTAGAGTGTATCACTCAGTCACACCATCAAGTAGGCCTGTAGAGAATAAACAGTGACGGCTTCAATGAAGCTGATGCCAACATAGCAGCTGTCACATGTGACCTTAACAACTAATTTTCAGAAAAGATGACCTACTGGTTTGTTTGTACTGCTCATTCATTGCATCTTCACAACAGGCTTCACTCACCATGTTTATGTTTTTTGTCTCCAGGAATCCATGTATTCATATGTACTCAAAGGCCTCATCAGCTTTTCTACTGTCATTCTTCTTGGACTCATTGTGATGTACCACGCCAGGGAAATCCAGGTATGCACATGAATGAACAAGAACAGTTCATTCATTACATCAGTATCGCATAACATTTCAATTCAAGGGCCTATTCCCAAAGCTTCCAGCTGTGTCTCACAGCCAACTTCAACTTAGTCGACATGATTGCAAACCTGGGACCGGTGGATGTTTATTGGCCTTGATTAAACAACTTTATTTTGCACATTGCTCTACAATGAGGAAAATATTAACTAAAATAATAAATGTCTAAAAAGTAGATTTTGACTCGGTGCCTGACAATTAGCTGAAAAAAAAAAAAAAAAGTAAAACTGCAAGCAGTGATAACGGGCCCTCGCACTCTGTGCGTCGCCTCCCCGAAGCAATCTCCCAGACGTGCAGCGTGCGTGGGACCTCACATCCCCGCTTAAAGTTGCTATTTTTGTCTCGTTTCCTGTCTCTAGTAGGGGGCGCTATGACTATTGACAGAATGTTGGAAAAATTACTCAAGAGGCTTGGTTCAAAATCAAACATATGGGACATTTATTCTTGCAAGAAGGAGCACATACATGCACCCTCAAAGAGAGGTGTCCAGCATTGCCCACTTCACTCCTCGTAGGGCAGCTTTTTGTAAGTGACAAACAGTTGACAGTCACTCCCATTCTCTTTGTATCTGCTTTCGTATGGTAATTCACAAGATAAGGACACAGGGGAGTCGTCAATTAGATGCGGAAAGTAAAACAAAAAGGGAATCACTTGCAAAATAAGAGAGAAAAACAAGAGACTTTCCGGAGCCCGAATGCAAACAAAATGAAGAGACAAATCTTTTTTTTCCATCATATCCTTCCTGTTTATACAAAGTATAACATAACATGTACATTAAAAGGAAAAAAAACAAAAACCAAAAGAATCATCATGAGGAAAATCATTAATCACACAATTGTTGTTGTTTCATAAGGGGGTGGTGGTTCAGTCATCAAACAAAGGGTCGCTCTAAGGCCGCAGGGTCCTATCCTCCTGAATGGATGCCATGTGATGCTGTCTGGGGCCATTTTAGCTGTACTGTCCGATCACAGATATACCATAAATAAGCTCACCAGAAACTAAACCGCCTGGGTGTTGTTAGTTTCTTCACTGGTTTGAGACAAGTACCCCTATTGGTATCACCTCCCTTTGTAGCCAGACTTCACCACAGGGGAATGCCGGCTTACTTAATCTGGTATGTCTGTGTTATGTGGTTCAGGCAAAGGTCTCATCCTTCTGCAATGGCTGAGGTGTATTCAGGCCTGTTCAGCAATCTGCACCTATATATTGATGACACACCATGACAAGGCACTTTTCTAGACCATAAAACACTGACTCATGCCGTGAGGCTTCACAACACTTTCAGAAATGGATACAGGTTTGAGGTTGTATGTATGTACAGTCAGCAATCCCAAAAATGCATGACAATGTTTCTGATAGGACAATTTTGCTGCTGTCTGTTTAAGTCAGACTTTTTGAAAAAAGTATTGTAATTTGTCACAAAACTTTGAATGTTTAAACCATCAGATTTTAAAATGTTTGAGTAGTTTGTAAAGCCATATGTTGTAAATGTTTGGTTTATTATAGATACCATCCCTCCTGTTGAGACATGGTTTATCCCATGGCTCAAAAGGGCCACATATCTATATAAACTTTTTTGGGAGTGTCAGCTTGCCTTCCTGTCATCTCCATAGATCATCATCTTTGTTGTGCTTTATTTCCCTTCCCTCTCATTTTTATTTTCTGCATTCTCTTTTACCTTCTTTTTTCCTCTCCTTCTCCCTTTCCATCCCTTTTCTCCTGTTCTCTGCCTCTGTCAGCCATGCCCTTGCTTCTTTTAAACCTTCTTTTTGTTCTTTTTTTTTAAAATTTCCCCCACACTTGCTCTCTATCTTCTCTGTCAACTCTCTACATGCTGTCGCTGTTAGTTTTCCCTTGAATCCGTGTTTCTTTTCCCATTTTAAAAAAAATATTTTACGTTATCCGCACCTTTTGAGTGCATGTATTTTACATCTCCCTCCAGAGGTATCTCTTAGATCTTATTACAGCATGTCCCCATTTTTGCTATCTGTGAGCCAACCAGTTTGTATGGAGTTCACCCGAGCAACTGGTCTTTATACAGTGTACCGTTAGGTTTCGGCCCGCCTTTATACTTGTAGGACACTCACGGTATCTAATTATTTATTTATTTATTTTAATTTTCTTATTAACCCTGTAGGTCCGATCGACGAAAACAAATTCATGATGCCGAGACACTTTTCGGTACATCTCGGTGTGATACACAAGTCCAACAAATTTGGTGCATGTAGGTGAAACTAGGTGCAGGAGCTGCAGTTTAGAGGGCGCTGGCGAGCCGTTTGGCCACGCCCACTCTCAAAACACATATCAAATGTATTGTCTCAGCACGCCGGATGTATGTGACACGTTTCGTGAGGTTTCAAGCATCCCTTGACCTTAAACATCAACTTTCCGTGTCACGGCGAGCGAGCCGTTTGGCCACGCCCACTCTCAAAACACGTATCAGATGTATTGTCTCACCACGCCGGATGTATGTGACACATTTCGTGAGGTTGATACTAATGATACTACGCTGTTTGTTCAGTGTATTTTTCTTACAAACAACTCAATTAAATAGATAGTTTTGTCATCCTGGGGCAAATCCCCATTTTCTTTTTCAAAATATCATCATGCAATGAGCTTTTGAATAAATGAAAGAATGCATTGCTGCCTTGGTTGGATCAGTTGACTAAAATGCATGAATAAACAGCATCAGTAGTTAGTAATCGTCAGTAAACTGTCTCTAGATGTTATCTTTGTACTGACTTAGTGTGAAATTACGATCATCCAAATCAACTTCAAACAAAACATGATATAAAACTACAGTCCAAACTATCATTCATTCATTAATCTTCAACAATCATCCATTGCCCTACAACTCTTATCGGTCTTCCTCTGCAGCTCTTCATGGTGGACAACGGGGCAGACGATTGGAGGATAGCAATGACCTTTGAGCGGATCCTATTTGTTGTATTGGAGCTCCTCGTCTGTGCCATCCATCCGATCCCGGGCCAGTACGTGTTCACGTGGACCGCTCGTCTGGTCTTCAGCTACACAGCATCGGTGGCGGATGCTGATGTCGACATCATCCTCTCCGTGCCCATGTTCCTGCGCCTCTACCTGATCGGGCGGGTCATGCTGCTCCACAGCAAGCTCTTCACCGACGCCTCCTCACGCAGCATCGGGGCGCTCAACAAGATTAGCTTTGACACTCGTTTCGTCATGAAGACTCTGATGACCATCTGCCCCGGCACAGTCCTGCTCGTCTTCAGTGTGTCCTGTTGGATCATCGCAGCTTGGACTGTGCGCGTGTGTGAGAGGTATCAACTTCAAACTTCTCAATCATTACAGGCTTGTGTGTTTTCTAAGTCATTCCAGTGGACAGTGGATAATAATTCATTAATTAAACATCTTCCTTGGCCTGACTGAGCACAGACACACAGCCTCTGCGCAACTTTAATACCACTTGCTGTTACAGCCAGGTGTCACGTCTCAACAGGTATCACGATGCACAGGAAGTGACCAGCACCTTCCTGGGAGCGATGTGGCTGATCTCCATCACCTTCCTGTCCATCGGCTACGGAGACATGGTCCCTCACACCTACTGTGGAAAAGGGGTTTGCCTGTTAACAGGGATTATGGTGAGATTCATACTGATACATCCATACAAGTAATAAAGGCTTGTAAAATTAAAGATATATGTATCATAACGTTTCTTTGTTGCTGCAGCTTCATCACTGAGTCTGCCAGTGTGTGTGTTAACTAACGTTCTACTTTCATTGTTGATTTATTTCTGCTCGCTGCAGCTTGACTCTTTAGATTTTCCGTTGGTGGTCTGATGAGATAGGCCTCTTATCTTGTGTGGCACAGATAGAAAATTGCTCTGGATAACAATGGCTGCAATTAGATGCACATTAGTACCCCTGTTTTGTGTCTTATCCTAGCTTTGAGGATATTAAAGATAAGGCCTTTACATCATCATGAGACATCTGGTTATTTATATCCCTCACAATCCGTCAGGTTTCTGATCATCCGTATGAAGCTGTGCCTTCATTTCTCACATTTCCTGTTTTATGTTGTTTTTTTTACCAGCAGAGAATGCTTAGAAATCTGGTATTTACGTGCAACAGTATCCTGTCTTCTATCACAGTACTCCAGCATGTGCAGGTTTTTTTTTTTAACTCCAGGATAAGATGTTTACATGTGCAACATACCCAGATTCCAAAACTCTCATCACAACCAGGGTACTAAAGCGCTTTTAAGCACACTCAGTATGTCTCTTGAATTCCTCCTCTAAAATGATTGTTCTCCGGGATGATTGTAATACTTCTTGCGACAGTAAGTACGTCACCACATTAATGCTAACCACTGCTCTTCTCCTCAGGGAGCTGGCTGCACAGCCTTGGTGGTAGCTGTCGTCGCCAGGAAGTCAGAACTCACCAGAGCTGAGAAACATGTTCATAACTTCATGATGGATACTCAACTTTACAAAAAGGTTTGTTTACACACACAGATGCAAATTCAATCAACATTATTTTTGATATTATAAAAGTAAAAGTTATATCTAAAACGTGATACAGTTGAAACGGCCTTAAAAACAACCGTAATAACAGCCAGTCAACAATCTGGTGCAGTACAGTACACCAGCATGAAAAAATACAGAAAAACAAACTGAGTACAGGGCTAAAACATCACTTACATCCTTTTGGAAACAATTGATCACATTCCTTCTCTCCTTTCTCGGCCTGATATTCCTTCTATCAGATAAAAAACACAGCAGCAAATGTGCTGAGGGAGACGTGGCTCATCTACAAAAACACCAAGCTGGTAAAGAAGATTGACCACGCCAGAGTGCGCCACCATCAGCGCAAATTCCTGCAGGCCATCCACCAGTACGTGCCAATGTATCTTCATCAGGAGAGTGCAGTGTAACTATACCCTGCATTTATCTTATTTGGTACTAAAGTGACTCTGGTTCTGGTTTTGTTCTTCAGATTACGAAGCGTCAAAATGGAGCAAAGGAAATTAACTGACCAGGCCAATACGGTCGCTGATCTCGCAAAGGTTTGTGTAGACGGTATTTCTCTCAATTTACAAAAATTTGCAAAGGAAAATATTTAAGTTTAATTGAAATTCCAAAAATAAAACAGCTTTTGTCTTGTCAGCTAATTATTGACGGCAAGGTATTAATTTTGAATGCCAGAAAATATATTTTGTCAGTTGTAGTTTTAGATTCTTTTCACTGTTATATTCAGAAAAACAGCATATTTTTAATGGCGACTCCATACTGAAACAATATTGACAATGACCCAACCTGTCACACACACACGCACCTCATAACGAAGTCAACAATTACATACACAAACATATATACTGTACATACAGGCTACTATTCATACAAGTTGTATCACCAGTCTATAAACAAAGGGTTTGGACTTTTCTACTTTTTTAAATCTCTGTATTACTTTTGAATAATTTGGAGAGTGAGAATCCTTCATCACTGAGTGTGATGAGACTGATCCCATCGTGACAGATGCATGTTTCCGTCTACGTGTTGCTTTCCAGACTCAGAACATGATGTACGATGTGGTGTCCGAGCTGCAGCATCGAAGTGGGGAGCTGGACAGGAGGATCGTGGCTCTGGAAGGGAAACTGGACTCCATCCTTCTCAGTGTGCAGTCGCTGCCCGGTGTGCTTTCTCAAGCAATAACAAAGCTACAAAAGGATTTCCTGGATGACTTGGCCTGTCGTGTACACTTCCTGTCATCCTCCCTGAGCTCCGAGTGCTGTTCAGTGCCTGCCAGGCAGCTCTGCCCAGGATCCACCACACCGGAGACACCGTACAGCTGAAAGGACTTTCTCAGTGGTTACGCTCTCGGTGGGCAATCTGTTTCCAGGCTGGGAAGGATTTTCTCATCAGGCACTCTTCTTTAAGTAACACTTTGCTGCATGTTCATACACTTACATACTGAGCGGCTCCAATGAGACAGGAAGTGCTTGTCAGGGGACTTTGGAGGAAGGGGAGAGCCTTCTCCCTTCATTTCCTCTGCTCAGTTTCACAGTTAGTCAAGGGACTGGGTTTCCCCCTCTAAATAGACGGGGAGATGCTTCTAAAGAATATAAGTATAACTGCAATTTCTCAATTATAACATTATTCAGTCCAAACAAGCCAATTCCAAGGAAGTTAAATAATCTTAAAGACATTTTGGAGGGACCTTTGCAAAGTGGTAGACCTTTGCACTTGATTTTTAGGCACCGCTTGTTTTGGATTACAAATCAAAGAACCTGCAGTGTTTAATTCAGATCTGTCCTGTGCCCTCATAATGCAGTGAGCTAAACATGTCCAACAAAGGTTATAGACAGGCTGAAGGTTTGATGTTTTTGCTTAGGTATTTCTGAAACTTTAAAAATAGCAGTGATTTTAAACCATATATATATATATATATATATATATATATATATATAAAATTCTATTTTAGCACCAAAATTTAAAATGAGTTTGTGCAGTAACAAGTAGACTATGTAAAAACAGTAAACTTAATTACATTGTGCTTCATATCAGGAAGAAGCAAAGTATTACCAGTGAAAGTTCAAAATTAAGTTAGGTGCAACACAGGATTTAACGTAATAAACATACACATTAAGAAGGAGACTAAAACGTTCAATACAAATTTAGAAGTTGCGTAACACATTGCATTAGCAACACATTAGCATCAGAAAACTAACATAGTTTGGTTAACAGTGTGCTGATCACAGAAAAACTTCCTACCACCAGACGGCTTTAATAAAAGGACGACCTGCAGTTAACGCCCCAACAAGGGCATTCGGAGAATAGATAAAAGACTTCTATCAATATTTATTCATCTACGTTCCCTAAACTGTATAAAGCTGTGTGGTTGTTATAGAAACATTGCATCACCCTGAGACCAGCTGCCGGTGGCAGAATAATGTGACTAGAAAAGGTTTTTCGGGTATTAAGAGGAGCAGTGTTGATTAATGAAAGTTGATGGTCGTCTCAGGACTCTTCATCCAGAGGGTTCTTTTACCGAAGGCAACTTCAGAAAACCGCAGTGAGTGAAGCTACATATCGGAAACAGAGCAGGAGGAGCAATAAAAGATTTACTGAATAATTTTAGTTGTAAGTAAGTAAGTAAGTAAGTAAGTGGAAAATGTTTTTTATGTTCTTGCACATCTGGGTTTTAGTGTTTCCTGCTCCAATATAACACTGTTACAAGGTCACGCTGAGAAGGTTCAGAAAAAGCTGAACAGATTTTCAATACAAAGTAATAATGATCTCATGCCTGCTGTGATTTCAGGTCATTTGTTTTTTCATTGGATGTATAGTTTCAGATTGTCTCACTTACTTCACTCATATTAATGATTTTTCTGGTTGCATTGTGTCTTTTGGGTTTTTCTTTCTGGCATAGTGCTGCTTTATGTAACTTTTATTTTTGTAAGTAATGCTTTATGCATATGTTTTACTTGACTTTATTTACACCATTGCTGTGAAACCCTCTTTTTGTGTTGCACTGACCTTAACCTTCATATATGTAGCTTATTCTATTAGTCTTATGTGAGAAGCGGCAGTTGCGTTTTACACACACACACACACACACACACACACACACACACACACACACACACACACACACACAATACAGGTAGGCCCCTGTTGTATGTTTATTTAGCAGGGCTCAATGTGACTAATGTGGACATTTGCTCTTTGAATTTCACAAAATCTCGGCCGCCTGTATTACAGAAAGGTATTGGCGTTTAGGGAATGAATGTGTTTGTCATGTAAAAATAAAAAAGAAGAAAAGAAAAGCTTGAGCTCAGGATGCACGGTCACATGGGTCAGTGGGCCTCAGGAACACCCCAACCACAAGATCATTACAGTCACGGAACAAACGCAGGCGGAGGCATGAACAAGTGAAGGAGACGGCGTACTGCACGGAATATTGTAGCCTATTTGTAAAGAAATAATTTTGCAAGCAAACAACACACTCGGGTCTCTCTCATGGACCCAGCTCTTCCTCCCGCGCACGCGCACACCTTTCATTTTCAGGACTCTGGTTTGAACCGAGTCGGCCTCATCTACTTCCAGCTCCCGCCAAACTGAGGGGGAGGTAATTGCGCATCATTAATTAAATTTTTTTTTTAATTTAAGTCCGTCACTGGGCTCCACGTCCTTAGTTTTACATTTCTGTATGTTTAGTTTGAGGAAGGCCACTCATTCTGAAACCAAAATAACGACGCAGCCACACTTCAAACATGATAAACGGTTCGACCACTGAGGTTGTTTACCATAACCACCATCTGTCTCTCCGGGTTACCGGTTTACAACGGGAGGGGGGGGGGGTTGCCGAATAATCTCGCGATAGGTGTCCGGAGGCGAGTTGCACCCAACGAGAACATCGTTTCGCGCGCTGAGGCTAAGCTCCAGTCACATTTCAGATGGACAGCTCCGCAAGCCAATGGGCTTGAAGTAGCTCCAGACAAGCAGCCAATAGCGAAACCCAGGTTTTTAGGGCAGGCGGGATATCGAAGTCTTGAAGAATAACTCATTGATCAATCTCCAACAAGGCATAGAGTTGGTCATACCAACCCTGCAAAGAAGTTATTTGGGGAAAACGGTTAAACGTTATTCCTTCAACGCCAATTTCTTTTTTTTTTCCCCCCTCCCCCCAACTTGGACGAACAAACAAGGTAAAGCGTTTTCTTTTCTTTTTTTTTTCTCACGTGTTGTAATAACTTTTTAAAATCGTACTCATTGATATCTTCATTTAGTAGCTAGCTTAACTGAGGTTAGCTAACTTGACAAAAGTCCTGCCTCGCTCCCGTTTTTTTCGTCTTTACTTAACACCAAAGCAGCCGGACAAATGTAAAATTCAAAGTGAGCCGCAAAGTTTTACTTCGCAGTTCGGCTTCCACGCGGTTTTGATTCTTGATTTCTTATTGCTAACGTACTAGTCTAAAGGTGCGTTAACAATAAACGGTAAACGTGGTTTTGCTGTGAGCGTTGATGTGGCCGGGCGATGAACTTGTTGTCTTGTGTTGTTTATCTGTCGCAAAGCTGCGCGATCTGGAAAACTGGGGGAAGTCTCGGTTAGCTTTGACCACTTCGTGGAAAACAAAAAACACGCAGTCGTCTTTATTTCCCTGTTTATCCGTGTTTGCTCTGTAATAAATTAGCTCGTTGTTTTCGCCTGCATTTTTTTTTTTTTTTTTTTTGGGGAAAAAAAAAAATGTGAATGGGTGACTGTGAAATAACGCATCTCGGGTGGGGAGGGACGGCGGTAGTTTGTTTTCGATGTTCCTGCTTTATGTTTTGTTGACTTGCTGCTGGATTATTTCGAGCCAGCAGAGCGAACAAGACCCTCAGCTGAGAGGCGCAAAAGTAAACGCCGAGGAGCCGCCGAGCACCTTGTTTACTACGAACAAAAACACGACACATGCGGGTTAAACGCCAGCCCGGCGTTTGAGTAATGGGTTCAAAAGTGGATTAAAGGTGGTATTTCGTTGTTTTTTTTTGTTTTTCTTATTGTCGAGAGAGCGAAGGCACATTGTTTGCTAGCGCTCCCTCGCGTCCGGATGTGCTTTTAAAAAGAGCTGGGAGTGGCCTGCAGCTCGGTTTCCCGCACTGTATTTAAATCAGCCTGTTCCCTCCCTTTCTGATGTTCCGCTGAAGTGACAGCCCAGAGCAGACAGCAGTACAATGCACTGACCAGGGGGGGACATGCTCATATTTCTGCCTCATTTCTTTATACTTAAATTGCTTTCAGCCACAAACAAAACAAAGAAAACGCCTCTGGGCTTCATTGATTTTTTTTTAAGAGGCACTCATTGGCGGGTGATAACAGAATCAGTGACTCTTTGTTGTTAAGTACAGGGGCGATTGTAATGGAAATCTGTTTCTGACTCACTGCAGAAACGACCTTCACTGCAATATGCAAGTAAACACAGCTGTGCATATAAATTAAGTACATCTTGGATTCAAATGGAAATCCCCTTATTCAGCATTGTCAAACTTTACTTCTGAATGATGGTCGGATGCTTGGACTCCCTCAAGGTGGTGATTAATCTGCATTCGGCGCTTAATTGCCAATGCATCTGTCATGAGTTTGGCACAAAGCTGACAGTTGCCTGCATTAATACTTCACGCAACCTGCTCACTCATTTTCTAAGTGACTTTATAAGAAATGTACAATACTGTGTCGTTATTTCCGCAACAACAAAAAAACACGAACCACACCTTCAAATCTTCTTAGACTCAGCCTGAATAAATGTTTACCGTGAAGCGCTGTTCATGGTTTTAATGTTTTATTGAAAAAAGAATAGTCTATGCATTTACTAAATCAATTTCACTAAATGCATTTCAATACAAATGATTATCAGACCCATTTTTGTTCTCTTCTTAAACTCCGAACTACGACTGCATTTTAGTTTCCCAAAAGCTTGTTATAACTGGAAAAAACTTGACCCAAAACACTTTCATTTTGATTTATTGATCATGATTATGTGAAATTTTATTTAATAGAAATGTTAAAAGAGTGACTGCTGAAGTAAAAAAAAAAAAATGTATGACATCAAATCCAGTAAATATTATTGTGATTACGTAGATGATCCAGTAAAATACTTAAAATCAGGGTTTTGATTGTTGACACAGGGCAGCTGCAATGTGGATTCAAGTGCGCACAATGGATGGGAAGGAAACCCATCGGGTGGATTCCCTGTCCAAACTCACCAAGGTGAATGAGCTGCGTCTGAAAATCACCGACCTCTTCAATGTGGAGCCAGAGAGGCAGAGACTCTTCTACCGTGGCAAGCAGGTGAGGCAACATGGTTGGAAATTTTGTTCAGCGACGTCTTGGTCATTTTGTCAGATGGTAGAGTTTTGCTTATTCAGTCTGAGGTAACATAATATTTAGGTTATAGGAACGGTATGGGTGATGGTTGGAGCTCAGTTATAGAGAGTGGGTAACATAAAGGACCACTGAAACAAAAATGGGAAGTGCTGATTTCCTTCTTTTAACCATGCCTTTTATTTTCTTATTTACATCAGATGGAGGATGGCCACACAATATTTGACTACAACGTGGGCCTGAACGACATAGTGCAGCTGCTTATAAGGCAGAAGAAGTCCCCTGTGGATGTCGTCAAAAGCAAGGACAAAGAAGCTGAGCTCTCCGACTCTGACTCTGGCTGCGGTTCAACCCAGAGCGAGTCTGACAAGAGCTCAACTCACGGCGAGGTCGAGGGTCAGACCGCTGGCACCTCTGCCCAGACGAACACCCCAGAACTCGTCGATCCCGGGTTTGGATTTTACAAGGTACGTTTTAAGGATGATTCATTGTTATTGTGGCTTTGTGGGGAAGACGGAAATCAAATGCACGCACGCTGTGGTGCACAACCGGTGTTCAGCCCAGTTTGGGAAATTGTCATGAAGCCTGTTGAGCAAGTAGTTCAACCACCAGTGTGGGTTTTAAAGTTTCATGTTGTCAATATGAATAAAGGAATGGTAAAGAAAAGGAATAAATGGGAAAAAGTTGTGTTGGAATTTTTGGCATTCCTCACTCAAGCTCACATCTGTGTAGGCTGCTTTGTATTAAGAGGCAGGTTATAAATAAAGGCGTATAGCGCAGGATGCAGTTCACTATAAGCAGGAAACATCCATCACTGTGAATATTGGGGCTGCCAGTATACTTGTTCAGCATTGCTTATTGGACGGTCAGAAACCTCATCACTCTCTGACGTCAGATTGGGAGATGTCGTAACTGGCTGTAACGCTCTAGTTTTTGTTCCTCCTGCGTTAGACAGCCATTTCTGACATGCATTACATCATCACTTTTTCAGCTTTTTTTTTTTTTTTTTTTTTTTTTTGTAACCGTTTGAAATTGTTATTGTTGGAATTTGTGACCAAAATATTTACAATATAGCAAAACAGAAGTCTGTGAAATCCAGTAGTTTGCACCTCTGCAGACCTGCAGTCTTCCCCTCCCCACTAACAGCATTGTGATTGCTGTTTATACGGTGAAAATGTTGCCTTAATCTGCAAATGTAGGCCAACTGGATAAACTCAAAAAGCAACATTTTTAAACATTTACTAAACATTTCATGGAATTTGTTAGGTTATTAATTGCCCTAAAAGGATTCAATACAGTTTTTTAAATGTCACTGAACTGCTTGCTAACTTTTTCCTTTGTGTGTCTGAAGATCAATGAGCTGGTGGATGCAAAAGACTTAAACATGGGAGCGTGGTTTGAGGCCCAGATCGTGAACGTTACAAAGACCACAAAGACGCCCATAGAAGAGGCAGCTGAGGCCCAGCCAGAGGAAGACATACTGTACCATGTTAAATATGAAGAGTAAGAATCCTTTTTTCTTTTTTTCTTCCCCTGTTACTCTCATTAATGCTGTCCAAAGCTTTTGACCATCGCTTGACATTCATTTAGTGGAGTCCTGTTTTACAAAGCTGTAAATAGTTCTGTGAAAATCAAACAATGTTAATCCCTGAATTCATGTCTTTCAACCCTGTTGGTGCATTAACATAAAACAGCGGGGTTTTTTTTTTACAAGGGAACGCCCACCTGCAATTTAGAGCTTTGCTTTTTTTGTTCGGCTGTGTTGTTGCAGAATGGAAAAACGTTTTGGTTTCAGCAGTGAAAATGTTAAACTAAAGATAGGAAAGGAATCAACTGAACATTATGATTGATAATGAGCACTAAAATTTATTCTAAATGGTGGTTATGTTGACTTGTTTTATGCTACAAAAAGGTGGTGGGTGCCAATGTTAAATATTTGCTTGAACATCACAAATCAGTTCAGAAAATCAAAAACAATGAATCAAAAACAACTTTGTAGAAACATAAGAGGACTAAAGATGGGAAATTTTGGTTATATAATTGAGCCTTTTAGTTTATCAGCTGCAGTGAAGGAGCGTCAATATACTTAATACACAACATTTCAATTTAGATCTAACAAGAGATTAGCTTTTTTTTTTTTTACATGTGGATATAATAGTTTGAATAACTAACTCCAGTAATGATTGAACAGGGTCAAACCCAAAGTTAAAATATTAATGTTGTTTAAGTGGAAAAACTTCACAATGAAACAGGTTTTCCCTCTTGTCATATACTGCATGAATACACTATATCAGGCCAGATTTTGCTCAATGGAAGCTTAGTAGACCAGTAGGCATATCACAAATTTAAACCACCAAACATGATCAACAAATAGGCACCATAAACTGTGTTTTCACCATCTAAACTGAAGTAAGCTGTTATTGATTGACTAATACAAAATGATCGCTTCCAAAAATTTCAAATTAAGACTTGTATGTGAGACAAGGCTGTGGCATGACCAATCACTCTCCACCAAAGTTGACGTTGACCTTTTTAAATTAAATGAGTTGCTGGGCTTTGATCCGAGTGGTGTTGCTGTTCAAACCGGCTGCATTAACAGTCGGTGCTCACCATTCAAACACACTGTGTGGGAAGCGCCTGCGTTGGCGTGCGGCTCGTCTCGTCTCTGATCTACAACGTAATATGATGTCATGTTTCCCGTCACAGCTACCCAGAGAACGGAGTGATTGAGCTGCTGGTCAAGGATGTTCGTCCGCGGGCCCGCACCGTGTACCAGTGGCACCAGCTGGAGGCTGGAATGGTTGTCATGGTTAACTACAACCCAGATGACCCCAAGGAACGTGGGTACTGGTACGACGCCGAGATCCAGAAGAAGCGGGAGACTCGTACCCTGCGGGAGATCTACGCCAAGATCATCCTCGGGTAAGGACATTGTTCCGTGTCAGGTGGAATTATGGTGCTTTGTGGTGTCAATGACCGCAAGTCGTGTCTGAGAAAACGTCTGCTTAACAAGCCGTGGCAGCAGGTGAACATTGTCTTGATGTCTTACTGTAACAGTAGCCCAGTTTCTTTTAGGAACCACATTAACAGGTGGGTTGAAGCTAATTTCCTGTTTTGGTATCACAGTTGTACAATATGTTGCGTACAGGAAACATTTTAAGACGTTGGTGTTTTATCTACGTTCATGTTCATGACGCAGGATACTGCATGTTATTTTCACCGAGACGGCGTCAGTTTTCTCTCGATGATGGTATATTCTCTGACCCGTTTTGTATTTATTACATACTGCTGTGATTCTGTCTGCAGTTTTCTACTAACCCTGCTAAGTTTCTCATTTCTGTTCTAATTTTTCAGTATTGACTATACTGATAGCAGCAGCATGTGCAGCGATGGCATCACTTTGACAGTTAGTTTCTTTGTCTGCAGAGATGCTGGTGACTCTCTTAATGACTGCCGGATCATGTTTCTCACTGAAATCTACAAAATTGAGGAGCCTGGTTCTCTGAGCGATGGCCCAGCTGGATCTGAGAGCCCGCTGAAAAGTAAGCTAAATATAATTATTATTTTTTTTTTTAACTTTAAAGTTACATGTTAGCAGCCATTGATATTATGACTTTTGACTTGTAAATCTTGTTGACGTTAATTTGTACCAATGAAACCTGGCTTGCACCAACCTGCTGGAAATGCTGTATGATAAAATAATATGTGTATTCTGCAGGATCTAATGGACCCGAGTGCAAGTACTGTAAGGATGATCCCAGCAAGAACTGTCGCTGGTGTAACTGTCACATCTGCGGCATCAAACAGGATCCCGACAAACAGCTGCTGTGTGACGAATGTGACATGGCCTATCACATCTACTGTCTGAATCCTCCACTCACCTCCATCCCTGAAGACGAGGACTGGTCAGTAGATTCATTCAGTATACTCGGATAGGCAGTCATTTAATTGAAAATGAAGTCAGAAAATGATTTCTAGTCAGATGTTAATGATTAAAGAGCTGCTTTTTAAATAATATGGTGGTGTTGAATTTTTTTTGCCACTATGGAGTACAACCAACACCCAACTTCACACCTTTCTGATGATTACTGCTATAATTAATATGTGGAGCTTGACTTTACGTTCACCCTGTGCGTCTCAGGTATTGCCCAGGTTGCCGTACTGACAGCAGTGAGGTTGTGCGTGCCGGAGAGAAGCTGAAGGAGAGCAAGAAGAAATCGAAGATGGCTTCTGCTAGCTCCTCCAGCCAGCGGGACTGGGGCAAGGTGAACACTGCCAGACAACAGGTCTCATTCATGCAGGCAAAAAAAAAAAACGAATTAGATGATTTGAATTAGTCAGGTTTGGGGATTTGACACTAGTAAATTATATCACAGGTTAAAAATAGATAAATACTTGTCAAAACCGCTTTCAAAAAAAAAAAAAAAAGAGGAAAGAAGGTATTTCCATCATAAGAGCAAAAGCAAAGACTTGCATGGTGGTTATAGCACATGAAATATGTTTTGATGAATAGTTCTCAACTTGCATGTTAATTTGTTAAATGCCAAAGTGTTCACAAATAAATGTTTTTCTCCTCCCTTCCAGGGAATGGCCTGTGTTGGTCGAACCAAGCAGTGCACCATCGTCCCGTCCAACCACTACGGCCCGATTCCCGGCATCCCTGTCGGCTCGCCGTGGAAGTTCAGAGTGCAGGTCAGTCTACTTCTGTTGCCACGGAGAGGATAAAACTCGTTTAACATATTTGGAATGGTTGCTTCTTAATATGAAGACATCTGACAACACAAACTCCAGATGTTTCAGTAAGGAGTTTAGTGTGTAATTTATGTCTGTGACTGCAATAATAATGACATTATTTGTGTTTTTGTTTTTTTTCCAGGTCAGTGAATCTGGTGTCCACAGGCCTCATGTGGCTGGGATCCATGGCAGGAGCAACGATGGTGCCTTCTCTCTGGTCCTGGCAGGAGGCTACGAGGACGATGTGGTATGTTTTTTTTTTTTTTTAAATTTTAAACTTTACTTTGTTCTTTAACAGATGTAATAAAAAGAAGTTGGTGAGCATAAATTTGAATGGGGTTAAAGTCACTGCCTGCTGCCAGCTAATACAATTAAATGTACATGCACAGATTTCTGAAGTGAATGGGCTACTGTAATTATGTACTACTGTTATCAGTAGGTGTCTCAATTTTTTTTCTACGTAAAAGTGGTTTCAATTTTGATGGCAAATTTTCTGTAGTTTTTGCGTTTGACATTTTGGACGTGTTTTGCTGTAGGATGATGGTAACGAGTTCACTTACACCGGCTCCGGAGGTCGAGATCTGTCCGGAAACAAGAGGACTGCTGAGCAATCATGCGATCAGACACTTACCCACATGAACCGGTATGAAAGGACACAATGACTTAACAAAACACTCTTGGTATTTCTGTATATCTAAACTGTTTTCTTCGGGACCCACCAGTGCGCTGGCTCTAAACTGCAACGTCCATATCAATGACAAAAATGGAGCGGAGTCCAAGAACTGGAAGGAGGGAAAACCAGTCAGAGTTGTCCGCAGCTGCAAAGGACGCAAGCACAGTAAATACTGCCCCGAGGAAGGAAACCGATACGATGGGATATACAAGGTATGATAGAGCACCGTGCACGGGTTTGTTTATGAGGGGGGCGGAACCGCCAAACGAGCACACGGCAAACTCGAGTATCAAACTATTGAACATGGGGTGTCCTAGCTTGAGAAACATTTTATTTATAATGTGAGCGTCTGTTTATGGTGCATATATCTCTGACTTCCCTCAGGTGGTGAAGTACTGGCCAGACAAAGGAAAGTCTGGCTTCTTGGTCTGGAGGTATCTGCTGAAGCGGGACGATGACGAGCCGGCACCGTGGACCCGAGATGGCAAGGAACGCATCAAGAAGCTCGCTCTCACCATGCAGGTACAGATGTTTACATTACACTGTGCATGCTGTTTGTTTTCTTTTTCCTTCTTTTTTTTTTAGACTGTTGTCGTCAGCTCACAATTGACAATTTATCATTCATGGCTCGATACAAAACCGGCGCAACATTGTGACTTACTAATGTTTTCAATATTTGTACCAAAATGAAATCTGTGGCCTGGAAGATTAAACTGCTGTATATCTGTATACAGATCATTCTTGCTGATGTGGGCACTTGATACATTTTATAGTCTTTACCTGGAAATTGTCGACAAAATGAACCTATGCCGCTCACATTTTGCATGTTAATATAACATGTTAACTGACAGCATGTTATTATAAAAACAATGTAAATGTTACCTGTTAAATGCAGCACGTTACTTAGAATAATTGTTGAAAATCCTGCTAAACCTTCTGACTGTTGATTCTCATTAGCATACTACTGTTGCTTTAAACTAAATAAATGGACTCTTGTGGTTTCAGTATCCTGCTGGATATCAGAAAGAGAAAGAGAACAAAAATGAGGTGGAGGAGGAGGAGACACCTAGCAAGGCAAAGAGGAAGAGAAAATCTCAGGGCACCGGTATGTTCTGTTTGTTTGTTTGTTTGTTTTTGTTTTTCTCATTGCCTCTGCAAATCACCCCAGAGTCATGCGCTGGGCTTTTTGAGGTGGAAAGTGTCACTGGTGTTATACAGACAACTACACTGCTGGAAGGAGTGATGATGATATGTGGTTTGAGGCGATGGATTTTTACTCTTTAGGAACCCAAACAAAATCTTCAGGCCTGATACTATGCGACTTCTTACTGAATAAAAGATGTGTTTCTTTGTTTCTCTCAGAATCTACCAAGACCTCACCGGCCAAGTCTTCGAAAAAAATCAAGGTGGAGGTGTACAAACTTTCCCAGGAGCAGAAATCTCTCATCAAGAATGATAAGTCAAACAAGAAGCTGTGGGATGAAGCCATGGAGTCTCTGTCACTTGGACCGGTGAGGACAACTTTGCATTTGGTCAAATCAGCAGAGGAGTTTTTATTAAAGACTTGAGCTGTGGGTGTGTTTGTCCTGCATGTGGGGGTGCAAATAAAAACAATTTTTTTTTATTTTTTTTTTACATATTGTGACTTCGAGGCAATTGGAATGATTTGTAAAGATAAATATGAGTGTTGTAGATGCCTAGCACATCACATTTTTACTACAGGTAAACTGAAATTGCACCAATTAAAAATCTAAACGTCAAATGCATTAAACCTGAAGAAATATGCAGGGTCTTGGAACTCGCTTAATATAAAGTCTGAACAGTGGCTGTCCTTAGACTTCATGTATTGGTTTACTAAAAAAAAGCTATTATTTTTGTTGAGGATCGATGGAGGAACTTGTTTGTGTAATTTATTTTTAGACGCTAACTGAGGTGCTCAGTAAGTCCCACATGAATTGCAGAAGTTAGCATCAGTCAACAAAAAAAACAGGAACTGAAAGCTGCGTAAAGCCTCTGAACGCCTGTTTATGTTTGTTCATTTCTTCCTGCAGAAATTCTTGACCAAAGTTGAAGAGGTTTTCCACTGCATTTGCTGCCAGGAAGTGGTCTTTCAGCCCATCACCACAGAGTGCCAACACAATGTGTGCAAGGTAAGAACGACGTGTTAATGTCCCAATTGAAAGTTGATTTACAACAGAGTATCTGCTAAATATAGAGTTGATTTACAACAGAGTATCTGCTAAATATAGGAGTGACAAAGGCTCCACTGATGGATCACAGCTTCAATACATTACACTGAAACCTATTGATGCTTGACATTTTCAATTCTGGGAACAGGCAAAACATTTGAAAGTCTAAATCTTTGATATGACCTCGTATGCAGTAACTCAATCACCTCTGCTTAAACCGTGTGGGGGTGTTTTCAATCAGTGAGATGCTAATGTACAAAAAGGTGCTTTTATTTTGTTCTGTTGCAGTAGTGGAGGGGTTTGAATTCCTTTTTTTTTTTTTTTCTTTTTCTTTTTAAACCGTTTCATCTTTGGTCTGAACTGGTTTTAAGACAGTTGCAGCACTGAACTGGCCCTCCTCAGCTCGACTAAAACCAGCTGACGGTGTCGCCTGAAACTCGGCTTGACAAGTGGCAAGTGGGTGGTTTTAGACTGCAAGGCACAATAGTTGGTTGCTCCTCTAATACGCAGAAAAATACACCAGCTCTAAATGAATCTGGAAAAAGACAGGAAAAATGGACAGAACAGGGGAGATCTCCTGTTTCAGGTTCACAGCATACATTTATTTAAGCCCCCTGTGTGCCTCCAAATTCTCAACCCTCCTGTTTTACTTTAAAAAAAAAAAAAAAAAAAAAAAAAGTTTTTGACATTACATAACTACTAAATATGCGACGGTTACAAGTAACTCCCTATTGATATCCTCGCAATTGCTATTTGAGACGCTACAAACTATATCAAGCTTTAACCCAGCAGTTGAAACAGAAGTGCAGAGTCGTTGCACCGTGTTGCCTCGTTCCTTTGACGTAAACTGGCTGGTTTCAGAGCGTGAGACGTGAGCAACACGATGAATCTTAGAATCAGACATTTATGTTTAACAATACAGGAGGAACCTGTCAGAAGAGAACATCTTTCAAAGGGATTTAAAAAAACAAACAAATATTAAACTTCGTCTTTTTCCTTCAGGAATGCCTTCAGCGGTCCTTCAAAGCAGAGGTGTACACCTGCCCGGCCTGCAGACACGACCTGGGCAAGAACTACTCCATGTCGGTCAACAAATCCCTGCAGGACATTCTAAATCAGTTTTTCCCAGGGTACAGCAACGGGCGATGATCATTGGTTCTGCCTACTCAGCCCTCGAGGAACCGCGATGCAAACTGTAAGGGGCATTTTCAGTAGAGGCAATAAAGAATCAGTTTCTCTTAATATATTTTCTATGATTATAAAACTACAATATTTGTGGACTTTGATGCTACCATTGTCACCTTCGATCTGCCATGATGTGGTGTTAATGATAAATTGAAAATTCCTTCTTAACTGGCTGTACCATTACTCCATTAATACCTTCAACGTTGATTTTACTCCCAGCGTTTCGTTCTGTTCCATTAACTAATGCTAATGTTATCCATGATGTAAACTTGCTGTCACTTTTAACTAAATCCCTCCGTGTTTAGCGCTCGTTAGGAAAACGTTAATGCAAAACGGGTTAAGCCATTTTCTCAACTTGTTTGGAGATGCTTTTGTACAAGGCCGTTACTTGAAATTGGATCATATCTGCTTTGCCGTTATATTGGTGCAATTTTTCAAAAATCTCATCATGCAGTTCCATTTTGTTTTCGTCCTGACATGATGAGATGGTTGAAATTGCATTAAAATGTAGAGGAGGTCAAACATTCAAGCAAAAAACTAAACCCGATGAGGTTTTTTTTTTCTGCACTTGAGCAATCTGAGAAGAAGTGTCTTATTGGCAAAATTGTGTCATCAAACTTAGATTTTTTTTTTCTAAGGTATGCTGGTTCCCTATTTTCATACAATAATTTTTTAAATAATTGTAGATGAAGTTTCTGCACATTGATTTAAAAGTTATGAATTTGACAAACCCTTGAAATCCAAATGTGATGGAGGTTATAATGCAATCTTATTTTGTGGCATAGATTTGGATTTCCCTTGTTTTAAAAGATTCACTTCAATAAAGTCCAAAGAAAAGTCAGTGCTTAACCAAGAGTAATGTAGAAGTCCCATCTATCTAGCTCTCTAGCTGTTGTCCCTGACACTCAAGCCTAATTGAGTCTAGAAACTTAATTTGTATTTTTGATAAAGTTAAAATGTGTACTTTTTCATCTTTTTATAATCTAATACTGCCATCTGTGTATGTGTGTGTTGGAGGGGGGGGGGTTCAGTCAGTCTTTTGTGTCTCCAGTGGTCACCGGTGATACCCGACCTCATTTAAAACGGGAAACGCTGGCATTAAATGTTAAGGTTATACCACACACTGCTCCAGGAATTTGGTAGTGATTCAACTTATTTGAATTTATTTACGTCTTTTACCTTTTTATGAATGATATTCAGTATTAAATTTCAACAGCAGTGTGTATTTATCCGCATGCCAACGCTTCACGTTTTGAGGGAGACAAATATTTGCATAGACTGGGAAATGTATATTTTCTGAAATTGTACAATTTTTTTTTTGTCAATTTTAGTTTAATATGTAGTTTTAGAATTGCTTGCACGTGTTTGGTGCAAAAATATTGTCAATACATTTTCAGTGTTATTCAATAAAAAAGTAAAAATGAAGAACGTCTTTTTTTGTTTTGTTTTGGACAATGGGTGGTATTGGTGATAATTGACATATAATATGACAAAAAAAATAGTTATTTTCTGCACTTGAACGAGGTAAATAATTGGTTGTGCCTTTAAGCTTTGGCAAGGACAAGACTGCAAATGTTTTTAGATTGATAGATTTTAAGTGCAGACCTTAAACTTTATTGTAATTGAATGGCAGGAACCTATTTTAACGTTAAGGTTGAGAGAATTTATATATAAATAATTTTGAATAACAGAGTTCACGGGACTTGGGGGGGAGGGAATTGTTGAACCCAATGTGGGGATTGTGAAAATGGCTCAAAATATGTTTACCTGCACTGATGGTATCTTTTATTTCAGCTTTCAGCAAACCCGGCAGTGTGTACGTGCGTGGCGTGCACATCGGCGCGACGGACATGAATGGCGAGCGTCTGCTATCATTAGTTTATTCGCGTGTCTGTAACCGAAGAAGCCAATCACATCGTCGGCATTTTCGGTAACGTCGACAGCGTCTGCGTCATTCAACCAATCGCAAGGCGCGCTTTCTAAAGTAGGCGGGGCCGTTCGTAGCTTCAAGCGAGCTAATGCTAGAAGAAAATCGATCCAGAGAATTTTAACCAAACGAAACCAAATACGTTCAGCGAAACAGGGAGAGGACGATATTTTGCAGCAGGAGGTAATATTTCCCAAACGGGCTTAATTTTGTATCTCCATTTAAAGACCGTGTTCTCGTTTAACCGTGATGTGGTGTTCCGTCGTCGCGGTGTTATGTTTTTTTTTTTTTTTTTTTTTTTTTTGCTAAATGCAGATATGGGAGTAGCGAGCTAGAAGCTAGCGAACATTAGCTGGGAATATGTTCACCTCAGGACACGGTGAAGTGGGGGCTTCTTTTCAACAAAAAAAATGTCCGAGGTGTTCAACTTAAAAGAGATTTGCACTGACCGTGTTATGCGAAGTCCCACGTTTAAGCGAAGGGCTTCGGGTTTTTTTTTTTTTTTTTGGTTGTCATCTTAAAGATACGATGCTAATGTTAGTTGTGCAGGTCTGTCGGCGCGTTTAAGCCGCTGCAGTCAGTCACAACCAAGTTGTCCTTTTACTTCCTCCAAGCCCAAACCTGCATCTACAGCCAGGGGTAACGCGTGCATTTTACGACTAGTGGCATCTCGTTGTTTTTTTTAATTTTTTTTAAAGAAGGCTTGCCTGTTGCAGTAAGTATCAGGCCCAGGTTGGAGTTAAATGGTCTATGTAGGCCCCTTTTTGTTGTGGTTATATACAGCTGGAGGGGGGGGGGGTGTCATGTGGCCTTCCGGCACCTGAGTAAAAAGCACTGCCTGTTTCTATCATCAGTAGTGAAAGTAAAAGTTATTCTCGGGAAGATGTCTTTCTCATTACACTGAGCAGGAAAACAGTAGTGTGTTGCGGGGGGGGGGGGGATTTATGACACAGGAGTCGTTTTCAAATGTTCAGTGAACGGACGAAGTGTTCAGAGCCTTTATTTAAGGTTCATGTTTTTAGTACAGCAGTGTAACGTACTGACTGATATGTTGTTATTTATTACATCGGTAGATTATTAATACTGAAGCATTAGTGTGTGATCAGCACGTCGCTGCTGTAGTTGCTGCAGGCGAAAGCTGGTTTGAATTCCTTATGTATAGTTTTATGAACGGGGACAGCAGATGCATTTGTGGGGGTCGTGATGTGATTACCGGGAGAATAAAGAGGAAAAAAAAAAAAAACAAAAAAAAGTTTTCATAGGCAAATCTGTTTTCAGTTTTTTTTTTTTTTTTTTTTTTTTTTGGGTACTTTTTCCTCTTAATATTTGATTTCCGCTCAAATATTGTATCATTTGGACATTTACTCAAATGAAACCATGTGAGAAGTTTAAAGAGAAAAACTGTTAAGACATGACTGAAATGTGACCTCGGCTACATACTGCTTTTTGCAAGATATCAAAAAGACGGTTTAAAAACTCTGGTTTAATCTTTAACAATGTGTTGAAACTAAGGCTATCAAATACATGTTGTGGAGTAACAAGTACAATATTTTCCCTTTGAAATGTCATGGAGTGAAAGTATAAAGTAGCTTGAAAAGGAAATACTCGAGTAAAGTACCTCAAAACGTTACTAAAGTGCAATACTTGACTTGAATGAATATACATAATTACTTTCAACCAATGCTATACATTTATTTCAGCACAACATTGTCCCAGTGATTCCTGTCTTTTCATTCAGCTACTTGTAACCTCACTGCTGTTTTAAATTCAGAGCTGGTTTCACTTTAGGCTTTTTGTGGTTGATGCAAATGACAAACTAAATTAACATCATCATTTCCCTAGCCTTGTAGTAGCTACTCCAACTACATGTTTAAAACTTGTGCTGTTTTAACGTAGTGTGTTTCGCATTTGTGTTAAGTTGTGAATGAGAAGCTGGATAGCATATATGGGGATGCGCTGATGTAATTTTTGTTTCTGCGTATGTGTTTTTTTTTTAATTTTTTTTAAAGAAGTTTAAGTTTGATAATATGCAAACTACATGTAACTGCTGCAGTGCAGATCGAGGTCTCCAAAGATCTCTGCTGACACGCCTGTCTTAAAGCTAAACAACCAAATGCCCATCTCTATTGTTGAGTGTGATGAAGCGCTAGACGTGGCACTTGTATTGGAGTTGCGCACGAGAGGTTATTTGAATTTGTTTGGGTGCAACCTGTGGGGCTGTGTGCCAAAGTTAATCTTCAAACAGATAACCTGTTGCACCTGTGCGATAGTTATTTTCATGCCAAAAAAGGGGAAAAAAAAAAACATTCACCCATTGTGATGCATCGCAGTTGTTTCTCTGAAGATTCTGGATTGATACACAGATGTATGCAAAAAAAAAAAAAAAAAAGTTCTTCCACAAACCAACTCTATGCCCTCTGCACAGTTAACATTATGGATGTCCTCTGATTCAGTTCATGTTAGGCTTAAGTTAAATTTGTCTCAAATTCTTTAATTGTTTTGCTCATTTATTGTCAGGCCCAATCTATTGAGAGTTCCTACATTCTACATGTAGATCTCTGTCATATGGTTGAAATCATTATAACAGTATTAGTAAGAGTATTTTCTCTTGTTGATAAGATATCACAATATGGCAAATGAATGCAAAATCACATGCAATATGTGTATATTTCATACGTATAATACAATATTTTGGAGCTTTTAAGTAATAAAAACCATCTCAATGTCGTTTTATATCTCCTCCAAGCTTCTCTGTGGAGATCTAGCAAGAACATGCTGTTTTATGTCTGTGTCTTTGGTTGCATTGATATCAATGAGCCTCTCTTGCTATTGGCTGACTTCTTCCCTGAGTGACACACGTCCTGGCCAACCAGTCTTGTAGCTTGTTAGCGCCGCGACACAATTACCGCTGGATCTATTGTTCCACATAAAAGGTTAGACATTGGGCCGTGGTGAGGATGTGACACATGTCATGAGTGTGAGTTAGTGGCATCACAAACTTAGTGAAGTCCAAATGGCGTGTGGAAATGGCAGAGTTGCTGAATATGGACCTCTCCGTGGACTAAGAATTTTGTCACTTTGACATGATTAAAGACAGTTTGTGAGCGTATATAACTTACAGTTTCTTGTGGTCAAAAAGTTGAATTATTGTAGTTTAAGAATGCACTTCGTTTTAAAAACAAACAAACCGGGATGCCTCACAGTTTCACTGCGTGTTTTCCATCTTGCAGTCGTATCCAATCTGTTTCAGCAAAAAAAATTCCCGTCAGTTAGAAAATGGGTGAAATGGACTGGATATGCTCTGACTGCCTGTGCTCTCCCCTTTAGGTTTACCTGCAATCTGCGAAAGACCCAATGGCTACCGACATGCCCATGGACGCGGTGTCGGCCCCTGACCCTGCCCCAGCATCGCCGCTTGACCCTTCCCCAGCTTCTCCTCCTGCTCTCAGCTCCAGCGCAGCCCAAGACCAGATACCCACCCAGGAGCCAGCAATAGCTGAAACCCCCGACGCAGCACTGACCTCAGATCACGATGCTGCTCCAGATCTCCCCCCAGCTCAGCCTACAGACCCGGACGTTGCCCCAGAAGTCGTTCCAGGGTCTGAGCTGCCCGCAGGTGCTCTTCCGCCCCCACTGTCATTGGTCTGCACCAAGAACCCCAGCTGCAAGATCATGACCTTCCGGCCCACCGTGGAGGAGTTCAAAGACTTTGCCAAATACATCGTCTACATGGAGAGTCAAGGAGCTCATCGGGCCGGCCTGGCAAAGGTGAGCACAGCTCGCACACATGCCAAGTACACTCCCTCACATACACCCACATATTCACTGCAGTCTTACACTGACCTGAGTTATGTTTACGGTAAAGTCTCCTTGTTGTTGAAAAGTATCAAATATTTTAGCAAATTTTTGCATAAAGTTACAGATGCACGATTGGATATTTTTGAAGCTGAAATCAGCAGATATTTGGTATTTTATGTCACCGGGTTGCCACCAAATAATGTTCAAATAATAATTTTTTTCATGATATCTGATTTAAAAAAAAAAAAATTTTTTTGGAGTATTGGTTGTTCAATTGCGCGCTTTGGGATTAAATAGAATTTGAATATCCTGCAAGATTTGAGATTTGTACATGCCCAAAATGAAATGCCTTTCCCTTCTCCAGGTGATTCCCCCGAAGGGCTGGAAGCCGCGCAAGTCCTACGACACCATTGAGGACATGGTGATTCCAGCTCCCATCATGCAGGTGGTGACCGGTCAGTCAGGCCTTTTCACTCAGTACAACATTCAGAAGAAATCTATGACTGTGAGCGACTACCGCAAGCTGGCCAACAGCAAGAAGTAAGTTTCTCCTCGGTACAGGGGCCTCGCTCTTAAATGAATGCACGAAAACACGAACGACTTTATGCTCGTCTAGACACCGTCAGGACTGAGGCTGATGGTGACAACATGCTTCGAAGTTGCTTTCATCTCCCATGCAATGTTTAGTGCGATTGTGTTCATTCTGGGAAGTGCCGCTGGCGATGCAGTGATTCATCGACCGCAACATGCTTAAGAATTTTTTTAAGAAATCAAATACAGTGTCACAAAACTGCCACAGAAGAAGTGACAAGTAGGCAGCCCATGCAAGAGATTCACTTAAATCAAATAATATTTAGTACCAATGTGAACCAACAGTGGAGTGTTGGCAGTCTGCAATACAAGCAGCGACTGGACGCGTGTCACAGAAGTGGAATTATTAAAGATGCAAACACAAAAGGAAGGTTAATAACCAACGGATGAAGAGACAGAGAGAACACATGGACCGGCCTTGTTGGCCCATTTAAACCTAATTAGATGATGACCCTCATGCAAGACAGTGGGAGGGGGGTCACAATAATAATAAATTAATAACCTCTAACTTTTCAGCCTGGATCAACAACCATGTAATTTGATAATATTTACAAAGTTGTAGCTTCTTTTTATTTAAATAATTCCCTCTTTATTTTTAATCAGCATAATAGATTTGATCTCCTTAATCTACTCTCAATGTTAGAAACCAGTAAATCCTGATATTAACATGTCTGCAGGGCCTGTATATAGCCTTGTTACAGTCGTTTTGTGTTGGGGGAGTCTTTTGTGCCCTCTAGTGGCTTTAAAATGCTTAAACGTAGTTGAATGAAGATCATTGTGGAACCTATTTTTTATGGGGGATTTTGTCAAATAATAGACCTTTTAAAATACCAGAAAGACAAATTAATACGGTTAATGTGTTAGATATGAAAACGGTGACATTGTTCTCAACCTTTTTCCTTCTCTGCTGCTTTAATATTAAAGCTGTTGGGCATAACTTGTCTTATTAAGTTTCATAGCTGCAGCAGAAACTGAGAATGCGGCTATAAATAACTTGCATTTCATGAGACCCGATGTGGCTCCTGTTTGCTGGTTGAAGACCTAAAGTGCAGGCTGTGTGCTAAGGAGGGCTATTTTAACAAGCTTGCAGTGATAGACAAGACAAATGATCGAATTGCTCACTGCTGGATGCTTGGGGTTTTCGTCGAGGTGCCACTCGCCACTTTACAATATGATCGGTCCTGTTCTGCTTTCAGGTACTGCACACCGCGCCACAAAGACTTTGACGACCTGGAGAGGAAGTACTGGAAGAACCTGACATTCGTGTCACCCATTTATGGCGCTGACGTCAGTGGCTCCATCTATGAGGAGGTGAGGGTTTGTGTGTGTGTGTGTGTGTGTGTTCCCGAGAACTGTGTGTATTAGTGCTTATTGATTAAGGATGTCAGTCCTAATTACTTTGATGGATATTTTGATCTAGGTTATTACTCAGTGATTTGGAGAGTTATAACACATTTTTTTATTCAGGGGTTTTAAGCCTAGTTACCAGTATTATAGCTTTAACACCACGCTGAATGAATGAGATATTATGGTGACCAGATCAATGATCAGACAGACAGCAACATTTGTACATATTTGTGTGACTACAGCACCATCTGCTGGTTACTGTTAGACCTTGCGGACTAGGGATGAGGCGAGTACTCGGCCTAAGCGAGAATCCGGTACGGATAATGTACTTTTGACAAATACGAGTATCACCCAAGTAATTGTGTCAATATCCGTGCTGACTCAAGCGTCTAACAGACAGGCGGATACACACCGAGCCCCGCTTCCCATGCAGCTCTCCTGAGACACGGAGACACGCTCTGTCAGCCTGTTCAGCCTGTGCAGGAATTAAAAACAAGCGACTCCTCCAGTTCTTTTCTGGCATCGACCCTTTTCATTTAGGTTTGTGTAAAATATCTTCGGCCGAGTTACTCCGAGAACTTTGCTCTTACAGGACGAGTCGCAAGTTACAGCTCGTGCACTCTGCTCCTGCTGGTTGCTTCCTCAAACGACTCGCTCCTTCCTTGTTAAGATATCTTCACTGAGCTGAACGCTTTCAGTGAGAATATAGTGGAAGGCTGAATGCAAGTTTCTGTGTGGACTCGGTCTGCATAAATCACCCAGCTTCCCATTGTCAGTTTATGTAATAAAACAATAAAACCCAGCTAACGATCTATTTTGAGTGGAGTCTGCAGGCTCCACTGTCCGTACTAACCCTACAAATGCATGTGATGCTGTCCAGGACATTCATGAGTGGAACATTGGCCACCTCAACACACTGCTGGATATGGTGGAGCAGGAGTGTGGCATCGTCATCGAGGGTGTCAACACACCGTACCTGTATTTTGGCATGTGGAAGACCACCTTTGCCTGGCACACAGAGGACATGGACCTCTACAGCATCAACTACCTGCACTTCGGACAGTCCAAGTCATGGTCAGTCACCGTTTCTTTGTTGTTTTTTTTCTTTAATCCTTCCGTAGAGCCTGAACTGTCACTTGTCATTTTCTTCTGTTATTAGATTAAAACCTGTGTGCAGTGCTCATTTAAAGTCTGCAGATGTAATGTGTGTGTACCTGCTGCATAGATAACTTAGTGGAGGTTTCGGGGTAACCAAAAACACTTTTAGACCTTTTAGGATTTCTGATTCTTCATTGGTTCTCCTTCCTAATATATATTCACAAAAATCTTTTGTATAAAAAGACCCTAGAGAAACACATTTTTATGGGTTTATTTTCAAAGTATTTAAAAAGAGTAATTTCTCCATAGTTTAAAAAAAATGTATGTGTTAAAACTGTCAAGAGACATCAAAACAAGAGGCATCATTGCAGTTGCCATTACTATAAATGTATCTGGCCTTAAGGACAATAATGTAGCTTTGGACTTGTTTTCAAGTCAATGACCGCACTGCTCTTCAGAGGAAATAATAATATCTGGTTGGCCTATTTAAGTTATTTTGAGGGACGCTGTAAGACGTAAAGCAAGCACACCCACAAAGAGGCAGTAACGATGTCATTGGTTAATGTCATTCCTGGCTTTCTATTGGTTGGGGACTTTTAGCAGGGTTATTTCACAAAAATCCAAGGGCGCAAACTGAGATTCAAGAGCAGAAGTTTTGCAAGTGCACAGGAAGCAGTCGAAGGAGTGGAAGGAGGAGGAGTTAAACTGGAGCAGAAATCTGAGTGCAAGCGTACAGTTTTAAAAGAGGGGGGTCAAATCCGCCAGCGAGCAGCGACTATTTGAGTCCAAGAGGAGACTTTCGAGAGAGAATATTACAATAATTGATTGTGAAAACAAGAAATCATGCTTTCAAACTGAGAGAGCTCTTGACTTATGGCAGTGATAAATCCCCATACTAACACACAAACATGAACACCGTGGCACAGACACACACAGACACACACAAACACAAACACACACCAAAGGTGATGATTTACGTTTACGGTGGAAGTAGAAACCACGGTCACTGGAGGCACATGTTCTTCCTGTGTTGTTTTTCTGCCGTTTTACCTTCACTGTAGTGTACATACCATATCTGTGTATAGACATAGGAGAACAGACTCGATGATCACTGAAGATATTTGACACAAAATATTTATTTAAGAAGTAAATAATGGATGAATGCTTCCCTTTTCAGACAGCACGGAGTCGAGCAATTCTCTTCCGGGCTTTTGAAATTAGAGTTGTGATTCTAGCTTTTGATCGATTAGATCAGGCAATTCATTTTCCAGTCTTGAATCCTTTCAAAACTCTTCGTGAATCCATTTATGATGTGAATAAAGTAAACTTAAATGATCTGGTTAAAATTTGCATGCGGAGAAGGCAGACACAATTAATTAATTAATTAATTAATAACCCATCGCTACAATCTTTTAAAATGCGATAAACTGGAGCTTCATTTATCCACAATGCTCAGTAAACATTATGACAATAACACAGTTGTATTTTCCAATAGCTACTTACATGCTATGTATTCAGAACTAAAAGTACACGCACATGATTTATTGATGTGAATAATAGTGTATAAGAATTGCAGTTACAGAATCACTGATGGAGTTGCAGAGTGATGCCTCTTTCACCTCATAAACAACTTTTAGCCGAGTTCAGAAAACAAAGGTAAATGCTGCCACTGTTGAGCCCTAAATGTCCTCCAGTAAAGGGCACATGCGTTCTATCTTAAACCTGGCTGTGTCTCCATTCTCGGCGCTGTGTCGGGCCCTTTATTTCTGTGTTACAGTGTTGGTTGTGGACAGTATATATCAACTGCAGGTGTAGCTGACACAAAGAATGTTTCACTCGGGCACTGCTGGCTGTCACAACATCATAAATGTTTTACAGTTGCAGCTGAACTGAAGTTATTTTTCACGTATAGTCCAAGTATTTCCAGTACCGTTATTTCAAGACTGCTAAACAAAGTAAAAAAAGTGATTTTGTTTCATTATAAGGTAACACGTGGGAATGCACAGCAAGTTTGCTCAAAACTTTTATAGCGCCTAATCCATAATGGAGGCAGTTGCAGTGATTGGACCTGCATCTTTAATCTTTATTATTTTGCCTTCTGTCTTTCTGTCACACTTTCCTGGATGTCTCTGGTTCCTTAAGAAAGTGATACATTTATTTAAATTTTCTTCCCCTTGATTTGTCGAGGCTTTATGAATCTCCCCCCCCCCCCCCCGTCTTTTCATCATCATTTCCCATCCATGGTACTGCAGGAGATGAGCAGAGACAACCAGCATTCAGAAATACAGTATTACCTGTGTGTGTGTGTGTGTGTGTGTGTGTGTGTGTGTGTGTGTGTGTGTGTGTGTGTGTGTGTGTGTGTGTGTACACGTGTACGCGTGTTGTTTCGAAACTTTTCTTCTCTGTCTGCTCTCTCACCTGTTTTCTTCACAGTATGCTTACCTTTCTCCCTCTACCGTCCACCTCCTATATGTATATATATATATATATATATATATATATGTGTGTGTCTGTGTTACATGGGCTGAGCCCTGATTATTGAACACAGTGTAGGTCTATACTTGCATTACTGTTTAGCAGGCCTGTCACAATTATTGCATAATTACCTGATCTCGTTTATTTGAGCTGACTGCAATCATTTTACATAATTGTTAGAAGCGTATCCATTCACCCATGTCAAAGCAGGATTCACCCATGTCAAAGCAGGTGGATGAAACTAACAGAAATCTCACACTCCCGACACTGTTTCCACTTTGTTTTCTACCGTTTGACTGCTGCTGTTTTAATTGTCATTTGGTTGCGCCCTCTTCTTCTGCTGTGGTTTAATGGCATACGAGTAGAGAATTAACGCCACCAACTGTTTTATCTCGAGGTTCTCAACCCCTCATTTTTGACCGACTGCATTTCGATGAGCACTTGTCGGCATGAGCGTCAATGATTTAGTTTCAAAGCCAAACACTTCAGATCAACTGTGGGGGCATTTTGATTTTAAACCAGATGAAAAAGGAGAGCCTGTTAATTTGGAGGTGGCGGTTTGTCTGATTTGCAGCAAAAAGATAACGGTCAAAGTAAAAGGAACAGAAAAAGACAATTATCTTGTTAATCGCAATTATTTCTATGACAGTCAATTGACAACTGTAATTTAATGGTCAGCACAATAGTGTAGCCTGGATTCCCCTCCATTGTTTAGCTGATGATACAGTGTAAAATTGCTGAGCAGGTGTAGTGTTAATGTCTTTCTCGTGGATGCAATTGTCAAGATTGTATTTAAAAAGCAATCCCATGGATTTTACCCATTCAAGTCCATTCATAGATATTAAGAGACTTCTTTTGTTTCTGTAGAGAAAAGTCATTAAAATCCTCTTATGATGTCAAGTGAGGACATCAACGTACATCAACGACTACCAACAAAACACACCCAAAGATATATTGTGGATAATGTACACAACAGATTTTGTAAAGGAAGAAGATTGCGTTGAATGAAAGAGAGGATGCCTTTGCTTCGGATGTGTTGATTGTTGGTTCTTTTTTTTCTTTTCTTTTTTTTAATCAACAGCCCATTGTGAATCTAATAGTGCTGTATGGCTGCTAAGCCAAACTGCTGGAGTATTCTTGTAAGAAACACTTTTTCTGTTGCGGATTTGAATTGTTCTTTGATAGGATGCTTTTTTTTTTTTTTTTCTTTTTTTTTTCTCATATTTCTTGGAGGATATTGTGCCTTTATTAAAAAAAATAAAAGTAAAGAGATGAGGGGAAATGTGCTGAGCATTATAGGATCGCAGGTGGTACCGTAGCCTGTCCATGATACAGTAGTTGCTTTTCATGATTGATGATGTGTGTTGTGGGGGGAAGGAGGACAGGAGCATCTTGCGGAGCATCGGTTGTGATGACGTGTTTATAGAGGCCATCCATGTGCAGTGTGTTTTTCATATGTAGTGTAATGACCAGTGTGTGTTGTCAGTGTTTGTTTTGGCTAGGAATCATATTCCAAATGCAGCCAAAGAAATATATCAAGCTTTTTAAACTAGTATTTACACAAAAGTGTGGATTAGTTTCTTTCTGCCATTAATTTCACCGACGATTTGACAAATGTTCACGTCACACTGCCTGTTTGGCTTTTGAAAAGCTTGTATCTGCTCATGGTGAGTCTGCGGTTTGCCATCACGTTCAGGCTTTTCTAACTTGAAGTTGAACTCCTTTTGTTCCTCTTTATGCTTTTTCCGTCCTTAAGATCCTCCCCCGCCGTATGCTAAGACTAATTAAGTCCCAGATTGATGGATGTACACCATTCATTTCCTTCTTAAACACCTGCTTTCCTTTCCCCTCTTTCCTCGCTTTTGTTCAAATCTCTTGCCTGGTTTGGTGCTCTCGTTGTCACTCTCTGCATCTCACTCTCGAGTTCTCACTAAACCCTCCCACCCTTCTGAAACAGAATCGTTTTCACTTTTATACGTGTGCGGTGGGGTAATTACAGGCTGTTAAACAGTTCATGCTCTTTCAAAACACACGCACGCGCTCTCTTTGTCTTTTTCATCCTCTCCTCTCATAGTGCAGCCGTTTGTGAAATTAACTCCATTCCCGCTGCAACTCTGCTCCCATCAAAGTCAGACCCGCCATAAGTGCTCCTGCTACACACGCACACGCACACACACACACACACACACACACACACACACACACACACACACACACACACACACACACACACACACACACACACACACACACACACACACACACACACACTGGTGCATGTGCTGCAGATCTCAGCCTTAGCTGCCAGTCATTTTCTCTCGGTCTTTATCCCTCCATCTTTCTCTTTCTCCTTTTTTTTTTTTTTTTCCATGCTGAAACCCTCTCAATCACCCCTCTACCCCAACACACAACAGTAGATCTGCTGTCAGATAAAAGATTAGCCTGCGAGCATGTGATGGGAAGGTGGGGAAAGGCTGACGAAAGAGAATTAAAAGGGATATTTTGAAGTACAGCTCAGCTTCAACTTGCCCAGGGAGGGAGGAGTTTATTATGAATCTATTAGTTCTCAACCTCCTCTGTAGTCCAACGGTTTTGAACCATTCTTGTTTGACAGCTCCCAGAGGAGGGAAACGGAGAGCTGAAGTTCGGCATTTATAGTTGGATTGGAACTGCTGCTCGGATGTTGAATGGGGTGTTCTGGGCTTTGAATTAGTGTTTGTAGAGATTGAAAGTGCCTTTATATGTCCCCCAGTTGTTGTTTTCAAGTTTTAGGAACATTCCAAGAGAGTATAAAGGCTTCCATTGCGTCAAACCTTCAAAAGGCTTGATACAAAAGGCTGCACATCAACTGGCAGACACTCAGTATTTAAACTGCACTTTAGGTATCCATAAGACAATGAAGAACATCTTTATTTGCATGTAATCATCCTAATAAAATCACGCGCTCGACAGAACACTCTCGTTATAGTAACATTATAGTGCAATAATCAGTGTTCCTTATAATACATGCAGATGTAGATAACAACAGATTAGAGTAATGCACTTGTACTGTGTCTAACTTGTCATGTACAACACACAAACACATGCTGCGCTGCTTCTCCTGCTTTTATGTCCCTTTAATTCCACCTGCCAGCAGCGCTGCACCACCGCAGATAAATCACACTCTTCCTCAGAGAGCTGTAAAAGTTCAAGCCTTCCTTTGCTGCGTGTTGTTGTTCGTGGTTTTTTTGGGGGGGGGGTTTTTAACGCGTTTTTTTTCTATCTACCGACGGCGTGACATACGTGTTGTCGCCATGGTGACCGTGGCCGTAGGAGGGAGGGAGCCGGTGGACACACGCTGATCGGCTGATTTGTTTAGTTAGTCGCTGGGACGGAGGGGATCATGTGAGGGAGGTTCACTGACGTGAGATGCATGGAAATTTGAGCGCATTTGAACGGAGAGCTTAAATGGGATCCTTCTGAGGATTAAAAACACCTTTTTAAAGGAAGACTCAAACATTCGACGAGATATGCTTATTTTCTGTATTCCCCAGAGTTCAATGAGAGGATCAATATCAATTTCATCCTCAGCTCAGAGGCACAGCCTCGACATATTTAGCTAAACACAGACGCTGTAACAGACACTACTCAACACACACTGTGTTTTATCTGTCTGGTGCGGCTAAGTCCTCAGATAATGTCACAATAATGAGTGCTGGGGGAGTTGTAGTCCAGAAGTTGTTAAATGTGATTTGAGCTGCATCGTCATAAAACTGAGACATGTTGCTGCACACAAATAGATCCGAGTGTTTACAGTGCAAATAGTTTTTTTTTGTTTTTTGTAGCTGTTTTATGTAACGGAGTGTGTGACTGCCTGTTGGGCAACTGCAGTGTGAGGTTCATAATATAAAACCATAAGGTCAGTAAGTTTTTAGTTACCTCTGAAGCATAATGGGATCCACCATCAGTCTGAAGTTATTATTTATTATTGTCCTTTGTGGAATAGCTGCCAGACAAATTATTACTCTGATATAACCTGATTATTTTTGTCACAAGCCTCTGATGTACTGGTGCAACTCTGTAATAATACAACAGTAGAGGAGTCTGCGCTTCTTAAGGTCTCAGCTTTTGTCTCCAGGTGGCAGTGTGGCACCATGTTTTTGGCACCTCTGACTGAACTGGACATTTTCTCTTTTTTTCCCCTCTCCCCTCCTCTCTGTTTTACGCTCTTGCTCATTCTTCTTCTCTTCTGTTAATTGTTGTTCCATCTCACCATCTCTTTCTCCTTTTTTCTCATCATCTTCTTCTCTTTCTTAGCTTGTTTCCAACATCCATGTTGAGGCTTCAGTAAGAAAGGAAAAATGCTGCCCCCCCCCCCCCCCCCACACACACACACACACCTGTAGTTCATTGCTTAGGTTCTCTGGAGAATTAAAGGAAATTAGAGGAAATAATTGCAGTAATAAAGAGTGTGTAATAACTTCACAAATGAGCGGATTAGAGTTGAGCTCTGCTGACTTCCTCCCACTCTGTTATACAAATAAACTTGCTTTCTAAATGTAGCAAATGGCATTTGGCGTTATGCCTCATACTTCACACTTCCTACCATATTGCTAGTACAAACACTTTAGTAATGGTAATACTTTGCTGTACTGCAACACAGAGCCAAAGTCCCTGGGTCAATGTATTTGCAGTAAGAGGACGGAGGCAGAAGAAGGACACATATTTAGATATGGTTAAAGACACAAAGAAGGGAGTTTTAGCGCATTCCCACCAATATGGCATTTAAAGAAACAAAGCAGTAATGGATGAATAGGCTAAACTCAACATCAACATGGAAAGAAGTAGTGGTTGGTTTGTATAATGTGTGCACATGTGAAAGAGAAGATTGGAGGAGGAACGATGAATGGTTCGTTATGGGTAATTTCATTTGTTAAAGCAGCGAGTGCTGAGGCCTGAGAAATAACTTGGCACTCCCAAAACGCTAATTTCTCCCGATCCTGCACTTTATCTCTCATTTTATTTCCTCCACCGCCCTCCCTCTTTCTCATTCTTCTCCCATTCACATTGTAACTTGTTATACGTCTCTAGACAATGGATTTCTTCAAGGCACCTATTAGCCAGTGATGCTGTTGTGTCCGTTTTTATTCTCAAGGAACGTTCAGAGTTATGTCCTTTTGTTATTCACAAAATTGATCCCGGGAATGATTTTACAGTATGTTTTTGTTTATTTTTGCTCCAGATTGTAGAAGCTGTGTAGACCTTAGGTGTCTTTGGAGTGTGCCTGTGTTGTGTGACACCTCCATCTCTGACAGATATCGAAAATTTAACAGAAACTTATGTCTTCTGTTATTTCCCTCCAGTGTCTTGCCCTTTGTGCTCATCACTGTCAGTTTCTGATTGGGACTATGATGAGCCATAGCTTGCAATTGTCTTGTTCAAGATGAGATGAAATTCTCGTCGGGTCGTGTCTTTGCCTCACTTTACACATTGAGCACGAATTTGTGTCCATTCATGTTTTATATTGGCTTCATAAACTATATTATATTCTGCTGCCTCTACAATTTGCTTTGCATTGAAACCTGGCCTTTACTTAATTTAATACCATTAGAAATCCTAAAGGAAAGCAGTGGTTTCATTCCATCTTAAATGCTCAGTCGTGCTGACCTGTAGTCTTGTTGGCCTTCACTTTCTACTTTTCCATCTGTTTTACTAGGAAAACCATTATTACCAAAAAGGTCTTAGACCTAAAAGTAAAACTTGCCAATTCCTTGTAGGTCCTCAGCATGTAAAGAAACCAAGTGTTATCAGAGATTTAAAAATCTTAGTTTTTAGAGATCATACTCGTACGAGAGAAATTTAGTTTTCGTTATTATACAAGTCTGTTGGAGCAAGAGGAAGAGAAACACGAGCTAACTGTGTTGGACAATAAAGTACGATACGACTTGTGATGTTACCAAGATGTCAAAACTTGTGTCCTTCCTCCTCTCTTAATACCAGACCAAACTGATCACCCTTTCCTCTGTCTGCAGGTATGCTGTCCCACCTGAGCATGGCAAGAGGCTGGAGAGACTGGCACAAGGTAGGACCTGTTTTCAATTCAAATCCATTTTTGTTTTTGTCCGAGCACACGCCATAAAATCATACGGATGCTGCGCACGTAAAACATGCACAGAATACACACTATCAACACACACTTCCTGGTCCGCAAGGGAGAACCTCTGAACTACATGTTGCTTCGTTCCTCCCCGAGCACAGTATGGGCAGCAGCGTTTAGAACTATTTACTACTAACAATAAACCTTTCTGCAGTTTCTGGTCTGACAAACACAGTGGTGCTCACAGTAAACAGCGCGGCGCACGCTGTGGGCCATGCGCCGGAACATCTTTCTTATGTATTCAGTGGGTGAGAAAAGTAGATATCTCACTTCCCCACCACATATAAAAACAATATTTCTTTGTCACCTGGCTGTGCTCAAATGGAGTTTGAGAAGGGAGAGCGCCTCGAAGCGCTTCGCGTGTGCTAAAAGGATCAGGAGGACTATAGATGCCGAGTTCGGAGAAGAGGCTGTTTGAAGTGAAGCCAGCATCATCAACTGTCTGTTCTGCAGAAGGAATTGGAGAAAACCCACGAAGCCCGATGCAATGAAGGCCAATCAATCTGGACTGTGTGCCGATGAATGCTTATGGTGCCGTAGAGCAACATTGGCTGCTGATACTTGCCGAGCACACATGTTACGTGACAAAAATAGAACCCATTTGAACCATTGTTAAAGAGTAGGGCGGACTTGATCCCCGGTACACTTTTAACATTACATTCTTTGCTGACTGCCGTAGCCGGAGTTGGCGCTAACATGGAGGTTTCTGCCTCAAATCTACAACTCTTGTCTGTGGCGGATCAATGAGACCTTGTGAAGTGAAGCCACTCTGCCTTCTTTCTGTCGCACAAGATGTCTCCTTTCATCTCCCTCCTCCCTCTCGAGCACTCATGTTCTCCCTCTCCTCTTATTCCCTGTTTTGATCAATGAGGATTAACTCGTGTATTGCATGTTGCTCAGAGGCAGGTAGAGGATGTGGGGATGATGAGGGAGAGATGCTTAATTCAAACTGCATTACATAGACAGACTGTCCTTGTCAGGAAGAACCCGCTACAAATCAGTGATCACTAATGCATAGCCTCTGTCACTCGCTATCTTCCTTTTGTGGTGGAGTGGCTGGAATATGTAGCACACACTATGTGAAGTGTGAAAGGCGAGGAGCCTTTTCAAAAGGAAAACCATCAAATAATTTACAATGTAATTTATCTTCAAACCTGCTGTAATTCTGAAAGATTAGGCTTCACTCATACTGGATATAACTACCTCACAGCTGTCCAAGGCTGTAGTTTGAACTACATATAAATGCTGTGTTCATTTTGCCACCTGTTTTAGTCTATTTCTTTTTTCTTTGTTACATTACCTGAAGGCTATTGCAAGTCCTCATACACGGGGAGGGTGAGGTGTATTCAGTTGGTGCAATCTGCAGCCTCACCAGTAGATGCCACTAAATTCCACACACTTATCCTGTTACTATTATTTTTGGCATGTTGACAGCACAACATTGACAAATACTTTGAGGAATACCAGGAAGTTAAATGCTTAATTGAGTGAAGTGAATGAGGTTGACATAGTGTGCTATAGACCTGGGTTGCTAAAGATCCGAGGCATGCATTTAATGGTTAGATTAAATTAAACCTAAATAGATTTGCTTAAGAAAATTCAGTTCAGATTTGATAAATGAATTTGACACTAGTTTCATACAATAGATCTGATTCTACTGCATTCTATCAAACCTTAAAAAAACACATCGTATGTCGACGCTTTTATCATTCTTCAGCATTCAGCTTCCAGCTAGTCAGACTGCAGCCTTCCTCTCTCCTTATCTAAGCAGCTGGCAGTAGGAGGAAAGCATTGCCAACGTTATTTAACAGGCACCCACTGACCTATCAAAGCCATCGTCAGCACAAGCAGCCAACTGTTTATGAGGTCCTAAAAAGACAGTTATGAGTGTAGCAGGAATACCAAATTGGACTGGGACAATGGTCTTGTTACTTGAAAACCCCTCTCCAAACATTTGACACAGCGACAGACGTTGCTCTTATCACTCCTCATCTCTGCTTCATTGCCGCCATGGTTTCAGAGGGTTTCAGGTGGGGCAGGCAGGGGGGTGGGGGTGGGGGTGGGGGGGCAGGAGGGTGGGGTTCAGGGTTGGAGGCACGAACTTAATTTTCAAACTCAAAAGGACAGAATGAAGCCTTTAAGTTAATATTACCCCGTGGAGAGCTAAGAGAGCCAGCTGCATTTTAATGGGGATTAATACCCAGGCTCTGTCGGCACATTATTCACCTTTATCAGCTCCAACAAGCAGGCAGGCAATGAGAGAGTCGAGTCCCTCTCTCCCTCTTTTGCTTTGTAGGGTGGAACAGAGGCTGAAACAATGCAGTGAAAATGAAGGATGAAATGGGTGCCGATTATACTGTCAGTCACATTAAAGTTTAACTGGGTGGAGGCTTGAATGGACCCCCCTTTGAGGCACCGGCGGGTACAGACAGTAAAGAGCAGGGAGAGTGAGCGATGGAGGGGAAATTCTGTCTTTTGATTATGCAGAGGCTGTCTGAGGCTCTCTGTCTCCGAGAGCAAACGTGAACCTTTGTTTTAGAGCGCGAGTTGGAGCTTTGAAAGTCCAAAATGTCAGGGGTATATTATGATCTCAAAGGGGTCTGTGTTTTTAAGGAAGTGGGTTTGTTTAGTAGCATAAAAGTAAAGGCAAGTTGCTGACTGTGCTTTTATGTATCGAAGTAATAAGTTCCAATCTCACGTTTTGCACGGCGCACAATTTGAGTGGTCTTTATAAAATACTGCGACAGCAGAACGTTTTAGTTGTGACCTTGAGGACACGGACATCAGCAATTAAAGCGAAGCAGTTTTAAACCTCATTATATTGTTTTGGATTAATTATATTGCTGTAAACAAATGAGGCCGTGCTTAAAACAATCACTTGCCTCTGTCTCTAAATGTTTTTCGTACCGCTGCCGTTTTGTATTATCAGTATGTTTCAAATATACAAAGCAAGTCTCCAAGCATTAGCTTTTCTCTTTGGTCGGACTGAATGGGATCACATATCATTGGAGGTGACAGCACCCAGGTTCAGTTTTGTGTTGTATTAAGCCTGTAATGGTTCCATCAGATTGCCCCTGAAATCCAACCTGAAGGCTCACAATCAGTGCGTTCACAACATAATGGTAATGTGATTATTCCACACTCTGGGCAGCAAATGAATTTACAAAACCGGATTTCCTTTTCCAGGTTGTGGGATTAACAATAATGTGATAAACACGGCTACGTTTCAGCTGGAGAAAGCTTTTCAGTTGTAAATGTCAAAATACATTGAAAATATTCCATTACGTATAGAAAGGAAACATGGAAATCCATACGCTAATCCCACAGCATGTGAATGGAGGGTGTGGAGTAATCGGGCTAATCCAACACATGTTGATGTTATATGATCTTCTGCTTAAATGTGGTTACCCAGTAATCTTTGTTTAGTATCTTACGCAGAATACACTTTTTTTTTTTTATTTTTTTTAAAGTTCTAAGTGCATTTCTACACAAATACTTGGTTTTGTGTTGGTGTGCGAAAAAATATTAAACCTAAATCATAGAGGCTGACAGACTCGAATGATTTTGCTGGATTATGGGGATAATACTGCTGTGCTCAGTGTTTCTCCTTGGCAGACAGCCTTGGATGGGTCGTCACACATCAGATTTTGCGTCAAATGTCAGGGCAACAGAAAGAAGTCACAGGGAGCCAAATCCGGTGAGTAGGACGGTGACGATTGTGTTGCTTTCAATACACTGCGAGTGGGTGTCGCCGTCGTGTTGGAACTGAGGGATGAATCCACAGTTCACGACTGCGCCCTGATGCGTCTGGTCAAAATAACGTGTAACGTGTAAGTCCTGACGTTGATGACGCATCGTAACTTTGAACACTTACTCGTGAATATTATCGCATCCCCCTGCGCTGTGCACGTCACGGTGCCGCTATCAGTTCCCACGCAACAAGAGCAGCTTCTGAACTTCCTGATTGGCCCCTGAAATAATACTGGACTGTCCGTTCCTGAATGCTTTCCAGCGTAACCTAATTTTAAGTGCGTGATTAGTGCGTTGCAGCTTTTCACAGTGGAATAATCCTTTTTTTTTCTAACAATTTATTGGAGCAAATCATTAATCGACGGTAATGCTTGTAATGTACAACTGCTGCGTCTGTTCCATACTGTATATCAGCTGTGTTTTCGCTGTGTTTAGCGTCTATTCAGCTGCCATGTTATTGGACGTTTTACTTTCCAATCACAGCTGATAGGCAGAGACCACAGGGGTATGATGACGTCGGGGTATTGTGGGACCAGGAAATGATGATGATAATTAATGGCTTTCAGGAACAAGTGCTGAATCGGTCTCAGTTCTTAACTGATAACCTTGAAACTACTGCACATCCTCCGTTTTCTGCTGCACACTCACCAGCTACAGTTTGTTGCCAGACAGTCCCTCACAAAGAAACCGCAAAATTGTTTCCCCTGACATTTGAAAACCGTCTTTAAGTTTATTGTTTGATAAACAATGTTTGCTAATAATCAAGGTGTGCCAACTTTTGCTTACCGATGAAATGCACTGAAGGCCATGTGCTCGCTTTCACCTTCCTCAGGCTTCTTCCCCGGCAGCTCCCAAGGCTGCGATGCCTTCCTTCGCCACAAGATGACCCTGATATCTCCATCCATCCTGAAGAAATATGGCATTCCCTTTGACAGGGTGAGTGTGACTGGTCCATGCATACATGACACAAGAGGGAGAAAATAAAGTTCATTTTGTTCTTTAGTGTTAGGTTTGTTCTCCAAGTGGGGCCTGTGTATATTGCAGAAGAGGTGGGCTTGTTTTGAATGACTCGGCTTTGCCGCAAACATTACACAGGCTGTTTACAGCATGAATAGAGATATTTTTGTTGTTGTTTTTTTTTGTCCATGATATGAAATTAATTAGTATCTTTCCAGGTTACTGATTTTGTTCTGTTCATTATGCAAGAGGAGTCCTCACAGGGCAAAAATGTACGAAAGATTGATGGGAGGGGGGGGAGGGGGAGGCATCCAAAGTTCTCCACAGTCAGCATCAGGTTCCCACCCCGCTTACCTCATCACTCCCCCCTTAGGACGTCATTATCACAGCGAACATGTTACTTGTTACACACCTACAGTATCTTTCCTGATTCTCATGTAAAAATAAAATTGTCTTGTGTTTTTGTGAGAGCAAAAAAAAAAAAAGAAGGGATGTTTGATATCGGAACCTCTGCCTTTAGTTGGGGAAGTTTATCTCCCGCTTCGAGCTTCTAGCCCTGTTTCTTCCTTCATGCCTGTCACCTTGTCTGGCTTGATGTGTCTCTTGATTGCCGGGATCCAGGTTTCACAAAGAAGTCGAGATCCACGGGCTTAAGTTTTGGGGCAACACATTAAAAAAAAAGAACGTGCTCAACTTGTCCTCACATTTTTAAAACATTCTCAGAATAACTCTGAGCTCATGGGAAGACACTCAACACTCGGAGCGGCAATCAGGTTAGGTTGAATTAATTTTGCTTGCGAGTCTGAAAAAGTTTAGAGAAAAGTTGTTTCGAGAGAGTTAAACTCCGTGTTTATCCCTAAGACCCGAATGGCAATGTTTGTCTATGGGAGACTCATGGGTAATAACGGAGTATGTTTGAAACTTAGATCAGATAAAAAAAAAAAAAAAAAAGTCCAAAAATCATGAGTGTCAGCTGTAAGAAATAACTTCCGCTGATGAGACGGCATAAACGGAGACAACTGATCATTTCAACACGCAGGATGAGAATGGAGCACGATTCCTTAGTCTGTGTTTTCTCTTTTTGTGAACAGATAACTCAGAATGAAGGGGAATTCATGATCACGTTTCCTTATGGCTACCATGCTGGCTTCAACCACGGCTTCAACTGTGCAGAGTCCACAAACTTCGCCACTCTGCGCTGGGTGGACTACGGCAAGATGGCTACACAGGTAAGATGAGCTGCCACAAAGTGTTACATTGCAGCCCGTTGTGGCAAAAAAATTTTTTTTTTCCCATCAAGTCACTTGCGCTAAAAATGTTGGAAAAATTGTGTCCAGGCTGAATTTTTTTTTTAAATTTTCCTTCCAGTATTTACTGGATTTTGCGCAGCAGTTATTTGATTTTGATTGAGAGAAGAGATGTGTGGTTGTTTGGAAACTTCAGCAGTACAGCTTCATAAAAACATAACACGACACCATGCGATACAGAGAACAATGACGAGTATGAACTTTGTCTTTCGTGATAAAGCAAAGTATTTTGACACAGTTTTAAGTGCTGAACGGCAACGTGACATTATAGAATATTTCCATAATCAAAGACAGACGTGAAGATTGACGGTACAATAGTTGTACGTTTGGATGAAGACAGACATCCTTTAATTGTTTTACAAGTAGCCTAGTTTGAGTTAAAATTTTCGAGTCAAATGTTGAATATGCATCTTGAATGACAGTGTTCTATAATAGATCATATCGAAAGATAAAAGCATCTTCTGGTTCTCTGCGGCACACCATCTGTTACTGACACTAACTGTACCCGTGGATCCTTGCACTGATGCAAACGGCCTCTTTGCCGGCGGGCTGTTGAGCATGAAATTGACGGCATGGATTGGTTATGGAAGGGAGCCCAACGACAATGTCATCGAGAAGAAACTCCCCTCTTGTCTATATTTTATACATTCCACTTCATTTTCCTGTTCAGTCCTCTCTCTCTCTCTCTCTCTCTCTCTCTCTCTCTCTCTCTCTCTCTCTCTCTCTCTCTCTCTCTCTCTCTCTCTCTCTCTCTCTCTCTCTCTCTCTCTCTCTCTCTCTCTCTCTCTCTCTGTGTGTGTTCCTTCTCCCGGGCTTTCTTTCTCTCTACTTGGCTGCATGTCAGATTTATGAGGTGCCAGTTTGCAGAAGTGCATCTCCCTCCCTCCTCACTCTTTCTAATTTTTAGCCTTCCTACTTTGCCCATGTGGCCACCTGTAGTTTAAGAACCAGTAGTCCAGGCTCCAGAAGTTTTCCCTCCACCAGTTCTCAGGGGAGCGTCTCCACTGCACCGTCTCAGTTTGATAAAGAAGAGTAGTCCATTCTGCACTACTAATCCGAGTCCACAAATCAGCAGCGCAGCACACAGACTCCGAGGAATGTAAAAGACAACAGTTCAGCCAGTGAGCAAGACTCTTTCTGCCAGTCCATCTTCCTCCTCTCTCTTTCCTTCCAGCAGGTTGTGCGGCAGCACACTGGTTACAGTGATTGTCCCACAACCGGTGCTTCCAATAGAAATGCCTTGAAACATGGAATATTTTAACCAAAGTCTTTCTCTTGACTCCAATCCAAAACAATACAATGCAAAAAAATCTAAATTTGAAGAATTATTTCTTTTTGGCTGGTTGTGGCCAACCTGTACGTGCTCATCAGCTGAATGGGGCAACATGTAAAGCCTTAAGGATATATTGGTAGATTGTAGAATCTGGTGATGGCTTGTAAGTGAGGCTTTTAGGGGACATCTGCAAATTGTTGCTACCAGTCTAGCTTGCCTATGAGGTGTTTAGGGGACACCTGTAAATTGTAGCCACAGAAAACAACCTGGGTAACACTCTCCCCCTCTAAACTACACGGAAACTAACGTGTAATGTAATTGTCTCTTTGTAAAAATAGATTCTAAAGAAATGGTATTGAAAAAAAATAATGTTCAGGAACCGGTATCAAAGAAAAGGTGTCAGTATCCAAAATGTTTGTTCGATCACCAGCCCTTAGATTGAGAGGCCTTTTTGGGCCAAGAGTCATTACCTAAATTGGATCACCATTTTTCAAGGTCTCGGAACTGCACTGCACGCCCCAACACTTAAGTACTGAACTCACAATGAGTCTAATTGCACTTCATTTCAGCGAGATATTTGTCAGTGATTTCGTTTCCATTTCAGTTTCATTTCAGTAAATGGTGTTGTATACACAGTGGTTTTATATAGCCCGCCCATGCCAGTCACTTGCTTGGCAATAATGAACTCTTTCATTTTCTCTTGGTCCTTTCTCTTAACTCCCCCATCTTTCTCTCCGTGTCTTTGGCTCGAGCAGTCATCCGTTAACTCGTTTGGCTGTCTCTCCTCCCTCTACTCCGCCCTCCCCCAACTGAGGCCTATTCTGTCAGCACCAAACAGGACAGTGAACGATGGCGCTCTGTATCGAATTTGTCACCTTTTTGAGGACGCCAGCACATGACAGAGAGACGGGGAGAGAGCGAGCCCGGGCGCGCTTCATGTCCCCGTCTTTTTAAATACGAGCCCCTTAACTGCTGACCCATCTGTCTGACTTATCGAAGCAAAAACACACATCTGCCACATCTGCGGTCAAAGCAGGTGTATTGTCAGCATTCCTTGCGTGCCGTGTCTGCGGGTACTTGACTTCTTTTGTTTAAGACTGTGCCGTCTTAATTAAACTTCCCCTCAACCTTCATGGCTATGCATTAGGTATTAGCCGTTTCATTTCCTTTATGGTAATCCGTGGGTTCAGCATCTCATTCGTAGCATTTTGAACAGAGATGTTCACTCTTTTAATTTGAATATCGGCCTGAAACCCTTTTTGGCTCTAACTATCAAGTGTCATCCGGTGTTGGGCTGTGTATGGAGTCTTGGTACTTTTATGGCACTGACTGAATTGCTCCAATACTGTACAGAATAGAAAACCTCATCATTTTGTTATTCTAACGATATCGTTGGAAAACAGCAGAGCATTAAGTCCACTGAAGAAGTCAAGTTAGTAAAGAGGATCCTTCAGATTATTACAGTTATGTCTGTCGCAACATAACGTCGCTGAACGTCAACAGTTTATGCCTTCTGGGTTTGACGTATTCTCAATGAAAGCCTCTGTCTGGTCATTTGGTGCTCAGTCACACTTTGCTGCTGTTCCCCCGGGCGTCCAGGGTGATTTTTCTGTCTGGGAGAAGGGCAGAAATCATCCTCCCAGTTCACAGATGAAATCACATCACTTTTTCATCTCGGATGTGAACTGCAGATGGCTCACTCCCATCTTTTGCAGACTTGTCTTGGGGCGGGCGAGTGCAGATATACGGTGATTGGGCATTTTTTACTAGCCTTTGTTTATGTGCAATCTATGTCCATAATAACCATTTAACAGAACGTGTTCTTTTAGTTGCATGGTAGGCTTTGTACATTTTTAACAGATAGGAGAGTATGATTGTTCTTGTAGCAAACACCGCAGAGCTCCCAGTACAAGCCATGTATAAATCAGTATTCATTAAGAAACAAACAATGATTATGTTCCACACAAACCGAGCGGAAGAAAATAACTCCTCCCTTCAGTCCAGTGAATCCATGACACATTTGGTGCCGTCATCTTAGACACTTGGTAAATATGACACGCAAATAGAATCCACACAGTTTACAGACTTTCATTATCACATTGGAAACCTGTGATTTCATCCATAATGATGAAAGGTAGGTGAATTGAGGTGTGATAATCCCAATTACTCCACAGGTACTCATGAGATGCAAAACAGCCCAAAGGCAGTCCTGGACATATTGAAACGCAGTCCATTATCACCTTGAAGTAATTTACAATCGCAGCTTCCGTATTCAAATTCCCACTAGAACAACCTTTTAGAATCCTTCCTACGTGTTAAAACAGCCCAGCAACATGCCAACACTAAGATTTCTCTCCGTCTTAATTTTGGTTAAAGATTAGGTTCAGTGATCCTGGACATATCGACCAAGTCCAGCCATGCAAGAAAACATGTTGTCAATTTTACTCACAGCAAAAGCACACCCTGGAAAGGACTAATCCAAGCCTGCAACTTTTTCTGTTTCTAGTTAATGAATGCATCAAATGCTTTCAGTTCGGAGGGAGGTGCAGTAATACCCAGTCCAGCCTTCCGCCATTCACTTCTAATAAAGGGCAGCCATATTGTAAACTAAGGACAATTTTAGTTGTGAGGAAAGTAAAGGTCTTTGCACACTAAGGGGTGATCATATTTTTGTTAGACGAATTCACGCGTCAATATGGTTGTTTTTTTTTAACTGTTGTTTTTGTCGCAAGGACGTTCACAGGAGTTGACGTTTTCTGAGCTTTTGCACGGCGAATAAAGGCATATATGACAAAAGTGACATATGGAGTTGTATCAATGAACAAATAGGTAATCGGGATAGTAGTTTACATAGTTTACTTTTGATTTGCATCGCTGCCGGTATGAATGGTTTTAATGCCGAATATTTGCAGGCGAGAATGTCACATGTTTGTGTTGTTTATCCGTCACGCCCCTGGAGTGTAAAGGCCTTAATCTGCAGACTTGTGGCCACACAGGGAGATTAGTGGGTACTGTTTAATTACAGCTGAAATATCGTTGACATTTGCAGCACAAACATAAACCTGACAGATGCAGCAACACAATGCTGTATTTACTGTTTGTTATGAACACAAGTCAGCGTTACAGTTGCCTTACATCACTTACTAATTAACATTTCTAGATTGCTTATTGTTTTTTTTTTTAAATCTTCCCTTTGATTCAACATGCTACACAGCTGTTGTCAAGTGGGGTTGTATTAGATTAGACAGAAGGGAAGAAATAAGTGGGAGGGCAAGAAAGGATGAAGGAATTTAGTCATAATTTAAACGTGGTCAGCATTTTTTCCACAGCTTGCGTCTCGGTGAAAAACTTTCAAAAATATTTGTGGAAAACACAAACAAGTAAATACGTTTTTGCAGCATGATATAAAGCCCAGCCGTGAAACAATATTCTGCATTTTGCGCCTTGATAATTTTTAATTGCCTCTCATGTCATTCTTCATCCTTAGGATCATCTGTCTGCTTATTTCTGTCCTCGTCAAAGTGATCAAAGTGATATTAAAGAATTTTGGATAATCAAAGTTTTCCAGTTACTGTAGCTCAGATCAGACGGGTCACTCTCGAAGCTTGTTTTGTTATTAACACTTGGCACATTCACTGAGATCCATAGCGAGTCCCCAGGCTCAAGGTTTTCTGTTTGCTCCAACAATTTAGCTTCATTAGGAGCCTGAGTATACTTCAGGGCTCATTGACTGCCTGCCTCAGGGTGAGTTTTTGTTTTCTCAGATCTTGTGCATTTCCAAATGTATTTTCCTCTAATTAAGTTTTAATATGATAATAAAGTGTAACTCACCCTGGCCCTTGAGGATGGCAACAACCTCTTAACAGTTTCATAAAAATACAAAGAGCCTCTATATCGTTTTCACGAATGGAAACGGTGCATTTTGCCACGTACAGTGAGCAACATTTATCTTGTTTTCTTTTGTGTTTGTAGTTTCTTGCCATGAGGCCATTTTTTTACCTATGGTTTCATGATGGTAGCAATCATGCTCCGTCGGCCACCCCCTCACCCCTCCCACTTCCTGCACCCGCCCGACACCATATTTTAATGTTTCCGTCTGTCAAGTGGTGTCTAGATGAAATGTAGGCTGGATATTGTTTCGCGGTGGATATTGTGAGCTGTTGTGTTTCCAGTAATTGAACATAAGGCTCGGTATAGCTCAGAAAATAATAGGAGCAGAATGTAATACAGCAAGCAAGGCACAAAACAAAATATTTTCATCTCTCGCTCTCTCCACCCATTTTTGTTTGTTGCATCCTCCTCCGTTTGTTTCCTTCTTTCCCACACTTCTTTTTCTTGTACCTGCCATTTTTCTCTCGCTGATAATGCAGAGCTCTGGTTCCATCTAACAGCTCTGCTGCGATACAGCTGCGCTCTTCTCTAGTCAGCAGAATGATTCATTGACCTGTTATGTCATAATGAAGGTTCGTGGTATGTTTTGAAGTGCGGGTGGTTACCGGATGCAGCTGTCACTCATTTCCATCTGTGCCACATTCACCTAGTCTTACTTTCTGCCATATTTTGGAGTAACTTTGCTCAGTGATGTAAATACAACACTCCCACAGTACAGGCAATCGTCCATCATATACTCAGAGCATGTTTGTGGTTTCTGTTTTAACAATTGTTTTCTAGTAACTTACACAGATGCAGGGAAAAGTGATTCACAATCCAGATATTTCAACCCGTTACTTTCTTCCTATCGCAGCGACCTTTGTTGTTCATACATGCAGTGCTTCTTTGGCTCTACTCTGCACTAATATGTACAATACCATTCAAAAGTCACTCTTATTAATACATTTGGTTGTTAATCCTTCATGATTATAGCCGAGATAGTATCACTCCCTCCATATTGAGGATAGAGCAAAAACTCGGTGGAGCTCCATTCATTGTGGTTAACACACTTGTCATACATTTGGATGCCGATTTATTAATTATAAAATATTTCAAATTGTCTGTATGAACGCATAATCATTGAAGTTCAAGAAACATGTCTTTGAGCAGTGTGTTCCTGCTGTTCCTTGCTGCTCTCCTCTGCTCTTCTTCACACTCTTCTTCCATCTGTTTTTTTGTGGCATTCTTCATCAGTTTGCCACAGAAGGTTGTCTCCTCTTTTTGATCACTCACTGCAGTGAGTTTTCAGTCAAAAATCTGTGAGGTGTCGCTGAAATGTGTCATGTGTGGCACTTCCTCCATATGTAGACAAACACCAGTATTCTACAACAGTGGGGATAAGGCTCTGAAAAACCTGAATGCAGTTGGTTTCCATTCCCCGTTTAACTAGAAATTCATTCACTTTGTTTGTTTGTTTGTTTGTTTGTTTGTTTGTTTGTTGAACAGAGTTTGCTTCATTCTTTACCTGCTGCTATTTCCTACTCTAACATAGAGCCATGTCCTCCTTCTCTGTATGTTTTTTTTTTTTTCTTTCTTTCTAGTGTACCTGTCGAAAAGACATGGTGAAGATCTCCATGGATGTGTTCGTGCGCTGCCTACAGCCTGATCGATACGAGATGTGGAAGCAGGGCAAAGACGCCACGGTGTTGGACCACCTGAAGTCCACAGAGCTCAACAGCCCCGAGCTAGAACGCTGGAGGGAGCAACGCGTCACCTACCGGGCCAACCTGCTGCGAAGGTGAGGTCGAACTGCACACATTGTGCATTTGATACACTGGATCCAGACAAGTAGCAAGAAGCACATTTTGCACATAATGAGCTAATTCTAAATTTGCCATTTGGATTTGTGACAAACGGAAGCAAAAAGCAGTATTCGCGCTCTTTAAAAGACAGTGTACGGTTATGAAGGTTTTGCTGAACTGTCTCTTTGCTCTACTCCAGGGCCATGCAGAAGATGAAGCAGGTGCGTCGTCTAAAACTGGAGGAGGTAAAGGTCCTGGCGGAGGAGGGCATTGAGCTGAACGCTGCTGAGTACCAGCGTCAGGTGGAGGAGCGCGAGGCCCAGCGGAGGCAGGAGAGGGAGGAGCGCCTGGCCAAAGAGGCCTTGATGACCCTGGAGGCTATGGAGCGTGAGGAGCAGCAGGCTGCTGAGGCCGCTGCCAGAGCAGCTGAGACCCCGTCTGCAGAGGGTGAGGAGAACATGAACAGCTAGAGACTGTTGTATGTTAATGTGTAAACAAAGATGAAAGGCAAGGGGTGTTATTCCAGAGCATAACACATGTGGACATTCACTAAACCCACACGCGTTTTCAATCGGAATTGAATCTCCGCGTTCAACTGAACTTGATTAAAACCATTTAAACATAGAACCTTCCTAATTGACAACTCATCATTTTTCAGCACAGTTTACATCCCAGTATTATATGCAGCACCTCAAGTGTGGTATTTTTCTTGTGTAAGTAATAATCCTAACGACATGATGATGAATCTTTAGAGGTTAAATAAGAGGCCATGAGCCGTATAACTTCAGCATATTGCAGAAACAATAGTAAATGAAATGTGCTCCTGGTGGAATGATGTGTTTCTGCTTAAAGATCTTTACATAGATAACAATGAATTAAATGTAATGAGGATCTACTTTTTAGTCCTACTCCCGGCACATTCCAGAGATATCTGTGACTAACATTTGAAAGGTAATTATGACCCAGCTGCAGATACTGTGGCAATATGTTGAAGGACATTAGGGGAAGATCTGTAACTAAGGGTAGAAAGTTCAGAAAAATGATAAAAGCATAAGCTCCACAAACAGGAGGAGTCAGGTTGGGTGAGTGAGAGCTCCCTTAAGACCTTTTCTCAGTGTTTTCTTCCATGGAACGTCTCCAGGTTTGCTGTGTTGTCTTTATATTTACAGTAAATCGCGCTGACCTCTGCTAGTTTCATTGTGCTTCTTTGTCGAGTCTTTTGATTATTTTGTGAAGAAGTTTGTACACTGCTAGGTTTATTGACTGTTAAGAAAAAAAAATACGTTTTGGAAAGCCTGACGACCTCGGGCCCAGCTGAAGGTTTTTCCACCACCGGAGTCTCTCACTTCTATTTGATGAACCATCGCTACACTTCTGACTTATTTTTCTCCTCTTTTCTTTGCCAGCACAAGAACCAGAAGCTAAACCACAGATCATGACAGAAGACATTGAGAAAAAGAAGCAGAAAAAGCAAAAGAAGATGACCAGCTTTCAAAACGCCATCACTGGATTTGAGGAAGCGTTTGAGCAGTTTGCTACGTCTGGCATCAAGAATTCAAAGAAGGGCATGGTCAGACATCTAGACAGTCTGTCGTTAAAGCAGAGTGGCGAGCCAGCAGACGACAAGGTGGATGTGAGCGCCACCCAGGTGAGACTGATCATGCTTTTAAGTCAATAGAAGTGATTTGTAACAAGTTACTGTGTCCCAACAAGGCAGCACTTAAACTGTCTGGAAGCCACACTTACCGTTTTAATTTGCACTTTAATATGCAGCTCACTGAACCTTAAATTGGCAAAAATGCACTCACATTTACCGTCATCAGTTTAATACACAACTTAAATCTACAAAGTGAATCAAAATGGCGGCGTATGTCAGCGTAGTTTTGCATAACTAACTGGCCTACATGTAGAAAAAAGGTATTACAACTTGCAGCTGTACTAACTGGATATTTGTCTTCCTGTAAGTTTGATGAATTCTGCAAAGCCTACAGTAAAACAACAGTTCACAAAGCCAAGGTTAACTTTTCAACATGTTGAAAATACTTTTTATTTGAGCATGCATATGGTAGTTATTGCACAAAAATAAACAAAAGACAATATGAAACAAACTTGTTTTTATCAGGGATGCTACTCCAAGATGAAAATGCCAACTGAAGTAAAAAAGAGTCGGCGCCACCCCCTCAGCAAGCCCCCCATGCGCTCCCCTCTGTCTATCGTCAAGCAAGACCCAACTAGTGACAAAGGTAGGTTTTTTTTTGTTTTGTTTAACTCTTAACTGTATATTGATTTAACCTCAAGTGTATTTTATTGTAAATATAAGCTTATTTTAAACTTGGTACAGAAAGTTTTTCAATTGTTAAAGACTTGTCAATCTTCTCCTATGAGCTGCTAATCTACAAGAATTTGATCAAAGTTTATTTGTTAGTTCAGAAATGCGCGGTGATGTGTGAATGCTGATGATTTTTCTCTTGACATTAATAAAGCTATGAGGAAAAACAGTGCTTTATAAAATGAAAACGGTTACCTTTCAAGACAAGACGGTATTAACAGATTTACCACCAGATTTCCTCCTGTACTCCTCATTTTTCATGTCACTTCATTCACTCCACAACCAAGACGACACCATTTTTGTTTTAATTATCGATTTGGGCAAAGAAAAACAAGCCGGACCAAAGCTCCCTGTGGGGATAATGAAATCAAGACGGCAAAGCTTTTCTACCCGACTCTGTCTCTTCCATGTTTTTCCTTTTCATTTTCTGACTGACACTTATTGATCCCAGGATCATGACTTCCAATTACCTGCTTTCAAAGTCACTTTAAGTTGGCAGCAGGGGACCCGACTCGGGACCCGTCCTTCAGAAGGGTAGATGGGAGGACAAGGAGAGAGAGAAGGCCATCGATATGGGGAAAAAAGACAGAGTTTAATGGAAAGCTTGTGAAAAGATCCTCCTGCCTTGTGTCCAGGTCTTCCAGTCTGGATCAGTAGCTTCAGGGCTTCCCTGCAAAACAGATTTCCGACGCAGAGCAGCAAATTATTGATGCCTGTGCTGCTTCTGTTCATCAGCCAGTTATATCACGAGTGGTGGTGTTATTGTCCGGGACCAGAGTGTGCTTTTCTCGTCTCTTGGCAAGGGCTCTCTTATTAAAAAGATTTTGGAGCTTCTCTAAAAAAGGCTTTATGTGCATTTCAGGAAAAAAAAGAAAGCCATTTCCAATAATCGAATCTTCCTCCGTCTCTTTTGTCTGTGTCCTTTTACTCTTTTGCAGCAGCACTCTCATGTATTGTGATTTGTCCCTCACAGAGCTGTCCTCCCCCATGCCGCTGGACAGCGACATGAAGAAGCAGGAGCACCTGTGGCAGAATCACTCCCCCAACTTCCTGGCAGAGAAGGCCTTCAATGCTGCAGTGGCCGTACTCCAGCCACACTGTGCTATCTGCTCGCTCTTCTGTCCCTACACAAAGGTAGAGCCACACACCGCGGTACACGCTGTATGTGTCAGTGAAGCAGTGATGGATTATGTAAATAGTAGCAATTCAGGAAGTTAACTACCGCCGGTGATGTCGATCAAAAAGTACTTGACTATTAAAGCTACGAACTGACAATTGTGGGCCACAAATCGATCGTTCCTACCATCGGAAATGAATCTTTTATTTTGGTTCCAGCCACACAAAGACATCTCCACCGCAAACGAGTCTCCGCGCGGCTCCTTTCCTCACCCTGGCAGTTTGACCCGTCCACTGGTCCCAGAGATGTGCTTCAGTGTTGGAGCGGGAAACACGGAGCCTCCGCCCACCAACCATCACATCGGAGAGGATGGAAACAGTCTTCTGATCCGCTGTTCATGCTGCTTCATGCAGGTTCATGCCAGTAAGTGTAAATCTCTCAGGACAGCTTGAAAAAAGAAAAAAGAAAAAGAAGAAAAAAAAAAGAATAACGGCTGTATTGGTTTCACATAAGAATAGTTCATGTTTTCTGGATGAGCAATAAAAATAAATCTGAGCTCCAAAAAATATTGCAGGTAATGAAAAGTTAACTCGTGCAGTTTTCAAGCAAAGAGAATTTGATTACAGTTTTTTGTGAAGCAGCTACAGTCGCTGTGTTCAGCCACTCAAGGGACGCAAGAACTTTTTTATATTTTTGTGATTTATTCCATTTTTGTGACAAATATGTTTTGTTTTTTTACATGCAAACAGACAAGAGAATACAAACACACATTTAAATACAATATTTTACGACTAACATCACAACCAGACAGGCTAATTGTAGCTCCAACACTGGATTTTTGAGGTGGATATTGATTTTTAGAGGGTTAAAAAAAAGTGACACTTGTGACAAAGATAAGTAATGGAGGCAGGATGTTGTACAGTTTATTATCCACACTTGCATCAGTGTAATGAAACGGTAAACGTCACTGGGAATTTAATGTTTTTTTTTTTAAAACACAAAAAGAACAATTTCTAATTCGCCCCAAAGCATCTTTTTCTGCATTATGTTTTGAAAAAAGTATTCATATTGGACAACATGTATGCCAATATCGGCTTGCCGATGTATGGACCAGGCTTTAATAATAAAGGATGTGTTAAAGTGAATGTACAAGCTCAACAATATTGGACTTAGAAGGTTTTATTACGTCGTGTGTCTTGTTGAAGAAAAGTTTAATTTGATTCGATTCTGCAGCGTTCGTTTTGTGACGCCGAGAATCTCGGTCTCCAGCCACAAGCGCATATTCGGCCGTGCAAGACGGGCTCTGCCGGGCATTTCACTACCTTTCTCCAGTCAACACATTATTTTACCCCCGGACTCTTGAGAATAGCGTTGGGGAAAAATAGGAAGCGCAGAAGACGAGACTCTACCACAACAGTGCAGCAGACTGCCTGCTCAATTCCCCCGTTGCCGCGCTCAGTGAGGCTTCCTAGTTTGTCTCTCGCTGACTCGGGTTAAACTAGCTAAGGGGCCGTTGAAGCAAGCTCACCATAAACCTCCCCAGCGCTTATTTACCCCGCTTCCCGCATATGATCGTTTCTTCGGGGGCACATTGCTTCTGTCAGAGCGGACCGCGCGTAACATCACATGTGAGGGAGTTAGCGCACGGATGTCTCTGTGATTGGCTCTAGTTTTTATTTCCAAATGTAAGGCTCGGCTGTATAGACAAACCGTTTTTTTTTTTCTTTGCTTGTTAATGGTGCAAATAAAATATCTGTATTTTGAGAAAAGTTTCATATACACAGGGTATGAGCTTTTTTAAAAAAAATATCTGCACAAATAGATGTTTTGTTTTAAGGCCGAACACACAGCCACATGAACCACAGCATGGACGTGCGCGCGCACACACGCACGCACACACACATCAACCCTCCGGGGTTCTTATTATCCCTAAAGCTGGAGTGCACCTTGAAGGCCAGTTCATTAGTCATCCAAGGATGAGCTGCTCTCAGCTGAGGAAACAGCGCTGCTATTGATAAGAGGACATGAAGCAGAAAGAGCTCCTGTCAAAAATGCCAGCTCTGCGCTCCATCCCTCTGCTCCTCATTGTTCTGGACTGGACATCCAACTGGAAATCATTCAAACCTGTCCAGGTGTTACATTAAACCCGCAAGTCTTTTTCGCCGAGATGCTCAAATTGGAGATAGTGATGAGAAGATTGGGCAGGCTCCGAATAAAGTGGGAGCAAAATGGTTAACAGGCAGGAGAGGGCGCAAATTTTTTTAGTTTTAAGAAAAAGAAAGACAGAGGTGGCGTTGCCTTGCAGACCGTCCTTACTGAACGTGAATACACTCCTCATGTAGAAACGTAAAATATTATAGGATCGATACGTGAAGTCATTCGCGTCTCCTCTCTTACAGGCTGCTACGGTGTGAAGCCAGACTCTGCCGGGGATTCCTGGATGTGCTCACGGTGTGCAGCAGGAGCCTGGACAGTGGTGAGTAGTAGCTCGACCTGTTGACCAAAGAACACCAAGTCAAACAAGTCGACTGAATTAGGTGAACATGTTTCTTTAGAGTTGACTCATTGTGGAGCTTTGTTGGACATGTACAGCCTACATTTTGTAAATGAATATTTAGAAAAACACTGACTTGGGTGGGAGAGGATCAAAATCACTTTGCATAAAACTCATTTTCGCTCCCATTTTTCAGGAGTGTTGTCTCTGCAACTTGAGAGGAGGAGCTTTGAAGACGACCGTAGACAACCGGTTAGTATTTGGGTTTTGTGTGTGACATCTTCAAAATTTGTTGCAAATTTACTCATAACAATACCCCGAGAGGTTTATTCAGAAAAATACACTACATCAAAATATCATGTAAAATGTAGTTCCCTGACTCCGTGTGTTGGTCGTCTCTCTCACCATCTCACCAGGTGGGTCCATGTCATCTGTGCCATCGCTGTGGCTGAAGCTCGCTTCGTCAACGCCATCAAGAGGGAGCCAGTGGACGTCAGTGCTGTCCCGGAAACCCGCAAGAATCTGGTAAGAGACAAAGAAAAGATTTGCTCATCTGTCTCAGGGTTAGTGTATTGTTGTCAAAGAGGCAGAGGTCAACATTTAAAACCAATCAAGACCATCCTGACAGTCACAATCTTCAACCTCTCTTTGAAGAAAGTTCAACTTCTCTGTAGTCAGAGCTCACTGCAGCTTTTGGATTTCTTTAGTTTTTTTCTTGCCACCATGAATTATTTTCTTCGTCCCTGTTCTCCTCACAGGCTTTTCCCTGCATTTAGGGGAATTGCTGTCTTTCCTGTTCACTGCCTCTGTATCTGCCACTTTCTCTGTAACCCTCCATCCTTCCCTGGTGGATGAGTAGATATATATATATATATATATTTTTTTTTTTTTTTTGCTAGCAGTGGAGGACATGGGGTAAAACAGATGTGCTGAGGGGAAAGGCTGAATAATCAGCTGTCATTTCTCACTGTGCCAAATGAACTGCATCGATCCCGTGGGCAGGAGACAATTTCCCCATTGCTGCCGTGTCTTTGAACACAACTCATCCCGTGTCTTTCCTCTCCGCTCGTCTTCTCTCCTTCTCAGCCTCTTCTCGCCTGCTCCGTTCACCCGATCCCACTTCATAGGCAATAGCAATGCTTGCTGGTGCATTATCACAAATCTACAAATAATGTCACCTTCTCTCTGAATAATCTATCACAGACAAGCTGGGTGACATTTGCATCCGAGTGCTGTCAAAGAAGGTTTCCTCGGTCTATTCTTAAAAGGCTGTGAGAAGAAGCTGTGCGGTCTAATGAGTCAGATGACTGGACTGATCAAATGTGAACACGTACCCGTGGAACCAGTTTATTCTGCACCATTTCCAGCAATCTCTGTTTTTCCCTTCTGCCTTTGAAGATTTGTTTTTTTTAGGGATGGAGAGATTTCACACAAGTTGCTTTTGTCTTAGTTTTTTCAGAATTTCTGAGGCACAGTAACACTGCTCAAATCCTCAGAAGACGTACCTTTCCCAAAGGTATTGTTGCATCTTGCACCTTCGAGGCACTGCGATGTCTGTGCTTGTGAGAAAACAGCCTCGAGCTTGAAAATGCGAGTTGTTTAAATAAATTATCACACAGCCTTTAAAACCGTTTTACCGGTCCAGGTCCGTTCTCCTGCGATGTGCGAAAACACCCACCAAAACAGTGCCTTTGTCTTTAAGTTATAATTGTTTACTTTACTTCTCAGTTGGACAGTTATTTTCACTGATGGTTAACTGTAATGTCCAGGGGTTTTCAGTCTGTTTTGATGTGCAGACCAGCAAGCTGGCAGAGTGGTCTCAAGGGCCGATGATGTTCATGGTTGTGAGGGTCGGACCAGACTGGATTTACTTTCAAAGAGCCTTTTTTTTTTTTTTTTTTTTTTTTTAAAGAGGGTTAGGGTTATAGTATACAGAACAATTGAAGCTCCGCCTCCCTCCGGAAAGGGGAGGAGATTCAGGTACCAGAGATGTTTAGAGGGCAACCAGGGCAAAGCCACCACTGTGCTGAGGTGAAGGAGCCGATTTATACGACAAAAAGGAACATTTATTCAAATCGTGTTGTACAAAGTTATAATGTTAAAGTTAAAAACAAGTTCATTTAATTCGGCCTCAAAAGTAAGTTGAGCTTTATTTTCTGTTGATGAATCTTTTAGAGAGAAGATATAGTGCGAACAGATTTTGAATTGAAGTTTAAATACGCAGTCTAAAAAAAAAGACTCCAGCAAGTTAAAATAAGGTCTAAAAATGAAAAGACACCAAAATGCTTCTTGGTGCCACTGAGTTTCCTCTGTGCTGCTCTGGTGTCTTGTCACCGCCTCCCTGTGATTTCAGTAGCCGGTGAAATCTATAAAGCGTAGCTGCCGGTGAAATATCTGTCCTGTACCAGTAGAAAAATGAAGTATTGACACTTTAATAAAGAATTTTTTATTTTGTATTGATTTAGCTATGCGCGGCGCTACGGCTGCTTGCGGGGTGATTTCTCAAAAAGCAGGAGACACAAAAAAACGAGGGACGGAGCGTAAGGACGGGTGTAAGGCAGAGTGAGAGGCTGGAGAGATGGTCGATAATCACAATAAACCAACGAGTTGGACTGATGCCAGTTAACACGTGTCAAAGCTGTCTCGATAATGGGTCTGTTAGATCGAAGCGTGTTGTCATGAGGTGAATGTGTATAATTCCAATGTTTTCCAGTCAGGCTTTTGATCTTTGTCTCCCTCATTCTTTCGGCTTTACTCTGAATTGCGGGGCAAATGAGGGATGGAGGAGGAGGAGGAGGAGGGAGTAAAGACAAAGAGCAGTACACATGGAGGATTTTGTCAATCAAAATGGAGATTGACGGTTGAGCGGGCTGCATGTGCTGGGCGATGGAGCTGCAGAGAGTTAAGACCGTGTTGTTGGCCAAAGGCTGAGATTTGGCTGGCTGGTGGGAATTTCACAAGAATTTAGAGATCTGAAAAGTAAAATAAGAGAAAAGCAAAGTCTTTGCATGATTGTGTCAGAGGCTGAAGGAGTGATGCAAGATGGCGTAAAGCATACAGGGGGAAAAAAATTATATATATATATGTATAAACAAAAAAAAAAACATGTTTTGACTGTCAGTGACAGTTCAGGCCGCTGTTATTAACAAGCTGTTCAAAAAAAAAGATTCACCACAGTAATGGCACTGATGATCGTGCAAGCATGTTGTGTGCAAAGCTGAAAACGTCCATTCTATTTTTAATGAGTAGAAACCTGTTAAAATACCAAACAGAATCAAAGATCAGAGAGAAGAGAAGATGGTTACGTGCCTTATTCTTCCATTTCTATTTCACGACACAACCCACAATTACTGCAATTTCACGGTTTGCCAGACCAGAAGAGTGAAATAGTTTTTTGTCGATAAATTGCAGTTTTAATTGTTTTAACCTTCTTGGAGTTGCAGGGTTGATTTTCAAGCAGGTCGGGAACTACATTTCTTTTAAGAATAGTTTTCTGAAATTGTAACGGGCTTCGATTCAAAGTAATTCTGCTCCGACCGTTTGGACACTCGTCCACCGAGCCTTCTCAAACTTGAAAGCTGACTGGCCGTCAAATGTGGATGTTGCTGCGGAGAAGCCACTCGTTCTAAAATGCGGCTCCCCCACACACCAACTTCGTCACAGGCAGTGAATGAATTCTCGCGTTACGGCCACAAAACGTGTCGTTTGAGGGTCACGGTCGACCTTTTCGCAACGCAAACGGGAGTCGGTTTATCGTCGCGTCCAAAAACGGACGCTCGTGCTAAATTTGAAGTTCAAAGAGATATCGCGTTTACAAGAACTGGACGGACAACTTGGGAAAACACCCGACCGAGCAGAATTCGCCTCTGACCCGGAAGACCGACCGACCGACCTTTTATGTTGCGTTCTCTTTGCAGAAGTGCGTGTTCTGCCACGGCAAGAGTGCTAATCAGAACCGCGGCGCCTGCATCCAGTGCTCAAACGAGAACTGCGCCACCTCCTTCCACGTCACCTGCGCCCAAATTGCCGGGGTGGTCATGACGCCTGCCGACTGGCCCTACGTGGTGTCCGTCACCTGCCACAAGCATAAAAAGGCCACTCCGAAGGTGAGTGCAAATCAAGCGAAGTGGCTCAGGCATTTAAAGTCTGTGTTTTTGTGAAATTGTAGAATTGTAACTTGTTGTCAGAAGTCAAGAGTTTGATTACATTTTTTTTTTTCTTCTGTTATTCGTGTTTTATGTTTTACATTCTTTTAAATAGCCAGTGGGCCTTTTGTTATTTTTGTTATTTTTTTTAAAAATTCGGTTTTAGGTTTCATTGCGGTGCTCGAAGGAAACAGACGTCTGTTTGTTACATGCTTATGAACAAATTCACTTCAGAAGTGTATAAAACCAATTTGGGTTCTCAGAAAGATTTGAACGAACATAAGTCATTTTACAGTAGAATTCCCGTTTTGAAATTTTGCTGTACATTTAAGTGTTTAAAAAAAAAAAAAAAAAAAAAAAAATTGTATACACAGATAGACACACATTTCCAATTCAACAGCATTCTTGTCTGAATTTCTCTCCTCTCAGCCTCGAGCGGCACCCAAAAGCTCACGGGGTCCCATTCTGGGCCAAAGGGTGATTGGTCGCAACAGTGACGGCTGGTACTACCACTGTACCATCATCGGCATGGCAACGCAGACGTTCTACGAGGTCAACTTTGATGACGGCTCATACTGTGACAACTTGCACCCAGAAAACATTTTGGTGAGGGCTCGAGCGGTTGAATCCGACACCTTCCTGTGTGTTTTACAAACCTGACAGATATTCCCTCAAAACTGCAGCATGCGTTTTAACTTTAATGTAACTTCAGGTAACCCTTAAAGAGTCACTGTTAGAAGTTGGCAACAAACATAACTTTAATAAAACATTTATACAATTTAATCCTCAAAAGTATTCAAATCTATTTATTAAAAGGAAGCTGGACTAATAATTGTGTCTAGAATTATAATGTGAAATAACCAAACCAAATTAGTTTGAATTGCAGAGAACCAGATTGGACTCCTCCTCACACGCTTTATTGTATTTACATGCGTCTCTCTTAAAATGTAATTCTTTTTTTTTTTTTCTTCTTTTCTGTCCCGTCTTTCTTCTCTCCGTCTCTTTCACATTCCTTGTGCGTCTCCGCGTCTTCTTCCTCTCTGTCTGCGTCCTCTCTCTCCTCCCTCAGAGTCACGACTGCCTGCGTAGCGGTCCTCCCGAAGTCGGGGAGCTGATTGTGGTCAGCACTCCTGAGGGTCAGGTCCTCAACGCCTCCTTTGTCAAACAGCACACCCACAAGTTCTACCAGGTGAGGAAAGCACCAGCGTTGGGGGGGGGGGGGGGAGGGGGGTGTCAGTCTCCGAACACACTCCGCGAAATCGAAATCTCTCTGGGCAAAAAGTTGCATATCTGCGCATCACACAAACTGATAGGTAAACTTGTGGACGGACGAGGGAGGGAGGTAACAATCACAGTCCTCACGTTCAAAAATCCATCAAGCAATTAAGCCCCTTACGGATTTTGCTGTTTTTTTTTCCCCCGTGATTGATGTGATCAAAAATGTTTTCTTTTCCAGTGACTTTTCTCCAAAATTGCGTCGAATTCGTACGCCTTATGTGAATTCTCTTTTTGCAGAAGTCGAGGAAAAGCGTTCAATTTCTTTGTCGAACCGCTTCCCAATGAAGACGGTCAATATGTGATCCCTTCCTGTGATGATAAACATGATAAACATACCGCGCATCACAGGATTTACCTGAGGTTATTTCCATCCTCATCTTTTTATTACCTTTTGGCTCCAAGTTACAAATAAGGCTCCCGAGTCATAAAAGTGACGCGGCTTTACACGCAGACGGTCTGTGACTGCAATATAGAACGAAGTGGCTTCATCTTCTCATAATATGACCTCAATTTCCATAAATCCTAGCAGGATGCTCCTTGTAATAGTTTTGCCACCTTCTGGTTTGGCTCTGCGATTTGTTGTTCATCAGCGCGTGAAAAGCTCGGCTGCCCCTTGTCGATGATGGCCGAGTATTTTTGATACAGTGTGGCATTAAAACAGAAAACGGAGAGACTTTGCACCACTGCTGCATTCTGGGGAATTTATGGTGGAAATTACAGAATGGTAGATGACTTTTTGTAATCCTGGAATTCACTTTCATACACAGGAACGTATTAAAAGCAGATGAGAAGTGAGGTTGTTAGATTTTTTTTTTTTTTTTTTTTTTGCCGTGATGCTGCTTTCGTGAATTCGTCTGCAGGAAACATTTGTGGTCGGTGTGTATATTTGTAAGTTACGCTGTGTAAGGCTTCTGGAGAGACTCTTATCTTAACCCAGAGATCACTGAACAAGACATTGAACCCCCTCCCGCCCCCGTCTGTCTAAATACTCAAAATATAAAATGTCAAATATTGAACTTGTCTTCCAGGTTGTTGTTTTGGCGTCTCAGTCGTGTCTCCTCAAACGACATATCTGTTAATGCACCACAAACTCGGTTATCGTTTGATTATTATTATTATTTTTTTTTATGATTTCCTCGTCGCAAAGTAAATTGACTGTTTTTCAGCTCATCACAGCAGCACTTCGGTCTCCGAGAGGCTTCTCGGTACCGCAGCCGGCGGGGGTACATGCGACATGAAAAGAGCTCAGAAAGATCCGAATTAAAGTCACCGCTGATCTGATTTCTGATCTTTCCATGTTTTTTCATGTCTCGTACAACCCGCGGGCGCCAGCACTGAGAGGGCCTCTCTGAAGTGCTGCCGTGATGAGCTGGGGGAAAAAAAAAAAAAAAAAAAAAAAAATCCAGCTGGTCTCCGAGTCGAGCCGCAACCCTGACCTTGTCCCTTTTCTGCTCAATAGTTTTTAGAATCTACATTTACATTTAAAGTGCTCAACCGAAGCTCTTATCCAGTCAGTGAGCAGCTTCGGGGGTTCGGTGTCCCAGTCAAGGACGTTTCCACCGGAGCACATGGTTGTTGATGGACCCATTTGTTATGCTCGAGATCCAACCTGCGACCGTCTGGCTGCACGTTTTGAGGTTTTACTCACCGAGCCGCCGCTGGCGCTCTTTTCTTCACCGCTCATTTATTTGTCCTCCTTTGGCAATGCGAACAATGTCGCTTCTCGCCGCCTCTAATGATCGGGCGCATGTGAATATTTTCACTCTTCTCTCCGCGTGAGCCCGGCCGTCGGAAACGTCGGGTCATTTCATCCGTTTCGTCATTTGTGTTCAGGTGGAGTTTCAAGACCTGAGTCAGCTGATGCTCAAACACTCGGAGATCTTTCAGCTGGACCAGGAGCTACCAAAGAGGGTCAGAGCCAGACTGGTGAGTAGTTCACCGAGACACCCACCCACACACACACACACACACACACACACACACGGGACACTTCTTTTAAAAACATGAAATTGGAATTCGGCAGATATTTGGCTGTAGAAACAAATAAGAAAAGGCAGCCCAGCAATAGCTTGTATCGTTCAATAAAAAGGAAACTAAAGCGGTTGCAGATAAAACGGCTGTCGACTCAAAACGAGCGACAGAGGATGAAGCCTCGTGTGTGGGCACAAACATGTACACTGTTAGTTTGAATAAATATCTTATATCGTAGCTGGTTGGGGGGAAAAAAACAACAAAAAAAACGCAATTAAAGTTTCCGAAGGATACGAACAAAGAGCTGAAGGGCAGAAGAAAGCTGGGCAGACTTTAAAGACACGGAACTGAAGTCACACGTCATGGCCGAGCAGTAAATCGGGGTATCGATGACGATGATACATAATTGACTAATGAAACGGGTCGGATCGCACACTCGTGCGGTCTTAACAGGATTGTGTTTTAAATATGTGAAAATAATTATCAAAGCATCAGTAAGTGCTGAAAAGCAATGAAAAAACAACAACAACGTCCGTTCATCACAGATTATACGTATGAGTGAATTAGTTCAGCAACAAAAAGAATAGACTCGCAACAGTATAGAGTAGCTTTTAAAATGAACGTAAACAAAATATTACATCACGCATTACAGCACAAATCTTTCTGCACCATCCGTTTATTTGTCTGGTTCGCGCTCCCCCCCCCCTCTAAACGGCATGAAAACCAAACGCCTCGCATGCTATCAGTAGACGCTGATTTACTCCCGTTTACAAAACCGTGTTGATGCGGATGTAATCTACGAACTGAGATTTGCTACCGAATGATGACGCATTTTTGTGATCCCAGAAAATCTTGCAAGTGATCTGCTCCTAGCAACAGAATACCCCCCCCCCCCCCCCCACACCCCTCTCCTCCCCCAGCAGCGTGGCGATATAACTCGTGATGCTCTTCGTCCGTCCTCGGTCTCAAGTCCGTGTCGGTCTCCTTTCAGGCGATACCTGTTCCACAGGAAGCGGTGTCCTCAGCGGACGAAGGCCAAGCGGCCAAACGCCGCCGCCTGCCGTCCGGTTCGGCCCCGCCCGCCGACGCCCCGATGGAGACGACCGGTCCGCCCGCCTGCCCGCCGACGACGCCCCCGGTCGCGACACCAGCGCTGGAGCTTCACAGTATTAATACACCACCAACCTCGTCCCCTCTGTCCCGGCCCGGCGCGACCCCACGGGATGGCGTTCAGATGGACACCGAGACCCCAATGGACACCAGCGTCGCCCTCACCGACGCGCTCAGGGAGTCGACCCTGACCTCGGACCCGACGCTGACGCCGCAGTCCGCCCCTTTTCAGTCGACCTTGAACTCGGACCCCCTGCTGTCCGCCCTGTCCCCTCCCCCTCCGCCCCATCACATGTCCGACGGCTACACGCCCAGCAGTGGCTACGTTTCCTACATGGAGACTCTCCTCCATTCGCATTTTCCTCAGGACGATGGCCCCGGACCCTTGTATTAAAAAACACAACAAACAAACAAAAACAAAAAAAAAAAACCAACCCCACTATGTTATTACTCAGCCAGCGGAGGCTGAGCCATAGGAAGTAAGCTAATGGAGGTGGATTGCGAGTGCTACATTTATGGACATCTCTATATTTCCTCCGCCGGCTCTGAGAGCTCAGGGCAAGAGCAGGAAAATACACGGACACACGAGCACTCTTTTAATGCATGGTACTTTTCTATTTTTGAGTTAATGTATTTGCAGTGGTGCTTTGGCCTGCTCTGAAGCAGCAGCTGAAGAGGACATTTTTTTTTTTTTTTTTTTAACCTTAATATTATTTGTATGTTTGGCTTTTTGTTTATAGTCAGCTGCTGTGATTTTTTTTTTCTTCCATCTTAATAGGAATCCGTCTCTGGGTGGCATCAACTCCATACCTCGTTGCATTAATTCAACAACCGCACACCCGTTTTCTTTCTACAGGAAGCTAATTATTATTAACGGCCTCTGAGCAGTGAGGCCCGGGTGGACTTGAGCTCTGCTTTTCTTTTTTTAAATTGCAGAACCAGCAACAAGATATCTATTTTTCAATTCAGCCGTTCATGGCTTTGAAACTGTTTTCGGGGTGGGGGGACGGAAAGCGTCACGTCGTTCATCTACAGGATATTTTCAGTGAAGTGTTTTCTTGTCAGATCGCAAGAGGTAAATGGAGAAACGGGGTTAAAAAAAAGAAAAAAAACTGAAAAAAAATGAAATGTATTGTAGCGGGAACTCAGTATTTAAATGTCTTAGTCGAATATTGAAAGAATTATTTGTAATAGAACAATAATGTTGAACGCAAACACAAGTAGATTCGTCTGCAGGGTGCGATCAATTTTTGTGAAGATGTGTCACAGTAGTTAACAGAAGAGACCTTTATGTATTGACGTGAGTCCGACGGTCATTTGGCGGCTTCACTTTTTACACCAAAACTGTCTCAGGGTTCCTGCATGTGGAAATTAATTTCTTTACAACATCTGAGTCTTCACAGTTGAGGATGTTCAGGACAGCCAGGAATTTTTTTTTTTTTTTTTTTCTCACTCGCAACTGGCACGTGAATATCTGTTGTCACGTTTGCGCCCGTTAAGAGTTTGTCCACTATTCTGAGCGATATCTCTGTTACTGTCACATATCTAATATTAGCACATGAACTGGCCAAAACTATTGGAGTCGGTTTTAAGAATGAAGAAGGAGTCTGAAAAAAAAATGCCGGATATTTGGAAACAGGAAAATATGTAGGAACCCTAAAATCTGGATATATTGTACCATTCTTGGTTAAAAATGTATAAAGTCAATATTGTATATTGTTAATGTTGTCTGTTTTTTCTATTACTGTGCTGTATTCTTTCCATGTTTGTTTTCTGAATTCACAAACTTGGCCGACCTAAACTATTAATACCTTTTTCATTTTTGGCAGATTTTTTTTTGCTGGCATATTGCTCAGTTTGTACTGATAACTACATGTTTTTCTCCTGTTTTTTTTTTTTTTTTTTTTTTTTAACAGTGATATTAAACTACTGATGGACTATTGATGAGTGGGTTGGGTCAAAGTGACAGCATTCCGACTAAGTTATAAATATGTCCTTTTTAAAAAAAAAAAAAAAAAAAAATTGCCCCCCCGAAGGGATCACTGTTACACATTGCCCGTCCTCTCTGTGTTCACTACAGCTGTGTTGTGCGTTGTAGCAACAACCGCATTCAGCGAGCGTCCCGTCAGCTCGGCTGGTCGTGTGTCTCCGGAAACGCGTCCGAATCGGTGGAATCCCGGCACCGTGTGGACTCGCTTCTCTTTTTCTACAAAGTGCACCCCCAGACTTCCAAGCTGAAAAAGACCAGTCTGGACCCACACGTGACCTACTATTTTGCTAACACCCATTGATAAGATGTGAGGAATACATCGTATGCGTTGTTTGTGCGAGGGAGAGAAAGACAATGAAAGAGTTCCATTTTCTTTCCAAAAAAAAAAAAAAAAAAGTTTTTATTATTATTTGGATGGATTTCACCGTGGGCCGACTGCGATGCGGCCGCCGGAGCTGATGTCGGCCTTTCTCCACAATGCTCGCGATTCCACCTGACGTTTTAAAAGTATCCCAGAAGCACTTCTCCCCGACACTAAAAACAACGCACTTAGTCTATTTTCGGCGGAAGCAGCATTAAGCTCCACAGAGCGGATCAGCCGGGCAGAAAATCAGACACGGTCAATGTAGCCCACTCTGTGTTGTTCAAAACCTTATTGTCTACTTGAGTGTCTTTCCTTTTTGAAACATGCGTGTTTGATTGTTTGATTAACACATTTTTCTGGGTCAGGTGGGTGCAGATTTTAAAAATCCTGACCCCGCGCATCGCTATAATGGACTGATTTTTTTTCAACACTGTTTACTTTGTACATACCACTGGCCTCGTATTGTGAATTAAATTTGTAAATGTCATACTTTTTCCTTTTTTTTTTTTTTTTTTTTTTTTTTTTTTTTTTTTTTTTCCTGTCACCACAAATGAAATGTTGGAACAAAGATCTGTTCCTGTATCCAAATGATATCCATTAAGAAAATCTGAATTCATGGGGATTAAAGTGGGTTGCCAGTCGCCATCGTCTCTGTGTTTTGTGTATTTAGTTATCCAGCGATCCAAAATGCATTTTCTGGGTCAGAAAACCTCGACTAACAATGGAAAGATAATTTGTTTTTGTTTTTTTTCTGATTGTTGCGATCAATAACGAAAAGTAACGACGATTGGAAGACAAGAGACATTGTCTTGATATGATTAGGGGCGATAATGTCCACAAAAAGTCTCCTGACAACAGCAGACTTTCCTCAGAGGACTATTAGGCACTGATGGGAAAATCGACGTGACGAGGTGAATGAATAATGATGCTGAACGGACGGTGGGACGACCATGAACTTCCCCTGTCATTGCTTCATTATTGCTGCAAAATAAAAGGCATATAAACCACCTAAAAACTTAACACAGCAGATCTATAGGTTCATTTTGAGAAACAGTTTTTCTAAATTTAGATTCTCCCAAGCATTTTTGCTTTAAAATAGTAAAAAAAAGTGTTGATGAAAATGTATTAAAGTCAAAAAACTTTCAGGTGTATAAAAAAAACAACTGCAGTTCAGTATTCTTGCTTGAAAAATGACTGACACAAAGATAATAAAAAATAGTTGTCAATTAATGGCTTAATCATTTCAAGGTTATTGATGTAGTGAAGTTTAATCGTCACAACAGGGATTTATCTGTTGCAATCTGCAGATTTTAACAGGCCGAGGTTGCTGCTAAAACCTGCGTTGATATTTCTGGCATGGAGTGATGTCTGAAGTCTCATTTTTTAAACACATTATGAAGCAGGATGCTCACAGATCTGACGTGACGGGGAGCACGTCCGGCACATCACGGTACGTATGAAGAACATTTTGTAATTATGTGAACATTTCAAGTAGAGAAAAACCTGTCTGCTCTGCTATCATGAACATAATCAACACGTACACATCTGTCACATTCCTCACCGTGGCAACATCATCCAGTGATGCTCTGCGGCGTGCTGTGAGCCATCACCCGAGAACGCGCGCAGACACAAACGTCAGGATCGTTCTGTTTTCATCGTTTCATTTTTTCCCTCCGATGTCAGAATGACGTGAAATGTACCAACGCCCAGGATTAATACCTCGGTGCAGACAATGTCCACTAATGTCGCCTCTTCCTCGCCGATGTATTCAATGATCTTTTTATTGATCCAGGGACGAACGCGTCGTTCCATTAACGTCTACGGAGCAAGAAATAAGAGCACAGGAGTGAAGATCGAGCACTTCTGAACGACTACAAGCATTTAACTGAGACCAGAAAGAAAAAAAATTAAAACTGCAAGCAGTGATATACGGGCCCTCGCACTCCCGCGCGCCGCCTCCCCGAAGCCGTCTCCCCGACGTGCAGCGTGCGTGGGACCGCACATCCCCGCTTAAAGTTGCTACTTTTGTCTCGTTTCCTGTCTCCAGCAGGGGGCGCTGGCGACTCGTTTGGCCACGTCCACTCGCAAAACACATATCAGATGTATCGTCTCACTACGCCGGCTGTTACGTCACGTTTCGTGAGGTTTCAAGCATCCGTTGACCTTAAACGTCAACTTCCTGCGTCACGACAAGGCATCCAACTTTGCCGCATCGTCACGGCGACGCCCATTGACAAAGTCGAACGAATGTCTCAATATATCATCAACTACATGTTTAGACCCGACTTTACGTTCATGGGATCAACCGGCTCGACGTAGAACGTGAAAGTATGAAAAGTGTAATTTCCAGTGGCCAAAAGGGGGCGCTATGACTATGAGCGAATATTACCCCACAGAGGTCTTCAGGGCGGGGCTGTTATCATACCTGTGATGTTTGGAGAAGGTCGGTCCATGTACATATGATTTAAAGCAACTCGTAGTTCCATGGCGAGACGCTCAAAATGGCCGCCTCTTTACGGGCACACGCATCGACGAAAACGAATTATTTTGATAAGATTTAATCCCAAACATGTTTTCTATCCATAGAACCTAAATTCAAGTCGGTTCGACAAAATCCCTAGGACGAGTTCGACAAAGTACAACGTGTCAGAATCGCCCAAAATGGCGACAAAATTCAAAATGGTGGACTTCCTGTCGCGTTGACGTAACGGTGCGATGTAACTTTTTTGTGCGTCCAGGTGTGATACACCTGTCCGCCGGATTTGGTGAATTTAGGTAAACGTGGCCGCCGGGGCATCTCTTTAGGGGGCGCTCTCGAGCCGTTTGGCCGCGCCCACTCGCGACTCCACTAGAATACGACATTTTTTCGCCTGGAGACACGCGCGTATCCACTTTCATGAGATGCTCGGCGCTCGGGCCCTCATCATAGGAAGAACAGGAACAAAGAAAAGGGGGGCTTCTGCGCAGCTATGCTGCTCGGTCCCCTGAAAATGAATGATTGGGGACAGATTTCTGTCCGTACGTTTGGCTGAAAATGTGTATGAAGCCTTCATGTTTAAGAATTTTAGCTTCTTTGCGCCGACATCCATATTTGAAGCATCATCTACCGCCACGGCTACGAGTCGGCGTTCAAACAGAATCTGCTTCATTGGCCAAATTCCTTCAAGGTCTTTAAATATATTTTATATATCAAGCGAGTCTGGACAAACATGGAGGTAAACTGCAAATTGACTGGTTGGTGGAGGCGTACGGCTGTGGATGGGTAAATTCTAGTTTCCTGTCGATTCATTCGGTAACGGTGAAAATTAATGAAAGCCGTGGGGGGTTGCCCAGAGTCCGTGATGTCTAATTGCCTTTTTTTTTTTTTCTTCTTTTTTTTTTTGAAGATATGATTATTCTGCCTCCTACTCGAATGAAGAGATCGCGAAGTGGAAACATCAGCACCGCTGTTTATTTCTCACTCTACAGCGGTGCATTGGCAGGAATCCTGGATTCTGACACTAAATGCGCAGCAGGGAGCTGTGTTTTGGCGCTTTCCTAGCTGGGCTAGATACTTGGATATATAATTAGCAGGAACCGCCGTCCGCACCAGCTGGAACTCACCTCCCACATACAAATTCTACAACTTATATTTTTTTTGGAAGTGAGATATATTCTGTGAGGGAACACGTGAAACTGTGGATGAGGTTGCACGGAGCTGTGCGGTTTCTTGTGTTGTTGGTGTGGGTGATTCATGTCGGCCTGCGGGCTCTTGCCCACCAGAAGGACGAAGGCAACGACTTGCGGCAATGTTCAACTGATTTTCTTCTGCTTCGTGTTGCACTAATAGAAAAACGTGTCAATTTTAAAAAAAAGTAAAGGTTACAACACCCCGACACAGCTCTGCAAAATTTGCAAATTAATTTTAATGGAAAAAAAAAAATCCTACCGAATGGAGAAAATACACAAAACATAAAGAATAAGGTCAAATCCAGAAAGTCAATTTAGAATAGTTCCTGTGGCATGTGTCCTTTATACTAGTCAGTGTTTAAGTATGTCAATTTTCTCTCTACTTGTTGCAGGTGCACACTAAATTATCAGGATCAAAATGCTTGATTTTTGAGTGATTTTTAAAAAATGGTGACGCAATTACTGAGTTGTTTTATTTTTTTTTGAATTTTTTTGTGGTAAAGTTGCTGGAATTTGCAAAAATCGGCTGGAAAAAAAAGAGTCATGCGTAACCACTTGCTGTGATAATAAACTTACTGCACATCACACCCAGAGTGACTGAAATGAGCAAGTCCTACAAGGCTCTCGATTTAATTTGTGTCTCAAAACGTACGAGATGAAATGCGTTGCAAACGCATATTGTAAATTTGGATGAACTGGCCCTTGCACATTTGCTGATAAAAGAAAAACCCATCATTAGTACCAATACTGAAAACTGGTGCAGAATGGCGACGTGAGGAAAAACACGCCCACTTGTTGAAGTGACACCAGAATGGACAATTTTGTAAAAGAGAACGACATCGTCCCAGAAGGATAGAAATATACCACGGACCAACACAATGGGATCACACACACTTTATTTTTTTTTTTTCTTTCCCTTTTATAGTGTTTTCTTCCTCCGTGTCCTGATGCACTAACAGGATTCACTCTTCAGTGTTTAAAACTTCAAAATTTGAAAGAAGCCCAAAGAGGACGCAAGTGGAAAAAGAAGGTCACTGAAAGAACAAGAAATCTGTGTCTCGGACACACACACACACACACACACACACACACACACACACACACACACACACACACACACACACACACACACACACACACACACACACACACACACACACACACACACACACACACACACACACTACTTGCTGTGCATATGCCAAGCCTGCATTGCCCTCGCTGGATCAGGGTGGCCATTAACATTCTGAAGTGCCCGCCATGTCTTTGCAGAGGAACTGGGGATGTGCCAGCTTGGCAATTACTTTAACAACTCCAGAGTTTGATTTCTTTATTCAGTTGAACCCAGCCAGAGGTAAAACTAAGGAGAAACAAGAGGAAGAGGATTCTGAAGGACAAAAGTTTATGCCAGCCCATCTGGTTGAGAAAAGGAGCAAGAAACTTTTGGTGTTTTAATAATATCATGATGGGGAACAGTAAGTGGTCTTGAGGCTGGAGAGACCAAACACACCTGTAAGGAGAAAGGGCATGGGAGCCAGTGGTAGTTTGTCTCCACCAAAATGTCCTTCAGCATGACATTAAAACCTCTAACCTGCTTGATGACTACCAGACAGCCGAATGGCTCCCATGGAAATGAAAATCAGTTAATGTGGTGGGATCTAATTGCAAATAGAAGTGGCAATTATGTTGACAAGCTGGTTGATATGACAGGCTCCATTATGGCCTTAAGCTTTTATATCATTTCTGCCGAGTAAATCACTTCACTGAAGCAGTATTACCATAATGACTTAGTGGAGCTTAATCTGTCAGCACTGTCCCTTGTTTAAAGGAGATAAGACTGAATTACTGCAGGTGCCTGATCTTTATGAACTCTTCCACACACCAAAGACTTGAACAGTGATGTAACCACGGCTGCTTTGTGTCTTTAACATCCAACATCCTCAAGTGGCCATACTGAAGATTGGCTGTCTGGCAAGAGGGGCAGCATAAAGCTGGTGTAAACAATCAACTGAATTTAAAGGATTCATTTTCCTGCTGTTTGTGTCTCAATAGCTCAATTAACGCACTGTGTTTGACACAGCAGGTTGCATGCTAGATCATTTATCAAGATGAGACGTCCGAAAAGCATGAATACATTTATTTCAACTCAGTTCAGATATTATGAGACCGGATGGAACAAAGTCAGCACAGAAGATCCACACAACCTCCGCTTCTGCCAATTGAACTTTGACCGTTTGGATGTAAGGTGTCATCACTTCATTATTTTACCCTTTAAGACATTTGTGTGAAATTATAAAAGTTTTATGTGTTCATCCTCAAGTCCAAATGAGCATTAGTGCCAAATTTGATGAAATTCCTGCGAGGGGCTCCTCAGATATTGTGTTTGTGAGAACGAAACAAGATGGATAAACAACCCAAAGACATAATACCTTCATCTGTTGCCTTTGTGCTTTTTTTTTTTTTTTTTTTTAATTTAGTAGCTGTTTATTGGTAGATGTGGACAAAAGACCTCAAGGTGGTCTGCAGTGATATTAAATATCTTCCTGTAATGTGTAGTGCATGCAAAACGTTTTCAATTTCTCCAAACGTTTCAACTTCACTAAAAGTTGAATCACCATCAACAGGCCAAGGTGGAATTTGACCATTAAGAGTTGTTGAAAATATGAATAAAAGTTATATTATAGCATGTGGTATTATTTAGCATGTCGTCCAAAATAGGAAAAACAAAGTCATATTGTTGCATGTCGTCCAAAAAGTCATACTATAGCATGTCGTCCAAAAAAAAAAAAAAAAAAAAAAAAAGACGGCGCATGTTTTCAAAAATGTGACCCAAAGTCATTTTTGTATACAGTATAGTATAGGCAGGGCATTGCGGCTAAGTTTGATGTGTCGCCGTGACACAGGAGGTTGATTTTTAAGGTCAAACGATGCTCCAAACCTCACGAAACTTTGCACACGCGTCGGGCACCAACTTTCACGAGTATTTGAAGACGTTAAAGTCGCCCAAAAAATAAGGCAATTTTTTTTTAAGAAGAACAAGGAACAAGATCGAGAAAAAAAATAAAAAACTTTAAGCAGGAATATACGGACCCTCACGTGTTGCACGTCGGGGAGCCGGCATCCTCGACCCGCTGGGTTATTGCACTTCTTGCATTTGCTTCACTTTTACTGCTGTAAAAGTGATGCAGTGGTGTTTGATCACTCGTTCATCCTCACTTTTTCAAATGTGGAAGTTTTTTTTTTTTTTTAATATTTTGGAGGGAAACTATTCATCTTGAATGTCTGAACTCTGTGATGCAGTTCTATCGCTCTTCTGCTTCTGTTACACAAATTTACATTCGCTTTCTCTCTGCAGACACAATTAACTGAAAAGGAGAGAGAGGCTTGTTAGAGAGCAAAAGAAAAAAAACCCAGAAAAAACAAAACAAAACAATGTTGGTAAGTGCCGCGCCTTATTAATGAAGTGAATCTTCATCCAGTCACACACGACAAATAAATGGCTACCCCCTTGAAGCTGTTAATCGGCCCATTAGTCTTTGAGAGACCACAGCCTCGGCGTCCCCCCCCCCTCCTCTCACTGGCTCGTTCCCTTCAGACCAAACCAGATTCATCCATCACCTTGTATTTGCATGCCGACCACACACTCTGACAGAGCTGAGTGCACAGCTGGAGATGCTACATCATATTTACTCCCTTACTTGAGCAATAAACACTGTTCTTCACATCCCGAGCCCGTCTTCTCTCTCTCTTGCTCCATCGCTTAAATACATCAGGCCTTCTCAAGTTACCCAGAAACTCATCTGTTCAAGAAGCTCTGTTACATCTCCTTTACTTGCATCTCCTTTGTTTGCCTTATTATCTCCTAACTTCTTTCTTTACACTACATGATCATTTTAGGCAATATTTTGTTCCATCTGCTCTTAGGTTGCAGTAACTTTTATTTGCTGATGCATGGATTCAATCACAAGCTGCTCTGCAGAGGCGAGTGTCTAAATGACTCAAATGAAAGAGGAATACGCTCCGTAATGACAGGGTTTGCTCTTCTAAGTCAGCCTAATTAATCAACCGGACGGCATTCTGCGTGGTTTCCAGAGCTGCACAAACACAGAGTCAGACTGTCGGCGAGCTGACGTGCTTATCTGGATGCGACCTGGACTTATTTTCCTTCCATTTCTCAGCCGCTGTGCGCCGCGCCCTCTGCTAATTCAAACGCTTAAAATCTCATTTCAGACACAATTAGCCTTTAGTCCATCCAAGTGCCGTTGCCTGCGGTGTTTTTTTTCTTCTCCCGCACCTCCTTTTATCCGTTGTGAACATTTTCTCTTTCGCTCCCTGATAAAGATCATTATTGAGGTTACTGAAAAAAGGAGTTTTGATCATTTACAGGAGAAAACATATTAAAGGATCTTTTAAGCGGGCCCATTAGGAGACTGTTAAAACCCTTGCTTGTTGCCACGCCAGGGTTATCACTGCTGCTGGGAGCCTTTAATTCACTCCTTTGTGAGAAGTTTTTTTTTTTTAATTACATTTGAAGGGAGAGGTTTTCACTACAGCTGAGCCCAGCCCTGCTGCTGCTGTTGTTTACTTTTTTTTGTTAAACTCTTAACTGCAGAGGCAGCAAAACGAGGATGCTCATCATTTTTACTTTGCAGGCAAGTCACAGCATAATTTGACTGCGTCTGCTCTGCAGCTGCCTCTAAATGGGTTTATTTTTCAAATGCACATTTAGGTAATTTTTGTTTGGCTAAGAGTACAAAGTGTGTGTGTGTGTGTGTGTGTGTGTATGTGTTTTCGCTCTCTTTTCAGATTTCTGAGTTTCAAGTTTCGGAGAGTATGTCTTTCAGCTGCTTGATTATCCACTGTTCAGTATCAACAAAATATTGAAATATTTTGAGGTTGACATTGTGACTCAGTGATTACACGTTCTAAAATCGGAACTAGCTACCCAATAAGCTCAGCGAGGCAAGTTCCCAACTAGTTTTGTCTTAACGGTGGTAAAAGTAACTCCAATTCCTCCCTGTAGCCTTTGCAGAAATGCCCATGAGTACCACTTTACATCTGTTTGGGGGGGGGTGGGGGTCACGCTCTATTTTGCCTGAAAATTTTATTAACAAATAAAGCATCTGTGACTGAACAGTTTAAGACACGAAACCCTGAAATCCTAAAAGCTCCAAATCAACGGTTCATGCTAAAAAGATCACACCAGATACATTTTTAATAAAAAGGCAAAATTTAGAAACTGAATTAATTCTTAGGTTTCTGAATACACCATCGAGTAAGCGGGGCTATGATATGGTTATTTCTGATATGGATACTTTAACTTGACAAATTAGACAACCAAAATTCAATCATTTATCAATTTGTTTAAGTTGCTTCTCGATTATATTTTCTATGGGAATCTGATCTGAGGGCTTCATGATATTTTGCTGTCGGAGAGGAAAACGAAATAATTGCCGGAGGTCATAAGGCAAAATCTTCGAGGAAGTTAAAACGCGCTCAATTCAAAGTTAAGCTGCTAAACTGCAGGTCATTATGCCTGAGCACTCAGCAGGGTGAACTCTACTGGACTGGTTGTCTTATCTCCTCCACCTGCCTAATGACTGTGATTTCCTGATGCGATTGGCAGTGCGCGGGTGTCGGGCAAGACAGTAAGCATCTCTGTACATGCGGGGAGGAGGCCGGGAGACGCGTGATTGCAAAGCTGAGGGGTAATTATGCACAGAGAGCTCAGCTGCATCAAGTTGAGGCATCAGGAAACCACCAAAGAAGAAGACAGACAGGAAGGCAGAGCGTGTGGAGGGTTATGTTTGAAAGTAGGAAGAGAGCTTTTGAAAGAAGCAGAACTGCAGTGGGAATGACAGTTTCTGTAGTGTTGGCACATTTTAGGCAAACGTAATGTCACATGTAAATTTTATATCTATATTTAGGTCACATTCCCTTAATGCAACCTCACATCCAGACAATATTAGTAGCACCCAAATATGGAGAAGGAGCGTAGCCTATCTTTAAACTTCTGCTTTAGCTCATAATTCCAGAAACTTGCACTGACTTTGAATGCGTGTCAGTTTTGGGTGTCTTGCAGCTCAACATTGTGTGGGCAATTTTGTCATAATGAGCGCAACAAATATCTGAGTTATGGGCACAAACGTATTTTGTGAGGTCACAGTGACCTTTGGACATCAAAAACTAACCAGTTCATCCTCACACCTTGAAATTCCCTCGAGGCGTTCCCGAGATATCACGTTCATGAGAATGGTACAGAAATGAAGTCACACTGACCTCTGGCCACTAAATTCAGGGTCCAACTAAAGGTTTGTCAATTCGTTTGTCATTTCTTCTTTGGACCAGACAACCCAAAACCATAAAAGCCTCCAGCGATGGCTGAGAGGGGAAAAAAACCCAACAAAAACAAAAAACCAATTTAAATAAGGCCCCCAAATTGAAATTAGTGTGTAATTATAGAAACCAAACTGCCTTAATGTCCTAAATGAAGCTTTGTTTGTCTTTTTCTCCTCTCAGTGTGGAGATGTGTTGCAGTTGCTTGGGGTTGAATTGTTATTTTAGTGTCTTTGTTTCACGGCCAAATAAATTCGTGCTGAAATCTTTATTGAACTAATGTTGTGACTGAGAGTAATACAACATCAGCTCAGTCATGCTGTTGATGCCTGATGTGACTGAGAAAACAAAATCTTTGTCCACAGCTGCCCAGAAGAAACTCCAGTTTGTGTGTGTGTGTGTGTGTGTGGTTCTGGTATGGAAATGTGTGTCTCATGTTTCTGCATCTTTCTGTGTGCTTACGTGTGCAGTTGTATCACTTAATGCGTCCGTATGCATTAATGTGTATTACCCTTATGGGTGTGTGTGATTATGCATCATTTTTTATTGTTGTTATTATTCACTCATTATGTGCAGCTACTTAAATGTTCTATACATTCTTATCCATTTATTTTAAATCTAAATGTAAATTTATTCGACTTTTCCTTATTTATGCTAAATGTGTGATTGCTGTACTGTGAACGCTCCATAAATTGCCCCTCTGGGATAAAAAAAAAAAAAAAAAACGTTTTTTCTGAGTCCTGTTTTTTTTGTTTTTTTTGTATATTTGAAAAAGCCGGCATGATTACGTGCGTATGCGTTTGTGTATGCTGGTTTTATAAGATGGCAGATTTTTCTCATAATGAAAAAAGCTAAAGATGGAGGGAAGAGTGTAATGCCGTTAATTATACTCCTCTGCTCGCTTGTCGCACCTGCACCACCACTGCAGGAATTTAATTTAAATAAAATGTAATCAAAATCAGCATTGCAGAGAAAGTTCTGTGTTTTGGGTGTGTCGTCAAGGCTCTGAGGGTCAGTGTGATCAACCGGGGAGTTAAGACAGGAAAACATATTGTTCTCGTTGACACAGCGACAAGTGTTCGTTTGATTAATTGTCAGCTGAGGAGAGAAAATGTCTTTACACAGATGCTGCCTGCCAACAGAAAGCACCTGAGCATCAACCTGCACCATGAAAATAATCATTTAGTTTTGAATAAATCCATATAAACAGTTTTTATAAAGCACATTACATTTTCAAAGCTGCCATCACTACTGTCTCTTACATTCTTCTATTTGATTTTTAATCTCTTAACATTTGGACTATAACAAGTTGCATTGTTGGTTTTGACTCGTAAGAGGAATATGTGCAACAACAACAACAACAACAAAAAAAGAGTGCCATGCTTAATCTATATATTACCTTTGTTTATGAGACATTATAGTCTCATAAAAAAAGGCATAGTTCATGTTTTAGTTGAAGGCATTCAACTTTTATCTAAAACAGGTGCTGCATGAATGCGGGTTGTCTTATATTTAGGTCCATCTGTTAGTTTGATATTCTCCCAAACAATTAAAACTTCAGCATTCGATTTCAGTAAGCGAAATTACGACGTATTTTCTTTCATGTTTGAGTGCAAGCACACACAGAAAGGCACCTATCAGACAAAAACACCACGTTTGATTTATTAACAGCGTAATACTGGGCCACATTTATCGTTGTGAAAGCGCAGGTGACATGTCATTCAGATGGCAGATCTCACTTCTCTAAAAGAAACACTCGATACCTCCATGAATCGATTTACAATTTGACTCCAGCTGTTGCCACAGCCGCCCTGAACATCAATCTGCTCAGAGCGCTACATCTGCAGCGCTGATGTAACAGATGACGAGTCGCTGGCGGAGAAACCGAAAATGGAGACGTCAGCCTTCATCGTATCCGACTGGCCCCCCTTTAACATCTGACCCAAGTGCAACCTGGGAGAAACAACCCCTTCCTCTACCGACGTGTCCTCGATGGCCTTCCCTCCTCCTCCTCCTCCTCCTCCTCCTCATCGTGTCATCCCCGCGTCGACCCCTGGGTCGTTATCACGTCCAACATCCACCGGCTTCAGTGCAGAGCCTTTGGTTTTTCCGCTTAATTACTGTGAACTCACAGTGTGAGGAGGTTTCTTGCTGCTCTTTCTAACACCCCAAACTACACAATGAGCTTTGTGTTCATGTTTCCAACGCGGAAACCTAAAGTTACGTGATGGAAAAAACATTTGGTAGGTTTATGCTGAGCAAAGCCGGACTTCATTATCCTTTTGTGCGAGAAAACGTCAAGACAATAATCATTTCGGTGTGGAAATGAAGCACTGTCACACATCATTTACTCTCTGAGTTGGATTCCTATTAGTTTTCATATGTCAGTCTCTAGTCCTCCTCAGATTTACAGCTTTAAAAATAAAGAGCCATTAGTCACAGCCATAGTTTCTAACCCAAACATAAAGAATTAAAGAGGAATAACAACACAAAACACGACATATCCAATGATTTCTGCTTGCTTCTTGTAATGTCTGCGATAAACCCTGAGGTAAGCCTCAGCTCAGCTCCAATCTACCAGCTGAAAACTTCATCAATAAATCATTAGCACATTAACTGAGACACATGAATATGGATTTTAATATTGAATCAAACTAAACATAGCAAAAACCCACTGTTGTCAAGAAAACCTAAATTTGTTTTTGCTGATTTGTGTATGTGCATACAACGGCATCCTGCTAAATTTGTGACCAAGTTTGTCTGGTCAGACTGAATGGAAAGATTCTGGAAAGATTCTTTTGTACTTCAAATGTTCTCTTGCCTCATAGTCTGGAGTGTGATGGTACACACAATATCCTACTTGAGCCTGTAATGCTTAAATCGGTGTGGAACTTTTGTCTCCCTCTTCTGCCAGTGAGAGTAATTATATATATATATAAAAACTATCGACAGGTGTTTACATTACAGGCTATGCCAAAGCTTTCTCCATTGCTGCTAGCCCGGAGCAAACCAGACCTAATTTCACTGTGAATATATGGGTAGTGGCACACTCCATAGAGAATCGTTTGCAGTCCTTCCATCCTACTAGGCGTAAACTTTGGGTTGATTTGAACCAATCAGCATGCGCCAAAACCAGCTGACACTCTGCCACCACTGCAGCTACCTACAGGCCCGTGTCCTTCAAAGCGTGTTTTCCTGAGTACGGCATATTTAAAAAAAAAAAAAAGTTTAATGAGCGTCAGCAGCTTGATGAGGTTCTGATCGTTTATTCGGTGATTTTGTCCAGTCAGCCAGAGTTTAAAAATGTTAACCCTGTGCTTGTCACTGCCACCGGCCGTCCAATCACAGTGAACGAGGGGCGGGACTGATGCGGTTAACCACCGACACTGCTCTCTGATTGGTCCGCCCTTCGGTGTGGCTGTGCAAACGCTAATGCGAGCCGAGTTGACAAGACTGTGTTCACAGTGAAGAAAACTGAAGCTGTGGCTGTAAAATGGATGAAATGTGGTTTAATATCAAAACCCTGCAAAATTAACAGTTTCATCTACTCAGTCCGATAACACTTGCAAAGTGTAGAAGAGCCTACCTAAAAGTTGAATTGATTTGCCAGTGTGTTAAAGCTGTTTTGTCTGCCACGTCAACCCACAGTGAATGTTTATCGGAGCGCCTGCTGCATGGGAAACAAAAATTTGAGCAGGAGGAGTCAGACGACTAAACCTTAACAAAGATGCAGAAGCCTCATCAGCTCCTCTGTGAACAACCGCTCTTATCCTCCCTCTTCAAAACAAACATCGCTGTGAAGAAGCAGAGGCGGTGACGAACATCGTCTCCGTAAGGATCGTTTTATCGTGCCGACAGAATCGCAGCTGTTGATGTCAGGGAATTCAACTCCTTCGCCTGGAACTATATTCAACTCTAGCCTTGTAAGGTGACATATATGCTTCACAGCTCCTTTTTAGTTTTGAGTGCATCAGTGTTCCCTCTTCCAAGTAAGCTGCCGTTGCCTGGAGGCTCTGCTCCGCGCTCCTTCATCGTTAAAACTAAATTCATTACCTCAGCAAAAGGCCACAGCCTGTTTTCCCCTTGTGTCTCTCCTGCAGTGGCTACTGCTGCTGCATGTCACCACACAGTTACTTTACAAATGGAGCCCGGCATTCACATAATTAAAACCAAGATGCTTGGACATAATTCTTAATTAAGCACTAATGTGATAAAGTGTGATAGCAGGACAAAACTCTCCTTTAAGGGAAGAGAGGCCTTTGTAATGAGGTGATTAATGGACTTAAGAGGGGAAGAAGATGTAATTGGCTGGTCGTCCCTCCCAGCTGAAAAGCAGGATACCGCTCGCCGTCTGCTGCAAAAGAGAAAGAGCTGTTCGCAGAACAGAAAGTGATGCCGTCTGGCTGCAGGGAAAGGCTTCTTCCACTGCAACTGAGACATAACTTTTTAATATCAAAAGAGATTGCTTCTTTCAGCCATTTTGCTTTCTGTCTAACCAGACTTCTAACTGTGAGCTCGTCAGGGTTTAGCTGATTGTTTGAGGACGGACTGCACTGCACGGAAGGGTTACCGGCAGAGACCGTCCTTTTTCTAGCACAGTTAGACTTGGTCAGTATAGTCCCGGTTTTGGGGCATAGCTGTATCGCTTTGGCTCATTTGAGATTGGCTACGAGGCAAGCAGAGAAAAGAAAATTTCAGCTGTGACCGCATCCATTCAGAGTGGGAAATTTAACGGGGGGGAGGGCGTGTCCATTTGGACAGACACTACCCCCCCAGTTCTCTCAGGCCTGGAACGCTCTCCCTGCTGTGGCGTGTGCATTACCAGTCACGCGCTGCACAGCTGTGGCTCGGTTGCGTGCGCGTGCGTGCGTGTGTGTGTGTGTGTGTGTGGATACATGGCAACAGATGAGCAACGCATCTTGGCATCAATCAGGGCCAAGAAATGTGACTCAACAGGGTGGTAAATGCAGAATCCCTCCCACAAAATGCATTCCGACATCACGCAAACACACTTTCAGTTGCAAAAGCAAACTCTCTGATAATGGCCCCTCAGCATACTATGTTTGAGGTGCGAAAAGTGATCAGTCGGAACAAAAAAAAAAGCAAGCGCACGATTTTTGTCGTTTAGTTTTGAGCCGCAGATGGGACGCGCGACAAATAGTCGTCGTGTCAATTTGTCGCGCCTATTTTCTAAATGACGCACGAGACACGAGACACCACGAGACACGTCTCGCACAGGCGGTGTGGCTGCTCTAAACCCGGTAAGACGGACGGCGGAATTAAAACACGCCACGCAGCAACAAGGCAACACACTCGCCAGGTAGTGTTAGCGTGTCCCAGGCCTTAGTGTTGACAGATAGCAGCTCGGGTTACTAGTTCAGAGCCTCCGCTGCTCCTTGGACAAGTAAAACGCTGAATCTTTGGGGACGCCATTTCTCTCCATGAAAATTGGTCCAACTAGATTTTGGGGATGGCGTTTGCACAGCCAATATGAAGGGCGGACCAATCAGACAGCAGTGTTGGTGGTTAACCGCGTTTGTTCGCCCCTCGGTGATCGGACAGCTGGTGACGGCGACGGGCGCGGTGCCGATATTTTTCAACTCTCGTTGACCGGAATTTCTTTTTTTTTTTAATTGTCAAATGTTCAGCGCAGAATAAACGGTCAGCACGTCATCAAGCCGCTGGTGTTCATTAAAACCATTTAAAAAAAAAGATGCTGTTGTTAAACAAACCTTTTGGTGGGCCATATGTAGTTGCAGCGACCATTGTTTGTAAATGTGACATACCCATTTAGGAAAACAGGGGTCAGTGAAAGTTTGACAAAAAGTATTGTTATCTTATTGAAATTATAACAGCTGATCTGCCAGCAATGTTTTTTTTAATTTTTTAATTTTTTATTTTTATTATAAACTGTCGCATTAGATTACTTCCCCACTCCCGTTCATGAAGGGACCTCGGACAAACAATCGTCATTTTGTTTGTACATAAAGTGGAACTAAAATCAGGATGTGTGTCTGTATTAAACAACTGTATTAACAAATTGAAAGATGAAGACTTGCTTGGTATGTTTGTTTAAGAAATGTCTTTTAGTTTTTTGTCAAGTGTCATGGCAGAAGTTGATTGAAGTCACTGAGAATGGCTCATAACCAAACCTAGAGAGTAAAGGTTGGCCATTAATTGGGGGAAAGTGTGAATGGGAAACCAATATGAAAGAAAATGGGGAGAGACCGCTGGGGAAGAGAGAGAAGCGCTGCATCGGAGGGGAATACCGTCAGGAAGTGAGCAGAAAAGCCTCTGAGCTGTCCACAGGTTATGCCAACATTAATTAGCCGTCCTTGTGTTGGTGGACCTACCAAAGACAGGGTGAACCTCAGGTTATTGCCTATATAATCAGGTGCCTACTCGGTAACTTGATTTTCAGAAGACTGATCAGCTACGTCGAAAATGAATTGATAGTTTACATATTTTGAGAATGATTACACAAGAAAAACTGTCAAACATTCATTGATTCCGATTTCTTCACGAGAGCTTCCAGTGTTCTTGCCTCAAACATAAAAGCTCGAAAGGGGTTCAGCTGCTCCATTAACGAGGAGGCAGCGGCTGTGAATTCCCCCAAAAGGTTTTTTGGAGTCACTGAATTCAATGCCACCGCTTTCATCCTAAAGATCAATAAATGAGGTGATTAATGTTTGCTATTTTTTAACTACAGAGTGCTGATTTTTTTTTTTTTTTTTGTGACTTTATTCTTCAGAATACAGACACTGCTCTTGTGAAGCACCTGGCTGAATTTCAGAGCAGCAGGAACGCTCCTGTTTTCTCAAATGAGAAATGTTTAAATTTTTTGGGAGTACAAAACAACAGGGCCACTGCAGCCATAGAAGCCCTGCTTACCATTTCAAACAGTTTAGAAATGCCACTCGCATTTTCTCGTCCTCTTTCGCGCTCATGAAAGCGTTCTTTAACATCTCACTGGAAAGGAGTTTCTAGCTTTCGTGGAAAATCCAACGCCATCCCTCTCAAATCCAGCCTTATGAAAGAACAAAGCAGCTTAATGTTGCTGCCGTTTCTTCCTGAATATTCTGCAGTTTAACAAAAAAAAAAAAAAAAAGAGTCAAACTAAGAAACAATAGCAGTGATAAGCTACAGGATTTGCTGAGTTTTGCTCATTGTTAGAGCCGCTTTGATACCGTTATATCAAGAAATAAATCTTCGCTTTGGTGTCTTGAAAGTCAACAGAAGTGAATCCTGAGGAAAAAGTCCGCCTTTCTGGCCAATTCCACATATTCTGCAACTGAAAGAGCTTTTTTTTTGGTCGACCGCAAGATGGAAATAAAGCACCTACAGGACAAACAAAAATCATACATCAAAAATGTATTCAGTAAAAGGTGAATGAGGAATTTAATTTCTCTCATATCTTTCTTTTTTCATTGTGAGGTTTTACAAGTTCTTACTTGTTATTCTGATTCACTCATGGCCCCATTGAAAAGCACTGACAGCAGTGGTGTCAGCAGTTCCCAAACTCTCACAAACTGCATACTTTCCCCTAAATTTAGCACTTTGTGAAATTTATGCTGCGTTCAAATGGGGTCATGTTTACGGTGTACACGAGAAGAGTCCACAAAATTTCTATAAGCCCCGGGTTCACAAGGTGTGACACGTTTGCTGACATTTATGGAAATGTCAGAGGCCATTTTTTTTTTGTTGGATGTTCAAATATTATAATTTTGGTTTGTCTTCATGACTTAGATAACAGTCTATTTCTGAGGAAAAATGTTGCTCTTCCCAATGACATCTTTTTCAAATGCAATCGTTAAATTCCACCTACTTGTATTGTTACCGTGACACCAGGAGTTTCAGAGACTCAGGTTAAGTAAGAAAATACAGTATGTTTATGTGAATTGTTTTACATTTCAAAGGAGTTTCTTATTAATCTTAAAATGTTTCTCACTATAGCAACCTGATCTCTCAAGGAAATCACTATCTGCCTGTCTACAGCAGGACTGTGGACACATTCATCCAGACCAGACAAGACTCACACACAGTTTGGCCTCCTTGTTTGCAAACATGGAAATTCCAGAGCCTTTAGATTTGACCTAGCAGCGTCAGCACCTAACCAGGCCACGTTGGCACCAGTCGTTGCCAGTCATCCCCGCTTTCTTAACTGTAGAGCCGCGACAAAATCTTGACAAAGAGCGATGGCAGGAAGCCCCAATGGAGAGAGAGGCTGTTCCAAAACACGGTTGACGGTGTTGTATCGTAATCCTTTTCAGTGTCCTCCAGCAGCTTTCTATTACCTCTTTCATCTTTGGTAAAATGTCTTCAACGCTTCCTTTGGCAGTACAAACTAAACATTACTCAGCCATATAAAAAAAAAAAATGACGTGCAGATTTGACACAAACAATCAGAATAGCTGAACATCTTCTGTGGGTTGTTGGTAGTTTGTAAAATAAGGTTTTGGATCAACATTATGTTCCAGCTGCTTCCACACTGATTAGGTTCATCTTCTTCAACACACCTCCAGCAAACACCCATTCTTAGTGCAAACACCTTTGGATTTGTGATTTAGGCAAAATAAATGATAATCAAGGGTAAAATCCTCTGGAATTTATTTTTCCCTTGAAGTCAGTGCAGATTCATATTATGATGGTGCACAACTGCCTGAAAGTCAAATCAGCAATACCAAGATACCCCCCTCTGCACGATTTGAACTGTTATAAAAAGTCAATAAAAACAAAAGAAAATGACAATTTTGTCACACGTGGAAATTAAAAAAACACCAACGCTCTTTGTTGCCCGCTAGCATCTCGAATGAGTATTCATTTTTTAACCACCACTGATTCCCAGTGTTGGAGACGTCCTCATTTTATTTCCTCTCGCTGCAGTGCTTGCATCTCTGTAGAAATTACACTGGTAGTAGCAGGTTAGTTTTAACTTAGTGGTCTCAGGCAGAACATAATGTTCCATGAACTCACATCAGTCAAGTGGACACTCGCTACTCTAGCTGTATAATTGCCGCTGACTCTCCCAATTTGCATAAAGATGAGTTCAGCTCCTCTTTGGCACCTCTCCAGTTCACTTGGAATGTTTTGAACACCTCCTTCACCTTCCCATAAACCTCTGCAAAATGTCTGCACCTGTTCTCATTCAGCTGACGACTGTGCATAGTGTCGCTGAATGGATTTCGCACAGCGGCAAACACAAAACAACCAGCAAAAAAGAATGAATGACTACATGCGTGTGTCGCAGATGTGAACATCTGTGACCTGAATCCTGCTCTTTGTGCGTGTGCGCGCTGCACAGCCTCTCAGAGGTAAAGGGTCGACACGGCCGAGTACGAATCCTTTAAAATGTAAAGTCTAGATACTATCACCCAACCATCTGCTCGCTCTCTGCTCATCTCTCTCTAAATATAAGCAGTTTCTTGTATGTGTGGGTGCTGGTGCTAGTTTTCTCCGTCCCCAGTTCTCTTTCTTTCCGTTGTATTTTATAGTTTTGGCTCAGCTTAGTCTTTTCTGGTCTCTCCTCGTCTCATTCTTCACCACTTTTGCAACAAGTAGGCAGGAAAGTAACTAACAAGCTTGGCAAGTATTATACTCTTTTTAATCACACGCTTCATTGTCTATGTCCATCCTTGCGCCCGCATCCACCCATGCAGCATCTCTTTCATTCTGCTGCTTGTTTTCCTTCACCACGCAGTTATATAAATACGGCTAAAAATCAATCAATGCTTCCTGAGCAGCAGGTCAGTGTCACTCTGTCTCTGAACAGACTTTTTCTATCACTAGGAAACACACCACAGTGTTTGCAGAGACTCTGACCAAACCTGTCCTCTGTCAATCTGATTTTTTTTTCTGGCGTCCTTCTGAACGTACAGTACCTTCACGCACAAATTCACACACACAGACACACACAAGCGCTCCTTATTTCATAACTGATCATTTCTGTCTGCATGTTGTCACTAGGGGGCAGTAAAACTCCACATGTTGACACGTGATAAGCTCGAGAGCAGTCAACCCACCTCCTTTCTCTCTCTGACACACACACACACACACACACACACACACACACACACACACACACACACACACACACACACACACACACACACACACACACACACACACACCAAAGTAATACATTATAAATCATATTTTCAATGTTTCTGTCTCTTTTAGTGTTTCCAATAAAGATTACACTGATTTTAAAGGTTACAAACTGATTTTAATGATGAATCAAGACACTAGGTGTTAATTGCAGCAGTGAGTAATCACTCTTCCATCATCTCTCTGTTTTGAAATAAGCATTATCAAGTGAGATCGTCTCAGGCTCTCTGAGTCTCTGATGCCACACTAGAAGCTGTCAGATGTTTATGTGTGAAGCACACATCTATAGACAGGAAAATCCTCCTCAAAAAACAACAACCTTACTGAATTTAAAACACTTAGTGCTTTGAAATATTTTTTCAGCATACAAATTTGCAACTTTTTCTCAAGTGTATCACAAACGAATACAAACTGTTTTCCTAAACTAAAAAAACAAAACAAAACATATTTTGGTCCAAAAACTTGAGCTCAGAAATTATAAGTCAAAATTCTGATTGTTAACTTGCATTTACTGCCAGTATTATGGAAGCCTACATGAGTTGTTAGTTGTTTGTTTTCTAAATGAGATCTTTCTAGTTTCCTTTGGTTTATTGTACAAAACACACAGGAACGTATTGTTAAATAAAAGTACCACATTTCAAAATAAATATGACCATTGTTAGAACAATGTGGCAACATGGATATGTCTCTCCAAGTGTTTATTGCTTGTTTGACAAGTCGAGATAGAAAGCAAGATGTAAACAATATTTTCACAATTACTTTCCTCTGGGTTCTTCCGACTCATTGTTTTTTCTTTTGCCATCGCAAACTCAAATATAAATACAGGACGGATTCTTGGATTCTGTGTGTGTCTGTGTGTGTGTGTGTTTGTGTTTGTGTGTGTGTGTGTGTGTGTGAGGGCTGTAAGCAGCCTTCTCTTTGGCTATGGCGTGGATCTCATTTCAGGAGGTGGAATTAAACCTGGCTGAGACCTAATCCCAGCGTAATACCACCCCCTTCTCTCCGCCCCATTTTATGATGCAGGGAAAGAGGGTAGAGGAGAGCGAGAGAAATTAGAGAGAGGTGATTTGAGGGCTAGAGGTGAGCACAGACACAGGGTTAGGAGGGAAGAGAGGGAAATGAGGAAAACGCCAGGAGGCAACCAGAGTGCTATTTTATTTCCAGTAAAAAAAATGAACGGGTAAAGTGGTATTTTCAGATAAAAACTATATATAGATATTGAAAATGGGTAAGTCTGCAATGACAGATGGTTATTATAGTGAGCTGTAATAATAGTAAAACATTATATGAATGCATTTGTATGTCACAAGTACAGATTGAAATGTAGAGGTTGGTCCTCTTTAATGTCATGTAATTTGCTTGACAGTGTGCAATATGCTCCAAGATCGCAAGTGACAATCTAACGTTAGCAAATATTAGCATGTCATGATTATTATGGGGACGGTAAATGAGAATTCAAGGGCTAATCAGAGTCATTAGGTTTCGCTACCTGTACACATGACAATGACACGAGCCAAATTTGGTGGAAATCCTATCTAAGCTTGTCGTTTTATTTGGGATAATAATGGTTTTTAGTTTATCTAAATGATCGGAGTGGCGGAGCAGAGTGAGTGACGGTAAACATTCAAATATAGAATATAGACAATTCACTTGGTCACTCATGTAAAAGAACAAATACAAACTGCATTTTAAAACGTGACAGTTGTCTGGTCACAAGTTAAACTATATTTCTACAGTTAACTTTTATGGACGTCATCTTACAAAGCAATGTACCAAGGAGTGTGCTCCTGCATGTATTTTAATGGCCACTGCAGTGCCTTGCTGGATGTCACATTTCATTGCAGTAGAATTCGACTCTAGTTCAACTCCTTCGCCGACGACTACATACTGTTTGGGCCCCGTGTCCTGACCGTGCCCTCTCGAAACAATCACGCACAAATTGACTTGAAAGCCAAGCCACAATCTGATAGGGATCTTTGTCTGAAAAACACCTGAGGATACTTTATCTTCAGCCAAAATATGTGTGGCTTGAGCAGATCCAAAAAGAGAGAGAATACCTAAATATAGCAACAGCACGATGCACCACCAATTACGGTAATGAGCAGCTGCAGTGGAAGAAAACACTCTCAACACTCTCTGGTTTGCATCAGACAGAACTTTTATTTCCTTCTGTGATGATTATAAAACTGTATTATTAGATGTGATTGTGAGTCCGCACTTGTGTGTTCCGACATATTGAAATGCTGACCTACAGCACTGAAACGAGAGCCGACCAAAGCACAACTTTAGATAATTTGGATACAAACCAAGTGGACCTGTCAAGGCATTAACACCACTGTAAACATGATTTGGTTTTAGCGTTGCATTGCATTTGCCATTTGACCAGACAATTCACCAACATGCCAAACACCTCCTGGCGTGGAAAAACATGACCGGGAGTTGAGGCCATAGAAAAGAGGGAGATAAAATGCAAGGGGAGAGCGTAGAATCAATTTCTGGGGGGGGGGGGTGTTAGATGACAGAGAGGTGTTTTGTGAAGGTCACTGATGTTCTGCTCCTCTCTTATTTAAGGCTTTCAGGGATGAGATCCAATCAGATCGCTCTAAAGCCGTTTCCCCCAAATCCTCATCACATTATGTCGCAGCGTAAGCCATGTTGAATCAGCGGCTATTGGACTAGCAGTAATCAGCTTAGCTTAGCCCCACTGTAAATATGCAAATAGTATTTGATGATTAATTGACCCCAGTTGGCGGTGCAGCCAAGCAGATGGAGGGAGGGAGAGAGGGTGCATGTGTGGAGAGAGACAGACAGTATAGAGGATGAATGTGTAAGGTACGAGGTGGAGAATGTCAGAGAAAAGTCATGAGAGTTAATTGATTTTCTGTGTCAGAGACAGTAAAACAGTCAGGACACAATGGGAGAAGAAATGACAGCGAGCGTGTTGACGGCATGCGTTGAAGGCCCAATTAGTCATCTCTGACCATAGAAAAACGCAGTATTTACATAAAGAGTTTCAGTTACGCTTTAGATGCAGATCGGCGTTTGCTGCTTTCGAGCACTACTTCTGACTCGCCGCCCACGTTTCCCATTTTTACAGCGTTCAAAAATACATCTGGTGTTGCGCTCAGTAATTGCTGTTTTCCAACCGAGCCACTTGGAATTAAAAATAGGGACATTACTTTCCTTCGCCATAAAATGGCGACAAGCGCGCACTCGCTGTTGTACGTTGCACGAATAATAACTCTTCATTTACGTGCATCTTCAACTGAGGTAAAATGAAGGGAGGCTGCCCTCTTGCACTTATATCTATGTTTATGTCATTTTATTGATGCATTTCAGGTTATTTATTGTGCGTTTGGCCCTGCTCGGACAAATTTGCAACTTTAATACTGAATATTTTTCATATATTTCTATTCTGTTCTTTTGTAATTAAACATAGAATTCTTTGTAATATTTATTCAAACTGATTTAGTTCAGAAAACCAAATGCAAAAAACTAAACTCTGGATGAACTTGAATTTGTTATTTATCAATGTGAATGAATGAGTGTGTTTTCCCTCCTTTCTGCTGATAACTGCAAAAATGTTTAAATAAATACCAAAAAGTTTTCAGTTGGTCCAGAGCTGATTTTTTTTCCCCTTCCTTTTTTTTTGTCTGTGTGAAAAGTGCTTTTATTATTCGTGATTCTCTTTGATCCGCACCTCACTGAACGATACTGTTGTGTAGTCAACCTCGGTGGACAAAGAAAGAAAGAGAAGAAAGTGTGTGTTCAAGAGGGAGCACGACGGTGTATCTCAGAGACAGTAAAGGGGGGAAAAAAAGATAGAAATAGAAGTAGAGAAGCATTTGAAGTAGGAACACAGCAGCTACATGCACGCACGCACACGCACACGCACACACACACACACACACACACACACACACACACACACACACACACACACACACACACACACACACACACACACACACACACAAACAAACAGCGCCAGCACCCCTACAGCTCAAATGTCAACAAGGAAAATTGGAAATGAGTAATTCTTTCAGTGTGAAATAGATTGCTTCTCATATACGTACATTCCTGAATATGACAAATTGATTCTTGGGGAGAAGCGAGCGGCAAATCCACTAGACAACTTTTATTGTACATTTTCTTTGGAATTATGATTATGATTATTTATTTATTTTGCTTTTGCCAAACACAGCTCTCCATTGTAATTGAAGTCCCCTCGCCCGCAGGGGAAGTGTTCCTTTCCCAACCCTCTAATTTGTTCTTTTAGCAGCCTTGATTTTCATTCCATCAATAAATCGGAGAGTCAGAGAGAGAGAGAGACACGGCGGAGAGAGGGAGAGCAATGAGGGAGTGATTATTCAATATTAACATGCGGGAGCCATCTGAGATGTTTCCTTCGATCACAGTATTCATAGTATACCCTGCTGCCATTCCCACGGTGTGTGTGTGTGTGTGTGTGTGTGTGTGTGTGTGTGTGTGTGTGTGTGTGTGTGTGTGCGTGCGTGTGTGCTCTTTTAGCTAAGAATGAGGGAAATCAAATCGATTAGACGTCTGTACGACCCTCTAAAATTGTCTGCTTTCTGTTTGTGTGTGCGTTTGATTGTTCAATTTTCCATCTTCTCATTTTCTGTTGTGTTTCCATATATCCAACCCCATCCTGAACACACGATCAATTCTTTGTTATTTCTACTCTGCTGTCTGCCTCCACCTCTCTCTCTCTCTCTCTCTCTCTCTGTCTCTGGAGGATCAGTGTTTTATGAAGTTGGAAGCTTGCGGATAAAATTGTTTGGCAAAAATAAGTCTAAATTGCTGATTTTCTGGCTTCACACACACACACACACACACACACACACACACACACACACACACACACACACACACACACACACACACACACACACACACACACACACACACACACACACACACACACACACGTTGGGATCAAAATGGTTGTTCAAATTTCAGAAATCCAAATGTAAGGCCACACTGCGGGTAATCGTGACGCTTAATATGCTTGTCTTTTCCTATCTCTGCTACACACGCCAGTCACCATTTTGGAGAAACTATTTCTGCTGCAGCACCACCTGTCAAAATGTCAAATTACATTTTCTATTTGTATGAAAGTACAAATACTCTGGAACGTGACTACAAACGGAGCATCAGCGTCACTAAGAATAACACTTTTGCTTCCCAGTAAAACTGATCAAATTAGTCGATCGGCTAATTCATATTCGACAAATTCATATTTGAATTGTAACTCAACTGAAATGCAAACAAGTAAGGCAACAGATCTTAGATTGGATTTAATATCTGATTGCAAGAAAATACCTAAATCAACAACAACACTAAAATAATTGACGGAACAATTAGAACGAGACAAATTAAGTGAGGATATTGAGAAGCTTAAGCATTAAGTGGAGTTCAATAAACCCTTAATTGAGCTTCAGAGAGGACAAACACAACCCTAAAACTAAACAACTCCAAGAAGAAAAACTTGCAAATGAGATACCATGCACAAACGTGCAGTAAATTTACATGGAGCTGCGGGGCACAACAACAACAACAACAACAACAACGAGAGTTCCCAGACAGCAAAGCAGAACATTTGAAACATTCATCACTGAGGATATGAAAGTGGATAAGAGAGGTTTACGAGGGTCAGCGGCATCAGTCGGAGAAGAAGAGAAGGGCGGGTGAAAAGGGAGCTTGCTATTGTGGGAGTTCATGAATTACCGTCATCAGGACCGAGGAGCAATAATCGTTCCAATAGCAATCAAAGACCAGCGGAGATCTGTAAGACATGAAGAGTGATTCATCCGGTGATGACAGAAGAGGGGAAAAGAAATCAGATGGTTTTAAGAGTGGTCAAACGCTTAAATAACATTCCGTGCAATTCATGGTGATGAGACAAATGCCCTGCAAGGTCGGGCACTATGAAGATGGAGAAACAGTTTTTTGTTTGTTGTTGAATATTTTAACTGAGGGATGTTTCGGCACCCTGCATGGCAGCTCTGTTGCAACTTGGGGCTCAGCGTCCGGCCTGAGGGCACTTTGGCATGCGGACAGGAGGAACCGGGGACTCAACGAGCAAACTGGTCTACTATCTGCGTCACAGCACCCTCCACTTGAAGCATTTTCCCACGACTATGTGTGCACGAAAATACATTTTCTGTTTCTGTTTTTGCTTTTTGACTCCAGATTCTGAAGGACTTTAACAGTATTTTTTTTGTCATTTTTATTTGAATATTTATCAATTCTTATTTATTAATTTGCGAGTTATTTACGGCACTACAAACAAACTTTTTGAGCCGTCTCCATATATCCATCCCCGCTGCTCTTGTTTGCACACAGCTTTTTCTCCAGTGCATCTGCATGATGAAGCAGACGTCGCTGATATTTGTGTCGCAGCTGCAAAGCCTCGGTTTCCGACTCAACAAAGCTAATGAAAGCTCTGAAACAACAAATCAGCGGCATAAAACAAAGGACAACAGCAGAGTAAATGTTTAGGAAAATGATGTCCAACTGTGTTTGCCACAGCAGGTGGAGGGAAAACAAAATATGGTAGGCATGTTGTATTGTTGCTGTCTGCTAATCTGAGAGTGCGCACGCCTGTTGGTAGAATTTACTGCAGGTAACTGGAAGTGCGGAAATGTAATAAAACATACAATAAAACTGACAGTACTGGTTGCTGCCAAACATCTGGTAAAAATATACCATTCATGTTATTTACGTTACTTTGTTTGTTTGGCTTTTCAGTGTCAGTGAATATATGTCAGTGCTTTTGCTCAAAAAGTGTATTTACTCAAAATGTAATTGTAAATCGTTGCCTATCAGATGATAAACTTTTTTTGTAACTCGGTGTCTGTCGAGGCTTTTATGACATTGTTTAAAGGAACTGCGGACAGTTGTGATTTCTGTGTGGTGTGTGAATGTGTTTGTGTTTACTGCCAAACACACACGCATTCATACACATCACCGTCTTGACACCTTACTCCCTCCATAATCCCTCCTGCCAGGGTTCCAGACGGTGACAGGGTCGTAGTTGGAGCTAAAACATTATCTTTCTGCTCATTAACCTTCGACAGGGTTTCCATTCCGCCCGGCTGACTCTCCCTCCTCAGCCACCTCCGTCTTCACCTCCATCTCTTTCCCCTGCCGTTCCTCTCCTCCCTATTTGTCGAGGCACTCACCCGAATGAGACGGGAGCCTTTTAAAATGTCTGGTGATGCTTCATGGTACCTCTCCTCGGCAGCGGGGATCGACTTATCTGGACAATTTGTCCCACGAGTTGCCAAGACACTAATGAGATCATCTGCAGAGAAGTTTTGGGGGGGTTGGAAGTTACAGCCACGAAAAAGGTTTTCTCTTAACATTTTAGTGCTCTCAGCCCTGGAGGATCACCTCTGCCTGACACAATGAGCAGCAAACTAACATCCAAATACCCATTATGGATATGAATATCAACGTTAATAATACTAACAAGTCCCATCTTCTTTCTTTACACAATGTTCTATACTTGTCGTTTTGATACCTAAATAACTTCAGCATCACAACATCAAGTGACTGTTGACCTGACCGTGCAGGTGCTGTCGACGTTCTTAAACTGCGAGTGTTACAGGTCAACAGGTCAACAGGCCAGTGCAAGTTAGCACCAATTTGGAGCTGTTGTGTTGTTGTGTGAGCTCTGGCTTCGATTATTAACTCAACTTGGCACAACACACTGTCGGCTTTCTGTGTTAAAAACAAAACAAAAACCCTCACCCTCTCTCAAACTTTCTTCTCCTTTGCCTGTATCCAAACATGCGCCTCGCCAACACTGCCCGTTTTACACTTCCTTTACATACAGACTCAGGATATATTCTGCACTTGCTGCGACAACTTTTCCACCGCGGAGGTTCTGGTTCTAGCGCCGGTTCTGTCTGGGAACATGGAACCATGGTAACAGTCAGCATTATCACCAATCATTAGCAGAAATATTGTGTCACTGCCACAACAGTTTTCCTTTCTTATAGCAAATGTAGAAAGTAAGATCATACGCAGTTTGAAGCGCCGCTCCAAAAAAAATTTGACCTTTCGTTTAGAGGAAAGACGCAAATTACTGGGACGCCATCTGCTCGGAATAACGTCTCTCCATTTGTCTGACGGCTATTTTCCACCGGGTCCGTTTGCGATGCGTTCCGTCTCCGCTGTTTGGCCCTAATTGCAAATATTTACTTTAGAGGTCCGTGGGTCAGTCACACGACGATGAGTATGTGCACAACAAAAATGTTTACTTCGCAGACCTCCGCTGTCATGTTGCGCTGTCTTTGGAGTAGCGATCAGGGGATGAAGTATTAAATGTCCCAACAATACACCCGAGCCTCTGTGACAAATTGATCACAACATCACAGCCCCTTTTTATACCTTCAAATAATCGCTTAAAGCCAAACTTATCAGAAAAATATCAGAAACTCTTGAACAAACATCAGCATGATAAGAACTATCTAGAATGACAGAAACTATCTTTGGAAAAATGAATCTGAGGTGTACTTTCACTTTTTGGGGTTGGCCTAAGTCCCATCGGCTAACATGGAGCCGGGGTTCATGACCTATACAGCAACCAGCCACCAGGAGGCAAATAAGATGTTTTGGCAGCGTAAAGTCTACGTTCCTGATCATTAACATGCTCACTTTCTTCTCTGATCAATATTTTGACGATATCATTTCGATGTTTACATATTTTTCTGAAGGTACTCAGTGAACTAAAACAGTAGTAACAGTTGGAAATTGTAATTTCAGCACATTGAAGGTGTTGATTATGTTGATGCTCTTAAGTATTTCCTTTATAATATAATTAATTTGAAGAGAAATGACTGAGCATCTCATTTGGGAAATTGTATTTCTCTTGTGCGATACCAATATGTGATTTATACCGAATCAAAGTCGTCTTAGCACATTTCTAAATTAATTATCCAGCTGATTAATGAATCAATTTATTCCTTCACATTGAAATGAAAATTTTGTACTTGTTTCACTTCAGGTGCAAAGTGTAGGACAAGAGGAGCATATTGACAACCTGGAGGATGTGGTATCGATGTGTGATCACTCTCACTTAGTGAGGGGAGCTGGTGAGGTGTGACTGTGAATAATCAGCCTTAGCACTACATCACCGCCACATTTTCCTCCAGCGGGGCTTTCACATGCCCTCGGGGATGGTTGTAAGCAAAACAGGAAACGGTAAGGTTTTATCTGCTGGCCACAGAGACTGATCCAGTTCAAGCTTAAAGTCTGAGAAGCAGCAGAATAGGCAACAATGATTATACGTAAGCTCCAAGTCTTGAACACAAATCAAAGGGGAGGAGGAGATTGCATCCATTTGCGTTGTCAGTACATGTCAGTCCTGACTATTTTACTACACCTCACAAAAAAAAAATTGCATACCTTTTTATTTTTTTTAATTTATTTTGGAGACAATCTATAACAAAAATCCTGATAAACAACACATTAATCAACACACTTGTATGGCAGAATTTTTTTCCCGTGACGGCTTTCTATGTGGGTTCCGAACAATCTTAGTGAGAGCACACTCTATAATAAATACCACACCAGGAAGTTCGAATTTGGACTTACTTGTGTCATACAGTTACCATGATGTGTGTCTGTTAATGTGAGTTCTAAACCTGGTGGGTTGCTTTTGCAACTGAAAGTGTGTTTGCGTGATGTCGGAATGCATTTTGTGGGAGGGATTCTACATTTACCACCCTGTTGAGTCACATTTCTTGGCCCTGATTGATGCCAAGATGCGTTGCTCATCTGTTGCCATGTATCCACACACACACACACACACACACACACGCACACACACACACACACACACACACACACACACACACAGAGACAAACTTTGTTTTCCTGAAATCTATATACATTTTAAATGTTCTTGTTTCTTGTTGGGCCAGAGACATGCTGTGTTTGCGTGGGCACGCTTATTTCCTCACGTACCGTGCGTCTGTTTGAAGCGTTGGTTGTGCACATCCTTAGAAGTTAACGTAATGAGTCCACAAAGAGCAACAGGAACCGGAGCAGTAGGAGGACATTAGTCTATGGGGATGTGACAGGGTCAGTAGGCACAAACGTAGTGTAGCAACAGCAATAGCAAAGTGCAAATGTATTTTGAAGACCAGGTTCAAGTCTACAATCACCTGCATCTGTACAACGTGTCATTACAGCTGCACAGTGACAAACATGCTGGTCACAGAGGGTGGTGTGAGATTAGTTGATTGGTGAGTTCAGAAGATGACCTGGGGACCTGCAAGAATAAATAGAAGCAAGTCCAAGATTATGTTCACGCACTTCGGAAAATGTTAGAAAAACAGGGTGGGGATGGTGGGAGTGACGTGTTTTGTCCCCCAGTCATATGATGTCTGGGCTGGCGACGAAATGTTTATCAATTGCCAATCCACCGAGACCAGTTTTACACAAAACAATAATTTTTCTCAGGTGTGATCACTAGCGGAGTCTTTGAGTACAACGCAAAGTCCACAGGCAAGTACGTGAACAATTACACTCATGACGCAGTTGGTTGTCTTTGCAAACGCTGGTTGAAAAAAAAGACAAGTATATCTCTGTCCTTTTATGATTCATGAATGCATTTTGAGTGCTTTCATTCTCGTTATTATGTCATTATGCCTGTTATTTGTCACTGTTTAATCGGTCTACTTATGAATGTTGTAGAAACTCCAAAATGTATTACTTTTATTTATATTTGTAGCTTCTACCTCAGCTTTACTTGTTGTCCCATTATCACAATTAATGAGAAGAATTCATGGCTTGATAGACTATTATGTCTCTTGTAAATCAGACATTATTGCTGATAGCTAAGTAAAGAGAGCGCTGCTGGAGTCAATTCATATTTAAAGCGTTTCTCCTGTTGTGAGGTGAGAGCTTTAATGGTGGAAAGCGAGAGCTCGATCAGCGCACACTCGAGATACTGAGTTGTAATTCTCCTCTCTGTGGGAATCTCTCTTTACTGTTTGGATCATTATTTTCTTCACAAGTGTTTGCATTATGCTGATCCTTGCTTTCACTGTTCTCAGTTCCAGATGTCAAGAGAGGGTTTACTCAGCAACTGCAAACGCAGGAAGATTACTGCGAATATTTTCACAAATGTACACACCGGAGCATTGCTCAAGGACACACATCCCTTAGAGCGGGATTATGTCAGTGCCCATATACCTTGTGTCTGTCAAGGATGGAGTAATAATTTTTGTATCTAATGCCCTGCCTGACATTGACACAGTTCAACTGTATTAAGTGTTTAGTCCTTTTGAGAGTTAATTGCCGGGCTGTTATCACTGCTCTGCCCACTGGAACAGTCAAATTAGTCATATGTTCTTTTTCAAAAACTGGCTGGCTTGACTGGCTGATGGGAATTCCCTCCCCCTTCCCCCCATTTAATTATATGCATGTTGTATCAATTCATTGCAACGCAAAGGCTAACAATGCTTACAAGGGGATGCTCTGCAAGTACAATTATTACTATGGTCTCTTAGTTTAGCAGGGTGATATTAGCTAATTAGCACTAAACGGAAAGTGCAGCATAATTTTATGGGAATGTCATTTGTTTTGCAGGTTTTTGGTCATAAAGCATTTGGAACAGTTAGATCAGATGATTGCACTAGATAAAAAGACAGGGATTAGGGAAATTACCGCAATTTGCCTTTATTGGAAGCATTCTGTGGCAATCTGTCGAGTAGTTCTTCGTAGTTCTCTGTCAAAACCACAGTGACCATTAGAGGACATGTCAGAACAATTCCTAGAATCATTATCAAAGCCATAGATGTGCAACATTTTGTGGCCAATTTACCGTGTAGATGATTCAATATTTCAGTGGACAATTTGGACCTAACAGTCGTATTATATAAAGCAACAAAGTCACATAGGATTCATCCTGTTGCTACAAATTTGATGACAAGTCATCCTTATACTTTATATGTATGTTGAGACCATATACTGTAAAAGTGAAGGTCGCTTCCTGGTCTGTAACATGGGGTCAATGCGGAAGTACCTGAAACTGTAATACCACTGAGGGCCACTAGGGGCACCAAAAAGGCTCTGGCTTCATAGATTCCCATTCAACTTTTCTCATGAAATACAAAGTCAATACGTTTTTCCACGAGTCATAATAGTGTAATTCTCTACAGTCACTCCTCTTTATTCGTTTTTCACCATTTTTTGGGGGTGTGTCTGTTTGATTGACATGCATGCGGTGCAATCAGGTTTCCGCAATATGTGGGCGTGGCATAGTTTCCTCGGGTTCCCAATCAGATCGAGTCAGATAGACCGCTTGCTCTTCCCCAGCTCGTCCCACTATGGTCACTTCTGGCTCCAAAATAGCAAGATGGCAACGGCAAATTCCGAATTCAAAGCTTCCGAATGGCAATTCAAAAGCCGATGGGTGATGGTTGGTTGAGCCATTTTACAACTAAAAATGTCAACCCCATTAAAGGGCTAGAGGAAAAGCCAAAGTCAATATATTTTTCTACTTCTACTTTTTTTAAAACCATTTACACCATTATCATATCGTTAACAATTCTCTCTATGTGGCCTCCTTGTTTAAGCAACTAATGTCTTTCTACTCAACCTACAGTAAGTAGGTTAAAATAGAGGATGCTTGTGTTGGTTTCCCATTCTATATTTATATCATCTGTCCAGTATTCCTGTCTCTCAGCTCAACTCCTCCTTTGACAACCGAGCCTCAGCCGCATCTGCGGTGGGCATAATGGGGAAGCAGCGAAGCACATTTCTTGCCATTTTTGCAGAAATGGGGGAAACACTCCAGCTTGTTCCCTTGTTTGTAGATGGTTGCTGCATTGGTTGGTTGTTCTCTTAATTGTAGTGCCACCCTTCCATGACTCATTCATCTGCTTTAAAGGCTACGTCTGTGGCAGACACAAATTACCCCAGCGATAGAGCTCAGTCACTCTGTGTGCGCAGGGAAACGACTGGCAGCAACACCCTGGGAGTTAGAGGAGCAGAGGAAGGACATAAACTTCTCAGAGGACTGATTTTCTCTTTCTTTATCCACCACTGCTCGGAGAAGTAGGCGGTCAGCAGAAAGCAAGCTGAGGGATTGCTGTGTGGCAGTGCAAGGTGATGTGAACAAAGAGAGGGGGGCATCTTGTCAGACACAGCTTCCTGTTCTTTGATTGTGCTGATGCTAGGCAGGGAATGAATGGAGCCTATATCTGGAGGCAGTTGGGTACATAAGCACCTAAAGTATACGGTAGGTATGCTTACACGGGTGTGAACAAACACGCTGGCACACTGTATACACAAACACAGGCATGCACACACTTACAATGCCCTGTATATAGAAGACGATTGATTTTACCCCCTGGTTATTTCAAAAGGATTTCGTGAGTAGCTGTTTTTTTCTGCAAATTCACAACTGAACCAGAAGAAAACAGGGGTGGGGGGGGAAACGCAATTAAAACTGGCTTTGATGGAGGCCGTGGCCTTGCATTATTCAGGCTCAGCCACTGGCTGTAAGGATGCTGTCTGTGTTTTACTGACGAATTTCTCTTTTGCCTTTCCAGGCAGCTTCAAATGCTGCAAGGGAATATTTTTGGAATAAGAAGCGTCCCGGATGACCAACAACAACCTACGACACGGTTAATGGGCTGATAACATTGGAAGCAGGTGACTGTACACACACACACACACACACACACACACACACACACACACACACACACACACACACACACACACACACACACACACACACACACACCACTGACCGCCAAACAAAACAAATGGAACATTTATTTATAGCACTTTAATTTTTATAATGCCTGTGGTGGAACATGGACAACACTACACAGGAACTGACCTATCATGGTTTATCCTATAAAGAGTGTGCCCCTATGTTAAAGAAGGCAGAAGAGGACTGACAAAATCATATATACTGTATATATTTGGGTTTATAACAGTGAAACCTGAAATGCTGCTGACTTCTTACTTGTTATTTAATAATGTATCAATACATGTGAAATATTACATTATTACTGTCCTGACAAAAATGAAACATGAGACAAAAATAAAGTCAAGCATGTAGTCTTTCCTTATATACTGAGATTTTAGGCCATGTAATACTGTGAGACTTAAAATAAATAGTTGCAGGAAACCCTGTAAAGAACAACACACGCACACACATTTATCTGAGCAAGCCAACACTCCTACTGCACTTCCTAATAGCAGTTATGCTGAGCTAAATGCTTATGACCAACATTACCCTTGTCTTGTTTACAAAATTGATAAAAGCTCACCATTTGCAGTGGTTGTAAAAAGCCATTTTCTCCACTGATGAAGTTTTGTTTGTGAGCCTAGTCATTGCAATTGATTTCCCCGCTGTCTCTGCCTTTGTGGTTCAGTATGTTGACTGTTCTGCCACCTCAGCAAGTGTTAGAAAACAATTGCTTCAACGTGGCACTGCGCTTACATTTAGATCCAATGCCAGAGAAAATGATCTGCAGATGTTTTGGATTTTGTTAAAAAGCCAAAGTAATCACAATCAGAATTGGTTTTATTGCCAAGTAAGTTTCTACATAGAGGGAAATAAAAACTAGAAAGTAAGAAAAAAAACAAATAACTTCACAAAGTAGAAAAAAAAAATACAGCTACAACGAAAGACAGATGGTATATAAAAAAAATGTAGGATGAAGAATGGGCAAATGTACACACCATAAGCAATATGTGAAATGTGCATGCGTAATACAGAGAATATTAATAATAGAAGTCCACAAGAGTGAAAGTAACAAGCGTAAAATACAAAATATCCAACCTAACTCATTCAGCAGTTAATAAGTTGAGGTTGTGCGTCTATATTAAACGTGAGCGACTTTGATAAAACGTCAGTATTTGACGCACTGGGAATGACAATCTGTTGCAGCATACACATGCAGTGTCTGCCTGATGTCCTCTTAAAGGGTAAGTACAACAATTTCCCTTTCTTCACTTTAAGAAAGCTCCCAGGCAAGTGAATAAAAATAAGAATGAAGTAAAACGCTATTATAAAATCAGCAAAAATAAAATAAAATACCTGTTTCAGTGCACTAAAGTGCTGTAGAACTGTACGAGCAGTGGTTGCTACTAGCAACGGAGCACCTGGTGGCAGTTATTGATTAACAATGGTGACAGCTTTTGATGAGCTACAGTAAACATCTTTTGTGAAACAGCCTGTGAGCGATAGTGCTTTAGATGAAGGCATTCATCCGAAAATAGAAGTGAATTGAATTGAGTTCTTCAATATTACTTAGAGACAAAGAGCTCGACTCTCACGCCAGCAACTGGGGTTGATGTCAATTCTGTGGTCAATGTTACGCAACAACAACAAAAAATTTGTTAATGCGAGGAAAAAACTTGGGGTTGTGACAGCTCACAATGTCTCCCTATCCTTAACCAAAGGTTGTGATTGTCTCATCATAACCATAACACAGCTGAATAATGCTGATGTTCCCACATGTGGATATGATACTGAATGACTGTACATAATTGCAATTTGCCAAATGTATTATTTTAAAACATTTTCTCATTATGTAGCCTTAATAAACGATGAATTATGGTATCAATAAAGTTTCCTTCAAAATTGATTTGTTGTTGCCATTTAGGACTTCTCGAAGACATATAATTTAAATGAAACATAATTTGTAATGTTTTCGCTGAAAATATATGTCAAAATCTCCAATAAAGACAGCTGTAGGATTCAGTCAATTTCTCATCCAATATTCTTTATCCTTATTTTACTCAATGCGTTCATTTACTTTGTCCTCACATGGACAGACACTGATCATAAGAAGAGCTTCATGAATAATTTTTTTTTTAATCAGACTAACTATCAAAATATCCATGCAAATGGTCGATGACACTTCAACATTCCCTTTTATTAGCTGTCATAAATAGTCGATGCGGAGTTGCATGACACACAGATCTGTTACATCACTCTGACATGCAGCCAAGGCCCCAGGAAAAAAAAATAAAAAAATACATCTCAAAAGGCAGCCTGTCTGTTACTGAATTCCACACTGTGTATGGGGCTGTGTATGGGGGGGGAGGGGGGGGGGTATTCATTTGCACCAGTCTTGAATTGTTACAGAAGGTGGAAAAAAGTTTCCTCTGGGACTCAGAAATGTCTTAGTGTATTAGTTTATTATTTTTAAATCCATAAATATGGTAGAATACTTTATTATGATTAAGATCATGTTAATTAATTCATGAATGAATTATGAAACATCACATTCAGTTTGAAGATATTAAACAATGAGTTAACAAATATTTGATCAAATTATTTATGGTCATGACTGCAACTCACTTGTTCTAATCAAGTCCAGTCCCCTCGGCTCCATTAAATTGTAGTAATCTGATAGTTTATTGATCAGTGTGGGGTATTCATTTTATACACCCACGTCCCCAAACTCCTCGAGGGCAGTCAAAGATTGGGGTCAGCTGCAGAACTTCATTCCTGAGCTCAAAGATGATCTGATTTGTTTATTCCAATGGTTTTAGTAAAGATATCATATCCTGTGCAGCTGGATGGATACATTTTTCAAAAGTGTGCACGCAGGATATTTTGGATTAAACGATCCAGAAAATGTCCGCTTCAGCAAAGCAGAGGAGCTTGAAGACAGATACCGCACAACATAATGTAGCCTAAATGTAAGGATGTTGAGAGCGAATATTTCTTTAAACATGGAACCGGCATACATAATTAATACCAGATGGTGTAAAATCCATTTTGTTGTCTTGACTAAATTGATCTGATTCAGATGTGAATGGCTCTTTCAGCAGCGCTGACATTGTCACTACATCGGTTCTTGCATGAAGTCATACTATTATAATTAAATTACATTGTTGTACTCATTTGTTCTTTTCTATTTTCAACTTATATGAACTACAGTATGAATGATAAAGATCACAAGCTGTTAATTTGCTGTGCGACACGCTCGCCAAGGAAAAAAAACTCTGGTTCACATCAATAATTGAATGTTCTACGGCTGTTGTCTTAAAATATTTCATTAAATCAAAATTATTATGTTTTTGAAACATTCTGCATATCTCCTCAATTAAACAGACAACATAGAAAGAAGAACAGACTTTACCTCGACTTCACTCAATTCTGGGTAGAAGCAGGGTTGCAACATCATAGCGATAATGTTAAATCTGATGTGGAACAAAATGAATGCTAATCGTGCATTCAGGCAGCTGGGAATTGTGAAAATACCCATTTGGGATCGTCCCATTTCTGAGTTGAGAGCATTCACAAATAGGCAACATGGCACCCCCCAGAAAATCTGCTCTACTTTTTCTGTCAGAATACAGAAAAACAACATTCATGGAAGACGAAATATAGTTTAGGGGGTTGATATTATCTGCACACTACGTTTCTACTCGCTTTGATGTGCTGGCATTTTTTAACATTTAGCACAGCTATGCAAAGTTGGTAGGCTATGCGAACCGAGTCTGGCTATTTCACCTTATTTTTGGAGCGAGCACGCGTCTTCCTTTGACCACAAACGCTGCTATGTAAAGTGACGTCAAAACTAATTCTCGAAGTTCTTAAAATGTTATTCCCAGTTTTACAGGCATTCAGGTATTTTATCACTTTGCTCATGAACGCATTGTTAGCATAGTCACCATGCTGACGTGGTAACGTCAGAGATCAAAAACAAAACAAGACAGGGATTTAACAAAGTCGTTGGGATTCACTTGGAACCTTGAATGTCCGTACTATATTTTTCCCATCATCAAAATATGTTGAGATATTTCACCGTGGTGGACCAACCAAACGACATCATCTTCATCCCCGGCCCCAACGTTTGCATGGCTAAAAAGATTAGTCTTCATCTCAGAAATAATTTAACTTTAGCTTTCTATCGACAACCACTTTTTTGAACTAATACTTGTTGAAAAGTGGCATCACAGTACGTTTTAGGAGCAAACAACAGAGGCTGCATCTAGTATTTTTCTACATATATTAGTGGTGTGGACTGGGATTGCCTATTCCTATTAGTTCCATTCATTACCCAGTGGAGGGAGGCCTAATGTATCTTCTCCCCTGCTACCGTCATAAGCCTCAGATTGGTTCTAGGTGGTTGGCGGACTGCAGCCTGCTGCAGAGGAAACATATTGAGCTTCTCCACAACTTTACTTGGGGTCATTTCATCAAAGGAAGGGCCTTCTGATTAACTTTCTCTCAGCCTCATTGCTTTGAGTGCCCAACAGATAGTTTTCAAGGGGGGGGGGGGCTCTGCTGTCCCCCCACCCCCGTTTCTGTACATTAACATTACTCTGCCTGATGAGACGTTCACAGAAGTTCCAGCCAAAGCAAATTATGTTGACAGTCATCATGGATGCATTTTCTAAAAGTAGCTATGGCAAAAAGCATCGCAGAATCCGGTCAAAGTCTAAACATTATCACAGGTAGTGTGGAATGCTTTCAGAATACACGTGTTTGGATTTGCTTTTGTAAATGTCAGACATTCAGAGGGTCATTCTATCTCCTTTAAATTACATTCCGGGGCCCTATTGTTAGTGAGCAATTACAAAGACAAGTGCACAGTGCTGGGTGTCGAGTGCATGGAGTGTGTGGGCATCGCCAAGTATAGCAGCTACTTTACCTTACATATGTGCAACACTGCAAAGTACAAAAGGAATGAATGAAATGGAACATAAATTGCAGTCATAATACTGGTCTTGTTGGCCTGATGACAAGTGGTATTGTTGTTTGGGTGGTGCAGAGCGTACCAACCCAAACACAAAAGACCTGAAATATGCAGCCAGATGTGGATTTTCTTTTTTAAACTTGTACAACAATGACAAGGAATAAATAATAAAAAAAAAACCTAAAACTCCACACAGATGTGCAAAATGAATTCCAATTATCCAACTGTCGGAGCTCTGCTTACACCGTTTATTGTCACACCACAAAAGTAGGGCCCTTCATTATTTTGAAGGAAATTTAATTGTGAAATGAGTATTTTTCTCTCTCAACACAATATGTTAATTCACATTTTTGGCAAGTCGCATATATGTTGATAATGAATGTAAGAGTGCTCACTGATATTCACATATTTTTGACTACAGCATTATTCAACTTTTGTATGTGTTGCTTCGACATTCACAGTACTTTAAGTAAGATTAAGGTTTAAGTTAAGATTGTAGTCTCGTTAAAACCAAATTCGCCCTCGCCCCAGCCCACCTCCTGCCGACTGTGATGCAGTTCATAAATGTTGCTTTACATTCATTAAAAACCAAACAGACTGAATGTAATCCAGCTAGACATTATGTCAACATTTTAGGCGTACAGGAACATTGTTTCTGGCAGACAGGGCTGAAACATAAACTGACTTACTGGACAAGTGTTTCAGTATCTGACTTTTTAGCAACAGATTCTTAGTTAGTTTGCTGTTTCAGGCACCAACTCTAGTGTTCCCCCTCATGATGAGTTTAAATAACTAAATTTTGCATTCTCAGAGTTTTCTTTTTTGATGGATTTTCATTTATCTTTTAGCAAAAGTAAAGAATATCAGCTTTGTGCAAAAGAACACCATATTTCTCCTCATTTTTTATTTATGTTTTTTTTTGTCAGCCGACGAGGGATCAGTGCAAGTGGTATCGGGCATCCTAGGTTTAGAGAGAAAACCCTCCACAGATGCTTCTGGCTTTGAGCGCATTTACAACTTTCCACTGAGAAGTCACTCTCACAATTTACATTTTAAATAAATATTTTTGCAACATCATGTGCCTTTTAAATGATTTCTCATTTTGGACCAAAGCTTGTCAAGTGCACAGTTTCCCGTGGGAAAAGCTCTGGACATCTGACCTTTGGACAGCCATCTGACAGTATAGATCTCCTTGTAACAAGATAGTATACATCTATAAACACTGAAACCCCCTGAGCAGTGGGTGCAGCAGGGGTGGGTTACCTTTCTGCAGGGTATCACTATGCTCTTGACAGCCAATGGTGTCAGCTTTAATTGGAACAAGCACAACGTAATGGACCGTGTCAGATGGCTTCCACTGAGCCTGAGAGGAGGTGTGGCTTCTTGGTTTCTCCGTGGTTGGCAGGTCAGACTTGGAGGGAGAATCGCAAGAGTGAGATGCAGCCAGACGGAAATGAAAAGTAAGTTAAAGAATTATTTTAGTCCATCATTCCACATAAAAAAATATATAAAAATGTTGTTGCAGGTAAAAGTACATATCTTTCTTCTGGTGTAGGACTACAGTTATCTGGATGAAATTGTAAATATTTCACAGACCAGAATGATCAATCTAAAAATGATAAAAGAAGGAATTGTTGCAACTTTTATTTATTTTTGCAGTCTCATTCTTGCACTGTAATGCCCAGATTCTTTCAAAATAAACTTTAAATGTTTAAAGGCAAGCAGGGACCCAAACAGATAGGAGAAACAGAACGAATGGGCTTAAATAGTTAAGTAAAAGGTGTTTTCAGAGAAATAAAGTTCATGTAAAAGATAAAAGTAGAAGGTAGAGTAAAAACAAACTGGGAGGGCCTTGTAACCAAGTAACTAACTAAGAAAATGTTGTTGTTTACTTCTCTTAAATTGATTCATTCCTTATAAAGTAATGGATTTATTATTGATATTCATACAGGGATCAGCATGAAAACCAGGGATGTAACAATTGAGTATAGGATTCAAGTAAGAGGTTCACAAAGTTTTTTGCAAAATGTATCCAAGAACCTTGACTTGTGCAATAAAAATGCATAACCCTGATATCTCTTGCTGCTGTCTTCCTCTTATCAGCTGTCCTGTTGCTTGTTTCTTTTTTCATCTGAATGCTGCTTTTCTTGGTGGCAACACATTTTTTTTTAATAAATGTGAAATTACCTGTCATAAAACCTTTTCTGCTAAATGTTCAGAGTAAACATAACTGACAGTAACAGCGGCTGTTGGAATCGCTGTTGAACTTATGCCAAGATCATACACATTCACAGATACAAAGAGTCTGGCCGCCTGATCTTTTTACACACTGCTTGTACTTCCTTTAAGTTAAGATTCTCCTCACATGCAACATACATAAATGATCTTAAGTAATGTGAGCTCGACTTAAGGTTAGAAATAATAGATCAAAGCAAGAAATTTGAAGGCATCGATTTTGATTCGTGTGTTACTTGTGATGGTAATATCTGATGAGATGGAAGCTGCGCTGTTGCATCAGAAGGGTAGTGATGAAAATAGATGGCAAACAGTAGAAGGAGCAAAAGAAGGATTCTAGTAGATGACTAAATCATGAGCACACGAGGGCACAGGCAGTTTGCCAGAGCCGGTGCTGCAATGATCAGAGTCTGAAACTAATCCCTCTTATTCATGTGTCTCTTAACGATCATCCTGGCTCGACAGATGGGATTGTACACTGTGATTGGGCCATCAGGTACGCCGCTGTAAAAATCCACAGATCGCCGTGGAGCTGAGGTGCGACAGAGAGGTTTACAGGTGGCCACTGGGTGTCGCTCTTCAGTCTTGTCTTTGACGTTCATGGCACCAAGACCACAAACATGGTGGGATTTCACATAACTGTAAATACAGCATCTTCATTATAGAGCAGTGCAAGAACTGTTATGTGGTATTGCTGGAACCAAACTAATAATTCTTATTGTTTCCCATTAAAGCACCAGCACACAGCTCTGACACATCAGAAACAGTTCACTATAAATATTACACTTTCAGGGAGTTCCAGTTATTTTTTATTTTACCAAGCTAAAATAATATTGTCTTTACACTCAATCCAAGAAAAGCTGTTGGAATAATTAGTCCTCTCTGAATTTACAGGGACAGTGGAGACACTCATCTTCCACGATGGTAATTTGGTTCTGATAAAAAAAAAAAATCTGCTAAAGCATTAATGCAGATCAGATTAAATATAAATGTGATGAAGAGGTAGTTTTACAACAGTACTGTTCTGTGTATAATATTCAGGAATAAGAGATCTCAGTGCGGGAATGTGAAGGGTTATAAACAAATTCTTTTTTCTGGGAACTTTAAATGGAAGCCCTGAAGCAGCCGTTTGCTCCCGTTCATTGTTTCTCTCCTTTCCTTCCTCGTTCCCTTGGCAGGAACGGGCATTTAGCCTCTGCGCCTCCTGTTTGCTGAGCCAGTGACAGTTCGCTCCGCAGCACTGCTGTGGGAATAACTCCCTGCGTGGACCTTGACACCCCAGGGACCTCCCACTGCAGGGCACAGTCAGTTAAGACAGAGAAGGAGCGGAGGAGGATATACAGTGTATATATTGTGTATCCTGTGGGTCTTGAAGACATTCATTTTGTTCAGCTAACAGCTCGTTGCTTGCAGAGGTGCGGGTGTTTGGGAGAGGGAAGCGTGAATTTGGGGTAAGAAAGGGGAAAAGCAGGTAAAAATAGAGTTAAGTGGGAGTTTTGTGTTGCATCCTGCTGTGATTTGCTTGGAACTCGGAACTCAGCTCACATACAGGGTGATAACCACCGAGGAGAAGGCTGCAAATCAAAAAAAATCTTGATCTCATAACGTGAAACATTGATAGTCTTTGGCACTGCAAAATGCTTCATTAACCAGGCCAGCATTAAAACAAATGACTGTAGTCTGAAGGTGCGTGATCCAACTTGTTCTATTGTACAAAAAGGAAGCCACTTGAAATGTAATTTAGTTGTCAGGGTACTGGAGCACAGCTCCTTTCTTTTGAAAGTAGAAGTGCACACACTCATTTAGGTTCATAAAGGTTGTTGGCTAACTGTTGATGACGTGAGTGCGAGCACTTGAGGCTTAACAGCCACGTGCTCAGCTGCCTTGAAGCTCAGCCAGAGATCAACTTTTTTTTCTGCGTGTGTCTGAGTAGTTCTTTATGATCGTGTCTGAGTAGGTGCCGAGATGAGTCAGTGTGTGTCCCCTTGTTCAACCAGGCAAATTGTTGAAAATACAAGATGTGGAGATACGTTAAGAGGATAGGTTTTCTCTCTGACACACACACACACACACACACACACACACACACACACACACACACACACACACACACACACACACACACACATGCACAGTGCATATAAAAGTGGGTGGACGTAGCTTCTGGGTCTGAAAAATGAGGCCAGCGCAGACGGGCCGTAAACAGCAATACCATCAGGAGCCACTAGAAGTTGGCTCCAAAAAGCCTCTGGCTCCATAGACTCCCATTCAATCTGTCTCAGTAAATACAAAGTCACACATTTTTGTTTTCAAAAATGATGTTATTTGTTAAAGTCACTCCTTGTTATTGGTTTTCTGGTGATACATTTGAAAATGATTCCAACATTAATCAGATATTAGGCCTCAAAACGCGGTGTGTTTGGAGGCGTGTCTGTGTGATTGACAGGTCTATGGTCCAGTCAGGTTTCTACTATAGGTGGGCGCGGCATAGTGTCCTTGGGTTTCCAATCAGATTGAATCAGATCCACAACTCGCTCCTCCCAAATTCGTCCAAATAAGGTCACTTCTGGCTTCAAAATACCAAAACAGCGATGGCTGAAATGCCAAACTCAAGTCTTCAAAATGGCTGTTCGCAAACCAACAGGTGACGTCACAGTTGGTTGCCACTTGGTACACCCTCAGCTCACAGACTGGGTGATAAACAGACCATTGTGAGACACGTTGGTTTTACCCTATTGATGATGTGTTGTTGCAATAGTCCTGCCAGTATTGTGACAGTACAATGCGGTGCTGTGCGAAAGAGTAGCTCAAAAAGGGAAGGCACAATGGTACTGTACAATAAAATATAATTTCATAGCCCCTTGCCATTAAAGATTGAACTTTAATGCAGGAGACCACTCTGTTTCCTGTAACCCTATAACCACGTGTTTTTTCATTGTAACATCTTGACAAAAGAACTCTAATTTAACCCGAAACCCTGATCTTTCCCTGAATGAAAGTGTTTTTTGTGGCTGAACTTAACCACACAGGTAAAATATATTTGCCATATTATGAGTTTTATTCAAACAGAATTGCCAGTATGATCACCCAGGTTGGAGGACTTGTTGACTTAGGTCATCATCTTAAATTTGTTCCCCTTTTGTTCCGATATCAAAACACGCAGACCACCTCCTTGATTAAAAGTTCCAAACAGGAATTGTGATTTAAACTATATAAATGCCACCAAATATGGCAAGTCATAGACAGAAATAATAAAACCACAAAACAAGAAAATGGACCCAGCATAGCAAAATACATCTCCCGTAGCGGTTTGTCCAAGTGTTTTAGGACGCATTTTTATTTCTAATTAAAAACACATCGTGGCCGCAGAGCTGCTTGCTGATGCTTTTGAAAATTAAGTGCTTTACAAATTCACTGTGCTGCAGGTGGACAGAGCACTTATATCCCTGCAGGAGAGGCAAGGATTTGAACAGAAATCCCTACGGTCACAAACCCGCGTCCATGGCTACAACAGCACAGAAAAAAATGACTGTCCACTGCTTTGTGCGTGTCTCTCTCTGTGTGTGTGTGTGTGTGTGTGTGTGTGTGTGTGTGTGTGTGTGTGTGTGTGTGTGTGTGTGTGTGTGCGTGCGTGCGTGCGCGCATGCTTGTATATGTTGAACACGTGTTTGAGCATGCATGGACATGTCCTTCTGCCTGTGTGTCAGACTGGTGTTCATATCACCATGTGCTCTGTGTGATTTAAGTGGGAGCTGTCAGGAGTGAGTGCACACTGTACTAATGCTGAAGGATCCGTCTATCTCTCACTCCCTCTGTTTCCTTTCGGACTTTTCTCCTTCACTTCATCTGTTTTCTTCTTTTTTTGTTTTGTTACACCCTTCCTGTTTTTGTCATTTTCTCTCACCGTCTCGTTCTCCGTTTGTCAGTAAAGCTCCATCCAATTTTCTCCTCTTTCTTGCAGTGTTGGTCGAGTTACTCAAGAAATATGTCACAATTGAAACCCCCATTTCAGCATGGCTTTTTATTGTGACCAGTTTGAAAAACACTTGTGCATAATCATGCTGTTTAATCAGCATCTTGATGTGCCGCACCCGTCAGGTGGATGGATTACCTTGGTAAAGGTTAAGTGCCCATCAACACAGATTTGAACAAAAAAAAGAGACCTTTTGTGTACGTGGAAGTTTTAGATCTTTTACTTCAATTTGTGAAAAAAAAAATGGGACAGAAAACAAAAGTGTTGCGTTTCTATTTTTGTTTAGTTACGTTAAATACACTTAGCTCCATCAAAGTCACACTCCAACAAGTTGTTACATCCACACAACACATTTTCTGCAAACACTTATTGCACTCAATCTTAAAAATACTGCTGGCACTCCCGACTAGTAACGATGCTTTTCCACATCTTGTGCAGCAGTTGCTGCGTTAAAATGGAACTTGTGAGCTCGTGTTTACAGCACGGGAAGTCGTGTGTAGCATATGCTTTGTGTTCAAGTGGTTAAGTTGTAAAAAAACAACAACAAAAAAACACTGTTGCTAGGCGACGGCAACGTGGACAACCTCCAGAAGCCACAGGTGCTCACAATTTAGCGAGCTAACAGGGCGTTAAATGCACATGGAGATAGATAGCGAAATATTGTGGTTTAACATGCAGCCAGGCGTAAAGTTTGGAAGTGTTTGGCGAGTACCAGCAGCTGGCTTAACGTCGGCCCCGGCGATTGCAGGAGTCTTTACGGCACGGTGAAACTGCAAAGTTCACAAATCCTCCATATCTGGAGAACACTGTGACTCCTTAGTGTTGCCGTGCTAGTGGGTAGATCACTAAAAAGACTCAATAAGACAAACTATGGAGGTACTGAAAGGGTCTGCTGGAGGCGAGCTGATTCTCCCTCCATCCACCTACTGCTCCAACCTACAGGTCAAGCCCCAGTATCTCCCCAAAACATACACGTGTCAACCTTCCCATGTAATTCCTGGTAAAACGGCAAACACACAAAAACTTGATAATATCAAAGTGAAGGGGCATTGGTGGGATTTTTTTTAATTTTTTTTTTTTTTTTTTAAATGATGCAGTTGAGTTAACTTGTTCCTGAAAAAATAATCACATTATTGTAGCGAGTTATGTTTTGCAACCCAATGCTCCTGTTTTTCCCTTTCGTCTCTCCCTCACAGAGCCTCTGCCTCTCTATTGTCTCTTTTCTCCTCCCACTCTCCACTTCTGTCTCTGTCAATTCTTCCGTTTATCGTCACGATCTGTCTCTCGTTTTCACTCTCACCCCTTCACTCCATCTGCCATCCTCCTCTCTTTTCAGCCCGTGTTTGCTTCTCTCTCTCTCTCTCTCTCTCCGTCTTCACCCCCGCTCTCCTCTCCCTCTCTCTACCTTCTTCTCACAGACAGTCCTCATCAACAGCAGCAGCAGTCTCTTTTTTTTTTTTTTTTTTTTTTTGCTCCCTGTTTGCAGCCAATGGGCCATTAGTCTGTTGTGTGCAGGGCAATAAATCGCATCAGGCAGGAACCCAAGCGCCCGGACTTCCTCTCCATGTCGGCCAATCAGGACAATTTGCTATGGTTTGGTGAGCAGTGTGGACTCGGGAACAGTAGTCATGTTGCTCAATCCATTAAGGAAAATGTAATAGGCTAACCTTGGTGATGCAATAATGAAGGGTTAAAAGGAACCCTGCCTGTTAGGACTTCATAGATTATCGTTGCCCTTAGGTGTATAAATGCTACATTGAAAATATGCTGGATGTCTCGGTTATTATGTAATTAGTTTTTGAAGTCGCAATCCGGTCCGACGTCAAATAGCTGCAAGAAGTATAATTTTATTTCTGGGTCTGCATACTAGCCAAACCCCATACAAACTCCACTCTGCCTGCGATGGCAGAGGAAGCAAAACAGCCTTGTCGAGTGTTACAAACTCACTCCACACTGTCTGAGTTACTGTGACAAACTATAACTTAATTTTAGCAGCGTGGGTGTTGACACATGTTTTTCCCTTGGGCTCACCAAAGCCATCAAAAATGTACAACACTGTGCTGAGATTGTTACTGGCAAACCTGTATAGTGGACTTGTATGCTGGTACACAAAAAGTCTGACTCTCTGGCACAGGCTGCTGCCTATAAGCATGTTTGTGTGCTTACAAAATACTCCGGTGCGAAAGTGAAAATTTTTCAAACATGTTTCCCTTTCACTTCTATTTGGGGCTACCAGTGTGTGAAGTTATGCAGCTTTAATGATCCCTGTGGGGAAACCACTGTTGCAGCAGCAAGTTGTTACAAGAAAGAACAGCAAAGAAGAGAAGAGCATTAGATATTAAAAGAGGAAAAAGTGGATGTTATGAACACAGCACTTTTCGACATTTTCAGCAGTCACACATATAACATAGAAAATATGTAAATGATAAACTTCAAAACTGGGTTAGAGCGTTCCCACGAACAGACGCAGAGAATAACCTATTAAAACAAAGTTGATTTCTGCCTCAAAGTGTGGAAAACTATGAAATAATAAAAACAATATAAACAGTGTGCAGATTAAAGTTGTGAGGGAAATACAGTATAAAATAGCATAATAGCATAAAATGGCAGGATGTATTGAAGGTGCACAAAAACATGTAGTATTCATGTTAAAAGTCATATAGCTTTAACTACATTTACAATGTGATTAATTCACACTTTTTATGATCAATTTAACAATTAAATAGACACTTTACATGCAGACATACTCAGTGCACCTCAGGGGAGATAATTAAGTGTCTTAAGCTGCACAAGTTACTGCAGTGAAAAATGTAATGCCCAGAATACACACACAAAACTAAAACATAATAGAAAGGGTGAAGGAGGGATAGATTGATTCATGTATTGACATGTTAGATGGGTATAGACTATGATTTATAATTCTTCTGACTTATTTAATGGCTGCTGTGTGTGTCTTGCCCCAGCCTTTCCCAGTGCTGTATATTAGAACATTATCATAATGAATGTATCCAGGCAGGCAGTAACATCGTCTAGCAGCATAGAACATGTCTGGAATACAAGGCAGCCTTTTCCCCAGTATTAGGACAAACACGCATGTATTTTGCTTCTCTGATTGTACTGCTGCTAAGTACTGAGATGACCTTTAAGGGCTGGGTAAGACAGCAATTTGAATGTTGCCGAGACACTGCTACACCGGTTTCATTTCCATTCAGACCCCGTTACTCTGAAGGCTGGCACAATTATGACTGCAGCAGTACAGATTGCAGGCGATGATTAATTAACGGGGTGTGTACAGTTTGTCTATAGAAATGTGTCTAAATGTGTACAATGCATCTGCATGTGGTAGAAATCCCACATGTTTGCATAAGTACGCTGGGAAATTGCAGTGAGAGGGTTTTATATTCTTGGTGCAGCGGAGCAGAAGGTTATATGGTGTGTCTTCATGAGCGTAATATTCAGTATGTCTGCGTGAGTATTGTGTCTGTTTGCACATATTCCTCAGTCTGTGAATGCAAGTGAAAGAGAGATTTGAAGCTGCAGTCACACAACTGCGGTGTAATACTGAAGCAGAGGCACCAAAAGCGATGAATAAATATAAATTGCAGGGATGCGTCACGCATTGAGAAGACTCGTCTGCCGGACCGCACACATGTTCAAGAATAAGAGCAAATGTTACTTTCTGTGGTATCTGCCTGCAGTCCAATACGCTTCCTCACTCGCACCACATCAACGCCGAGATAATGAGAACTTGTAGCAGTTCGGAAGCTAAATGGTGACTCATTTCCCAACGAATGGCATCCTCCCTCCTTAATTTTATTGATTTCCTGTTATTACAGGATGTCACAGGAGGACATAACCTTGGCAGTGTAAAGCAACGGGAAATTGGTCAGATTGAGGGGGACAGTTTTATTTGAACTGCAGGAGAGAGAAAGGGCAGCCTGGTTCAAACATTTAATGTCTGGCAGTTCTGGGTAATACGCACACATAATATGCTGTTTAGTACAAGAGACCGGAGCCTCTATTTAACATGTGCACATATCTTCTATTTCCGTCAGCATGCACATTCCTGCGCGCAATATTTCATAATATTTATAATACAAGGTGAGTCGACGCAGGAAGTGAGATCTAAAGAGCTGAGGTCTTGTATTCTGCTCCCTGTGCCTTGTAAAAGGTTATGTGCTACCCAGTCAGCCATTGTTAAAAAAAATACAAATAAAAAAAAAATACAAAATAAAAAAAAAAAAAATCCAAGCCTTTGTGTAAAGCCATCATACTGCTTACAAGTAGGTGTATGTACAAAGAATGGAGAGGAGGGAGTGGAAATGTCAGAGAAATGTCAAATGCCTGCTGGCTCTGTCCGTTATATTTCTCCAGTTGAAATGTTCTCTCCAGGGAAAGAGGGTCGTGGGTAGGGGGACTGGCCCAAGGTCACGCTTTTTGGTGACTTTGAACAACACCAGTACTAATATGCATGGATTAAGTGAGAAATAAATGGATTGTTGAATGAATGGGTTAAGGGAGGGATTTATTAAATGATTGATTGATAAATGAACAGAGAAACTCTGTATGGTTCAGAAAGTGAAGGGATTGATGGACCAATGGAGAAAATGAGTGATGGACAGATGGATAAAAGAGTGGAATAAAGGATGGTGGGCAGAAAGGTGAAAGAATGAATCAGTTGAATGACTGACAGACTGATAGCTGAAGAGGAGAATATTTATGAATGGCCAGGTACGTAGATAAATTGATAAGTGGAAGGACAGGGTTACATAGATGGAGAAAGGATGGATTGATGATGAATGATTAGTGGATGAAATAACTGTTGGATATTAATGAAAGTTAAAGGATACATTAATGGAAAAGTCACTGGCAACCTGCCCAGTGTGTATCCTGCCTTTCGCCTGATGTCACCTGGGACAGACTCAATCAACCTCTGACCCTCTACAGGATAAAGCAAGTGTTGATAATGGATGGATTAATGTAAATGTTTATGGATTGATTCTTGAAAAATGAATGGATGAATGAATAGATAAATAGGTGAGGAGATAGATAAATGACAATTCGTGCATAAAGAATGGACAGCTGCATAAATTGTGTAGAAGTGAAGGGATGTATACGAGAGAGATGAAAACTGAAGAGAACTGGATTGATATTGGATGTTGTAGCAGTGGCTAATTGATGGAGGGTATGATTACTTTGAAAATAGACGATTGGAAAAAAAGAGAAGTGGTAATTTGTAGAGTACTTGTGGACAGAATGTGCCGGAATAGATGAATTATTAGTTGATGGAAGGATGCAGAAATGGAGGGACAGATGGAGATGAGCCAGTGACTACACTAAATGGTGTTAATTTTTACACACAGAGATAATCAAGCATCTCTCCGTACACCCCTCTCGTTGCCTCCTCGCCTTCCAACGTCGACAACCGGCACCAGTTAGAAATTGCCTGTCTTCCCTCTTTTGATTTGCTTGTTTGTGGGGTGCTAATTTATGGCTTAATCAATTATCCATTAAAGCCTCTTTCACATAAAGACTAGTGATGGTAGTTGCCAGCAATACTGTTGTGCTTAATATGCATTAGCGTGCCTATCATCCCCCACTTCCCCCTTTATCGTTAATGGGCCGAGGCACTGTTCCAGCTTTTATAATGTGTCATGCATCTGTGGATTTTTCTCCCCTTCTTTTTTTGCTTAATGGCTTGACTAAATCACAGTACAACGCTAAATACTGTGGATGAGATCTCCATTGTGAAGTGGCGTTTATTGCTGCAGTATCAGAGTATCAATTGCCAACAACAAATTCAGTCACTTCTCCATGTTATATGATTGTTGGCTGTGATGCTGTGTGACATGTCAGGTGGTGGTGTCGGACTTTGGTTCACAATGACAAAACATTTGTGGGGGATATTTAAACACGAATGATGCGTATCTAATCCCTCCCAATGGACACAATTGAAGCTAAAATAGCCAACATAGTGCTGTCATCTTGCGCTGGTGATGTAATTTGTCAGAGTCAGCTCAGAAGTGACTAAGTGGGTGGGGGGTTGCGAAGCCCTATTTAGGCCGTGTGATGGTGTCCATAGTAGTTGTTCAACTTGGCCTGAGCTGAACCGGCCCTGGGCATATTACTATGGGGTTAGGTTAGGTTAAGTCTGGGTTGGTGCACACTCTGCATACCATGTATAGTCTAAGTTTGCACATAGCAGCTGGTCAAGATGATGAGCAAAGTCAGATATTGGAAGTCTGATATCGCTGGGTGTTTACCAGCTAATAAGTCTGTAGCCTTCCAGGTGATGGACATTTACATCAGGGATGGTTAAAATTCATTTTGGAGACAACCATACCTCTGTAATTGGCCATTAGTGCCAGAGCATCATTAGTGCTTTTGTCTGCACTTCATTTTGCTCTGGATAGGAGGCTTGAGTGTAAAAAAAAATGAAGTTCCTTGTGTTTTAATGACACAAATTGCAGCTCTACTTAATCATTTCAGAAAACAAAGGTTATGTTTGATGTGAGCTACCTAATCAAGTTAGCTATCTCATTTCTACTGTCTGGCTTCCACTATGTTCCACTGTTAATATATATATATTTTTTTTAATGCAGTTTTGCAATGTTTTTGTACAGGTAGATGAGCAGAACCTGCTGATAATGGCGCTGATTTGCTCGGTTCTTGAGTTTTGGCTGTCTTATTGATGTAAATATACAAATTCCAGTTACCTGTTAAAACTCAGTTTTTAACAGATTGATTGAAGAATTTGTGAGCTCTGGTTTGGCTTTGTTGCGGATAAATGTACGTAAAATAAACAGCCCCAGAACATTTTAATATCTGCACAAGTATATATCTGAATATCTTTCTCCATGTATGTTGAAGGCAATTTGCCCAAAGTCCTGTTGCTTTCCACTCTACCAATTTAACAGGTAGCTAATGCTGTTAGCTGCTCGGTAAGATAAAGTGGCAGCAGTCCTGAGGGCCAGAACTGACAGCCACCATTGTATGACATGGTCTCTGCATGTAATTACTATATGTTCACATTCAGCTTTATTTTGTAATATGCAGTGTAATGTGAGCTTCACTTTAACCTTCTCTCTTTTGTGAAATAATGCTTATGTTGAAATGGGTTTTACATTAAATCACCATGTAGAAAGATAATAAATACTATTGAATATCTATGAAACACTGGCACACCAGCCTGTAGTTACAAAAGAACCCTTTAATGAGCAAGACTATTGATAAAGGATGTCCACAAGTCTGAATTTATGCATCTCTATGTGCACGGCAGCAGTCAACAAGGTGCATATTTCAGCACTAAGCTGTCATCAGTATTTACACTCATATGGGGATGGACTTAGCACTAAAACGTGCCAATTGTTGTCTGCCGTGAACATAAAGAAGCATTAAATCGTGCGTTTGCAAATGCAAACATCCTCTATAATATCCCTGAGTCTTCACCCTTTTCATATTCATTAGGTTTAGAGTTGAGAGTTCCAGTCTTTTGTGTAGCATGTTAATGTCAAAAATATTTCAGTTCTGACTTACACAGTGCGACTGCAGCTCAGTTAATTAGCATATGACTACCTGAGCTGAGGAGCTGTTTGGATTCAGTTAAACCTATATTTTTTTTGTGGTTAAACGCACAGTTGCATGATTAGCAAAGTGTTTAAAAAAAGATGCGTAATGTACTAAGGAAAGACGCCAAATAGTCTGTGAAACGCTGTAAATATAGTTTTGCCAGTTTCTTGAACTAATGGACAAATAAAAATGGATATAGGTTTTATAAACAAAAATCTAAATTTGGAAATGGGAATGATAAGGTTGGTATGACAGTGTGGATGTCAACATTTTTGGTCAAGATGATGCAGATATAATATTTTGTGAAAATATAATGTAATTGTATACATAAATGTATGGATGAATGTAAATATAACATAAAAGATTATCTACAGATCTAGTTTGGTTTTATGACTAGGAACCAACTCAACCTGTAGAGAGGACTTCTATTATGTATTCATTGACTTAACATCATGGACACAGCAGTGCAGTCAGACATCGATGTGCCTTCTTTCACATAAGCACCCTGCAGAATTCTTATTACTGGTAGGAGGTCAATAACCCTCTACACCAAACTACATCAGCCTCCATCCACTTGACGCATTTGTCACAGATGACCCAGTATTCACAGCATTACCACTCAGCACAAGATGTCTGGCAGACAGAAAAAGTGTAAGGACAGTGGGCACACTGTGAGAAAGGCCTGGCAGGAGGCACAGCACAGAAAACGTGACATGACAGTGTCACCGAGCATCCTGGGTTCATGTAACGGAGCACTTGTAATACTGTAATAAGCGGAGTCGGGCGACCAGACGTCTCATTCAGCCCACGGCTTCTCTCTTTATTTTGTGTTCTCCTTCTTTCAACCAGAGGCGGGAGTCGCTTTACCTCTACGGCAACCCTGAAGGGACATATCATCTCCAATGCGAAACGATAAACATGAGACAGTCTGTTACAACAGCACTCCCAAAATGCCAAATGGGATGTAAATGTGAAGAGCCATTGTTGTAACCATTGAACTTCTTTCAAACAGATTCAATAATATGCACTACAGTACTATTATCTCTTTAAATGTACTGTAAATTGGAGAATTTATTAAATAAAACCAACAAAAGAAACACTGTGTATCTTTGAATTTGTGCATAAAAGTGGTGTCAAAGGCAAATGGAAAAATCTCTAACTTTTTAAACCTCAGAAGAGGTGTGTTCCCTCTCGTCTACTCTCATGGTCTTTGTCCAGGATATGTGCCTACTGGTTCTGTACTATCTAGTATCAAAAACTGCCTTGTCATTTGATACTAAATTTTTATACCGAGGCCACAATCTACATGAACATGTGTTTAAAAACACATACATTTTCCTATATTTTCTCAGGAGTAAAGCGTATCTGCATCAAAGAGCTATGGCATTTCCTGTACATATCCCCCATGCATTGCGGGCGGCCCACGTGGATAAAATCACGGTTTCAACTTTGGTAAGTCTTACATTATTTCACTCTTTTGAAACAAATATTTGGCCACACAACTGTGTGCTGAAGTAGCTGGGGCATTTCTCTGCGCGCAGCCCAGCTCGCTAGGATTATCAGACGGTAGCTAGCGATGATGCCCAGTCTGAAAAGTGTCTACACAAAACAAGTGCTGGCCAAAAATGAACAAACATATTCTTTCCACTTGTCTTTTGATGGATTAAGACAAATCTAGTTTACACTGGTACATTGTCTACGGCCTCTTAGAAATCAACCATAATGCTCGCAATCACATCCTCGCCTTGTCCCCTCTACTCAGCTTTTTTATATTCCAAACTACTTGCCAGAAGTGGAAGCACATACGAGTGTTAAAAACTACTGTAATTTGGGTGCGGCGTGACAAATGATCTTACTTTGAGCAGTGCCGATGGTGACTGAGTGTTTCCCCTCGGGGGTGGGGGGTTGCGTTAGTGTGCTCACTGTTCATTACGACGTACCAGGCCAAACCCGTACTGTCCACTCAGCGTACTCAACTGACCGGATGCTGATGCCAGCTCTTGTACAGACTTGCTGCCCCGGACACTTCCTGTATGCATGCCAAACTGCAGCTAAGAATACTGTCCAGACTGCTCGGGAACTTCGAGGTTTGTCAGATTTGTTCATGTCGGTCAGTCGGACATTTGACCTTGCCTGTGAATTACTCCAGATTCTTGGCACTTCTGTGACTCACCGCTGCAGTTTGGTAAGGTAACGCTGATTACTGTTTAAACTTATTGAGCATTTTTATGTAAATACTTGTATTGTCTCCTGATGATTTCTTACTCGCACTACTGTCATGTTACACCATGCCTATGAGTTGTTACAGTTTTGTTTATTTGCTGTAAAAAAAAAAAAAATATATATATAGTACAGTAATACAGTAAAAGTAACACTTGACTTCAGAATGTATCTGGGATAATATGTTAGTATGACCTGCACTGTGACGTGAAATACTCAAAATACTTCATCTGTTTAGAGGTCTTGGCAACACACCTGAACTTCCAGGTGCAGCTGTACATACACACTTTCCTCTAGCTGGCCACTTCTAAAAGTGCACACACACACACACACACACACACACACACACACACACACACACACACACACACACACACACACACACACACACACACACCACTCCATGCAATATGATACCCTTAGCATCTTCCATCTATCATCCGAGGTGAGCCAGAGAGGCTGCTGTCTCCTCCCTAGTGCCAATAGCGTCACCAGCTATTAAGATCCAGTGGCGGGCCCAGGAGGAACAGGGGGAGATTGAGTGAAAAGGTTTTATGAGAGCATGCGGTGATGGATGGATGGGTGGCTACTATGGGGGGCCCCCAGTTCCCCACATTTTCAGCACTTTTCATGGTTGATAAGGCTCAGATGATAAATAAAGGAAGGGCCGGCCAAGCCTGCGCCTGTTTAATATTGCTGATGTGGTGCTGGCTGATGCAGGCAGGCGAATGACCTGTGTAACCTTACATATCTACTGGTGTGGGATGGTGAGCTTCGAAGCATTCGGTTATTTATCCAGATGCAGCATGATGTCATAGTGCAGTGTGTCCCAGCAGTCTGCCGGTTTCTGCTGCTATTAAATACTTCAGTCAGAAGCACATAACCAGTGAAATCAGCTCTGAACCTCTCGAATGATTCATGCACTTATTTGAATAATCTTTGCTAAAAAACAAGTCTTTGTCTTCTACTTCAAATTACTTAAGACGGCCTGATCAGTTCCTCTTTATCATCCCCTTTTGTTGCTAGGGAAACTGGTGAAAAGGCTTTTTATGTCCTCTGTAGCTCTCTTGTGTATTCTAGTCTGTTGGTCAGCTGCTGCTGCATCCAAACTGAAATCCCTAACTGAATTTAAAGTATCGTCATAAAATGTTATCAGGCCAAAAGGAAGTCAAAGGTTTCATTTATGCTGTAAAACATCTTAACTTGGTGAAGCCTTGATTTTGCCAAAATGATTTTGAGTGAAAATGTTTTAAAGGTTTTTGGAAAGATTCTCAAGAAATTTGGGACACAAATGTATAAACAGTAATTACTTTGGTAAGCCTTTGATTTTTCATTTAGTTTTAATTGGGTCATAAAGAAATTAATAGCATTTCCATTAAATTTGTGCTTCACATATATTACTGACTAAATGTAACATGTTAATGTAACATTTGATTGTAAACGCAGCTTTTACAATGGGTTAAACCCATAATTCTGAGTGTGTTTTCATGTATATGTTAAAATGTATTAACCTCACAGAACCCTTTGCATGGATGCAACTTCTAGTCATATAATTGTGTTGTATTTTCAGTACTTTTCATGTATGACAGAAAATGAAAAAGCATGTAATCACAAGATATACTCATCTATAACCAAGTTTTATGTGACGTCTACAGACCAGACAGTGGCCCATATGTTGTTGTAGTTAAATCAATTTAAAGAAGCTGTGTGTCCTTGTGTGCCCGCAGCGTACGTGTTGAACAGTGGGGGTGAATGCTGCCGAGACTTTCACACAACAGTGCAAAATGGCCCCTATTATCCTCACTGTGACTGCCTTGATATTGTGTGTACGTGCATCGCTGCTGGACGCCTCTCGCCAAGAAATACTCTTTACGTTGAAGACAAACAATCCCACCAGCCACAGCAAGCTCCAATGATCACCTTGAATGATGTAGGAACTCATCTTCCTCTTGTTTCAGAGGCAGAGACCAGAATAACTGCCGTTGCTTTTATTCAGTTCATTTCTTTTGCGTTTAACTTCTGAAAGAAACAGCATAATTACAGACACACTGCACAGCCATTATGCTAAACATCCTGCTTTACTGAATAATTTTCTTCCCCTTAATTTGAGCAGGGCTTCGTCTCATTGTTGCATTGTCCTTTACCAGGACCAGGCTGTATCTGTCCTTAAATATCCACAACCAATTATGTCTATAAGACGCCTCCTGGTACTTTTACAATTAAAATGGATTCAGCATTTTTGTGCTTCATTTCTGTGACTTGAAATTTGGAAGAGTTTTACTGGCATAAGTAGAAATTTCATTTTTGATGTATTTCTTGAACTTTTGGACTCCAGCTTGCTGATGGGGGTCAAACAGGGAAAATACAGTTCCCAACTGTCTCTCCAGGGTTATCTATAGGGCTCAAGATTGTTGATTTTGGCAGTTGTGAAGTTTTCAAGTGGAACGCCCTCCTCCTCAAATAAAAATAAACAAACAAACAAAAAAAAAACAATAACAGAAGTGTTTTTAAAGTTGCTTAGATGTAACTCAAAACTTTTTCCTTCATTCAGTACCTTTTAGCTGATGGACAACACAGCAATACCCTGCAGCTGCTCCTCAATTTGTTATAGTAAGCTAACATAAACTCTTTTCATTTCATTCTTAGCACATAGTGGGAACAACGTTGACTTTTATCTAATGCTGTACTCGGTAGGTTTTAGTACCTGAAATAACTGCTTAAATAATGTGATGTGATCCGGGGCTGCTAAAACCACCGACAACAAAGAAAAAGAACGAATAAAGGAAAAAAAAAGAGAGTGAGAAGGAATGAAAGAAAGACTGTCAGGCAAAGATAAAGTTAGTCCTCCGCCGCGACGCGCAGCCAGAAGTTATTACTCAGTGGGGTCAGATGCAATCTTTTAATGTCTCTCCTTTGAGTACTCCACAGGTGGATACACACACACACACACACACACACACACACACACACACACACACACACACACACACACACACACACACACAAGAAAGGTTACGGGTACAAGCCTTCACATACAACAATGCTCAGTCTCTCAGGTCTTTGGTCGATGACCCTGAAAACAACCAGTGTGTGCGACACGCGCGCTCGTAACATCTATTCCGCCCGCGCACGCATGAATGTGCACAACACACACCTGTCACCACAGAACTCAGTGGATGGACTCAGTGAAAAATCATTCAACTGTGAATCAGATGATCTTTAACAGCACAACAGCTCCCCACAGCTCATTTTTGTATCAATGTTTTAAGTCCAGGTAACGTGATAGCACAACGATGGATTCAAAAAGTCAATAACCCGCGCTGCGCTCCTTTCCCCCCCTTTCCTCTGTCTTGCTTCCCATCAGGCAACGCCCCAGTCAGAGACCTTTTTTTTAGTGTTGCCATGGAAACTGTGTGGGCATCTGTATCAAACAAAAATAATGGGAGCAAAAATAAGAACATGAAAGAGAGAGGTGTTTGGTAGAGAGACACGTGTGTGTCGGAGCGTGTGTCAGACACGAGTTGTGTGTGTGTGTGTGTGTGTGTGTGTGTGCGAGCGAGAGTCAGGAGGAGGAAGTCAACTCTCTGCAGTGGCTCTTGTGAATGTATGTGCAAACACTGACATACGATGAACTGGTTGTACTGCCATCCAACTGTCAAGTGTTATACAAACCTTTCACATGTTGTAAAATCAAATATGCGTATGGGGCCCTCTCCATCAGCTAGGCTCAAGTGAATAAATCAGAAAATATAGGAGTCCTGATTTTTTTTTCACGGTCCTGACAGTCATGCTTTTCTATCACATCAGTAATGCCAACAAAAACACAATAGCAGCTATTTTCCCCTTTACTAATCAGAGCAGTACTGACAGGCATTTCTTAGTCGCTATTTATTTTCTTATATTTACACTATTTGGTCATGCGTAATGACTCTGGTACTATGAGTAAAGTATCCTGGGAAAAGTCAGCGGGCTCATCTTTGGCTGCTCCATTACATGAACATTTCTGTTTGCATAAGTGGAAAAACTGTTCACAGGTTCTGCCTCTCCTCATACACTGTAAAACTTCACACAAATATTTAGTCATTAACATAAACCTTTGACATATTAATTAACTTCTGTTCCAATTAAGTCATTGCCAAACTAGTTTACAAAATGCTCATTAAATCAACAGATCAATCTGTATTTTACAGGAGATTTTAAATCTGGTGTCTGGTAAGACATGGGCATGCTCTATGAACAGAGCAAGGCCAACAAGCCAGCCAAGCGGCACATTTCTGGCATAGCGCTATGCTAACTTAATTGAGGATACAAAATACAGCTCTTTTTGTTTTTCCAAGTTTTATCGTACTCAATGGATCAAATTCAGAGTGTGAAACAAGTCATTTAAAAAAGCTGCGATGCTCAAAGCAATTTACCCACCATTGTCCAGCCGTGGGGGAGTAGGCTATGGTTAAATAGAATTCAACTGCCAATAGATAAAGTGCCAAATGCACAAAACACACTCTTCTCCGTTTAGGGGGTGGATTAGACCTGTGAGAATATTAAGGACATGACAGGCGCAAGTCTTATAATCCAAACGTGTTGAAAGTATTAAATCATGAGCGCATACTCTGGCTAGCTCTTGATGAGCTTAAGGAAAGAGCTGCACTATAAAAGGCTATAATAATAGCACCCTTGTGGTGTCAGGGTGGCCTGAGGGAGAACTTTATTCTCAGCCTGAATGATTTCCCTAATGGAAACCCAGCTCCTAACTCAGTGACAGAAGTCAATACATGATAGGTTCCCAACAACACTACAAAATCCAAGTAGCTATTGAATTGCTGAGGAATAAATACCTGATTGTATGCTTCCTAATGTTGAAAGAGTCCAACCTGTCCGAACACCGGCTCGTTTTACCACTGGACTATAATCTCTGTCACCCACTTTGAAATGCATCATCGATGAACATTATCACCTCCCAATGCTTTGGGAGTCCTTTGGTTCAGAACGCCGCTCAAAAGCCAGGTCAGAGGAGCAGAGGGTCGAAGGATACGGATTCCCACTATGGGCTGTAGGCTTTGATGTCTTGTAAGAAATAGTGTATATAAAGGTCACAGAATGGGTTTATAGCAAAGAGTACGGGCGTCACCTTCACCATGTGATAAGCATCTCGGAGGTGGATCTATAAGGGAACAGGTATTTCACAATAAAAGAAAACAGTGTAAGTACCTTGTCTCAGTTTTATCGTTATTTTTTTTAAAAGAACAGAAGGAGCTTTTCCCATACTTTTGCATGGCTTCTGCCATGGAAAGCAAAATGGTACTGCAAATCACAAACTTTGCACAGAAGAAAGTTCCTGTTCTGGCACTTGCGAGCCCCTTAATGTCCAAAACACCCTTCTTAGGGTCTGCATGTAATCTGTTATGCATATTTATGTATAGAAATAAAACTCTTAATGCAGCGTAGAAGAAGTTAATGTGGATTCACCTGGATCACTTTTTGTTTCTTTGACATTAAATGTGTCCACTGGCTACAAAATTAATTTACTCTCTCAAATATACTCAACAACCAAAACAATCCTTTTTGCACTTGAAGTTAAGTATTGTAAAAACCTGTTACATTTACCATCGAAACCAAACATAATACCAACTTTACTCTTATTTGGACTGTAATTATTATAATAAAATAAACTCCTAATAGGGACAAACAACAAATTTAGCCAACAAACAAGTTTACTGCCTACTTTTATTCCTGGAAAGCCTCTTGTCTTGTTTCAGGGGAACAAAGCGAGCCAGTAGAATTCAGAACATTTTGTAATTGTTTGAGCGGTGTGGTGTTTTGCCTTTTTCTTTTAGTCACACACAGAGTTTCCAGCCACTCTCCATTCCACAGCCTCACAGAGGAATTCTTTCCCTTATGGAGGCAGAAACTTTATGACGAGCAGCAACATGATCGGGTATCCCTCTTGGACACAATGTCTGTGAGTGATGATTTTTTAAAAAGGCCTGCGCTTGGAGGGCAATATCTGAAGTGATTGTACCTGGTCAGCAGGTTATTTCCTGCTATGAAAGGCGATGCTGCCTGGTTGACAGGTCATTCTGACTCATGCAACCATTGTGAGCTATCTATAGCATTATTAAGTTAGGGCAAACTGGATCTCTCTGGTTTTGTGGGACCCAGTGTCTGTGTAGAAGCCGTCTCTGCTGTACCGTAGCTATAAATAAACCAGTGTACCACGCTGATACCTGAATGTCACACCATGAGTGCACAATATGGGATTTTTATCATCCAGCCAAAAGAGAAGGCCAGGTATTTGTTTAATCTCATCTGGATTTGAAGGCTTTGCAGTGATTTGTATTTGTGCCCGCTTTTACAGTGTTATTTGAGCACTCCCTCTGCGATGTTTGTGCTCCACCAAGCACATCATAATTTTCTTTAGTGATGCAGATTGTTATATTACTGCAACCTTTAAAATCATGTCATTAAAGATGCTGACAGATTTATTATTGGAGGGGGAGTCTCATATTTGGAAGTAGTTTTGGAATAAACATCAAACTCATGAGTTCCACAAGTGCATGCATACTTCTTGTGTAATGTTTCTGTACACAGCTGGAATACACAACGCTCATCAACATAAACACGAGATTTGTGTCATTATGGTCCAATGTATGTTCAAACCTGCTGCATTTTATAGCATATATGGGTAGTTCAGTTCAGTGGTTTTTCTGCTACTTGTTAGTAGACAGCGTCTGGGTGGCTCATTCGTCACACAATCTAATGTGTGCTCTCATGTCTGGATGCTGCTCCAGCACTATAAAGGCTCTCGGTAGAAATGATATGATGCTTGCAGTTTAGACACTAAATATTTGTTATCCTAAACATTCATCCACTGGATTTAACCTCTGCGTCATTTTAATACCTTCTTCTGCACTATTTAATTTGGAGGGCTGTTTTTTCACCCGTACATTGTTGTTGAGTTGCAGGGGTGAACAGAGTAACAATGACTATTAACCCAGGGAAAAAGAGGCATGGAAAACAGAAATATAAACACAAGTTATTTTTATGTTCAAATTAGGTCCAAAGTAAAATACTTCTAAGAAAACCACTAGGGGTAATGGTAAACTATCTTCTATACACAATACGAAGCTGATCTACACCTACTGACTACTAAAACCTCGGGGAATTACTCGTCAGAAAAAAACAAAATAAGCAATAAACACCCTATTACCAAAAGGGGAGTAATACTAACAAGTCCAGTATACAAAAACTCTACATCTTCACTCCTAGTTTTTAAACCTGACCCGGATGAGCAAAGCGGAAACAGGTGCACTCAACCACCTGCAACAGGAGGGTGATGAGGGGAGGAGCACTGGGAGAGCAGAACAAAAACACAACAATCAACAAACACATGCCACAACAGCCTACTTGCACTCACATCGTTACTGAACAAAATGGCATCTTGGACACAGGCAGAATCAAGCTTAGGGCACGAACACATGTAAGTATAAAAATTTGGTGTACGTGGGTTGAAGCATAGTTTTTGTGTAGAATAGTGCACACTCACAGTTAAACTGGAGTAAAAGGCATGCACTGTTAGCAGGAGGTGGAGCCACTAGCTGCACCTCAGCACAATAAACAAGACCTCTATAAATACTCAGATTTGCCATATCCACACTGCCATGTCATTATTGTATCACAGTTAGTACCTCCATGTTCCAGCCTGATTGATGCTCGGTGTTTTTGACCTTGTTGTGACTATAACTTGATTCTCTTCCCCCTTCTATAGTCCTGGCATCTCTGACTCCGACCCCGTTTCATCTCCCTCACCTGTAGCCCTGCCACTCACTTCTGAATATCTGCCCACTCAGTGCAACAGGAGCTATGGACCTAGACACCTCCGCACAACTCTGCCAATTACCAGCTGCCCTGTTTGGACTGCAGTTTAAGGCTCCCCCCTCTTCTCCATCCAATCAATCTGCAATGTAATAAACATCTTTAACTGTTTTCTTGCTTCTACAGTGTGTGTGCATTTGGGGTTCACTAGCCCAGGCCTGAACAGGGTTTCACATGTAATCCAATGGGTTTCACAGGTAATCCCATTGGTTTCACATAAGTAACTATGTGTTTCACGTGGAAGTATACATGGATGTCACATGAAGTATAACAGGTTTCACATGTAATCTACATGGGCTTCACACATTACACCATACAAATGTTATTTTTAAAACATATTCAATTGCAATAGTTCCTTTCATATTGTGGTATAATACATTTTTTACCAAGCCTGTCTAGAAGATTAACTGTAGGCTGTGGTATCTCACTATCTCATCTAACCCAATACAAAAGTCCTGAAAGATCTTTTTTTCAACCTCAATGAAGTTCTCACATTTTCAAAATGACCACTGCAATATTTCAGGGCACAGCATGTCTCTCTGCAGCACAAAGGCTGAAATACCTGAGAAACAATGGACCTTTTAGCTTTGATTAAATTAATTCTAAGAACCATGAACCGTGGTTAATTGGTTATTTGCTCTTTTTAAGTTTCAAGTGAACAGGAAATTAACCTCTTTAGCTCCTTAGGGAGTTTACTGCAGATTTGGACGTGGATGTCGAGTCAGGAAAAGCCCTACAAAGAGCTGGTACATTTTCACATCCAAGCTGATTGATTCAGATAAACACCCATTACACAAATCAAATGTTGTGAGGGTTGAATCTTTCTCTCTATGGCAAGGTCTTGCTCGCAATCAGGCCACAACTTCAACCGAAGGTTGTTTTTAGTCATGGCCCCAGAAAAGAATCATGCAACATTACATGTTTTTGTCCCACACAAATTAAAAAAAAAAAACGTATTCCAAAAAATATTCTCTGCAGAGTGACTCCTGTTGGCATTTCGTCTCAGAGAAAACAGAGAGGCTTTTTCTCCAGCTCCCTCCTCACAGTTTTATCTATATTCTGACTGAGCTCTCTGTGTAACAACAAAACACAAATCTTCATCCTCTTACTTGCCTGGTTTATGATAATGACAGTTTGTATAATTGCAATAATCATTTAGCTTGAGTAATACCGTGCAAAAAGAGTTCTAAACCCCTTTTCTTCAAAGAAGAGGCAAAAACCATCAACTGCACTTGTAATATTTAGAAAGAAATCAACTTGCTCCATTAGAATAAAGAATTATGAAACTTGGTTTTAGAAAATAAACAATTCAAAACATGCTGACTGAGTGTACATTGTTATTTACTTGTTTTAAGAAAATGAGATCCAAATAAGTGAGGTATTCTTGCAGTTTGTTTATCCCTAACAGTTCCACTCACTTTAATCAGGATGAAATATAAGGGGAGGAGATGTGTTCTAGAGGGAATTGGAAACCTTGAAATAATTGAGACACCGTTTCAAAAAAAGGGGGGAGGGCTAGTTAATGATGAGAGATGTGTTCTGGGAGGGCTGTAAACTTTCCCATTCCAGGCCCGAGTGTTATATTTCAGCAGCTTGCTTGTTGTCACATCTCTCACCTAGTCTTGAACTGATATCATGACTTCCTTTAAGTGGCTTGTGACACAAAATAAATTGAAGTGAAACATGTCATGTTGAAAGACCTCCACCACGTTGGTCTAGGTTTTGTTCTTTATCTCAGCAGCAGACGGCGGGCTGGGAGCTGCTGTGCGGCATCGCTGTGACAAGCAGCCTTGCCAAAGAGCTAGTGCCATCCAGACTCATTATTCCCCCCCTCAACCTACTTTGCTGCTTTGACAAATGTGTGGGTCTTTTCTCTTCCATTTCAGAGGGAGGCCCTGAGTTGTCTAACTCATCAGCCAATGAACACACAAGCCAGTTGTGAACCTCTCCGTTGTAGATCGGTTGTCATGTTGCTAATGAATTGGCTGGTGTTGTCATTCGGGGAGGGGGGGTTTATTATGGACCAAGGATACAAGACAGAAGTTACAGAAGATTACAGCTGTTTGGTGGTAGATCTAAACCAGTGGAGTTTATTTGGGAAACACCACAGTAAGGTTCATTATATCTTGCTGTTCTTATCAGCCAATAACGTAGGTAATCCATCTATACAAAGTACATTTTCTCTCAGTCACTAGTTTCACAGCGTAGATGTGATTGACATGATTAGTTACACAAATCTCTCCTGTGATTTCTTCTTAATCCCTTCAGTTCTTGACATTCCTGCAAAGTTGATATATTTGCAAATGTTATGATGTTGTGCTATCATCTCTTTGCCACTCTTTACACCCCTGTCAGGGATCCCGTTTCCATGGTAACAAGTTTATGGACCCTAAGAATTTTGTACTAAAATGAACAAGCTGAGAATACACAACGTCAGGCAGAAAAGAGGAAGTAAAATGCTACCTGATTGTGGATTAGAGGAGCCTTACTCAAAGAATGTCATCAGGTTACATTGTAATGTGTCCTAAATATACATTGACGTAAATATAGGCTACGCTATTCAGGTCAGAGCCCCTGACTGGCATGTTAATATCTGTCCATTATAGTGTGAAATTCTGCCCCACTTGAAACAATACAGTATTAATTAGTTCCCTAGTTACCACAAGCGTTGGCATAACAACCAATAGGGATGACGTAGTAGAAAAGAAACTGGCAGATTAAAAATAGCTTTGATCAGAAAGTGAGTACTTTGACATCCTGTCAGTGACTGCATGTCAAGAAAGAAAAAGAAGTGTTTGCACACACATTTTCCACAGTTTGTGCTCAGGTTTCCGTGTGCACAGCAGTCTCCCAGTTGCGTGAAATATACTTTTGATTATAGAGAAGGCAGCATTTTTTTTTCTGGCAGCAAGAACCTCAAACGGCAACTGTATCCCGGTGGAAGAGCTTCACTCTTAGCGCTTCACACAAAAACTTTGCTTCATTTTTGCACACTCTCAGTTTTACTGCCACTTTTTTCAAGTCCAATCCGATCGAATGAGCTCTTTCCTCCATCTCTCCTCTTTTCTTCTTTCTTCTGAGGTGAAGGTTGGTAGTTACTGTCTATTTTTAGCCTGAGCTGCATTGCCTTTTAGCTTTAGACTCTTTCGCTCAGATGCATTTTCTTGCTCATGCACAATGATTCTTTAGCTCTTTCATGTTCACTGGCATTCCTCAGGGGATGAAGCTACGACAGTTGGAATAGTTTGGTAAAAAAAACTTTTCTTAACTACAACTACGCACAGCCTGTGTTTGGAAAGTTACAGCAAAGCATACGAACTCTGTGCTGGGATATCATCCCACGAGGGGGTCTGTCACGTATGCAAGGATCGGTGTTACATACTTGCAGAGTGCCTCAATGTGTCTGAGCGCCATGTGCTGTGTGTTATGCTTGAGAGGGTTTTGAGAACATGCCCAGATGGTGCTGTGTTCCATTTGTTTCTGCAAGCAACTGGTGGATTCAGGATGGTTTTAGTCAGTCAAGTTCTGACCACGTTTGCTTTTAACATAAACATGAGACTGACCGAACAATAGCATGGAGGTTATAGTGGTGGTTTCACATTAATGTTCCACTGTATAGGACACGGTCAGTGATGGGTAACTTGAAAATGGCGATCAATTGCTCATTACCAGTACATTGCACCTTTTCTTTTTAACATGTAGAAAAAGAAAAGGGCATCTCATTTCATGTTTCTATGTGTTGTTTAATAAGCCAGCAATCAGAAGTGTAATGCCCACTTCAAGAGAGATGTCGAGATCTATAGTGGCTGATGATGTTACTCCTGCTGTAGTAGCGTACGCCGATTCTGCAGTGGTCAGCTAATGTTTTAACATGGTAAGTCTCTTGGATTTTATTGTATTTATTGTTCCTGCTAACCAGACTACATAATCAATAACCAATCAAGGGCTCAAGCCATCTAACAAAATGGTTGCACATGTATTTGGATTCATACAACGCCATCATCAATTTGATTATGTAGAATAGAAACTTATAAAATATATTATACTTATGCATTTAATTTTTTTCCATTGCTAAAGCACAGGTTTGGCAGCAGAAACCTGGGTGAACTAGATCACTGTAAATACCCTGCAGCTGTCCTCCCTTTCCAATACATATTTTTCAAAGAGGTGCATTATGTAAAATTGAAGTCCTGTCTGTAATACTACTTTGTACTCTAAGAGGCGATAGTGAGTCACTGTTGTATCCAGTTTGTTGTAAGTTCAAGAATTTGGTCCAATTACGCGTTTTCTTGCCCTGCCCTTGGTTGGTAATTGGCAAATTTTTTTTGAGGTAACTATGATTGTAAGGTTAGATCTTATGGACCGTCCCAAGAGAACAGCCACAGCATTTTATATATCACCGCATTTGGAATGTTTTTACCATCCATTTTAAAGAGTCCAAACAAGGTCTGGATGCTACTAACACACTTAGCTTTTTTTTTTTTTTTTTTTTTAACAGCAGCATAGCTTTGAAAATCTGTGATTTGGCTGTTAAAAGGGGTTGTTGGATATGTATCCTCCGGAGAGGAGGATGTAGTGACTGGACTGGGACTGTCTGAACCGGCTCACAGAATTTGCTTCATTAATGGGAGAGCATGACTCAGCTGAAATGACTATTCATAGATTCATGTCCAGACCTTTGTCACAACTCATTCACTTTCAGAGCCTATGCAATTTTTCCATTTCTCCATTAACTAACCTTACTCTCCATGCCATTCAAATTCTAACGATAAAAAAAAAGATGACAAAACATGAAATCCTCCCTGATATATTGCCCTCAGAGCACTGACTATGTCAACAAGTGGCCATTGAGAGAGAAGAAAGAAGACACTTATGGATCCCTTCCTCCCTCAACAGCTTCATTAATCATGCCCTCCGATCAATGGCTGCACATGAAACAAGGGCTCCTCAGTGCTTCCACCTAACAAACAACAATGGATTTTTCCCTATCCCATCTCTCACTTGTATGTTTGACCCTTCTTTTTCCATTTGAGTTTACTTTCCACTGAACACCCAAGTGTGAGCGCCCTGATGTTTCAGACGAAATGCTAAAAAGAAAAATCCACACTGTGGCCATGAAAAATCAGTATTCCAGAGGGGACAGTCAATTTCTTGTTCTGCATAGTACATCATACAGTATTGACTGAGGAGTGAGACCTTTCTTGATCTTCTACCGCTGCCCAAGCACTTCTGTGCAAGCCACCACCACTGTTAGTGCCCTTGCTGAAGATGCTTTGGATTCACATGATCATGCTTAAAAAGGCAGAAATGTACATTTTGCAAAGGAAGATGAGACTGTATCACAAGCATCATAACTGTATTAGTGGATGCTTGTCAACAAAAGCACTCGTAAATACAGTGCCGTTGTTTCATAGTTTCAGTTTCATAGCTTATAGAATAGTGCCATTGTACAATAACACTGATAATAGTACCTCTTTTCTGCTGATAACATCTTATCCTCTGTTGGTGTTGTGGATTGTCTCTTTCCTTCAACTCAGATAAAAGTTACGGGTCCCAGAGCTGGCCAATGAGCCATGAAGTATGCCTGATTAATTAAAAAAAAAAATCTAAAGAGATAAGAGATAAAGACTGTACTGCTGCTAAACCAAGGAGCACAAAAGGTAGTGCAGAGATACAAGCAGCAGTGCTGCTGAGGTAAAAATGAGGTAGGCACGATACCAGTAAAACTCAAAGCAAAAGTTGGATATTTCTGATTTCTAAATCAGTGGTTCTCAACTTGTCTAGCCTCAGGACCCACATTTGTCCTTTGTCTTTAAATCGTGACTCAAATTTTAGTGGTTTAATTTATTTTACAAAAAATAGTGCAGTGATACACAAAGCTTTCATGGACTTTTAAAAAACATGAAATAAAAAATTTCAATAATAATAGACCGCAAACAGCTTCTCCACAAATGCTTTGTCATGGGAAATGTATGTCCTTCACAAACTTCTGTAAACTTCATAACAAAAATTTAACTTCCTTTCTTCTAAACTTCTTTTTTCAAGAACACATCCACCAACCAGTCAAAATGACCTCCCAACCTGCTTTTGGGTCACAAACCACCACTTGAGAATTACCAGGTTCAGATCAGTCCGTATTGCAACACGGCTCTAAATAACATACAAACAGTAACGGTCAGGGACATATGTTTCTATTGATAGTCACCATCATGTACGATCATGCAAAAGTAGGAGGAATTAACACATAAGTGTAAGATGAAGTGCTGCAGAAACATGAGTACCTTTTCTGCTGCAACCAAGATGGACAACGAAGAGAAAGCTTCAACCCGGAAATATTTTTATTTCGTTTTAGACTCATATTTCAAACTTCTGCCAACACTCCCACTCCAGAATCCTCAGAGAAGTAACACTTTTTCTCCCCGACCTCTGACAACAAAACTTCTCTCTCCCAAACTAGAATGATGCAAAAATATGCTTTAATCACAAAAACCTCAAATAAGCAGTTAAAAAAATGTATAATTCCAGGTAATATAGATGCAAGGAAGCTATGGTGTTATCAAGGTGTAGTTAATGCTGTGTGTGTTTGGTTAACTCCGTTTTTCGGTTTTGGTAAAAGGCAAGAATGTTGGTAAGGTTAAATGTTGAAGGATGTACAAGAAGGTTAAAGGAACTAACTGTGACACTTTTACTTTGATGTTTTGATCAAATATTTGAAACATGGTGTAACCAGATAACTGTTACACAAGCTGATCAGCACTCAAATACATATAAAAGTATCACACTGTTCTTTCCATCAATTGCAAAATAAGAGCATGCTACCTTCACATCTAAGTTCTGTTGACGCTCCATGGACCCCTGCAGATGTCCTAATGAACAAGTAGTGTAGGAGCTGTGGATTCCCTGAAACAATTCAAAGACATGCGGGGGAAGGTTGATCAAAATCCGAAAGGGGCTGGAATGGAAACATGTTCAAAGAAACAACCTCCCGTTGAGACACCTGCACACTGTCAATGATCCATACTTGCCAATCACCTGTTTCTTATGCGAGATGGCTCTTTTGGATGAAAGATGGAGGATTTGATGAGCCTTCCACCTCCCTTAGCTTAGACTTTCTCCAGTGGTAGGTACCCAGCCTTGTAGCAGCTTATCTCTGACATGGATTTCAAGGCAGCCTACAAGTGGAAACCCTGGTGATTTTGTCTTGTCCTCACACCCACGTTCCTCCCCCCCATCTCCATCTACTTTATCACCTCATTAACGTGCAACCCAGGAGGATTCTTCAAGAGGTCGTAGGTGTAACACATTCAGAGACATGTTCCTAACGCTGCCAATTCATTCGCTTCCTGTTGTTTATAGACATTTCCAACATCCTCCATGCGCTGCTGTGGCACACCCGGAGCCATGTGAGGTACAGTATGACTTACAGTGCAGCTGCAGTATACTTGAAAACATTTTACATACAGGTTGTGTCGGAAGATGAGCCAAAAAGGTTTAAAAACAACAAAACTGTCTCCATTGCCCTACAGTGATGCTTGAATCCAATCCCAGGAGAATGTGCCCTTATATTCAAACACAACAAAACACCGAGGGACCAGAGTTAAGAAGCTGTGTGCGGAGCAGTGGTTTGACAGCAGGAACTGTCAGATGGCAACTTTATTACATTACATGAGGAGTCTGGGAGGACTGCACAAACATCTGTTTACCCTCTTTGCTGCCACAACTAGCATATAGAAATTAAGCAACCTTACTCATTTGACAGATAGTACATAGTGTAGAGTAACAATGCAGCCCAGATAAGTTTGTTGTATAGAAATAAATGGCTTTGCTGTTGCATTTCCAATCTCAGCAAAAATATGGCACACTGAGCACTAAAGGTATGGTAAAGGTTGTCTTTTTCTTGAGGGCCTCGATAACTCCTGAAAGATTATACTACAACACATATCTGTAATAACATACATACAGTCATGTGTATACAGTTATAATAGTACCAGTTTCTCATAATTGGTTGCAGTTGTTAGAAAAAGATGCCTATGAAAAGTCAATTACAATTCTTTGCCACACAATTGTGAGCCGAAGAAGGGATACATCTTAAATTACGTCTATATAATACGAGTTTTTCTGTGGATGATTCGATACAACAGTGAACTTGGGTGCAGGAGACTGGTGTTTGCCTTTTGTTTACAGCCATAGTTTATTACCGTTGTCATTGCAAGAGTAAAGGTGTTTTTTTTTTTTAAACTAAGGTTACGCAACTTGAAGGATTTGAACATTTCACAAGTGTTTTTTGTGCCTAAACCCAGCCAAGGTGCTAATTTAGGAGGCACTCTTGTATGTTGTATTTCAGGATAAGAACAAATGACCTGTATGGTTATATGGGTTGGAAGACTTGAGGTAAATTAATGTCAACTTTCAAGCATAAAAAAAAAAAACATTTGTTACCTTGCATCTGTGCCGACTTGTGCTTGCACTGTGGTAATGTATTTAAATTCAACGGTTTATTTTGAAAATAATTTCAATTCAGATTAGTTGCCTCTGTACATTTATCTTGAAAGCATGCAATTTTTGACATTTTTTTTTAGTCTAAATCAGAAACTTTCTATATTGATGTATACAGCATAACACATTTTCTGTAAGGTTCACATCACAAATTTGGTTCCTTTGAGTCCTAAAGAAGAATCTTAAAATGCAGGTTTATGTAGGAGGAAACGTGGGCTTGCAGGGTTCCAAATTGAACTAAATAATATCCATACATGTGACTTATAAAGGACACCTGCTCTTGGGCTCCTGCTGGGAGTGTTTTCCCAGCAGTCGGTTGAAGATCAGGGCTGAAAACAGAGCAGAGGCCCAGTGGGAGTTCACATCTGGAGCCTGAGAACATGAAGGCCCAGAACTAGGGTTTCAGGGCCCAATTTATCCGCTGCGGCAAGGAAAGGCAAGGCAAGTCTACATAATGCATTAAAAGCATAAAAAGGAAAGAACGGCATCAAAAACTGCAAAAGCATAAATATATTAAATGCAAATTGAAAGAATGTAAACCTTTTTCAATGAAATTATAAAGTAATGAACAGGAAACAGGAAAAGAGGTAAAAATGGTTCATGGTGAATATTTATGGTTCATTCAAACACTGTGCAGAATGTAAAAGTTTTTAACCTGGATTTTAAGGTGATCAAAATTGGAACAAGTGGAAGTTTTCTCCAGTTGTTTGGTGGATAGTTAATGACCTTTTACCGAATGACATGAGACAGTTGAGGGTCTGTATCTGGAAAAAAAAAAACAACATTTGAGGTTAAAAAGTTAACTAGTTGATAGTAAACAACTTTTTAAAATACTTCACTTACAAAGTAAAGATCTGAAAGTACAGGAAAACACCCTGATGAAATAACTATTGACTATCTGCCTTAAATCGTCAAACAGCTTAAAACACATTTTGTAACATTTTTGTAATTTAGTGACTGAGACTTGCACCAACAGATAAATCACAATTCCCAACTATAGCGGGAAAAAATAAAAAATACATTTTAGCCCATGTGGAGACACATGCATGCTTGTATATAGTGCTCAACTCCATCTTAAACATTTGCAACCTGGATTTCAGAGATATTTCCAAGGCAACATAGAAAACTGAGCCCCCATATCTCCACTTTAGATTGCTCTCTTCTGTAGGTACGGAAATTCCTCTGGCATTTTGTAAGAAATTGCTAAGGCTGTCTGGGACTCAATTTCTCTACATTTTTCTGAGTGTTGTGACTTGTTTGCTGTGTAATAGGAATTATTATTATTTATTTTTTCATCTTGCACTTATGGACAAATAGTTACAACATAAAAAACAAAAGAAAATACAACTTGGAGCCTCTACTGCCAGACAAGTATTTCAGAATTGTTTTGATGTCCTGTGAACTGTAAAAGACTGAACAACATGAATTTCATTGTTTCAGTTTTATGAAGTTCAGCAAAAAGAAACGGAACCGTAAGCCCCTCTGTATTTTTATGGTTAAAGCTTGGTTTTTGTATGAATTAGGTTTACTTTTAAGACACATTTTAGATTTCAGGAAATATAAAATTAATCGTGGAAAGATGTGGAGTTTGGTAACTTGTCTATGGCCACTAGTCCCCCTTTTATAGTGCATTCATTTTTATACACACATGATGTGTTAATATCAACACAAGCTGTGGCCCTACACTTAGGTATAGATTAATTTAGGGATAATGTTGAGACATAAAACCAAACAGAAACACTTCTGGATTAATGTGTCTGGGTTTAGGCATTGTAACATTAATTTAACACTGCTGTCACGAGGCAAGTGGAAATGTCAATATTGCTCTCTATAATTTTAATTCAGCAAACTCTTTTTTGGGAAAAAACACTAGATACATATTTTTTTGTATAAGCATTTTTGACACCAGAACCATGTTGTGGACACATCGTTTGATGAATACTGGTGTGGTGAGTGCTTCATTGGAAACCAAAAAGATTGAATAATATAGGACGTTCCTAACAACATGAGCTATGAATTGTGGGTTATAAGGAGGAATTCAACTTGAAACATGAGTCACTTTTTAAACTCTTAATCTAAAGGTGAAAACACCAACATTGTGATCAGTTAAATTCACCAAAGCAGGAAGGTCAAACAGCTTAACTGTTGCTGCAAAGACTTTCAATTCTACATGTGTGGTGCTGCTGATGAAAGAGATGTACTTGTGCTACTGCACAATGAGGGTTTTATTTCCCAACTGATGATAAGGTTTTATAGCGTGCCTTTCTGCATCAAGCTCATCAAAATGGAAATGACTGGTTGGATTTAAGTGCAATAGGCATACATTTGTCTCCTGCTAATGTTTGCAGCCAGCTGCCTGCAACTGTATTATAAAAGCATTTCAGCAAATTGTACACTTTTTACTGCTCCACAATCTGTTCATCTGTCTCTGAAGATATTACCAGTCTTATTCTGCCCATCTTAATCCACCCACCACATTCCCATTTTTTCCTTAAAATAATTGATGATTCAAAGCTTCCTGTTCCTACTGCATAATCTCACTTATCACTTCTTTCCACTCCATTATGTCTCAGTTTAACATCTTTACTAACCATTTCTCCTAAATCTCTTAGCAGAGAGAAAGAGGGATTACCTGAACTTTTGACCTTGCCACTCTTTCAGATCACTGCTGCAGACACTTTTCTTGCATCCATTATCTCTTCCTCAATGACATCTGGTTGTGGGCCCACAACCAGATGTCATTGATTTGCTTATATGGCAATCATATAAGCAAAAGTAATTTCCCTCCTTAAGGAGCTTCCTTTTAATAAAACCGATGGCAAGAATATTAGACTTCAGACCAGTATGACTGCCTAAATTCCTTTCCAAGAAAAGGTTGGAAATACACAGCCTACCTTACCTGTTCGCCCAACCTGACCCATCTCTTTGCTCACCACAAATTCAGCTCCTCTCGGGCTCAATACTTTGCTGACCTTTTATTTCAGCAGGACCATTTCTGAATGCAGTATCTTCAATAGATATCCTTACACTATGTTCATATTTTCTGGGAAAACTTGCCCCCAAAACACCTGTCCTTTAACACTGGTAATCCTAATGAACACCAACTTTACAATACAGAACAACAACCTTATTGTGAATGTCTACAGTCAAATATTTATCACCTATAAAGAGTCCCAAAACTGTAATTGCCCTCCACCAAGTACTAATTCTCAGTGTAATCTTGGGTTGGTTTAGAATATGTACAGCTCTTGGTTCAAGCTCATAAATGTGCATTTTTTCAGTGCTTGCCTCCCTGAATTAATTTTTGCACTCACGCCAGTCATTGTGAGAACTATAGCCTAGCTCATCTTCAACCTCCCATATACCTGGCCTCATACAGTCAGTCCACAATACTTTCAAGTCAAAATAGTGCTTTCAATACAAAAGCCACCTGTGGCACAGTGCCTCTATATCTCCGGATAGCATTAGCCTTGTCGGGTTTCGATTCCTGGGCCTCATGGTGTCTTAGCAGCGGTGTTACCGCCCATCTTGGTCACAACTCTTCACTCTACCTAAAAAACAAATGCTGCATTTTTAATGGAACTCATGATCTTGTGGTTACACCATGGGAAGTCGTGTGCATGGTATGATTGGCATTCAAGTGGTCGAGTTGTGAGAATACCATTAGGAGGCAACAGCAACATTGATAGCATGTAGAAACCACAGAGGCTAATGATTTAGCACACTAGCACGTGGGTAACATATTGCAGAAACTGTAAAAGGCATAATGACAGAGGGAAAACATGATGAACATGAATTCCACGTTGGAAACGTCAATATTTTCCTTACATATTAAATTAGAGGAAAACTCAATACAACTAAAAATGAACTTCCATTGCATCCACCATCTTTAAAAACATCAGCAAACGCATCACAAATTGTGAACTTGGAGCTTTCTAAAAATTCAAAGGTCCGAGGTTGTAAATAACACAAGAGAGGGGCGTTTGTATGGACTCTTTTCATGAACATGGTCAACACAACCATTGCATCAGCTCCAGCTGCAACTCTGCTCAACACACACATACAGCCTAACCACAAATTTGTTCATAATGGTGGGGAAGATGCTCATACGTGTTTGTTAAATGGTACAGCGTTTGTTTTAACAGTAAGACTTGACAGGCTGTAATTTAAGATACATGCTAATGCCAGCATGTTTTCATGCTCAGAATGACATTCATTTGTTAGTATACTCATATTTGCTTATTAGCACTTAACATAAATAAGCTACAGATGAATCTGATGGACATGTTGGTGACAGGAAGGTCGTGGGATCACCAACGGTATTACAGGTCATTGTGAGGGGGAAATTAATTTTTTTACCAACTTTAAATGACAATCCATTAAATAGCTGTGTTTAACAGATGATTACATATTTACTGTGACTCACTTTAAGATAACCTGTTAAATCCCAAGACCATAAATGGTTTCTTAGATTTGTATTATCAAATGTACAGTACTATTATTTTAACAAGTGTTTCACTATGCAGAAACCAATGCCACTGCTGGAATTATAATTGTCCACTGATGGTACAATGTGGAACTCATTATTACTTCATGTTTATTGGTTCCTGTTTATAATTAAACAATTTAGTGCTCAGTGTTGATTTGCAGTGTTGCTTCATACTGTAACTGATCTTCGTTGGATTCCCTCCAATGACAACGGTATCAGTTATCTTGATAATAAAGCCTTAGCAACTAAAAAGTTGCTCTGAAGGCCTGTTGCTAAGCTTCTTCCTCATGCTTTGTTATTGCTTCCTCTATAAATAGGTTAATCTCTGCTAAGGTCAAACTGCTTCATTCAGTTTAGGGAATACAAAGTCAGAACCACGCAAAAGGAGTACATTTAAAATATTTACATTTGAGTTATTTAGCTGACACTTTTATCCACAGTGACTTAGAATTAATCAGCCAATTGGGATTTACCATCTTTCTCAAGGATAAATGGATCAATTTCACAGAGCGCTAGTTGTTTACATGTGTCTTTTTGTACTTTGGAAAACCTGTCATTTCAAGTGTATGAACCCTCATTGTACACTGTTCAAGCCCAAAAACGAGTCGAATCAAAAAGGCTGGCTCGACTTTTTACCCTCAAAGTAAACCCAAATTATAAAGAATCGACCTGAAATATGTCCACTACACCTTAAAATCTCCAAACCCATTCCCTTTGTTTCCCTAAAATAACTCTGAAGATCTAAAACTCAAAATTTTATTTGGGTAGAACAACAGAATACAAAAACTTTGATTCAATTTCCCTATGAATATCCTGTGAGGCAAAAAAATATTCACCTTAAATGAAGTTTGAAACTTAATTTTCATCAGCGAGAAAATCCTAACATAGATCTATACACGACCACAAGGGAGTCCTCACAATACTGTTGTGGGAGATTTATTTTTGTTTTTTTCCACCAGTCAATTATGTTACCAAGCTTCTCCTTCACCTTGAGCCATGAGTCCTTCATCTATAAATAGGCTTATCTACACAGGAGGTCAGGATACTATGTTTTCTTTTGGTCGTCCAAGCAGCAGTTTGTTTTATAATTGGATTTCTCTCAGTTCTTTTCCCTTCTCACATGAAAGCTGCTTTATTTCATGCCATGTGTACACTTGCAGTAGCACACCAGTGAACCTTACAGCAGTTTTCTAAAAATCAGACAACCATCTGGTGGCTTCCTAATGGACTTTAGTACAGCTCTGCATTGCTGCTCAATTTGTGCACTAATCAGTGACTGTTTTAACAGAGGTTCACAGAGACGTGCGCACACACACACACACACACACACACACACACACACACACACACACACACACACACACACACACACACACACACACACACACACACACACTTCATTGTTTCCAGTTGCCTTGCTGCATGACAAAAAAAATACATGTATTGTGAAAAAAATAAAATAATTTTTTGGCTGCAAATACCATAACTACATGGAATCATTTAATATCCCATGACTGGATTAAGCTGTTTGATGACTGCAGCTCCATGTTTCCACACTCATCTGTGAAAAGCAGTATCACTAAGACTTATTCAATTCAAATAATTGGACAGGGGTGTCATATTGCTTCCATACAGAGTCCTGGTTTAGAAGCTGCAGCCACTCAGGAGGACATGGCTTTTTCCAACACACTAACTCCAACGGTCTGAGGTGGAGCTCAGAAATAATCATCTCTGTGGCCTTTTGTGCACTCAGCAAGGCGAGATGGGGAGTTCATTTGCCGTGAAAATTTATATCTCCCTTTTCCTTGGCTTCTGGTGTTTTCCCTTCCCCACCACACAGTATGGCTATTCTTTCTTTGGGTAGCAGCCACCATCCCTGACACACCACATGTTTTATTGCCCACTAAAGCATAATGCTCCACTCCTTTTTGATATTGAATTATTTATTTATTTTCTGGCGCCGCCTGTAAGCCCCCATGAACGATTGGCCGCCTCGGGCCTGCTGCGACATGATCTCTGGAGGTATTAAATATATTGCCGGCATTTGTTTCCCACCTCTAAGTGGATCGGACGACGCTGCAGACAAATACTCATCCTCCAAAGTAGAAGAGCCTCGACAACAAAACAAGTATGTCCTCTGCTCCATAATCCTTATTGCATCCTGCTGTCTGGTGAGGGTAAAATGGAGGAATAGAAGACTGTTATGATCAGACAAATTGTTTTGTGTTTGCCCAACATGGATTTTGTACAAGACCCTGGGACTTGACTCAGCCTCTACATTTAGATGGTTGATTTATTTATCAAAAGCAACATGAGAACACAAACCAGAACTGTCAATTTTTTATTCAAGAAACTGGATCTTTTATAGCAGAAGAAAATCTTTAATCACAGAATTTGGAATGAAAATCTTCTCTCAGCCAACTAAATGGATATTAAGGCATATTCAGACTGAGTGGACAGTTTATTGCCCATCAATTTTTGACATTGCTGACTTTTGACACTGGCTTCGTTTCCTTTTCTGAGAGGTAAGGATTTGATTTCACCAAAGAAAACAAAGTCCCCAGAGTCTGCTATTTTGATGGCCAATTTAATGCTTTATCAATGGAATTTTAGAAGAGAGGGTGGCCTGGAGTAAAGAAATTAAAGCACCAGACAGCTCTGTACAGCTCAAATTCCAGACAAAACCAGGGAGAACACATGGATAAGTATGGATAAAAGTAAAATCAAAAAAGTGTAACTCAGTACTGGCACTCAGTATGAGTGCATGGATGTTGTGGGCAAATATAGAGTAAGCAAATTGTAAAATGAAAAGCAAATCTAATAGACCCCCAAAACACAAGAAACAAAACCATGCTAACTGAGAGGAGAGAGAAACTGAACTAATGTCTTCACCCCTGTTATATAGCAATTAGGAGGTGGAATCAGAATGAGTGGATTCAGGTGTGTCTGACTGCAGACACACCTGGTGCCACTCTGACTGCCTCCTACAGTTTGCAACTTTGCAAATATTTAAAATTCAACATCCTACTTCACTGAATTCTGTTTGATTCTAAATGCAATACTTTGAAAAATTTAAATTAAACTTACATGTTAGACAGGAAGTCAGGGAAATCTTTTATTTTTTTTTTTTTTTACTCTCGTTTGTAACTCCATGCCAACTTAGGAAATATTATGTGCTGATAAAGACTTTGAAATGTGGTTAAGAGCTCCATAGAAAAAAAGGTTTATATTATGGAACTACAGAAAGTATTTTTACCCTCAATTTTCTTCAAATTAAGTATGATTCCCAATGTTACAGAGCAACTTATATTAAAACACTAGTATAATATAGAAGTTCTCAGGTCATGGACAAGTTAAAACCTAAACATTGAACACCAGCATGTCTTAAAATGCCACAGCTGAGTGAATTTAAGTTTGGAACACCACATCTGCCCTATCTTATTTGATCCATTGCTGTGTTCCAGATGACATACTTCCCGTAGTACCCGAACAAATAGTGCTCTTCCATGTTAGGACTCTTACTTGTGTAGAGCAGAAATTATAACAGAGTCGCGCTGTTTCAATCCGCACATTGCAGTTCTGCACTGGCTGGAAATAACCTCAGCGTGTGAGCACATCACCCTCCAAAATAATTAATTTAATTAATTACTTTAATTATTTTACTCAGAAATTAACATATTTTCATTCCATCTGTTTAACACACTCAATACACACTGATTCTTCTGTCCAGCAGCAGTAGTGCAAGAAAAAAAAAAAACACTTTTGTGTGGCGTTCAGGAACATCTACAGCTTCCTCAGAACCTTAATTAGAAAATCCTTCACAACGGTGGCCCCGCCCTGTCCTCTATGGTTAAAGATGGCGACCGTTTAGGGTGGAAAGTGTCCAGCATTTCACACTTCTTTTTTGGGGCGTTTTGAGTGCATCATCCTGGTACTTTTAGTGCAATGCATGTTTCTGTCCTTGACAATGTGAACGCATTTGGAACAGCACATGACTCAAGACCAAAATGTGTAGCCTGACTCCACCCACCTAGTGCCCACATTTTCAGTTCTCACTGTGATTATAATCTAGAAACCCTGTTCAAATGAAGGTTCGCTAACCATGCTGAAGGGTGAACCAATCAGCAACCAGTTAGGCTAGCTAAGTACAGTTCCAACAATGGAGGAGCAAGCCAGATGCAGAGGTATCAACAGTTTTAGCAAGACCAGGGAAAATTAAGAAAATTAAGCTGAGCAAGAAGAATAGCTAAAACTACAACTAATAATAAAATACAAAATATTTAATGGTCATTTACCAACATGTGCTCTGCTCACATTTTGGGAGAGTCTCTGTTGTTTCAGCTTTGTGAGTCTCGGCACACAACAGATGATGGTCAATACCGACTGGTTAAAGACTGTTCCAATAGTTTCAAAATTAACCTGAGGTCTATGCCCATTAGGATCCAACAACTGGAAACAATCCCCAAAGGAGCGTGACCAGACCCTTTTATTTACGCAGTGAATTTGGGACTGGTAATAATAGGCTGCAAAGTGTCTGTAGTTATGGATCAAGTCTTTGGTTGACAAAACTGTCTGACTAGAATGGAAATCATGACCGACAAAACCCCGAAGCCAGTACTGATGTAGAACAGAAGTGCTTTGTGTTTCGCTCGTGCTCACTTCATCGCCACATCTCTGACTGTCTTATTGCTAACTCCCCTTCTTTCTCTCCCATTTACTCTTTGAAGCTGCAACAAAAGAGACAAATTTAGTGTTATCACAGTTTTTGCATAACCAGCCCATCATTCTCATACAAAATCATGTTTATTCATTTTGCCCTCAAGGGAGAGGGGGTAAAAGGGAGATGATTAAATTCTAATTTGACCTCTATCATAATTTAGCTGAGCCTATTATGATATCAATCATTTGAACTCAACACTGCAGTGAGGAGAGAGTGATTGTGTGGCAAACGCAAAGGGGATTATATATAGTTTGGGGACCACACAGTTACCGTATCAAACTGGTTTTATCCAGCCACATGTAATTTTTTTTTTACCCAGAGAGAACAGAGCTTATTCAAATGTTCAGTGTGCGAAGTAAAAAAGGAATGATGGACTTGGCCACAGCTCATGAAAGTTGTGAAATTGTGCTACATCGGGGGAAATGAGTTTCCTATTACAATAGTGAGTCATAAATGTGGCAAGATCCATAAGGTATTTTCTCGCTCTCTGTTACATACTGTGTTATATGTTGGACATACATACATTCTGTTACGTTGTATGTATGCAGCAAACGTCAGGCCAAGAGACCCATTGGGAACATTTCGTGCATTTTCTGTGATGAATGTTATTATAATATCGTGCAGTACAAAGCGGATCACATGATGATGATGAACACTGTGTTTCCTGAATATTGCCTTTGTGCTCTAAAAGTAAAAGTCTGGATTTTCACAATGTCAGAACAGTAGCATGAAAAGTCATGTAGCAAATGCATTCTGGACAGCAGGTAAGAGATGGAAATGCAAACTTATGTCTCATTCTGGTCGTTGAAAAGCAGAATACAATGCAAACAAGAAGTTCTGCATCATCTCGAGACTATCTCTCCAACTCCGGAGTTGGAGAGATAGTCTCTTCACTCAGAGAACCAAGGTTACAATGGAAACACATGCTACGCCAAAACAGGAGAAACTGCGCCAACTGAAGCTTGTTTGAAAGAAATACTCCAGTGGTTTAGTATTGCACTCCAACCACGCATACGGACAAACAAGAAAGATGAAAAATGCTGAAGAGGTGACATGTTTGCACTTATTTATAAAAAAAAAATGCTGGATCCTAATGTTCCCAAGATGTAATTTATAGCATTTATGAGCAAAGTTTTAGCACTGACCTGAGTATCACTGATAATCTGAGGGTAGATCTTAAACATGGAACGTGGAAGACAGTTTAAATATAACTCGTTGAGCTGATCTGCAAGAAAGACTGGGTGAAAATATCTCATTTGAAAATAGAGAAACTGTGAGCTGTCTACAAAATCTGTTTGTCCAGTACACCAAATAAAAACATACATTTTCTTCAGGGGTTGTATTTACCATGTTTTTAAACAAAATATGTAGTTTGCCCAGGGGTGCCCAAACTTTGGCATACGACTGTTCTATACAAAAGCAAAAAGGAGTAATGACACAAATACTCTGTTCACTATCCCTAGATTGTCAGTAGTCACGATAGACAGACTAATATATACCCGGCTGTGTGGGAGCTTTATATTGTTCATCTAACATGTGCAGTATTGATCCCATTTAGTCTCTGTCTGTTGCACATCTGCTCATATATACAGTTTATTGATGGCTGAGGAGCCTCGTTGTTGTTAACACGGTTATGTCTCGCTGCCTGGGAAATCTGTCCCTCTGTCTGTGTTTAACAGTTGCTGTCTACGTGATGGACGGGAGAAGATTAATGTCTGTGTTTGATTGTCCTGCTGTTTCTGATGAGAGAATCACGTTTGCATGCGTGTGTGTTCATGTTTGACTGTGCATTACTTAAATAATGAGGTTCTGTTAGTACACTTGTCTTAGTATCCTGTATAGTCATTTACAAGGGAGTATACGGTATATGAGTGCGTGTTTGGCCCAGATACAAATGTCTTTCATCAGAGGCTCAAAGGCTAGTGGACCACAGGGATCCACTCAGCGGGCAAAATCACTTCACAGAAGGGGGAGCAGGTCTGCATGCGGTTATCTCCGGCAGCGACTGGAGCATGCTATGGGGATAGTGCCACGATGCATTAGATTTGATTTCTCCATTTACAAAAAAAGAAAAACACTTATTTTTTTGTTATTTCAAAGAGCAAGCGGAAATCAAGCTTTTCATAAAAAAAAAAAAGGGAAAACAGCGACATAAAACTTTAAGAACTTCAGTTCATCACTTTGATTTCCAATCCTCTGACTATTCCTTGGTGTCATTTCTTCTTTTTTCTGTGATATTTGTGACTTATGAATTGTTCATGCAAAGCTGTGTGCATTATGTAATCTTTCTCTTTCCTTATTATAAGATATTAAGTGTTAGTTTGAAGACAGTTCTGGTAATGTAACGATGTCTGCCCTCCCTCTCAAGGTTTTTCCACTGCACAAGCAACATTCTGTGCATATGTGATCTTCCATATTCAGTACAATTTCTTAGTATGCACGTCTCCTGTCCTAATAGAGCCTTCAAAATGTTTGATTTGTCTCTTTAAAGTGCTCTGGTAGCAAGCATGGAGAGGACTAGAAACCAGCAGAATTTAAAACACACTCAACTGAAAACAGGCATTGATAAAACCGATGCTGCAGACACAAAATTTCAGAAACTTAAATGGAACTAATGATTCCTGATTTGTTCGGAAAAATAATGTCTGAAGTCGTTTTAAAATGAAGGCATAAAGAAATACTTTTGAAATCAGGCAGCTATCCATCCATCACGTGGGGAAATCAGGCAGCTAATTTCAGTTCGTTTGGATTTATTTATAGTTACGTCATTTTTGCAAGTTGATGTAGGAAAACAGTGAGCATGAAACATATGTAAGGGTGGCTTTCTGATAGGATAAACAAATCTTCTGGGAGCAGGACACACACACACACACACACACACACACACACACACACACACACACACACACACACACACACACACACACACACACACACACACACACACACACACGGGCACAGTGGTCGTGCAGTTGGAGGCATCCCGCAATATGGACTGTTAGACGGTCGAACAAGATAAGACGAGTGCTGTGAACCACTTACTGTAGAGAGTCAGCAGGGACGATGATCAGGGGACCACAGCGTTGTACGGCTCAAAGATTGAGGGCTTACCCATATCTCCACCTCATTACCCCGTTATTCCAATTTGTAGATACATTCCTCGGCGCAGCGTTACCCTGAATCATAAGAGGACAACTTCTTTCTGCCAGTAACCTGGAAGAGAGAGAAAAACACACGCAGAGAAAATATGGTTTAAAAAAGCAATTTCCCACAAGCGGAGCTGGTCATCCATCTGCCCTGCTCTAACCATGTGGCGATTTTAATAAAATCCCACGTGTTTGTATCAGAGATGAATACCTGCATCCACTCCCTATGTAATTAATTACAAGGCGGCTGTAAATCATGCTTGGCGGCTACGTGTGATTGAAGAAGACGGCTCTATCAAAACTGGTTATTTGAACGGCCAGCAGGGTTACATTATTCCACATGGCTTATGTTTTGTTTTCTATTGACACCGCAGACTGCATTTATTGTTTCTGATCACAACGTTACCCAAACTGAGCAATAACATTAAACAGTTTCTCATCTGTCTTCAGCTCAGGTTTTTTTAATTTTTTTTTTATTTAGGCGGGGCTAAAAACTAGCTTCAGTACGTCACCGAGCCACCGCCCAGACGGTTTATAAGACCTTCTGCATGGCTCCTCCTCTCACACGGTGAAACGCTATGAAAGCCTGGAGCTCATTTGCATAAACGGTCATCCCACTGGACTTCAGTTCTGCTCCTGCCGTGGTCAGATTGTTATTGTACGTCAGCTGGCTAGCTACAGGATGTCCCCCCCTCCACCCGCAAGTGAATCTTTCCCGGAAGCAAGAACCTCCAAAGCAGCGCTGCGTCGCTATTTAAATTCCCTGCTGGTGAAGAAAGGAAAAACAGGTGGATTGATTTCGTGAAGAGCCACGATAAAAGAAACTTGAGGATTAACACCAACAGTGCCCATTTCACGGTGGATAGTTTCACTCTCCGGTCGCACCGGCGCCGTCAGCAGTTCACCACTCAGCGCAAGTTCTGTGTGCTTGTTATAGTTACAGTAGGTAACTTTTCCAGATTTTACTCGGTGTAGTATAACGGTATTTTGGTGAAATGGTAGCTAATGTGCTGATTAGTTTCCATTGAGCTCAGAGTCGAGCACAGTTCAGAGGAAGATGCCCCGATGACCGCAGAATTTTGTCTGCGTGCCCATCTTGCTACGATAAGGAACTTATAGTGTATGTAACTCTGTGTTTTACATGTCGGGGGTGATGGTAAACGTGGACCAGAGGATATCTAGTCTTCCCGATTCATGAGGGTTGTTGTTTTTGTACTCCGGTGTGTGTGTGACGTTACGATCAGCGACCCTCTCGGTTACATGTGCCGGTACCGGTCCGGATAAACGAGCCCAAATACGTGTGCAGGAGGCTGCAGAGAGCAGGTGGAGGTGGAGGGACATCAGTGAAAGAAAAGAGCAGGTTCAAAGTTTGAATTGACATGTGATGTAATGAATTGACATGTGATGTAATGAATAGACATGTGATGTGATGCATGTGCTGTGCATGTTGCAGTCATTACAGAACTAAGGCAACTCCTCCGCTCTTATTATCTCCACAACTGTAAAGCAATTAGAAGTAGTCGCAGAGCTCGCTGTCTCCGGTGTCCAGTTCTACTCCTGTGTTACAGCTCAAGGGTGGGGGGGGGAGACACACGCTTCATTTATATGCGTATCCGTATGTTTCACTCATTGGGAAAATAAATTCTAATTCTATTCTGTTTTCCCAAAGCAGGCTGCTCCGTCCACCAGAGAGAAAAGAGTGTCAACGTGACATCGTGCATAAAGTCACCCGAGAGGTTGGATGTCAGACGGGTCGCTTAGTGGGGGCAAGAACTGCAGCCTCAGGACTGTCAACACTGAACACCTTCCAGCGAGTGGGCGGAGCTTCAGCTCCTTCCGGGGACACGCCCCCCCCACACACACACAGTCTCGGAGCAGAGAAGACTGATGATGACGATTTCAAAGCCTAATTTAACACATTTGTCTGTTTTTATTCATTCAAATTCGGATGGGTAGTTAACAACCCATACTTGTGTGGTGTGATGAACTTAAAATTCATTTTCATTTCTACTTTCCAGCATCTTTAAGGGCTGTTTTTTAATTGAAGTTGCCGATATTTTGAACTTTTATATTGGATTTCAGACTTTTCTTGCCTTCCGAAAAAAAAAGATGAAATTCCGAAATTTTATTGTTTTAATAATCAAGATGGAAGCCCTTAATTCAAAACAAGTCTAATGAGGCACAGTCAAATGTAAACCTCAATTCAAAAGACTTGTATGTCATACAAGGTCCATTTATATATTACGTTTTAACCAAGGGGGCTTTTAATTTGAAACAGGGCCATACATTTGAAACGGATACAGGAAGTTGCAGTGCCAGATACCCGTCTTGTGCTTTTAGCTGGATCCTGCTGTCACAAGTAATGTTTAAAAAAATAAAAAAATAAAAAATAAATAAATGTAAATTTTATTTGTTATTTGATAGTTGCCACTTGGCTGAATTAAAAACACCTGTGTGGGTGTACGATAAGGTCAAAAGGCCTTTAATTAGATATATTTTAAAACTTGTTCTGAAGCTATTGATGTGGGAGGTAAAGGACAGAACTGTATGATCTGTAATATCAAGCAAACAACCTATAAAAATGAGCAGTGCCATTGTTAGCATGTAATTGTGTCTGCATGCAGTTTATGGTTGGCGAGGATTTGCCAAAGAGACTGTTGCTGTCTGGCACATTCACATTTATGCTTGTTTTTTTAAATATTTGATTTCTTCTTTAAGAAAAACAGAAGCATGGAATCAACAATAAAGTGATCTGATGGTAATCAGCAGGAAAATTACCAGAGACCAGCACTGCGGGTTGCAGATGCGTCCCCTCCTTCATGTTCCCTCTCTCATCCCTGCTTTGCATATTACTTTCTATCTCATTGTTGCTTTCTCTCGCACAGTTCTCCTCTCCCATTCATCTCCCTTTATACACACCTCCTTTGATTGAAATCACTGTCATTTCTGAAGAAACCATCAGGGATCCAGGTATGCATGTCTCTGATTAGATTACGTTGCCTGTCTTTAAGGAAGAGGGGGATTTATGCCTTTTCATTATTAAGGAGAGAGCATTTAATCAATAATTGTTGGAAGGGGAGAATTTATGGCAGACAAAGTCAGGTAAAAATCTTTGGGCCCATTGTTATTAACTGTGACAAGGCCTGTGGCTGCTGTGGGCTTGGATCCAGGCCGGCTGTGTGAAGACAGGCGGCAGCGAAGCAATCACTCTGTCTGCCCGGGTGAATGGAGGCTCACAATCTCTGCCAGCTGCTGACAAGAGAGACAGAAGACGCTTGAACCACCTTAAATCTCAGACGAAAGTCAAGCACAGGATAAGCCTCTGTGTATGTGTGTCATATGCAGATATGCAGTCAAACAAACACACACACACACACACACACACACACACACACACACACACACACACACACACACACACACACACACACACACACACACACACACACACACACACACACACACACACCTCCTCTTACATGTTCCACTGCTTGTTGCTTTCATTCAGCAGAAACCTGTGATACTGCCAAGTGTGAGCTGTGTACTTGTCCCTGAAATGATCACAAGCAGCCAGAAACTCCCCAAAGAAACAACTTGCTAAAATTCAAGGCGAACAAGTTCACTCATCAGTGCCAATTCCCTCTCCACTACCTTGTGTGTATTATTTTTCTGAGCTGCACAGCTTGCTTGTCGGATGTTTTTTTTTTCCTTTTTATTTCTAACATACAATTATGTTTTGGCATACCCAAGGGCCCCCCCCCCTTACTCCTCCTCGTCCTCCTCCTCCTCCTCTACCTCTGTAAAGTTTTATTTGATTGATTTTCAGCAATTTCGCCTTGTAAATCAACTATCTCCATCATGCTTGGCTCACTGCGTTGATGTCCGCCCTTGCTGTCGATACTGTTTCAGCTAAGAGATAGATGAATGAAGAAGGGTTTGAAGGGAGAGGAAAAGAAAAAGAAAAAAACTCTGATAGGGAAGGGAAGGGAGGGGAGGGGAGCCAGTCCTGTAAGAGGCTTAAGAGCCTCCTGGAAGCAGTCGTTTGGCTTGGGACCAAGCGCTGTTGCGGAATTGAGTTGCTCCTTTATCTGTTTTAGGCTTTGTGATTCCAGGCAGAAGTCTGACCACCGCTGCTCTGCTTATTTGGCTGTGGCACATACACACAAAGTGTGCACATACACACAACCACAGGCTTAAGACCCTCTCACACACGACTGACTCCATCTTTAATTTCTCAGTTTGAAGTTTATAGTTGCTGTTTGGAGGTGACAACAACAGCAGGGAGCATCAAACAAACTTAGTTTGTTCATTTCTAAGTTGGGGACTATGTTTGTACATCATGTACCAGTTTTTTAACTTTCCAAAGTGACGTTAATCTTCATGCCTTAAAAAAAAAATGTTGCACCAAAGCGATTTGTACAAAAGCCAAACGGTTTCAAAATTATTAAGAAATATTTCATACATACAGAAAAGCCACTGTTGCTTTTGGATGACATTTATAATTAGCATTGCAAGCTTTTTTTCTGAGAAATTTATTCTTTGAGCAACGAAGGGAGAACAAAGTCAAGCTTCAGAGGAGGGTGACATAAACCTACTCTACAGAAATGAAAATGCTTAGAGTGAACTCTTCATAATTATTGCTAACCTGAAGATGATTCTGTAATTCAGCCTCAGTGAGAAGGCAGTGCGGCAACATCCAGAATCTATTATTGATTGTTAAAATAACAATATTCTAACGTATAAAACAAATCAGCTTTAGAAATAATTTCAGTGCCTTACTTAAAGAAAAACAAAATTCCTGAAACTTACTTCAGATGAAACGTCTCTCCGATCAAATGGAAAATACAATTCAGAGCATTGCAAGGATGAACCAAAACAAGATCTAAGATAAAACAGACTGTGAAATTACAGGTCGAGCATATATTTGCTGCCTGAACGCTCATGTTTCAGAGCCAGAATCTAAGGTCAGGTAGATATATTTGCTGGTCATGCATTCTTTAATGAAATACTCATTTCACCCAAATGTGCAAAAGTGCTCAGTGACATGAAACCAAATTCTGCAGTGAAGACTCGCATTCTGTCATTTTTGTAGACTCTGCTCAGTGTTTGACTTTGAATGACAGCTCTAGAATGACTTCCATCATTTTGTCTAAATCATCAATTACAGAGCAGTCGCCACTGTGCCTGTGTTTCCTCAGGACAAAATGACAGCACACACACACACACACACACACACACACACACACACACACACACACACACACACACACACACACACACACACACACACACACACACACACACACACACACACACACACACACACACACACACACACACACACACACACACACACACACACACACGGTGAGCTGGCCCATCGAGATACAGGTATTTTCTCTTACAAGTCCTGCAAATATTTGTGTTTAATCAAGCAGCGACGGCACAAAGACGCCCGAGCTGAAGTTCAAAGCTCTGCTTCCTCCTTAGATCCTCACTGATAAAACCAGATCCAGTTTTCATGGTGTCAGGGCCTGTTTATATAGTTTTTCGGGATAAATGTCAACCCATGACCTTTTTTGAAGTAATTTACTCTCTACAAAAGGCCGATGTGGCGCCAGGCTTTGTGCAGTTATGTTCAATGGTGAGGTGGTCTTTTACTGCTATAATCCTTTACATTTCCCACCTCACAACAACACACAAACACACACTATATGTCAGACAAAATACAATTCCTTGAGTTGCCAAAATTTCATGTTTGTGCAAAAATATACAGGAAATAAAAGTGGAAAGAGTGGAAGGAATGTTTTTTTTATCAACTACACAGATATTCACTAAAATGTAAATAAATTATCTTTGTAACTGCACTTATTTACAGCAACGGTTTTGTGTTTCTGTCTTCCAGATGGGTATAAGCATGTATGTGTTTCGGGCTACCTAACAAATGTTCCAGAGATAATGAAGTATGTAAGACATACTTCGCACTGTTTTTTTCACCGTTCCTTCTTCCCGCACCTTTCCCTTATTTCTAATCTCTCAGCTCGCCATGGCAACCTACGAAAACACAAGGTAAATAAAGCCTCAATGCAAACATGAGCATTACCAAACAGAAAACCTCCAGTGCGCTCTGAGTGAAGCAGTTAGGGTTAAGCTTGGATGTAGTTGTCCACATCCACTAACAATGGCCATCTTACTGTATGTTGTGTGCTTGTGTGTTTTTTTTATTTTTTTTAATAATTGCCCCTCATTAGTTTGTAGACAGGAAGATGGACAACTCCGGTTTAGATTTAATGCCTGCACTGCATTGTGTGCTCTGTGGTTAAGTTAATGGAGGATGGTGTCAAAAAAAATGCCCAAACATAACAGTATAGTAATACTAATAATTTATATTTCATATTGGTTTATTCATGGGAAGCTTTTATTTTTTTTAAATGAACATGGTTTTTAAAGGTCCTTTATTTTCTGTTACTTAAAACCACTTGTGCTGCTGCTATTAAACTGCTGGAGGCTGAGGGGGACGCTCAAGGGGAATTTGACAGCTTTTTGTGAGAATGTTGCTCATTTTCTACAAGCAAAGGTCAAAGCAGCTGTTCAGATCGGTTCATTCAATTCCTACACTAATTTATAAGTACCTCACCAGCATTTAAATCTAATTTGATTTAGATTTTTAGTTTTATGAATCAAACAAAATAAATAACATGTTTGAAGTTTAGATAAGACAAAATGTGCAGTGAAGCAACATTTGATCAGTGTAAGCACCAGGAAGGATGCAACAGCCTGGGTAATCTGCAGCCCAGGGTCATTTGAATGAGGTGTGAATAAAGAGAAGTGCAGTAGTGTGGACACACGCTCAAACACACTTTTCAAATCCGGTCTAATTTTAAAAGTGGTGATCAGCCTGCTTCGCTAATGTCTACTGCATGGTATTGTTGTACAGCATATCCTCCATGTGCTGCTGCAGGATCATGGTGGGAGGCCCAGAGGAGGGTTACATTGTCGGTTTGGCTCGTGATGTCGCCACCTGTTCAGGCAGCCGAGCGTTCAGTCAAATGAGGCACTGAGTGAGCTGAGCGTTGGGAATGAGCAGTATTTGACTGAAGCACCCTTCACGCTAAAATCACACAGGTAAGAGGCACTCAGACACACACTCACTTGTGAAGATACTTGTGGACAAATGTGCTTATACAGGAAAGCGTGATTGCCTCTTCACCGATGGACATGTGGTTCTTTTCTAATTGATGGAAAGAGGCCCTTTCAGTTTAATAATCATGTTTGTTATCTTTTGGATTTGAATTAGCTGCTTACAGTGAAGGGTTGGTGCGCTGTTTAAGAACATTTCGTCGTCTCACCTGTGATCCCCGTTTTACCTTCTAACAGTAGCAGCTACCTGAACACTACCTGGGCTGAATTTTCAATACAAGTCTTCAACTTAATTGCACTGCTTTCAAAACAAAAAAAACACGATATCACATTCCAAAATTGTATGCAGGTTACAGAGTCGGATAGCAAATTCAGAGTGCTACGAAAACTTTCTTAAAAGACTATTAAACATCAAAAGATTAATTATCTTAAAAATATGACCTCTAACAGAGTGGTTACAGGATCGCTCACAGATAGAATCCAATATTAGAGCCACGAGGTGCAAGAGTGTGTGAAAACAGTCATTAAGCCCCACTTTTTGGCAATAGACATTTCCCCCACAGTGCTCTGACCTTGAGTATTTGACAGGCATATAAATTAATGTTTACATGATCAAGATGGTGGAGTAACATGCTATGCTCAACTCCTCTTTCATATTTTCAGCAACCATTTTCAATATAATATTTTAAATGATAAAAAATTTGGAAAACTACAACCAACTTCTACCTGTCATACACATCAAAATGTAAACACAATCACATGGTATCAGACTTTAAGAGATGAGTGACAACTACAGAAAGACGACAAGACTACTATGTGGAACTTTTTATTTATTTATTTTTTTTTTTTTTGGGGGGGGGGGTTGTGGCTGTAATTGTTAAATACTCAAAGGTTACAATTATCTTGTCCCACATCACCTCTCACTTATACTCTCCATTTTTTTCTGATTCAGTAAAGAATTAAATATGATGATGTCTATGCAATGATTGCCTTATTCATAGTGATCTCGGAATATTGCACATTGCAAAATGCAAAGAACTTTACCCCAAGAAGCCATGGACTTCAAGCATCCGATTCCACTTCTTTCTTTTATCGCCTTTTTTTTCTCTGTGTAGCCCAAACTGTAACTCCCCAGCATCCCTTTATGGAACTAAGGTTTCCATTAATGTACAGGACAAATCACTGAATGATTCAGACTCTGAAATGTCTGTCCTCATCTCAACCTATACCAATGTACCAACCATGACCTTCTCATTGACTGTAGCTGTCAGCCTCACATTGCAATCAGAACCACAATTTATGGCCCCTTGACTCCACCTCCACCTCTCAGGGACCCTATTAAATCAATAAGGTCAAGGGTCAAGAGGTCATCCTATGTCTTGCTGCTGCCTGGAGATGGTGACATCAATGGTAAGGGGCTCCCCAAACACCTATTTTCCCTTCAGCTTGTTAAAAAATGACACCACACTTTTTCCATCTCTTCTGGGAGAAAAGGAATTGATGCGTTGGCCTGTTTAATACTGCTCAGTTAATGTCATGTGAAAGATATGAAAAGCCTTCCATTTCAAATGAGTTAAATACCATTTGAAAAATGTAACAGCCACTCTCAAAATGACTGCTGAAATGAAGGCGAACCTTTTAAGCTTATTTGTTTTCACAAGGTTTCCTTTTCTAAAACAGAGAGATGTGCAGTGCAAGACTCAACAGGAAACATAATGAAGCAATATTTCATTGAACATGGACATGGAGTGTCATAATGAAATGAGATAATCTGCTATTTGAGAGAAAATGTTAGAGCTGGGCTCGTGTGGTACGTTGTGGGTTAACCATAAAGCTAACAAATTGCTTAAAAAATAAATAACCCACGATAGCTTATTCCACATACTACTCTATACTGGCTTCTTTTAGACACTCCTTGTGGCTCTTTCATTGGAGAAAACACACAAGAAATGAGCAATTTCTCTCTTTAGTTTGAAAAAAAGAGAAAAAGAACTGTGTACTGAGCATGAGCATCAAAATCCACCATAGTTAAACAAAAAGCACTCACACTTTACCATATTGACATCACATTTTGCCCAACAGACTGGTGATTGACAGGGGGCAGATAGGCCTGGGAAATCTCTACAGCACAGAGCAACAAAGATGGTACAATTAAAAAGGGGAAAAGAAAAAAAGAAAACTAGAGTTTTTTTCTTTTCTTGAAAAGAGTGTTTATAATTGATTGCACACATGTATAGTGTCATAATAATTATATTTTACTATTTATGTGACTGTTAACATTTAAAGTATAATGGGAGAAAGACATAAGTTGAGAGAAGATGAAGAGGGTGCAGAAATATGATATATATGATGCAGATTTTACTGTCAGTCATCAGTAGAGGGCACTGTGAGCTTTTTGGTCAGCTCGCCCCACCCACCCCGCCTTCCCCCAGCACAATCCAGCAAGTGGACCAGCCCACTCTGTGGCATGCTGTCTGTTGGTGGAGGAGATTTAAACAAAGAGGGTTAATATCAATCAGTGTGTGTGTAAACACACTCATAACTCATTTGAGTAATGAAGCAGCAGTGAGTCAGCCGTTTTCCTGTATGGGGATGTGTGTGCGTATTTGTGTGAGAGTGTGCGTCGAGGGATGAGTGAGAGACAAGGGTAGCCTACACACAGCATGCCTACACTCAAAGGCATGCTGTGTGCTGTATAAAGAAAGAAAGAGGAGATTGGCAAATGACCTCACACAGATTTGTAAGCAGAGTTCTGTTAAGCACTTACACAATCTCTATAAACTAAAGAGTGTGAAAACAGTGATACTGTGCTCATTCAAAATCAAAGTGTTGGACCCCGATGAAATAAACATGCATTTTGAATCATAAAGCCCAAATGCTTTGCTCTGGGAATACATTTCCCCAACAGTGATCTCATCTTGAGTTTTATCACAGTATTTTTTAGAGGCTGTAGTATTTAAACAGCCACTGGAAAAAAGACAGGTCAAATTTGACATTATAATAAATAAAGGCAAGACTGTAGTGAACAAAATACACATGCTGAAAATCTTTCTCCCCCCAGTATGTACACTTTATTCGAACTGTAGAGCGAATTGTGATTGAAATAAACTTAATTAATACGGGGTTGTTTGACACCTGTAAGTGTCTCTGGACTGAAATTACACATTTGCAGCTGACAGAAATGTCATGGGGAATAATAGTCAAGATACAGCTCGAAATTTGTAACGTTGTGGGCAACATCATGGACTGTCAGACTGCGTGGATAGTTCATTGCCATGGTAATACTTTTCACTTTCTCCACAGTTCAACTAAGTAACAAACAGAAGGTGCAGACGAGAGATTGCTTAAAATAAAATTAAATGATGAAGTTCACTGAACTTCACCATTTCTCTTTCTTTCTACTTACTGTCTCTTGGGTATAAATTCTTAATTTTGTAGAGAAAAGTGCAGAGTTTTGACCAAGAATAAATAGTGATCTTCAGTTTAAATAAACTCCATGAATCCTTCCTGTCTATTAATACTCTTCTGACTAAATCTCCTGCATTTCGAAGACCATTTCACATTGAAAATAAGACCATTAAATCTTAACGCGACGGGGCCATTAGTAACAGCAGACTAGAGCGATCAGCTTGTGAAATGACTGCACACTGTACACTTCTGTACAAGTTATTAGTAATTCTAATTCCAATTTGTTGTGTTTTTATTTATGAGCTGGCTTGTGAAACACTACACTACCCACAAGCTTTGGTGGGTTCTCATTAATTGGAGATACTGTTGTTGCCATAGAAATGTTCATGTTGGCAGCTAGACCTCGATAAAGTAGCGTCAGAGAGCTAACGACCTAACAACAGAAGATTGACATCAATGTATTAACTCTCAGATGATGCCTCTTTTACAGATGGAAGTGCAGAAGGTGATTAAAATCAGTAATTAATGGAAGTGATGAATATTTATTCTACCCTATTTTATTATTATTTATAATTTAACTCGATAATCACGGATTAAAGGGTGGACACATTTCAGCTCTATTGGAGTTTGAATTCATCTCCTTAAAGACATGATCCTTCGGAGGAGTAAAGTATCAATTGGAACAGATTACCGACAGTATAGCATAAATACATCTGTAATCCACCATCAAGTTTGTCACCAGCAAGATTATCCCACTGAACATTAATCTCACTTTATCACTGTACATTAGGTAAATGGCATAAAGATATTAGTCTGTAAAGCCTACCATATCATAAAAGAATCTCATTCGGTATGAAGTAAAATCCTACCAGCACTCAGGCAGCACTGGGACTGAAAAAAAAAAAACCCGCACAAATGTGTGAAAAGTAGATTATATTTCTACACTAATGCAGAACTGTATTTTTTAATTTAGTGTATAATCGCACAATGATTATAAAAATGCACGTCTGATGCACGCATGCAGCACACATGCCACCATCATATCTGACTCCTGGCCTGTGTGGGCAGGTGGATTTGTCGGGTATCATGTTCATCTCACCGTACATTCAATTACAGTCGCCCTGAAATTACTTCAAGAATACAAGCCAGCATGAGCCGCCTGCCGCCTCCGCCTGTGAACACACTCCTCCTCCTCTTCGTGTCCCCATCTCGCTTTCATTCCCCTCCTCTTCTTTTTCTCCTTTGGCATTTCCGCAGACAAATGCTGGACCGTTAGCTGTCTGAGTGTAACTTGCGTTTTGTTTTTTTCGCCAGTACTTTTTGATCTCTCCGACAGAGTCGAAGTAGAAAACACATAAGCAGAGAAAACACCCTCAAACAAGCGGCCTCATGTCTTTAAACACCCACTGCTGACACGTGCTGATAAATCCCGTTCTTTTCTACTTGTGCTGTATACACATGCATGATGCACACATACTGTATACACTCACCCAGATGAATGCGCGTACACGCACAACTCCAAAGCCAAAATTAGACACCCCACTCTGCTCATCTGTAAGTGTGCCTGTCAAATACACACACACACACACACACACACACACACACACACACACACACACACACACACACACACACACACACACACACACACACACACACACACACGCTCTCTCTCTCGTTTTCTCCTAACGCAAAACAAGGTTGTTCTCAGCGTGTGTTCTCTCCATCTTTCTTGCTCCTTCTGTCTCTCTCCAGGGTACGCATGATAGCAACTGATGTAGGCAGCAATTTATATCGCTGAAGGAGGCATATGAAAAATACAGATGATATCCCGCAAAGGGGGTTTCAAGAGTGGAGGACCGGCGGCCGTGAAGGGGATGAGGAAGGGTGGGGTAAGGGGTCCGGAGAGCTTGCTATAAAGCTGTAGTATCATTCAACGGCTGACTCAAGACACATTCGCGGCCCACTTTATAGTACTTTAACGTAAGTTGTTTTCTCTTTGCTTCTTCCAGCCTCCTGACGCAAGAGCTGAGCCAGACATTGCATTGAATTGTATTCAGTTAAAGCTGAAGTTAACCATATAGTGATTAAAGATGGGGATATTTTCTGAGTTGGCGAGCATCTATCCCGTGTGAGCAAGTCACGGAATTGACAAGAGCAAATCATTTTTACTTTATGCTTGCATGTCAACAGCCTGAAAAAAAAGGAACAAAGAGAAAGAGACAGTGTGTCAGCCTCTGTTGGTCCCCTTCAGTACAAGGCTAAGAAGGGAGGACTTGATTGGGGAAACGGCAAGGGTTTAATCAAGTGGCAACCCATTGTGATGTCACCCACTGGTTAGTGAACTGCCATTTTGAAGCCTCAACTCTCGTATTTCAGCCCATTCTCTTTCTCAGACCATCAAATACTACTGCTTTGTCACAGCCATTGGTGTCACAGAGATACACACAAGGTATGCTTTGGCATCTAAAACATATGCCAGGTTACTTTATGTCTTATACAGTGATGAGGCAGGTCCAAATAAGTCAAGTGACAAAGTACAAAGGGGGAGTCTGCATAAAGAGGGGCTTAGAGGTGGTTGGATGGAAAAAGCACAGGACTTTCTCACAGGAGAATCCTGTATTAGTCAATGATAAAGCAAAAGTCAAAGTGAATTTCTTTTAATAAACTGAAACCATGATGCTTTCCTAATCATAATCATGTTGTTTTTGGTGCGTAAACACACTGGGAATGAGAATGCGTTGGGTATTTTGTCCATTGACATTTGCAAAAATTTTAAACAGGAAAAAAAATGTATTTAATCCATTTTGGAATAAGGCTGTAACATAACAATAATGTGGAAAAAGTGAAGCGCTGTGAATACTTTCCAGATGCACTGTATGCCATCCCACCTGCACCCCAGGCATGTCAATCAAACCAAGCACAACCCCAAACTTAGTTTTTAGCTAATGACGTCATTATTGACTTTTTCATGACAGAAGTTTATTCTTTTTGTACAGAAGTCTATTGGAGCTAGCCCTTAGTGGCCTTCGGTGGTATTGCACCTTAAGGCACTTCCACATTGGCTTCACTTTTCAGACCCCAAAACATTATGTCCATTTTTATACACATACACTCTTTGGGTTTAGTAGAGCAGTTTTGCAATGGTGGACAAGTATTGTCTCAATTATTTCTTTAAAAAAAATAATAATTTAGAGCACTCCTGAGACAATATTGTGGATTTGACCGCTTGCATTTAAATCTGTGAAGCCCAAAAAAATACCAAATAAAAAAACACAAGTGTTGACTCTTAATTGATTAAAACTTCAGAGGCAGGTCAATAATTGTCATGAGGAACTGTCAGCTGATGCTGAATCTCAGAGCATGAGAAATTCTTTGACTTTTCAAACATCTTCATGACAATCAATCAATCAACAACTACACAACTCAGAAACTGGGTCTGTAAGGAATCAGAAGTCTTCAGAAGGAAACCTTATTTTTTTATAAACAACCACGTAATCCTTTGTTTTTGAATCAGTTACTGTGAGTAAATGAAGTTCAACCTGAGCTCCTTGCCCACGAACATTGCATGGATAAAGAAAAATGGATGTAAATGTCATGCAGTCGGTCATTAAAGTGAAACTGAAAATAGGCTGGCTGCTAGAGCAAGACAAGGAAGGATCCAAAGAATATCTAACTTCAGGAAACACAAACTGAAGTGTTTGGATTGACCCTCATAGTCCCCAAATTGTATATAAATAATATAAATTTTATATAATATTTAGGACACCTTTAACATCAGCACAGACTCTGTGTGTGTGTCCAAATAGAGGAATTGTTGAATTTTAAAATGTAGTTTGGAAACTTTAAACAGTATAGAAGTGCTGTCTATATTCTACTGTCTCTGCAAACCTCAGCCCTTTGCTGAGGCAGATCCACTCAGAGGAAACATGCCGCAGTACACTCTTCATTATAATCTCCTGCAAAGCCATTCCATTATTTGCAATCAATACACAATTATCACACAAGCAGGGGCAATATATCATGACCGATAATGTTTTTTCTGTAATGGTTCCGGATGACCTGTGGCTGGGTTGCAGAGGTCGACAGAGAATGTTAAGGGTTTGATAGCATTATCAACAGCTGGCTTGGTGGCGCCACAGTGGTGACCGGAAGTGATAGCTTTTAGGGGCCATGTTAAATAATGGCAAAGTTTTATCAATGTAGTCTCGATTGATAATTATACTCTTCTTTTAAATGTGTCTGCTGCTTTTGCCATCTCTTCTGGAGTACTGCAAAGCTCCATATTAGGCCTTTATGTAAGATTCCCTCAGGGTCTATTTTTAGAAATCTTATATGCACTACTGCTGTTACTGACAGCAAACTGTAGCTTCCACTGAGACCTGGTGATACTTACTGTTTAATCTCCTGTCTGAAACGCATTGTGGATTGGAAGTCCCGGATGGAATAATACATCCCTACAGATAACACAGAATAAAACTGACGCTTCTTAACTTGCCCTGCAGCACCACAATCAAAACTCAAAAATGTCTATGCAGGACATCTTAGTTTTATTTATTCGCCTCATCTGCAGCTGGTTCAAACTGCAGCAGTGAGATTCTTTACTAAGAAGAACGACCATATCTCCATGTACTGGTCTGTCTTCACTGGGAACAGTTAACCACGCTATTAGTTTGTCTTCCTCCAGCCCAATATCATGCCAGAGTGTGTAACACATCCTTCAGTCCAATATGGGATACCCTCTCAGTGTCACGTTTTGCCTCATCCAAGCATGAAAAATACATGCACTTGTAACAAGGGTCAAAGACAGAGGTCATGCAATGAAGTGAAAAAGTGATAACGCCCAACTATGGAGATAAGTGGGGGTAATTGGACGAATCAAACCAAGGACTTTCACCCAGGAGACTCAGGTTCAACTGTGTAAGAAAGCGACATGGATATATTTTAAGTAACGCAAATACGTTAATAAGTATATAGCATACATTAACTTACGTGGCATACAAAATGTAGCCTCGGTCACCTGCTTCTCATGCCTATGTATCTTGTAGTGGACTGATGGATGTATTACAGTCCTCAATGTGATATCAGGTTGTCTCCTCTATTGGTATCCTCAAACCTGGCTCCATCTATTTTCTTTAGCCATTTTAATAGTTATCATGGAAATATGACTGGTAGCACTCGGTCTTTAATGTATTTGTGCAATGCTGTTGTGTATCTATGATCCAGATTTTGTATGCTTTAATCAGTTAACGTATATCCTCTCAATTGTCTGTTTTTATTCAACCGTAATCGTAAATAAAATACTCTCAGAAGATAACCGCTTTACAGAGTCAACATAATGATTCATTTAATGATAAAAACACATGCGTTCTGTCTTTTTTTTTTACATTAAAGAACAGAAGCTCTGGAGTCTGTGAAGGACATCCAGTCCGTCCAGATGTTAAAAGTTTCCTCAGCCAGCATGGTACAAGGTCAGCCTGGTGGTTGCAGGGGTCCCTGTGTTGGATAGTTAAGTTTCATGTCAGGGTGGATCAGTGTTTCCCTGTCCCTATGGTTAGTGCAATGGTAAGCTATCCAATATTCCCATATGGCTTGAGCTCTTACAATGGTGGCTTCCAGTAGGAGAGAAGCCTTCCCCCCAACCCCCACTCTGGTCTTTAACCCCCACACACTTTACCTTTCTCTGATTGGCTCCTGATCTAAAGAAAAGTAATCTCCCGTTGCATTATTGATTTGGATACTCTGGGGAGGGCCAACTGTAACATCGGATACCAGGGATCTGCTTGTGGATTGTGTCTGCCTGTCAACACTTTAGATTGCCACTGAGGCCAAACTAGCAACATTCAAGATATGCAATATGTCAGATGCAGTTTAAGGCAGTGGGTGGGATTATCAATGAGAGTGTGAGTAACCAGAGGCGACCCATTTTGGGGGGTACACAAACAGGAAGTGGAACAATTTGATTTCCATATTGATAGTTTTTGAAATGAGAAACTGGGGATGGAAATTGATGCTATGCGCCATGTTGAGCTCAGGCTTGTTGGCAGCTTTGAGAAGAGGCAGGGTTGGAGAGGTAAAAAAAAAACAACGACAACAATTGCCCAGGTTGTTATTTTTATTCTGTATTACAACAGTAATCTGCTTACTAACCTCGGTCATTCACGATGTTCCACAACTCTGTGGAGAACTGACTGGGAGAAAAAAATCTGTTCCCTTAATATGTCATTTGACACTGGAATAATGACCCATTGTTATAAGCACAGCGACGTTACCATTTCTCTGCTGTACATTGACTGAATCTATGGTCTGAGACAAAGCAAGGGCAGAGTCATACAAATGTAACCAGGAACCATTACGAAGTGGGGCTGACAAGAAGAAAATTATTAAACAAGATTACATTATTCTAATGTGGGCAGACAAAGGGGTAAGGGACAAGAATAAATGGAAATTCAGTGGAGTCACAGGAAAGCAGATAAATGCCAATGCAAAGACTTTTATTTTAATGAGATATGGAAACGGGCGATGGAATAAAATGAGATCAATGGTGACCAACAAATGAGTGATTACACACCAACTCAAATGTAAAAAAGTTCAGAGGTTAAATTGAAGATCAATTTTGAAATCAATGGTTGTTCAAAATTTGAAACAAAAGTTTGATATTTAAGGCTTTTGTTTTACCCTAAATGGCAACCTAATAACGCATTTATTTACGTGCCTGTTACATCTTGTATATCTTACGAACTCAGTGAGTCTTATTGATATTATTCCCAAAGTCTGCTGAAATTCTAAAATTTGTCTCTGGTGTACTCTCTCTGGTGCTTCTCCATTGCTTATTTGTTTTCTCACATTTCAATATGTGTTCACACTATTCTCTTGAAGGAAGACAGAATACATTAGTGATCCATTAGTGGTTAGTTTTTTTATATTGCTCGAGTAATGATGAGTTTCTGTTTTGTCAATTGTTACGATTCAACAATGTCAAAAAACACCCATGCACTGCACACTTTTTTGGGTTACTTTGGTGAACAGCTCTTTAATTGCAGAAGAGCAACTTTTGTATTTTTTTTTTTTGTTCTTTAGTATTTGTTATTTCAGTGATCAATTTTTTGACTTTTCTGACAACCAAACAGATACATTTTTTTAAATGTTTTAAAATGTATTTTAAATGACCTGAATAGGTCACAGTTGCCATAAATAAAAGCATCAAACATGTACCAACTAAAATATTTGATCTGAATGTTTACTAAAGTAGAATCAACCTCTTTAGCCAGCCATATTATATTGTGATATATCTTGCCAAAAGACGGACAAAGTGTTTTACCAAAAAAAAATTCCCCTTGTGGGATTAATAAAGTAACTATTTATCTATCTATCTAAAAAAAAAGAAAGGGACAGAAATAAAGGGTTAAGGTTTCCATTCCCACTGGGGCCACCCAGGCTTGTGTACATTTCTCATATCAGGAGGTGGTTTCAATGCAGTGACCACACACTTTTGATAAATGTGAGCCTCAGTGAAGCGAAAGTATATCCTTGTGCTGCAAGCTGTAGAGAAATGCAGCAGGGATTTATGTCTGTGGCTCTCCCTGGACCGAGAGTCGAAGCTCCTGGATCCCTCCATCTCTGACCCTCACAACAGCGTAAGTCCTCTCATCTGGAATCATTAATGTTTCCACCAACAGGGTTGAAGCTTTAATCAAATGCCTGCCGCCCTTCATGGTGTCAACCTCTCTCACGCACAGCTGTCACAGCAGGGACGGTAGGTCAATCGCTCCTGCCACCACTGTTTCCTCTGAGGAACATTTCCACCACATGGGGTGGCCATTAAAGCGATTTAAATCAGTGCTGGCAGAGTGGACGTGGCCTGCTGCTTGCCTTGGTAACTGACAACGTAATGATTAATGTGAGAGAGTTGTGGTGGTCTCGAGGTTGGGACAAACACACAAGTGACTGGAAGGTCCAGAGGTTTAGTTCCACAGACTAACTGGGAAAATCTGGCAGGAGAACAAATGAGTAAGAGTTGTCCTTGTTTTGACAACTGTATTGAGATGCCTTAAAGCAGAGCACAAAGTCCACAGCTGCTGCGGTTCAGTGGCCAGCGGTAGAAAACCATCCAGTATCATTGTGTGGATGTGAATAAATGAACATGGCTAAAATCAAGCCTTTATTTTATAAATTAGTTCGACTGGATGAGTTGTACAAGTCTTCTAAAAATCAGCCAACTAAAACAGAACTTCTGCTTTGTACAGTGCAACTTGGATTTCAAATGTTTGACAACATAAACAAATTTGACTAAATCCTTCATCATGTCTGTTCTACACTTGATTTTCAAATTCTAATCAAAAGAACACTCACACACACACACCAGATGATTCAGTCTAAAAGCAGGACCACACCCTTTCCGTTAATACTAAACAATTTCAGAGTGTTGTGTTCAGTGACGCGAGATCTAAATGGAACTCACTCGGTCACACAAAGAGCCGTACAGTCATTGTCAACTGTTTGTGTTCGTTACGTGATTCGAAAAATGGTGAAATGTCAAACCAGTTGATAACATTGAGATGTCCATTAATGCTATAGTTGTTATGTCCTTAAACCTCGTGCACTCCAAGATAATTTGGGCTGAAAATCTGTTCAGACCAGCCTTGAATCTGGAACACTCCTACGATTGTTAAGAGGGGCAAACCGGTCCAATATTATCCTTTTGTACGGGGCCAGCATTAGCGGCTGTAGCTCTAATGAATGTGAGATTGACCTTGATGATTAGTAATGTAAATGAGGCCAAAATACCTCCATATAAATGGTTGTTTATATTAGAGTTATTATAACTGAACTGGCAGCTCCATGAATGGTAAAAAAGCTAATTTATTCAACAAGGTCTTTCCCTAAAATTGATATTATGATTAACATGGAGTATGGGCTTTAGATGCTGTTGACTTTCTATACACCTTACAATGCAGATGATTTGAGAGAAGTTGAAGCGACTGAGTAATGACCCCCTGAAGCTAGTGCAAAAAGACCTTGGAAGGATAATACTTGGTGATAATCTTACTATCCATATTTCTCTATCCTCTGTTTCTTAAACAAAACATTTCAATTAAACTTTAAAAGAAAAATATATTATTTTTTCGATACAAAATTCCCACATTGTTTTTGGGAAACCAATTAGCAACTTTTCAGTTTTAAAGTAAGCTGTTTAGACTTTTCTTCAATGTCCCTGTGACATTCATAAGTATGGCATCAGAAGAGTGCCTCACTCATCTCAGAGGTGTTTTTTTTTTTTTTATAGGATGACTTGCTGTGAAACAGAGGTGTCATTTCATTTCACGACTGAACAGATGCTGATACTGACTCTTAAACTGCCACAATATAGTAGTGGAGAACCAGATAAGACTTTGGCACATGATGCAGTGCTGTATTATACCACACCAATGCTTGTTAATCCCACCTGTCACTGTTAAGGTTCCATTTATTATCACACCTTCCAGTGCCTCTTTTCTCCCCTGCTGAAGTGAAGGATCTAAATCTTCTTCATGTCTTTTCACACCCAATTAACTCATAGAAGCACATTGTGCCCTGTTGACCACGCTTTGGTACCCTGAGATATTTCCTACCTCACTGCCGCATGACAAGAATAGAACTGTTGCCAGCAGCAGTTACCCTGGCAATCCTTGCCAACACACTGTAAACACTGACATCACTTCTGCGCAGAACATAGTGGTAAACAATGCAACCATGTCCCATTTATATCACTTTTATATTCCAAACCATATTACTAAAAATGTAGCCTAAACATAACATTATTGGCCACATGCACCAAACACTAAACCGCATTATTGTAACTGCACTAAACATTAAAATACATTATGACACAGAAACAGCATCTGTGCAGTCAGTCCTGTCCAAATGTGAACATTGAGCATCCGTTAAATTCCATGTAACTTTTCCATGTCCCATAATTAGAAAAAGGGTCAATTCGTTATGGAAAATTGCTCGTTAACATCATAATAGAACCACCAGGCTATGACACAGCCCCACTTCTCCCTTCAGTTTGCTTTGTCTATAATCCCTTGTTTTCACACCATGTGGCAAACATAACAAACACAGGCAGTACATGTGTGCATAATATATAACAAACAATGCTAGCATGCTCTCTGTATATGATCCATCCTACATGTTTATCTTTGAACACACAATGCCAAAGCTGATTACAATCAATGTTTTTTTCCATGTCGATTTAACATAAATGCACAATGCATAATAGCCCCCGAGCAAATATTGCATTTCCTTTTGTGCAGTTGTTTACCCCCCCCCCCCACACACACACACACACATTATCAGACTACTTACAGTTGGATATTTTATACAGACGGAGTTGAATTCTTAGATCTGGGAAGCCAATCTCCTTTCAATTTAACTTAGTATAGTTGATGGACTGTATTGTACGTGCACTACTTGGTATGTGGTGGGTAGTGGACCCTTTGTGCCATGTAACTATGGTTTACTAGAGAAACTACACTGAGAGGACAGAACCACTGCGTATTCCCACTGCGGCTCACATGAGTGAGCTATGCAAGGAGTGGGAAAGTAATGCCTTTTCCACTGCCTTTTGCTCATTCAGCTGTTTTCATGTGTGGTGGACAATTGAGGCAGATCAATGAAAGCTGGTTTTCATAACACAGGGGAGACCACAGCATACTGATATTTCGTTCTTGCTTTTTTTTTTTTTTTTTTGGGTGGTTTGATCTGCAGGTTGTTAAACATGTTTTCAAACTTCAGCCAATTTGGAAGTTAAGAAGCAAAGAAAAAAACACTGAACAAATTAAACATGAATGTGGTCAATGTACACAAAATCATTTAAATGAAATGCTATTGACAAACAGGTAAAATGGAAATATACCAATTCCCCAGTCATTTTGTTTTGCATGTTTCTGTTTAGATTCCAATTATTCTTAAGGATTTGTAATTTGTAAACAACAGACTCCACATAAGTCGATAGAATTTTTTTTTTGATGTGGAGATTTTATATTCACAGTATATTTATAGTAGTGTAAGGCTTAATACCCTTAAATTGGTTCTTTGAAATCCGTTTAAAAAAAAAAAAAAAAAAAAGAGTGTCAGTGTGGGATTTAAAAACAAAGGGACATTGAACATGTCTAACACCTCTCACTAGTTAATTGGGGATGGGATAAAAGTCAGGACTAAATCAGTATGTTGAGTCTATAATTTAGTCAAGAACATATTTTCAGTGATACCCTCATAAACATACCTTACAGCTACTGTCTCTTAGCATGTAACAGGTGAAGGGACAATGCAAAGGACTCCCCCTCCTCTTTCTATTATCAGGCAAAGGATGAATTAGCACTTGTTTTCAAGGGGATTAAACAGCACCCTCTGTCTGGGAGCATCAGTTTGTTCCTCTGTACACTACAAGAATCCCTGATAGTGTCATTCACCATTAATATGCATTATTACAGTTGTGACATGGACAGAGAGTGCTTATCATGCGTATGTTGTTCATTCTAGATTGCATCTCTATGCATCACTTGAATTCATGCCCACATACTGTACTGCACATACCGTTTTTGTGGTTGTGGGGAAGCATTGTAAGAACATGGTATCCTTCATGTAAATTAAATGAGCATTCAGGCACAAACTTTGCATAATCTGCTTTTGATTTGTTAATTTTCTCCCTTCTGCTTCAATATTTCGGCGTGTCAATCTTTTGAATCCCAGGCTCATAGCAACTCAGTCCTTAAAATTGCAAAGAAAACTCCACAAATTGTTTCTGTGTAGACAAACACTATCAGATTTATTTGCACTGAAGCAATAATAAAACAAAACTCACATAAATTTCACTGTTGGAGCCAATGCTGGGTCTTCATTAAATGACAGGTTAAATGTTTGTCTGATACCACTGCTGAGTGCAACTGAATTGACTGGCACTATTGGACATTTGTCTATTAGGATGCCCAACTGCTGACAAATGCATCTGTAATGCATAATTTTTAAGCTGAAAAAAAAAACTTGAATGTACTGATACAATAGCACTGAATAATGGGAGAATTAAATGCGCAGGAAAGAGAGTGGCATCTCAGAGTGGTACTCCCGATGACAGTGACCATTCAACTTCATTAGGCAGTATCGACACATTTGTTCCAAACTTAATCTCCAAGCAACAGCAGTGCCACTTGGCCTTTTAGATAGTGTCGATGGGATTTCATGCCTGGTCACCTCCAGCAACAGAAGGGCAAACCACAAAGAACTAATACTATACAGAAGTACCTCAGTCAATGATTTTTGAAGTGCAATTTCTCTCTATTGTTACAGACAACCTGCACGACAGAGGATAAATAGTTCTTATTACGTGGAGAGACGTCACGCAAAGCACATCTTTTCAGTAGCAAAGTAGCCTTTTCTTCTGGCCCAGTGAGCTTTTCTGTGACAGATTTGAAAGGCTGGTGATGAACCCCTTACTCTAACCCTAAGCACAGTGGGTGGACAGGCATCGTAGGGTTGCGCCACTGGCAATTCAGCTGCACGCTGAAGTTTTGGTATTCGTATGTCTTTGATCTGTAAACATTTGTTGGGATACAATAGAGTTCATTTTTTTCAGAGATAATCCTCCTGCCTAGACAACTGAATTTCCCTTTTCAAATTTCTCAGCAAGTTGTCACTGGAATATCTACAAAAGATCCAGAAAATGGGTGCAAAGCTGTCAATTAGATCAAGCAAAACAATTCACATTACACCAGTATTGTCTTCATGGTGACTTTCCAACAAAGCTTAGGATTCAGTTTAAGGTTCCAATAGATCTACGATTTGTAATGTCTGATGCTTTTAGAAAGCAGCTGAAGACTCATTTATTTAATCTGAAGTCACTTTGCAATCAGCCCACTCAATATATCCACTCCCAGTCTGCCAATACTACTTTGCCAGCTCATAGGTTTTTGTCTCTCTGAGCACAGACTTTAGTTTCCTTGTCAGATTTTTGTCATCTTTGGACCCTGCCTAGACTTTGAACTCTTGTATCTACTTTTCCTTTGGTATTGTGTTCACATGCCTGGGCTTTGTTAAGTCAACAACTCTTTGTGAATAAAGGTGTCATTTGGGTCCTATCCCTTGTTGAACTGTGACAATATGATCCGGAAACCAGTAGTGGCAGACTGGGAATGGATATATTGAAAGGGCTGATTGGCACAGTGGCTGCAGGTGAGCAGATTGGGGAACTGGGAGCAGGTGAGGGGGATTTGGCAGGCAGGAGACTGGGCAGAGAGAGTGAGAGTGAGAGAGAGAGTGAGAGAGAGAGAGAGAGAGAGAGACTGGGGACCACTGGTGGGTGGAGGGAATGATACATGGAATCAATGGAATAACTGCGGGGTAGAATACCAATAAATGCAGACAGTAATCCCAATTGTGATACTGCTGTCATGCCATGGAAGAAAAAATAAGTCTGACAGACCATGTTGATTTTCAGTTGAAAAGACTTCCAAGACTTGGATAGGCTTGAAAATCTTTCAGCTGAATGATCAGCTTTGTTGACCTGCCGTATTTGTTTGTTTTCCAAAACAAAGGTCGAGAAGCCCAGAGTAATATTAATGATTGTTTGATATGATATACTAATCGATAGTGTATGGCATACAAAAAAGGGGGTTTGCATGGCTCACATGAGAAAAGCTAAATTATAGACTGACCTATTAAATTGAAATGCACCTGTTCAGTGAACTGGATCCATAAAAATTGCTCAAGAATCTAAAAAGTGCTCCAAAAAAGGTTCAGAAAATGGTGACCGTGTACAGTGGTCTTTTGAGAAATCACTGCGCTGCGAAGTAATTGGCCAAGTGCGCCAATTTACCACCTCCAGACTAGAAACCCCAGACTTCATGGCAGAATGATCAAAGCTGCCGCACTCTCCAGTGTTTCCTCCACATACAGCTTTTCCGAAGAGACTTGTTTTTTTTGTCTTTCATCTTTCAATTCAGATTTCCTTTCTTTATCTGCTTTCAACTGTCTGCTCCTCTCCTCTGCTCATGGATCAAACAAGAATGAAAAAAAAAAAACTAACACTGTATATGCGAGGAACTTTCATTGCATAAATAATTATGTTACCATGGCAATAATTAATATTGTTCATACCTTAGGATCCGCATCTGCAGCAGAATATGACTGCTGTTTTTTTGTTTTTTTCCAGAATTATGGGCCTATATGGAAAAATATACTCTAAGGACAAATGCAAAGAGCTCCACTGTACTCACTAATGTCAAAACTTAATGTTAAGTAAAATTTCACAGATGTAAACACCTTCTTCTCTGCACAGGGCTGACACAGTCGTACCTTGCTGATAAAAAGTTAGTAAGTTAGCAAAACTTTCACTTTGTGGGAATACAAACTCAAATGTTCTCCCAAATGTTAAATGCTGGTTAGGAAAAATGTTTCAATCATTAATCATTGATAGCTAACGCTTGGTGGATTTGTTCAACTGGGAGAAAAAAAACACTGTATTTCATGAGAAGAAACTATGAACCAAGAAATTTTAATACGAAGTCAGTAAATTCTTTCCACAAGTTATCATGGTGTCATCAGCCAAATTCATTCCTCTTAATCAGTATAGTGTTGGTCCAAATTAATGGGTGACAACATGGTTGGCCGTACGAATCCCTAATTTAAGAGAAAGCTGTTTTTGACCGTTGTGGTAACAGACGACGCGTTTATAAACCGTGTCCTACTGTATGCAGCAAGAATGGGCACATGTCTGTTAATGATGAATACCTGGTGAACTTCAGTCGAGTTTGTTAGGGATTAGGAAATGTATGCAATTTAATGTATGCATCTTAATGTCTCTTTTTGTTGGAGATTTTGGCTTATTTTCATCGTTAATATATACTGATATACTGTACTTTGCCAATCTATAGAAAAAAAACTCTTATTCACAAGGGTGACTCAAATGACAGACATGCTAATCGACAGTCCACGTGCAGATTTATGTGCACATACTGTACATTGAAAAATAGGTCGTGCATCACAGTCTTCCTTCCTCGTAGCCCCCCTCCTTTCTCTGACATCCATCTCTTCCCCAGACTAAGAGACCCACCAAGCAGGGCTAAAAGCCATTATCACCAGCCTTTCTTCATCTTAACTATGATGCTCAGGCAAGCGTCAGCATTAATCAGGGAAAGAGAGGGAGGGTGGGAGAGAGCAAAGCAACAAAGAGATCAGACCTAAGAATACACAGAAGAGGCCACCAAGTGGACCACAAATCACGCTCTTATCTCCATGAGATGAAAGACTTGTTTTCCCTCAGCCAGTAAACACAATTATGCATCTGAACATACTCTCAGAGGATCATTCAACAACAAATCTTTCCAATCTCTAATTATACGTAATATAAGCAGATAAGAGCTATGCCCAGGCAGTCTGGTAATCTATTACATTTGTGGCAAGCACATGCAGTACTCAATATCTGAATCACCTTATTTAACAAGTAGCCTATAATCAATGTGCAAAACCTATTTTGATAACACTATTTTAGGAAGATACAGTGACAATAAAGACGCTATACATTGAGTTATGTGCTGCAGAGATATTGCCAAAACGATTTTTTTACATAACTTCACAGCATCATTTTATGAGTGTTTGACCCTTTGCCTTAAAGTGTTTTGAATACTGAGATTCCACTTTCGCATCATACATAATTGCATTTTGCACATTAGTTGTAATAGATAAATGCAACACTGGAAGAGACAGCGCTGCAGCAGGAGCGAATGACAGCGGTGATTCAAACAGATGAAAACACAGCATCAGTAAACCGTATAACACACTGAACTGGATTCAAGCTGACCTCATGTGTTTGACTTATTCACGGAGCCGAATATGGAAACACTCATGTTACTAAATTGAACTTGAAAAAAACAGTGCTTTCCGAGGTTTAAAAGAGTGGCACAGCAATAATTCAGGTGAAGCACACGTGCTTTCCATTAGCTGATTGGCTTCAGCTGGCGCCGCCATGTTTCGGACTCTTTTGCTGCTCAGTTACAAGCCGACAAGAAACATTTAGTAATATTTATGCAGGTGTATAAAGTATAGACCCTTCACTCTTAGGCCCCGGGACACACTGCCTGCACGGAGTTTGCGTTGCGGAAACTGCTGCGGCTCGCTTGCGTTTCCACATTGCCAGCGTGTCTGCTACAACGCTGGCACTGCCAGTCCCATCTTTCTATCGGGAGTTTCCATTAAATAACGTCCGTCGGTGATCGAATTTTCGCGGCCCGACAGGTGATAGAAAGAGAGAGCACACTAAAGAAACGCTGCCATTCACCTATTAAACTACTGACACAATAAAATGTTGAGCCTACATTTGAGTTTTCTCTATGACTGTAGAGTGCACATGATAAAAGATCCTCTGCCTGTCTTATCTTTGCTGGTAACTGTGCTCACCACTGTGCGGCGAGATGCCGAAACTCTACGCGACTTGCGCAGGCTGTGTGGCAGCTCTAACTTGTTGGCCACCGAAATGAAAAGACGTTCCGCGACCGCCACACACACACACACACACACACACACACACACACACACACACACACACACACACACACACACACACACACACACACACACACACACACACACACACACACACACACACACACACACACACACACACCACGCAGGCGGTGTCTCTCAGGCTTTACTCTGCTGATACACTCGAGCCGACAACGTATGCTGCCACTGCTCCTTCCACCGCACCAGCCTCATCTTTATATGCTAAGATTTTGATTTAAGTTTCATGGATGTGTTAGTTCATAATATTTCTCCTTATTACTGCCCGTTTTGTTACTTTACTTATCAGCATAAATACGGCGCAATAGTTGTATTCTTATGACTCGCCTAAATTCCATCAGGTGTGCCTTTAAACAACTCTAAATCCTCAACACGCATCTCACATCTTGTATTTAACAGGTGTATAAATAGAAAACAAGACACTGAGGTTTAACAAGCAGGCAGCCCCTCAAGTTTGGAGAGATTCACTGAGACCTCCCGACCTCAGTTGAACTTTTTAATTCTGCATACAACTAGGTAACTCCTGAACATACACAAACCTGTAGCTACTGTTAGCAAGCCAGCTTAGAACACACAACTATAAAAAGAGACACCTTTGGAATTGCCAGGCATCACATTTCTGCCCTTTTGGTAGAGACAAATCTCCTCCCACCAACTCCCAACACGCCAGGCCAAGGTATGCCGGATCAGTCTGTGACCATACAGCAAAAAACAGAGCCGATATCAATCCTGACATTTTAGCGAACAACATTTCAAAGTAATGCCAATATACTGGAATTAGTAAATGCAACGTAACAGCTGAATTGTAATTCCTTGAACTGCGACATTACTCCAAGCAACGTATTCTTCAGAAGAGAAATGTACATTCTACATCATAAAGTCATTAAAGTTGAAAGCAGTGGAATGATGTCTCTGGCAATACACCGACTGAGTAGGATGAAATGTACAAAATATGACAAGAATAGCTACAGGTTATGTTACGAATCTGCCTACTGATAAACATACCATACATTTTCACAAGAGAAAAGATGGAAGCGAAGTGTTTTCTCACACTCTGTCTGAAAGGTACTTTGTTCTGCAGTGGGATGAGATCATTTGCACATCCACTTTGGAGCCTCTCCCAGGCAAACCCAATTGTGTTTGGTTGAGGCTGATTCTAAACAACCCTCCCATCGCTGTCTCTCTAGCTGGGTGACTCACGCTCAACTGTGCTCCTACAGACCCAACAGGGTCTGTGCTCACCATTTGAGCTTCCATTAACACTGACATGTGAAGAAACCGGGGGCCAGCTTACACTCCTGGGTATCTAATTCATCCTCTCTGCATGTACCATTGAGAAACCAAGCCTCTGGGGAGAGCATACGGCTCCCGCTTCATAGTGTAATCTCTGCTCATATGTGAGGCCAAGCAAACTACCCACTTCTGTATTCCCCCCCCCCTCCCCCGCCAACGAACAGGCTGAAATGTAGGAGGCATGCTTGGCTCACAGCATGTACTTTGAACATTGCTCCTTCACACTCAAGCGGTCAGTGGATTGACTCAGAAAGAATAGATGAGACAAGTTATGCCCCGGGTGCAAGTCTAAACTAACGCACTAATTCAATGACAAATGTGCAGAAAAACAATAGCTCAATAAATTCTCACATAGAAGAAGTCTTACAAAGATCTCACAGTTGCTCTCAATCAACATATAGTTGGTCGTGGTTCTTATTTGTGTGATTGAGACCGCGGTAAAAATGTACGGCATCTGTAAGACACTGAAGTATCTGTCTGCCACTCGACAAGAGCCTGTGATCTTGACAATAATATTTATATACGTACCTGAGAAAATTGGTGCTGCACCATTAGGGAAGGCCGTGGCAAGGTGTAAGTGGAAAAATGGTCTGCAATGGGTGAGAGTGGAATGATTGAACGGTGCCCATGGGTTTCAAAATTACAGTTGCTCTCACTAACAGAGACATGTGAATACCTCTAAATGACCCGTAACCCATAATGTATACCTGTGCGCCAACATTATTCGCACGGGTGCCTCGTCATCTTCCATGTGATAAATGGATTATTCACATTTTATGTTTACTGCTTCTCTTGGAGTTAGTATTCAGCTGCGGTGTGAGAACTTCCAGGGGAAATGTGGGCTGTTTCTTGGGTTCAGTTTTTCCTGGCCTGTCTTTATGTACATGGTTCCCATCATAACTATAGACATTCCTGCCTCCCTGTTCTGGGTCCTCTGAGGTTTCAGAGGTTTGCTGCGTGAGGCAGCTGGACTGATGCTTGGATCTTGTTAACTTTGTCCACCGTTCAGTGTACTATAGAATAGGTTACAGCTGGAAATCAATGAGTCAGCCTTACAACATTGTGATTTAATGTGTTCCATACCTTTATTGATCTTTGCTCTCCTCTCTTTGCTCCCTCACTTCCTCTTGTCCCACCACATGCCCAGCTTCAACACCCAGCATAAAAAGACATGTGGACTGGATGCGGACACCCTTTTTGGGTCTGGAGTTTCACTCTGTCTGTAAAAAACGTGGATTGGTTCCTGATGCTGCTTCCGTCAACGTGCTTGCAAATCAGCAGTTGGAAGCAAACATAAAAAATGACCTGTTGAGTTGATAAATCACCTCAATGCTGACAGTTTCCAGTGGTGAGGTGTATAAATAGAGGTTATGGAGCTGATGATGTACACAGGGCAAAAGGCACAGGGAACATTTGGTCCTCTGTGGGAATCTGTCCTCCCGCTTCTCCATTATTACTCAATGTGTCACTAACTACCTCATACTTTGACACTGACGCATGCGCACGAGCTTCTTTCACAGCAGACTTCTTTCATCTGACTAACAAACATGGGTCATACAACACCGTTAATGAGATGTATTGAAAATTGAAAGATAAATGTAATTCTTGCTCAACTTAATTCAGAGCTCTGTAACGTGCCATGCGAGAAAACACCTTCATCGTTAGAGCACCTACCCAATATTAGACTTCACCCACTGCGCAACAGATGTTAGTGAACAGCAGCACTCTTTACAGGTGCAAATTAAAGTGGGAAAGATCCTTATTAAAAGGATGGCACAGAGGGATTTGAAGGGATGTAACACTTTTACTGGTAGCTATTTTGGAGATTGTCACTTTTTTGGGAAACAACAGCTGATAACAGAAGACTTTGTCTTGGTATAATTAAAAAATGTTGTTCCCTCAAAGTGTGTTCTGGTACCCTAACAGTTATATTTCAATATATTATATGAACTGGTTTAGTTAATTTCAGGCTGGATGCTTGTGTTGCATGTCATACCCCTCTTCTGACACAGTTTCCTGTATTTCTACATTGTAAATTATGGGGAATTTTTTTTTTTTTTTTCCCCAAACAATTTTAACTGTTGTATGACAAAACCATCATCCATAGTTTGATGCTTACTGTTCACTCTTTGGATTTTTGATATAAACACATACTAGAGACAAACATTTTTATTGAGTAGTTTATTGAATCAGTAAACATGAAGAGTTTATCTTTGTTAGCACATATTTAGTCATGCCATGCTTATATTTGACAAACTCTGCTGAGGTAGTTTAATGACAGACATATTCCGCCATTAAGTAATAATGGAATTATGATTTGTTTGAATTATTTTAGTCCTGGGAGTTGTCTGGAATAATCAGGCATAAAAGTTCTCCCTAACAGCCGGGGGTGTGCATGTGTATATATATATATATTGGTGGTATGGGGGCGTCTTTGCTGATGCAAGTTGGCGTCAGCGTTTCAGCCCCTTTTTTTCATGTGAGCTGGAGACAGAGGAGCTCCCTTAGCTCCTCTATTTCCATTAATCCCCCACTCTCCTGAAGGAGTGGAACAGGTGAATATTTCACGCTGACTGCCCAGAGAGAAGGATGAGGCACACGACTCCATTTATAATGGATGGGCAGAGGAGGCTGAGCTTGTCTCATAGAGGGTAAAGAATGTTCTCAAGGGGATTCCTCCTCATACGTACATTTGTACGGCACCATCATTGCTTTGATGGTCGCTCTGGAGTGGATATCATACCGGGTCATTTCTTAGGTTCAGCTTATCTGCTGTAAGACACAACGTGAAAAAACTGTTACTGCCGAAGTGGGAAATTAACACTAACCACAGGTTGGTTGTTAGAAGTAAGTTGGTCAGTATTTTCCTGTTGTCTTTTTTGCTGCTTGGGCAGCCAGCCCAGTTTAATTTGAAAGTGCTGTTTTTAAAACAAAAATCTAGTCTTATCTTAACACTTGCTCAATACTTGTAAGAATTAATCAGCCCTACTTCTATTGGGGAAAAAGGTGGTGTTTTTACAAAGAGTAGCTTGACAACTAGAGTCTACAAAAAATAGGAATGTATGACAGCGTCTCTTTCAAACAAAGTGTATGGAGCAAGTGCATTTAGGGCTTATTTTTCTTAAAGCAATACAATTTCTCAGTTTTAACATTTTACATATTTATTTTCAATTACATATGGGTTTACATGATTTGAAAATCATTGCATTCTATTATTATATTTTAAACAGCCTCCCAGCTTTTGTGGAAATGGGGTTGTAAATTATATTCAGTTTTGTCTTACTTTAAATCTCATGCTATCTTTTATGGACGATATGTGCTGTGATGTTATAAATAAGAATTCCCCATTAGATGATTCCCCTCAGCTATCTTGTCTTTGGTGTGCTCATAAAATATTGACACGTCATCGAAAGTACAGGGCTGCAGTGGTTGTGGTTTCACACTGGGCCGTTTTTGTGTCTGTGTGTTTTGCATCTCAGTGTGATGTGTGTACACAAATGCGCCTGTGTGTGGGTTGTGTCTGTATGTGTGCATGTGTAAGCAGGGGTAATGGCGGGAGGGGGGCGCCTTTCATTGGTAGAAGTTTAAATATATTCAGGCTTTGGTCTGAGAGCCAACATGCCAGTGCACAATGTCACAAAGGAGTTTTTGATGGAAAGGAAGGGGAGAAGAAAAAGAAACGAGTGGTTTTGGGTCAAAGCATTGGATATCCTTTCAAGCCTCAACACTCCACTGGGTGTTTCAGCAAATGTCAAAGTCACTTCTGGCTGTGGACAGACAGCCTAATGGACCACAGCACATGGAGTGTGGGAGGGCGATGGAGGAGGAAGAGACAGAAACCGAAGGCAAACATAAAGGAAAAATAGTATATCAATTTTTTTGCCTTGTCCAAAGCATCCATAGCAGAAGAAGGCTAAACAATTCTTGAGCTTGCCAAGACACTTCTCACCACCTTTCACTCTGTGCTTTGGCAGCTCCTCTGGTTTATTTTCCCTTTTTTCTGCTCGGCTTTGTTGTTGAGACATGGGAGAAACGACTCATGAATAGGAGTACAGCCCCAGCCGTCTCCGCTCTCACTGATGAACATTGGAGACACTCAGAAATGCACAAAAGCTTGAAGGATAATGGTGATGAGCTGAAGGCCTCCTTTTGGCTCCTGTTTTTAACCACACAATGTTTTGACATAACAGAAATGAGCCAAAAATTGAAACATTATTGGGATGCAAGCCCTGGGAGTGCTTGAGAGGAAAATGTTGATGAATACTTTTCTATACACACATATGACAGTCACACTGTAAGACTAATTTCTCATACAGTACACCTGTCAAATGTAATCCCCCTATAATACTGATACATGTGTAAACCAACTATCTTTGTTGGCAAAAAAATACACATACATTTAAAGGAATACACCACTGAAAATCTGTCTTTTGAACAGTAGTACTTATTGCCTGCAGGCTTGAACGGTCGCTGTGAGAAAATTGTAGCTTGCACCTGGAGGCTAGCACCTTTTGTCAGCTTGGACTGACAGAAGTTACAGTGAATTTCAGTGGCAACACAGATCACAGAAAACTCCAAAACCTCCCCTGGAGCCAAATCCCATTCTTTGCCATTGGTCTGTAACTTCTGTTTACTCCAGACCCTCATAATTTATCACCAAAAACAGTAAACAGAACAAAACAAAGCAAAAGAAAAACACGAATCTAAGCACCTCATTCAAATCTCTGCGGGAAATATTGAATTTTGTGATTTATTGGCAAGCTTTGAACATAAAGACCAAGAGCAGATGTGGATTATGCTGCAGGTTTTCAGAAATGACCCTTCTAGGAATTTCGCTGGGACCCTTGTGGGTTATAATAACTGCAATGACATGTGGTAAAATCCCCATATAAATGCTTCACACTGTGATCACTAACATGCAAAGTGGTCAAATTAATTCACACACAACCATATTGTCACATTTTTTCCAGCAAAAATTCAACTGTATTTACAGTGTTTTGAACTGATATTAGAAATATATTTACAGTAAGGACACCTTGTGTTGTTTTGCCTTCATTGCCATAACTTTTTATACTTTGTATTTTTATCTTATATTTTATACAATCTTTTGATATGACCTGTGAACTACAGTGGGGCAACAACGGGTTACAAAATTACACTATAAAACTACAACAATAAAAAAACAACAGTCTCATATTATATTAATTCATATATAGAGATGAACATGAACTTCTTCCAAAAAAAGAGTTGTTAGACAGATAGTGTCTGAGTAAGAACGAATAGATGGAAATAGAGGTGGATACACTTAATATATCAAGCTCATTCCTTCTCTTCACTGACAGCTGTCTGCACTGTGTGTAACAGAAACCTCAGGAGGACACCAGCAAAACGAAACCAGATGCAGATACATCTTACCTCAACCTTTTGGCTTAAAGGGGGAACTTTGAAAAATAAAACAGATAGACTGTTTGTACAACTTCCAATTACCTCAGCCTGTCTAATCTGTAATTATATCTTCACTTAACAAAAAGGTGCAGCAGCCATAAACTGCGCCCATCTGTTTATGAAAAGCAGTCGCTTGAAGAGCACTGTTCCACCTGGTAGCTGTTTACAGTGCCGTCAACAACACTCTTCGCACAGTCTCAATTTACCCTGACGTCACTGCTGTTGCCCTTCAACTCCCCTCAGCAGTCACACACACACACACACACACACACACACACACACACACACACACACACACACACACACACACACACACACACACACACACACACACACACACACACACACACACACACACACACACAAAAACACCCGGCTCTCGTTAATTGTAGTGTACCACTGTATGCGCTGTAAGGGACTGTTAGGCAAGGTGCTGACTGTGTATATCTGCAAAGGAATAGCTTCCTTTTTCTGTGAGGCCATGGCGGGGTGGAGCTGCCAGAAAACTCTTTTCTTTTAGTTTTCTACTAAGGAAAATGTCAGGCTTAGTATGCACTCTCTTCACTATTCATGAACAAAAATGCAATAATCCTTGATTTTGCTTTCCATAAAAAAAAGTGAGTTTATTTATACAGGATTTTTTTTTTTTTTTAATGTATTATCTTTGACCTCATAGAGAGTCACACAATAATTCTTCAAACTCCTATTTAAACCCCGAGTGTCATTTCAAATTTTAATTGGGATATCAAAGTTTCCAAAGATAAAAACATACTGCTGGAAAATTCTTCATAAAATGTTGCCCAAACATTTGATGGAATTAAGCACCACTGAAAACACATGACTTACGTTTGCTCAGTGAAGCATCTGAATCTTTAATTCCATGAGTAATAGCCTTAATAAAATGGTAGAACAAAGTGATGAACCAAAGATGTGTGATACTATCAGACGATGTGGAATAAGTGATGTTTTCAAAACTTAAAGATAAATAAAGGGGGAATTGACTTAAATCTGGTGTAAGCAGTAGTCTTCCGGGTTTATGCAAATATCAATTTGTCACATGGGTGTGCAGAAACCCAAGGATCTAATATTTGTCTGTGGAAATAACGAAGAACTTTAGTCAAATTAGCAGATTTTCAATGAGATGAGAGAAAAAGAGGCTTGGAAAAAGTGTCCCAAAAAAAACTCAACTAGCAGGTACAACTGTTAAGTCAGTTCTTTATAATAACTAAAATATTCAAAGCCATGTTTCCCTCTGATGTCACACACACACACACACACACACACACACACACACACACACACACACACACACACACACACACACACACACACACACACACACACACACACACACACACACACACACACACACACACACACACACACACACACACACACACACACACACACACACACACACACACACACAAACCAGTAGCTGCTCTTGCTGTGTGATCTAATAAAGTCTCAAAGCATTAAGCTCGATGTCATCCACATTATTTGTGCATTCTGAATGACTTAAGGTGTGAGCTATCACACCTTGTTTGAGCTGAAGCATACAGAGGCCAGTGTGTAGATAAGGGATCTATCCTTCAGATACACAGTGATGACTTTGTCTGCCTGTCTGATTGTTGTGCAGGGACTCTGGCTTTGATGGCTTTGGCTGGGGGGGATAAGAAAAGGCCAAAGTGATGGAAATCTGGATTCTGTTTTTGCCAACTCTCTCCCTCTCTGGATATCGATTTTGTCTGGAAACCTTCAAAGAGGAAGCATTTATGTCTGATGCACGAGACAGTAGAGAGGTGCTGAGAGGATATTGAGACAGTTGGAGTGCAACTAATGTAGATTTGGCTCAGTCAGAGGGCTTGTCATTGGGAGGAGGAGGTTGCCAGGTCAGGAATCACTTATATGGACAGATTTATGGATCTGGCACACATAAACTAGGGGCAAACGCATTGTCACAGAAAAAAGGGAATGTTTTGGAAGGAATATTCTCAACTTTTTTTTGTAACTGTACTCATGATTGAAAGTTCTCTTTAAAACTATTTACCAACTTGAGCACAAATGCATATTTACTGACATTGTGCAGGACCAATTCTCCACAAGTATTTTTTTCAATCTACTTTTGAAGCCAGGGCATTTTTATGTTTGTACTTAGTCGGTAGATATATTGGCATTTTACATGCAGTATATCAGACTTAACTTAATTTTTGTTGACAATAAAAGTATGATGTTAAGTGATGATGATGTTTCAGCTATCTAGGAAGCAGATGGGTTACTTTTACTACACGCCACACTATCAGTGCGAAAAGGATCTCATGATCACAGGAAGAGTGACTGAGAATAAGTTTTTACTGCCAAGTTTCCCAACATGATCAGAATTTTTCTGACATGATAAAAACCCTCCCATCTGGTACTCAAAACAAACAAAATAAAAACAACCAGGAATTGTTCGCATGCATGACAGCCATACACAAGTGGTGTCAATCTCTTTCAAAATGTTGCCTGCAGCACTGACACCCTCACAACAACAGCATCATGCTTTAAGATTTCATACAGATTTGGAGGGAAAAGATTAAAGTCAGGGCCATTTATCATGTCCTTGAGTGGTTCTGTCTTTGCTGGGGACAGGAAATGTGTCCTGTGACATTTGGCCACATCATCTTGAATTATTAGCGCCTTCTGAGAGGACACAGGATTTATCACCACTTCTGTCTCAACACCCTCTGATGCCACACTAAGCAGGACTTGTGAGTCTCCTCCAGGCGAGCTGTGACAGGCAGCCTGTTCAGGGCAGTTAAACTAATAATTAGCATTTCACCATGGGTTAGATTATGTTAAAACTGAGTTCAACATTGAATAGGACACGGACTTAGTCAACATTAAAATTCTCTGAAGTTCAGTTTCTTTAATTCATCTCAAAAGGTGTATCTAGTTTTACTGATTGATTTTTTTTTATTTTTTTTTATTTTATACACTTTATTAATCCCCAAGGGGAAATTTCTTCACTACAGCAGGGGGGCTTTCAGGGGGGAGATGCTGCAGCAGGCTGCCACGACCGCGGCGCCAGGTAACCTGACCTGAAGTGCATGTTTTTGGATGATGGGAGGAAGCCGGAGAACCCGGAGAGAACCCACGCAAGCACAGGGAGAACATGCAAACTCCGCACAGAAAGGCCCAGGACCGGATTCGAACCCAGAACCTTTTTGCTGTGAGGCGACAGTGCTAACCACTGCACCACCAAGCAAGAAAGATTTTCACCAACATTCACTTCTTCTTTGTGCATATTTTTTTATTGTCAAAAGAAGGACTTGGATGTGCAAAAAGGGCTGGGAAAGTATCAGTATTTGGTGATGACCAGGATGGATTTTCCAACTTTAAGGGTTTTTGCATGTGGGGATGTAGACGCTGAAATGTGTGGTATAAAGGGATATGAAATCATAACTGACATTTTGGGCAATATGACTTTTGGTTGGTTACCTTCAGCAAAACTGAACAGGTTGATCTGACTCAGGACATTACACTTATCAGAAACCCAACTGCAAGTCAATCAAACCTTACTCGCCCCTAAACATAGCTCTCTTTGAGGAAAAATAACGAATTAATCATTGAATTGTTTTCAGAAAGACCACTAAACAGTGACCAGAAGGACTGAATTTAGCTAATGGCACCAAAATACCTTGTGAAAAATATGTTTTGATTTTTTGATCAGATAAGAGAAGCAGATGCTTTTTGAATGGGAATCTATTGGAGCGAGAATATTTTGGAGCCAGCCCCTAGTGGCCCTTAGTGGCATTGTATTTTAAGGCACTTTCGCATTTGCTTAAATTTTGAGACACAAAGAATACGCCTATACAGTCTATGATTTCTACTCCACAGGTCCCACATATATATATCTTACAAATCTCCTTATCAGGGGAGCATTACTGGCCAAGGTGCTGAAAATGCTGCATCTATACAAGACGTTTCGCTTTGGAGTTTAACCCCCTTGGTGCTGATTGGTCATGCAACTCTGCAGGTGAGTGGGCTCTACAGAAACACGACAGACAGGTGTCTTGCTGAAGGACACTTTGACAATACAGATGGCTGCTGATGGAAACTGGGTCAACTGATCAAACTTGACAACTATACAAGTCACGTTTTTGGTCATCTAACCTACCACCATTACAACCCACTACATTAATTCCTGTCCTGTTTTGAACCTTAATAATGAGACCGCTTGCACCACATTGCTCTCTGCTGCTCTCACTGTATAGACAGTACAGATCCTTCAACGTGTGGCTTTTGTAATCAAAGTCTTAGCCACAGCTAAATCAACAAGGGAATCACAGTCAGCCTTTCAAATGGGGACTTCACTCCACTGGATGTAATCTGCTCAGATAAACCTGCAAAGGCCATTGTACAGTTACAGTCTGAGGAAGATAATCCTACCGGGTGTCACATCTGAGGAGGGGAAGGCTGCTGAGGTTATCTGTGCAATAATGATCGCCCCTGGGGCTCCCAGCACCTGACTCACTGCAATAAAGTATTTTTTTTCTTTCATAAAAAGGCTATAACATTTCTTTTATCATCTACCAGAAATACATTTACTTGAGAGCACTTTTTTTTTTTTTTAAACTTTTTATTCATATTAAATTGACTATCGTTAAAAATACACCATATATTCTTCAAATGAGGGCTGAGGTGGGGTAATAAATCAATAAAACAACCAGAGTTGGATTGAGCTGAGCTACAAGCCACATATAGCATACCTTACTGTTGGTTGTTTTCTTTAGTTTGTCATGAAGGAATGTTATATCTCCTTCATCTCTCCACCTGAAACAAGGTATTTTCTTCTCTAGTCTATTACCCAGTCCATTAAGATTCAATAGGGTTATGTTTAAATCACTCATGAAGCAATTGCCTAATTCATGGACATGCTATTTCTTTCCTTTCTCTAATTCTAGCTAGTGTGTGTGTGTGTGTGTGTGTGTGTGTGTGTGTGTGTGTGTGTGTGTGTGTGTGTGTGTGTTATTTTGTGCCTCTATGAATTGCTTTCTTACAGCATTATGTTTATTGCATAGTATTTAGTATTCTGTGTGTATTTGGCACACTTTTTTTGTAGCCTATGTACTGTAGTGTGTTATGTGGTTGTGTTGCAGGATACACCACTCTGCTGCTAAAGGTCACAGATGACAGGTGACAACAAACTACACTGAAGAAGTAGAGGCACTCTGGATGTCGAGAAAAATGCATTGACCTACTTGAACCTTAATAGCTGGGTACAAACAGGATAGGAAATCTAAAACAAAAAACACAAGTAAATATAACTGTAACTATAAGTGACAATGACATAATTATTATTTACACTGAGATAGCTGTTTAGAAGAACGTATAGGTACAGCGAGTATGCTAACAGGAAAACGAAAGTTCAATGGAAACACGCTTTGTCAATAAATCATGAACGCAAACATAATTTCATATTTTATCACGTTTTCCACGTGGTTTTACCCAATCAGAGGTCAGCGGTCTAATATTAGCATGATGGTGTTGGATAAAAATGTATTTCCTGGTGAAGATATTCTGAAACTTCTGCTGAAATTCAAATCACATTTTGGATTTGATACCTGATAGCCCAATGATTTCACTGTCAGTCAATTATGGCAAGTTATTTCCATCAAACTATAGGCCTCTGTATTTCTGTGGCTGAATTTCATAGAAAGATTATGACCCAGCATTTCTCTTTTTTTTAAGCACAGATTTGAACGGGACAGAGCCGCCACCTGTCCCGCTCTCCTTGGCTGCCCTTCCACTTCCTCTGTACTGTGGCATGGTGACAAGTTGGGCCAGAGTGCTGGGTGACGCCGGGAGAAGTAATGAAAACAAATGGTTGTCATTATGAGCACTTCACATCATATTGCACGGACTCCATAACAAAGCCCCGACAAGGAGTTTTCATCATGGTCAGTTTGGTATAGAGGAGACACTCCATCTCTGCTTCTACTTTTTCATACTATGGGACTGTGATCCTGTGACTTACAATTCAACTCTTCCCATAGAAAAAATGTGTCAGATGTGGTAACATATAGCCAGGTACAACATAACAGTGACACTGCTAAGGTTAGCAAATTGTTTCCCACTGGGTCTAGCAATGACTCTGGTCAGATTAATAGTGTTTCTTAGATAAATGTTCTTATCAAATGTCAGTGGGTCACTACACAGGGCTCAATATACATATTAATATAAAAAACATAAACAGTAGATGGACAAAAGTGTCAACTGTCCATGGAAAAAGTCCCTTATCGGCCAAAAAAATAAACAACAACAGTGAAGTTTTTAGTTTGAATATTGAGTATCAAAGATGCAACTTTGTCCACCTACAGATGTTAAGACTCTTTGTCTGCGGGTGGCACAGGTGTTAAAGTAACAAAACCTATCATGGTTTTTGCATGTGGATGGTGGCATCGCGTGTCTACGGCTGCTGCTGCTGCTCGTCCTGCTGATAGGTGGCAACAAACAGATTGAACTGGAAACTGCGCGTTCACAACTGCAGGTTTGTGTCTTTGCTGAGACGGTAGTGTTGAGCAAAGAGCCCAGTGTCAGGTAGTCATTGTTGAGAAAACTTCTGAAACTGCTTTTGTAATTGTGATTACAAAAATTCATGTGATAATGAACAGCAAGGTAAACTACTCAACTGAATTACAATGTTGACTTCTTGAGATGATTTTTATTGAATCACAACAATACAATTAATAGAAGAACAACACTGCTGCCCCTTACACATGCTTATATACACTGAGAATGCACTTCTTATTCTAATTATTCACAAATACACTGTGCAAAACATGCACGCACAATTTCCCTCACGTGCTTTCTTTTTTTTTTTTTTTTTCTTTGAGTGTTAAAATCTTGAAGTTGTGCAGTTGTTCATCTCCAGGAGCCTGGCTGTCACTTCCTACACAGAACAAGTCATACTTGTTCACCCTTTGATGTGGGAGTGCTGACTCATGTTCCACCTCCTCCTCCGCTGGTGTATATCTGTAACATCAAATTTCCACGTGTACCTTGACTGTACGCTTTACATCCTAACCCCTATCTCATGCCCCCACCACGGACAAGAAGCTGTCTCTGTCACTCTGCGGTTCATTAGGAGCCATCATTTTTTTTTCACAACACAAACAGTAAGCAGATAAAGAGGATGATCAAACTTAATTGGGGTGGTTTAGCTGCCAGTGACAGCAGAGAGTGCCTTGCATACAAGGAGGAGAAAGACCTGATATCCCTCTGTCAACTTTGCTTAAGGACAACAATATTTAAATTCTATCCTACTTCCCAGGTGTTTTGTGAGCAGCACTGTTATGACATGCAGCACACAGAAGGAAGAGAGGAGGATTATAATGAACAGCAAGGTAAACTACTCACTAATTAGGATGGATTGCCCACTCCCCTCCCTCTTCCACACACTCCCTGTCTCTTTTTTCTCTCAGTTCCTGTCCTCCAGTGATAGAGGGGAGAATCTAATGGCTGTACTTTCTTTTCATGTGGTTTCAGGAAGGAATATGGTGCTATCGTTTTTTTCTCCCCCTCAGGCTGAGGGACTGACAGAGACTGACAGCATAGGGTGAATCTCGGTACTCACATCCAGTGGCTTTATATCAACGAATTGTGTGCACATGGTGAGCTCAAGCTAAATTTAAAAACACTGTCGCTGAAAGCTCCACACAGCAGTTGTATTATCCATGATGTGCTCGGGTACTGGGGGAGAACCGGCAAATGTTGTACCTTCGATTTTACTGAGGTCCATCGCTGCACCCACCATCGCTGCACCCACATCATTTTGTTTTTTACATTGACACACTCCTGGCTCTCCCACCTCTTCCCCCAAAATAAAAAAAAAAACTAAGGCATTTAGTGGTCACCACCATTAACCTTGTTATTTGTCATCCTCTCTTTTATATCTCTGTTTCTCTCACATGCACAAATATACCCATGCTTTTATACTAGCAGGATGCTCGGGGGGGGGGGGATAAAAATGTTCCTCTGCATTAAGTCTTGGCTATGTTGGATGTCTGAGGACGGGAATGTATGATAAGAGGAAGATAGGCTCCACTGTGGAGGCTCTGGGGAGCAAAAGCCGCTCTCACTTTCACAGGAAATGGCCCTTTCAGAGCTCCTCTGAGCTGTAGCGTGGAGCTGTTTGCGTGGAGACAGTGACCCCGTTGTAACTGTTTGTACTCGATGCTACATCAAGGTGGGATGTAATGTTACCATCAGTGGATTTGAAAAGTCAAAACGGAGCCGATGAAAACACATACCACACAGCCACGGAGGCAAGCAACTCATAACTCACCACTTAGATGGTTTACAGAATAGCTTAGCAACAACAGCGACTTGATCACAGTTACTATAGCAGCAGAAAGTCATAAGATGGATTCCTTTTGCGAAGCTGAACAGCATCAATGTCTAATAGCCGGAGTGTTTACTGCTTTAAAAGGAAGATGAACACATATGTTGCCCCCAAGATCATTATATATATATAAAAATCCACCCCCCCCCCCCAAAAAAAATCAATAATGAACATCATAAAACTAAAGTGGAAAAGATCCAAACACAATCTTTTTAGGTCCCCATTGAAAACATTGAGAAGAGTGTGCCTAATGGGGTGAACATGTTACATATAATAATCAAATGTCTTTCTGCAGAGAAATGCTGCTTTTGATCACAGACATAGTGACTCATAATGGCTGAGGCACCATTAGAGAGAAGGCAAATTACTTAAGGGGGCTCTCAGCTTTATTACAGGAAGATTACACTGGGAAGAACTAATTATACACAGTGATTTCAAAATTACATACAATTTTAGAATGTTTGCCAATATATGTTATTTCATTCAGAAATATATAGACAACATTAAAATTCCTTTCATATCACTTTACGCATTTATCAAAGGTTTTAACTGCTGTACTATTTAGCAGTGTCTATCAGGTTTTTCCTAAATAACTTCTTTGAATCAGCTAAACTTGGTGGCAGACCACAGAATTGTCACCCATAGATGTCCCACAGATGTCCCAGAAACTGTTGAACAATCAGAACTTTCTTCCTGAACAGCTGGCTAGTTTCCTAGCCAAGATCTCACAAAAAAAAAAAAAAAAAAAAAAAATGACCACAAGTTCTTAACACCACATTGTGTGCTGACTGCATGCAATGTGTTAAATTAATAGTTGTGGCTGAGGGCAATTACAGTTTTGACTCACTTGCTCAAGGGTCCTATACATGTGGGGGAATATCACTCACACAGCAGGGCTTTGGCTTACATTGTAACTTGTTGCTTTGCCACAACCTGAGAGGAAAAATGTATTAATGGTGTTTACATTGTTTCTGGGAGTCAATATGCTCCTGCTGCAATGAAGTAAAATAAAGCAAAGAAAGCAATTTTAGGTAGGTGAAGCTGGACTTGCAGGGGTCTATTACTCTGCTGTCACAGCTGTATGGTGGAAAGCAAACATTTTGTGGTAGTGAAGAGTGTTAACCTTGCAAGGAAGGCTTGTTTCTCCTTATGCGACCTGTACTCTAAAACCTGAACTCACTTGCTTCTACTTCGCAAGACGTCAAATTTCAGTAGTAAAGTACTGGTTACAAGCAGTTTTACTTGTAGTATACAGTTGTGTATTTGAGACCAAAGGGCCACAGCAGGGCAGTTTGCATGGGAAACACAATCAATCACAAGACCACAGCAAAGGAGACAGAGAAAAAAAAAATCCTTTGTAACTGGATAGTTATTGCGATGCAAATTATATTTATGTAATAATTCAGCTGTCTTTCAGCATAAAGGAAAGTTTCCTTAAAACAGCATTAAAGCTCTCTTTCCAGTATAAATTAGATTCACTGAATTCACTTGAACTCTGTACCACAACCATTACAACCAAATTCAAAGACTAAGACTTGTAGTTTAGTTACTATACATGATAGAGTGTTAAGAGTTATGGGCACTTAAACCAATTTGTTTCTGTGTTTGTTTCTACTTAATGAAGAGTACTATATCTGCAAACTCCTTGAAGGATATTTTTGGTTCATTTCAATCTATGTATCTCCCATGAATGATGATTTTGTGGATCTATTGGTCATGCTAACTTTTCACTCTTCACCTGTGTTGTAGAGAATCTGAGAATAGAGCAGTTGCACAAAACAACATGAAAACAGTGTAAATCGCTGAGACTCGCGCAAACTCCCAATCGCTTTCCAAAGAACATGCTTTTTACATGAGATGCAAAAAACATAGGATCATTCCCAACAGATGTGTTTCAACGCGAAAGGCCACAGAACAAAAAAATCCTGAAGCAAAGTATCCAAGTTTCTTGAAAAGGCATGGACATCACAACACACCATGGGCAAGGAACAGCAGATGTTCAAATTCAAAACATTACGAGTTAACAATTCCAATTAAATAGAAGAACTGACTAAGACTAAAGGAGGACAACACAACACAGCTGGACATTGATGAGTTAGTGAAGAAATTGCCTGACAGAGGGCTCAACAAACCAGAAAAGGACCCATTAGCCAAGGTACTGAACTTTGTTGTTTCTGATGGTTGACTGATCTGGAAATACAACAATTTGGCAGGTACAGAAGTGGAAAGTATCAGCCGCCCTTGCCATTGTGAAAGCACCACCTTCTAACCTCACCGTCCAAATAAAAAAAATAACTCATCACGCATCACTACAAAGAAACTGTAAAATCAACATTGTTCTGGTGCAGTAAGGTACACAGTGGTGCTGAACACAGCAGACTATCAAGCCAAACTGACCAGTCTACTTAGTAACAAGCCCGCCTATGAGACACAAAGGAAAGTAAGAGCAAGGTAATAAACAACCTACAATAACTCAAAAGGGACAAAGCCATTGACTGACCACTATATTACCCCATGTACCTTGGCAAAGCCGCTTCTTGCACTCATGAGTTCCCTAAGATCCAGGAGCTCCACTCAGACACATCATCAATAGTATCAACTCGGTTACCTTATCAGAACCCCACACCATCATGGCCAGAACATGCCCACAAGGACAAAGGGGAAGGAGAAAGAGCAAAAACACATCAGGGAAGCACTTAAAACATGTTGTTACCCAAACTGGGCTATCATCAAAACCACAAAAAGAAACAGGATAGAGAGAGGAAATGGGAAAAAAAAAAAAAAACCGGGGTAACAATGTTATTCCTTTATTATTTACTTGCAGGACTATCTGACGGGGGATGTGGTGTTCAACAAACGACCCCAAAAGAGATTAAAAGCCTGGGACTTGAAATGTCTTCAAGAACCTCACTCAAGTCCAGTTACCTTTGGATAACATGTAGATATTCTTGTGGCCTTGGAATGTTGTAATGTCAGATTTCCTAGCCAAATGTGAGTGTACATCCTGTACTACTATTTGGAAAAAGCATCATTGCAGAGGCATTTTGACAGAACATTGTTCCATTAAGAAAGTTCAATCCCAATTCCCCACAGAACACTAAGCATTACCTCACCCAAACTGCTCCAAGTGCTCTGCCCACTCACTGTAAAAGCACAAATGTATAGCTTAACATCTGTGACTCCTACTGATTTTGTTATGTACTGTTTAAAAACACTTTGCACGGCCTTTCTTTTTGTTGTGATTACATCACTCTGAAAGTGATGCGTGCTTCACCCAGCTGCTGACAATACAAGAGTGTTTGACGTTTGACAGATATTTTGGATCATAGTTTGACATCTGCCCATGCTGGATGGAGCTTCTGACTGATCTCTCCCTTAATCAAACCTCTTTCTCCCTGAGATTGCTTTTGAAATTCCTCCATTCTTGCCTCATCCCCTCCTATCTTCCTCCATCACCTTAACGCCTCTCGTATTCTGTTTTTCCTCCATCTCCTCTTGACTGTCTACCCAATTCTCACTCCTATCCTTTTGTTTCCTTCCCCACTATCTGTGTTGCTTATATCAGGGAAGAATCATCAAGCCCCCTGGAGTTCCAGTACTTTGTGTGTACAATCGTAAATCAAGAAACCCAGAAGAATGATTCCTCTCTAAACTCTGCCACTTGTAAACAGCCGACTGAAAGCGATGTAGTCTACTAACAGGCTGCACATAACACAAAACTGTGAGTTAAACACAGGTTAGAGGATGTCAGATGATCACTCGTCATGAGGGATCCCATGAGTGTTAGCAGCCTCTGAGTTACACAAGGCATCACGAGATGCATTTCGCAAACCGGATCGCTATCTTTTTTAAATTGCCACTGAGCGAAGTTTATTTTTAAAATGCTTAAACAAATATGTTTTTTCTCAAAGTGTTTACCAAGAGTAAAGGGGGTAAAATTAAATAAAAAAGAAAGACACAACTCTGGATGTCAGGCAGAACTTAGATGTGTTTGTTTGTTGGCATGCTCACCAGGACTGTGGGCTCTTACTTTCTGTGATGTTGTGTTAATGCATTATGCTACACTGTACACTAATCTTAAATTGTATTGAGGAATATATACATATTGTCACTATTTCCATCCAAAGGTACAGTAAACGGAAACACTTGTTGAGAGTAATTTGAGCAAATGTTATTTGGATAAACAGCCCAGTCAGTTGTTAGACAATCCTATACAGTACTCATATAGCTCAGGATATAAGTAATGCTAAATTCAGGGATAGAAAATATGTTCAGTTTCAAGGGGGTTCAGTTGTATCAACTTATGGTGTGTAACAAAAAGTCATGGATGCTTTTCATGTCTGTGCAACTTGAAGGTGTGTTGACCATTAAGCTTGATTAAGTGTAGTGGTCTCAAAAGACAAGTAATGCAGAGTTCAGACATTTGGGAAAGACTCGACTTGCTTGCTTGGTATCTAAAACAATATATCCACAAGTCATGAGACAAGTCATCATGCTTGTCTGCACGATTGGCGTTATTGGTCTATAGTGAACCTCCTCGTCTACTGACACAATTGACTGATGTCTCTTAAGCATTGTGCATCTGTCTCCTAAGCTGGTTGATTTTCTTTGGAGGGCAAACTTTGTTTTCAAACGGAAAAATGTTGCTCCTTAGGCTTAATGGTACACATTTGTTAGCTGTACAACAATCCTGTCATTTAGTGTTAATATAGTATACCTGCTGACTTCCTAAATAGTTTAAGCGACTTATCCATCTTTAATAGATCCAGTGTTTAACTTCCAATTCTGAGCAACCTCCAATATTATTCCATTCTTTTACCTCAAGTTGATCTCACCTCAAAGTACATTGTTGCATTTGTCTCTAATTCGGTCTTTAAAAAAAGCACTGAATAGTTTAACAATAAGGCATTACTACGTATGAACTTGTCCTTCGATATTAGTATTGGATCATTTAAGGATCAGGCTTTGCAGAGAATAAGAAGGTTACACCGGCCAATATGTGGTCACCCGCAGCACTTACTGCAGTAGTGATGCATAATGTAGGATAGTGACATTTAACATAGCTGCCAGCCTGCCACTGTATCTGTCAGTGGAAGCCTTCTGGTGAATAAACTGTAATGCATCACAAATTTTTTTTTAGGTAGTGATTCACATATACACAGAGATATACCAGAAAACATTCTCTCTCTCCTATAACTATTGTAATTTTGAAACTTCCAAATAAAACAACACTCCACAGAATATCGTGTCCATTTTATAGGGAGGGATGATGGGCTAATTATTACAGTCTCGTTGTCACGACTGTACTCCAGCATGGTGGTTTGCTCCTCAAATAGTGGTAACCATTTCCTAAACATTCTCTGACAGGCTCCTGTTGGCAGGAGGGCTGCTGTCAGTTCACTTAGTCAGGAGTGGGTTCTCAGCAGATGTGACGTGGGCTTGGGTGGGAAGCAGCAGCTCCCTCTCTATGTGAAAATATCCGAATCGCAGGTCCTGATTGAATGCCAGAATCTCCTGCCAGTCGATCACCAAGCTTCTCTCAGTCACAAGATTGAAATGTGCCTGTCATTTTTCGGGTGGGAGGGGATGGGGCGATTGGGCTTGAACATGCTGTTCTTTTCTTCTCTCAGCATTTAGATCCAAAGCCCTCTCAGAAAGCAGAGTGAGTTTGTGCTCAACAATAAGGTAAATTCAATTTATGTTCCTGCTTAGCTTGTTTGAAGCAGTTTAGTCATATTTGTAAAGGGAGAGAAACTGTAACTGATAAAGATCCATGAAATGCAAGTTTTATGGGTATCAAAGGACGGCAGGTGTGGAGAGACAGGTTCAAGCTATCCAGAAGGCCAGGCTTAATAGCATAAAGAAACAGCAAATATCACTCTGGACCGATACTCATTATTAAGCATCTTCAGCAGTTCCAACACGTTTTCATTCCAGGCCGTTCTGTTACAGTCTGCTGGCATCTCATACATATATACAAAGTGTCTTCAGTTTAAGCACCAAAATGACTTGCTTAGGTTTGGGAAAATATCATGGTTTGGGTAAATGTGACAAAAACACAGTCAGGTTTAGGTACTAAAACTACTTTCTAACTTTAAACTACTTGATCGGGGTTTGGAAAAGATCATGGTTTGATAATGTTATATACATCATGTAAGTTACTTAACTGAAGATCCACATTGGTTTTGCTTTCTCATGGACTCGGACAACAGCCTCCTGGCTGAGTCCTGTGTTCCATCCAAAGACCATCGACCTCATCTTTGTAAAGACTTTGTCACTCTTTTCACTTTTTTCACATGATCACATTCATCGATCCAGGTCATCATGGTGCTGATGTCAAATAGCATCTTGTGCGTATATCTCTGATGACAAGAGCTTTGACAGCAAAAGAACAAAAGTATTTGAGGCCCTGGGAATGAGAATAGGCTGCCAGTTCCTCCCGTCTTCACAGACAGTCACGACTGGGTCGTGCAAGCGAACACCCAAACGTAAGCCTTTTACTGTCTTCATAAAAAGATTGTCTTCAAAATTACTACCAATACACACATTGAAAAGGTAATCACCTATTTTGGTGACATCATAGTCCAGTGATAAGGACACTTAAGCCGGATAAACAGAGAAACATTGTACTTGCAACATCTCGAAAGCTAGAAAGGCCTATACATTTGCATAGGTTAGAATCTGATGTGGCATATCTTCCTGAGGAGTTTAACTGCTGTAAACAGCAGGTGATGTCCCCAAGGGAGAAGTGTGTACATCAAGGCAAGGGAAGAACGATTACTGAAAGTGTTGTGACACAGAAAGAGTTCTTTAGCTATTCAGCGCACTGTAAATGTGCGAGCTGCACAATAAAAATCCTTTGTGCTCTTGGATTTTCAAACAAACTCTCAATATTTCCTCAACACGGATAATAATATCCTCAAATGCAGTATTTCTTTGCAAGAAACCCCTTTAAATGGCTAAAACCTCCAACAGGAGCACAGACAGTAGACCATGCACATACTTGTAGACCAGAAGTTACTTTATAAGAGCAAAAAAAGGCCTTTCTTTGAATATCTCACTTTGGAGAAAGGAAATTGTTGCTTTCTGGCAACCTTCACTTTTTGGTGGCCTCCTGAAGTTCCATGAATCCAAGAATGCTTTTTAACTCTCCTTTACGCTCTTCCTTTGACTCCAACAGTGAAGGAGCTGTGTCAGTGTCGGCAGGGGAGAGGCGATTGTGAATTCTTTGTGATGATTAACGGTGTATTCAGCCTGTCTTATCTTGGCCCCGAGCTAAATTGCTCTCTTTTTTCAGCCTTGTGAATGCTCGAGTGCTGCCGTATTATATGAGATGTCCCCCTAACGGGTGAAGGAGCGTTTGATTATTTATTCATGCCCTTACCTTTTTTATTTCTATTTGTGAGAAATAGGGACAGGAAGGAACAAGATGGGTCTGTTTCTGTACTTGTTTCTGGTCTGTTCTCCCTCTTCTTTTTGTAAAGTCAGCCAACAGCAAAACAATTGGAAATATCATAAACTGCAAGAAGTGTTTGGGTACACAGAGTGTGGCAAGCGTTTAAGAGGTCTGTGACAAAGGAAAGAGGGGATGAGGTTTATCCCGTCCTATGTTTTTGATAAAGAGAGACAAAAATGTCTCCTCAAGACAGTTTGCACACTGCTTTTTAATCATTATTTTTAACTGAACTCCATGTAATTTTTTTCTTTCTTTGCGAGAATTTAGTCCAGCAAGATAGTCCGCACAACCTTCATCGCCGACCGATGTTGCCTTCTAAATGAGTTACTGAGCCATTACAGATTAGGTGCCTTAACCAGGGGTTAACAGTTAAAGGGCGAAAAACATTCAAGTTTCCAGTTTTCCTTCACGTGCTCAGGTTTTTCGCGTCAATCGAAGAAACAAAAAAGCAGCCCGTGACTTACTAGTAAACGTCTGAAACCACAAGGCTACCCAGTTAAGAATTTAAATATTTTTTTATGATTACAAAAATTGTTACCAGATTACATACTATTAACACCTATATACTGAATGTTGTCCATTGGATTGCTGTTGAGTTTCGACTTTTACATGCTCGTCTATGCAGGACTTGTCACTGTCACAAGACATACAGCGCATATTGCGTGCACATGCATCCACATGTCTAAGTCAATACTCTGTTGTACTCTTTTTTTTTTTTTTTTTTTTTTTTGCTTTGACAGCATGACTATTGGGAGCATCCCTGGCCTTCAGTTCTCACTCCCACCGAGGTGGTGTGTAGCTTCCCTGCACTCCACTACGCCGTACTGATGTACTTTACCAGGGGGGAATAGTAGAGAAGTTGGGGGAGAGAAAGTTGACTTATTTTTTCTAAGAGATGCCCCCCCTCCTCTTTCTTTTTTCTTCTCCGCATCATTTTCTCTCTGTTCCACTCTGACTCACTCTGCTCTTGGGCTGTCTTGAGAGAGAACCTCAACACTTCTGATGAAACTCAGATGCGCTTGAATCATAACAGAATCCAGGTTTACGTACATGAAAGAGAGGGAACATAAGATTAAGAAGCCACAAAGTTACTCTTCAGTCATGGGGCTCGCAGGTGCAATTCACCAGTCAAGGACCAGCCTGCAGTCTATTTTTTTCCTTATATAGTCACAGTGATTGCAGTTATAGGCCTTATACACCTTATATACAGTGCACACTATCTATTTCGCAAACTTTGTGTTTGTCTTCAAAGTCGTTTCCTATAAAGGTTTCCTTTCCTGGAACCATTTTTCCTTTTTCAAAATTCATCTTCATTGATCACAGAGAATCATTGATCGAGAGGGTGCTTCTCACCGCCCCGAAAGAAATAAAGGAGCTCTAATAGAAATTACAGTTAAGTCTCCCCATCCTAAAACACCAAGTATTAAGCAGCAGAAATTATTTTGAACACAGTTGTTGACAAATGGTAATTAAAAGATTTGTTAATGTCAAGTGATTAAAAACACTGTAGGCATTTCACATGGAAATTCAGCATGCAAATTATTTTCTCACCAACTGCTGGTGCTGCTCAGCTTGTTGAATGAAAAGCCTTTTTTTCCCCACTGTTATAATAATATCAAAGAGCTGTCACTTCTCCTGTAATGGGATGCACAATGTGAAGAATTAGTATTTCTCAACAGCTATCTTGTTTGTGCCAGGATGTGCAATTATTGGCCAAATACTTCTTTTCACAGAATGTGCAAGATAATTCTCTCCCCTCCAAAGAAGATGTGGTCATTCACAGCCTGGGAGTGGCTTCTTCTTGTGTCTGTATGTGTGTATAAGCACATTATTTCTCCATCTGTGATATTTGGGAGGAATAAAAGGATGGACCGTGATTCTGGTGACAAGCTTTACTCATTGATTCTCCCCATCCTTCCATCACAGGCTGCAGCATACTGTAGCCCGCCAAAGTCAAACGCTATAGAATGAATCATCCTGGGTTAAAGCATCTGTGTGATGGAGTATTACACACCTAAATCCTCATTGGTGTTGTTTTTACTGAGCATTTCAGGATTAATTCTCTACTCAATACAGGTTAAATCTGTGAGTGTACCACGTTATCAAATGCTGATATTCGAAAAAAAAAAAAACCCACTCGTCTTAATGCTACATTATAAAGTATTTGTTGACTTTGATGGATTAACATAAAACTGTGTCATTATTAAAGACATTTTTCAACTCATACTGTTCCCATATGTACAGCATGAAGCAACAAATTTAATGGCTGCCTTTTGGCAAAATGAACAAATGTGCTTAATATTGGGGGAGAAAAAAAAAAAACATGAAGGAAGCTGAGATGTTGCCTTATAGTCTTGTGTTTTTATGCATACTCACAGGTTTCCTGCCCAGTCATCTTGTATTGGACAATGCAAAATATTAAAAGAGAGTGAAAAGGGCTGATAGTTATCTGTGCATATTTGACAAGACTCTGGATGATGGAATATGCTGCAAGATCAAAAGCCTGGTGTTTAATAAGGACAGTGATAAAGTGCAGTTATTGTCCATGAAATGAAATAATATGTTCATCTTCCAATGCAGTGGTGGTGAGTTAATGCTTGTTCACCTGTTCAAAGGTTGTAATACCAGTTATCAACTGCAGTTGCACGCTGTCATATAGAGGCAAGCTGTTTTATACAAGCTCCCGAGGACAATCTAGAGGTGATAGTTTTAATTCTGGCGGTAAATTTAAAATTTGAGCATTAACACCGGAAATATTGTGTTTCTAAAGTGTCATGGGTTGTTATTAATTCATATGCGGTGAACCTGGATTATTTTTTACAACAGGACAAGGTTTTTAATAATAACCATGCCGACAAAAAAGACAAGGGTCTAATCTATCGATACCTCTATTTTCATATCCATGTAACTTTTCATACGGCTAACACATGGTGCTAGTGTCCTGCAGGCATGGCAGTGGTGGTTCATTTTAGGTTTATTTACATTAAAAAAAACATCATTTAAGTAAAAAATAAATAAATCAGTGAGGAATATCCTGTTCATAAAATGGTATTATGACAAATTAAAGAGCAATTTAGGTGAATTCCTGGCATACTGTTTATGCCATACCTGTTATCTAATCCTCGGCACAATACACACAAGAGAATGAAATGATTGGTGCCAAGCTATAAAGCCATGCTTCAGTGTTATTGGTATACATAATTACAACATGCTACATGGGTAGCCACGGGTACAAATACTAGGGCTAAACTAGATATAAGGCTTAAATGTATCAATTAAAAAGTTCAAACTTGCAAATGACGTCTGTGGTGGTACATTTCAGCTTATCATGAAGCAGTGGTCATACATTAAATTATCAGATATATTATTAAATATAATATGCACCACCAATCAATTGATCTCCTTTTCCATCTTATATTGAGATGTCCCATAAAAACTTGAGATGACAGTTAATGAAACACTTAATTTATTAGTGTAGTGGTTTTAATAGGATCCTTTCTAGCTGACACTTGCTGATCGTATAACAATTTATGATGCCAATAATAGATTGTAATATCACGTGATGTAGATCAACTTTATTAGATGGGCAAGGTGGCCGAGCAGATGGTCACACTGTCCAGTAACAGAGAGGTCACAAGATCAGATTCTTCTTAAAGCTAGTGTCTATCCACTGTCATGTTTCTGTCCGTGTGCCCTTGAACAGGACAAGAATTCACTGGTTTGTCATTTTGTTGTTTTTTTGGTGTGTACAAAAAGGCATGAATAAGACAAAACATTTCTGATAACACCTGTAAAATTAGCTATTTTTAAGCATACCATTGCAGCCGTTATGCAAGCACTGGAAATGACGGAATATTTTTGCCTGGTTTTTGTTCCATAACAATACAGCCGAGACAGACAGTTTTCAAAGTGAGAAATCTCTGAGCCTGATCTTCCAATATCTGAGTCACTGACACTGAATGATATCCTGTCCTTTCACTGCAGATACACATAGCTGATTGCAGGGTCTCCTGAAAGGCTTTTGAAGTGCAGTCACTTAGCCTTGATCACTAAATCTTGCTCCATTATTGCACATATATTTATTTTGTCCCATTGCTTCAGTGAAAACACGGTGAGATGAGTAGACATGGTCTGGCTCTTTCCACCCTTTGGTTTGTTAAATAAAAATAGGGAGAGACAAAAAAAAAAAAGTCTGAAATAAGATGCTGAGATGGAACCGTCAGTCCCATATGGTGCTGAATGTTCAAAAGACACTGATCGCAGGAAAGAGAGAGAGCCAGCCTGTGCAGAGCAGACTGTGGTGTTTGCGGGCTTTTACGATGGACAGATGCCATCTTGTTGCGTTTAAGTGTGTTGTCGTCCACTGAAGTGATGTTCAGCTAATCTCGTTTTTGGTGAAAACAAAATTAGGCCGCCTACCTTGAGAGAGAAGGGGGAGGTTAGGGAGCCATGTTAAGGGAAAGGAGAGGAGGCTGGCGATTTAGTGTATTTTTCTTCAACTGTCTAAGGGTAAGGTTGAGAGCAACCATACTTAATTAAACCATTTTCTTGAGTCGCAAACGCAATGAGCAGTGTGCTTTAAAAAAAAAAAAAAAAAAAAAAAAAAATTTTTTACCGAAAACAAAATACAGCAAAGAAGTGACTCCTCAGATCTATGATGGCTTGACATCAGCTCTAAAGGAACACAAATACTGGAGTTTAAATTGAGGGTTGTGTCAAAGTACTTATAGTAACTTGCCTATTAAAATTTCTTATAAAGTAATAATAATAATAATAATAATAATACAAATAATAATAGTTAACATCGCAAAATGTAGAAAATTCTTCACTCTTCTATTTTCTATCTTGTTACTTTTATCTAAACAACAAATACCCTAAATATCATGGTGGCCATACTGTGTACTGTTGGAATTGAAGGCTTGTCAGTCCCAGTTCCAATGAGGCATTGGGGGGTGGTGGGGAAATGAAACAGAGCAATGAATGCCATATGACAGGGCAGCTGCCAGGGAAGATGCTCTTTTCTCTTGTTGGTTCCTTTTTAAGGGTAGCAGGAGGCCTCTTGGAGTTTGGCCATGAAGAGCTCAAGCAAAGAAGTTAGTATTTGGCCTAGAAAGTCAATTAAATTTATTCACGTGTGAATAATTATGACAACGCACTGAAGGTAGAACACAAATAGCCCAAGCTGCCCACCACGTTGCTATCTCTGCTTTTTGGTCTTTTGTCAAGACTGAGTTCAGAAGGAAGAAGGAGTTTGTTGATCTGCCAAGTTCAAGAACAGGCTTTTTCCATCCAGTCTATCATTAATGTGTACATGACTGTTTTTGTTGTAAATATAGGGTGTTACTGTATGAATTAAAGTTGCTGTAATTTTTTTTTACAACTGCCACCATTGTTTATGTTGTTCAGCCTATACCGCTCACCAACAGAGGCTGGCAGCAGGGACATTTCAGACCTTTTAGACACTATTAATACAACTGAAGAAAGAGAGTCTTGCAACTTGTCAAAAGGATCTGGAGTAAAATCTGGCAGCTGCAGCTAACAGTTTGTCTGAGATTATTACATTACTGTTTGCAACACGGGGAAAAAAGTAAAGAAAGAGAGAACATTTCACGAGGATTTATTTTGCCCTCACAAGCAAATCCATTGACCACAGTGGTTCCATTAGAGTGAACTAAAATCCCTCGCTCTTCCTGGTGTGACCAGTTTAGTCTGCTACATAGTATTCCAGAAACTGAAATTTACTTTTACACGGGTTGTTAACCTGAATAAAAAGTGAACTTAATTCCATGAAGTTAGTAAATTCATCCTTCACAAAGCAAACAAGACATTCAAAATAGTGGTAAAGTACTTCTAAAATATTTTGTGTCACAAAAGGCCTAAAGCCAGCAGATGAAGGTGAAGTGAAAAAGTAAAATCTGGATACAGTTCTGTTCTTTGTCAGCATTTCAAATGTTGTTTTTGGTCATTTTCAAGCCAGCTGAAAACAATTAACAGTGACTGGATTGTTTCTCGAGGTCTGAAGTGGCACTCTGGGGCCATGTTAGCCAGGGCAATCTCTATTGATTAAGATATTAACAGTTTCATTACTTCCTGGGGTGTAGCAGCAAGGAAGCTATAGAATATCTACTAACAGACAGTTAAAATGAATGTAAACTGATTGCTCCTCATTCAACTGAGGATAAACAACCTACCTTGCATCTTTTTGCGACTTTTATCTCCTTTCTGCCTTTGCTTACGTCCCCCAGTCTGTAAATTCAGTCACACTGACTTTTACAAACCACATTTAAAACTTGGACAACTACTCTCAGCTCAAGAATCCAGATAAGTTTGTCATTTTGGGGTTGGGCAAGTAACAAATAATACAAAGCTTTGAGTCAGTGAAACATCTGGCAAGCAACATCAAATCAGGTTTTTGTAATTCTCTGGTTTCATTATATTAGCTTCGATCTAACTGAGGCTTCTCCAGTTAAGATAATTGAAGTCTGTGCAGCCAAATGACTTGATGATGTGACAACATTCCTGTGTAAATTCTTTTACAGGTGCTATGTCATGTTTGGGCGGCACGGTGGTACAGTGGTTAGCACTGTCACCTCACAGCAAAAAAAAAAAAGGTTCCGGGTTCGAATCCGGTCCTGGGCCTTTCTGTGCGGAGTTTGCATGTTCTCCCTGTGCTTGCGTGGGTTCTCTCCGGGTTCTCCGGCTTCCTCCCATCATCCAAAAACATGCACCTCAGGTCAGGTTACCTGGCGCCGCGCTAGTGGCAGCCTGCTGCAGCATCTCCCCCCTGAGAGCCCCCCTGCTGTAGTGAAGAAATTTCCCCTCGGGGATTAATAAAGTGTATAAAATAAAAAAAATAAAAATAAATAAAATGCTGTCCATGGCAACAGTACAACATCTAATTGTGCAATTCAAGTGTGATAATTAAGAAATGTATGTAAATACTACAAAAGTCAATAACTTTGTGGTTTAGTTAACAAAGCCAGGGATACTGCCTCTGATCGATTCGATCAGTGCAGATGTTAGGTTCCCAAGTGAATAATTGCACAACATTTGCTGTAATGAGTTGAACATCTATCAGGAATAAGGCCACGAGACAAGAATATACACTTTCTTCATTCCACTGAGATCTTGTTTTCTGTTTATATTTCTAAAATATAGCTGAAAAGGAAATAAAGAATGATGAAAGCTGTGGCTCAGGTTAGACCCCGAATATGTTGGAAATCTAGGGAGAAAACTTCAAGAACATTTTAGGTTGCTGCTCCTGCAGCCTCTCCTCGCTCCGCGTCCAACCAGACAGCATGCTGTGTCCTGGGTACACCTTTGTAAACAATGTAAATAGAATCATGAAATAACTATATCAGCCTTGGGATCTGTGGCGGTAGGTATGTTTGTTGAATCACTTTTCTTCTGTTTGGAGTTTAGCTCTTTTGTTTAAGTAGGTAATTCTTGTTTGATTAATTTAGTTTCATTTTGTTTATTTTTTTGGCCGTAAACCGAGCCTGAAGCCAAAATGTTCCTTAAAAAAACCCTGTGAGAAATAAATAGTTTAAATGGCAGGACATTCTGTAAATAAATTGTTACTGGTGGTTCTTGGAGGGTTGGAAAAAGGAGTCTGAATTACATTTTTCACCTAAGTTTTCCATAAGACGGAGCGCAGCCCAACACTGTAGCCGCAGCAACAATCCAGACATATTGTAAGCTATCGTGCATATGTCAGACCCTACACCTGCAGTGCTACAGTTGTCAACTTATATCTTGCATTCAGCTTTCTCTTGATGCCATATAGCTCGAGCCATTTTTTTTGATTCTGGTATTGATCATCCTGTCTAACTTCTGAAGCATCAGATACAGACAAAGAGACACGCAGTTTGCAGAGGGTCAGAAGGCTGGACAGGCATTTCACATTTCTGGACATCTCTCTTGTAAGATTTTTTTTTACACTGAAGCAAATTTTGCTGGACAAAAACCAAATAATCCGCTCAAAAGCAGGGAGGAAAAATGCTTAGGCTTATAAAAATACACAACAAAGTAAAACTACACTGTTTTGATATCAGTATAAAGGTTAGTTAAAGCTGTCTCCCTACAACAGCAGTGAATTCATCCATTATGATTTGGGTGACAGCTGATAGGGGAGATTGTTTTATGGCTTCACCGACCATATGCTAAGACCTTTTTAGAACCTTGACTGATGGGGTCACAAGGATCCTCAAGCATGACGTGCACTGCACATTCAGCCAACAGTTGGTAGAGGCCCACACCATCTGTCACACTTTGCCATGTCACCACAGCAGTGCCCTCAAGCTGCAACAGTGAGAGAGTTTAGTGCACGTCATCCACAGGTGAGATCACTTAGATATCTCTGGTCAGAGCTGGAGTGGACATGTTGTCCTTGCTGCATTTGGTTTGATATCAGAGCGCTCAAGTTGCTGTGCTTGCTTTACTTATGGAACGCTATTAAATGAGATTACAGTACGCGATGGCCTATGGAGGACATGATTGTAAATCGAAAATTCACCCTGAATTCTGGAGTATCAGCTAATAACCTATATTCAGTCATTCATTATGGGGCAAAAATGATACAAAATTTGTAATGACCAATTGCGTCTGTCGAAAAATGAAAAGAATACTCAACTAGTTCTCTAGGAAATGTTCCCAATAACGTACAGTTATTTGCATATTAATGTAATACTGCACTGTAATTTTACCTTTCATTTTCATTTCCTGAACCCTCTTCTCTGAGTATGTTATTCTGTTTGGAGGTGACAGCGACTTAGGCATTACTATAATTGCTGTCTTGCTGCCACAAGACTGCAGGCATTCGACTTTGAAAGACAATTACAGGATGGCAGTTTTCAGTCATATTTGGCCTCACTGTTCCTGGGAGCATTTGTTAATTACACCACCTCTCTGATTTAATTTCAGGTTGCTTCATGTCACCAGCAGGAGAAGTCAAGACAGGAACGTGGTTTTATGTTACCTGCATTATTGTTTACAGTTAATGCATTTAAATATTTAATCTCTTACACAAGTTAAGTTTCACATTTTAAAGCAAAATGGTTCTCAGTGATATTCAAATGACTAATTCAGTTTGAAGTAAAGAAAAGAAAGCAGACATCTTTGTTCTTTTCTTAAACTCCTTAGCTGTAAGTAAATCAAACTACTGGCAACGCTGACCCAGAATAAAGTTCATATGACTAATATCATCAAAGAAACAGACTTGGTAGCATCCGCTCAACAAATCTTTTCTCCCATGTCCTCTTTATTCTTCACCTGTGCCTGATAATTATTCAAGGAAGGCTGAAGTATTTATCATTTATTTCCCCTAGTTTTTAATCCCACACTTGTTGCTGCTGTTGGAGAATCGGGACAATCAACAAAACCCACAATGCCGGAATTTATTGCTACTATATTTTGACAGACAATTAAGTTTGTCTCACCATCTTGCTGACCATTCTAATACTCCAAAGGAAATGTAATAAGATGCCTACTCGTGTCTCTTCCCTTTCAGTAACTTTTACAACTTTACTATTTACTGTTATACGGTATGAGTGTGATCTGCTTTAGTTTCACTAGAAAAAAACACAACATCACAACATGCTGATATTTCTGCAGAGGAGAGCAGAACATCAATGCGTGAGATCAGAACTTTTATCTTTTGATTAGAGCAAATTCAATTTGTTGTGAACATTTCTAGAAAAACCTGCACACGTCAAAACTCAGTTGATTTTAGCGCAGTATGCCCGCTCACTAACAGTCAAGCACACTATTACACATATTTCCATAATAATCATCTCTATTAACTGAATTGTAAGTAGTTTCTGCTGGAGTCCAATTAGACTAGATGTTTGAGGGGAATCTAAAAGGGCACTGAGGACTTTGTATTATTGAATGGAAATTCATGGCAGCTTGTTTTGTCATATGTTACTGCCTATCTCTTCCACCATCTGTTGCCTTTTACAGAAAGAAGGACCTCTATTTCTCTCCCTTTCTTTTTCCTCTCAGTCTGTCAAATGAACAGTCTTTGTATAAGGCTCATGGATTCACTTCTTTAAGAAGGGCTTTCTGTGCAAGGACCATACTGTACTGTGAAATTTCATCAAAATTGTCAGAAGGGGGTGTTTTAATATAGTATTCCACACCTTTTTTTTTTTTTCTCAATGTAAAGGTCTGATTTTTTTCTCTAAAACAAGTATGAGTCAACCAATAAAGATCTTAATAAGTTTTTTTCTGTTTCAGTTAAAAAAGCAATGGGTGCATCATTTCAAGGTAAAACGTCTGAGTACAGACAGATATGTTCTGTTATTACAGATGTAACATGATTGTGATTCATGATAAATGTAATGACTTAACAAAAATTATGGGCACTATTTAGAGGTTTTGGCCTGTTGTATTAAGAATAATCTTCCAATGCAACAACTATGCTCTGCATTAGCAACATTGGTGGACATTGGTGGACACAATGCAGTCCAGATGACTCAAACATCTTTGTTCATACTGAAACCATAAAGCCTACAAAATGTGCACTCGTCATCATTGGGCCAAATGACATCATCTGTCAGTTGCCACTAATCTTTTGAATGGATTAACTTATGTACTCATAGTTCTTTTCAGACACTGTTCACTCATATCTCTAATGCATTCATTTTATGATGTTTGTCCACATTTTGCCAGATAAAAGTTGGCAACCATTTGACATCATGGTGTGTTTAGCGCAGGTGTTGCGTGTAATCAACATGGGCCATTGGCATGAGCATAAAAATGAAATAGGGCCCGTAGAGAGGGCATCAACGCATCCACCTATCCAATGCAAATGATATGAGGTGGTAGTTGAACGGACCCAAATGCAGACACACAGCAGATGACTTGATGTAACACATGTTTATTTTTCCACACAGAACAGGAGAATAGTCCAGGGGATTATGCGTGAGTACGGAGGCAAGTCCAGAATGGCTGTAAACCAACAACAGTCACTACCGACCCAGGATCCTTCCGGGGTTGGGGCAGGAACTCTGGCAGAGTCCAGAGGCAGAGAAGGTCCCTGAGACCAGTGCAGACTGGTGAGAGTGTCATGTCCAATTCTCAACAGAGCAGAGGTAGGTGGGTCGAAGCCATGCGTGTTGCTTCGGTAGTACTGTGACTGCATATTAAAAAGAAACTCCTGTAGCATTTGAGCTATCCATAATGAAAAGCTAAGGAAACATTCATACAGGCAGACCTTTTCATACCAGACATTATGACTAAATTTGTAGAGGGAAAAGCACATGTATGATTGATAACTTAAACATTATTAATCCATTTAGGTGTTCCAGGTTCAGGACCGTACCACTACATATTCTGGAGTAGTTTACTGGGACATTTGATGCAATATAGCCACTATGATGGCTCAGAATATCTGGGTCATCACCCAAGAAAAAGCTAGTCTTTTATAAACACTTTGTTGATGTCACAATTTGGACCATTGGGTATGACAATTTTGAGACTTGTGAATCAGTGCTCACATCTGGTCTGGTGTTTTACTTATTAATGGCTGGTGCCAAAATAATGAGTGAAATGTAGCTTTTAAAGCGGGATTAAGAAAACAAATGTACCAAGTGATGTTGAGGAAAATGGCCGGAGAAATATTACCTTGTTGTAAGTCCACTTTAAAATGTACTAACTCTTAAATTTGCATATTTCTTCAAATCTTTGTAAGAGATGTGGCTAGGTCCAAGGAATTGCAACCACTGCATTGGATAACAGACTGGTAACTTAAGCCCAAGCTACTCTGACCTTTACTGCCTTTACAGAACAGTGTGAACATGCCATTGGTGCCTGAGCCTTCTAGCAGGCGACCTTGATTTTTTTCTTCCATGATCTTTTTAAACTCTGTCACCTTTCTCATTTCTGCTTTGACTAAAAACACTGTTCACGGTGGCTAACATGTAAAAATCCACCACAGCAATTTATGAAAGCTACCTCAAAATATAGATCATGGTGGAGGGAATTGATTTTTCACTGGTCTCTAGCCGCAGCAGTCAAAGCATTGTTCCACACAAAAAAGGGGCATGCTGGGAAATGGAGAGAAGCAAATAGTAGAGAGAAAATACCATGGATTTAAATACCTGATAATCAAATTAAGTTTCCCAGAGTGCCATGGAACACCTGCACTGTACTGATAAGATAAAGAACAGAGGGGGGAAGTAGGGGGAAGAATAATCACAAGAGAAAGAAAACCCTTAAAAGCCCAAACAAGGTGGGGGATAAGCAATGAATTATGTAATGAACTTGTAACAGCTCAGAAATAATCTCTCTCTTTTAGTCTCTTGTTTTAGCTCCTTGTTTCTCCCTTTATTTTTTTATTTTTCTTGCTCTCAATCTTTCTGTAGAAATTTTCTCATGAACTCATTATATGTAACATCACAGGAGACCAGTCTTCAAAAGGATTTAACACTGAACAAAATGAATGCGACTTCCTCAAAACCCAGCTACTACCAGGTCACTGAGTAGGAGTGAAACATGTTATTGGCAAATTGAAGTTCACTTTTAAGTATTTTTTCCTCACAAAGCCACTGTTCATAATTACAACTCATAAAAAAAATGTCCCTGTCTGCAGTTCTTAAAGCACCAAACTGTGTCTCTCATCTCTGCACCAAGGGGGCCACAGTACCTTGGCGATTAGAAAGCAATTTCCTTGATCTTATCAAGCTTCCTTAAAATGAAAATTGTGAGATGAAAGTGACAACTGGTTATGCTTTTCCATGCCTCTGAAATCTTAATCAGGGCAATGACAGGATAACTGTGGGAGAAGCTCGTGACCAAACAGCTGCCGATAGGCTTTGCATGTCTGGATGGAGCAAAACTGCAGCTGAGGTGCCAGCGAGAGCGACTCTTCATGGTCAGCTGCTTTTCAAGAGATATGTCTGAAGATGATAATTATTATCACCAATATCATGATTTAAAAATTAAAATCAAAATAACATCTGGGCATGGCAACAACAGTATTGCCACATAAAGGTTGTGTGGCAATGGCAAAAAAAAAACCTATGCTTCAGGTTTATGGTTAATGTTTGGCAATTAAAAAACTTGGTTAATATTAGCTTCCACCATCACGATAGAACATTTTTCAGTGATTTAAGTGAAAATGTTGCCACAGACTCGCAGGAAGGAAGACAAGAACAAATATTAATATAGCAATACAGTTGGGAAATGGAATGTAATTTGTCAAACCTTTTTTCCAATTTGGGGATTTTTGGCTGCGTGACTGGATCTTTTTTGAGGACCAATTAAATTCCACAATGGAGAGATGACAAGATTTTTAAGTGATGGTTGAAGAGATCCCTCAAATTTAGTCACATCTCGAGAGCCACACTTAAAAAAAAAAACTTCTAAACTGGACATGATACCATTTTGTTGTCTTTTCTGTGTCCATGAATTTTTCTTTTCATTTTAATCCCAAATTGACTTTAGTTAACCACAACATGATAGATAAGTAGCAATTTAGAATTGAGGATATGTCCCTCAGTGTAATGTTGAACCTCTACATGCGTATTTAAAATATACTCTAGATGAGAGTAGAACCTGAATGCCATGAGTAAAACTTTCTCCCAAATGAATCTTTGCTATGTATCATCGTCACCACTTCTCCCTTGAACATTTTCCTTTGGTATTAAGCCACAGCACTGCAGGCACTACAGCTCCAGCCATCTGGTCAGCCTGTCTGCTCCTGTTCTCTGCTGTCACTCACTCCTGCCCCCTCAAGTGTCACTCAGCAGCCTGGTGGGCGCCGTGGTTGCGAAACAGCAAGAGAACATTAGCATCATAAACTCTAATTACTGAGGTTAATAGTTGACAGTTGCAGTGCAAATACTTCAAGGGTTCTCAATTAAACCTTTATTCGGTGAGGCATTCTCATTGAATGTAAAACTGCGCCAGGAAACTGTGCTCGCTGGTAGTACCACATTAGAGACTCTAAAGTATGACCTTCAATTTCAGATATCACGATGAATTTATGAAAGCACACTCACAAAATTCCTGTTTTACCACCTGTTTATCCTGTTTTAGAATTCATTTTTAGTCTCTCAGCATTGTATTTTAACAGACCTATTTGAGCCAGTTTCAAATCAGTATAAAATATGGCTATTATAAAACCTGTGCAAATGTATGATAATATTAACTCTGAGTGATTATCTGGGTGGACCATGACTATTCCCAACATTTGGCAAGGGTATGGTTATGCTATGTTACAGCTTTGAATAAAAAGACACCTGTAAACTTTAACTTAAATCTCTGCTATTAATTAGTCTACTTATTTACTTTTGTCGTGAAAATGTAATCAACTACAGAGATGGATTAATATATAAATCAGAAGTCAAATCAGGCCACATTTCTGTTTTAACTTGACCCCATAGCAGAGAGCACAGGGTTTTTGCGACTCCAGTACTGAGTACAGTCTTAAATATAAGTGTTACCACCGTAAAGCAGCTGTTCAGTGCTCCCTGTGGAGATCCTAATGATAATGAAATCCATTCACTAACAAGATGAGTGTGACTGTTTACACATTGAACTTGTTAAGGCTCTCAGGCCTTATTTCACACCGTCTTGCTCCTACTTATACAGTATATACACCTAATCATAGTGTGGAACACTGGCAAACACAGGTCTGTATGTGCACTCATGTGTATCTTTGCCCATGCCCAAACACTCAAACCCAAGTGCTGCCGACCAGCTGTACTGTATAGGTACTCATACACACACACACACACACACACACACACACACACACACACACACACACACACACACACACACACACACACACACACACACACACACACACACACAGAACGCGCACAAAGACACAGGCACATTGTACACAATCATCTTATTCATCTGTCGTCCTTATCGGCTGATTTTTCGCCTCTCAATTTTTCTTCCTGATTCCATCTATGTACCATCTTCCTCGTTGTCTCCTATCTTTTCCGTCTCAATGCTTTCACATCCTCGCCTACTTATGGATAACATATACCGAAAATAAGAGATTGAGATTTCAGAGGAAACACAGTATTATCTATCTATAACGGTTATGCTTTTCATTGATGCATTTTGGCTGAATTGTGCATGGGTTTGTGACAAAAAGGAAAGGAGATGAAGGGGACATTGTTAGACAGGAGTGTGTGCACCCATCTGTGTGCAGTTCCGTGTGTGTGTGTGTGTGTGTGTGTGTGTGTGTGTGTGTGTGTGTGTGTGTGTGTGTGTGTGTGTGTGTGTGTGTGTGTGTGTGTGTGTGTGTGTGCGCGTCAAGTTTCTACTTCCCCCATCTGTCCCTTCTACCTTGACGTCTAAACACTCTTCTAATGTGCTGTCCAATAAGCCAATGATTATCATATCGGTGCAATATTAGCTTCTATCACTGCCTGGCTGAGGATCAGTAATTGCTGTCCGTGCAGAGGAAATGGGAAAGGAAATTACATCTGCCCATGCAAAGAGATCGTTTCCTTGTTAGTCCTAAGAGACTGTTTTGACCCCGTGTGTGTGTGCACATGCACTTATGAACTTGAAAACGTGTGTGTTCGTGTGTGCGCAGGCCTGAGTGTTTGTATTTATAATAGACTTTCTCAGTATGCAGAATCTGAAGCTAATATCAGAGTTGTATTAGAGACGATTAGGACAAGGGCAACGCTGATGTATAGGTGTCTCCTGCTGTCAGAGTGAAAAAAAAAAAAAAGCTGAGTGTTATTCCGTAGGACACGGCGCAGGTCAGGGGAAGATGTTTGTGTGGATTCAGTTACATTTGTTATTTTTATGAGCTCACAACTGGAGGATTTGATACTAAAGTACTTTTTTGTCTCGTGAAAGCTAATGGATGTACATGTTTACTCAGTATTTTTTATTGTTTAGTGATGCAGTCATTTAATTTTGTCATGCAGTATGTACCCAATTTTCCATGAAAATATTTTATATATTAAAAAAAGAATAGGAGAAAAGACAAGCTATTTTAACTCATAACTTTCTGTTTACAGAGAGAGCCGCCATATCATACGCTGCACACAGTCCATATGTTTTTAACGTCACATTTTAGGTGAAGCTGATTACACATTCTCTCTTCTTTTCCCTTTATTACCATGAAGATATTCTGGGTCTATAACTCTCTCCTTTACACATGTAGGATCTAATCTCTGGACATTCAGACCCTAAGATTATTAACGACACCAAACCACCTGCTTTAGTGTACTACACCTGTCTTTCTAATATTATTTATTCGTTCTCGTTCAAAAGAAATTCTGCATCTTTAAAAAAAACAAAAAACAGAACATAGCAAAAGGCCTGGAACACACTGCCTGCATGGCGTGTGCGTTACCTGTTGCTGCGTGGCGTCATTTCATTTCGGCGTCTATATTAACAGATCAGAGCAGCCACAATGCCTGCCGAGACGCCCGTCTCACCTGTATAAATAATAAAATACAATATGAAATAGAGACGATGCCTATTTTTCATGCGTTCCGCGTGCGGTTTCCAGCTAATATGTACAGGGAAAAGATCAGTGATCACATTTATACTGTATAAATATTGCAAAAACCCAATGTAGTCACTAATTATGTCATGGAGATACTTTACCAGGTGGGGGACTCTCCCTTCCTCCATCTCTGTAGTGCCTCCCTGTCTCGGTGCGAGATCCTTTGTGTGTCTGCTTTTTGGTTACAACTCATCACTTGTCGGACCTCCAAAATACTATACCGATGGCCATTATCAAAGACAAACTCATTGATTAAATGGTAGGACCTGCAGCCGCAGCCCCACGGCTGACATGCAGTGGGTGTGGATTAAAATAATGTATGTGTGAATGTGCTATGTAATACACAGTGTATACAAGCACATGCTCAGCTGTTTATCTTTCCTAAATGATGTGTGGATCACATGCCAAGATCGGAGAGACACAGAGCTGCACTCCCGAGAGGTGATGCAGAAAGCCACACAGTATATAACTGTATTGTATCTGTGTCTGCAAGCAACAGCACGAGAGCTGCAAACAACAAGGGATCTAATATAGGTGAGAGTCTGCAAGTTGATTCTTATTTTTCTTTCAACCAGTGCAGTTTCATTGGATTCAAGGCCTTTTTGGAGTGAGCTACTGTGACTTCAAACAAGGTAAAAGGGATTTTAGATATGCAGCATATTTATGGAGCTAAATGACTCTTGACTAAAGTGAATAAATCAAGTTGAAACTTGTGGAATTGCATCAGAACGGCTCACATTAAGAAGAAAAATGCCCAGCGCCATATCAAATAACCTGTTTCTACTTAAAAGCATTTCTAACTGGAAGATCCATCTCTGCATTTCGAGGACACAACAAATGTTACATAATTCTAAATTATTTACACTGCACTTAACACTCAAATGTATTCAAAATGGACAGATCTATGTTGGTAGAGATGTACGGCATGTAGGTTGGCAGAGAGATGTATAAATGGGTTGGATTAAATTAAAGCACAGTTTGGCTACCATATTATTGCCACCATAAATGCATGCGGGTGCTATATTAACATTGATCAGACAAGAGTAGAATGAGGCAGAGAGCTGACTGGCTGCTCCACAATAAAACCATTCTAGCTTTTTCTCAATATCAAAGTGCATACAACAAAATGAAAGATCCAATTACATAATTAAAAAAAAAAAAAAAAGCTCCCCCCTTCATTGACGTCTCCTATAGGCTCCTCTTGTATTTTCCCTGAAAACAATCTTGGAAGGTTTTTATATTATATAAACATATTTTTTTTGTAAATTTACTGTTGTACTCATGTCTACTATGTGCTTGAAATATTGATTTAGGATTTTCATTTACACATTTGCACTAAAAAGCCGGCCAAGCTGAAGTGCAACTTCTTCTTTTATCCATAAATATGTAATCATTGGCACACTCTCAGCAGAGTAACAGTAACTCTACTTGAGCAGATGATTTCTGCAAACATATCAGAAACCCATATAGTGATAATGAAATCTGCGGTCAATAACAAAATCAATTTACTTCATCATTATGGAACAGATATTGTTGCAGTTCTAATCACATTTTTTGATTCCCCTCCTCTTTTCAATCTACCTTTTTTTCCTTCTCTGGTTTGAACAAGTGTTGAAAGAAACTACCAGACTGACCTGAAATGCATCGGTACTATATCATTTTCATGTGCAACTGAGTATTTAGGATAATGTTATTAAAGAACGAGTAATCGAAAGCATGAAGTAAAATGCTTATGATTTGCACACACTAACATAATCTTAACCAACACGCTCAAAAATAGCTGACTTTGAGCTTTGTTGATCAAAAACAGACTCCTTCAAAAGTTTGGCAATTTAAACAATTCAGGACCAAATTCAAACAATTTAAATGATACTATGGCCTTCAAAGTAACCAATCACAATATGGTATGAAATGATTCAGAACACACTGGCCAGCACTTCAAAGAAAGCCCCATTTTTAAAACCTTAGAATACAAAGAGTGTTATTGCAAAATCAGGCATGATCAAAATGAATAAAATAGACTGCAACCATGATTTTAATTTTAATAGACGCAGCAGTACGGGATGAGATCGTATGACCGGAGGAGCACAGAGAGGACAGAGGAGGCGGAGAGAGGAGCTGAGAAACAAGCAGGAGAGGAGATTGAGCCACCGTCCTCCTGCTGGCAAGTAAACATATAGTGTATCCACAATATCACCCTCTGTCTTCCTGCAGCCCTCCACCTCTCTGCCTGTCTTTTGTCTACTGCCTCGGTTCCCCCTCTCCTGCTGTTTGCGCCACAGCCAATTTTTGGGCCACTGCAGATATCACAGTGTCACAACACCAAAAATGTTCACATCAAATTGTCACTTCCTGGAAAAACACAGGTACAGGTTTATGTGTAACCACAGACACACACACACACACGCACGCACGCACGCACGCACACACACGCACAGACACACACACGCACGCACGCACACATACACACACACACACACACACACACACACACACACACACACACACACACACACACACACACACACACACACACACACACACTGTTTTGGGACCTATTTATACAGCTTTTTTCCTCTCCTTTTCTGGCTTTGCTGGTGACAGATGGGCTGAAGTCTGCATCGTGAATGGAATGGTGTGTGATCGGTGAAGGACAGAGGGACAAGGGAAAAGTGGAACGAGAACTACAAAGCGCTGCATTGTGTGCACGCATGTGTGCGCGTGTAGAGTTCAGGCAGACAGGATAGTATACAGGACAGAGCTGGCCAACAAAGCACCCCTGGGAGGAAATCTCCATGTAAATACTGGTCCCCCGCAGTGGAATAAACATTGGAACACACAAAACGAAAACCTCTACAGACATAAAAAACATTTGAATCAAATTGTGCTGATTTTTTAATTTTTTTTTTTTTACTCTTGACTGGAACAAGCACTTGTTAAACAACTAAATTAATACAGAGGAAAACACACGGGATGACAATTACAGTTGCATTGCTAATCAACCCGAGGAAGATGCATGAATACAAAATCTCACATGATCCTAAAACAAAATTAACAGTTGTATGTAATAGATTGACTACTCTGAGTAACCGCATCATAAATTAGCCAAGGAGACAGAGAAAAGCGAGGCTACATTTGGATAAAATGGTGAAAAGAAGAAGGGGAGCAAAGACTGTAAAGTCTGCAAAAAGCAATTTGAAAAAAAATAAAGGAAAAGCACTAAGGGAGCTGCACTCAAACTAACATTAAATAACTCTCAGAAGTCAGTCTATTTTGTCAAGTATAAAATAACAGCAAATAAACAAAAATCGGATGTTTTATTATGGCAGAAGTACAAATATGTAAATTACTTGAATGACACAAAAAAAAAAGGAAAACCACTGAAACTGACACTAAAAGATATCGCTCAATAAAACTGCAGCAGCAGGTCTTAACAAGCACTGATACTGATACATGAACAAAATCTGGTGGGCCCCAGACACCTCCAGGTGGTCTCTTTAATATTCATTGGCATACACACCATGTCGAAGGCAGACCCATGTATTGAACCTCTGAAAGCACCATGAGGAAACATATGTTCATTCATTTTTATGCCTGGACTGCTGTCAAAAATCAACTAGATCAGACTGAAAAGGACCCAGTTCACCCTGCTGCCCAAATCAGAACAGGTTCAACAATCGTAACACCTTCAGGGTAATCACCATAACACACTCTAAGTCTGTGTACACAGTCAATAGACTGTGTGTGAGAGACCAATGACTCAGCTGTCTTGGCCAGGTGCTGCTGAAATTTCAGTTTTTTCAAAACTCACTCTCCCCTCTGTACTCTCGTGTGACACTATCAGTGGGATGGAGACTTTACCCACCCATTTTAGAGAGGAACAGGTCAAGGTTCAATTTGTTCAGCTCTGTTACTCTGAGGTCTCCCATTCACTTTCCCCCTGAGTGGTTGAATGCACTGCAGGTGCCGTTTTGGTCGTGTACCAGTGCTGCAGAAAAGCCTGTAAGCAGGCGCGCTTTTTTAGATTCCCCGCTCATAGTGTGGGTGCTTACTTTGAATCTCTTGCTGCATCAACAAGATGTGTAAACAACATTTTATTGCCAGTACATCTTTTTATAGTATTCACTGCTACTAATGAAGATGTGGTGCATCCTTGACTCCTTTGACTTTCCATGTCTTTGTTTATACCCGAGGTCTTTTTTCTCAGCTTTACCCACCACACACACACACCCTAACATCCCTTTTACCTGACGAATACCACTCACTGTCACTCCTTCAGAGAGATCCATCGAACTACTATTGACTGCTGCTGGAGCTAATCGAAGGCCCCTGTGGCCTTCTTGTCCCGTTGGTTAATGCTGACCCACCGACCCTCCTCTCCCAGTCGACACCACTGTCATCATCCTCCCCATTATATCTTTCCCCTCCTTCCCTCTCATGCTCTATGCTGATTCGATGGCATTGATCACCCTCCGCCTCTTGACCTCCTCCTAGAGGAAGATTTACTGATGCGGTGGTCCCACTTTAAGCACATGCCGTCTCCTGCTAGCTGTATTTCTGCAACATGTTATGAAAAAAAAATTACAAAATCTGCATTATACATTTGCCTTTGTCCACCTATCCTTGATTCTCTTTGAGGAATCACTTAAATGGTTTTGAATACCAGTGATGTAGACAGAAAATTGGACCAACTTTGAGTTTTTCAAAGTCGAATACAAATTTTCTTGCAAATACGTCTACAAAAACCTTGTAATGTCTAGAAAATTGCATACTTGTGTACTAAATTCTCAAATTAGCAGGAAATTGAAAATATTGTTTGAGATGTATGTACAGTGCTTTGTCATACCATTGGGCCAACAACAGGATATGTAAAATAGCTGACTGTTTGCAATAGAGGATTTCATGAGATGTATTTTAGTGCCCATAACTACACTCTACTACATTTTTACTCTGCTTAATATTCAAGAATAGATTATGTGTGAAATGCAAAGACAACAAAGTGCATCAAGATAGCTTTGTACTCAGCTGTCAGCTTACCCATGAAGAAGATTACTGGTGTATTTAGAAGCTAAGTTTTTTTGTGGACAGAAATGATCATGAAAGATATTAAGCTTGAGTTTGTGGTTGGTAATCTAAAAATAACAACCCTTAAAGACAAAAAGAGATCACATAAACAGACATGGGCAATGGTTGGCCAAGATAAGTCATGTCAAATTATTCTTTTATCAAACCTGATTAACAAGAACAGAAGTTGTTCTTTGCATTAGATACAATCCAACAATGTGCACAGAGTCCAAACACTACAAGATAAACCCCCCATCTGCCAAATACATTTCCAACAAGCTACTAATCAAACATTTTTTTTTCTCAGTATAAGAGAAGTCTAATTGCCCACATTCGAGTTTGCTGTAGTTCTAATGGAGGTGGTGAAATTCATTTTACTCGTGAATGCTTTGCTTCAGAAGCTAAGAAGGTTTGGTCCCATAAGACAAAATAATAAGAATCACGTTTAAATCTATGCAGGGTCCAAGGCAGGCAAACAATGTAAGGCAGGTTTCATAACTGGTTACAACTGGCAAGCATAAGAGGCAAACAAGGCAATCTGGTGTTGTTGTAACTGATGGGAACTTCTGAGGTGATTAGGGAAATGGGAAACAGGTGTGCAGGTCACAATCAGGTGTGTGGGAGTGGCAGAAACACTGGTGCCCTTTCTCAATAGACTTGTCAAACGTCATCATTTGCGGCCCAAGTTCTGTTCCATTTTAAAGTTCGCATCTAGCCAAGTACGGTCCGAAAGCCCAGATGTGTTCTGGCTCTGCCTGTTTTATCAAAAGGATGCGTCGGGTACCGACTTGTGTGGAGTTGGGGAAGCAAAGTATCCCAGAATGCAATTCGGACCATTTTAGTGGACTGAGGTGGTGATGCCATCAAGTACACTGCTCCACTAGCAGAAGGACGGTACTGCGTCCTCCTGTCCTCAGGAGTTTTAATTTGCTAGTCCGGATTTAGCAAGTAGCACTCAGACACTAACATTTATTCACATGGCTGAGTTCCACCAAACCAGCTGAATAAACCTAATTTATGTGAACAATAACAAATTGATACTTCATACAAATACTCAACCAGTAGCTCATAATCTACCAGGAAGCTCACTATCCAATAGGTAGCCCGCAATCTACTGGTTGGAGACCCCTGCTGTAGAGCATACGGCACCCTTTATTCTGAGCTCCTGAATTTGGATAAGGACAAACATTCACAAAAACTTTATAACGAGGAAAAAGGTAGCCAACACCTCATGAAAGGTCTACAGACAGAAAGACAAGTTGTCACTATGAGGGTCGGTTACAAGTAAAAAAAAATGCTCAGCTCATGAAAAGGGACTCTTAATCTTAGTTGATTTGTCTAAAAACTTTAAAATCACCACATTTTAATATGTTTTTTGCTGCTCAGTGATCTTTATTGTTGGCACCCTTTCTCACTTGCTTGTTGACCGTTTAACATAATTTGTTCAACCACTAATTCCCCCTGTATGTCTTCAAGTGGTGAAAAAAAATAGTAGACTGTGTTTGAAGTATATCTGTTCTTCGTTTATTCAGCGTCAAGCTTAGAAACAAACCAACAGAGGAGACTGTAAAAGACCATTTGTTCATTAGTTCATAGAACATGTCGTATTCTGCATCCTATTTATGTCATTCTTTGGATGGTAATGCCATGTTTATTTTTCCTTCCAAGCCTTGGAACAATTGCATGAGCTTGTTGCCAAGCAATCTGTTGGTGTTCTTCAGTTACGGATGGCGACATAACAACACTCTTCCTGCAACCGAAACAACTTTTTAATCAAGTTAACGTTTGCGCCAAATCATCTTTTTTCTTTTGCTAAGCTGTTTTTCCCCCCTCCGTTTTCCCTCTTTCTTCACTCTTCTTCCGTGTCACCACACAAGTATACACACGGACCAGCTACCAATGGCTTTTTTTTTGGTATATTACCCAGGCCCCGCTAGAATGGCTCAATTGTTTTAGCTGAAGACAGGGCCCATAAAGTGCCATTAAAGATGTATCACTGCAGTAGCTAATGTCTCTTTATCCATTGAAGCACCTCCAGGACTAGGATACTAACACATTCTTTTCCAGGCCATTTGTAGTCCTCCCTCTAACCTCCTTCTACCCCCTGCTTCTCTGTTTGCCACTGCCTACTCTCTTTCTTCCTCTTTGTTCTGCCTTTTAGGCATCTTGGTCCTGGTTTTTCTACCTAATGAGTTACAGCTCATCAGCACTCTGCTCAGCATCTGCTTGTAATGTATCTCAACACTACACAGTTTCACTTTTTTCATCCAAAATGCTGTATTGAGATTTTTACATTTCAGGGCTGTATCACTGTGATGGTTTGGATTTCTTGGTTTAAGTTAATGCAATGTCAAAGGCAGGCAAATAAAGTAAGGTGGGGTTCATCACGGTTTAAAATTATAATAATTGTTTTCTTTGGGATGCAGAACCAGCTGTCTCATTGTGCTTTTGTTTGGCCCTTTGGATATCTAATTCCTTCCTTTTTGTTATTAAAAGATTTTGTCTGCATAAAACTTCCTAGCTTCTGGTGTTGTGAATCTGGGTCCTCTCTCATTCTGTGAATTGTAACAACCACAAGCCTATAATTAAGCACCCACTTTGACCGTTGTCAGACCGGTTGATAGGTGGTATCACACATATGTCCTAAATATATGGTTAGTAACGGCCCACTAAACCTTAGAGTACCACTGATAGGTGTACCAGGCATGCTAAACTCTGATGAAAATAAGGTATTCTGATCCTCTTAAACCTGTGCGCAGCCTTCACTACGATTGACCATTATATTCTGATCAATCGTCTTGAGAAGTTGGTTGGTCTGTCCGACAGTTTCTTAAACTGTTTCAAAACATACATCAAAGGGAGGAAGTTTTATGTCAGAATTGGAGATCATGTGTCAGAGAAACATGACATGATAGTTATGCAGATGACGCACAACTGTACATTGCCGCTGAACCAAATTATATCCATCACTGAATGTCTTTCAGCAGTAAATAAATAGAAGAGCAATAAAGTCCCAATTAAACGAGGAGGAGGATTTCTGTTTTATCCTCGTTATAAGACAAAACAAAAAGAAAACGTAGAAAAAGATCTAGGGCAACTAACTCCGTGGATAAGATCGGAGGTAACAAGTATTGGTGTAATCTTAGACTCCTAAGTTTCAAAGCCCACATTAACAAGGTGACAAAAACTTATTTTTTTCTCCTTAGAAACATTGCCACGGTGCGGCCATTTATAAATTAGACGGATGCCGAAAAGTTGATTCATGCCTTCATTTCTGGCCGATTGGACTACTGTAATGCACTTTTTACTGACCTACCAAAGAAAACAACAGAGATACTTCAGCTCATCCCAAACTCTGCAGCTCGAGTATTAACCAGAACCAAGACAAGAGAACACATCAGTCCAGATCTGGCTGCTCTGCACTGGCTGCCTGTAAAACACCGGATTGACTTTAAGGTCCTCCTCCTCATGTACAAAGCTCTTAATGGCCTTGGACCGAGTTACATATTTAACTCTTTGGTTATTATGTGCCTTCAAGAACACTGAGATCATCCGCTGCTAGTTTATTGGAGATTCCCAGCAACAGCCGAAAGAAAATTGGGGATTTAGCTTTTGTCAGTTCGGGTCCAAAGCTGTGGAACAAACTACCTGTAGATATCAGGGAAGCTAGCTCAGTTAATAATTTCAAAAGAACGCTCAAAACATATCTCTTTACATCAGCCTTTAACTAGCTACTCTTGAAGCTCTCTTGCACTTCCCTGCACTTGAACTACCGCACCTTTAAAGTGGATATTGCTTATTTTATATTTTAACTCTATTTCTGTTTAATTTAATGCATTTCATCTGTTCTCATGCATTTGATCTGTTCTTGTGCATCTCATTTCTCTTCTATATTTTTTAAATGTTCCTTTATATCTGTTTTTAAGTCAAACACTGCATGTAATTATCTTGCTCTAAAGCACTTTGAGCTGCATTTCTTGTATGAAAATTGCTATACAAATACAGTGTATTATTATTATTACTATTGTCATGGTAACATTACTAAACACGTGGTTAATATAGTGACATGGTCACAGTCTGGTTCAATTTAGGCACCAAATACACTTGGTTAGGCTTAGGAATAACTTTATGTTACTTAAAAACGTTTTTTTTTAAGTTAACTTATTTACATTACTCAAAATAAGTAGTTGTTGACTTTTTATTTCACATAGAACACAAACATTGAAGTTCTGCATGAAACTCCTGTTTGGCCATCCAACTACTCCCACCACACCTCCTTGCAGGGACTTTGATGGCTTTCAGAGGTCACACTTTCTTTAACGTAGTAGCCTACCGGACTTTTATGGGCCACACCGAATTTCTTTGGCAAATTTCGATACCTCAGATATATCCACATGTACACCTTGTCATGTTAAAATGACAAACCTTTGCTATGTTTACACAGGAAGGAAAGTAGCATCAATGAGCCAGAGCATTTACCATGTGTAGACTCTACTTAGGAGATCTGCCCTTGTGGATAAACTTATTCAGTTTCAACGGAGGTAAATCTTTAATTTGAATGCCTTATTTCAATGTTTCAAGCTGAGTTTTGACTACACGACTATCTGAGTTGTGGGCACTGAAGTATGCTTGGCTTCTCAGTGCAATGCTGGCTAGCAACCATTTACGGATAATGAGATGTTTGGGGAACATTGGTTAATTGCAGGATCTGGCGATAACTTCCATGTGAGGCATTTAGAGAACATAGATAGATTGTATCATCTAGTGATAGCTTTTATGTGAGGTGGGTGATGGATATCTGTTAATTGTAGCGACAAAATGACCTGGGTAACCTCCCCCCCACTAACCCGAATGATAACTGAATACATCTTCGATAATGTGAAATGTAAAGTTTTTCTTAAAATATATATATTTTAAATTGGTATTGAAAAAAAAGTATGAAAGTCACAGTATCAGTATCGATACAGGTGTCAACATATTTTGATGGTACCCAGCCCTAAACCTACGAGCAGGTGCAGTTTGCCATGTACTTCCAATAAGCCCCGAGTAGCCCACATATCAGGCACAGATGTGTGATAACAGATGGGGTGAATCTTTCCAAGTTGTGGAGACATAGACTGACTTGTTGAGGGAGAAAAGGGTGAGAAGGGGAAAATAATCCTTCGGTCTGAATGGGAGATACTCCCGAACGTATTGTGCTTCATCTCCAGGACACACGAGTGATGCACCCAGTCATTTCTCATTCTATCTTGTTCGCTTCAATGAGATCTGCAGTTTTGTGGGCTGCACACTTCATCCTCAATTATATTTCACTGTGCAAAATGAAATCAGGGACTTAAGACAGAGTGCAGCAGACAAAGTTCACTGCTCACCTACAGTATGTTGTAATCATTCTACCAGTGCAGGTAATGGCTTTTTAAAAAAACGTACAGTAGCGATAGCTCAAAACATACACTTTAGAAACTGTTCAAGCAGTTTGTATTTGACCTGAATGCAGTGTGCTGCAATTTTTTTTCCTGACCTCATTCTTGAGGGCATGTGTTCAAAATCATGTGTAAAAAAGGGTAAATAAATAAAGATGTCTGAATTCATTCACACTCATTTGAACCCCATTGTTTCCTCTGAATGTGTCCGTCTTAAACTATTTGTTTTTTCCATCAGCACATTTCTTTTAACATATCAGACCAGTTTTATTAAATATTCAAAAATAGACTGCAAACACTTTTAATTTCTTTCGTACATGTATGAAGTAACAGTAAATAAGGTATTATTAAAGCAAAGCCTAGATCACAGACATTATCAGCCTTCCATCCTCATATAAACATTTCTCCAAAAGCATGAGCATGGATTCCGTTAATAAAGGCCTGCAACATGAACATTCAGGTCTATCATAACTTCTTTACATCTATTTATAAACAAACTTGAGAAGCAAATATGTTGTCATTTTTCAAAGGCTTTGATTCTTTCATCAGCAGACCAAAAGAAACCAACAGTGATAAAACGTAATTTTGCTTTGAAACAGTTCTGAGCCCATATAGTTGTATCTGCAGTAGTGAGTCATTTGTAACGACTCACTTTTTTGAAATTGAGAAAATGGGATAAAAGTGCATGTTTTTTCAGCACCCTGAAACAGTTCTATATATTTATTCACAACTTGGGAGCTGATTAGTCCATTAGGTCTACAGGTTTAATTTGCTAACAACACTACTAGCATTACTTCTGGTAATAATAGAATGGAGACTATGTCCTTGAATGAAGCATTTTTTCTAACTACAGCATGGTCACCAGAAATATCTAAAGAGGTCTTAAGGTAAAATCGCCCTTTACTGATGTACATTTTCTAACAACAAACACTTGGTACTACACACTTTGTTTTAGAGAGCAACTTCAGATTAAAGAAACAGCAACTTACCTTATTCTTGGAAGCTACAGTGTTTTTTGTCGTCGTCGTTGTTGTTGTTGTGTAGTTGTTAGTTTGTTCATTGGTTATGACCAGTAGCTAATGTTAACTAATGCTTATGCTCATCAGTTTGAAAACTTAAGGTATCTTCTTCCTCATCAAACAATACAGATTTTACTAAAATGAGTTCTATCACAAATAAAACAAGCAGTAATGTGATTTCACCTCTTTTTAAGGCATGTTTCTTGTCTCTGTACGACCTGGTACAATGCCAAAGCACGAAAAGTAAGGTGCCTTAGGTTTAGTCAACAAAAACAACTTGGTTTGGTTTTAGGAAAGGAGCGTGGTTTGGACACAGTTTAGGCACAAAAACTACGTAGGGTTAGGGAAACTAATGGTTTGAGTTAAGTAATTTTTATGCACGCTAAATACGTTACATTATGTATGTAAGCAACTTACGTTACTTGACAGAGTGAAGCCATGCTGACTTGTGCCGTCTCGCAGACTCAAACACTGGTCTCTCAGGTAGAAGTCCTGTGTTAGTTCCATCCAACCACTCTCTACCGCCTTTCCACATGGACTCTGTACTTAGTGACATCACACCCTGGGAAAGAGAATGGACTGGTCACATACTTTTTACGCCTAGGCATTGCAAAACGGGACACGCACACAAAATCTTTTAGTGCATTGATGGGTCTATTACACACTTTGACATGATAGCAAACTGCTCGATATTTGTAAAGAATTTTGAAATTTAAAATTTTTTTTTTTTTTTTACAGAGCCTTATTCCGCAGGCAGAGTACACCTTCAAACTATTCAATAAAATGAAGAAGAAAAAAAAATAAATCAAAATCAATACATTTCAACGGACTGCTATAAAGCTCTTAGATCTGTCGACTGGCAGGTACATTCCCATCATGTCCTGAGGCTTTGCAGTCGCTGGAGAGCTGGTGCAGAGAATGGCTCTGAAAACTGTCGCTACCTTCAGCTTTTGTTTTCATCTTTGTTGATGCCTGCATGGTACCATAGTTCGGAGCAAATCAAACAGAAATTCAACCAGCAAGCAATATGCACTGATTACCAGTGTTCAATTCTGCACAAGCCCATCTCGTTTTAAACAGGTTAAATGTCAAGTGATCTGTGGCTACTGTGGCTGCAAAAGCTACATAGTTTTGCTTTAACTAAGTCTTTTGCCACAAGCTAAAGAGCACAAATTAGTGAGAAAGTTGGTCCACTTTGATAAAAGCAGCGCTTCAGGAAACATGACTCTTGTGTTTTGTGATATTGAGATAATAGTCTGTCACAGTGCTAAAAGGATTTGGGACTTGCTGAAAGACACTTGAGCAGGGCAGATTATTTAAATTTTACAGCTCTGTATAAAGGAACATGAAAGATAGCCCTGAATGTGGAGACGCCTGGTAGGAGCTCCTCAACAAAAAGATCACAAGCTTGACCTATGTTGCTAAGTTTCCACTTGTTCCCTCATTACACACTGATTTAAACGGGCCATTCAAGAAAAAAAATGAAATGGGATGCAAAATTGTACATTTAGAGGTAATCTTCCCATGATAATCTTACATTTGGCCCCGTGAATTTTGTCTCAGGTCCACTGTCATGGTTTTATTCTTGAATAAACTGGATCTACATGATAAAGTCTTGGGCGAACAAAACCCTGATGTTGAGAACTCGTCCAATCAACACCCCGATTTAGCCACATTGAGTGATATCTGATGTGTGACAACTCCATAAGCCCACAGAGAATTTTTGTCTTCCAAGGACAGAAGTGTAGTTTGCACAAGGAGGCACAATCTCAGGAGGCTTTGCATCCTATCCCTGTCTCTGATGCTGTTATTCCCTACAGTATCCATCTTCTCTGTTGTCTTGTTGTAACTCTTTTCTTCTCTTCATCTGTATCATGGCTTCCCACTCTGCTGTTTTGTATTGCACTGTTTCTTATCATACCCATTTACTTCTTCTCCCTGCATGTCTGACATATTAAAAGGGTTTAGACTTAGTTTAAAAAATTGCATGATTTATAATCTCCCCATAGTAAATATATAAGTTCTGAATTTGCACATGGGCCTCCAACTCCAACTCTGTTACATGTTTTTTCTCTCCATCAGTTCCCTGCGTCATCTCATATACAGTGTATTGTATACAGTGAACCCTCGTTTTTCGCGGGGGTTACGTTCCAAATAGAAACCGTGATAGGCGAAATCCGTGAAGTAGTAACCTTTATTTTACAATTGAAATAGATAGAACTGGACATTAAATATATCTACGTTACATATAGTCGTAATGTGATTTCAATGCACGATGCAAATCGGTGAAGCAGCGAGACCGTGAAAGGTGAACCGCGTTATAGCGAGGGTTCACTGTATACGTGTTGAAAAATATGCCCGAGGTGCCTATATCAGAATTTCCATTGATGTACAATGCCAGAAAGACAAGCCACCATAGTCAGCATCACATTTCAAATAAGATAAAGGGAAGCAGGCAAGCTCTTATGTCTATCAGCACTAATAGACATCTGAGTCATGTTCTCGAATCTTGACACGGAGGAGACAAGGCATGGTTTGATGCGGTTAATGGGTCAGTGGTCGCCTGTACAAACAAGCCAATAGATAAACATGCCAGGAGAACAGGATGAAGGAGCGGAGAGATGAAAGCCAGGGGCAGTCAAGAGAAAAGGGGTCGTGGGGCGGTGAGGCTGCAAGATGAGAGATGATGAACCACTACAAAGGCAAAGAGAAATCAAAATGGAAATGAGGTGCCACCAAAGAGCACTCCGGTCTCCCACTAGACCAGTTTGAAAGCCAGGCAAGAGTGAAGGGAGGGAAGAGGGAGAAGAGACGGAAAGAGGCTGAGTTTAGATTTGAGGTTTCAACTGTACTGAAAATAAATTGAACTATTACTGACATTTGCATAGAAAAGTGTATACATGTATGAATAAATTACAAGTAAGATCAACTTGTGACCTGCATTTTTTTTAGTTCTGCAGATAGTTTCCATTAATAGAATCAAGAGGTTTTTTTTCCTTTCACATTTAACTAGAGCTCAGAAAAAAAAAAAATTGAATTACTTTAAGCAAAACAACTAACATTTTTAAACAGTTTGCAGTCATTGGACAATATGTATTGATAACTTGTTTGTTTATGGAATACATATTTGCTTTTTTATATATGCTGCTGACATCTGAAGATTTTGTCTTTTGTCTTTCCTAAAATTGGGTGAGACAGAGTGACGACTGGGAGACTGACTTAAAACATCATGGAGAGAGAACATTTGAAAAAGTTCATGAGCCACGAAGGTTTTATGCTTTCCTCCCTCGGTAGGTAAAAATACATAAGCTCGGAAAACAAAACAAAAAGTTAATGCCACCGGCAACCAGTCAAGTTGTAGTTGACATTCGTATGTCCAGACTCAAATAATATATAATAAGACTTTGAAGGACAAATGTTAACTTGGTCCAAAAGATAAACTGATGAGACTTTGGTGGTCAGAGGTCAAAGGTGACCTTTACTTCATGTCCATCACGTTCTTGTGAACATTATGCCATAACTTAGCAACAGAACGGGAGATTGAGACCATATTCCACATTTATGTTGGATACTGAATGGGTGACACTAACATTAGGTCTCCGCCTTGAAACTGTGCTGACTGTGTAGATATTCTGTTGTGTGGGGTTGAAGATGTGTTAAGCATCTACGTTTTACAATGTGTAGCTTCTTTGCAGCAACATCCATATCAAAAGCATTGTGTGTCAACTTTGTGTTCAATCAGAATCAGCTTTCCTGACCAAACATAAGAACACATAAGGATTCCTTTAATGTCTTCACTACAGGCATAATGAGTCTGGAAAAACATGAACATGAACTGCTATTTGACTGGGTGGCAGAAGCAGACAACCACAAGACAGTAATTCTAGTTTTATTACCATTATTACTATTTTATCTTTGTTATTTGCATTTCTTTCCTTCTTTATTTTATTTTGTTGTATTTCTGTTTTGTTGTTTGCGATGGCGAAAGCACTTTGTAACAATGCTTTGAAAGGTGCTGTACTAAATAATAAATAAACATATTATTATTATCATTATTACAAGGAGGAAAAGAGATAGGGAAACAGATATGGGGAGAGAGTTTTTTTTTTTCTCCAACGAGCAATCAGACGGGGCAAGAGGGAGGAATGTGAGGTGGATAATATTTTAGGAAAGTGCAGAGAACTGGAATGGAAGGGTTGGGAGCAAAACAGCAAGCTATGAGACAAAGAGACACAAAGGAAAGGGCAGTAAAGAGATTGTACGCAGGACAGAGAAAGGAAATGAGACACTGATGGAGACAGACAGGAGGGAGAACGGTTTCAAGACAGGAGGCAGGATGCCAATATGATGTCTTCATCTTTCTGTTAGCGTCATGTCAAACGTATGTCAGCAGGCGAGCAGTTGCAGGAGGGGGGCAGGTGAGAGACGTCACACAGGGAGTATCAATCCCCCCTCAACCCCAACTCTATAGACTTTTTTAAAACAAACTTGCTCTCTTCACCTTTGTCACTCTGCACCTATTCGCGGAGTTGTCAGTTTGCTGTAAAACAATAATGTTCAGTACACTGCCTGTTATTATAAAGAACTTTAATATTAAGTAAGTAGCTTCATCATCAGACGACATCGCACCTTTCAGTGTTTTAAAATAAAGGACGGTAAGGAAGAAATAAACAGGTTACATGAGGTCATTCAGAGATTTGGGTCAACGTACCACTGAGACAATCATGTTTTGTTTCATCTGAAATGGTTTACTCATCTCAACTGACCCCATCGATTTAGAGCTTACCTACAGATTGTTTCTACCTATTTAAATATTTGACTTTTTCAGAGTTTAACATTTTTGCTCCGTCGGTACTTTTGTTAATACAAGAATTCGGAAACGTTCAGCTTTGAAACCTCATCCTTCTATTTCCATTGACTTTGAAAGCCCACTGTGGAGTTTGTTGTACATGTAACACTTCTACAAGCAGAATAAAGTGAATCCAATATATATGAGTGCTTGGAGTTGTTGATGTGGAGAGAGGGGGAGAGGAAGGGAGCCTTAATGTCAGTGGTGACAGCAGATCCCTTAGGCAGCAAATGATAGAGATTGACTGCCCCTGAACTTAAATGAAAGTGTGTGTGTGCTCAAGACTGACAATGTGTGAAGCATCATAGTACACCCATAAACCCTGTTGGGGTGTGTGTGTGTGTGTGTGTGTGTGTGTGTGTGTGTGTGTGTGTGTGTGTGTGTGTGTGTGTGTGTGTGTGTGTGTGTGTGTGTGTGTGTGTGTGTGTGTGTGTGTGTGTGTGTGTGTGTATACTGGTGCACCATAAATTATTTTCCATCCACATGTCAATGACAACACCTGAGGGCGACACGGAGGATGAATTGAGAAACAGAGGGGGTGGGGTGTGTGTGTGGAGTTGAAAGCTCATTAACCAAAGACTATAATGAGGCAGTTTCATTTGTGCATACTTGGGCCTATTATCTCTCAACTCATTAGACGTCTGGTCTGGAGATGGAGATGCTCCATCCAGGAGTAGAGCTGAGAGTTATCAAGTATGGATAGAGCCAACTGGGTTCATGTGAGGTTGCTTTGACAGCTGACAGCATGACATCAAAGTGCAGAGCACGTATAAAATGTGAGGATACAGAGTGCATATGAAATAGGTTGGAGTATTAAGTACAATGGGTGTACTGAGAATTTGTCTTGGTGACAGTGGTGCAAAGGTATATTGACAACTAGTTGGAAGTACATTATAGTGTCCATGCTGGCAGAGTATCTTCCCCCAGGTGTAAGGTTGCATGTCTAGTTTCCTAAAAACAGCCTCTCTTTGTTCAGCATCCATGTTGTGAATTTAGGTGTCCTGAAAGGGAAATATTATCCCCCAAAACAGAATTTAAAATTTTGGCATTCTAATGCTTTTGGACAGAAACATGTAGCTGTGTGAGAATTACTGTGCACAGTGCAACCTAAAATAACAATCAAGAACAGTGTTGAATTGTGCATGAGGCAGTGGGCAGCAGCAGTCACTGAGGGCTTCATTTAAATGGGCCTTTTGGACTCAAAAGAACTTTTGTTGGTACATTTTGATTCAACAAACCCTGCAAATTAAACGATAAAAGACACTGCTAAAATTAAAAATTGTGTTTTTCAATGATCCTATCACTGGGCTTACATATCTCTAAGAAACATAAAAAAACATTTTCTGATGTGACACCACACTGGTGGAGTTTTGGCTAGGTTGACACAGACACAACTTAACAATTTAATTGACGGTCTAAGACATACACAACAAGTTCATTTTGGGGTGTCCAAATCCACTTTTGCTACTTTACTGGTGAATAATCTGAGTGCAAATTAGGATGCATGGTTCAAATGGGTTGTACTTGGTGAGTTTGGGGCTCAAGGGAAGTATCAGCCCCCGTTCCTTTTAAAAACCAGGTGCGCTTACACTTTGGTGGATTGCTATTATAATTTGCAAAGTGGTAGATTGATGTACACTACCATAATCTTTCGGCGCTGCATGTCCTTGTGTTTGTAACAAGAGTGTACACGCATTGTTCACCCGTCTACGTAGGCCCATATTACTACCTTAAGAATGCTCCCTTCAAATAACAGTAAAATACTGCGCCGTTGACTTAAGACCAGGTTTTTGTAGGTTATTTACTTAGTTACTTTTTCCTACCTTATGATAGCAATGTTCCAACAATGCACACGACCACATCTCCTTTTAAGACCAACATGCCTATGTACGTACATATGGGTGCGAGTACATTTGGAATTTAACCACGTAGACGCTGGACAGGAGAATGACAACTGCAAAGGTCAAGCAGAGACACTTGCTTTGCGCCGGGTGTTTGATAGAACACTTCATATCAGATAAAAGTCACGGTCAAAAGGAGCATGTAAATCACATGTTTACCTTTATACCATCTATTTCAGCCGTGCAGTGTCTGAGGGGGATGATAGTAATGATGTTATGTTATGTTAGTATGTATAGATTGAGGACATTCATGTGATCAAAGTGCCTCAATAGATTCACATTTAGCACATAACACAGAACAGAGAAAAAAAATAGAGCATGGGTCGAAAAAAATGTGTGCACAAGCGTGTCTTCTGTGATGTGTGTGTAATATGTGTGCAAAATGAAGACTTCTTCCTATCTAGGAGATTACAGTGATTACAGTGCATCCCTCTATATGTGCTGATGCGATCAAACAGCCTCCATAGTACCATACGGCAGACATATATATAGAGCACATACTGTATATAGACCAGTGAGAAGGGGAGATATTTACTGTACCAGCACTAATATTAGCGTGCTGGCTGAGCGATACAAATGCCCTGAAGAAAGTGTTCTTCTCACTCTCCAAGCCTCTTCAACAAAAAGATGGCAAGGATATGAATGCGTCTCTCGAGTACACATTTGCATAGTGATCCTAATAATCTGATTTTCCTCTGGCTGCTATTGTGTTCCCTTTTATAAAAGTGGTTATAAAATCCAACTGTTTATTCCAGCAGTCCCTTCGGCCAGGTTTAGTCTGCTCTGGATTCTGACAGACCCTCTTGAACCAATAGCTTTCGTGTTGTTGTTGTTGTTGTTTTCTTCCGGAAGCTCTTTCTAGTATTAAGGCAACATGGGGAGATGTGGCAGAGAGGCAGTTGTTACAGAATTACCGACACTCCGATTCATCATCTATTATCCATACCCTCACCTAGTATCGATGTCTCTCTTGTCTTTTTATGTTTATTATAATAGGAAAAAAAGGGATTTTCAATGGTTTAATATATCACTGGGAAGCGGTGTCGGTGTCTACTTTTACTGAGACAGAATTAAATGACGGTTGCAGATATGATACCGTCCGTAAGCATTTGATTTTACTTTAGTGGTTTTAATTTGAGTAGCGTCGCAAGAACAATTAAATGATCTGTTGTAATTGACTGTATAAAGTTACGTGTTATGGTATCCACTGGCAACTGCACAGTAGAGCACTCCGCTTTGAAGTGGTTGGTGGCTGGAGATAAAAAAAAAAAAAAAAAAAAAAAGTGACACATCAAAGAAAAATGCACACGCACACACAGGCACACACTCACTCAAACTTTTCTCATTGTGACGCACAGATGAAAATACATACATGCAGCTTTGCACAATCATAAGCAAACAAAAGTTATATTATCATGAAAAATAAATAATCCACACGAACCACCTTACGTAATGTAACACGCATTAAATAATCAGTACACCTAAATTAAGACATTTACATTTACAGCTTTATGTTTTCATAGCGTTTGAATATACCGAGTTCAAAATGGTTGAAATAGAAAAAAAAAAAATTCCTAAATGAATAAAGATAGAATTCTTCTTTGTCTGTGAAGTAATTATGTTAAATTCTTCATCTGGAATGCTTATCTGGTTGAATACATACTGCTGGCTCGGCATAGCTAGAGATGTGCAATTACATGGAATTAAAAGTCAGCTCTGGGTGTGAACATTCCTGCTAAAAGAGGTTTTGTTTGTTATCCCATAAATATGTTACGGTCAGAGAAATTCTAATTAATTTGTGAAAATATTCTAACACAAAATATTTCAAAGGTTTTGGGATATTTCTCTTGGCTTTGGATGGCATGCCCCCAAACCTTATTTCTTTATTCATACACATGCACACACAACACTCCCAGCTACATTCCACCAGTATATAGCAGTCCAAGGTTACCCATTCGGCACCATTGCCCCATTCAGACCTGGATTGTCTTACCGTCTGTCCATGTGCACATTAACCTGAGCGTCCACGTGTCCTCGTGTTCCAAATCTGAACACATATAGTGGGGGAGTGGAGCTAAGCCCAGGTTTCTCCCACTTCTGCCTACTCGGTTTCAAGTTAAGGGAGGGAGAGTGCTCAATTAAGAATGGCAGATTATTGATTCGGAAGGGAAGCTAAACCTTCACACATGCACAAGGGAGGATATGTATGCGTGTGTGGAGGTGAAGCACATGCTGTGAGGTACTTGTCTCTTAATATTTTAGCTCACTAAAGTTTGTCATTCCTTAGTTGTTCAAATTAGTGAAAACATTCATACAGCATATTGTTGCTGCAGGCAGTGGTGGTGTGTTATCTGTGAATAAAGTTCCAATGCCTCAGCTGTTAAGCACAGTCACATTTCTTGCTCTCTCCCTCTAAAGCACCCTCACTTCATAGGTGATTCAGGCTCTGTGTCCTTCCTAAAATTAACAACATCAAATAATTGAACAGGTAGCAGCTGCAGCTCTATACACACTGCTTCAGTGTCCTCACCAGGGGGGCGGTGGGCAGGTTACAAACAAATGTAAGGACTGTAGTGTCTTACACACCGGACACAGTTTGCTCCATGTTGCACCACATAAGAAACTTGTAGGGTAAATCCAGTGCTAATAAACAGTCATTCATTTGCCTCATAATGAGCAACTCCAGCCCAACTCATACCAACAATTCTCATTCATCACGCCATGAATAAGAATACTGCAAGTGAAATTGTAAAATGGTAAAACATCTGGTTGTTTCAGTCTGGTAGGCTTTGAAAGTGATCAATCTCAGCATCAGGTTACATTGTGCTGTGAAGCACGACAAATGGGATGTCCCGTTAAATCTAACACTCTAAACGGCAAAGAATATGTCACCGTCCCAGAGCTGTTTATTTGGAGCTTATCGCACATGTTCATTCGTGTGTTTGTGCTCATGCGTGTTTTTGCACTGCAAGACTGTGCTTTGCTCACACATTCCAGTGTATGCATATGCATGGCACCACCACCACCTGGCTTTGTGTGTGTGTGTGTGTGTAGCGCCATCCTCCTGAACAACACATATGCCAGCGTGTTCAATCCAGTGGCCAGAGTGGTAGCTCCGAGGCTTGGGCTGAGCAGCGGGCATTGTGCCCTTCATGGTCATAGCAGATGGAGCCAGTAGAGACGCAAGGCTATTACGGGGAATAGGGAGGGAGGGCTGGGGAGAATGGAGGAAGAAGAAATGAGTTAAAGGGAGGGAGATATAAGAGGAAGTGAAAGTCTATGTGTGTGTGTGTGTGTGTGTGTGTGTGTGTGTGTGTGTGTGTGTGTGTGTGTGTGTGTGTGTGTGTGTGTGTGTGTGTGTGTGTGTGTGGTGGTGGGGGCATGATTGAAAAGCAGAAAGAAAGATTGAGACAAGGGTGAGGGTAAATTAGAATCGAGAGGAAAAGGAAGAACAAAAGAAGGAGACTAAAAGCTAAAAGCTGATCAGAAACAAAGAATAACAAAACAATGAAAGGGAAAATAGTCAAGTCAAAGGAGGAGTGAGAGAAGGACATTTCAAATATGGCTTTTAAAAATGACCAACTGGCGCTGGGCCTCATGAGATGCATGTTGTATTGGCAAGTTGAATCCTGGACATTCACGCACTTGTTTGCAGCGGGAGCCACCTGTGCTGTGAGCAGATTAGTCCACAGAAGTGGTTTGCCTCCAGTCTGCCTCCTGCTGCCAAGCGAATGGAATGACTGCGAAATAATTACTTTCTGCTTAGTCTAATAAACAAAAAAGGAATACAGATGGAGGCCCAGGTAATGTGGGCCTCAAGTCAAGGGCACAAACAGGCACACAGGCCAATAAATCTGGATCTGAGAGGGTTCAGACCAATCAAATCCTATTATGACCAATAGCCAGTTGGACCCATTACCAAGATGGCATATCGCTATGACGGCTGCCCATTTGGAGCAAATTGGAAGAACTGCAAACTCACAGTCGATGACAAAACCGTCAAGCTGGTAAATAAATGTTTATCTCAGTCAAGAAAACTGCTGAAAGTTGTCTGCTTTAACAATAGAAACTGAAAAACTTTTGTGATGTAATTCTTCAGGTATATGTTGCCTCCAGTGTGGTCCTAGGTGGTTCGATTGTTGGTATTTTAAAATTGACAGTGATTTCATCACTTTCAGTTTAACAAATAAGAGGAACAAGAAGCAGAGGACTTTTCTTAAACTTCAGTTGTTATGAAATCGCTCAAGGCACCGCAGGGTCGGTCTTATGGGCCCCGAAGTCCTAAATGTTTGCGTGAAAGCCCTAAATTTCTTACCGTTCATGACATTTTTTCTACTAAGAGCTGTATGGGAACGGATGTGTTTTAAATGAAATGGTCAGAAAAAAAAACTCTGTCCCTTAGTTGGGAGAGTTTCAGTAGCCATATTTTTTTTTGTCCTGAGAGTCAAGCCACCAAAAGGAAGCAAGTAAAGCGAACTGATTTACTAATCAGGAGCTGCAATGTATGATCTGAATGTCCTCACATTGTTGAATGAGACTTATTATAGCAGATTTAAATTAGACATAGTTGAATTGTAAAAGATGGGTGAATACATTAATAGTTTCTTTATTAGTCATTGACAAACAAATGTGAAATCCTTTGTCATAGTTTTTAGGTTTACTTTCATTTAGTTGTAGTCTTGTAATCGTCTTCGTAAAAATAGTCATCAATTCATATTTTTCGTCAGTCAGGTAAATTCACTGGTTGTTCTTCAGTGATTAATTTTGTGAGTATTCTGCATTATACAACATAATTCCATCAAATATACTGTATTATACTTTATAATTGTTACTGTACAATAAACATGGCCCAGTCCTAATATTCACTAATTAAAATACTAATACAACATAGCAGTATAAGTCAAGAGGAATTGGAAGAAGCACTTGTGCATATGCTATCTGTGAGAATCACACAAACACACACACACACACACACACACACACACACACACACACACACACACACACACACACACACACACACACACACACACACACACACACACACACACACACACACACACACACACACACACAAAGTCTCCCTTACACTCTTACACAATCACATCAGGGTGCCTTTGGATATCTCCACTGTTCTTTTCCTGCCCTTGTTTGCTCACACGAGCCCCAAGCTTCTTTCTTCTGTGCCCTTTGTCTTCCCTTTAAAAATGGAGCATGCACAACCTCATCCTCTCCCCTCACTGCTTCAGACCAGATCAGTGTTTCTGTGTCATGACCTATTTACCCTCAATGCCTCTCAACAGCTCACCTACTCAGGGTGAGAAGCCACTGAACCCCTGTTGCCCTGAGCTCTGGTCATCACCCAGAGCTTCAGCAAGGATTAATGTCACAGTCAAAGCAATGACCACGATTTTCAAAGCAGACAAACAACAAGACTGAACAGGATGTTTTAATTTCTAAATTTAATACCATACTTTTTGGGAAATATTCACCATGCTGTGGTTTATGTGACACATGTGTGCCAGGAGGTCCATTCAGTTCAAGTGACTCCTCCAGTGCAAGGCTTTTTGTGCACCAGCTGCCACAGCATTAAACACCTTTTGTGACATTTTGCCTCAGATGAAATCAATGTAATTTCATGTTTACAGCTTCACATGTTGCACTATGGAGAACCTTTCAACCACATGCCATTAAAGCTACTGACTCCCTCACCCCAAAGAGAAAGTGAACCAATGGGCAGCTAAGGAGAAAATGTATTACAGAAGCAATAAGGTAGGCATCAGTCTTGGTGCGCAGATATGACATATTTTGTCTCGTGAAATGTGCAGAAACTCAAACTCTTGATATGAAATATAGATGTAATAAGCATTTCATCTTGTACAATAGCCTCTAATTAGCATAGTCAAAGGTGGAAGGCAAGTGAACCTGTGAATACAGTCATCCAGGCAGTAGTAAAATTTGTTACAAGAATAACATTGAAAACATAATCTTACTAATGTAACAATAAACGTGGTTTAATAAACGCGACTTTAAGTCAATACAAACCAAGTAATACAAGTCAGTACAAACCAAATATAACTAGGATTTCTCCACCCCAATGACCAGAAGATATAAATGAGAATGTTAATGAGGCATTTTGGCCACAAGACTGCTGTTGTGTTGTTGTTTTTTTTGTTTTTTTTATTAACTTCAATGCAAGTGTTATTAAAGCCACATGGCATTCATTATTTCTGCTCTAAGTCACTTTGCTGTCCATTTTAAACACTTCTAGTGCAGTGATATTTATTACAGCCATCCAGAACGCTTCAACTGTGGTTCTGCTTTTACTTAATAATGCCAAATTGATGTGTTGTTTTGGGCAGATTGGACTGACATTTCATAGTTATTATTAAGAGTGAATGTGCTGAATATCTTTCTTGTTATTTTTAATAAACATAACCCATCTTGAAACAATAAGAAGAATCGCATCACACTATATTGTATTTTTGCAGTGCTGTTTCAAGATTACCTTTTTTTGCTTTAGTGTTTTTCATTCAAAAGCAAGAAAACAATTAAATTATAGGCATATCAATTTGTATTCAGTCTGTTCCCTTGATGATTTTCAAAAACAACAATAAATAAGTTGGTGTATAATTTTGGTCATAATGAAATCATCCTTTCTTTCCAGAGTGACCATCCAAAAAGCCTGGTTTCTTTTAACTGCTGGGACATTTCCATATTCTTTTTGAGTCTGTCAACATGTCAGCCACAGTGCAAGGATTCCTGTTAGAATAGCGTAATGACTCTTTAATCTGTTCATCTTTTCATTTATTTATGATGATGACAGTGTACTGGCATGCGCTCAGCATGCTCTGAAATTGTAAGGGGACTAATTAGTTGACGTTTTCGTAGGGGGTTGAGACCATCATACAGCCTCCAGTTTGGTTTTAAATTCAGGTAATGACTACCACAGTGTGTGTGGGGCTCTAGTGAGGGCTGAGCCACCCGTCTGCCAGGCACTGCTGTGATGGGGGCATGTTTAAAACCTGGCAAACCAGCCTTGTCACCTGGCACCCCACTCCCTTGCCGGCCTCAAGGTCATCTATCTTGGCATGGTGCATCAAAAAGCTAGAGGGGAGAGTGTGAGAGGCATCCCTGAACAGTCGTGATGGGCTGCCATGTAGTAGCAGGGGTCCCTCTTCGCCTGCAGCAATCTAAATCTTGCCACACACACTGCATGAACATCCTCCTTGAACAGGCTGACGTCACTCCCTTTCCTAGGGTCTGGGAGATAGTCATTCAAATAAGCTGTGTGATGTGAGCTGGTGTACACTGCCTATGAATCCCTAAATTGAAGTTGTTGTCTGATACCTCTGTGTTATTAGACAATGCCATTTGGAGGAGAGCGGAAGGAAAGCATAGATTGGTTCAGATTCAAAGCTCGGTATAGTCCGCCTGAAATTACTCATAATGCACTTTAATCACCACAGACATGGGCTTAATGAAGTGGATTCATGCACTAACCCGATCCTGCACCAACTTCGACCGACCCTCCTTCCCACAATTCCCTTCTAACATCTCTTATCTTCTCATTTACCTTAATATTTCTCTTCTTTTCTCATTTGATGTTTTGTTGGTTAAAAAAAAAGTCTTCGAAGGTTCATTCATCTCTATAGATAGATAGTTTCGACACGTGTGCCTGCATGTGCTGAGGTTATATAGAAAGAAAAACCTAGAATAAGCTGCTGTGAGCCTGGATGTCATTCGTATCCAAAATCTTGTATTATTCTGATCATTAAGAGGTCTTTGAAATCCTCATTCAGTGACAGAAAGAGGTGAATATTGTGAAGGCCTTTCATCAACAGCTGCAATATAAAGACACATAGTTGACAGTCTTGAAGATGGCAGAATTATAATGACTTGCTACATGATGATGTGAAAGTGCGGAAAACTTTAACTTAAAGCAATATTACATTTGAAATGATTAATTTTCAATTGAATCGCAGGCTTCACTTTCATTAAGAGGCAAAATTAGGTTAGGTAGTTACTTTATTAATCCCCGAGGGGAATTTTTTTTCACTACAGCAGCATACAGAAGCAATAAGATAATACTAGAAAAGCAATTAAATAGCAGTAAAATATATAAAATATAAAATGCACAGTATATACAGTACAGTATATATCTATATAGATATATCTATATAGATATAACTATATATATATATATATATATATACACACAAATTAGTCAACCTACCAGCCACACACTTAAAGCTGGTGCAGCTATGATACCACAATAATAAACTGTATATGCGTATAATGTGTCTGTGTTAGTAAACATGGTTTTAAAAATCTGTCCCATCTCATGGTGAGAAACGGGACGTGAACAGCCTGCACCAGAGCAGATGAAAGTATCAACCCTCCCACCCAACATGCCTCCTATGTATCAACCCTCCCACCCAACCTGCCTTCTACGTATCAACCACCCAACCTGCCTCCTGGATATCAACCCTCCCACCCAACCTGCCTCCTAGATATCAACCCTCCCACCCAACCTGCCTCCTAGGTATCAACCCTTCCACTTAACCTGCCTCCTAGGTATCAACCCTTCCACTTAACCTGCCTCCTCGGTAAATATCTGATGTATCTGCTGTAGATATCTGCTAAATGTTTCTATACTCTCACCACTAACCATAATCACCACTGTCTGCCTTTTGGAACAGTTTATCTGATCTTTTTCACGAAACATAAAATTACTAATTAGTTTAACTTTAACACTTAACACTTTTTTTTTTTCCTATAGAAATATTGTCCTACTAAATTCTTAGCAGTAGCTTTTCAAAAATCAATCAAAAACCAAAATAACCAAAAAACTTTAACCAGACTAATGCCAGAACATGGTTTTGGTGCAGAAATGCAGGCACACCCTGTGACTTGTCAATGGGTTTCAGTACAGCCTGAGACATGCAATACAAAGCCAACAGGAACTCGCAGTGAGAAAAGTCTGACAAGATATATATATAAAAGACATGATGCAGAATATTTAGTTTTCATTGAGAGTGAACATTAGTGCTTCCGATTTGATTGGAGGGGATAATTTTCTTTAATTACATGTATCTTGCAGTATCAACTCGCAATTGTAAATTAATGCCATCTGAAATAATTGAGCAGGAGAATTTTGCAGGAGGACATTTTCTTTTCAAGGGATAAAGCTCTAGTATAGCAGTTTGTTTCTCATATTTGCAGATGTATGATTCTTTATTTGGTTTAACCACTGCCTTGTGCCTCGTCTCTGCACTTAATGGCAATTTTATTTTCCTGTCATTTTCCACGTCAAAAGATTGAAAACATAATAGTTATGTTGTTGTCAGCAGGGGGATGTCCAGAAACTCAAAGTCTGTGAAATTTAGAAAAAGAAAAGAGGGAGAAAAAAAAAAAAAAAAAAAAAGAAGACGAACAAACTGCAATGAACAATAATTTAGCCCTCCTGTTGATCCTTTTGTCTTACTTTTTTCCCCCTTTCGTTTCCAAAGCAATCTTCCTGTTTATTGGGTTGGAATTAAATCCTTCCTTGAAATCGCAATGGATGTTGTATTTGTATGACTATTTAATTTATTGTTTCTACTGGTGGAGACTTGAACTGTTAAATGTCTGAGGGAGCCTACCTTCCTAAACACAGCGCAGGTGAGGAAGAAAAGAGAATAATAAAAGATGGTTTAATTATTGATTGAGACATGACAGGGCTACCGTCCCTCTGGGCACACTTCATCAATATTTTGCATACAATTTAACCCGGCACTGCCAGGACGTGCCCATACATAAGCAGCCTCTGAATGATGTTCTGCAATCACTCATTCACACATGCACAAACTCACATGCACTGACATATGCAGTGCACCCCCAACACTGCAATGCATTATTGAAGGTTGGGCGTCACTGTGTTCCTTGCAGCTAAGGTCACCTACATTTTCTGTCACCACTCCTGGCATTGTAAAATAACTGTAGCCCCTCTGTCAATGCAAAATGCTACAGAGCTGGACTAAATTACTAGTGTTACCTGGACCCTGATGAAACAAAAGTCTGTTCTAAGTAAAACAATTTAAAATAAAAAAAAAAATAGCTGCACTGATACCTCCGTCACTGCTGGCGAATGTGACGGTAAGGTACAAAGCAGTTTTTTCAGGTCCAAGGAGGCTGTCAGTGAGTCTTCCAGCTTGTCCGTATGTGTTCCCTCCATTAGGTGGGCTGCCAGCTGAACCAGAATAATAAGGTAAATCCCAACAGTAATCAGTTAGAAACAAAGGCAATGCTATATTGTTTGCAATCATGCAATGCTGAGGCCTCTGTGCTTGCTATGTGGACTGTGGGTATGAAGTTGCCCCCCAGGTGGCTTTCTTTGCCAGGTTATGCCTGGCGAATATTGGCTGAAATATTGGACAGGCTCCTGGACTTTAAAAAAAAAAAAAAAAAAATCTTCACAGGCATACAGGCAGGGCTTGGGCACCATGTAATGTCTGTCTAATGTCAATTCATCAAAAAGCTGGAATGGGGTCGTTTTGCAAATTCTCCTTGTTTGTTTTACAACAGTAGCCATTGTAAAAATCCCTCCATCCTGCATTAGTAACACGACACCCTCTGTGTTTTAGCCGGTGCTTTGTAGTGGAGGTTATTCATTTCACGATCCCAAACAAAAAAACAACCTGCGTTTGAATGATGGTTGCCGGAACATATCTGATGCCAGATGAAAATACATCTAGATATTTCTGTCTAAATCATTTTCTGTTGGGATAAAAGGTGCAGTCAGACGTGCATCACATGGGATCAGAAGTGGGATCAGAAGTCTCACGTTTGTTTGTATGTGGCCAACATTGTCACATTGTTTACGCCTTGTGCTTTGTTGATATTGGCTTTACTTCCTTGTTGTTTGGGCCCTCCTGCTGAATGTGTAAAACAATAATAGCTTAATTTTTGTTCCATGTTTATCCATGAGATTTATTTATTTTTCTCTGATGTTATTCAGACCCAATATGTAGAAATGTTTAAAAAAAAAAAAAAAAAAAAAAAAAACATCTGTAAAACTAGCAGGAATTGTGAAACAGCAAAAATTCCAAAAGAGTTATTTGAAATTGGAGAGTGGAAGTGCTGTGTAAAATGTGCTCTCAATACCCAATGAAAATTCACATAATTTAAAAACTAAATTAGCTTGTCAACTGTAAGACCCCAAACAGAAGTATTACTTTCAGTAGCACGTTTCTGAAACAGCCATCAATTCAAAATCTGTGTTATTTAAAACAGTATCCTCCAGAACCCCGAGGAGAACACTGGGATTAATCAGATAACATTTTTGACAGAAAAGTTCATAAAAGCCGTCTGCTGTGTTTCACTGCGCTGAAATGAGGTCTGGGGCATTTAGTTTTACTGCTAGAATAGGTGTTGTTGTTTTTTTCGCACCCTCTATCAAAGGGTTTTTAGTCAGGATCAAATCTACCAATCTAGGGCATAGTGATAGGACGTACGCTGTGTGGCCATCCCCAGTTTATTTCTGGTGAGGGATCTTTCTTGCATGTTGCCCCCTTTCTCTCCCTCCTCGTGTTAGCTGTCACTCTTGACTGTCAACTGTCAAGTAGGGGGTAAAATAATCTTTGGCAAAAAAAAAGGTCTATCTTTCTTCTCTTAGAGATTACTTGAGGCTGACGTGAGCATCCCCAGACTTCAATTTATGTTTCAGATGATGCAAATACATAATGATGGTGCCATGAAATAATGATGGACTACATTAGCTCACTTGGTAATGCACAAAGCTAATATTGCTAAAATGCGGTGCTTGTGTTATGTGTTCCCCGAGGGTAATATTAAAAAAAAAAAAAAAAACCCCCCCCCACCAGACAGTTATCCTGAGGGGTGGCATGACCTCGATAGGCTGATGAAGAAGCTTGAAGACAGCAACAGCGCTGGCCATGTTTTTAACCAGTTTAAGAGAAACACACAGTATGGTGCACTCCAACAAAAGGATGAGCCACATCCCACGATGCAGGTTATTTGTCGGTGCATTTGCTGTTTTGGAAAATTCCAGGTTTCATCCGAACGACAATGAATGTGTCCATCAAAGATCTTGTTCTGTCAATGTCCTTGGTCCGAACATGAAACGTCTACTTGCCAGTGGTAAACTCTTAGTTATTGGCGACGCATAAATTACCCCCCTTACCATACGAATTATACAGACAGCTCAGCGGCATTAGCAGGATAACAATGTTAAAACCCCATTCAAGCCCACACTTAATGAGACGTGTCACTTCATTAACATACACAGTTGAACACAGACATAACATAAATGGCTGGGGTCTTTATTTACTCATTCGCTGGCAAAAACCAGAGCCGTGAAACCACCACTTGTGTTCCAATGAGGGCTGTTTCAAGGTTACTTAGCTAATAAATGACTGTATGTTGCATGTTCAGCAGGGCAGTCATTCGTCTACTGTCCACTGCTGTTCCTGCTGACTGAAACTTGTGTCATGCTTCCAAAATAGTACACACATTCAGCTGGCTCCTCAGGCTGAAGAGAGACAAGCATCATGATAAAAAAAAATTTAAAAAAAAAATTTGCCGAATGATGTTATATTTATTTCACTTGGTTTATATCTGTAACCCCATTCTGTGGTCTTTCCACCCGATTAGAATGTTATCAGCCTATTAAATGATAGTTATCAGTTGTCATCTTTCCTTTAATTATGGTTCAGATTGGCCAAATTGCACCTACCATACAACCTCTAGCAGTCCTAGTAATTATGACAAAGTAATTATGCAAAAGAGAAAGTCCGTTGACAGAAGTTATGATTACATGGAGCCTGAAATTCCAATTAAAATCATTTTTAAAGCTCAAACAGAGTAAAGGTACTTCATCTCAACACCTCAACACCCAAAAGAAAAATAGTACCATGTAAACTAAAGTGCGTCGGTTCATAACCCTAACCGCAACTTTCATCACGGACGTAACTATTGTAGCAATCGTACCCATTTTAATCCAAACCACCAGTTTATCCGAACCCTACCAAAGAGTTTTGGTACCAAAATCGAACAAAATTACAACGTCAACGACATCTTCACTATTGCTACCGTAACAACGAAGGTCCAGTATGCCAGTTGCCAGTACTGTCTTATTCACATGTTGTTGAAAACAGACTACTGAGTTGACTTGGAGGCGGAGGAGATTTACTACTAGCAACATCTATCTATCTTAGAAAGCTGTTGAAAGTGTTTCAATGATATCAGATTTTTTATTTTTATTTTGTAGTGTTGATTATGTTTTGAAGAATCACTTTTCCCTCATGCACCTACTTCTGCTTCAGCATTACATTTTGCTCTTAAAAGATCCAAAAGACTCAAATCCCTCAGGATGAATGTCAGGGAAATGTGTAGAATAGGATGCATATTAATCATTATATTTTTTTTTCATTAAGAACCGTGATCCTGAAGGCTACTGGTTCCATATTATTTATTTTACATTCAACAATATACACTATCAATATAATATAAATTAAGTGCCGGCCTGTTGGATGCTGACAACGCAATCAATGTGATGCTGTTATAAACAATGGAATTCAATCAAGTGGTTAAACAATGACAAATGTGTTTAACAAGCCAAAGAACGAGTCAAATTCAGTTTTTTTTTTTTTTTAAATCTTGCCAAATAATTGTTGTTTATCTCCCGAAGACTGGCCAGCTGTGGCCCTGTTGGTCCTGTGGGATAATGATGACATCCCGGTCAGCTTGGTTGAAGCTGAGAAAGTGGAAAATATTTTACGGAGTTTTACCAGCAGTTGAAACGGACAAAACAAACAAAACAAAGTGCAAAAGTCCAGCACAGTAAGCACAGGAAAAAAGACATTTTGTCAAAACACTAATGCCCTTCTAACAACACAGCATGTGTGGCTCCGTCAAGTCGACATTAATTAGAGAAAGTGGTTGGTAATTCAAGTCATGGTTGTCATACACATCCTCCAGCCTCTCCTTTTGTTTTTTTTTTAAAAGAACTCTTACTTACAGCTGCATAAATACACATACGCACACATCAGATGTCTGATCTCATTTATTTTCCAGCATCCTGTATCGAGGTAATTTTTTTTTATCATGGAAGGAGGGGTTTTAATGTCAGATGGAACTGCTCTGCTTTGATTGAGGGATCTATATGTGCTTGAGGGAAGCTGGCTAAAGAGAGTGTGCAGTACTCATCCCCTATTTTAATGACACCCCAGATTGGACCCTGAGGGAGAGGAGTGCTGTTATGATCCTTCCACTTCATGCTTTCAGCCTCAGGAAGCTTGCTATAAAATCAAGGTATTTTCAAGTGAATCCCTTTTTATACGTTTTTATAAACCTAACTCATTACAATTTAAAAATGAATTAGTAAATAAGTGTTACGTATTGCCATTATTAAGTCTATTTTTCTAAAGTTAATATTCATGCGTCCCTTTTTATATGCAAACTAAAACCAAGTAGTCCATGTAAAAAATGCAAATGACCCCAAGACATCACAGAAAAAACAAATGCACATGATTGTTGTTGCTAGGCAACAGTGGCTGTTGAGCCCGTATGCGCCGGCATATACACTGCAGGCCTGGATACCTCAGCACATGACGTGTTGGTTTTGTTTGCTGAAGTGTGGGTGATGCTGATGGAGCATGAATGTACATTGGAAATGGAACCAGTTTTGCATTTGAATGTGCTAAATTGATTTAATGCAACAACGCCTTAAAGAATGCAATAACTACGTCTGCATTTTTGCGTGCATGTCTATGTGTTTGGGAGAGAGACACATATGATACTTCATCAGATAAGTGATGTACAGCTGATGTCACATTGCTGCCTAAAGCTGGAACTTACAGTAAAAGGTGTGTGGTGGTATTGTAGATAGTTAAATACAGCTTAAAAATCCTTACTCAAAAACATTCTTCACATAAAGTATTGATACTTAAAAATAAAATAAAAAGTGTGTTAAAGTAAGATTAGTTAACACTTCCACTTGTTCCTGAAGAACATCATCTGATGCCAGTGGCTGAAGAGATTCCAGTCATCAAATGCTCAAAGCCACAGCCTCAATGGAAGACAGACAGAATGTTCTGATGCCTCTCTATCTTATTAATATTCATGTCAATCCAACATTAAAAATGGAGGAGGAAACTTAAACTTTGAAATTGCAGGTCACGTGTAAAATCTTGCAGCATAATGACAAACAAACTCCCCTTTCCAGCTAATTCTGCGCATTCTATGACACTGAAACAATACAAGAAATCAATCAAACGTGCCAGTGCAGTAAATACCCGAGCCCAACCTTTGCAGAAAAAACTCATGGATTTCACGCGTCATGAGTTTTTGCACGTGCACATATGTGAAACATGTATTTTGCCCATGGGTAATCATGTGGTTTTGGAATATTTTCATGTTGTACTGTGTGAAGCCCATGTAGATCCCAATGTGAACATTTTTCCACATATTTTTTCCCATGGGATCATATGTTGCAACATGTGGTGATAAACATGTGACATACATGTGATCACATCAGTGATCATGTGGAAAACTTGTGTTTTTTCTGCAAGGGAATTCAAATGAAATGTCCTAAAATGTAACCGCTTATCTTTTCCACTGATCCTCTGTTAAGCATATTTTATTTTGAATCATTGTTTCTGCGTCAAAAGTCGCCTTGGCTATGATAAATGTGTATACAATTAAAACTCCAATCTGCATTGCAGACAGACGGAACAGTCCTCCTTCCAATCAATAATGGGGTCAAGATAAGGGATGATAGATTCATATTTTAAGTATGTTTTCATCCAGAGCACCTTATTAGAGACTAATTAATGGTTTTACATCTTGCTCTTTGATGCTACTACTGAAAGCATGTTTTTAATAGGGAGTTCTTTGGCTATTTCTTGAGTGTCTGAAGCCATTCATGTATTTTTCTTTGATTAAATTAGGAATTTATCCATCAACACAGTATATCATTGGGACATTGTACAGGGAGATTTTAAAATGTAATCAGAAAAGAAAGAATAAGTATTCTTCCTGTTGTATCCATCTTCAAGTCTGGTCCCAGTGGGTGACCTACATTCCTAAGGAAGTTGTTTTAAAAGCCTTTTTCTACAAGCTACTATCAATACTGTTGAGAGGAGTACGATTATGTAAAGACATACATCGACACTATCCAACGTAAATCCCATAAGTGTAAAATGTTTCACTGATTAGGATTTACCATACAGTGCATCTGGAAAGTATTCACAGCGCTTCACTTTTTCCACATTTTTTTAATGTTACAGCCTTATTCCAAAATGGATTAAATTCATTTTTTTGCTCAAAATTCTACACACAATACCTCATAATAATAACGTGAAAAAAAATATATGAAAAAAAAACAACAACAACAAAATCACATGTACATAAGTATTCACAGCATTTGCCATGACACTCAAAATTGAGCTCAGGTGCATCCTGTTTCCACTGATCATCCTTGAGATGTTTCTACAACTTGATTGGAGTCCACCTGTGGTCAATTCAGTTGATTGGACATGATATGGAAAGGCACACACCGTCTATATAAGGTCCCACAGTTGACAGTGCATGTCAGAGCACAAACCAAGACATGAAGTCCAAGGAATTGTCTATAGACCTCCGAGACAGGATTGTATCGAGGCACAAATCTGGGGAAGAGTACAGAAAAAATTCTGCAGCATTGAAGGTCCCAATGAGCACCGTGGCCTCCATCATCTGTAAATGGAAGAAGTTTGGAACCACCAGGACTCTTCCTAGAGTTGGCCGCCCGGCCAAACTGAGCGATCGGGGAGAAGGGCCTTAGTCAGGGAGGTGACCAAGAACCCGATGGTCACTGACAGAGCTCCAGCGTTGCTCTTTGAAGAGAGGAGAACCTTCCAGAAGGACAACCATCTCTGCAGCACTCCACCAAGCAGGCCTGTATGGTAGAGTGGCCAGACGGAAGCCATTCCTCAGTAAAAGGCTCATGACAGCCCACCTGGAGTTTACCAAAAGGCACCTGAAGGACTCTCAGACCATGAGAAACAAAATTCTCTGGTCTGATGAAACAAAGATTGAACTCTTTGGCCTGAATGCCACGCATCATGTTTGGAGGAAACCAGGCACCGCTCATCACCTGGCCAATACCATCCCTACAGTGAAGCATGGTGGTGGCAGCATCATGCTGTGGGGATGTTTTTCAGCGGCAGGAACTGGGAGACTAGTCAGGGTGGAGGGAACGATGAATGCAGCAATGTACAGAGACATCCTTGATGAAAACCTTCTCCAGAGCCTTCTGGACCTCAGTCTGGGGCGAAGGTTCATCTTCCAACAGGACAACGACCCGAAGCACACAGCCAAGATAACAAAGGAATGGCTTCGGGACAACTCTGTGAATGTCCTTGAGTGGCCCAGCCGGAGCCCAGACTTGAACCCGATTGAACATCTCTGGAGAGATCTGAAAATGGCTGTGCGCCGACGCTCCCCATCCAACCTGATGGAGCTAGGGAGGTCCTGCAAAGAAGAATGGGAGAAACTGCCCAGAAATAGGTGTGCCAAGCTTATAGCATCATACTCCAAAAAGACTTGAGGCTGTAATTTCTGCCAAAGGTGGCAGGAGAGACAGAAAACAACAGCACATTTTCTGTGACAGACTGCTTCAGTGGTTGCATCTTTTTCAATATCTCTAAAGCTTCACTTTGTATTATTTGTAATATTAATATTTAAATCACATCGAATTCTTTAATTGTGCTGCCGATCCCCACTGAGATTCAACTACAGCATGATGTAGGTTTTTTTTTGCATGTTTTAGTTGCCTTCAAGAATGATTATGATCAACAACAATATTGAAAAAATGTGGCAGGTAATTATATTTCCTTGCCCTCATGTATCAGTTGTTTGCATGAAAAATAATGAGTCAAAATACAGCTTCTTAGAAAAACTGATTGCAAACCGCTGGATTAATTTTCTCGACATCCTCAGTGTCTCAACTTCTCCAATTCTGTTCTTCCCTTTCATCCCTCAGTAAGAGATGAGCTAAAGGAGTCTTTCTGCTGCAGACACACTGGCTTCCCACTCACACAGCCTCCACTGTAATTACTAAGACTTTTCACAGAGCTGCTTTTGAACGTCAGGCACAAACACTGTATGATCACACCTCACCAGGCTAACTCCCTGGGCTATGAGATTGTGGTCACAGCAGCCGCCAGCCCAGTGCCTGTTGTGTTACTTCCTTGGCGTTGTGTTCCTGTGCATCAGGAGTTACATGGAACTGACCCTGTAAATACAGCATGACTAAACGGCGAGTAATGAAATCCCTGTTTGGTGTCTGTACAAACAGCTTATCCCTCAACCTGGGATTGCACTGTAACATGTCGATGTCCTCACTTTCCCTCCCTCACTGTCTTTCTACATGTGGCAGAATTATAGGACTCTCCCCAAACTCCTTCGTCCCCTTCACTGGCAATCCCGGATTGACTTTGTCCGCTTTTGTCTGCTACTCTCTCCAGATATTTAGGTATTCTTCGCTCCAGCTGGTGAATCCATTGGGTCTTGTAGCAGCGGCCTGCCTCCAGACAGTACCCCAGAGAAGAGACGGAAGACAAGAAAAGGGGGGGGGGGAGGTTAGGAAAACTAGCCACAGACGGTACAGGGCTTATCGGCTCTGAACACCCGAGTGTCTGCAGCTCCCTGAATATCTGTGCCCATGTGTGTTTATTAAGCAGCAGCAAACGCTTCCTTTTTTTTTCAATGCGGGCAACATGAATTGCATGTGTTTGTGTGTGTAGATGCCATATTGTGCACACTTCATTTCAGCACATATGTAGTTTTTCCTTTGCAATACGAGGAAGGTATTATCGTTGTACTGGTGTCACTGAGAGGCTACAGAGCCAGGCCACCTTAGATGAAAAGAGAAGGATATGTGTTATTAAAAAGAGAGCCAACAGTGTTGCGAGAGCACACCGCTGTGAGATTGCGCGTAATGAAAAATGTATGCTTGGTTGTTATCACCTCCTATTTTCAGAGTATCAAATGATTACCAGGTAATCAAAAGTGAATGGGTTTTTGATAATGGCCACGTGTCAACAAAACAACTCATGTCTATTCTATAACATACAGTCACAGTTTTGCAAAGCACCATCGCAGATTAAATTCACATATCCAATCAATAATCAACATTAGGAGAATCAAAACCAAAAATATTTTTTTGCAAATGTTGTATTGTAAGGTTATCCCTCTGACAGTCAGCAAAAAACTGGACGAGAATAATTTGAACCTGCCTCGTGCATGGAGTGACACAGCCTACATACATGGAAATACAATATCTGCTTAAATATTCATGTTTTTGATTCAGACAAACAGTGATTACTTCCCTCTTGGCATGCAGGTTGTCTACCTTAGGGCCGCAGTCACGAATGAGACTGAGATCGGGAAGGCAATGGCGTGTTTCAGGAAAAATAAATTATGAAGCAGCATTGGTTTGTGTTTTGCATCTCTGGGACCACAGTGTCTGTCATTTGATTTCATGCAGCAACCTGGCTCCATCTGTGTGTTGGTTACAGTGCTTGCATGTCTCACCACACAGCATTGTACGTGACTGCCAAGAGGCTGACGACTTGCATCGCTCTGTCTGATGGTTTTCAGAGTAGAAGCTGGCAGAAAACTGTCAGAGGAGGAAAACATTACTTCGGAAGAGTTGGATGTGAAGTTTAAGATAAAGAAAAAAAGAAGGACGCCACTGTGTTTGGTTGTTAGCACTACTGATTTGAGGAGTTTGATGCCACATTGGTTGCAAGTTTAGTTGAGTTGTTTTTTTTTCCCAGTAAGTTGATACATTAGCTATCAAATTAGAACCGACTTCAAAGGACGGATATCTTGAAGTCCGCGCATGCCGATTGGTTAAAATTTACCCGAGGTCTACGCCCAGTGGGGTGGAACGACTGTGAACGATTCCCTATTAAGCTTGACCAGACCCAAATAATCATGCAATGAATTTAGGTCTGGACACACCAAGCTAGTTGAATTAAGCCTACCAATAAATAAGGTGGGGGGAAAAAAAAGGATGAAAGAGATCTTACTGGTAGTATATTTTCAGAATATTAATGGCAAATAAACAGTATAACAGTTATCAAACTAAAGCTGAAACCTGTAGTGACTGAAATAGGAATACAGAGACAAAGTCTAAGGAGGCAGGAAAAAGGAGCCGTCACAGTTTGACAGGTTTTAACAAATCCCCAAAGCTACTGCAACTTATTCACTTTAAACTTATTTAGAAGAGAAAAGGAAGAATATTGGCAATGGAAGGTCAGGGAGTGCTGATAAACACTGGAGTTGACCTTACAGTGAAGTGGCACATTAAGCCATTCTGTGATGCTGCTCTGAGCTCAAGCAATGATCTTCACTGTCTTATCTGTTCAAGTTTTTCTATTAATCATATTCACCAAACACCCCCGCAGTAATTAAGCCTTTTCCCCTATTACAGCTATAATGACAACAAACCAAATCATTGTTCCTCCGAATCTCATCATTGCTCTTGTGTAAATTGGAATTAACTGCAGCAAGCACGAGAAAAGCTCATCTTAGCTGGTGGGAACACGGCGTGTAAATCTCCTTTGTCTGTGAAAATCAAGTGGGGAGGTAAGGCGTTCGCCAGGTCCCATTGCCAGATGATTTACGCTGACATCCACCTGTGTCATTATTCCTGCAACAACACCCCAAACGATCTTGACTCATCCCTCTTCTAAGGCATCCATAACTTGCAGCTAGAAATTTTCCTCGATCAATCTGTGGGATGTGCAGAAATGAGAATAACACACAATGCTGTTCTATCACCTGCATGTGTTTTTAAATTGGCTCCTGTGAGATTCATCCCCATCTAACATTGTAATGACACCTCGCCTTTGACTACACCTGAGCTGGTTCTGCTTATAAATTACACACCAGCCTCAAATGCTGATTGAATTATGCAAGGTAGTTTCAGGATATTGCCCCATGTCTCTTGGTCTTTTTACATTACTAAGCAGGTTTGTTAATATCATTTATATAAGCCTTTGTCACGGGCCCTGCAGTGTGATTTCACTGACACACAGGCAAAAGGATTTTTCATTAAGAGATATTGTTTTTTTTTTCTGGCCGTTTAGTTTGAAGCAGTATGGACGGAGAGAGATGCAGAGGCAGGAAGCGGGAGCGGAAGGAAGAGTTTGTTTGGATGAGACCCAGGCAGGCGATATCCTATTATGTAGGCTGTCACTTTTGGTAACCCTGAGAGCATGACAGCAGAAAGCATCCGACACGCTGTATGCTTTTAAAGCAACAATAAGATTTGCTATAGTTTCTGAACAGAGGTCAGTAAGTGGATGAAACATCTTCATTCAGGTTCATTTTACTCCTTCTCCATGACGTGTTTTGGTGCCACACGCGGCCATTCACGTTAACCTCTGATATGACGCCAATGTCCAGTTGGTATCTTACCAAGATTCTTAAGATGCCATGACAGTTTTGTTTTGAACGTGAAATTAAATTTGGCAAACTTTAAATCTGTCTGCTGGAGTTTTAAATCTACATAGGAGGACCTTAAAAAAAAAAGTAGGGTTTGTACCAGACGAGTAAATTCTGAATTTCCAACATTCTCTGGCTGATTAAAAATCGTATTGTTGGAGAACATAAAAATCTATGGCAGTTTTATTCTATTGGCTAAGTTCCAAAGGAGGACGTGACCTCTTCAGATGACTCCTGCTGCACACCCAAACCTGCGGTCAAGAGGAGAAAGGAGAAAGTAATACGTAGCACTTTCAGACCAGAGTGTGTGGTGAACAGATAAATAGTGCTCCCTGTCTGACCTGGCCTGCTCAGACTGACCTCATGTTGGCCCACAGCCACACTGATACACTTGGTATTAACAGTACAAAGCAGGTCAGACAATGTCCAGTGTGCTTGTCTCTTGTTGCAGTGTTGGTCAGGTCACATTTGAAATGTAATAGGTGACAGATACATATATAATGTAACAATTTGAATTACTTCAAGTACTGTAACTCATTACATTCGATTACTTTTCTAAAAAACGTTTAAAACTGGGCAATAAAGCTGAATGTTTGTGAACACTAAAAGGCCCTGATTTACTAAGATCTCAAATAAAGGGTACTAAATTGCTTGTTTTTTCCAAAAGCTTGCACATTTATTTTGTACCCGTTTTGCGGGTGCTAAGAGTAGTTGTGTCTTTGATATCAGGTGCAAATCGCTCTATTTAAATGAGGTGTTTGAGCGCGTTAAAGTGATTCCAGCAATGGAGAACAGAGCGACCGCAAAAGGAAAAGGAAATTCAGCCGATATGTCTGAAAAATGTCTGTCTCTGACATCTCAAAATTCTTTAAAAAAAAAACGCGTTCTCAACGTATTCTTTGGTTTCCCTGCGTCTCCTCCTCACCACAATAAAAAGAGCAGCTGTCTCTCCTGATGTGCACACCTGATTAATGTTCCGTTCAATCGTACTAAAATATACACACAATCACTTCTTCTGTTTCTACTTTCAGGTTTAATAAATATCTTTGTGTGTGCTAAAAGTATAAATTTGCATTTCCCCTCCCAAGTATTCTGCACCTTCAAGTAGAAACGGCCAATATAACATATGCATGCAGGCAAACATGCAAAATGGACACCGCGTGTTAAATTGCGCATTTGAAAGATGCAATCCTCACTGCACGTCATTAGTAAATCTGCTTGGACATTTTTTTGTGGGTGGTGTGGAGTTTGTGATTTTACAGATCCAAACCTTCAGTAAATCAGGCCCTAAATGTAAACTAGGCAGTGTAAACCACGCAAATTAACTTAAAACTGATTATTATTATTATTAATAATTATTATCAAAGTTTTTTCAAGACTTCAATATAACTTGAATTAAGATTCATTATTATTAAGCACAACCACCAAAATAGATCACCAGTAGGTTGATCAAAACAGTGCAATCGAAGAAATACAATATGCTCCAATGAAATGTAATCATTAGTATATAGCGACATCTTTTACAAACAGAATGTTATACTGTTGTGTTGAGTGGCCATTAACATGCAATACTGTTGGTGCACCTTACAGAAAGTTAGAAGAAATAGTGTTACTGTGAGGTGGAAGAAGAAGAAATTAAAGTATTTGTTTGTGTCTTTTTTTGAAGCTGACTTTCACATCAGAAGCTCAAAGTGCTGACAAAGTGTATATTTAAAGCTGCTACAGCCAGCAAGCAAGCAACCTCCACTCCATTAGCAGGAAGGATCAGGCCTCTGGGTTCACCACTGTGTACTCATTAGAGTTCAGACAGTTCTGATCTGTTCTGCACACACATGTATGCACACATAAAAATGCACATACACGTCTACCTCCCTCCACCATCTTTCTCTTCCTGCGCCTTCCTCTAGAATTTCCCCTCCTACACTCGCTCCATCTCTCCTTTTGCAATTTCCATCTGTTCAAATGAAATATACTTGGCATCCGGAGAATGCCCCTCAGCAATGAGGGACAATATATCTTACAAATATCAGCCATCCAGCAGTGGCTGGACGGCCCTTTATGTAATATTCATGAAGGGAATGTGGCAGTGGGTGATGTCAACAATGTTTACCGTGAACAGGTTGAGCATCCCTCCAAAGTGCACCAACACCTGCCAACTTTTTGACAGGCTAGGTGCTTGGCCAATCCGGAGACTCATTTACATTTTACCCAGCGATCACAGTTGACCTGATCACATCTGGCATGCTTGTCCAATTAATTAATCATGTGTAAGTGAGGCCAACCTTAGGCTTTGATTACGGCTGCCATATTGTTTTAAAGATAAGTCATGTGTGCAGTGGGAGGTTGGCAGAGAAGTGGCCAGATGGACAGTGAGGATTTTGGAAGAAAAGGCTCTTCAAGTTTCATCTAATATGTGTTAGTGATGAAACTACATATGGCTTTTGGAAAAGTTTTCTTTCATAAGACATTACGTACATTTTTCCTCTTTTAAGATTAGGAGCATTTGCCTCCAATTATGAAACCAAAAATCCAATCAGTAGCCCGGTGAGGTTTTCCTTGGTCCTAAGGTTGATGGTAAGCAGGTATGTTTACCATGGGCCAACATCTTAGTTTGGCATACTACCATGCTAACATTTGCTAACTAGCACGAATTACAAAATACAGAGGCTGAAGGAACTGCCGTTAGTCTGAAAGGTTTTTGGTAACCAACCAAAGTTCAGTCGGCCAATTCATGTGGAATGTGAATGTATAATAACTATCTTTCCCGCAGTAAGCATCTTGGTCAGCACAGTAAGGAGCAACAATACTACCTTTCCCCCAAACAGGAAGGTAGACTCAAACTCCACTCAGATTGACACAAAGACACAGGTGAAACCCACAACTATGTATATATGGGGAAGGAGGTGACCTGGTATTTTTTTTTTTACCAGTAATGTAAAAAAATAAATAATTAATCGACAGCCTAAAAGACACAGAGGGGGAGATAGGGAGACAGAGAGAAATAGAAAGTTTGAACACAAATGAACAGAGAGAACTGAAACTTTAGTGTGGTAATTATTATACATTGTGCATTATATTTCTAAGGTTTAAACGATGTACAATTCCTCAGGCTTGTAAGAATTTTATCCAGTATAGTTCTGATTTTTCTGTAGTCAAGAGTTACGGTCATCTTTTCTGTTTAAACAGGTAGCGGTGATAATGAAAGATCCATAAATCACATTTATGTCTGAAGCAGACTTACTTTTTGTCACTAAAAGAGGCGTCATCTCCAAAGGTACAAAGAGAGAAATGTGACTTCAGCGTTTATTGATCGAGATCAATAACATTAAACAATCCAGATGAACACTTCGTGACACCGGTTCTCTGACTAGTAATACTTCTTTGGATTGAACAAATGTGTAGATTGAACAAAATCCCATAAGCCTTAAAAGTGAAATACTGAATGGTTGACTCAGAGTAATGATTTTTCCAAAACTCATAATTTTGGCAACTTACTCTAAGGAAATACTTGAAGCAAGAGGCTAATCTCCTACTGTGGGTGCCTCCAGCTATCTGTCAATAAGTCCGCATGGAGTTAACACTAGAATATGAATAGCTTCTGTGTAAGTGTTTCAAGATGTAGAGACGAGACGAGGCTGACTGCTTTTAGAGACAGAAAGTAAATACTGCAACGCCAAAAGGGGGTCATTTGAGCAATGACTTATATTATAATGTTTTGATGTTGAAGAACATTTGAAAAATTAGACTTAAATTATATTACTGGAGTTGCATTTGTTTGTTTTTAAGAAAGTGATCCAAACACTTAATCAAATTTAATAAAAATGTAAATTCATAACAACTGAATATAATGAGAATTTGAACATAAGCAGTTCTCACAACTAACCACAGCTTGACATTAATCATTTTGAAGAGTGTTTTTATCCATCAGTTTAACAGTACTGTGAGTGCATACGATTTCAGCAAAGGTATCCCAAGTGGAAATTGAACTTCTCACCCTGACAGTGTTATCACCGTGCTTAAATCAAAGGGGCTATAGCCCTGCTTCCAAGAATATCCTTTGGACATTAATACTCCTACTTGACACTGTCTTTACTTTTTTTTTTTTTTGACAGGGGCAGTCAAAACATGTCTTCAGTGGGCCCAGAGGCAAAGTAGATGTCCACTGTGTGTTGTAAGGTCAGCAGTGTTTGCAAGCAAAACATAAAGGCTCGAGAAGAGGACAGAGGTTTGGGCCGTTGCTTCAGTCCAGAGTCCCTGTCGTTCTCCAGGGTCTGAACTTGACCCTCCCTCTGTGCATCCATTTGTCTGTCACTGCTGTCTGTCTGCTTCTCTGTGCACTCACAGAAGTCTGCTTAATGATTTTCTGTCTTACAACAATCAGGGGACAATCCCACGTCCCTGTAATCCTCCCTCCTCTTACATACACCCTTGCCGAATCTTCCCACCAGTAGTGTTCGCAATGCTATGTTCGCTGCAGCAGAAAAGCACTGTTTTACGTACGCACATTGAAATTACAATGAAAAACAAAATGCTGATTTCGTCTTTTCGTGTCTCGGGTGTGATATAAGATCTAATCTCGAGACACGTCAGCAATATTTGGTGTGAATTATAGAAATCAAAACATGAACTTGAGCTTTCACCTGAGTCAGCATGAGTGAAAAAGAAACACAATAGTGTAAAGTAAACAGAATCAAAGGAGCAGTTGGGCCCAGAACGCATTGTCAGTAGTGTTGCCTTGTATCATTGGGTGTTTCGGCCTTTCAACACCATGCGCCCTTCACAAAGGCGGCCAGCTGCAGGATGATCAGTCCTCAGCTTGTATGCCGTGCCCAACTGTCCAGAAATTGACAACATTGAGGATGGTAGACGGCTAAAAGGTTAACAGGTGGGGGTTCTCAAGTGGGTTACGCTGACGTGATTGGAGCCCAGCACTGGTCCTTCCGCATGATCCAAATCCACTGGCTGCTTCTTTCAGCCACCTCTGAGACTGCCCTGATGGTCTACCGCAGAGCCTGACCGAGGCTTCTCAGCTCTTTCAGCAGTCTGATGGTCGAAGAAGCCACAAATCCTCTGCACCCCACTTCCACCGGAAAGACTTTGGTTTTCCAGCCGCGCTGCTTTGCTTCTGCTGCTAGCTCTGCGTAGCGCAGTTTCTTACGTTCATAGACCTCCTCCGCGTTCTCCCGTGGGACTGTTAGCTCTATGGTGTGAGCAGTCTTCAGTGAAGGGGACCAGAGTACCAGGTCTGGCCCGAGGTTGGTGGAAGCAATCTCCGGAGGGAAGATTAAATGCTGGCCGATGTCTACCAGCATCATCCAGCCGCGGGCCATGATTAAGTGTCTCGTTTCCAGCTTGGTGTTTGGGGGGCTTTTTGTCCTTCTCGGACAAATGCTGTTGTCTTCAGGGGATTGGCTGCTCTCGGGGGCAGGGAGTTGGTCACACACCGCTTGTTGTCAATAGCCAGGCTCTTGATGACCTGCCTGTGCTGCCAGGTGTATCCGCCTTGCGTGAGGCTGGTCTTGCAGCTTGCCATGATGTGTTTGAGAGTCGCTGGAGTTCGGCAGACGGCACAGTTTGGATCCTCACCATACCACTGACGGAGATTCTTTGGTGACGAAAGCACGTCATGAGTAGCTCTGATGATAAAGCTAATTTTTGTTGCTTCCATTTCCCATAGTTCCTTTCAGCTGCTCTTTCTCCACTCCACACCTTCCCACCGCTTTGCATCTTACGACCTCCTCCTGTCGGCGCGAGCACCTTATTATGAACCACAGTTAAATTTTTATTGTTCGCGACTTTTAGCATTTCGGCAAATGCCCCAAAAATAACATACGTTCATATATTAAAGTAACAAAGCCTTGTAGTTGCCAGTTGAGTTTGCATAGGTAGGAGGTTGGAGTGGATTGATGGGTAATCAATGTAATCAAGTATTTCTTTTGAACCCCAGCATTGTCACATCGTAAAAGCTTATTAGTTATTTACTTTCATCAACGGTTTAATGGTTTATCTGTGGCATAACTTCTGTTCACCTATAGTTTATGGTCATTTAGGTGTCACGGACTTGTTAAAAGCTTAATGAGACAGTTACAAATATGTTAATTATTTTGAGTATTGCTACTGATTGTGGCGTAATTCTTAAATAGATGATACATTTTTAATAATATTCTTTGCATACATTTTGCTGATAGGAGCTAAGTTATGATCATTGGTTCTAGGAGTTTTTCCAACAAGGTTGCACATGGGGGTCCAAGAACCACTCAGTTGGGGCCAATGGGAAATCTGAAAATGTCATCAGAAATAAATACAGCATTGGAAATTGGTTTAAAAACAGTGGGCATGACTTTTATTCTAATGCAGGTGGCAGTGCACAACAGCCTGGAAACTGTTTTGTACTGAGTATGTGTTTTGCATGGTTAGGATGGTCTGCCAAAGTTATGAAAAACAAGCTTACAAACTAGCAAGCAAATATTATAATGGGACTATGTGGAGCTATTGAAGCTGTTATACTCGTGAAAGTCTACTTCATTCAATAAAGGTATCATATTTTGTGTGTGTGGTTGGGCGGGGGAGTGGGGGGGGGGGTCCTGTGCCACCCCTTTTAATCACACCCGTTTATGAGGATTTTCTGCTCTGCTGTACGAGTTAGGCCGCCTCCACTTAAGTCTGCTTCACCCATCCTGCTTCCTCTTACATCGCTTTGTCCATCACTCCACATCTGTCTTTGTGTTTTTGAATAAAGCCTTAATGAGAAGCACAGAGATGAAGAGAGGGAGGGTTTGGATTGGGAAGTGTGAGGTGGTGTGTGTGTGTGTGTGTGTGTGTGTGTGTGTGTGTGTGTGTGTGTGTGTGTGTGTGTGTGTGTGTGTGTGTGTGTGTGTGTGTGTGTGTGTGTGTGTGTGTGTGTGTGTGTGCGCGTGCGTACGCAGAGGGGGAGTCGGGGCATACACTTCAGGGAGCTGCCTGTCACAGCCCTGTCATGTTGATAGACATGTCAATCATGACTGAGCAGGAGGTAGAGAGCTCAAAAGGGGAAAGGAACATAAGAGACGAGAAAAGTGACATTAAGAAAAACAAAAGTGTAGAAAAGGGAGAGGTCTGTCATGCTTTTTCGATTTTGTCTAATTATTATCAGAGGTGCTGTCCATGGTGCTGAACAAGATGAACCCACTCATGTCAAGCCTAGACCTGCATAATAGCTCATAAGCCATGTGGCATTCTAAAATTATAATCTTTAATGCTACAAATGGACATTTCTGGGCATTCACCAACAACTAATGTAAAGAATGAGACGAAGGATCTTTAGCTAGCAGCTCTATGAGGCTCACTTCAGTCACAGTGGTGCTTTAAGCTAAATGCAAACACATTGTAAGTATGCTAACAAGCTCAGTGGAAGTACTAACATCCTGATGGTAAACAGTGTTCGCCATGTTCACCATCTTGGCTTACGTGGTCATTTTTTAATTATAAATTATATGAAATTATAAATTTGAACCTTTTGGTGGCGTTACACGAGTCCTGGGCGGAGTATTGTTGAATGCCATTTTTGTCTCTCCAGTGACATAATAGTCTGTCATTGTGACAGGTTTAGGGCTTCCAGTAACCAGATTTCCAGGAATATACAAGCGTGCTGCACGTCCTTCTCTATTCTGTAGAGCTTCTGTACTTCTGCTAGTCTTTCATTTGTAAGAAGAATCACTACAAAATCGTATGTTTCCGTAAAAAATTCTAAATGAAAGCAGAAGCGCTTTCTTAACAAATCAACATTATTCTAGTTTTTTTTTTAAATTTTTTTTATTATTATTATTATTATTTTTTTAAATAAAAATGTAAAGGAGCAACTTCTAGATACATTGTTAAAGTGGATATATTTTGCGGTGCAGCACACAGTCAAACAACAATGGCCTGTGTCTCTAGCACATCAGTCACTGGCTGCTACCACTGCTGCCTCCTGGAGAGTGAGCATGAATTTAAAAGCTCCTTCTACTCCTCCAGGCGATAAAACGGCACTATTTGTCTGCGGTGCATTACACCCTGCAAAGAAGGCATTTCGTATGCTTTGCGCCCCATCTTTCTCCCTCCCGCCTCTTACCATCGCTTCCATTCCCACTATATTATGCTTAAATACATTTCTGCTTTTGACAGTGGGTATCACAGAGATGATATCAAGTGGGTGCTGCTCCCTCTCTGTGCGTGTCATGGTCTTCTTAACAGATGGTTTCAGATTAGTCGGGGAGTAATGTGGAAAGGGTGCAGGAGCCTTCCACGTAAGAATAAGCATCAGCCACTGTCTTTGATACTTTCTCTTTTTAATATAATGCTGTTTCCCTGCATTCAGTGTTCGACTCGGTTTGTTGTCCCTATTTATCCTTCTCAATTTTATTGGTCGTTAGATGCACAAAATCAATGCGATGCATGTCTCACATCTGTAATTTGTGTACATATTGTAATTTGAGCAGCTTAAAAACAAGGATTCCAGGCATCTCACTCCCTTCTTTGCTTTTTATCCTCCCTTATCCTTCTTCCTCTCTTTCTGCCTCCATCTTTCTCTCTTTCATACCCCAGAATTCATCAAGTGCAGAAGATTAAAGGAAGAAGCTGCAAAGCTCCCAGGTCTAAATTAGATTCATGCTTCCTTGAAAGAACATAGAAATTGGTCGGATGAAATCTGAAGGTCAGATTCTAAAGTCTTCTCCCTCTCTGGCCAATAAGAAAATAAAATAAAATAAAGATACATTCAGACCCTCCCTTTTACTTGCATCAGCTCTCTCCCTTTGCTATCATGTGACTTCCAACAATGGTTTTGGATATTTTCAACATCACATACTCGTCGATGGGCATATCAAGTCAATGTGTTCTACTCAGCTGGAAAGCCCAAACTGGGGCAGAGCCATCCATCCAGTCAGTTAAAATAGTAATTTCATCTTTAAACTCAAACTATAAATATAACTTAATGACAAGAAAAAAAAAGTTACATGCACACCTACTATCTGCACATCCAATTTTTAAACTACCGAATGAAAAAAGAGAGTGCAACATGCACATGTATAATCACAACAGATACTATTAATTGACTGATTTAAAAATGAAAAAAACACACACTATATTATTAATTGGACTTACCATTTTATTGCTCTGATTGTCTGATTTACAAAATGATACGTTCACAGCACCCTTCATTTTAAAATGTTATAAATATATATATTTTCTGGAAGTGTTTTCCTCAGCAAAGGAGACATTTTCACTGCTGATCAAGTGGTGATTGCCACTTCGCACAAAAGCAGTAAATCCACTTTCCTCTCGGAGGGCCGACATCATCAGACATTGTATGAGAAGCTTTTAATCTGTTGATGCAGAGCATGTCTGCAAAATGGCAACTCCATTAAATTACACTTGGGAACCTGCAATTAGATATTCAAATTCAAACTCTGTGGGATGCTAATTTCAATGGAACTTCACATGGAGATGCATTGTGCTGAGAAAAATATTCAGAATGCAAAATACTTTATTTACATGGCAATTATAGTATGTTGAGTTTGACTGTACAGAGGGTTCTCAACTTACGAACATTCGAGTTACGAACATTCGTAGATACGAACAACCGCTGACGGATGTCCATAAATGTTCGTAAAATGCCGTATGGCGTTCGCAAGTTCGTATTTTGTACAGCGCGCCACATCCGACTGATTCCCCTTTCTGCCGCAACCCACGCCGAGTAGCACTGGCTCATCTCCAACACTTTGTTCGTTGCTCCAACACTCACTTCGTTGTTGTGTTCATCTTAGTTCGTACCATCTTGGATACTTTACCGTTTCTCATATATTTATCACCCGTTTCTCACGTGTTTATCATGCCTAAGAAAGCAAATGCTAGTGGTAGTGGCAAAAAGCGTAAGGCAAGTGATGATAGTGGTAGTGGTAAGAAACGCCAGGCAATAACCATGGAAACGAAGGTTGCCATTATCAAAAAGTTGGACAGCGGTGAGAAGATGGCTAATGTGGCACGTGCCTTTGGTTTTTGAACAACTTCAAAGGTTTCAACCAAGAAGAAGAGGGCAAGAAGGTTGTTGCAAGCCTTATCGAGATCAGCAAGAACCTGCATCTCGACTTGGAGGAGGAGGATTTTGAGGAGCTTCTTGAGTCGCACTCGGAGGAGCTGACCAACGAAGACCTTATGGAGTTGGAAGCTATGCAGCGTGAAGAGGTACAGCAAGAGGATGAAGATGAGCCACTTCCCATAAAAAAGTTCGAAACTAAGAAGCTTGCAGAAGCTTTTTCGAAGATCGAAGAAGCATTGACACTTTTGGAGGCTCAAGACCCAAATGTTGAGAGGCTTTCGAAAGTGTCAACAAGCATTCATGACGCTCTACAGTGCTATCGGATCATCTACGATGAGAAGAAGAAGAAGAAGACCACTCAGACATCCTTAGACAGCTTCTTCAAACCCGCCAAATCCTCTGCAATGCCTTCGTCAGCACCTGACTCCCCAGCAATGCCGTCCACCTCAGCAGTCTTAGAGGAATCAATCGAAGATATCTCCACTGAAGACGTCTCCACCGCAATTTCCAGCGACGATCCCTCCGATGACAACTCTGCCTCTCACCAACAATAACTCCTTCCTCTTCCTCCTCATCTTCCTCCTCCTCCAACTTTTACGTATACGCATCGACTTCGCTCTAAAGGTAAGTTACAGTAATCATGTTTATGTGTTGTTATTATGTACTCTAATTATTTCTGGTAAGTCTTAGGGAATAGTAATGAATAGTAATGGCATTTAAATGACCTCAAATGGCAATTATAGGTTGAAATGTAATATACAACGACTTACGAACAATTCAGCTTACGAACAGCTGTTCGGAACGCATTGTGTTCGTAGGTTGAGAATCTGCTGTATTCACTATTCAGTGTGTCAAAGATTGCACATTGAAAAATGCTTGCAGTGAAGTTGGTATCATTTTGTAGTATTAGGCGTGAAATAATATGTATACAGCCTCGCTTGGCATGTGAGTTTATGCATACAGTATCAAGAAATGAGAGGGTGTAATGGGAGGCACAAGTATGTCGCAGTAAGGCCGCAAGCCAAACGATTTGTAGCCTTATAAACACGTGTGACACCCCATTAGAGCACAGCATGAGATATTATAGTTACATGTGCTGTATATGACCAGTCATAATTATATGATGCCTTTGGTTAATAATGCATAAACAATGTCAAGATTCTTTACCAGCATGAAACAACTTACTGCTGCAATATAAACACCCTGCCTTTATTGCCTTTACTGCCTGTCTGAAAGTTTAAAAGGCAGAAGGTCAGTTTGTTTTCTCTTTGTTATTTGGACCTTCAACATAGAAAGTTTACTACCCACAGCTGCACGGTTAAACTGACTAAAGTGTAACTACAGGGTCATTCCCTGCCTCATCAAATGTTTCAATCGACCGCAGTTCATTGTGACAATGTGTCCTTGAGCAGGACACTGAACTTCTTAGTACACTTCAAATAAAATCATCAACTACAACAGCAGATACATAAATCCCTGATAGAAATGGTGCAGGAAAACACTTTGCTCTAATGTGAAGCCAGAAAGTGAGAAATGCAGGTGCACAATTAAAACATCACAATGATTTGCAGCAATTATCTTTGATTACCCTTCCCTCATCTCGCTGACGAGACAGACTATCACTAATCACTGTGCTGGATGCAAACTTTTTCAAGTGTCAACAATTACAGAGCCTGAGAAAAGCGAGGTGCTTCAATGGTTTGTCCATTTTTTTTTTTTTTAATTCAGAAAGCCCAGAAGGTTAGACATGAAATATGAAATAGCTTTAACTTGCCTAGCACAACAGTTGCAAAAGAAATTTGACCCAGTAATGTACTGTGATGAAACTGTGTGAAACATCAAGGTCAGAGAATTGAACCATTTCTGCCTTGCTGAGCTAATTAATTATCTTACTATAAGTGCTCTGCAGGGGACGGACAGATTCATACGCTTAAAGAAATATTTTGGACATTTGTACCGTTCAGCGGCTACATTTTCATGCTGGCCATATATTCCAGCTACAATGGAGGGTTACTGTGATAAAAAAGAGCAATGATAAAAGTCAAATATGGTGTGAAGGCTATTTGAATTATATTCATAATTTCTGTCACTGAGTAAAACTAGATTATATCTGCAATAATATTTCTATCTGCAGAAACTACAATTTTCCTGGCAGTACTTCAGATTAAAAGGGAAGGAATTACTTTTGTTTGCCCTTTTTTATTAATTAGCATTATGGATTAAAAAAAAAAAAAAACTAAATCTGGGTGACTTTAGTATTTAGTATTTTTGCAGAAACTAATTCACCTGTAACAGCATGTGACATACAGGTGAATTAGGTTCACTTTCACAAATGTAAGGACACAGTTTCTTAAACAATTGCAGATTAAACACATTTGGGTTCATCTTTAGTCTAACGTTGTTGCATTGTTTTTCCTTGAAGCATTGTACTTCTTGTGTCTTTGTTTTTTTGCTAAACTGACATCAGAACCCAAATCAACATTCCCTCACAAGTAAAAAGAACATACAGTTTACATCCGCAAACCTCGTCAAAGGTCGGTATATCCACTGTGAGTCCATATTCAATGGGTAATTGTTGACACAGCTAATGAAATAGTAACAGGAGTGATTCATCACTGTCGTGGCATCATTACTGCAATAATTTAAGTGAACATGGGTCATCAAAACAAGCCCCAGCAAACTAGAATCCATTCATCTTTTCACTGTCAGTCTTTCGCCTACTAATTTAAAGTGAGAGGAGAGTGGCACTAATGTGTTTGTGTGAGCATCATCAGCCTCTGCATGACCATATATGATTGGTTACGTGATTAATTGATTGGTGTACTGGGGGGAATGGATTGTTTGCTTGATTGATTGACTGATGGGTCACAGATGGGATCGTTTGTTTAGTGTTATGAGGCATAAAACGCAAACGGTTTGACTGCAACAAAATACGTTCAAAAACAGGATCCTGCCATAATATTTGTTAAGTAAATGTCAAGCATTTGCTATCAAAGGATCGGAATGAAATTTAAGGCTTTTAAGTCTTTGGTTTTTCCAGTTGTACTTTCACCTGCTTCCACTTTCTTGAAATGTATCAATAGAGACTAATTTGGGAAGCCAGTTTTTTTTTTAATTTTTGTTTTTATTGTTTTCAGTAGAATAGTTGTAATCAAAATTGTGTATACCTGTTTCTAACTTTGTGCTAAGCTAAGCTAACCATTTGCTGGCTGTAATTTTGAACTCTATCAGAGATATAAGAGTCTCATTTTCCTCATCTATTCCTCAAGCCAATTTTTGACAGCACTGTTCCCACATTGTCAAATTGTTCCTTTGATGCCTGTTATAAGATGTGTACATGTACTTGAAGTGGAGAGGCGGTTATGTGGCATACACTGTAACAAATGGCTAACAAACCCATACATTTAGTTTGCACCAAAATGTAATCTGTTGTACTGTTATGTGACACAATGATCTTCGAGTAAACTGACAAAATTATTTTATATCAGCTCTAAAGATTTTCCAAAAGTAACTTCATGTGATGTTGAATTGGCACGTCAGGTACCCCTCAACTTAATTTCGTTGTATTTTTACAATGGCACTAAGATGCCTTATGTCATTATGTCATGTGAGTGCAATTCCGCCTCTATCTGCCACAGTGTTTGTGTAAAATGTTGTGTTTTCTTTGAGGTGATTCACAATAAGCGAGCAGGGATTTCATGGACAAACATCCTGACACATACTTTATCTGCTGCTGCAAACCTGCTAAATTCCTTTATCCACCTTAGCAGGTTCCCCAGCATGTCACCCACTTTTAGCCTAAGCAAAACAAAGCAACAGCATGTGTGTTGGTTTTCTCCCACAATGCCTCTCCCAGATAGACAACACAGACACAACACTCAGCCCACCTCCTTGGATGCAGCACCCTGTTGGCTGGCTCACCGCCATTTTCTACCTACTAAATGTCAATGCAAAAAGAATGCTGTGGTTTATGAGCACCTGGATGGGGAACAAAGAAATTTAAAAAAAAATGGCTTGGAGAGATGGAGAAGAAGGAAAAAAAAAACAAAAAAAACCAACATTAAATTAATCCTCTAAAAGCCTTTTAGCAATATTGCCCTCCCACGGCGATCTGGTAGCACACAGAGACCACTTCCAATCATTTAATTCCAGCTGAAATTTAATTTAGTCCGAGAGCTATTCATTTTGTTAAATGAATGTGCCGCCTACCTCCAAACCACCACCACCACCCGAACATGCATACATATGCGGCGTACACACGGTGTTAGGCACATACACACATCATCAGATGACTCAGTGGTAACTCTGTGTCCATTTTATTTTGGGATTTATGTTTTTAACACGGCGGATGATACACAGGGTTTTACTGACACCCATCAATACCAGCTCCTCCACTACCATGCAGACACTCAGACAGACTCATGCTTAACCACACGACACAGGAATTTCGTGACAAGGACCACATATGCTGAGTCACTCAGTATTTTGCTGAAGTGCACTTCCAGGAAGGAAAACATTTCCCTGAATAATCCAGCGGCAACTTGTCTCATGTGTTCTAAGCATCACAGAATTGCGTGGTGGAGGGGGGGTGGGGGGGGGACAGAAATATCTGCAGTCTCAGGTCGCTTCACCTGTACTGTCATCATAATGTTGGTTACGTCATTCCTTTTTGTCCCTGTTTGTTCAGTACTTTGTCTTTTAGATGGGTGAAAATTAAAAAAATTGTGTGCCAAGTTATGATGCCAATATAAAAAGCATTTGTGCCTCATACTAAAGTCACAGATCATAAGAAAAAAATAAACAACACTAAAAATACTCAAAATACGATTTACTAGTCATGCTGTGAATCTGAACTGCAGCTCTTAAAAACTGTATCCAAAATCAAAGTGGAATGTATTAACATTAAGATTCCTTTGTACATAACAGCGAGACTCATAAAAGCTTCTGTTCACCTGCAGTATAAGCTACACTAAACGCAGAACTATTATTATGTTCTATAGGCTATGTGTATAACAAATAGATGTATATATTATCGTCATCAACTTGTCTTTGATTGGCTGTAGACCATATATCTCCTAAGCACCTCTCTGACAGACAGGAGTTTGTAATATTTTAGGAGCCCTAGTCTTTTTTCATATACCACCTGGTGAGGAAATCTCCACATCAAACACTTCTCTTGATGCCTCAAGAAGCCAGGCATGCAGCCCCCCCCCCTCCCTCCAACACCCTCTCAAAAAATAAATAAATAAATAAACACACACACACACACACACACACACAACACCCTGCCCACCATACCAGCTGATCAAAGCCCCTGTTTGAAGCTTATCCATAGGGACTCTCTAGTAGACGGCTCCAAGACTCGAGATTCAGTGTGTTCAGCTGTACAATATCCTGCACAGCCTCACCTCATATGATTTGAAGATGTAAAGGTTACAGACACGTTGGTAACATATAACATGTTAATTTTTCCAGTAATGGACAATACAGCTACCAAGTGCTGATCTGACACCGTGGCAAATGTCTAATGTTGCACCAATTTCTTTTCTCCCTTCAACAGGAATCCTTTCTCTTGATTTAGAGAAATAGAATAATGTTTCATTAATAGGGCCCCTTGAAGATTCAACTTTCATCTCGAGGACCCCACGAACAAAGCTTCATCTGCTAACATATTGTGAAGTGCATGGCAAAATTGTCCATATCAGCAATACATGTATTACACAATCAGAACAGCATTCACATCTACCATGTTCACGTTATTGGGTTAATACATACAATATGTTATTATAAGTTAATACAGATATTTTCTCTGTTTAATTTTGTGTCGGCTGGTGTTCTAAGTGATCCTAAGCAACCTGATTGCTGCTCTTCACAGCAGACTCTTAAGAAGAGGAATGTATCTGTGTGTTGAAATAAAATATTGCATGCTTATTACATTTTTAAACCTGTTCACTGATAGATAACTGGCTGCTAATGGCCTGAATCTGGGAGCAAACTGACTGCAGGACTATTGTCAAAACCTTATACAGTCATACGTTGCTAAACAATTGCATGTGAAGGCTTTTGCAATTATTTTTGTGTTATGTATTTATTATTCATACTAAAAAAAATGTACTTTTTTGCACAATGTTGAACTAACCTGAGACTCTGTGTCAAAATGTCAAGAATCCTCAAGTGTGACGACTAACAGCTCTTGGAAGAAACCTGCCAAATATGCTCCACAGATCTTTCAGAATGTTTCTAATATTGAATCGGTTACTCAGCTGTACTCGGCTCAATTCTGAGATTGAGCTGAGAGTGCCACTTTTTACCCTAGTGCTGAGCTCTGAGGTCTTTGCTAACTGGGTTGGAAAATGCACTAATGGCAAGTGCAAAGAGGAGTGGGTCAACATTGAGCCCAATATCCACAGTAGGAGCAGGAGCTAGAGGGGTGTGTGTTCATGTGTGTGTGTGTTCGTGTGTGTGTGTGTGTGTGTGTGTGTGTGTGTGTGTGTGTGTGTGTGTGTGTGTGTGTGTGTGTGTGTGTGTGTGTGTGTGTGTGTGTGTGTGATGTTAATATGTACTAGCTGTCAAGCTTCAAAGGTGTCCTTTGCTCTAAGTCTGAATAGATGTGTGTCCCTTTTCCTTTTTTAACCCCATTACAGTAGATGTCTAACCTTCGCTTTCAGAACAGGAGAAGCATTACTTATCACCCAGCTGAACTGTGGTTGACTTGCTTTCAGGGTAAGTGTATAGTGTACGTGTGTTTTTCTTTCTTTTTTTATATTTTGCTATAAACAAATGTCAGCACAAGTATCAAAGATGAGGAGAAAAATCCTCCAGAGGGATGTTATTTTATCTTCCTTAAAAGGAAAGGTTTGGCAAAGCGCACCTATGTTTGTTGGCCAGTTACTATTTAGTCTACATTGGAGTAATAGTTTGGTTAGTCAGGATTAGGTTTACAATTCAAATTAGCTGTGGTTTAAGGTCAATGAAGGGTATTGTATGTGTAGGTGAGAGTATTAGGGTTTTTTGAATGTGCTCATGAAATATCCTCCCAAACATCGTAAAGTGTTTTGCACGTATGAAAGCCTTAGATTGTAATGTCTGGTCGGTGAGGTTCCCCACTTTCCCCGTTATTCATGGCCACATCCCCTCCAGGTGGTGCATTAAAGGTTTCCACTGCCGCATTGAATGGCTTAGCTTGACACAGTTAATGGAATGTTTGGCAGTTCAGGTCATGTCCACGCTAATTGAATGCATTTCAAAACATTCTGTACCGTTCAGAAGTTTTTCTTGAATCCTTTAGGTGGTATTGAATGGATAAACAAGCCTGAGTAACCTGGCAAGACACTGTATGATGTCCTCTGGGCAACTAGATCTTCGTGAAATGAACACGACCTTTTAACGCTGCACTGGTATGCAAGCGTTACATTGTGTGCCGTGTTAACAAGTCATGGTGTCTAACTTATGAGACCTGAAGGGCTTAAAGGAGCCTGAGCTCACAGAAATAATAGCACACAATACAGGAATTATCTTCTGTGTCCATTGCTACACAAATGGTGATCTGATGCATGAACAGATATGATACTGAGGACAATTCCCTAAAGTTTGGAAGGCAAAGAAAGGCAAGATCAGTTTGATCTGGCTCTCTTTGGTTTTCTGGCTTCACTGGGCCAAACAGACAGTATATTAGAGAGTTTGTGATGATAATGGGAAAAAAAAACAAAAAACAAGATCTTCTCATGTTATTCTGAGCTGCAGTGATGGAATTATGAAAAGCTTCAACACTGTCAGAAGTCCTGTCTGGAATCAAATAATCTTTTTGCAATTAAAATGTCATGTAGATACTTATTGTGATCAACTCTCCCTCCCTCCCTGTTTGTTTGAAGCTCTTCTGTTGCAGGCTTTCTGCGTCTCACTCTGCTTTTAAACAAAGTGAAAACATGTAGTGATCTTTATTGTGTCACTTTACAGTGAACCCTGTAGGAATGCAGACTGTATTTGCAGTGATCTGACACGCGAGTAGTCAGGCTGTTGACAGGTTTTTGATCTGACATTTTGAAGTTAACCTGCACTTAAACATGTTGGGTGTAAAGGGAACGTTACCATGGTGATGTAGCTCAGTTAAAAGTGAAACAACTTTGTGATACCAGACAACTTGAGTTAGCTCAAAGATAGCTGGAAGACCCGCTAATATGGCTTTGTGATACAGGCCCCTGAATCCTCGCAACACTACCAGCAGGTTTAAGTCAAAGTCGCTCATGTGTTGCATGGCCACTCAATCACAACATCGACTTTTAAACCTTAAGGCCTCTAAACAGTCAATAACCAGGAACCGGGAATCTCTGACACACCATTTGCAACTGTAACGTATACAACAATCATCTCACCATTAGGAACGTGTCTCACACAGAGATTAGCCGGCTCCAGTTTGATTTTTTTTTTTATTTTAATTTTTATTTTATACACTTTATTAATCCCCGAGGGGAAATGTCTTCACTACAGCAGGGGGGAGCTGCTGCAGCAGGCTGCCACTAGCGCGGCGCCAGGTAACCTGACCTGAGGTGCATGTTTTTGGATGATGGGAGGAAGCCGGAGAACCCGGAGAGAACCCACGCAAGCACAGGGAGAACATGCAAACTCCGCACAGAAAGGCCCAGGACCGGATTCGAACCCGGAACCTTTTTGCTGTGAGGTGACAATGCTAACCACTGCACCATCGTGCCGCCCAAAGTTTGGGATCCAGCAGGATGCTACTACACGCTACTACACAAATATCCATGATTGACCACAATTTACTGGCATGTTTTGTGGTAGATTAAGAATGAACTTGTTATTTACTCCCATTTGGAAAGGTGCATGTAGTTGCTGTAGGAGTTGTTTTTTTTAGTTGCCTCCAATATGAGGGAAACCTCTACATGTAGATGATGTGGGCATTAACTTGTGGTCTAGTCTATTTAGTGTTGTGGAATTGAAAGAAATAGTTAGTCAAAAAGATAATGTGTTTTATCAGGGATGTTGAACAGGATAAGAACTTGTTCAAAAGGGACTCCAATGTGAGAAAGTGATAGAAATATGAATATGCAATATGAAACTAGTGAAATTGGTTCAGCTTGACACATATGTCTTACAAATAGACAAGTAAATGAGCAGAATGTTATACAGCTATTAAAGACTTGCTCTGAGTGTGTCTCAATAGATTATAGATAATATAAACAAAGAACAAGTTGAATATACATACTTTTACTGCATTTTTCTGATTAATGTGCAACATTTGGCTTGACGTGTATCAGATTCTACATTGTGTACACAGCATTTGCAGCTTAATTGTATTGCTGTCACAGAAACATTTCTACCAACTGCTTCCTCATTTGAAACTGTAATGATTGATGGTTATAGTTTTCAGTGTTGTCCATGCAGTTTATCATAGAGTGGCAACAACCCCCCAGTGGTTGCTTTGTTAAGCCAACAGCATGGTGGTGTTGGCATGATTAGTGCAGAAGTTTGGAATGTGACATTATCAAAGTATCACCTATCAATTTGAAGTGTTTAGTGTATAACTGTGTGTTGTACAATATATTAATAGCCGTCATATGTCAGCCAACTATGTTATCCCATGCTTTACACATCATCTAGGCATCTTATTGGCTAGATCAATAGGTAATACAACAGCTGTCATGGAGATTTAAAAAAAAAAAAAAAACATTTTGAAATCATCAATATGCAAATATATGACAAAGGATATGTTCAGCTTGTCACACAACCCACAACAGAAAAAGGCACATTAATGTACTACATGCATGAAAAAAAAAAAACTAAACATGTGTGAAATAGAATCAATAGTGTTGCCAACTTATTTCAGCCATTTTGAGGGCATGGCATGTTCATAGTAACATTGTGTTCTTTCACATGTACAACATTGAACAACTTTCCAAATTGATGTGGCAGAACAACTTCATAACAGCTGTAGGTTTAAGTAGTGTGTTCAGCTGTATTTTTCATTAGAAGTGGAGATGGGGTTCACATCACCCTATTTGCAGTTTAGGGGGCGCTAGCGAGCCGTTGTGTGTTTCATGTTAGCCGTTTCAAAATGTTAAATTTGGTGTGGTAGAGTTTAAAAACAATTTTTGCATCCTGCTGTCCACAGCAAGTACTTATGAAGAAATGGTCCAACAGACTTCCTCAACATCAGTTGCATTAGCACTGAGAGGTGTATTTGTCTAGCACAGTATAAATTTCGGTAGCAGCTACAGAGGTGGATAGTTCCCTCTGGGACTGTAATGTAAAGGTCATTACCCTGAAGTAAGTATAATTCCCTTTTGAAACTGATTCAAAGCGATGCATTTACACCCTTTGTCACATTGGATCTCATCAAGTATCTGAAGCCTCTGAAAAAAAGGTGCATGGTGATGACTTCTTTTAATTTCACATATAGGCTTTATGATCTTTTGGTCCTCAAAAACTTTAAAAACTAGGTCAGTAAAGGCAGAGGCTGGTCAGATGTTTGATGTGGTATTAATCAAATGTTCTAAATCAGTGTGAAAGAGAAAATATTGCTTTATGGCAAAAATTGCAGATTTTAACTGCAAAAATTACAGAGGGAGCAGTTCTTCAGTTCAAATGAAAGCAACTCCAAAATCCTTTTTGCAACAAGAGTCAAACAGGATTCAAAGGCAATGTGGTTTTCATTTTGACAAACTGTACAGCATTACAGTGGTGCAAAATAGTGTCTGAACAAATGAGACCATTGATACCATTGTACCGGATCATAATGCAACTACAATAACTGGCTCGTAGTTGTAAGCAACAACAAGTTCCTGAGTAATGGTACTGAATAATGGCCAGGGAACATTGCAGAACATTTTGATATTGTTGAGAAATTGACCTTCACCCAGTTGGATATAAAATATCACCACTTCATTTAATGCTATTGGATACTTGTGTACAATTTTGTCCTCATTAGTGTATGCATTTTTTTAGTTATGGCCACAGATGTGTTTTGTAAGGTCACAGTGAAACTTTGACCACTTAAAATCGAATCAGTTCATGCTTGGGACCAAGTGGACATTTGTGCCAAGTTTGAGAAGGCTCCCTCAAGGTGTTCTCGAGACATCACATTCACAAGAATGGGACGAACGGAGCACAAAGGCTTGGCACAAAGGCTTAAAAATTGTATATCATGTTGAAAGTTGCAACCTGTGGCACCTTTAAAAAAAAAAATCACTTAACAGTTAAATTGCACCTCCTTTAATTTAACTGTGTCTGCACATTGTGGCAGCTTATAAAAAGCTCACCAAACTGACAGTTGTATTTGGAATAAGCCCATACAGAGTATATTGCCTATTGATTTACCTCCTCATCTTCTAACCACCCCTGTGGTCCCATCAGTCTCTGAACCCATGTGAAGGTCATCCGCTCTCCTACGGGACGGCTTGCCACACAGCCATCCAGTATCCGGTATTGGCCCGATGCCTGCCTTGAGGCTCCCACCTCCCCCTCTGCTGTGATGTGGCCAGGCAGAGGTGTGATGGCTGTGGGCAACTCGCCCCTGTCCCCCCCCCCCCCCCACAGTTTGTCAGAGTGTGTCTCAGAAAGAGTCGAAGAGTGTCAACATTTATGTGACGGCACAGGCGAGTGCAGGAGTGCGTGTGAGCGGGTGGGTGCGTGAGCAAAGTTGGAAAATAGTACACGCTGTAATTTGAGTCATCTTATTTGACTATAAAGAAGAGCAGCTCACCAAAAAAAAAAAAAAAAAAAAAAAGTGAATGTGTGCAAAAGGAGTTATTGTTATTCAGCACATCTCTCAGCACAGAGACTGAGGTGATGAGTCTAACAAAAGGTGGAACACTTTGTTCTCAGTTGGAGGTCAGGGTGAAAGTGGTGTTTGCGTGATTCATGTTGGCACCTCGGAGACCTGAGCTGTGAAAACAAGCTATGTTGACTGAGGACAAATCAAGTCAATTGTATTTACATCGGAAAGCGGAAGATGTTTCTCAAAGTACCTCACAGGGTGACCAGGGGCCACAGGTGCAGACAGAGACCGAATTTAGCTGATATTGCTGCTGTAAATGATACAGTATACTGTTCGCCAGCTGACACTCAACGTCTGAACATTCTGAGCTCACCGCAGAACTCCCCCACAGCCAGAGAGCAGCCTACGCTTCTTCCTCGCTGCTAGGACTCATATTGAAAACAGCGCTGCATTAACAAAAGCAAGGCGATATCTTTGTTGCTACAGGTACTAGTGGAAAAAAAAGAAAAAAAAACCTCAAAGCGAAATCTGAGGGATTATTATCAGACCACAAAACACAGCAGTTAATCCTGCTCTGAGGCACTTGTTGGATGTCTAGAAAAGTTTGATATTTGCATCTCTGTTGACATCTTTCAATCGAGCAATTTAAATCATAGAAATGCTAAAGAAGCTGCACGTGCATTACAAGTGGAGCTAACCGGCTGATGGTTTCAGTAAAATTAATGTTGACTTTTTTAACTAATGGTACTTAATGCCATCGCTTGAGGGTTTGAATTTAGCCAAATATGATAATATTGCATTCAATAAATTCAAGACAAAAAAAAACAACAACAAAAATGACAACCTTGATTTTGCAGTGGCTCATCCCAAAAATCAAGATGTAATTTGCGGAGTTTTGAGGGGGTTTTTTTTTCAGTAAAATTGCTAGTAGAGGAGAATTATTTTAATCGAAATCTTAAAAAAAAAAAAAAATAAATAAATATTTAGAGAACAATGGACTCGAAATAAAAACAAATATAATAAAAATCATAAAAACAGTGTGGCTTCACTAAATAGCCAGTGATGTGATTGTAATATGGAATACAAAAAGGTTAATCCTACTGTAAAAGTGTTTTAAATGCATTTTAAATCATAAATTCAACACAGGCTGCTATAAGCACAACATTTAAATGGAATCTCTTATGGCTAGAAGTGTGTTTAAAACTAATCTAATATACGTATTCCTCATTCCTATGATAAGACCATATTTCCCATAAACCTTGTCACTTCCAGTTTTTCCCGTTTTTTTCCACTCAAGCAGCATGTGCTTGTTTTGATGACGAGACCAGGGTTTGGACGAGAGGAGCGGCTCGAGAGCCTTGCTGACTTTAGATGAGGAGTTATTTTTACTAGAAAAATCTTACGGGATTTTTGCAAACTTGAAAGCTGCCGTGAATATTCCGGAGATTGCCTGAATTTGCGTTAATAACGGCAATACCTAAATAACGGCCTTATACATCGAGTCATCACTGTAAAGGCTGGAATCCCACACAGGTTAAGATTTCAAAAATATGTCCTCCGTCATGGCATGTCAAGTATGTTGAGCTGAGGGTGAATTGAAACGGCAAATGCCAGACTGCATCCTATTTGATTTGTATTGACAAGGTTTCAGCCGTGGGCTACTTCCAAGCTCTACTGTACGATGTTTGGTGTGTGATGCTGGAATGGCCTTGGGGTATTCCCTTTGGTGTGAATGAAAAGATACCAATGGAATAACAGCATTCCAATTGCAGTATATAGCCTCTGGGATTTGTTCGACCACAAGTTCTTTCTCTGCACACTGTAATGGGACACTTCCCATAAGACATCCAAAAAGGGCTTTCACACACAAATAAACATTTCCTCACAACTACAATATGCATCACGACCAATATACTAACTGTAATAACAGGGAATTGTCTGTCTTGCTATTGTTTACATTACAAAATATGCACGCACAGGCTCCTTCACCTCCACCCCCAATCACTCAGACACACACACACACACACACACACACACACACACACACACACACACACACACACACACACACACACACACACACACACACACACACACACACACACACACACACACACACTCCCCAAGACTCCCAATATCAATAAATAGGGACTCCTTATAAATGAAGTGTGTCAAGGCAGTTACAAAACGATTGTCATCATGGTTCAATCGTTTTCTGGCTCTTTCTTCGAAATTGAAACAGTCATGTATTTTTTTTCCTCATTTAATTGAAGGGAGACACATTTGTCACGATGATAATCTCCACAAGCTTTTTGTCCACAAAAATCTCGTCTCAACATCCAATCCCGATAGCTTTAGCTTCATGAAGCCAATGTGTTGCTTTAATTGCTTTGATTGGATTTTTCCCGCTCATCATGCTGTCTTTTTTTTTTTTTTACTTTTGTGAACAGCATTGTACATCTACAGTTGGGCGTTTGTATTTCTATATGTTGATTGTTGGCAAGAAGTCACACAGAAGATTTTGCCAACTTTTCCACTATTCATACCCTCTTGAGTTCTAACAGCTTTGTTCCTCGGAGTGACTTTCACTGAGTTTCACTCGATGGAAACACCATTTATCTCCAGGCTCTCTTTACCAAGACCCTACTTTAAACTGCAGTGTCAGTCTCCCAGGCCTCTCAGAGGAGACCTGGGTGTCTTCAGCCAACCACTTAAAGCTCTTTTCTACTCCCTTTCTACTTACCAACTTTAAGATTTGATTTTCAGAATCTAGATCAAAAGAACTGGCATTGCCCCATCTGCCATGTCTTTGCAGCTCTTTTTTGCTTTGCAGAATCATTGACTCAGATATTCCTTGACAGCCAGTGCATGAATCCTCAGCCGTCACATCATCTGGGGGTTATTTTTTCATGGCTGTGATATTGTTTTTTTTTTCACAGTACACTTATACCATCCACAAGCAAGCAAGCCAGCAAGAGGGGGTAAGTAATGAACGGCAAAGTTAGTGACATATGAGGCAGATTCTTGTATACTTTTTGTTTGTTTGTTTGTTTTAGGAGTGAATCCCCCATTTTAAGTTCAGGGCTGTCAGGGCTTCATGAGGGTCAGACTACATTTATTTCCATCACATAAAGGGACAAACATCATCTGCTACATTGGGGGAGAGACTGTGTAGTGTGCGGGTCACTGGGTATTTTGGTCACAGGAAGTTAAACCTTCCATGCGTTTGAGATAGTGTATATATACACACACACGTATTCCTGAGTGGGATCGCAGTGCATGTGTGAGTTATGAATTTTTAGGCTGCTCCCTGTTCTGCTTTGCACATTAATTCTTTGGTAGCACAGACAGGCCAGTCAACTCTCATTTTGCAGAGCAGGCATGTACGGGAGAGAATGTTCTTCAGTTTAACCTTGTCATCGAGGCCTATGAGATGCCAAAGACAAAAGCCTTGCAGTGTTGGCAGAGTCCACCTCAACGCTTGTTTTCTTTGGCAAGACTGCAGTGAAATCTGGCCTGACAATGCGTCTCAACCTCAAACCGCTGCTCAAAGGTAAAGGTTGTCAAATCCAGTACGTAGCTTTATTTAATCAAATATTCAAACAGGGTACCACTGGATTCAGGACCTGTACACTGCACATGTACTGTATCCAGAGGCAGTTGTGATGTCGCTTGATAATATTTTATCTCATCTCAGTTTTTGAAAACTTCCCGTAAACCTTATGGAAAAAACTGGGATGTCATGTTTGATTCCTCTTTTAAAATTAGACCCGCAGATGAAATCTGTCGTCAAAGCCAGCCTGCTACTTTAGCTAAAGTCGAGGCCTTCCTTTCTTTTAAAGCCCTTGAGAAGCTCAAACATATCTTTGTAAATTCAAGGCCGGACTAATGCAATCCTTTGTATGTTGGAACGGACCAGGCACAAATATCCCGTGTGAGCACATTTCGCCCACCCTGGCATGCTTACATTGGCTACCTGTTCAGTGATTAGCCCACCTTATCTGTGGACCTATCACACCCTTATACTCAACATTGCTTGCCCAGGTCAGTGAACCAGCAGCTTTTAGTCACTCCTAGATCCAGAATGTCTCTCAGGGCTGTCACGACCTGGCCCACAAGCCAACGAAAGAGAAGGAGCGATTCAGGATGGAGGCCAATTAATTACTTGTTTTTAAACAAAAAACAGGGAATTAACACAAAACAAGCAAAGGGGCATGTGGCAGAAGAAGGCTCAGGCCACCTCCAACAGTATAGAACTAGACCATGTAGAGAGGACTGACAGGCAAGCCAACCATTGCGGGACTGACAGGGTTTCTCAATGGCAGCTCTGAAACTTTATATATACATATACACACACACACACACATATATATATATATATATACATATATATATGCAAAGCAGTAAACAAATCAGTGTAGCAGTGGCTAATATATCCTGACCTTTGCTTTAGAGAACAAAATAAAAGCTCCATGCCAGTTTGTGACATCAACCAAAAGTCTCGACCGCAATGTAAGATAATCCAAATGCATCTTGAGTGCAAAGACATTTGCATATTAGCCAAATAGATAGATGTGGTTACTAACCAGAGAGACTCATAATTAATGCAAATGTTTTTAGTAAACTCAAAGAGTTTTAAGGAAAATTAAAGCATTATCCTTTAACTTTCCTTTTATTTTCTAACATTTTTCCTTTTTTCTGACCGCATGTTTGATGTGATAGAACTTTTGTATTTACTGCTCAAAAAAGGGGAAGGTTTGCAGAACCGAGAGGCAAGACGTGTCATGTAGTGTATGCTGCTGTCTTTTGCCATATAACTGTGAATCACTACAGTAATGTACTCTGGGAACACAGTGCAACTTGATTTTCATAATGTTTTGTTTTCTTTAAGATATTTTACATAAATAATTCACTTACAGCAAATGTATAAAAAAAAAAAAAGAGGTGCTTTAGGGAACATGCAGATTATAGATTTGCCTCGTTGTTGTGTCAAACATAATGGAATATTTCTGATTAAGCATTCTCCTAGATGCGCGTGGCCTACAAGCACTAAAATTAAAGTATGGATACATTTGAAACCGCAGCTGACAGATCGTGCTCACTGTATTTAGTTTCTGATTTCCTTACACTTCCGTCTGAAACACCTGCATATGTACCCATTTCACCAGATGACTCGAGTCCAGATGAAACCTCAGATATAAATTGGGCCTTGAATTACTTACCAAATGCTTTTTTTTGTCAGAAACTTCTAGCCTCAATACACCACAAATTCATGAATCTTAAATGGTTGTGATTTGTAAGATAGACCTCAGCTGTTCCCATTTGTTGCCTGATAATTTACCTAGCATCTGATTAATATCTCCACCGACAGCTATAGGTTAATTACAACCATCATCCTCTGTGTTTCTTGTAATCAGCATTTTAATCCCGGAAGGAAAGATGGATCGTGTTAGGTGCATATATATTAGGTAGGGTGGAAAGAATATCCTCAGTCTTAACCCAGACATTCAGCAATTGCTTTCTTTCAGCATTGGTAGCTTGTCCTTCTTCTCCAAGGCAATTTTAAACGAAACAAAAAAAGCAAAACTTAAGAACCATCAGGACAAAGAACCATTGAAGTGAGGGGTGTACTTGAGTTGCAGTTTGGAAAAGGTAGTACAAAGATGGTGGTTGGTTTTAAAATGAAACCAACATTTAGATCTGAAGGGATTAAGAAAGGACCTTTTTAAAGCACCTGGGCTCAGTGTAAGCCCAGGTGCTCATCCCTGCCCACTAATTACCTGAGAGGCGAGCTAGAGACAAAAAGACAAGACAAGCAAGTTGTTTAGTCAAGTAATACCTGAGTTTGTCACTGCAGTACTTTTGTACTACAAAAGTTAGTTAGTTGTTCCCTAAACACAAGCCACAAATAGTTTTTTCCGCAAATATTATTATAATAATTATAATTTCTGGATATAACCATGTGTGTATTTATAATTTATACGATGAATTTCCCTTGCTTGTTTCAGGGTTAGGTCTAGGGTAGGGTCTGTGTTGAAGAAAATGGTTTAAAAATCATAATATGGGAACTGTTCTGCAGAAAGTTTATGCGGTCCTCTCAAGAAAAAGAAAATAAAAGAACATATTTTTGTTGTCAGTCAAAGCTAAAATAATGACATATTCTTATGATAAAAAAAAAAGAAAGAAAAGAAAGTGCTCCAATATGTCCTCTATGGGCCTTTGTCCATCAGAAGCAAAAGAAGGAGGTTGGGGTGGTTGAATAGGTCAATTAAACGTCAGACTCTGAGACAGGCGCCTGCTGTTTAACCCTAACCCTTTTCTTTTCCTACAGACAGTCAAAGTTGGTTTGGTTTATAGTGTTGCTCCAACAAGTATTAACCTCTGTTGCTTTGTGGCAGACACTGGGAGGGCTGGCTGCGAGGCCAAGCAAGTAAGAGGTTGCAAATTAGTACTGCTACTTCAAAGGCAGACTGGTATTTGTCTTTTGTTTCCCCTGAGCAAGAGGAGTGCTGGCTGCTGCGACAGAGGGAAGGCCAAGACAAGGTGATCCAAGCGAGGCCGATATGGAATGAGTAGAAGGAGAACGGGCGGCACACAAGGACTCCAAGGAGACCCCATTGCAGTTGTCATCAGAGGGACATAAAACTGCTGGCTTCATGGACTTAAAACCAACACCACTGTGAAACTGTGAGCTGAGGACATTAAGAACTTTTAGTTGAAGCATATTTTGTGGATTTAGTCACTTTATAGGCCTTTTACCTCTATTTTATTTTATGCTAACGGCCCATTTTAAAGAGAAGTCTATTTAAACTTAGCTAACCCCTCATTTAAAAGAACTACCATCTTTTTAATAGATTCATATTATGACTGAATCTGTGTGATGTCTCCCAAGCCTTAATATATTTTTATCCCCAAACTTAGCCAAACCCTGACCCACCGTTGCAGCACCAGATGAGAAAATGGTTAGTTGCTCTGGAGGGCAAACACAAATTTCAAGGGGTTTGTTGGAGCATATCCATATTCATTTGGTGGGAAAAGTGAATAAAAAACAATCTCATCTGAAAAAGAAATTAGAAACCTTTCCTTTTAGTCAAGCCCTGTAACCAGAACTTCCTGGCCAGCTACACTCATCTTTATTGAGGTTCACTTGAGCTCTAAATTACCTCATTAGCTGCCTAATTGGACAAATTAAAGCCCCAGTCAGGAATGCTTTGGCTTTCAGAGGTTCTGTAGGTGCCTTTTAAATCATCTGTCGACTGAGATGGCGAAAGGAGGACAAATTTGCCAAGTGGAGCGAATAATTGCCTCAATTGAGTACTAGCAAAAGCTGGCAAACAAAAGACCAGCACATGCAGTGAACAGGAGAGACTGTGCGCCCTCCCCAGCTATTGGCATCCCCGGAGCTAGTATGTAGTGACTTTTTTGTTAGAAATCTAGAAGACTGGAGTGCTGCAAAGCTAAAGACAGCAGCTTGAGAGACAAAATGTCCTGCAATGTAGGGGTGGTCTGTATTTCACAGCACTCATCCTAAGAATGCATGTGGAACGACTACGATGGAGTCTCACACAACTATTCAACAGGCTGACGACAAGTCTTCCTCAGAAATTTTTATTTTTTATTTTTTGTAAGTTTGCAGAAGATTTAAACTTTTTCTACAAAATAATAATAATTAAAAAAAAAAAAAAAAAAAACTTTTATGAGCAAGGAGCTATTGCTTTGATTTTTGCAAACATCTTGCCCCTGTGTGACCTACTGTGGAAGCAGCCAGGCAGAAACTGCTCTTTAAAATTTAATGGGCGAGTCATCAGGACCCAGCATGGTGAATGGGGTCATAGGTTTGAGGGTGATCTTGCATACTAACCAGGTAAACACCACAAAACAGTTCAATGCTCTTAATGTTTTGCTTCATATTAGCTTTTTCAAACGATGGCAAGTGGACTACATCCAGAAAATGTAAAATCCTGCAGTGTGATGTCAATAAACCCCACTTAGCATGTGCATAATTATCAATCCACCTCATCTCTGATGTTTGTAGCAAGAAAACAGAATGGACGATGGCGGTAAAAGATTTACCTTCATGAATCCAATACTTTTCTCGTTTTTCTACATTTCTACAGTACAATCTATCAAATTAAAATCAAATAGAATTTTTTTTTTCTACTTTTTGATAGACATTATAATTTTTTTTATTTCAACATCTTATATGTTGGAGCAAAAATCTTTTCTGGTAAAAATGAACCTATATGTATTTATTGGTGATATCCTCAGCTGACATAATGATATTTTGGAAACTATTCAACATGCTGTAACTGGAGCCTTTAACAATTCAATATAACGGCAGTCCTGTTAGCTTTCTATTGTCTATTATTGCTCTCTTTGTTGAGGGGTTGCAGTCTGTAGAGGCTGTGATGATCACATGGTCATTTGTTTCACGCTTTAAGACAACATGTAATAGGTCCAGGCTCACAGTATTGATCCATAGAGTGAAGTGTTCAGGTTTGGGGTGGCACAAATTACTCGACAGATAATTGCATGTCTTTGTTTGGCAGCATCCTTCTCACTGTGAATCAAGGTGTTGTCAGCAGTGAATGGGGGCTCGAAGTGATCTGGGGTTGGATAACTTAAAGGAAGTAGGATGGTACTCTACACCAAAGCTGCAGACCTGGCACCTAATTTTTCAGGGATTAATTACTGCAAGTTGCAATTACCAGCCAGCTGTCCACACCCCCTCTGGTGGCAGCGCCACCAAGGAGTCTTCCTTCTGACTTCCCACAACCCTCTTCACTCACTTTTTTTTTTTTTCTTTCTTTCTCAGGCGCAAACTCAATCACGTGACTACAGATCTATGACTTTGCTTGACTATTTCACATCTCACATCTACTCAGGGTAAATGATTGATCCCCAACCACTAATAAAACACATGTCCAACATCTGTTTATACTAATAAGATGAAATCCCCTTCACTGTTGTTACACAAGTCCAGAGCGCACAGAAGCAGGGTAAGGCATTTTTCTTAACAATTCCATGAAAAGACCATGGACTCCATATAAAGGTAGAGGTGGCTTCCAGGTCTAAAAAATAAGGCAAAAACTCTAAACTGCAATATCACAGAAGGCCGCTAGGGGTTTACTTCAGAAGGCTCTGGCACCATAGACTACAATTCAACTTTCAAATTAAATACAAAGTCATAATAGATGAAATGGCAGCTGAACCTACAGGTGGTGATCAGAAATGATGGAGGCTATTGCAATTGCACAGCAAGACTTGGCGTCAGCCGCTCCTATGTGTCAGCAGTGTTATTCAGGGTATGGCAGTCTAATTACGGAAGAGGGGAAGAGATACCTTTAACATAAAACAAATGCAAGTGGGTCTATCTTCCACGTTGACTTTCACTCAGATGGAAAGACTACCGATAAAGACTGCCAATATGGTGGTGATTTGAGTGGACTTGTGGATGCTGGAATTTTGTAACTTCAACTACCAAAGCTCTAAAAAAAAAAAAACAGTATCCATGTTCTTAGTAATGGTAAAACATGTGCAGTGTAACATTATCGTCCATTTGTTTTTTTTCTGGACAACCATCTATATCACAAAAAGGTAGGTACAGTTTATCAGTCTTTAGCTACACAGCCAATATAGTAGGATTGGTCCATTGTTGCCTTTAGTCTGTTTAATGGGATTTGTTGACGTGTAAACCATCATTTAAACAAATCTTTGTACATGTATCTGTCTTGCTTCCTTTTTAGCTTGTCCTATCAGTGGTATTCTGTTTCATTATTACTATTTTACTTCACTAATCCCTGAATTGCATTTGTGATCCTGCATATTCAAACTTGTGGCTCCGCCTTTATAGCATTGAATCTATGGTAAATGTGTTTTTGAACCCTGTCAGCCTACTCCTGCCACACATGTAGCCCATCAAAAACTATGAACTGAAACACAAACAAGTATAACAACAACAAAAACCTGGAAAAACACTAGCTAATGTGCACTTGGCAGAGTACAGTCACAGTGAAACGAAAACAACTGTTTCTCTCTCTCTCTCTCTTGCGGTTTACGACGTGGCAGTGGGGTCTGCTGAGCACACACTAGCGTGACATCCCTGTCTCAAGTGGACAGACACAATTAATCCTAGGGACAGTGGAGACTTGCTGACAGAGCAAGATAAGGTATCAGCCAGAGCACACTGCTCCACCTGACCTGTTGCACATCAGCCTAATTTAGCCCTTATGGCATATATAATGTGCTCCTCAACCGTGACGGACTGCCTGCAATTCCATAGGCTCCTTCTTGCCCCATACCCTTGTAGGGTCAATGTTCACAGCAAAATAACCATGTTTAATTCCTTTCACAGTGAATTTGGTTGAATCGTTAAAGGGATGGCTTGGAGGATTTTACAGAGAGCACCTGCCTGAGAATAATGCAGATGTTCCATTTTCCCAGTCAATTTTAAGGTGTGCAAGTTCATCATATATGCAATCTGAAGGTGTGAAAAAGTAAGAAAGCACAGATGCTGCTAATGACATTTCCATCACTACATCGTGATGGGATTCTGGTAGGCAAATACCTATGTCTCTCGTGTGTGAGGATTTGATTTCAAATGCAAAGATTTCAAAGACAAATATTACATTATTTAGCAAAATACAGTGAGAAGTTGAATTTTGACAAATTCTACCAATTAAATATCCATTAAAAGTGATATTTTTAGAGGTATTGAGCATATATAGAATTCAGCATATGCCATTTGATGAAAGCTTTTTTTGTAAGTGCCTCACAAGTCCCATGAGTACGTACAATTTTAGCATGGATGGTCACAGTGGGAAGCACTCTAGTTGGCAGCTTGGTGATATGGAAAGCCCCACCCCACAAGTAGTCATTGGTACACTGCAGTTCCAAAGCAGAAATGCTCAGCCATTGTGCTGACTGTTTAGTTTGTTTATATGTCTGTTACCGTATAAAAACCCCATCAAATAGACATGTTAACAAGGTTAAAAACTTAATTTCCATTGGAAGGGGTCTTTAAAAAAAAAATGTCCAGCCAGGCCAACAGCCCTGCTGCTGTTTATCAAATACTGGTCCGGGGTGTCCTATCAAAATGTTACATTTTTAACATTTCATCTTTGCTGCAAACAAAATTTATTATAATACCTTCAGCAATGTTTTTGTTTGGGGCACTCTCTTTGTAAGATATGCAGACTTTGTATCCACCATTCACTCCCCTTTCCTGTATGATGTGTGGGGACAATTCTGAGGGAGAAAAGGAAGGCAACAGTTGCAACGAGTAACAGAGACACTACATTTTAATTCACTGGAAAAACTTTGAAGTCTGTGCCAAAACTAATTGGCTGGAAAACATACTTTTATCAATTAGTGTTACAGTCTTATTCAGTTTTACTTGTTTAAAGAGCATTTTGGACTGGTTATTTAATGGGAGAGGTAGTCCTGTGGAAATGCTAAAGCAAGGCCTTTAATTATATTTTACTGCTCACCTAATCAATATTTCCCTAAATTAATCATTTGGACGTATTTTCTTTGGTATTTAGTGTTTCACATTGTTGCCCCTGGCAAAGCAGCAGAACAGGAGCTCTTAATATTCCAGTGGCTGATTAACAATTCAAGAGGCATCAAATTAGATATGAGAGATGCTGAGGTAAGAGTAGAAAGGCCATGTAAGGATAGCAAAACCTTATAGTGCAGGAATGCCCCATTCTTGTACTGCCTGCTGTCCCTTAAACATCTGCTGTTGTGGTAACATATTTGCACTTGGTCTACCGTCATTGAACAAATTTGAGATTAGTTGTTTCTAGAAGTTAATAATCGGCTAATCAAACTTAATTTTGGCATAATTATTTGATGCATTATTCAGACGTGCATATCGGATATAATTTCCTGAAATGCCCATTTCAGACAAGTTAGGGATTCAAACCAGCAAACATCTGACCTGCTGAGTGTTGTAGGCATACAGAGACTTCTGGCCTCACCAGGAATAAACTACTTACCTGGCAGGCCCCCTGAGATCTAGTTTTCATCTGTACCGGAAGGCTATTAGCAACAGTCTGCAATTATGTTGACAACACTACCTTTTATCTTCCAGTGGCGGATGCTGAAGATGAGATGAAGTTCAATTGGTGGCTTTATTGCTTCAGATGCGTCACTTCTTTGTAAAGTGTGTGTGTGTGTGTGTGTGTGTGTGTGTGTGTGTGTGTGTGTGTGTGTGTGTGTGTGTGTGTGTGTGTGTGTGTGTGTGTGTGTGTGTGTGTGTGTGTGTGTGTGTGTGTGTGTGTGTGTTTGTGTGCATGTGCGTAAGAAGAACTGTTGAAAGGGTAGCAGAAGAGTACTTCTTGTTCGGAATGACAGTGAAGCCAACAATAAAACGGAAGGCGAATCACGGGGAAGCCAGTTATTGTGTCTTCAGATGTGCTTTTGTCACATTTCACACAATGGCAGGATCTCTAGGGTGTTAATGTTGTACAGTCTCAGATCAATCTCCACTGGAGTTGTGTTACCTCTGCCAAGGTTTTGGATCTTTTCTTTTGCTGTTTGTTTGCTTGCCTGTCAATTCCAGAAATGTAAAATCAGATGAGACTCGACTCGCTGTTTTATCCTGAAGATGTTTTACCACTCAACCATAAAGCTTTATTGGTTTTTTTTGGAATGGTGAAGAGTTTCAGACATTTTGTCTGCTGTGGGTCATTCACACCTTACAGAGAAGACAAGTTTGAACTCTTCAAGGGGGCTTTGAACTATTTCTGGGCAACAGCATGTGGATGACAAGATCTAAGTCCAGGAGGTGTAAGCGTTCCCTGAACACACACATTCACGGGACAGAAAAATCAAGTTTGTATGAGAAGACATAAAGGCAGGGACAACATTTCTCCAGCTTAGCAAAGGCTAGAAGTTTACTGGAAACCCACAAACACTGTCAGACTGTTTGGTATCACCGACTGGCACTCTCTTTGGGTAATTGCGATTGTTTGAGTAGCAAGCTTTAGAAGCTTGTGGCTTTGTCAAAGACAGCAACGAAATCTAGTCTAAAACCAGACCAACAGGCAGAGGAGAAAAGCCAAGCACACAGAAAAGGTTTGTCATGTGGCTGGAGTGTCTGAGAAACTAAGCAAAATCTCCAGTAAAGACTGTATCCTCACTTTCAAACGCAGCAACACAGTGAGACAGAACCTTGACTCACAATATACAAAAGCATAAGAACATCAGTGCAATTTAAGGCAAAATAAACCATAGAAATACAAAAGAGGCTGTGGCCAAACAAAGTAATAACCTATGACTAACAAATAGGGCTGTCCCTTTTTATTAGAAATTCAAACATTCGTTTGAACGTGATAAACATTCAAACTGTAATGACCCATTTGAATTCAAATATACAGTCTATATGTGCAGCAGACCGTTTGAAGAAGTTTGTGGTGTCATCAGGCAGACGGCCCTCTAATAATTCACTGTCAGCGTGAACTATTGCAGACCCAATTTTACAAGTTATGATCACTAGTTGTTGACCAGATGAAGGTAAAATGGAGGACATTAGTGAGCCAAGCTGTGCAGAGTGGACATGACGACAAATTAATTCAAGCAAATTGTGTTTCATTCGATATTTGTTCGAATGTAATTTTTGGAAAAACTGACAGCCTTACTAACAACGGACATAGAAAGTACTCAGGGTAGGTTGCAGTCCTTATTCTGTGATCCTTTCCAGAAAACAATTCCTAGTTCAGTTTAGTTTGGTTTCTCACAGACGTAGTAACCTTTTAGATACCAAAACTCTAGACACATTTTTGTAATATTCATATTTTTACAACTTTTATTTTTAAGTGGAAAAGACCAATCTTTTCCTGTGTTCTCACTGTGGTATTTTGGTTTAACTAGACGTTGAATGACGTGACCTATACAAATTCATGAATGGACTAAACCATGTTACCAGGTTTGGTATCAAAGCATCCATTGATACCATAGGACTTTTTTTTAAACTCAGTGTTGTTTAATGCTTCCAATACAATTTTGATTACAAAGTGAATATATGCTTTGCTCAGGACCAGCTGTTTCTTTGCCACAGACCTTCACCACTATATGGCTAAATAGTGGCATCAACATTGTCAAGGCTCAGTTTAAGGGGGTAGTGTTTTGGAAAAGCGTACAACAAAGTCTTACATTTATTGATTGTATTTATTGCACTATTAATCACTGATCACTCTCTCTCCGTGGAGACATTTTTCATCAAAAATTGTATCACAGCCAAAAGAAGTAACCAATTAAAAACATCCAACACCTTTGCTCACCAATGTGTCATCTTCTTTCTCGAGCCAGCAAGAATACTATGTTCACCAAAAACATCCACTTCAGCTTTACAGTTTGTAACCTCAGTATGTCAGCATTTATACACACATGCTGCTCATTCTCATCAAGTAGAAATAAAGGACTTTTTCCCCCTCGTTTGTTAAGCTGCCTTTTCCCTCCTGTGCAGAAATTAGACTGGGCATATTCCAAATCAAGAGTGTGGGCACTCATTAGTGCTGTTCTCATATCTCACAAAAGAGCTGGGCTACAAAGAGGGAATCAAGCTCTATTTAAAGTAATGCCGCCAGGAGTCCATTGCCAACGATAATGCGCTTTACATCATTTTGTCCTCGCCTTTATCTTGAGCTTCTTAAGGAGTAGGCAACACGCAAAGTCATTAGGGACACGATAACTCCCCATATAATTAGATGGGGAAAGATTGGATGCCTGGTGCACCACGGGGCAGACCCACTTACGACATAATCACTCATCCCACCAATGAGGGGCGTCTTGTATGCTGGCAATTAATTGAGATGATTACAATTAGCCACGACAGAGTGTTTGCTTCTGTCTGTTCTGACCAGAGTTGAATGTAATTTGCCGCTGGTTGAGAATACTGGCTCTGACTCAGTCTCATTACACTAGCTGCATTGGTATTTTTAGATAGAGCTGAACTTAACTAATAGATTATTGGCTTATGAGTCAGCAAACGCTTGAAGAGAAGGTTTGATTTGGAAATTAAGATGACGGAGAAAGTCTGGACTCCAGTTCGGATCTAATTTACAGATCAGGTTTTTTTTGTTGAACTATTATTAAACTACAGATTTGCCTTTAATGAGAACAGTTTTTTTTTTTTAGCCATGACCAGATATGCATTATCTTTAGCATTGCAAGGGATGACTTCCCCTTAACGTGAGTCCTTTTCCACCAAATAATCTTTACTTTTTCTTTAGTGTAATTTGTACAAAGCCCAAGTCCCTTTTCACCTCAAACATTTGCAAGATCTCTGTTTCCATGGAGGTACTGCAGCTCACTCCTCATTAAAACAATACCTGTTGATAACTTCAGACAGGCAAAAACGTACCTGAAGGGACTGGTTTCTGTGACAATCAGCAGGTGGTATGTGAAGACATTTTCACTCTTATCTCCCGTATTCATGCTCCAATTGCCTGTAAGAGCAGATTGAATGTGAGCTTCCTGTCAAGTTGCTGGTGTACAGTGTAGGGTTTGCCAGGCTGTCTTGCTTAGATATGTGTTATGGGTTATGTGGTCCTGTACTGGACACTAAACTGTGCTAAATTTGTTACAGCTCTAGCAAAAATACATATCAGAGCGTGGTTGAAAACTAAATTTGAATACGAACGCATTTTTTACTCAGACAGCACTATCAACAGGACTGCAATGCAGTTGTAAAACTGATGCCAAAGCACTTTTTTATGGCTTGGTTAGGTTTAAACACAACATTGACTTAGTTAACAGGAGGGAGACATTCATCATCATTGTTACAATTATAACCACTTGGTTACAGTTATGGAACAACCACAGTCAAGGTTAAGAGTAAGCACAATTTATTATCACTAAAACTTGTAGTGTACAATAGTCTACAGTACTGAAGCCCAATGATTTGTTGACCCATCCATCCACCCTGACCTCACCCTTCTTTGGACTTTGTGACTCTACAATGTTCTCCTTTAATATCAACGGACAACATAATTACTTTGACACTGAAGGACTTTGACAGTAAAATGTTAATACATGTTGTGGGGCATTATTAAAACGACTGATGCTCTTATTTTTCATAATAGCAGGATCTAAATCTTTTTTGAAATAATTAATTTTTATTTTAGGATAACTAATTGTAATTTTAAAAGTAGCTCAGGGGAAACATGTATGATATGACAGATAAACAACAGTGACCGGCAGACATTTCAGGTTTTAGTACACACACGGCGTCTGTAGTAATTCTGTCTGAGAAGTCAAAGGCGTGCAGATTCATGGTTGAATCACATTTACATGCATTTACTAATACAAACAATAAAGGTATGAGTTGTCCCAGCCAAATAGCCCTGAGAAAAGGGGTAAGTAGGCACAATAATAGAATACAATCATCAAAAATATTCTGTACTTCTAGTTGAGTTAAAATAATCTATTTTTTTAGGTTACCAATTAGAATGACACTTACATACCAATTAACATATTTAGTTGTTTGCTTTTTGTGCAAAGAATTACAGTGCAACAGTCGTTTATTATGCAGTAGGACTATAAATAAACTGAACCAGTGTGCTGTGATTTGTGTTGTGTCTCCACAGCATCTGAGCACTGTCACCCTCTGGCTATCTCAAACTACACATGCAGGAGCTGGACTAGGCAACCCAGCGGCTTGTACTTCTCTGGAGTGTTTTTTCTCTTGTTTCCATCCACTTGCAGTTGCAGTGGGCCCAAGGCCAAGCAGACTGAAAGTGTAAGGGCAAGTCTGCACTACATTTAGGTGGCCTCTAAGAGTCAGTAAGCCCATTTGCCCTAATGGATTCAGGATGTGCGCCCAGCTCAAGATGCAGAGTATTAAGTGCTCTATCTGTGTCTTTGTACACACCTTCACCTTTGTTTTTGCTCTTACAGTGGGGCAATCTAGATGCGTCATTCAACTGGAAAGAGAAGTGGAGAAAGGTCATGGAAGAGAAAATTATGGTAATGGCTATAAGAAGAGTTAACTATGGCATCAGGTCAGGCCTAGACCTGTTATTTATTCTTGTGTCGATCTTTTCTGAGCCTTTCTCAGTTCTTATGCTTTCTCTGGTTATTCTTATTCATGTTTTCAGAAGTATTGGCCCCAAAATATCTGCTTGTTGACAGCCCCGTATTGTGTTGGCAGCTGAGATGCAACAGCCGAAAATTGAACTTAAAAATTAAGACATTATGCAATGATCAGCTGCCTACACGCTGGACACTCATGTTTACTAACCCAGCCAGTCTTTAATTGCTTTCATCTAAGGATATCCAGATTTCCCTCTTATTTCCTTTTCAAAGAGAGCTGTCAAGTTTCCATACCTATTATCATGTGTCTTTTATATATGCAATAAACAAAACAACAAACTCACTTTCTGCTACCGGGTAAATTGCAGAAGATGTAAAAATCAAACTTGCACTTGGGTGTAAAGAGATACATACATGTAGTTACTGTGAAATACTGAGGGCCACAAAGGTTACAGTGGTTTCTTTCAAAAAGCAGGTTTATTACGTTTGGGTGAACCTTTGATACAGGAAAACATTGCTGAATTAATATGTTTGCAAGCTTGAAATGTTGACTTCAAAGGATGAAGACTCACCAGAGACACAGCAAAAAGAGCATAACTGATTGGTAAAGTGATAATTATGGAGAATTTGTAGATGATTGCAGTGGTAGAGCTAATAAACGAGTTATTAATGGATGACCCTTACTCTCCTTCCACAACTGACACTTCAGTGGCTCCTCAGCCAAGCTGATGGCTGTGTGAATGGTTTGTCACAGGCTTTCATCCTGCGCACCAATTAATGCCACTCAAACTTCATCCTGTTCCATTTGTTTGCAGATCTTGTTATAGCATTGCATACCAACACTCCATTGCCTGAGCGCAATCAGATCAGTGGACATAAAAGTCTTTGGTGCTCTAGCCAGTCTGCATTTCAGAGGGACTGGAACCCTATTGATCAAAGTGCTCAGACGTGTCCAGGCCATTTCCCCCAGTGCATCATGGTACTGCTTGTTGAAGCCAAAAGAATCTAACAACAACAAACATCTCTGCAGCTACTGCCTGTCTCTCTCTGATTAGCTGCCGGGGAGATATTTTTAGAGTATCCCAGCCTCTTTGATGAGGAAGAAGAGCAGAGCCCACTCCTCCACCCCCATCTCCCACCCCTCTACAAACCCCCTTCCAAACACCAGTCCAACATGCTTTGTTCATTTTCGCTTATTGTTGCTGTACTGTCATCTGTAGCTGACTTTTAAGGGTTTCACTCTATCTGCTGGTTTAACTCTCCCTCTCAAATAGATTATCTTACAGAGCTCAGGCTACATTCTACTGTATGCAAAAGCCCTTTATCAAATGGATCATGCTTTTATTGACACAATCCATTCGTATTTTAGTGATGTTCTGTGCATATTTTAGAATATCCATATATTCAGTAATATATGAATTTGAAATGTATTGCAGGGTCACAGCCATGGCAATAAACTGCTGGGAGAATCAGAGACTAAATGTGACAAGATGCCTGTCACAATTTTAATAAAAAAAAGAGCTGACAATTCTATCCTAATTTTTCAGCTGATTGAGTCATAAAAAAGCAGCCACTTTTTTCTTGGGTGGATAAAATTCATTAAGTACTGAACACATTGTTTTAAGAAAGAAATCAGTAATAATTCATTCTGGAATACATTCGCTGGGATAAGGCGTGTATTTGGGAACATTAAGGGATACATCAGTGTATTGATTTACTGTGACATACTGCTCAGGACATTGAAGAAACATGCACATAGTTACCTGTTCATCTTGTAACTATTATGAGTGTAATTTGAGTAAATGTGAAGAATATTGATTCTAAATTCCCTGACACAGGCCATATATTATGTGGCTACAAATTAATTTTACTCCTGTTACAAGCCGTGTTTCTTAGAGAGGAAACACTATAGTCGTTATTTATTTATTAACATTTTTGAGACAGAAAAAGGCTGCAGAGGTACATACAACACAAAGATACAGGATACAGGCTGTAGAACACCTCTGCTGTTTAAATGTTTGTATTATATAGGTTTGTTAAAGCAGCCGTGAGTAAGATTTAGTGGACTCTGGTGGTGAGGTTGCAGAATGAAACCAACTGAATACACCCCCTCCCCCTCCATATCTAGCATGTAAGACAATCTACTTTACCGAGAAACCCGCAAAACTTGCAAAAAACACAATAGTCCCTCTGTAGAGTGAGTGTTTGGTTTGTCTGTTCTGAGCCAGAAACATGGTGGTGCAACATGGCGGGTTTCGTGGAAAGGACCTGCTCCCTATGTAGATATGAAGGTCTCATGCAAAGATAAGGAAAACACAATGATTCTTGGTTTCAGGTGATTATTAATAACAATAATAACAATATGAACAATTATCAATAGTATATTTCCTTTTTGAAAATAGATTGCCCTGAATCCAACACGCTGCCCCTTTAAGGTTTCTATTGTGATTGCTATTCGTCTGCTTTGAAGAGTTTGTTCTTCAAAGTCGACAGATGGCCCTTCAGTATTTATTTTTTTTTCCCATGAAAATTACATCAATAAAACTACTTAACCCCTTGGAGATACAATTCTGTTTTTAATGAAATAAAAATGATCCACCTAGATATCCTGAATCTATATATCTACATTTTCATGAAATTTCCTGTTGATATTTGTGCTAAATTGTGAAGATCGCACTATGAGGCATATTGCAATTATTGATCAAAATGTGTGTTTTTCTACGAAATCTAAAGGTACTGGATTTAGTAGTGAATATAATGACTTTTATGTGCAACAATAAAAAGTTCATGGACACAAAATCAACACTTGAAAGCAGAGCAAACACAGTTAAAGTAGAGTTTACTTAGTCTTGGTTTGAAGCAGAGGTACACAAAAGGCAGTCAGTGGGGGCAAAACAATCCAAGAACGAAGCATACAAGTAGGCAGCCCCCGCAGAGGCTGCAACACGATGACTACAGGGACACAATACACAATCTGTGAAAAAGTCCTGGTATACAGTAGGTTCTGGCTAATGAGGAACTGGGAAGTAAATGTCGGTGGGTGTAGGGGATCAGGGGAATGGAATTGGTCAAGACATTAGGGAATGACAGGAGGGGTTAATACTGGTAGGCATGGAAAAAACACAAAACTCTCCAAACTTGAGATGAAAATAGATGCAAAAGGAGAGTGCAAAGCCTCAGCTTGAGTCCAACACCGAAAGGAAGGCCTGGTGTTGCTTAAAGTGGAAAGAAAACCTACGCTCTTTCGTCAGACTCATATGTTAGACTAAAATTTGTATCAGCACACAATGTAAGAGCTTAATTTAACCACTGAAGTACTAGGAAATATTGTAAGTGTTGGTCATTATAGTACAGTAGATGACTGTGGCTAAGAGTGACAGCAAACTGCAAAAAAAACGTGTGAACTGAGCTAAAATTTCTTTATACAACATTGCGCTTTGACACATACCAGGAGGAATTTAAAAATGGAGAGGTGTGAAAAACACAACGTGTCTATCATACCTCCGCTGTAATTGACAGATCAACTCCGAGCCTACCCACACAATCAGCAGCTGGTCCCAGTGACGCCATTCAAATTAGCTGGATATTAAAGAATCCCTCGGCTGAAACTACATAAATTATACATAATGAAATGCAATTAACATTTTTACTCTGACAATTAAATACATTAAAGGGCCAGGGCCGTGGAAGGAGAGGGGTAGAGAAAAGGAAGTGGGTGGGGATGGAGGCTAGCTACCTTTAAAGTTCACCAATACACTCAGCGAGAGTCTGCTCAAATGTTTACCGAATAATTAGCGGCGGTGGACAGCTTCTCAATCAAACTAAATGCCAGGTTTGCATGGAATATTAAGTGGTTTATAATGGAGTGACAAGTCAATGAATGTTATCTTTTGAGCTCTTATGGGGGAAAAAAGCTCCATAAGCTTTGGAATGACATTGTGTGTATCACAAGTTCAGTTTATTTTAATATTCATAAACTAGACTGTGTTTTGCTAGACGATACTGGCAAAAAGCAACTTCTTTAAAAAAAAATTTTTTAAAAAAAGCGTTGGAAAGGTAGCACTGCCAATATGATGCTAAATGGAAGCTAGTGCTGAGTTATGAGAATGTCTCTTTTTCTTCTTAGCAAACAGTTTTATCTGAGACAGCAGAGCGGTGGAACAGTAACAGTACCAATATACTGATCATTTCCTCTGTTCTACTAACTATTGTCCAGATGCATTTAACACAAGATAATTCCAGAAAAGCTCCCATATACAATGTTTTAACATGAGGAAGGCAAAGGACTGAAATTGTTTCTCTGTCTTCTGTTTCAAGATGAAGCAAAGTTGAAATAAAACCTGTAGACTGTAAGAGCCTTGACTTGACCTTGTCTATAATTTCACCTGTAGCTTGATACTGGAGACAGTTGCTGACAGTTCGATCATGCATATATCCTTTAAACACAGGGAAAAACAGAGGTGGTATAGGACAATAGTAGTGAGGCCAGAGGTACAGCAGTACAGGAAGTACTATTCTATTCTTCCTTGAAGTGTAGGCCAGCTTGTAGTGTGGTCCGTCCCGCCAGCAGCCTGTGGCTATCTTCCCCCATCAGGTCAGCTACATCTTTCTGATTATATCTGCTAAAAGCTACCAGTTTATTTAGTGTCTACATCAGCTGAGCAGCGATGGCCCAAGATATGGATGCTACAGGAGTCCGACGCTTATCTTGGCTCCTCAGCGGGTAAAGGAAGGAAGGCGAAAAGGAGGGGTGAAAGTGAGGATACTGAGGCGCTTTCAGCATCCATTGTAAGAGAATTAGCTTTTACAATGTGGACTGAAGCAAAAGTTCATAATCGAAATAAGAATATGTTCCATTACTGAGATAATTGGAAAAGGGACAATAAATCAGTTAATTAATATCAAAATCAGATGAACCCACACTATCCTGCTTTTTTCTGCTCATAGGAGGTGATTCAATTACAACCTAAGACACTTTTAATGCTGCCTACCGGCTTTCTCTCATCCGCCGCCTGAATAGATTTCTAATGAAATCACCGCTGAAGTGTCACATCATCCCATCGCAAGGTACCAAAAAGTGATTAAAACGATTTTATTTTTAGACAAGGTGCCCAATGGGGGTCATGGATAGAACAAAATAACGAAAGTGCTTTCGGCAATAAGTAATGGAACTATTTTACTTTAATAAGAACTGTAAACTAACAGCTTGATTTCTGTATCAGGTAAAATTATCATATGGCTTTTCCAGGTGAATTTATAGAACAGTAGAAGAGGGCAAGGGGGGCAGATTTAGTGGTATTCAACTATATAGATTGTCTGGTAAAGAAGGGTATGCATACGGAAGGTATTTATTTCTATGAGGTTTAACAATACCAAAGGTTACGTCTGATGAAAGAAAGATAAAAGATTTTAAGCCGATGAATGATCTTAATGTAGGCTCCACGTTTCTGTTAAATTTCCGTGAGAATGTATTATTTTGTTATTACATATCCCTCATTGACTCTTTGAGGCCTAATATCGAATTAATTATGGAACTATGTTAAGAAGGACGACCACAACACAGATCAGAAAGATTGAATTCAGCTAAACAACATAATGTTTTGTTGTTTTTACATCAACCTCCATATTAGACAAAAAACAGTTGGGCCCAAAAATGTCAGATTAAAGGAGCATTGCTGGGATTACTTCATTTTACAGTACAGCAGTGATAAACCCTCATTACATTAGCGTAGTGCTATTTTCAGAGATCGTATTGCTACATGAGTGTCAGTACTGTATGATATGTGTTTTCTCCGATGCAAAAAAAAAAAAAAAAAGTCGACACGATCATCCTTCTGCATAAAAGGTGCTTCATCAGCATGATAGCTGGCAAAATAAAAAGGCCCAGAGCCAATATACTTTAAGCCTTTTACTTGGTTCAACAACAAAACAACATGCACAGCAATCATTGTGGAGTTTGGTCCAAAACATTTCAGCATGTTGGCAAAGTAGCTACAGAGGTAAGCAGGCCAATGTTTGCCAGCTCCTGCACATTTCTGATTGACTGTGAATCACTGTCATCTAGCCTGTAGAGCTGTAAACATGACAGGAAGCATGGCACAAGACCACAGTGTGTTCACTTCTATACTATTCTAGAACAATTTTTTTGTTCCCACACATCCAAACTACTGTATGATGGCTCATACAAAGGAAGTCATAAAATAGAAGCTGCTTATTGATCTTTTTCATTTTGAAAGCGCTGCATAAAGAACTTGAGAAGTACAGGGATTTTTTTAATTCTGCTCATCATACTGTTTCTTTCTGCCAGCTACTTCTCCACTCCATAAACCATACTGCAGTGCAACTCAATAGCCCATTGATATGGCATTAACTTTTCCCTTCCATACATATTGACTGAGTTTTGTCTTAGCTTATTGATGTGTTTTTATAGACTGCATTACATTTTTACTGACTCCATACTTTCTCATTCTGTTGTTTCACTGTCATTGTTAACTTCAGAAACAAAACCGTCAGCAAGTGGGACCATACATTCTTAAGGAGGTAAATAATTAGAAATCAGAAGATTGGCTTGCTAGTTATCCCATAAAAAAAAACTTTAAAAAAACCAACAAAAAAAAAACCTTGCTCTCTCACACATACACACACTTTCCCCCCACTCGCTCATTGGCAATGACCACCTCCTCCTCTTGTTTCTGCAGTCACAAAAAAGGTTTGTTTACTTTCTCTGCTCCTCTATGGTTAAAATTACTTTGAATAAAGGTACCGTGAAGGCATTTTTACTCTGATGAATGTTGCTCTACTTGTGAATGTGTGTAGAGACGTGTGGTTATATGGTTTAGGTGTCAGGTCAAATGTCAAAGAGAGTGAAATGGGCCGAACACTTGAAAGGACTAGAAAGTAGCTAAATATGATATTAAGGACCAGCTTTTAATAACAGGCTGATGAACAAACTGATTAAAAAATTTTTTAGGGCTGTGGGATATTTTTTTTAGGACAGCTCTCAAGTCTGCAATGGAAAATCCCAATGCTCAACTTCATTAATTCCTGAAGTCTGGCACCAGTGTACATAGAAGGTTGCAGATGAAGTGTCTCATATTCTACTGCAGCACACAATTAGGTTTTTCCTCAACAAATGCCAATTCAGACTCATATGCTCTTTTTCTGCCTCTCATCAGCTCTCGATCTGTAATTTGTTCCCCGCATAATTAATACCCAGTCAGCTTGATTGGCTCGCAATAATTTCCCTTGATTCCATCTCAACTACCTTAATATGCCATCACATCATTGCTAAATGTAAATGTTTTGGTGACTGAACTATATTGTGTTCATCAAGATTCTAATGATTTCCATTTTGTTGGTCTCTGGACAGTTCTACAAAGACTTAAACCTATAGTGTGGGACTTTAACGTACAAACACGTAACTTAAAAACAGAATCCGATGATTTGCAAATCCCACAAACCCATATTTCATTTCAAAAAGACCAGACAACATATCAAATGTTGAAATGGAGAAATTGTTTTATGAAAAATATGTGAATAAATGCTTAATGGGCATGCTCTGTAGGGAGAGCATATGCAGAGAGACTTTGCCCGGCTGAACTGGTTAACTTCTGGTTTAGCCTTATATGGAGAAATAAATAAAAAAAATCAATCATGTGGCTCTTCTAGATGTTTTTTCTAGACTTTCCAAATGTTACTGGACAGAATAGAACAGATTTAGTGCACCTTTAGTTAAAACAAGTCATTTTGCGGTGTTTGTGATGCTCAAAACACTTAATTCACCGTTTTAAACCCACAACACTAGCAACGAGTAGAATAAGGTAGAACTGAAACTTATAAACATGTGGTGACAGGGTTTTTGTGATTACTCTCAGACAGAGAGGGAGATAAAAGTTTCACACTGCAGGTTTAAATTTAAAACAGTTGCAATATCAACAGATTCCGATGTGTCAGATATTTCAATTTACAATTCTGCAAAGTGTTTATGAAGGGTTTAGACAAAAGTTAATTTACATCAATGTTTTCAAAATGACATAATAGTGTACATTGCTTGTATATGCCCTTTAGAATTGCACATTGAGATGTTATGTGGTCTGAGGTGCCTATTGCCAGGACATAACGTGTCTGTGCCTTCCAAAGCTATTACAATACATTTTATAATCTTACAACTCTATGGCTAAGTTTTGGCACAAAAATAAATTGGTAGATTTCAGGAGAGACCATAGTTTGGGTTAAAAAGGTACAGAGGTACTTAGGGTTAGAGGACACTTGTTGTCTTCTGGGTAATGCTAGGGAACAATTGTGGTCATGTAAAAAATAATATTGCAACAATTTGGGGGAGGAAAAGGGGCCCGAACATCATATTGTGTTGATCCATCTGTTTCCCCAGATCTCCTCCCTACACGGATTTTTCCGCCTAACATTCTCTTTTACTCCGGTCATACTGTAATCACTGCAGCTGCTAGAGTGCATTACGACTTCAACGTAAACATACTCTGGAGAGAGCAGTCTATTATAAAAATCCTGTTACGATGGGTATTACTGTTACAAAGCCAACTATTTCCAGTTTTGACACCAGTGCTGTGTTCTCCAGATACCATCTTCTCATAACCTGCCTCAGTTGCCCTGTCTGTTGAGGCACTAGTTTGATCTATAGCTGACAGCAGAGTTTCATATATTAATTCCAGTGATATCAATAATCATTTAGTGGTTAGTAAAGTTTGGGGGAAATATGATTTACACAGAGAATTAAAAAAAAAAAAAAGTATATAATTCTGTCATGTCAACATAAAAATCCATTATGCATCTTTTCTAGCTGTAATTTTAGTAATTGCTCAATAACGTGCCTGTAATTCTCATCTCACTGAACTATGTGTCTCGGACCGAAATCCAAACTTGCCCCACAATGGACAGCAGTGCGGCGCCCAGTGCTTTGTTTTGAAGGTTATTTGCCCAAGATGTCAGAGGAAATCAGATGTTTCCCACATTTCCCTACCCTCTATAGCCATTTCTGGTATCCCTCTCTCGATGCCTCACCCAACCTCCAACCCCATGCTAGCAGGAAGGAGGTTTGTTGATGGATGTTGAAGGCTGCTCCGGTCCCACAGCAATTAACTCTTCTCTTGCTAGAAGTAGCCTGTCAGGTTGATGGAATCTCCCCACTACTGCTGCCTGTCACACAAGCCAGGAGGGGCTGCAGACAAATGCTTCTTCTATTGTGTTTACTTTACTGGTTTACCTGCGGTCAAGAGCGAGCACAAGCAAAGAGCTACGGGGTGCATCGAGAGTCATCAAGTGCTCCAATGTCAAGTTTCCGCAGTCTGTGGCTATGCAGTGAAGCCTGTCTGTGGAATTATAGTAAGTAAAATAGGGTGATGGTTAAAGATCATGAGCTTGTGCGAGTGCAGTCGCAGAGGTATTGCTACTTACGTTATGCTTTAATTCAACTTGGGTCAGGGTCTATCTTCCTGTGGAATACTGTTCAACTAACAGTATAGTCGATCCAGTTACCCAATATTCCACTGCTGCCGCACTTTTAATTGTACAGCATTTAATTCACAGGTTTGTCGACTTTTACTCTCTTACTGGAAAAACTTAAATTTATTAGTTAATTTAATTTAAAATCAAACTGTGAGAAAAAGAGTTGAAACAGGACATACACGTAAATCTAATATTTACACACTTCCGACCATACATCCGTTCTTGCATTCCATCCTCGTGAACGCAATATCTCTGGAACGCCTTGTGGGAATTTTTTTCAAACTTGGCAAAAAGATTAATTTGGACTCAAGGATGAACTGATTAGATTTTGGGTGTCAAAGGTCAAGGTAACTGTGACCCTAATTTGACCTATTCTCACGAGTATGCTATCTCAGGAATGCCTGAAAGATTTTCTTCAAATGTGTCACAATTGTTCACTTGGCCTCAATGAGAAGTATTTTAACTAATGTAACTTAATTCAAAATCAGAGTGGATAAATTATGACATCACCGCTGTGGGTCAGTGTAGTTGGCTCATATCGTTCATCCAGGTGTGTAAACGATTGGCCATCTTAACAACCTGTGTCAACAGCTCCTTGACCTCTGATCTGAATTTCTCTCTGAAATTAAAAACGCCGTTACATGACCAAGAGTGCTTTCAATCAAAACATGACTCACTCCCTCCACTGTCTCGAACAACAATATACAAACTTTCACCTTGAGGCAGCAGCATTTTTGCCAGTCATGTCTTCCTCCTGGAGGGTCGGTCAGGTTCACACCCCAGCACTTGTCAATCATCTGAATGACATGTTTACTTTGCAGTGTGCAACCCAAGGCTATGGTAACCCAGAGTGAAGACACTGAAAACAGAAAGTGGATAAAGACAACCTACATTTTTTTTTTTTTAACAAAATATGCATACAACATATGGATTATTTAAAATGTTTACACAGCCTTCATCTGCCGCTCTCTGAGGTTCAACATATTTAGTTTCTTCTTCTTTTTAGCATTATCGACTAACAAGCCTCTCTGATATGACTTTGATATGATGACTCTATCTATAGCCACTAACCTCTCCTTATAAGCCACAGCCCTGGCCCAAAATATCCCAATTATCACTGAAAATGCATTTTCAGATATGAACACTCAGGGTTGCTGACTCATTCTGACTTATGTCTGAGACTACTATGATTCACTATTTCTGACACAATACTTAGAATATAAAGTGTATACTTTTTTTTTTTTTTTCAAACCGAAGGTGAAGTATGGAAAAAAAAAAAATCTGATTTTGAAGGTCGAATGTTTATTGACAATCTCAATAACATGAATATTGGAACTGCTTTGGGCTAGTATGGTAAATGATGACATTTCATTCTGTTAGCTGGAAAACAGCAACCTTGTGGTGACATAACATTACAATCTCTACACAACACTACACTCGAACATCTTTACTATAGATTCGGTTACGACATGTAAAAAGATTTTTGATTTCTTTCCCCATTTTCACCTTGCTGCTTTTACCTCACCTCACCTCCACCCTCACTACTTTGACTCGATGGTCCTCTGCCCCCACATGTAAGGCAGAGGACCATTCAAGATGTCTGTAGGTCGTGCATCCTGGTATTAGCAGGCCCAAGGGGTAGGTAAGCCACTTAACCTGTCATCTCAAATTGTGTGCACAAAAGCAGATTCTCCCCTGATGCAGGACAGAGCGATGCACTCAGACTGTGTAGAAGCCGTTGAGACTGAAGCTGAGTGAAGGCCATGGGGATGTTCTGATGCTTACACTGGTCAGATGGGGATGTGCCAGTGTGTGGTTGAGATTAGTGGAGGAGAGATGAGACTGATGGTCGGCACCACAGGGACTATGCTCGTTGTAGAGTTGCTTCTGAGGGTGTGCAGATGTGTAAAATGTCAGTAAATATGTCATGAACGGATGACACCTCAATTTTGTTTTAGGGTCCTCTGAAATGCAGAAGAGTGGAGTCTTGTGCAGTTTTATTTAGTTACGCTAATACATTACATTTGTCAGCTTAGGAAGAATTTTCTGTTTTACTTGAATAGTAAGTCGTGTTCTTTTACGAGCAACTCTATTTCAACAGTTTGATGTGTCAGTCAAACTTGTATATGAAAAAATAACTTCATTTTGACGACAATAAAGCAGACTGTTATTAGTTGACTTGATCAAGTGCCAAATCTCTAAGCTGATATTCCTCTGTGGTAAAATGACCTCAAACAGCCTGTGGAAAAACATATTCAGAGGAATAGTGCAGTATGCTTTGAGAGTTTGTTTTAAATAAGGAAGCATAATTTATTCAAAGTAAACAAAAGTGTATTTGACATGTAGTAAAAAGACGAGACTGTCCTCTAAAAAAAAATGACCACGTAGATCTTTTGTGGCATTCACGTTTATAAGTTAAGCAATCTCTTATGGTCGTATAAATAACGACAATCTGGGGACTAGGAGAAGTGACGCAGTTCCGATGACATCTATTTAATGTGAGTTTTTCCTTGTTAGAAGGAGGCCAGTTGAGTGGGTGGTTCAATACAACAGTGGACTTGGGTGCAGGAGACCCGCTGTTAACTTTCCATTTCCAAGTACGAGTCAGGACAGGTTTTTAAAATAACATTTATTGTTGCCATGACGAAAAAGGTGGCATAACTTTCAGGAGGTAGTAACTTTACCAAAAAAATAATTCGTAGTGATCATTTGAAAGCAAACCATTATTTCTTTCCGAATGTTAATCGAGTGTTTTTTGTGTTAATTTTTAGGAACACTTCTAAGGCTTGTATTTAAGGGTAGAAACAAACAACCTATATGGTTATATGTATTTGAGGACTTGTTGAAATAAACTGTTTAAATGTGTACAGTATTTATCTTCCCCTGTAAAACTGGTGGAACTTATACCTGCCGAAGTAGCCATAATGAACAAACATAGCATGACAGGCATATAGGACTTTTGCGGCTCTAAATCCTGCGCATTTAAGGTAGCATTACAGTTCAGTGATTATGTAATGACATGCAAATCATTCCATATAGTTGTCCAGTGCCTCCAAAACTCCCATCTTCCGATGACACTACAGAATGTGGAAAAATACTGTGTGATTCTCGGCTTTTAAAGCATAGGAAGTAGAAAATGAATCCTAGAAAACACATCTTTTACTGAATATTTACAGCAGTATCAGTACTTTCCATCACCTAGTCTTAAGCGATCTTGCAAGACGTGGCCAGATTTCATCAGTCTGGGACATTGTACTGCCAGCTGCCAATGAGCTACTCTTCAGATTCATATTCTTACTTTAATATACTTATTCTTATGTCAGGCCCCCGAACCTTTCACTTCCACTCTCTGCTGTCGCTGCCTCTCATTCTATGGCTTTACAACTTAACTTGACATATGTACTTATTGATTGCAGCACAGAGCTGTTTGAAAAAGTGTTTGTCTGACAATTGACTACCCTTGCCCTCCACCCCTTCCTCTCCACTTCAACTCGTCCACATCTGTACTTGACAGACTCACTTACCCGGCTTTCTCCATTCGCCTCTCCCTCCCTCGACTCTGCCAGTCTTATCTGCACAGCAGAGGATCAGAAAGGGGGTCACTATCCGCCATGCAATCAGATGGGTAAACACCCACTGTGGTTAAAATCCGTAGTCAACAGGCTTTATAATAGACATGCCAATCTAAAGTCCACAAGATAAGCACCATTTAAGTGTTGCTAGAATTTATTCTTGACACAAAGTCCGAGATATACAAAAGACAGACAGATATTTACTCTCTGAGGAGAGGAACTGATCTGTCCTGTTGTTTGTTTACCATTCCTTTTCTCTTGGTTACACTGTTTTAAAGTACCAAAACTTCCAATCACCTTCAGATTCACAAAAAAAAAAAACATCAGCCTACTCTTCATTGAAGGCACTGCTTCAAGACAGATGCTGTCTGTAATAATTTAATAATTACAAAATGTAATTATGTTTTAAGTCTTTTTTTCCTTTTTTTAATGTGCACGCTTATTAAATGACCTGGACTTTCATTTTACTATATTTCTCAAAACAACATTCAATTTAATTACCTTTCTGCTCGTCCTGAACTTCAGATCGTTATCGAACTTTTTTTTAAAATTATTATTATTACCAGTTATGAAAAATGACTAGGTTCTGTGAAACTCATTAAATATAGATTCATATCATGGACAACATTTCCATAATATCACACATACCCGGTGTGATTATTAAGTATGAAGTTACTTATCAAAATAAGATCAGTTAAAGGTTATAAGAAAGACCTCAAAGCATTTGTCCGCAGACACTGCATCTGCCATACAAACCCATAGCATGGTTAACAGTTTATTACCCTTGGACTATGTTTCCTTTTTCCAATATTGACATCGTGTCCAGGTGCTTCCAGTCATTTCCCCCTCCGTAGCTGCCAGGCCTTTACTTGCACCTGAGGGCTAGATAAGGCCTCTTTGCTCCACTGCACTTCATAACAACGTATAGACACCCCAACCCAACAGAGTGTGTGTGTGTGTGTGTGTGTGTGTGTGTGTGTGTGTGTGTGTGTGTGTGTGTGTGTGTGTGTGTGTGTGTGTGTGTGTGTGTGTGTGTGTGTGTGTGTGTGTGTGTGTGTGTGTGTGTGTGTGTGTGGCTGCTGTCCACACAGAGGCCCACTCTAAGATTATAGCAATCTGCGGGCATTCTTTTTAAGCTTTCCTGGCTGCAGTGGAGGTACCGATGCTGTATATCAGGTGAGGGAGAAAAGCTTTGTATAGCTGCTGTTTGGCCTTAAGCTGTGATCTGTGTTCAAACATGTCAGAGTTGGAGTCAGGCGCTTTTCCCTAAGTCTCTGCTGTGTCCAGTCTCGTGTTCGTACTTAGAAACGACTTGTGCTAACTTTTTATGTGCGCAATAATAAAGCTTTCTTTTAGTGACTTTTGTCACATTATGTATTTTCCTTTTGTACTGCGAGATGAAATAAAGGTCTCCATTAGGCTCTCAATGCTAATGTTATATTTGGATGTAAAATATTTGTATGTATATTTGTCCACTGCCACGTCTAAAACTAAATTATTCTTAGTTGTAGTTTTACGGGGGATTACATACTGTCCTATTTTTTTGGACAGAGGCAGTGACTTTCTTAAGTTGGTATATAACCCGTGTTGTCGAACTGATTAGGATATAACACGTTTATATATAAGTTTAGATCACCTTGGCTTGTTCTTCATTGTATTTTTCCTCCATTTTATTTTTTATTTTAAATGCAGATATTACATCTGATCTAATGAAAATGTGCAATTTTTAAGCAAACAGGAGAACCCTCGAGACAAGTTGCATCTTGAAATGGTTTTAACATTTGGAAATGGGACATGGTTTGAGACTAAATATTTTACAATGCCAGTTTGCCTTCCTCAATTCTAATCAACAAAAATGTTAAATTAAAAATAGTTGCACTGCAAGAGTTGAGATAATATCTCTAACCACTGGTCCAGTCCTACATTTTGGTTTAATGCTTCTTAGAGTTGCTCTAAGCTATAGTCTAAATGAAGTATTGAGCAAGAGAGTCATTTTTCATGTGGAGGAGGAAATTATATGTTGCTTTGTCAAGATAATTATGTATATATAATGATGCATGAGCCAAAAGTGATAACAGTTAGACACTCTCCTGATTGCTTTGTGGGTGCCACCATTTTAAGCTCAGGTCAGCCACTGGAATTAGACAGGAGACACACAAACACTCATTAACTTTCTTTTCGTCATGCACCGTATTTAAGTTAACAATAGCCGCACGCTACCTTCCCATAATTACATTGTTATACTGGCAGGGGTATAATTTCCCAGAGATGGTAATTACTTGCGATGTTGTTACAGCGTTGTGCTCGCTGCCCTTCGCATCTGTCTAGAATCTGGTGTTTACACTGTTTAAAGGACTACCCATGGTGCATATGTCTCTGTCTTCAAAGGGCAGACCGATGACCTCTAGGGATGGTCTAGGTTTGTCTGAGACTCTGAAACAGCCTTCATGGAGAGAGAGAAGGAAGACTGAGAGACATGGAAAAGGACATAGAAAGAGTACTTCAGACACCTTACTGAACTAGAGTGGAGCTTCAATGATTTTTAGGTCAGGCTGTTAGAACGCAATGAAACAAGCTAAATTGTCCAAGCACTCCTTCCACAACATGGTGAGATCCTATTTTGACGTCTAAGTCACCAGCATCTTATCTTGGGGCTCTAAATAACGTGGTAGGTAGGTAGGAAGGTAATTAGCTGACATCTGGGCCTTGTTTAACTGTACTCTCCTGGTTGGTTGTTAAGTATTCCATGCATTGTTGCCATACCAAAGCAGCTGGACACAGTTCTGCAAATGTAAAACATCATGATTCAAATGTCAAATTTGAATATTTCCACCAGTATCTGATGAACAAGCTCCTTTAATGGCTCTGTAATTGTCCAGTCAGGACTAGAGAATTACATTGTTCTACATTCTACTAGTGCCTGCATTTACAAAGGTCAGGCTGATAGGATTTTATTTGTTGCACACTGTTCAGATGAGAATGAAGTATGGAAATCTTGATTAGTCTCATAATTCTGTTATCAGCACTCCTAAAGGTTGCATCGAAGCTGCTTTTAAACGACACCTGTTTGCCTTGATATGGGAGGCGTTATTGCCGTAACACCTTGGAGCTGTAGTAACTTGAACTTGATAAAAAACTGCATTAAAAGTGCATCCAAAAAGTCCAGGGTGTCATTGAAGACATTGAATACAATCTGAATAGAAGCAATGAATGACTAATGTCTTAAACTCATTAATCAGCAAGGCATTTTGATAGATGCTGATGAAGGTCGTTGTGGTACCTGTTTATGCCGGTATGTTCTAACATTCTTTGCCTCCTATTCCGCATCGGAAGTTTTGAGTATTCCAGGTTTCATGCAGGTAAGTCTAACAGCTGTCCCTGGAGCCCAAACATCCAGGGAAAGTGGGGCTGCAAAGCAATCCACCGCTTAGGACAGTGTTGAGAATGCAGCAATGCTCCACTCCATCCTGATTAACTGTCACCACATATAAAGCCAGGCAAGATGACTCCCACACCCTAGCTTTCCTCACTGCTATCCAAAAGGTGGTGGGAAACCCTGCCGACACAGGGCTGGTGTCAGCGCAGTACACTATAAGACAAAAGCTCAGTCTCTCACACACAGCTTTATTTTTTGCCAGTACAAGCCCCTGACACACACAAAATACCAACTGGACCTCCCAAACTTGCTCTGAACTTTCAAAGGATTCACGCCTTTTGAGGGTAAACAACCACTGTCTGCTCGATATGTGGCATACGGCGAGACAGGCAGAAAGAACAGAAAAATTCACTTCTGACGGAGACGAGAACACAAGGGTTGGGGACAGGTAAAGTGAGTCTGACATAGCTGTACCCATTGTCCAGGAGGTTGGGACAACGTGTGCCAGCAATAGGGTTTTAAATTGTAGGTGTCAGATGCATGCAGATGCACATTTCAATGGGCAAAGGTAATAAAATCAAACAAAAGTGATGAGTATAATGATAAATAACAACTTAAGTGAAAAAAAAAACCTCTGCTCCTGTGAAAAGACAACCATCATACCACTATCCTATGAGACTTGATTGTGGACAGCTGGTAATAGATTTTCAAGTCCTTTCTTTTATCCTAAGTCCTGCCTTGCGGAAGCAGCATGATATTGTGGAAGCAGTGGTCGCATTTATGTAAAGAGATGACAATGCCTGCTTGTCGCCAGCTGCTCATGATTGGGTACACACAATTAAATCTAAAATATTAAAGAAAGCCAACAGTAGTAGGCAGCTGGGCATGGATCATCTCAATTCTGATTAGCTGTGGATTCACTATTGGTAACCGCACAGTATAAACAGATACGTACACTATAAAATACAGCCGGTGGTTGTTGTTTTTTTACAGATTTAAATTCATGTTTCACTATTTAAAGAAGCGATTCTAATCTATACATTTTTGGCAAAGTCAGCAAATATTTCCGCTACCTTCGCTACACAACATACTATTCCAGCCATTCAGACACATGCTCATGCACCGGACAGGGGGAACAAATAGTTATCAGAAAAGATGAGTGAAAGGGAACAGTGGGACCGAAAGGAAGATGTAAACCATGGCGAGCTGCACAACATTATCACATTGTCAAGAAGGAGAGATGGTCGAGAAACAGCTAAAGAGGAGAGGCTCAGGAGAACAAAGATACAACTGTTACAACTATTACAAACTGATAAACTATTACAACAATTTATAAGTAATTTTAAGTGCTGGATATCTCGTTTGATATTTCCCTATTAAGTGCAAACAAATGATAACCACACATGTAAACAAATGGCCGGGTGCTGATGAATATGCTGGCTAACCTAAAAGTGTGATTAGATCATCTGCACATTGTCCTGGATAGAGATCCCTAATGCAGTTTGCAAAATGGACGTTCCAGGAAGGGTTGTTTGTGTAACCAATAAAAAAAGACAATGATGAAAAGGTGCTCAGTGAGAGCCAGAAAAAGAAAAAGAAAAAAAAAAGGGGTGGGGGGATTTGGTGTTTGAATTGAGGTTGAGTTTGTTTGGATTTTGTAACTCCTAGCTTTGCCCTGTTAAGCTATCTTCTCCCAGTTTCAGTGAATAATGCAATCCAAGCCATGTAAATGTTGAGGCCCAGAACAGGACCCACAGCTAAAGCAACTGGATTGTTGTAATTTTTTTTATCCAAAATGGCGAGTTGTGAAAATGTACCATTACTGTCACCATTTTCATGAATGATTTCCAACCAATGAGCCAACATCACTGTTGTTACAGTCACCGTCTTCATGAAGAACTTCCAACCAAAGAGCCAACATCACCGTGGTTTCTGAGCCACAGAGACACATTGCCTGTCAGCACCCAATTAAAGCCGGAGGGGGCAAATTAACACGGAAGCCAAGGAACTCCAATTAACACTGACACATTGATTTGGTGGGAGGCTCATCATTGTCTTAAATTTAGAATTAATCAACACGGCAGAGAGTGTCAAGTCAAAGGTCTGGCTACAAAAGTGCCAAATGCTTGTGGAAAGCCTGCAAAGGCTGCACGCTGAAGATTAAGAGAAGTCTCACTATTTATTCATGCGGGATCTCCCCCGTTTTTTTTTTCTTCTTTTTTCTTAAAATCTGACTGAAATTGAGCATAATATATTTTCCCCATTATCTCTGCACATGACACAATAAGCTGAGTATGAAAGTTATAAATGCCATTGGAGAAAAAAAAGTGGATGTTTTCTGTTTGGTCGTGCTCCACATACATGCAAAATCCAGCCCACATATTCACTCACAAATGAGTAAATGCAACTCTTTGTCAAGGACATACCACTTTACATGTTGTTTATGAGAGAAGGTGGTTCTAATTAAGCTCAATGGGTGCTTCTCCAACAAAGTTTTAAATGAGCTAAATATCGCATAAAGCTGTCGATTAGAGTCACAGAAGGAATAGCACCTGAAGGTGAGATTTCTGTACAGGTTTGTTTTATGCAATCAGAGAACAGCTGTTAAAACACTTCTCAGAGATTAATTTCTGGATCACAACACTGTTATAGAGGATGGATAACGTAACATACGTCCTTTCTCCTGCATTCTTCCTTTATCTTTACATCCCCTCTTTTTCCTACTGAAATTATTTTGTTGTATTTCTTTTGTCTTCTATTCTTTTAAGCCTCATATTCCCTTACCTCTAGTTCCCACCACCTTGGAGTAGTTTCAGATAACTGTTTCCATTCTGGATCCAGTTTCAAGTCGGTAAAATATCCGGTTTACTTATCCCTTATTAAATCTATCATTAACATTTTCTGTTCTGACTTAGAGAAACATGCGATAACCCAGCAACGCTCTTGTTAATAAACACTTTGGCCAGCTTAAATGTTCCAAAGTTAACAAAACCACTGAAAAATGCAATATTGGAGGGAGGGACAATAACTCCTGTTTAAATAACTACGGTCTGTCAGCCTATCTGTTATTCTGTAGCCCACCATATGCTGTGACCTGTAGCAGTGCGACGAGCTTGCCTTCAGGTAATGGTAAGTCTGTTGTGCATGTCAAAGATTGATTTATTGAATTGATATTTGCAGAATGATTAGGTAGAATATGTATTATTTTCACTTTTGTTAACTTCAGCTTCTATGGCTGCAGGACAATCGAGAGCAAAAGCTGCTTTCCCTCACAGCAAGCAGTTGATGAATTTTACAGAGCAGTGAAAAAATATGTGGTGAAAGCCTTCTAAACCTTCAGCACAGCAATATGTCCATGGTTTAAGTTTTCATATTTAACAGTCAGAGGCTATTGGCATCTGTGTCATGTTTGTCTGGTAATTGGTCCCTAAATCACTATTAAAATGACCAATTCTGTAACTAAGGTGCTCAGAAAGACGTTTGATTCAATCATGTTCCATCTTTTGTTACTGCACTGCACACTTTAAATAACAGTTGTCTTCCTTCCTTATCCAAAACAAAAATAAAGACAAAAAGAATTGGATTCGGCAGATTCAGATTCAATTAAAAACTGTGGAATTGCCTCCCTGGTTCTATCACTCTCTACCAACCTCTCCCTCTCATTTTCTCCATGTCTGACATTGTCTGAGCTTATCCTGCAATGCTCTTGATGTTGGCAGTGGAACACATTAACACATCAAACTTGGACTCTGTTCATGTGCTCAGCCTTGGCATGCTGCCACACACTCCAGAAATCGAATGGTACCTGCCAGGTGGTGCACCAGACAGTGGACAATGCAGCGGATGCTGGGATGAAGACAGAAGTTGGCTAGACCAGACGAGCCGGCAGAAATTACATCTAAAGCGGTGAGTCTAGTTCGAAAGATATGTTGTGTTTGAAGGGTAGCTGGGTAGCAATTATTTTACTGTGACCTAATATTTATGCTTGCACATAAAACCATATATATTAATAACACATTTTTGGCTGATCTGATTAAATAAACCCGAAATATCACCGATATTGACTGTGACTGACAGAGATAAATTTATGCCCGAATGCCACATGGGTTCTTAAATTTAAATTACTCATTTCAATTTAAAAGTCTGGCCGCATTTCATATTTGATCCAGCCATAAAAAAAAAGTTAGGACCTGGCCTTGTTTGAAATCAGTGCCTTTCTTTCTAGTGTTGACTCACGTTTGTCCTCATTGATTAGTCAAATGATTTACAGATACCGGACTACTTGAACTGTGAGCTGATAGATTGGTCAGTTGCGTTAAAAAATTAATAAAGTATTGGATGTTCATCTCAATTCTTAGTTTAAATATATGGGGTTCATTTCGCATATAGGTAAGTCATTCCTATTAGTAATTTGATAAACATGGTCTCAAACTAGTAAATATGATAAGTACATACTGTTGGACTGACTGCAAGATCTAACATCTAAGGGAGATTTGGGACTGGTGTGTTAGACCAACCTCCCCACCACCATCAAAACATCAAACAAGACACTATTCTTCAGAAGGATGACATTTATCCCTCCAGTAGAGTTCCAGGGACTTGAAAAATCTTTGGAGAGAAGCACTGAAGCTGCTTTTGCAGCTCTTAGCGGCTCTTAATAAGAACATGTGTGATGTTTCTTCCTTTAGTTTGTCACCAATCCTGCAGATAGTCAGTCAACTCTTTAAATCCTCAGGCTCAAATTGAGGCATTTCTTTTGTAACTTGACAGACTTGTACTTTTTGGTCACAACAGAAACATGGTGATCCTGAGGCAGCAGCATAAATACAATAACATAGTGTTTCACTGATCAAAGTAGAATTATTTTAGTGGAGCGCATCAAAAGGGAATAAGTAATATTGATGATGTGTGCCTTTCAAAGGAGCTGAGCTGGCAAGTAGTTGTACTGAAGTGGGCATGGGTTTATGATCCAACAGCAGGGCATAGCATAGCAAGACATTCTGCCTGATAACAATACTGGGCATGTTGTTGAAGTTATGCATGTTGTATTTAATGCAGTGCTGAATGTGATGTATACTAGTTGCCATATCAGGTCAGATTGCTCTGAATCTTGGGCGGAGTCATAACATCCTCTATGATTTGGGTATGTATTGTGTCATTGTTGCTCATACTAGCCAAAAAAAATAATTAAAATGCTCATGCCATGTGCAAAATAATTTATATATATATATATATATATTCCTTTTGAAGAAAATTCAATATCCACAAACCAAGTTTTGCTGACTAGATTTTTTTTCAGAACTTTCAATCATATTACAGCCTTCCCCAAAGATTTAAACTAAGGGGTCATCATGTGATTTAAGTATGGAATGTAGGTCAATGGTTGTTGGTTATGAATGATCAATACTACAATTCCCTTGCCAGATGTTTCACAACATCTGATGTTTTCTCCTCCAGGGAGTTTTTCAAGCGTGGCAATGGGGTATATCGCTGCATAACAGAATTACTTTTAAAAGTAAGGTTTGCCAGATTAAATCAGGTGTGGTTTTTGGTTGTTAGGCAGTCTCAGGTGTACGAGATGTGATCACAAACACGTATAGTGGCTGTAGCAATTATCAAGGGAGCAATGTCACGTGATATTGTTATAGAGTGACGATGTACATATAGGGAGAAAAATACTTTTACAATCTTATGGTTTGTCGGGGGTCCATGAGCAGATTTAGGCAAAATGAAATATAAAATACAATCAAATGAAAACAATATCCAGCAAATCAATTAAGGCTGTGGGTATAATTAAACCAAAGTCCTCTATGGAAAGCATTAGTCTGACTAAGGAAACATGGTGACTTATAATTTCCAACCAGCTCTGTTGAGCCGTGTATTCCTTCAGCTCTCAGCAGTAACGATTTCATCAACTTCTTCACTAATAAAATTGTTAGCATTAGGGAAAGAACTGGGAAGACCTTTCCTGCCACTGTCACTGATATGTTGTTAAGCACAGCAGCCCTGGAAGCAACCGCGGGACCAGATTTATACCTTGACCATTTTTCTCCTGTTGAGCTCTCCGATCTAAGTGCAATTATTTCCTCATCTGGATTCTCTACCTGTCTCTTGGATTGCATCCCAACGAATCTCCTCAAGGAAGTCTTCCCTTTAATTAGTACTTCCATATTAGATCGGATCGACCTATCTCTTTTAACCGGCTATGTACCACAGGCTTTTAAAGTGGCTGTAATTAAACCTTTACTTAAAAAGCCTACTCTTGATCGCTCGCGTAGTTTCTGTTCTTTCTTTTGCAGATGTCCCCGGCCATGGAGCTCCATGTCTCTTCTCGGCGATTGTCGGCCCCACTAACAGTTCATGTTTTGGATCTCTATGCTGTCCCTTAAAGAGGAGTTTTACCCTCCTACCTTATGTGGGAATTGTTGGGTCTCTCAGTATAATGCTGTAAAATTCTGCTGTGAGGACTTTAATGTGTTAAGTGCCATGAAATAACCCGTGTTGTGATTTGCCGCTATATAAATATAATTGAATTGAATCTGCAAAAACAACTAAATGATGCTCTTCCAGATAGCCCCAAAAGAACTCAGTTTGAAAGTATTTACTTTATTATGAGTTAACACTGTGCAGGCCAACATCTGGTGTCTCACACAATTAGCCTAGCGACAAGCACGGCCAGCATCTGGATTAGAGCCATTTAACCGGTGGAGATAAGTATCACTGTTAAGACTTGATTAGATGATTGATGATACTAGTGGGTAAATTAGATTTTGCTTAAATAATAAGATTTAACAGTGGAAAACACAAATATCAAGCACAGAAGCCCAAACAGAATATAAATGAATCAATAAAATAAATGGCTCATTTAAGCATTTAAAAAAATCTATTCCAGGGGAAAAATATAGAGATGAGACAGCATTTAACAGGAGCTTCTGTGTCTGCATTTACAAATATATAAAGGCATTAGATAGGGGTTTTTGTACTGTAGAAGACAGCACGTGACAGGTCACACATTTTCCAGGAACTTATCTGTACCAGTCTGTCATGTGTTAGTATTAAAGCCATCCCCATGGAGAATTAGTACTGAATTGTTTGCCTTTCACTCACCACTCTTGAAGTGTTTATTGTATACAGTAATATTGCGAGAGGTGGCTCTGAACTCTGTGCTGCTTTTCTGTCTAATGCTGTTTGGAAGGGTTTGATCTCAATCTGACCAGTTACATATGCTCTACCTCCTACCCTCCTTCACCAAGCTGCCTGCACTGATGGGATCTATCACTATACATCCTGCTCCCTTACTAAATCTTTCCCTTCCCCCTATTCCGGATATACCTTAAACCTCAGACGTGGAGCATTGTGCATCTTATTCACTAGATATATTTGCTTGGGCTCAATGGACCTACTTAGACTAATTTGATTTCTTCATATGCAATTCACTAGAATTAGATGTCTTATAATAAACAGTATAGTATCATATGACAAGGGCTGGGCACATTATTTCGTAAAGTGTTACAATAGTGTGATTAGTATTTGAGTGACAAGTGGTCTAAGGATTTAGAATGTGTGTTTATGCAGCAGCAGCCAGCTAATCCTCAGTGACCAGTCAGTAAATCCCTCCAGTGTCAAACCACAATGTTTTGTTTTCTATTTACTAACTAAATGCAGAAGTAAAGCAACGAGTAATGTAGGGCTTAGGCTTTTTTTTTTTTCCTGATTAATTGGTAATGTCATTACTTTACTCACAACTGAATACAGGGTTAAAATTACATATATGTATTTGTTTTGATGTTGATTGTTATTTCCTGCCAAACCTATGAGTTGCAATGCAATTCATGTCATGAAACTGTTCATCAAAAGTGTTTTGTTCTTTTTCCTTTTATTCTATTTTGTCGTAAGGGTTTTGCAGAGTTGTGTCTGCATGTTATACAAATGTAATAACATTGTGAGGAGGTTATGCTGGTCCTGAGGTCATCCTATGAACACAGTGCCAGTATGTTGCAGTGTACGGACTTCATCATGCACTACACATTTTGGCTTTATGGCTCTCATAAATACACATTACAAAAGGACTTGAGGCAAAAAGTCATTGCTCTAAATACACACTTCTAATGTGAAGTCAAAGTTTAGCTTTGGCTGTTGGATTGATCTAAGAATGAACACATAACTACTGCACTTACTTTGAGTTTGAGAACCAGTGTTGGTAGCTGTTAAAAAAAAAAAACAATTAGGTGTGGAAATACCCATAAAAATGTAAATCCTTCCCAAACAACAAATGCCAGATGATCCCAAGTTATTCCCCCTTGAGGAGCTAACACACCCCTGGAGAAGGGAGAGGTTTTTTGTCAGAATGGCTGAACTCATGTTGACCTGACTCCTTCAGGTGTGCTGTTTGACTTTGCCAGCTGCCAGATCCTTCCCCTGTGGGCCCCAATAAATATTCTGAGGCGTTTCATGTCGCCTGGTGGGAAAGCAACCTTTCTTCCTGCTGACTCTGGGCTTTTACTTAACCCCAGCAGCCGACAGAGGTACCATTCAACGTGACTCATACAGTATGTAGCCTCACTTTTTCCCATTCAATCAATTCTTCAAACAGTTGTGGCATTATTTCACGGGTTTATCATGGCACCTGCACAGTCTGTATTGACTGCGGTCCAGCATCAGCACCCTTTGGTTTTCCATTTGACTGTGAAACAAGTAAGGTCTGTTTGTGCAGGAGAACACCACGCAGAGAGCAGCATGTAACCCTGCCAACACTTTCTAAAAATGAATCAGTCCAAAATTGTGTTTCAACGCCAGAGTGGCATGCTTCTATTGTACCGAAAAAATAATGCAGCACAACAGAATCGAAGCTGGCAACTGCGGGGAATAAGCAGGGATGCCTTGTCATTTTGATAGTTTCACTTATCTTCTGAGCAAGAACACAATCTTCAAATGTGTTATGCTATTACCCGTTGCACCTCGAAGGGTATGATGAGTTCATGTAAGTTTGAGTAATCATTGATATCAATCGTTTGGGAGGTTTATCTGTAGACAAACACGAGTTATAATGAAATTGAATGCAACAAGGTTGTTCCAGAAATATTACAAATATTAAGCAATCCTTTGAACCTGGTGTAACAACATTACCCCAGAATAGTTCGAATTTAAACGACTCCACATAGAATTTAGGAACATTTTTACTTTACTTTCATTGGCTTCTTTATATGACAGATTTTTGTTGTTGTTGACACTAATCCACAACAGTGTGCAATTGTTGTACATGTCCTGACATGATAAGAGAGAGAGAGAGACATGCATGGATTCAGTGTCTTGCTCAAGGGCACTTTGACATGCTGTCATACAGATGTCTGCACCACCTTTCTTTGCCCTCTCCTGCCTCAAACTCTCTTTCTATCTCTTCATATTATACAGACCCAGTTGTATCACCTGTTGACTGAACGCCTTCAGCCATTCTCTCACCTTTGTGGATCCTCTGACTGTCTTTTTGTTCGGCCACATGCCTCTGCAGCACATCCTCAATTCTTTATCACTGCACTGGTATGCACTTCGATAAGTTTTCCTCAGGATTGCTTTATGTTCATGTTTCTGTAACATTAATGGTCATTTCTTTGAAAGCTTGAATACCTGTTAGGTGCTTGTTGGGAATGTCCTGTCTGTCTTCCTTTTCTGCTGGGTGTTTGATTCTCTGTGCCTACCTGCACGTTACTTGCTTTTTTTTTTTTACTTGCTTTTATCTTATCTGCAAATTCCAGAGTCTGATTTTAATCACAAGCTCTCTGTGATTTACCATTCCAGTACATGTAATGATTGCATGGATCATCCTGACGCAGCCATGAATTGATTGTTACACTGAGGATGATTGCCTGGCCAAGGAACGCTTTCCCCAAGTAGTATGTCTTTGGCTGCTGCGTGAGGTATTATACTTAAACATGGAGCGTCCATGTGACGTGAACTTCGTCACCAGACGGTGTACCTGTAGGCTTTGTATGGACCTAAACTTCGATTTGTTACAGCAGCAACTACACTTCGAAGGCACCAACTGCGCAAACACTAGAATACCAAAAGGAACACCGCATTTAAAGACTGTGTAGAGGTCTGTCACTAATCGTATCTTTACAATTCAGTTTTAAAAAAACATATTGAAAATCAAGTGTGCAACAATTCGAGGAGGAAATTGTCCAGAGTTTGGGAATCATCATCCTGTACACATCGATCTACTGTGCATGTGTTGAACACGTCCTCCAGAAAGCAGAACATAACTACTTTGCTTCTGTGGTCTGCCGCTGAGAGTGTGTTGAGGCCCTTAAATTGAAAGATAGGAAGCTACTGTCATTATCCTGTGGAAAGATGCAAACAGCTTGTTTAAAGTTAGTCGTTTTTTAAGGGCAGAGCACCCCTCTAAAAGTTGTTGTTTTCTTTTTGTTTGGTTGCATGGAACACTTTTATAATGCTTCCTAAATAATGAAGTACTCTATCTGTTGTTATTGCCGCAGACACATAAGTCCCACAGAGAAGGAAAACATAGTTTGCTCTTGAACACCATGCAGTTAAAGTCAAGCATCAGTGAACTTAGTGGGTCTGTTCTATATTTGTATGCTCAGTATTTATTAACACACGATGGTTGTGGAGACTGCTGTCAATCAACACAAGATTGAATACATGATCAGTGGTGATAAGAAGCTGAATTAATATCATCTATTTTTATTTATATATATATTATATATTTATTTAGGCAGTAACGTAAAAAATATGTGAAAACCTGAGGGAAGTCTGCACGCCACTGAGGGTCAGATTAGAGAGGACATTTTCATGGACTGGTGGAATTGCATAAGCGGTTTGTTTGAACCTGTCTATTTAGTCAGCTGATATTGATCAGATGAGTGAACAACTTCATTTTAAGATACCCACGATGCTTCTGAATTCCTGTTTCCTGTGTTTGTGTTCCAGATGTTTTCCTCATTTCTTTGATCTCTCTCAGTTCTCCATTTCAAATGTCTTTCCTCTCCTCGGTCTCTCCTTTAAAATCCTTTTGTTTCTCAGTTTCACAGTTTTTCTTTTGCAAAACTCTTCTCATTAATCCACACATTTTCAGTCTCTCAACTTTTTTTTACTCACTAGGGTTCTCTTTGCCAGTGTTTATATAGCATCAGTATACCGATACTGTATGTGTACATTCTTTGTGCCTCATTTGCCCAAAGCTAGTGTTGACCAAGTCAACCTAATACTCAGTAATCCCTGAACTCTTCCTCACTCCTCCTTCCTCCTCCTCTCCTTTCCTTACACCTGGCCCCTGTGTCTGCCTCGTTACTGCCTCCTCAATAATTCACTGCTCCCAAGACTTTGGAAACATCTTTTATTCATGCACTGGAGGAATGTTCAGTTCCTGATATCAGCGCACACACACACACACACACACACACACACACACACACACACACACACACACACACACACACACACACACACACACACACACACACACACACACACACACACACACACACACACACACACACACACCACAGGCAACCAATCTAGAATTTAAAGAACTAACATCAACTGTTTTTTTTGCTTGTAATGTTGGCAGCTCGATGTACTCAGAGCATGTTATGTAGCCATGACTATGTTAAGTTTTAAGTCACATGTGACTCATCAAAGTCAGACGACATGGGAAAGCCATCAGAAGAAGATCAGTTAATATGTAAATGTTGTAATAGTGCCTGGATTATTAAACCCTCAGTAACAGTTTGTTTACATTACCCATTCCACTGGAACATACTACATGCATGGTGAAAATATTATACAAGTGTGTTTCTGGGTTTAAAAAAAATTCAACATGGATGCCGTGATACTTTTATCCTTCCAAGTTCATGTGATACTTTATCAATGTTTGGGGTGACCGTGTTACATTTGCTTTTCTTTTGCTGTCTTCTGCCTCTAAATCTTGCCTCTGTTTTGACAAATGTCGACTTCAGGAGGCCGCTTTTAAAGCTTTTCTCAGATGTTTGTGCTCTTGGCTTTGGACTACAGTTGAGTAATTTTCCAAATAAATACCAATCAACAATTATTTTTAAGGTATTCGAGCTAACTCTGATGACACCAAGAGCATTAATAAGCTCAAACTGGAATTATTGACACGTTCGTAGTGGTGTATGTGTGACTTTATGATTAAACAAATCACAATTAGATTTCAAAAGATAAAAATAAAAAAACTGAAATACTTGAATGTATACTTATATTCACAATTATGTATCTGTTATACATTTAGATTAAACATTATTGCAGTACCTCATCAAACAAATAAATATGGACCACATTTTCTTCCAAAGTATTGACACAATCTGTTATTTCTCACTTGAATTGTCCTCTTTAGGAACATGTTGGGAACACAGGAATATCCAAAGCACCACTTGAACAAGCTCAATAAAGTTCATGTTGAATCAAACACTGTGTTCTACTGCATTATGGGAATCAATAAGTAAATACTGATTAGTGTGAGTGGATGAGGAAGTGGCTGACACAGGCCCAACCACACACTCAAGTGCATGTTTATACAGACTAAGGTTCACACAGTGTCTCACATGAATGCATACTGATGCTGTGTGTGTTGATGCAGAAGCAGAAATGGGCACTCCCTTGTGGTCTCATGATCAGGGACAGGTGAAGTTGCAGACTCACATTCTGGTGGCATTTTTGCAATTAAAGTGGACCCTCCGGCTATCTTTCCACTGAGTGCACAAGCCAAATATCAGGGCACGTTGCGGTGCTGCTTTGCTCCCCTAGTGGAACTAATTAGATGTTCCCAAAGGACAGCCCTGTCATCACATTGTTCTGCCCACAATACAGCCTCAGTGGCCCTGTGAGGGAAGCAGTGGGCCAAAATAACCCAGTGAATAACTAAATGATACAAAGAGCCTCAATTCAAAAACCTCTCCATTTTAAAAGACGCTCAACTCAACAGTTGATATTTCTAAACCAGAATTCATACTAGAGCTGAAATTCTGTTGTTAAAGATCCCACAATAATAAAGTTAGATTTATCTTTTTTTGTTTTTGTTTTTTATCATAAAGCAGGTCTAGGTGCAACATAAACACTGTGAAAGTATCAAAACGTTCAGTCCATAATTAAAATGCACACAGCCCGTATACAGCAACTGTGCCACCCTCAGCACGGGCCACTGCCCAATCTGTTATGTGGAAGAAAACATGAAGTGGCCATTCCATCGTGGAGCTAGCAAGCTTCAAGACAGGAGAAAACCTGTGTTTGGCCTGCCTCACTCAGAAAAGAGTCAGCTAATCAGAAGAGAGGGTCATTGAAATCAAGGCACCTTTAAAGACAGACAAATAACAGCCTGTTCTTGGTGAAGCTCTATAAAGAAGCTTAGAGGTGTAAAATTATATAGCAAAAAAAATCATGCATATCGAGACTGCAAATAAAACAGCAGAAAAGTAAGCTATTGATGCCACAGTCTTTACTAAACTGAAAATTAAGATTTAAGTGGAAGCATTTTTATGCAGTTTGTTCAAATTTAGCATGAACTTTGCCCAATAAAAGTCTGAGGAGTGACGTGTAATTTTGAATTACTTTTCTTCCAACTTTATTTGCTTGTTTTATCATTAAATTGTGTGTTGGCAGGATTACAGAGTGGAACTCTTGGCGGTTGTCAGGTAAATGTCATGGCATGAGTAAATAGAAGGAAAAACAATGCACTGATGCACCTTTCAGGCATTCGGTTCATGATAGACAGCGTTATGTTTTTACATTTCCAGTCACAATCATTTCTAAGGTTGCTTAACAGGCCAACACACTTTGAGAAAATACAAGCAAATGGAAAGACCAAATTCAACAAGTTCAACTTTCATGAAACACTCAAGCACTTTAATTCTGTGTTTAGAAACAGACATGAAACTTACTAAATACTACTTTTTGCTTTCAAAATAATTGATTTAAACTACACAAAAGGAAATGTTCCTAGCATCAGATCTCAAGGTTTTGTTTTTGTAAATGAAAGGTTAGGTAAACTATTCTATGAATGTTAATGAACACGTAATCTATTAAGATGTAAAGAACTGATAAACCCTAATATGATAGGTGATGAACGATTAATTAATTCCACATGAACTCATTAATTCATCATGAACTCTGTTTATGAGGGTCTTATATGCAGTTCATTATTTTAAGTGTTTGCCATTAGCCTACTATAATTGGATTCTCTTCAGCAACATTCATGCAGTGACTCCTATGTTGGCTGAAACAAAGAAGCAATGCAAAGTGAGAGTGCACACAGTGAACCCATTATTCCCAGAGAGAATGCTGTTTGTAGAGCGAGGAGAGGAATTTGTGCTCCTAAACTGATGTATAGGCTCCAACCTATTGTTAGAGTCATTTCCTCATTATATTTCCACAAAACAACCTCGTGCTTCATCACCTCATTAACAGCAGCGTGCAATTTCTATGCTTGGGCTTGAAACAACAAAGAGCCAGCGAGATAAATACTGAGAGACGCTGGCCTCGTGTTCCAGCTGCGAGTGCAGCTGATGTTTTAATGAGAGCGAATGTGCCAGGCCACTCTTCTTTAGAGCCCCCCCAACAAACCTTGGCCGGAATAGCCAGCAAACACAGGGGATCTGAGCATCCGCAAATGAATCAGCAGGCTGAAATGAGAGGACAGGCAACCGTTCACCTCAGCAGGCCTGCCGGTCTGATTGCATATACATCATCAACAGGGGACCAGCTGGGATCAAGAGGCCAACTAAGGGTCATCGCCGTGACAAAAGGAGCATTAAGGGCAAATAATACAAACAATACCACCAAATGGCCCGGTACTAAGTACTACACAACGGCTACTAAACAATTGAAGACTTGATGGCAGTGGAAAGACATACCCATTTCTGAACAGCTACATGTAAAACCATGTGCAACTGACTCATAAAATTACATTTAAAAAAAATGGTGGTGCATTATGTATTGTTATACCGTCAATATTTTACATTTCCTGTTTGGCAACTATGTTTTTTTTTATTAAAGTCCAACAGAAGAATATTCATTAGTACTTAGGACAGACTGTTGTATGAAGGCCAGGCTGCACAAAAGTCCATTCAGCATTACTAATAACCAATCCAATGGACAAAAAAAAAAAAAAAGAATCACTGATAATAATTGGACAGCAAGAGTGTTTTTATATTCTACACCACAAATTCAAGCATGTGTTGAGTGTAATAATGAAAATGTATGAGACACAAAACTGACTGAACCATTTGAAGAATGAAGCTTAAAGACCCTCACCTACACTCTGAAGTCATCCAAAGCCTGTCCAGTTGCTCCTTATTCAGCAATTCCACATATATTAATGTGATTATCTTTTTTTCAATGACAAGTACTATATTTCAGTTTGAAATTCAGAAATTATATTACAGATACTAAATACACATTAGCATTGCTTTGCTGATGAACCGTGAGTGGTAGTGAGTTTAATGAGTAGTCGAATACTATTCTCAAGTAATTTGGACAACACTGGTTTGATGACTGTTACCAATTCAGTGTCAAGTTTTCATATACCAAGTAATTAATAATGTGTTGTGCTTGGAATAAATCTGCCACCTACTACCAGCCTGGCTAGTCATCTTCATCTGCCTACTCAGGGTGTCCCTATATTGCCAAGTAAACCACACACGGCCATAATCACAATGGAAGTAATTACAGCCTTAATCCACTGTAGACAAATTGACTATATACACTGTTAGACTTGCTTACATTTAACAGTGTGGGTGGGAACAGTAGTGACAATAGTTTTCCCTTCTAGGCTGGGGCTGACTGACAGTGCTCAGTATAATCTGCACGTGGTCCATATACTGAAAACTGAAACTTGGTTCAGCTTGGCGGAGCAGTGGCGCTGGTCAGTGATCCATTCAGGTACTGACAACTAGAAAACTCCATACTCGTATCATCACAGCCTGTAGATTATTGGTCTGCAGTGGGGACTAGCTGAGTGCATCAAATGTTTATTCAGTGCAGGACGTGCATGGCTTGTTTATTCATTAATCATCAATTTAAAAATATACATCATTTTCTCAATGAGAAAATATTCACTGCTACAATCATTGTGCCTCAGAATGATTGTATTAACATTATGAACACATGCTGCTCAGTTTAGAGTTCCTGGAAAGATTCTTTGTGGCCTCTGCAAAGCGTTACATCTCTGAAAACATCAGTGAACAGAAGTTCTCCTCCACACCAGCCCTCTCTGGCATCTCAGTCAATGAGCTTGTAGATAGCGTCAACTCTAAAGTTAAAAATTGTATTGATCCCATTGCACCCACTAAAGTGAAGGTTGTCTCTGGTAAGCGAAGATCTCCTTGGAGAAATGGCACACTGGTCAGAATAGAGAAAAGAAAAGCTGAGCGCAGGTGGTGAAAAACAAATATCCAGGTTCACTAACAGATCTATAAAGAAAGACTTTGCAATTATAATTTGGAAATGAGAAATGCAAGGCAGTCCTTCTTCTCTGACATCATAACCAAAAGCAATAACAATACTCATGCCTTATTTGCTACCGTCGACAGGCTAGCAAACCCTCCAGTGTCAGTAGCTGCTGAGCTCCAATCCACTTGGGCATGCAATCAATTTGCCTCCTTTTTTACTGACAAAATTCAGAAAATTAGACAAGCAGTCAGTGCCTCCACACCAACCACAGCATATGTGTTGTCCCCATCTCTAAATAATATCCCTTCAAATGTCAAGACACAATTTCATTCAATCAACCATGGAAGTCTAGAAGACATTATACAACATCTGAAGTCCTCCTTCTGCTGCTTGGATGTTATACCAACACACTTTTTCAAAAATATGTCAAACTGCATGACCACTGATCTTTTACAAATTGTAAAAACATCCCTTCTCTCAGGTGTCTTCCCACAGGCCCTAAAAACTGCAGTCATTAAACCACTCCTAAAAAAGGCTAATTTAGACTCTGCAACAATGAAAAATTATAGGCCAATATCAAACCTTCCATTTTTAAGTAAAATAATTGAAAAAGCGATTTTTCAACAGCTGAACAACTTCTTGGCCGTAAATAACTGTTTTGATGTCTTCCAGTCAGGCTTTCGACAGCACCACAGTACTGAAACTGCTCTTGTTAAGGTTTTCAACGACATCCACTTAAACACATACAGTGGCAGAATTTCAGTCTTCATATTACTGGATCTCAGTGCTGCATTTGACACGGTCGACCATCACATACTACTAGACAGACAAAAAAATCTGGGTGGGGCTCTCTGCCACAGCACTAAACTGGTTTGAATCCTACTTGAAGGACTGAGAACACTTTGTATCTGTAGCTAATTACACATCAGACCGGACTAAAATGACATGTGGTGTTCCCTAAGGTTCAATTCTGGGGCCTCTTCTGTTCAACACCTACATGCTTCCACTAGCTCAGATTATGGAAAGAAACAAAGTGTGTTATCATAATTATGCAGACGACACACAAATCTACATAGCTGATTCAGAACGCTGCAGCTCGAGTCGTCACTAAGACCAAGAAAGTGGATCACATCACTCCAGTTCTGAGGTCTCTACCCTCCAGGCCCCTCAGGTCGTATGGGACGGGTCTCCATTCTGTTCTCAGAGTCAGAACTAAACATGGAGAAGCAGCGTTCAGTTTTTCTGCTCCACTTATCTGTAACAAACTCCCAGAAAGCTGCAGGTCTGCTGAGACTCTCAGCTGCTTCAAATCAAGATTGAAGACTTTTCTGTTTGCTGCTGCCTTTTAATTGAACCAGATTCAAGGATGTTGATCAATTTCCTGTAATTCTGCATTTTACTACTGTATTTTATTTCTTAAACTGCTCTACAACTTGTATTCTATTTTTAGCTTGTTTAATGTTTTAATGACTGTTTTTAATGTTTCAATCAATGTTCTTAATTGTTTTTAAATTTCATTTTCTTTTGCCTTATGTTTTGAAGCTTTTAATGGTTTTATGTGAATCACTTTGAATTGCCTTGCTGTTGAAATGTGCTATACAAATAAACTTGCCTTGCCTTGCCTATAATGTGCCTATAAAGTGCCATGTGTGCCCTGCTATTTCTATCTTATTTTACCTAAACTGCACTAGGGTTGCTGAAGATGGTTGGCGATCGTATCACGAATGCAAACCACTTGGATGGCATGCACTAAAGGGTTCTACTTTGATTAACTTTGACATCCACATTCTTCCCCTTGATCAACTGCTAACTCTGAGGACAATGCTGACCTTTCAAGGAATGAAGAGAACCGAGAGGCCAGTAGAGCAGGTGTTCAGACCAACAACCACCCAGATATAAAACAATGAAAGGGGCTGTATTGGTGAGGTCAACTTGCATCAGGGGTGGACAAGAATTCTAATCCAGGAAGACGGTTATTTTATTTTTTGTTCTAATGATTTGGAGGTCAAATGTGCTGTATGTGTTCATGTTACAAATGTTAATCTTCCTAAAATGTGTGCCTTTCTATAGCCTACTCTATTGGCTATAACTTTGGAAAATGTTGTAGTGCTTCGGTCCGAGAAAAGTTGTGCCAGGTGGAACTTTTTTGCTGGATGAAACTATGTTGTTTTGTTTTCTGGAGTTTTATAATGCTGTTTTTTTTGCCGATGGCCTGTGTACTGGCACCCTGCTGTGTTACCGGAGTAACCTGATGCAAATTAAAGACCAGTTACGATGTCGCCAAATTTTCATTACCATCCATTTTGCAAGGAGGTGTGAATGAATTTCATTGTGCCACTTTATGGGATGAGTGGGCACTGAGGCGGTATAATAATATCACAGCACCAGTATTTGCTGAAGAGACAGGTATTATTTGCACATCAGTAAGAATTACTTTTTTAAACATAAACATAAGCAGTTGCAATTGTTTGAACAAGTTACTCTGTCTAACTTTTTCTGGTTGAGAAAGTGTCCTAAATTCAGGTCAGAACAGAAAAACACATCAAGTTCCAATTCATTCATTTTTAAGTGATGAACTTGCCTTAAACAACTGGTTAGAGAAACCTACTTTAACTTAGAGAACTAAATTATGAAACAATCTACGCATTTACATAAATTCCAGGAAAAGAAAACAGAGCAAAAACAAATCTAACTTCAACTGAAAGGAAAACTATGTATGTCCTTACACTCAAACATAATTACTTCCCTCAACCAGACCCAAGGACATTGCTTCTCAACAGAGGAATCAACTGACTAGTATGACACAACACTAAATTACAACATAAACTACTCACAGGGGGATGTTGGGGCTCATCATACCCATGTAAACAGCTTCAGAGAATCTTCATTTAACAACCGTTACTCCTTTTAAAGTAGAAATCTACCAAAGCCACAATTTACAAAGGTCTCTGTTGGCAGCATATACTTAAGATTATGAGTGGGACTGTTTATGGATGTCTCTGAGGAAGTTATAGTACGTCAGTGAACTCAATAGCGTTCATGATGGCTATATTTGATGAAGCTTTCCCATTTCCTGGGTCCTTGTGTTGATCAGACGTGTTTGTCCTGCCTACTGTTTAAAAGTGTCTTGTGAGAGAAGCCAATAGTGACAGCAATCAAGTACACGAGTATAATGGGGTTTATAGTTTTTTTAAATGCCAATGTGGATATAATTAAACTCCAAGCATACCTATTTATATATATATATATATATATATATATATATATATATATATATATATATATATATATAAAAACATTCAATAGATTTCTTCATGATCTTTTTTTTTTTTTTCAATGAACACTGACCAAGATTGTGTGTCATGGTACTATAAATATAAAATGGATCAGGCTTAGTATTCTGAAGAGTACTTGCGAACATCGTGATCAAGATAAGTTGGATCCACTTGTCTACACTTTTAAATAGATTTACATATGCCTGTTAAATATTTTTGCCTCTCATTGAACATAAAAAAAAAAGTTTTGCACAAGGACATAGAATCCACAAAATGGAAATTAAACAAAAAATATTTTTACACTTAAATACCTCACAAGTTCACTTAATATAGTAATCGTACATTACTGCTTTACTATTGTAGGGTCAAGTCTGCACCTGTCAAGCCAGGAGCAAAGGGCAGGCCCTGACTTGAGGGGAAAGGGAAGGTAATATCTGGAGAAAGATACGCTTTATTGAAGAGGGAACACAACTTCTAAAGTCGGCATGGTCTGAATGACGACAGGGATAGCAATTTTACATCCAATCACAAACAATTTGGATGTGTTCAATAGAACTATCATAAGAGTCGCAGTGAAAAGTAAAATGTGGGTACATACAAGTAGATACAAATTTTGTGAAAACTAGGTCTAAATATGAATATTTATAATCATGCTATAATCCATGTTCAGAAAGTGTATCCACTTTATCTTATTTTTCAGTTTCGTCACATTTTGTTCATCTCTAGAAATGTATATTTTTGCATCTGAAGAGGCTTTTTTTTGCACGATCCTGGGGCTAGTATTTCCATAAATGGCACCTAATTAGACATTACATAACATGAAAAGTAGAGTGATCCGTCCTGAAGTGTTTCATGTCTTCTTCTGCTGTACAATGACTCTGATATGATGATACACAAATAGACAGGTGCTTGTATCCAACATGCAAATTAAGGAGATGCAAGAGTATTCTACCACACAGAGCTTGAATGTCCTCCACTGCCCTGCAGACAAATGGGTGCACTGGTGCTGAAGTGACGACACTTGTGTGTGTGTGTGTGTGTGTGTGTGTGTGTGTGTGTGTGTGTGTGTGTGTGTGTGTGTGTGTGTGTGTGTGTGTGTGTGTGTGTGTGTGTGTGTGTGTGTGTAGTGTTATTTAAAAGCTCCAGCCTGTCATGTATGTGTTTTAGACATTGTATTAGCATGTACTAACCAGAGTTTGTCAGTAATTGCTGTATTTTAAAATAAACCTCCACACCTAGAGTTTGAGCAAGCTGTTAAGGGAGTTGGTTACACTGTGTAGCACAGCTCAGAAGAGGCAACAGAAGGTACGTTGGTTGTATGGTGTTGCACCGCTCATCAGCTTCGGCAAGCTGCTACGTCCTGTTGAACCTGCGTTCACTGGGCTTTGAACACAAAGCCGGCTGTGTGACGGAGGGAAAGACTTAGATATTTGGGTACAAGAGAAGGACAAAGGCTTTTTTGAGTGTAAACGTGTAGAAAAAGATCAACGGTAAGAAGGGGTAGGAGTGGAAACAAATCTAAATTTAAATTAAAAAAAGAAATGCATTTGGAGTTTCTCATCTGATCAAAACCAGAATTGTGTGTATTTATAGTCAGGGAGGGACAAAAAGGATTGTGGAAGGGATTGTGAACTCTTACACCTTGCTGTCTATGTTACTAATACGAGGGTAGATCAGTAAGTTGCGAGGCTACTGCTCGTGCGCCGCACAGAGCACAACACCGTGACGGAGCAGGAGAAAGACATAATCCAAATAAGTAAGTGGTGCAAATTTCTTCGCTTGAATCATCAATATTTCCTGATTACACACGTTTGTGGGAGCAGTGGACAGGTTGTGTCGGCGAGTACTCCTTGGACATGACCAGAGGGCGCACGTCACGTTTTGTATCAAACTGGAAATCGGCTGGGGATGGGCATTTCAAGCAAAAACACATTTCGAAATTCACTGGGAACTATTTGATATTTATTTATTTATTTATTTTTTTTAAATGTTTTATCAACTATTTGAATTTTCAAAAGTTATGTACCATCCCTACTCGTTAGTATTTGGTACAAGAATTGTGGTCTTAGTGGAAACACTGGGTTAATGACATTGAAGGATGGTAAAAGATACAATAAAAAAATGATGACATCATGAAAGTGACAGCTCTACACATGCAAAATGTATTTATCGGCATAAGCAAGGTAGGTATAAGATCCCAGCTTTTACAGTAGAAGCTGCTGGCTAAATATGTCTTACTAAATATGACCATATGTAGAAATGAATATGTATGAGCATAACAAGTATCTTTACTATATGTACTATGCACAATGGCAAGGCTAAGTGTGGGGGAAGTACAGACAAACGAGAGAGAACAGAGAATACAAAAAGATATGAACCCAACGAGGAAAAGAGAACAAGCAGGACGAGATAGAAAACCAAGGTGGAGACCACAAGGAGAAGGAGAGTGGCCAATATCTTAGAATATGTGTTTACATAAGCTCATTATTATAGAAGTAAGGAGCTATAAAAAGGTATGGTTTGTATGAATAATGTATTTAAACACGCATTATTTTTCAAGGAAAATGTCAAAACATTACCATCCAAGCAACTTCACTGCAGGTGGCTTGAAATGTGTACAAAAAAAGTATGTATTTGAAATTACACATATTAAATTGTTTGACAACAGTTTGTGTGCATGTAGTCATAATAAGCTGGTCATATTAGGAGTGTGGCAAAAAAGATGTAACATAAGCATGAGCGCACTACTCCATGGAAGAAAAGATAGAAAACGTTGAGATTCGAGTATTGAAATGGGTTTGATTCAAATTGATATAAATCAGAAATTTGTGTTGTGCCATTCATTACCTTTGTCAAGGAGGCTATGTTTTCAGTACACGTTATCGTTTTGTCAGCAGGATTACAGAAAAACTTACTTGGTTGTTTCTCATGAAATTTGGGTTGAAGGGTGTAACATGGGCCGAGGAAGAGCCCATTACATTTTGTCGCGGACCTGAATTACAGGAGAGATCCATGACTCGTTTTTCACTTTCACTAACACTATGATGTACGGCATTTGGTCTCATAAATACCATCCATGTTTAAATCTAGTAGATGGCGATACATTTTAATGCTGACATAATCTAGGCCCACTGATGTAGCAGCTCAATGGCCATCATAGTCCAACACTGTGGAGAAGAGTAGTTTTAGAGGTAAACTGGTTTAATTTACAATTGTAAATATATCCAGTGGTTGCAGATGTGCATATCATAGAAGAGTGGACTATTGGCTTTGTTGGAGAGCTGCGCTCTCTGACTGACTTTAGAATTCTATTGCATTTTCAAATGCTGTGCATGATTTAATAAAGCAACATCAAATTACCCAATATGCGTCTGTAAATTCGTTTGATGAATGCACTCTTTGAAGAGCTCATTTGGTGCACTTCAGTGGTAAGATCAACTCGCTCAGCAAATAAAACAGAATATAGCAAAACTGTAGGAATACTATATGTGCCAATTAAAAATCATGTAAAACGTGGTTTGAGTTGGAGAAGATATGCAAAAAAAAGAGATGGTAAGAGAATTGTTTGTACTCTATGTGGAAGTAAAGACTTGCTTCCTGATGATGTATTTGGACGTTTGGCTCGCTAAATGTACTTTGAAAATAAAGTGAAAAAAATCAAATCCCCCCCCCCCACTTGTTTATGTTCCAGCAAACTGGATTACACTGTCACTTAAAATGCAAAAGTTGTACAGGTTTCGAGCTTTATGAAAACACGCCCCCTCCCAAGTAATGTAAGTGAAATCCTATGAAATTTTAGAGTTTTTTTATGCTTAGTATTGAATTCTGCTGCTTGAAATAAACCATTGCTTATTTAGCTAAAATAATAAAGTACAAGTTCTCCTGTGCGGGAAAAGGATTTTCTTTCAGGAAAAAAAACATCTAAGACATAGTTTCAAGGAAATGGTCATAAATTAAATCATTACATTACATCAGATTAAAATGCAAAAGGACACTTATTCAAAGGGAAAGTGTGACTGTAATTTGTTTTCTTAATTCAAATCAAGTGATAGTTACAACAATTCTGAAGCGGGGCAAAGAGAGCTGTAGAGTATGGAAAGTTAGCTCCATGGGGGAGAAGAGAAAGAGAGGCCAGGTTCACAGCAAAAAGAGAGAGGGTATCATGCATGCCTGTATGTTGACGAATCAAATTCAATTAAACAGCAGGAGTTGTGACCAAGGGGCAAGTTTGAAGTGCAATTCAAAAGATTCCAAGACTGTGCCAGTAATAACCGAAAATCATACTCGGTTTAAACCTGGCCGCCATAAAAGTGCACACACGCACGCCATTTAGAAAGAAAAAAAAAAAAAAATCCACATTAGCATTCCTAACTTTATCCCTCTCAACAAACTCAGCATTTGAAGCTGTGCTGCTCATGTGGATGCAGTCAGCAGTTAATTTGGCAGGCACCTAAAGCCCAAATGAGACCCATTATTTGGGTTTCAGGTCTTCACAGTCAGCAGGAAATGTTCCTTCCCTGACTACCTGACAAAGTCTCTTTGTGTGCAGGCATAAAAAAAAAAATCCAGTGATGGTCCTCTGCACCTTGATTTTTCTCAACATTTTTGCAGAGCTTGTATTATGTTTTTACACCAATACTTCACCAGTACATTACATTTTTATATGGTTCAGAGTACTGTCCATACAGCCGCTACATTTTTCCATTTTTCAGTAGTTATAGCTCCTTTGACAGGTCAAATTTGGCAAGTTTAACCCTGCAGAAAACACTCTTATTCTGGCTTCCTAGTCAGCTTCTTTAGTTTAAAATTTAGTTGCAGGTTAACAGTTCAGCAGAGAATTTGGATGCACTCATAGAAAGGGTTTTGACAGCTGCTAAAACATAAGGTGTATTATGGTTTTGTGATTGGTCACATAAAGTGCATCTTTAATCAACTTCATTTTATTGTTCAATGGTGCCGTACAAAAGTTTAAGTGTTTAACCTGTGAATGCAAAAAAATACTAAGGATGCCATTTTGGTTGGAGATCATAATCAGTCACCAGGCATGCTGCTCAGAAAGCAAAAAAGCAGCATTGCTTCAAAATAAATAAATACAAACTCTGTGGTTGCCAATGGTTTATTTTGATGTGGCAATTAAACTGTCTATTTACTTAATCACATCCAACTTGATTTATATTGGCTTTAAATTGCATAGTAATTCTAATAAGCACTAAGATTCAGAAATCTTTTGAAATGAATTGCCCTACCATCTGAGTTCAAATGAAAATGACGAAGAATAAACATGCTCCATGTGACTGTATTGATCCATGAGTAAAATCTGGGAGTCTTGTCAGCATTATTGTAGAACACATTAGCGCCAAGATAAAAGAAAAATCAAAATACGGTGAAAGACTAACAAAAAAAAAGAAAGCAGCTTCGTGAGTCTGCTCGTCAGCTCTGGTGGCAGAGAGGATAATTTGTAGTTATGACACATTCTCTCCTATCATCATGGCTGAAGTTTGGCTTGAAAATGTCAAGAGTGGCCTTGTCCAATTAAAGAGCAGTCTTCTACATTCTCTGTTAATTCTCATTTCAGGCACTGGTTGTCTGAATAGGCTGACAAATTACATTTTGTCCTCTCTGATTCACTCTCTTCCTCCTTTCTTCAGCTGCTCCCTCGCACTGTGTCCAGCCCCCCCCACCCCCACCCCCTCCCCCTCAGCCTCCTCGTCTCTGCTTGTCTCTCATTATTTCAAATGAAATGAGGAATGTGCATTGAATATTTGAATGAATTAAAAGGGCTTATTTAAAAACATTTCTTAACCTGATTAGCTAGATCATTAGGCTATCCAGAGGGGGTTTTGTGCTGCACGGTTTGATCCGAGCAAGTCTACAACAGCTCTTTGAAGGTCAGCATGCAGAAAAGGAAGCACAGTGTCATCAGCTCATGTGTTAAATAATTCATTCTTTTTTACGTCCAATTTCCTTTCCATCTGACGTCCTTCCTTTTTATCTGTCTATTTATTGAATACTATCTCTCGCTTCCCTATAATGTGCCTTCCTGACACAATCTGAGATGCTCTACAGTATACACACACTGTACGTGTGTTTAGTGTGTATTCCCTGTAGCTGTTTGCCTGCATGTACAGTGTGTTTCAGCCACAGTTCTAAATCAAATGCGTTGCAGCATTGCTTCAGCTGCCTGTTTATAATTAATTACTCTGCAAAAGTAAAATTTAGATGTCTTTTTGCAAGTTTGACTAAAAGTACGCTCTAACACCGTGTAGACACTTCCCCATGAATATTTATGCTTGGTAGCCTGCCTGTGCATGTACTGTGCAACACAGAAGGCTGTTTTGCATCAGAGAATATGAATAATGCCAGAAGTGAAAGCTGACCTCATGTACAAAGATCATTTATCAAGTTCACCTGCTACCATTCAAGGTGACATAACACATGCTTTGTTAGGAATGTTTATTCGTTTTCCGATACAAAACTGCACCGCAGACATTTGTGTGTGTGGGACAAAAGATTAGAATAGGAAACAGCTTTCTTTCAATGTGACTGTCATGCTCTTTGTCACGCACTTGTCTTATTTACCACCTTAGTCCTCTATACTATGTGGGCAAAACTATGAAATGCAATTGACATTATGAGCAATAATTATGATTTGCATTTGAAATGTATCATTATAAAACATGTCTTTGGCTCCGTAAGATCAGAGAGGAAAATGCATATTGTCTATTTTTACAGTAGTTTGTCAAAAAGGTTTTTGATTTTTGTTTTTTTACAATTATCAAAGACCCAGCTTCTGTGAACTTGAACGAGGGCAAGTTATTAGTTTCATCAATTAGCTTGAATGAACGCAAGCTTTAATGTGTATCAATACGTCCACAGAAAGTTCTCAAGCCACATCTGCAACTTACCCATTTTGTTCACTGTCCATCAGTACACTCAGTATTAGACACGCTCATGCAGCAGTTTTACCAGAATCTCTTTCAACACGCCCACCTATTGCTCACAGTTATTGCTATGATGACAGTCTGGAAATCATGTTCGCATAAAGCTTCGCTCAACCGCTCTGAAGTACCGATCAATCAGCGACCAGTGGGAGGGGCTAAGGGAGATGACGTTGGACATACTGGAAGTGTTTCTTTTGTTTTTTTCCAACAGTGGCAACAATGTTAGAGCTACATGAAGCAATATGAACAGTTGGAGCAACGCTAGCAAATATTGAGAAATTTGAAGCTGCAATAGTCATTTACAGCTTGGTGAGTTTCAGCCATAGATCATATAAAAGTAGCTTTAGCTTTCGGGTCAGAAAAATGTTGCTAATGTGGACGTGTCCTTAACTGCAATACCGCCAAAGGCCGCTAAGGTCTGGTTCCAAAAAGGCTCTGGGTCTATAGATTCCCATTCAACTTCTCTCGTGGAATACAAAGTCAATACATTTTTTTCTACAAGTTATTATAGCGTCATTCGCTATGGTCACTCCTAATTAGTTTTCTGGTGGTCCATCTGAAAATAATTATATCAATAATTAAATATTATGCCTCAAAAACCAGCCTTGTTGGGAGTGTGTCTGTTTGATTGACAGGCCTGTGTTACAGTCATGTTTTGGCTCTCTGTGGGCAGGGCGTAGTGTCCTCGGGTTTCCAATGAGAACAAGTCAGATCCAACACTCGTGCCTTCCCAGTTCGTACAAATATGTTAATTTCTGGCTCCAAAATACTAATCTGGTGACAGTCAAAATGTGAAACTCAAGGCTTCCGAATGGATATTCAAAAAACAATTGGCGACATCACTGCTGTTTGCTGCTTGGTTCTGGCACAAAACGTACATCGTATGGTAGTAGATGGCATTTGGTTAAAAGCTGCTTTAATACTTGAAAAATGAACCCGAGATCTACGCCCATTAGGACGCAACAACTGGAAACAATCCCCAATGGAGTGTGGACAGATCCAGATATTTACAAACAGTTAAACACACCACTTGGGTCTGAATTTAACCACCAGCTTACGTTGCTTCCAGTAAAATGAACATTGGCTTTAGCTTTCACAGTTTAAATGAACACACTGACTCATCTGGGATATCTTCACATACGTGGAAGCAGTCTCAGATCTTCCACAGTTGGTCTAAAATATCACATAATTGGTTGCATTGCCTTATACGATAGCCTCTAAAATGTATTTTTCCGGCTGGTTGCCTCTGTTTACAGCTCTGAAGGTGCAGTGAGAGTGGCACATTTGTATGCACTGTACATCCAGTGCCATGTTTACTTATTCACTCACCCCACAGTGAGCTTCTCCTAAGAGATGATTACAGTACAGTAAACTCATAATCCAAAAAAAAAAAAAAAAATTAGTTCCTGCTACAGCAGAAAAGGTAGACAGCAACTTAGAAAAGGAAAAAAAAAATAGAAGGTGAAGAGAGATAATCTTGCATTTCAATATCTACATTCATTATTGCACGTCATAGATCAAGCTGTTACTCTTCATGTTGCACACACTTCAAGCAGAAACGGGCTTCTTTGCATATCACACAGACACATAGTATATGCATCAGTGCATTGCATTAGAAGGGGTCAGGGTGCAATAGCGTGAAATAATACAGAAAGCCCCTTTGCTTCTCACCTCCTATCTCTCTGTCTCCTTGTCGTTCCCAAAATGAGATTATAAGGAATGTCTCACTGCATAGAAGAATAGAAGAGCTAAGTGAATTTGCAGCTTTCTACAAGTCAGAAATATTAGAGCTCCAATAATGAAAAAAAGAGTTGCAGTCACACACCCTCTGTCACTTCACAAACCGAAGGCACAAGTTAAACCAGCAATCTGTGTGATCCTTGCTTTAATCATTGCAGCATGTTTTTGGTGCTCGAGCTTCCTATCATGGTCGCAATCAGTGCTTCTTCTACTGTGTACAAACCGTAGTGGCAACTGTTAGAAATGTAAAGAAGATCTACGGGGAGGTGAAGTCGCAGGCCTGCCTGATACTGTTGTGCTCAATTCCATCTATTTAATTCAACGTATTAAGCTAATAACTTAAAGACATTAGATGAAGAGAATAATTTTTTTATTCTCCCCACGCAAACTAGTGCTAATGTGAGTCACTAAAATTGTCAGACAACAGAGCTCATCTAATAAAGTCAGCGTGAACCCCAAATGAACTAGAACGAGAACAAACTGGCTCTTATTTTCTTTCCTCCAAAACCAAATGAAAAAAAAAATAGCTAAAAGAGACTGAATAAGAAAAGAGACTTAAAAGAGAACCAAGAAATGAAATAGGAATATGGGAAAATAGGTATTGTGACATTTTATTCAAATTAGTTACAAATCCATCTACTTGGACATGGCAGGGCACCAGATGACTCACATTTTAAGTTAGCATACAAAAAAAAATATATGCAAATGCAGGTGCAAATTATGCAGTAGGAATGTGGAGGCAGATGACTGTTTTCAGTCCACCCTGTTGAATTTCCTTCCTGGAGAGATGCTAATGTGTGCTATGGCTCAGGTAAACAAATAAACATACTCAACTTCTTCCCCCAAACACTACACACCCCTTACAGTACAATTATTGTAAAGGTCCATTTTCAAATCAAATTCCAAATCTCACTACATGTCAAAACACAGGTCTGGTATATCATGCTTTCGATCTTGTGTTTTATGTGCATTTTTTTTTTTTTTTAAAGGCAGAGAGTTACAATAAATGAAGAGCACAGCGAGTGCTATTTAAGTCTACACTTATTGTACAGATTGGGTCCTGAGATTATCACTTCTTATGAATATAAAGTATGAGGAATTCAGAGGGGAAATAGACGGTAAATTACACATGCCACGGGGACATTAGTCACGTTGAAAGTCCGTGGCACCTTAAATCTATGCATGTAGCATTAGGCTAATTTAAAAAAAAAAAAAAAAAAAAAAAAGGGGAAAAATGCAAGGGTTTTTTATCCTTTCACAAGAGAGTTGCAGTGAGGGTCAATACAAAAGCAAACGGACTGCGATGAAAGTACATGAAATGTCCACACAACACACACTTGTGGTTATAAGGATATGGATGATGACATTTGACAGTTGTTCCTTTCATTTCTACAGGACGGGGCGAAGGTAAAGCACAGACTGAAATGACTCAGCTGGGAAAGCAGACTGAAATTATGCTTATTATTCAGGAATTTCTTCATGTGCTCTCAAGGGGAAAAGTGCAAACAAGTCAGTGATGGCCGTCTAAACTTACAAAGACTGGACACGTTTTTGCTTTGTTTTGCTTATAACTAAATACTCTAGATGCTGTTGTGGGTGTTGAAGGTGGATGTTTCTGTTTTTCAGTTTTTCTTTTCCTCCCCTCCCCTTGATGTATCGATATAATGTTTTTTGGGGGGGGTTTTGCACTCCTTTCAGCCAGTACAGGGCACAAATAAAACAATATGATTCACTGGCCTCAAAACATTACCTGCTACTAAAGCTGATAAATTCTGAAGTCAAAATATTTTTTAATTCAAATAAACTTGTAGAATAATTACGTTGATTCTTCGTGTGTATTATTTTTTACATTAAATGAACAATCAACCAGATCTTTTGCATAAATTGATGAATTGTATCACAACATAAACACAAAAAGGAAATTAACTTGAACCATTAAAAGTGTTTGAATCACAATGCAAAAAAAAAAAAAAAAAACATACACTAAAAGTTGTGTAGTGGGTCTTTCCAAAATCCATACGCAGCTGAACTCAGGCGGACTAACAAGCACTGAGGTCACTGTGTGACTCTGGTACATGAACAAATCTGGCCGGTGCTCTCAGCTCCGAAGAGGTCTGTTTGATATTCTTCCGCATCCGGCCTACGGTTTGGCATGTATGGGGAGTGTTGAGAGCAGCCTGTCTGAGAGCTCATATCAGCATCAGCTGAGTTATACAGGTTTGTACTAAACGGTCTCAGCAGTGAGTGTGTGCAGCTACGGTAAGCTCCGAGGGGAAACCATGAATCAGTCAGTCATCACCTAGACTTATTAAAGCAAGCTGCACTTTATCACATGGTATTCAAGTGAGTTTTTAAATACTATTTGTATTTCCATTCGGTTGCACAGCTGACAGTTGGCAGGTATTATATAAAAGTCAAGGAGGCAGCAGAACGCTAAAACTCTTTTGTGAGCAGATGGGAAGCAGTATGTCTATAAACTCAACTGATACCAAACTGAATGAAAAATTCAACCTACTTGGTCATTCATGTTGAGCAAACACTAGTTCCTGTAACAGTCAGAACTGAGTTACTGCACAGAGCTTATGTGCAGTATAGATTATCAAGGGTTATGCTCATTGGGAGTGGTATTAGAGGAATCTTTCAGTAGGAAAGAAAACTGACTGACACTCAGACTTTTAAATAGCTGGTTCTTGCTTCAGGCAAAAATCACTCAACTGCTCTGATTGTCCATTCATGCACTTTGGTGTGGAGCATGGAGCTACACATATTCTTACTGCAGGTTTTTCTTTATACATTCTAACTTCTGTGCACAAAGTGGCAAAATGATGTGCTAACACACCATTTAACACATCAGGCAGGTGGTGTCAAAGTAATTGGAGAGTGTGAAACTGAAAAGGATCCAAAAATCTAAATTACAAACAAGCACTTTTCTCCAGCGGTTTAGTCCAGTCAAAAGAAAGAGTAGGCGTGAATGCACCTTAGAGTATAAATCAGTCAATTGCTAACAAAGAAGTCTTAGACCAAAAGCTATTTCAGATTAAATCAGAATATTGTCAGTATTGATATTATTACAGATTCTCATTGGGGCTAGTTGATATGGTTACACAGGTGGTAGGTGATAGGCTTAGGCAAACAAAAATACATAGAGATGACCACTGTTAAACAAACAGGCAAGAAAAAAAACACAAGCAACAGCTAAAAAGGCAAAAACTCCAGACCGGGGAGAAGTCATACACAGGGAGTAAGAAATATGGAAAGCAATGATTTCACAAGGAGGAACAAAGACGTGACGATCTGGAGTGCTGATGACCTAATGAGACACAGGTGAGCACAACAACTGGTAGGACAAACCAAAAAGGCGGGAAATAAAGCAAACATTAATTTCAAAGTAAAACAGGGAACCCAATAAACTAAAAAATAAAAATAAAAAAATAAAAAATCCTCCAGGACTTTAATGAGGGTTTTTTTGGGGATTGTTCCGATCAAAAATGTCACCCTAACTTTGTCCAAAAATTTCAATAACATTTGTGGTTTTTTGCAGTAAAATTGTGGAAATTTGCAAAAGTTGCAAATAAAAGATATTTTTAATAAAAAAATAAAAATAAAAAATAAAAAAGTGTCTTTTAAATTACTACCTCTAACAAAGAGTTACTTCATCACATCACAAAAAAAGTTTTTTTCTGAAGGAAAAATACCCATCAGTTCATGTTACAAAATAATGTCTGAGCCATAAAAGTAACGTTTTAAACTGCAATCTAAAATAAGGCTTCTGTAAAAGAAAACATTTTAAGTGATATTTAAATGCATGTATGCACAAAAAACAAATATAGTCTATCATCAAAGCACCTACAAAAAAACTTATGTAATTCAACACGTACTGTAAGATTAGACTGATGCAGTGAAGTGCGATCATTATTAAGCTAATTATCATTGTAAGACCACTTTTCCCATAAACCCCGTCACGTCCCGTTTTCCTAAACCAAACCCAGACTACACGTCATACCTGCTTTACAACAAACCACACCCACTTCACTACAGGACACACCCCCTAACCTAACCGATAACCCCTAACCACGAGTGGGTGTGTCATGTATTAATGTGCGTCACTTACTTTTCCTACTGGTGTAGTTTGTTTTGATGATAAGAACAGGCAGAAGGGCCTTGTTAATTACAAATGAGGAGTTATTTCTGTCGATAATGCAAGTTTTTACTTTCTACTGTAATCCCTTCAGCAGAGCTTCTATTGAGTACCTTAAATACAGAGTAACCCAGGAATTAAAATATATGAATTAATTAAAATATAGGTTGAATTTACATCAACTACTATGATCGCAAGATCGCAATTTCCTGGACGGACTATACCTTATGGCTGCAATTTGTAAATTCCAGTGTGCATCATTATATTTCTGCCTTGGAAAATACCTTATGAAATTCTAAGTTTGATTAAACTCCGCTGCTATGAAATTTCACCTATTATCAAACATTTGCCTTATTAATAAGTCTCAGACACATTAAACAGATATCGTTGACATAAGAATATGTTTATGAATACTGAACTGTATAAAACACTTAAAAAACAAACATTGTCAGACTTTTGCCAATTAAGAAAATGGCTACTTCGCTTGGATAAGATAAAGAAAGGCATCAAACTGGGCATGACATATGTGGACACCTCATTTAACAGCTATCAAAGACTGTTTGCTAATGTGGGAACGCAAGGAAATTAAAAGAGGCACCTTACTGTGTTGCAATTCCTTCTCAGTTAACCCAGGTATATTTCAAACATTAAACACTTAATTATTACTCCTGTTGAGTTAGGATTTTAATGGGTAAGTTACACGTGGAATACAAAAACCATCCTGGGCAGTTGAGTTGCAAAAAGTGGGCATGAAAAATAATCAGTTAATGTCCACCCTGCAATGTACTATCGGTGTAACATGCGCAGTAACATGTTGAAGGAGGACCATAAAGCTATTGCTGGACGTTTCACTGGTTAGAGGGTAAATAAAACCTTTATACATTTCTTTTGAGAAATCGTTTCTACAAAGGTTTTGTCTGCTTGTCTGATATTTCTGTCTAAGAGATGTCATTACTTCACTCCAAACCTAACTCCTGTCCAACTGTCATGTCATTGCCGATCCAGCTACTCCGACCTGCTTTGCAGTAACCCAGGTTTTCCCATTAGATACTCCCGTCCTCCCTGCTTATTCACTCACCTGTTCACATTTTTCTCATGAACTCATTTATACCAGCCAGGTTGCCACATTGCTGTGTGTTCATTTGCCATAGGCTTTCAGCCTCTTGTTCTACCTTTCTAAACTCTGCCATTTTCACCACCTCCTCGATTCTAATCCTAATTTCACCACTTCAGATTTATTTGTATAATCTCTTGCTTGCCTGCCAGGTTCTGACCTTTGTGTGAAACTAACTTTGAATGAACTTAAACATCCTGCTTAGCGGTTCGTCTTCGAGTTGTACTTTTGGGTTCACAAGCTATTACAGCACAGATAATTACAACACTATTTGAGCATTCCAGACTATATTAAAGTACATAAAATCAAAATGTTCCAGAGGTTATTCACTGCTACACCGTTTGATTGTCTTTAACAGTAACAGGTCTTCAAATTAATTCCTAAATAGACTAACTGATGGGAGCTAATGCTGGGAAGTTATAACAGGGAAAAAATAATACTGTTTGAAAATCTGGCTGCAGCATTTTGCTGTAGATAGCTTAGAAAGATGTAGTTTACATAGAAGAGAGGGAAGTTATGGCACTCTGATTGGTGCTATGCTATTGATTACTTTCTCAGATCAGCTAAAGAGTAAAGGTTAATTTTGGCAGTGCTTTAAGCTGAACCTAAAAGTCAAATCTAGAATCTGAGGCTCAGTATTGCTAGATTTCTTGCTGTGTTCCTCACAGAGGCAAGGTTAAAATTATCCTTCAAATAAAAGGATGGCGAATGAAACAACTGCACATTTATTCCCGTAATATATCTGAATAGTTTGGACTGTTTAATGTGTTGACTTGGAATTTACACTATATTACAAACGCTGAGATCCAATTATTGGCCTGCGTATTGTACCAACAGTATGTACTATACACTAATATCGAAAATATACTGTTTTTACAATTCATATATTAAATCAACACTTTATCGCTTCATACTGAGCACTAACTTCAGACAATTACACATCAGTGCAGAAAAAGCAAATCATGAAATTAATTATATTTACAACTGCAACTCATTTACACACGTGCAGGAGCAGCACAGTGTGTCATATGTAGCACATCAAGGGATCCCCATAGCACCAATAGGAAGAGTCGCACATTGCATGAAATAACACATGCGCAGTGTCGTGGGTAATAATTTATCATTACATAAATCATCAAACATGACAACACCCGTATCTGTGGATTGTGATGGGTATACCAACTTCCCACCGTGTGCACTTATGGTGTGGAGTCATAGCCTTCATAGCCTTTATTGAAATATTCCAAGCAAAATTTTATTTGGTTGCTTGACTTACAAAAGTTAGGAAGTAAGAAGTCATGCTGGGAAATGCTTATTTGTTTGTCCAATGACCTCACCCCCTATCATTTGTGAAATGTCATGTGTGGAGCGTTTGAGGAGAGGGCGGGGGCCCAAGAAAAATACTAATACTGTGGCCAATCAAAATGACGTGGCACTGCAGATTGTGAGAGTGCAACAGCAAGAGGAGATGAGTGGTAGCTGAGGTGCCACAAGAGCAGAGGAGAAGATGAACTGCTATGGGAGCCATGAGGTACAAAAAAGGCACTTCTCTGGGTGTGGAAAGGTTTTGTTCAGGCGCAGCAATGCTGGAAATAGGACAGTGGCGTGAAGTGTTGCAGGACAGGTGTGGGAGTTGTACATAGTAAATAATAAGGCTGGCTGTTTAGAACCACACTGGTTAGTGCGACTTATACTTGTAGTCTAACACATGAACTGAAACTATTTGAAATGTGTCTATATATTTTGTAGCCACAAATACCACCACCATTTCTATGAATTGCGGTGTTGGACAATACTGTGGCTCAAGTGTAATATTGCTCTGCAACATCTTGAACAGGTTAGCTGTGGTTTACTTCAGCTAAATGGAAAGTTGCAGGAGTTTAAAATTGCCCTGCCTTCCGTCCTTACTTGAGGTTTCATGGTTCTAACTGTCAATTTTCATAAAACAGTTGTCCTCACTACATGAACTTGACTGTAGCCACCGGTTTTGTGATACCAGTCATTCAGAATGACCAATTGTAGGCTGAGTGAAGCCCGATAACTCCAACAGTGGTGTGTCAGAACGTCATCATCCTTTAGAGTACTGGGAGGAGGCGAGTCACTGGCCTAACAGCAGGCCCTCAGGCAGAGGAATTATCACTGTATAACGTATTCTTGTACTATAACTTGTGTTACTTTGACTAGCAGAGACATTTCTACATAGTTATCCTTGAGTTTAATCTGATGACTATGTACAAATAATTTTACCCCACCAGTAAATGACATGAAGTGACAAACCATTTTTTTTTTTTCTGCACATGAATTTAAAGAAATGTCTGTCCCGGTGCATGGGCGGTGGGGGTTGCAGTTATTTGCTCACTTGTTAATTAAAACACTCCAAGATTTGCAAAGGAGTCAGGGATGGGTTGCTGTATCTTAGATGATAAACTATCTTAAACCCCCTCACTATAATGTTTGAGGTAAGTAACGAAGGGTGAATCTCTTTTCTGCAGAACGGGGAGAGAAAACGTTTGTCCGGACTTTGAAGAAGAGATCAGTGGCGAGGCGTGCCCTCTCGATAACACACTCTCCGGCTGAAGTGTCGAGGCTCTGCAAGGCTCTAATTACCTAAACCGCCAGCACCAGGTGAAGTGCATTCCAGCTAACAAGGCCTTGAACAAACTGCATCCGATTTTCTCGACACGGAAAAGAAAACCACCGAATGGGGTGTTTTCTATCAACTGATTAGTGGTTCATTTTTCCAATAATAACAGGAGGAGGTTACGGACTGTTTTCTTCTCATTGATTTACCCTGTAAAAACCTTTGTGCCACTTTTAACATAAATGTTAGAATGGTCATCTAGTTTCGCAATTTTTTTTTTTACAAAGGAAACTTCCTTTCATTAGTCAGAACAGAAATCTGCTGGCGTATTCTTCACTGACGGTCGAAAACTGTTCAGCATGTTAGACTTCTGAGGCGTGTACTACGAAGCGGGTTCAACATATCAAGGACATCGTTCCGTTGTCTGACTTCACTATGCCTAACAAGAATGATTATGCAAAGTTGGAGTCTCCATAAAGATAGGTGAATTTATTTATCCAAATGGTAAGGAGATACAAGAAGCTTTGGATAGTTGTGATCAAGGGCACTGTCATTTTCAATTGTTGAGAGAAGCTTTAGAAAATCTAACTGGTGCAAGGAAAAACAAAAATCAAGTTAAAACAGATATCAGGTTCCAATTAAGAAAAAAAAATAAAACGCTTTTTTACTGACTGAAAAAAATTATTCTAGCCAACTTCTTGGGCTGAAGTTATTGCCTCAGATATCAGTCATGTCCTGCTGTTATTATTGGAAATGAGGTTAAAATACATCTACAATCACGAATACTGCGTATTTTCTGATACAATTCTATTTTTTATGAACTCTTATGTGTTTTTCTCAAGTACCCTTGAAAATTGAGTGATGTGGGCAGGGGGAAACAAATCTTTTCCAAAAGCCACTTTGTGTAACATGCTATCTAAAAAAAAAAAATCTGTTGCTCAAAATTTGTATTGTTATTATTGTCATGAGCTGCATCATTTTGAATGTTGGCATGTCACTACATGTTTCTGCCCACATGCATGTACCTAAGTAGGGCCCTGTGTGGCCTTTGTCATCACTTCATTGCTCCCCCCCATCTGCTTTCTGCCTTCCTGATGGAGCATCATGCCAGGGGAGGCCTTCTGCAGCACAGACCCACCCGGCCCGACCCATGATGCAGACTGGCAGCCCCTGTTAGGCGCAGTGACAAAAGACTCTGTTGGGTTTGTGTTTAATGAGGCGCTACTGTGTATTCATTCAATAATAACAGCCATATGGTTGCCATCACTGAACATGCCTCCTCACTTTGCTACAAAGTTTGTCAGCGTCTCCAAGGGAAGACAATTAGCATGTTGATGTGCGGTGCATTGGGGTGGGTGGGGGTCATTTTCTTATGTTTGCTACTTAGTTACGAATATAATAGGTTTGGCAATTTAGATTTGAAAACTCCCACTAAACAATTAGGTGTGGCTTCTAACAAACAAAAAAAACACCTGCAAATAACGCAAAACATAAGTATTCATTGGCCAGCAAGCTACAGGTAGCCATTTACCCGTTACTTATCCTGTTCAAGTCATGTGATGTGGCATTAAAACCTTTGATTTAACATGACTTGTTTTGAAGTTATTTACTTACCTTCAAGTTATTTACTGCACACAGCTTGTTAGCCCCACATATGGTGTCTTTTGTTTAACAACAGGCAATGGCCACTCAGTAGAATCAGAAGAGAATGTCATCTCTGGAAAAAATGTTGGCGTAGTATATAATAAACTGGCCCAATATACTTAAAGAAAGTTTTAACTAAATATACCGATAAGTTGATTCTTTCATTTCTTTGTTTGAAAAAAAAAAAAAAGTGGAAATGCCATTAAAAGAAAGAGACTGACTGACTGACTGACTGACTGACAGCACACTGGGCTGTTCTTCTGGTAACTCGGATATCCCTGTCAGGGTTGAGATGGGCATGCAGCTTGAAAGACCATAAAGGAAAGAAAATGACTGACAGTCGTTTCTCCTATACACTTAGGTTCCAGGAGATCACAGCCTTCACTGAAGTGACTGGTTAAATCACGAATAGCCCAGAGGTTGAGTGAAGAAACATTATTGTTGAACCAACTTCAGTTTTGTTCTTATTTTTGGGGGCAAAAAAAGAAGTGTAGCATTTTTTTTTCTGAACTCCCATTAAATAACAAGTCATTGTGCAGTTAATGGAGAGCAATAAAATACAAATAACTTGGTAAGATAATTTGTTAATTAAGTTTGTAGCAACCTTCTAAAAACCTGTGAAGAGCCGATTAGTTGACATTATTTACCATCTGCCCTTATTTGTATGGAAAGAGAGTGGGTGAAGGAGCTGGACGGCCAGATCCCTTGTTATAATTACCCTCACTACCAGAAGGGGTAAGCAAAGGTTCCACACTGCAGGTTTCAAAAATAAATCATGATACATGAAGTCTGTGACTTGTCAGTCACTCAAGCTATTCCAGTAAAGAGATTGACAGTTGCATTACATTTTGATGGAAACTTGGCTATTGCTGTTGTTTGAAATAAACCATGCCAACTACTCTCATAAATTATCATCCCAGCTACCACGCCATTACACCTCCTTTGCTTTCCTATAGGTGTCTCTGGCCATATAACATCTTGCTATTAGCATCCCAGACACTTAGCTGAGGAGTAGCTCCACTCTTTATATGCAGGCTCAGGCACATGATCATTTCCATTACAATCATTTGGGTGAAAATATGCAGCAGGCACAAACATGACATAAATTTTAATGTGGTGCCGCTGCTGTTCAATTACATGCCATGAAATATTCACAGGGAATCTCCCCTTGATTTAGGAAATGGGGTATAGCACAGCTGGAACTTCATGGGTGTGCTAACACAGAAGATAATATATAAGTGTGTCAGTATTTTTCTGGCAGAGAGTCATATGTGCAATAAGTAAAATCAGGGCTTCTACCTACTGTCCTGAGTTTCATTCAGGAGCACATTAGAGTACCTTCATCGGTTATATACTGTAACATCTGGGAATGTGTAGGTCCTTTGGAAGAAAGCCAAATTTGATGTGGGTTATATCTGCATCAACATTTAGAATCTAAAGGGCACTGACTTACAGTGATAGGCACCGGTTTCAGTCATTTCGGTTTAGAAGTTTTAGGTAAATAAATTCAAATGGTGCTAAAGGTGTTGGTAAAGAATTTATTTTTTTAGAGTCTAAGAAGTCAAAGCAATCAAAGGTTCACGTCTGACAAGCACATCATTGACTGACAAATACATTTGATCGTGAGAAGCGCTTCATTGGCCCAAACAAAGGCTGCATGTGGTTAGTGTTCTCAAAATATAGTGGCCTTGACCTCATGTTGCCACAAGCATTTTACAGCTCAGACTAATTCAACATCATCAATGCACCATTATTAATTTTGATTTGTACATAAACTTACAAATAACTAATCAACTTAAACTATATGTTCTACTGTCTGAGGCAGTAATTAAATGCTATTGAACTGAATATGTGGCTACTGTATGCTATGAAGAAAAACACATTAAGCATTAATGTCACTGTGGTACTGTCAGTTGTGTTGAAGGAAATGATGTGATGATGATGTTATTCTTGCTTTCTTAAGTAAAAACCTGATTTCATTATTTTTGTAATCTGTTTAGTCCATGAATCAAATATAATTCTATCTAACATTATGAAAGGACCTTTAAACATCTGGATGCTTACTAATAGTTTTTTGGGCCAACTTTAAATAGCCACGATCTAAGCAAAGATACTATTATCGCTATACACATTTCCAAATTCAATATATGCATAGACTGACTAAGGCATCAAGTGGTTTGTCTAAAAAGACAAAACACCAGGAGGGTGAGAGTCTTCGAGCTGCCTCAACCTGAAGAGCCGGCATCTTCTTCAGAGCAATGGCTGCATTCTGTATTACACATGTCTCTACATTAATCATTTTAGTGACTAAAATAATAGACAACCACATTAGAATATCAAGGTAATTGAAATGTTAAAACAATATGCAATAGTGGCATACAATGCATGAAGAGCAAAAGCACATGCATACCTAGCGGATGGGTGAGGATCATCTGAGCCTGCACTAGTTAGAAATCCTATCAAAAAGGAAAGTTTTAAGTCTAATCTTAAAAGTAGTGAGGATGCATACCTCCTGAACCCAAACTGGGAGCTTCTTCCACAGGCGAGGAGACTGATACCTAAAAGTGTTGCCTCCCATTCTACTTTTGAAAATCTTTAGAAACTACAAGTAACCTGCACTCTGAGATAGAAGCGCTCTGATAATAGGCTACATGGGAAAATGACTTCTTTTTTTTTAAGGGCTAGTCTGTGGAGGAGAATCCTTCAAAAGCAGACAGTATTAGTGGGCTAGCCTGTGCTCATAGAATTTGGATTATGAGTAATCAAATCAAAGATCAAATCCTTGACAATAGCCATGTGATCAATAACAACATTATCAGACTTATGTTTCTCATGAAAAAGAGAAAACCTCGTAGTCAACAAGTTCTGTTCCAGCCACCCGAAAAATCTTTATCAAATTCAAAATGCTGTTAAAGGAATAGCAGCGGTATCATATTGAACACAAAAAAATCCTCACACTGACATTGGATACACGGTGCTCTACTGGGATCCCTCAATGCAGACGTTGAGGAGCTGAAAATAAAATGTTCTGTCTCCTTGACAAACTGTCATCCATTCAGGTTTTAAGCATAAATCATCTTATTCTGTATATAATGGTGTGAGGGAGAATGGCTCTGCCTACCAGATGGACTGTAATGTCAGCTAAATCTACCAATTCCCTACACAATTCCTCATCTCACATGGGACAAACCTCCTCTATCAATATTAGAAAGAGTCCACTTCCTCCTAAAAACAGACTTCCTGTTAGTGTTAGCATTTGCGGAAGGACTTTTGTGGGGTGGATGTAATTTTAAGGGACATGGGCATCAAGGTTACTGTATTCACATTGATGTGATTCAGCATTTTATTTTCTGCATTGTTGAAGTGAACAATGTATAAGTAGGCATAAAAAAAAAATGGGACGTGACAAGTGGCGTTGTGTCAGGCGTCTCATGGCTTCAACCTAGTAATAACACAGTAATATAATATAGCACTCACAGGGGCAGATTTCTGAATGGATGTGACATTTTCAATGTGCAACTCTTACCTACAGGGAAGTACTTTTTCATTAGAGTGTTGCCACTTTCTGAATTTGAATACTTTCTCCTCCACTTATCAACACAACCTGTCATCTACCGGTGTAATGTCATCATATAACATTATGTCAATTCTCCTTGTTCACAGCAATCATCGGTGTAAAGACTGCTAGATGTTTTTTTTTTTTTCTTAGAACGAGAATGTTAATGACAAGAGATGGGTCATTTATTCCCTGAGTTTGTCCTTAAATCCTCCTTCCAAGAGGTGGATTTATACCATCTGCCTATATACAGTACATTTATCACAGTCACAGAAAATAAAAATAAGAGAAGCACTCAAATATTTTCCAGCTATGTCTGTGATGTGCAGTATGCTTATTATCAAAGGAGGTGACTTGACTCTTACTGTAATTGATGCATGCTTTCATACCCTTTTGTTTGGTTAACAAAGGCTCTCAAGACTCAGATTACATGAAATAAAAGTGGAGGTTTGTGTGCACTGAAAAGTGTGGCCAATGCTGAAGTGCCTTAAACAGCAATACTACTGAATGCCGTTAGGGTTTGGCTCCTAAAAGGCTCCCATTCAACTTATCTCATGAAATATCAAGTCAATAATTTTTTTTTTTTCGACAAATCAATATGCTGTCATTCGCTTATGTCCCTCCTTCTTATTAGTTTTCTGGAGGTCCACCTGAAACAAATTAAATCAATAATTAGATATTAAGCCTCAAAAGATGGTATGTTTGTGGGCGTGTCTGTTAATTGACAGGCCTGTGGTGCACTCATGTTTCCGCGGAAGGTGAGTGAGCGTAGTGTCCTTGGATTTGTAATCAGATCCAGTCAGATCTACTGCTCGCTCCTCCCCAGCTCGTCCAAATATGGTCACATTTGGCTCCGAAATAGAAAGGTGAAATGCCGAGCTTGGGGCTTCAGAAAGACAGTTGACAAACCAATGGATGGCACCAGTGTTGGTTGGTGGTTGGTTGCATCACAAATCAGTTTGCACACAAAATGTACATTTATTAGTCACGTGATTTACTGAAGGTAGAAGTTATTTCTTATTTGTGCATTCCACTAGTGAGGCTAAACAAATTTGAATATAAACTTGGCTCCCGTGTGTGGTGTTCAATTGAATTTTCTTTTCCGAAAAATCATTTTCTAGTCATTTCTTTTACATCAATTGATTTATTTTAGGAAACTCAACGCTCTCTCTTTGTCTGCTGTTCTTTAGATTTCTGGTGAATAAAGGTTCATGTACAATTTTTCACATAAGCTTGCTTTTTCGTAAACTTGCAACTTTTTGTACCTGCTCCTCAAAAATGCCAAACTTTAATCATAGTCAATTTGTGTTGTCTATTATCATATCATGTTATTTGTGGAGGACAGATACCACTTTTTTTCTTTTTTTCTTTTTATCTCAGGCACAGATTGCTTGTAAAACTTTGGGTTAAAAGCCATGACCGTATTTTGCTAACAAATATAGTAAAAAAATTCCCCTCGGGGATTAATAAAGTATATACCTACCTACCTAAACATGCAGCCATGAACTGATACATTCAATCCCTTTTAAAATATTCAGAATTATTGGTCAATTAACAAATAACATGAAGTATCTCTGTAACAAAAAAAATGCTTGGTACTGTTAAAGGATGACGGAAAGGTGTGATATGTGACACCTCCCTGTTGTCGAGTCCGCAGGCCCAGCTGACAGCTTGTCTTTCAATATGGCTGACACCCAAACAATGCAACTATGGTTACTGCCTCCTCCTCCTCCACTGCAATCCATCTTGTTCCCAGCAGGAGGGCACAACAGGTAGCCAAGCCAAGGGGTACTGGCAAGGTCCAAATGCCAGGTCATATCATGTGTATTCAGACCCTGAGACGAGCATCCCAAAACTGTGCAGCCAAGCATGTTTATTTACTCACGCAGGTCATTATATTAGTGCCTGGCCTGCATGGTGCTGTGCATAGTCGGAACAAATCATTACACATTATAAAGGTATGAATATCCCAAATAAAGGCACGACTATCTAATATACTCTGAATGACCACTTATTTGTGTGTATAACAGAATAAAGAATATTATGCCATAAACTGCAAGAGTTTTATGTTTACTTTAATAAATTATACTTCTATTTTTTTCTGGATGCAATTCTAGATAAGACCTAAGTATCGTATGTCTCTAAAAAGGAAATTAAATTGAAACACAATATAGAATAAAATAGAACACATCAGTAGAGACAACTGCAGCAAACAGACTGTACTGATTTTTAGATAATAATGCCAGTAACTCTACTATCAAAAAGTAAGTGCTCGAATCCAATTCCACTTCCGTCAACATGAGTATTGTTTTTATATAAATGACAACATTTCCAGTAATTACAAACTAAAGAATTACATTAAGCGTTAAATAAGCATCTTTATTTGTGATCGGACCAGCCCTAAATCCATATTGGACAATTCTGACCCCCAAGATGTATATTTAAGGATGAGGAGGTTGGGATGGTGGATGATCATGAGCATGTCTGCCTTTTATTGAAATTGCAATAACAATAATCCTTTACTTAATTTACAGGAGTTCGGTTTTGCGGATTTTTTTTTTCAAAGCTAACATCCTGCATTTAATTTTTTTTTTTTTGTCTTTCTCGTACTGAATTAAGTACTGTTTGAAGGATGGAATTTTATATCCCCCAAAAATGTCTTCTGTAATCTGGGTGTATGAGCTAGTAAACAAAAAAACCTGCCAAAATCTATTTTGCAGAGAGACCTGCATAAAGAAAGAGAACAAGAAGAAACTGGGCTACATGCAAACCAGCTTTTCATCTTTTCAGTGGAGCACAACCAGACCAGACAGGTGGAGTAACTACACGGCATCGCCTTAACCAAACCGACTGAAACGGCAAAACAAAAACCAGCAAAATACACAGCCCAACACATGTTACGGGCCTTGCATAATGGACAATAAAAACGAAGGAAATATTTATACAAGCCTGACAGGGAGAATTTGGTATTCTCCACCTGTGGGATCCCAGAGGACACCCCATAGCAGCCCTTCAGCATGCTGACAGATATCACAGCAGACAAGGCGCCTGCTGACAAAACTCAACACTTCCTTGGGACTGTAAATACTCAGTTTTACTTTCCTTAAATCCCACAGCCTGAGTACATGTATGTCACAATCTAATATTTACAGAAAAAACATGGACAGAGGTGCAGCTCATGGCTGGACATTTATCTTCACCTGTGTATGGTCAAAACCCTTACAGCATGAAGGCAAGGTTTCTCTTGTCCCTGTATTTTCATTGCTGGTATTAATGTATGTCAAGGTTGCAAGCTACAAAAAGAGAGATACTTGAACCATAGAGATGGTGAAGTGGAAAACACCCTTTTAGGCAGGTGTTCTTTTGGAACTTACTTTTGTACTTAATTTGAAAAAAATTAAGTACAAAAGTATTGATTTTGTGTTTGTGCTTTTGCTGGTTGTTGAGAAGACCTAAGTTGTCACATTTGGATTTTTATGGACTGTCATTATGCCAGCATCCCCACACTGCACGATGAAGAACGACAGAGTAAAAAAAAAAACTATACAAAAAAATCCACTTCTTGGATTCAAAACCCGTGAGTGTGAATGATGGTAGGGGGGAGAGACAAAAGGTTTAAATGAATAAGACATTGAATAAAAAGGATACAAGCTGCCCTTCCCTGTCAAAGTCAGTTTTCATCAAGGTAGCATGAGTGGAACACCTTGTTCACTCAGACTCTTGTTGCGACAGGAGAAGGAGAATGAAATAGACAGCAAGTACTACAGCGCAGTTAGTTTTACATCAAAATCGAGTGACTATTCTCTTTTTTCATGGTTGTTGCCAACAGCTCCACTGTAAATGTCAAGCCAATTCACAGATGTCAAATTTGATCCAGTCATGCAGTTTGGAGCAGACTATAATTGACTCAATGTGGACAGTGCACTTTGTAATGATTGATATGTTGACGTGCATATTAGAGGGATATTTGTAGGGTTTTTTGGTGCTTTGAAGAGTGTTTAAAATGTAGCACGTTCAATAGAGAAAATTATCTCTTCCATGCACTAAAGTCACAGTGACCCCTGTTCTTTTAAAAAAGTACTTTTGTCAGTTGTGGGATCACATTTATCTTATTTCTCCTTTATACTGCAGGTCTGAGACGACTACATTGAGTGCTACATTGCCAGTGTTTTCATCGAGTTTCTGATGATCCTATGTTTCCTAACGCATAATATTTACATGCCAGATGTTTCATGCGGTGACACCTGCACAGGCCATATGTACTGGCATCCCAGGAGTGATAAGGAATTATTTTATTGGACTGAGTGTAAAATCACTTCTTTTGCTTGAGTCGGCTATATGTATTATACATCAGATGAAATTATGGCTCATCCAAATATTGTCATGTCTTTTTGTGTATATAACACCTGAAATTCAAGTGTAAAAACTGGGGTAATCTAAAGGGTGTCAATTTGTCATTTAGTGGATAATGTCCTAGTCTCTTCCAGCTTCACCCTGTAAATTATGCGGCAGGAGTTGTCTTTTTCCTTTTTAACAGAAAATCTTGATTAGTGCAGCTGCAAGACAGCCAGTGCTTTTAAAATATTCTTTGGGTTTAATTTAGTCAAATCAAGACAGAGTTATGTAAATGATGTTTGTATATTTCGCAGTTACTCCTTTTAAGAAATCACCTCCCCATCCTTCAAAAAATGTGTTTCTTAGCCAAATGGACATCTGTCTTTTTTTCCTTCTTCTATCTAGCCATCCATTCATGCCTACTCTTCCATTCCAATTCTCACCCGCCTCCCATCCACCTTTTTCTGTTCCTTCCTTTTAGTCATCCATCTGTGACATCCTACACCTCCCTCACACACTTGAAGTTTGTCCACTTGATGCTCTCTCTCTCTCTCTCTCTCTCACAACCCAGACTCACCGCTCATTCATTTTGTGTGTGTCTGCCTGTTTGCGTCTGCCCATTCCGTGCACACTTACACTCTCCAGCCTCGTCCCTGACACCTCTCTACCGTCTTTCTCCTGCAAGGCACCTATTTTGTCTTCCCACACCGCAGGTGGCATCAAATGTCTGTGGTCGAGCCATGATTGTGTAATTTGTTAATTTTCCCTTCAATGTTAGCTGCTGTAAAACCAACGAAACCTACTGTGTATTCCCATTTATGCCCAATTCTCCCTTTCAGAAGGAAAATGGGTTTATTTGTACTGTCTCATTTCCATAATATCTCGACCATTACCTCACACTCTCATTTGGGCCTGCCAATGTGTAAAACTTTCAAGTGCATTTGAAGTACGGGTGTCATGGTGACTTTGCAGAATTCGTATCACAGTCATAGTGAGGGACCGTGGCGGGGAAGCTGCCTTATTCTTGGACAAAGAAGAAGTTGTGTAAATGGTTAAGGAGCATCTTTGTAGGAATGACAATCTCACTGGTGTTACTTTTGACTTTTATTTTATTCATTTCTACCAACTATTTTATACACTTCACACCTTTTTGTTAGTGCTGATTAATACAGAAAACATGTTTGTATTTATGCAATTATCAGCTAAGGACAAATAAAAGCTATGAATTAGAAATATTAAACCATCAGTATGTGATCACAATTTCAATTATGTAGAACCTTGTGCTTTTTGCTATATGGTGGTATGGAAGTTGTGAAAATAGTTCACATTCATTCTGCAGATGCATTTCAGATATCAACATATGAATGTCATTGAAGTGATGCGGTTTTACTTAGTGTGAAGGGCATGAGGGGACATCACAAGGGTCCCATAGCTTCAGACTGGAAGCTTGAAAGCCCACACAACAGCCAGTCCTCCCAGAAATGAAAGATATGGGGAAATTGGGAATAAAATAGAGGCCCTCAAATGTTATTTTGTAGAGTTACTTGAAAAGGGATACATTTTATCTTTTTTTTTTTTTGTACTCAGTGGAGCTTGGGTGTGTTGCACCGACAATATTGGGGTGTTATTCAGAGAGTTCCAGGACACACTCGGGATAGAACAAGGCAGGGAGCCATTGTAGTTACTTCAGAGAAGGAGAGAAATAAAAAATAAAAAATCCAATCTCCCTCTTTCAGGATTTTTCTTCCTCCACCAAAGAGTGAGATAGAAAATCAGAAATGGATCAAGAGTTTGATAAAAAAAAAAAAAAATGGATTTGAGTGATTTATGGCTGTATTGTCCTGCCACCTGAAAACAACAGCTGTTTCAATCCAATTATAGAAGCAAACAAAGTTACAGTAATAAAAGGATGCAGCCAAATCAAAAACATCAAAGACCATTATCTGAATGAATGAGTTTTTGTGTTGAGCTGTAACTTGAGGTTGTTTAACGAAAACGGTTATTGTTGGCACCGGCCATGTTTACATGCAAATAATAATGCAGTATGTCAGCAATGTGATGAAAAGTTGCTCGCAACTAACATGTGGTAAATATTCAAATGTCTGAGAATTGACAGACCAATGAGTACATGACGCACATTGTGATTACCTAGATATCATACATGTCATACCAAAAGATCTGAAACTAATGTGGAGAGATGTCTAATAAATCCATAATACTGCTCCATAATGTTGGTTATATATCTCTGAATGCAGGTGTAAATAGTCTTTCTATATGTATATTGATAAGCAAATCAGCCAACACATGCACAAAGACATTAACTCATCATAACCACACACACACACACACACACACACACACACACACACACACACACACACACACACACACACACACACACACACACACACACACACACACACACACACACACACACACACACACACACACACACACACACACACACACACACACACACACACACACTCTTCTCTACCTGTTGTTTGATGCGACAGTTTGTCATGTAAATTATAAACTTGCCAGTTTTGGACGGCACTGTATTCAGGCAAAGCTTCTTCCACTCTACTCGGGTTTGGATAATATCAAACAAGTAAGAAGTTTCAGAATAAATAATTTGTATTCCTTCAGTGATTGACAGTTATTAAAAAACTTGCATTTCATTTCAAGATACACAAGTTGAATTTGCCCAGCCTCCTGTAAAGCATTAAGCAAAGCTTCAACTTAAAACCTTTTCTCTCCAACAGACAAGTAGTAGGGCTGGACATGTAGCAACATGTGCCAATCTTCACCCTTGTGACATCGTCGTCTTTATCCCACACTTTTGGTTTTGGTCGACAGGTGAGTCATACTGTCGCTGTGGTGAGACCACACTGTGCATGTGCTCTACCTCATCGCTCTTTGTATTATGGCAAAGCAAACCTCACCTGGACCTGCAGGGTTGTTTTGGTCTACCGATCCCATCAACACCACTACCACCACCCGCCAGGAGCCTCCTGCCTCTGACAACCTCCCACTGTGAACTTCTAACAATCACAGGAAGGATAAAGCTGAGACGGAGAGAAGGATGGATACATTCTCAGTGGGTGTTGAGAGGGAATGGACAAAGGACAGGCAGAGATGAGAGGTTAGGTGGGGACGACTATGGCGAGGGGAGGAGTTATTGAGATGCGATGAGCTGTGTCAGCAAATGGAAAAGAGGATTGGGTTGATGTTTCGGTTTGTGAGAGGTGACAGTGTGGAGAAAGTGCAGACAAATAACACACCTTTCTGCAGCAGGTTCGAGGTGAGAGATTAACAAAGTGTGAGAAAGAGAGAGGCCGGAGCGTGAGAATGAAGGATGAGGCGCGAGGAGAGGAATGGACAGTTAAAGAGACAGACAGAGAGAGGGAGGCACGAGGCACACAAGGGAGGCAGATGGATGGACAGATTGAGGGAGTGTATAGCTTTAGCATGATTAACTGCCATGCCACGCTCGCTGCTTCCTTTCTATTTTTCTTCTTCTTCTGTATTCCTCCCGCACTCCTCCTCCTTATAGATCCGTTTCTCCAGATGGGGTCACGCAACTATCCCGGTTGCCAAAGAAGACCTTAAAATTTAGTCAACTCAAAAGTCAGAAACTCACAGCTGGGAGGTTGCAGTTTTGTCCAGTCATTTTTTTTTTTTTTTTTTACATCAAACAGTCAGATCAGACACGAACGTGCCTGCGATTATTTCCTCCTCAATGTGCAATAAACTGCTGTCACTTGGCAACCCCTATTTTAGAATATAGAAAGCTAGCATGGGTTGTTACAAACTTTAACTGCAAGGTTCCTCTAATGTATTTCGTATTTGAAAAGCAGCACCTAATAGTTTACATCAACGATGGATCAAATTAATACCGTATGTGGAACTGACACAAACTCTATAGTTTCCTCAGCTCTATGGAGCATTTCTTAGCATATTTCAACTGTTTTGAGTTTGTGGTTTTTCCTGGCTGGCTCACTGACTTCCCCCATTATCCCTGTTTTTAGCGAATAAAGCTCAGACAAACCCACTGTACGCTACCTCCCCAGCACAAGACAACACGCCGAGTTCATGACTAACTGGTGAACATAGAGGAGTTTGTACAGTAGAAAAGGTTTGTTGTGAAAAAGCCTTACTGGTGCAACCATTTAGAGGGGCAAAAATGCTTTGGTAGCTGGTCAAGATTTCAGTAAACCGCAGATTTTGCATTGTTTGTAAATTCTTTTTTTACTTTAATAATTTCTGAGTTAGATCTGTTTGTTTGTCTTTCATTTGCATATTAATATAACAGGAATTCAAATATGAGTTAACAGTAGTCGACCATCGTTACCGTCATCAGGTCTCTGAATGAAAAAAAAACACAACTTTTAAAAAAAATGTTTCGCAAAAATGAGACTTTATGAAGTTGCCGGCATGTCTGACAAATTTTGATCAAGTTGATCGGTTTTGTTGGTTGGCGAGTCCGTCTTATTCTCTCCTTATTTAAAAAGCTCAAGAGCAAGGTGGTGACATTAAAACCTTGGCAACGATTACAGCTTGGAAGGTAGCTTGGACCGTGCTGATTACATCAATAAATAAGTTATAAATGAGAAATGACCAGATCCCTACACTATTCAAGACATAGAGGATAGCTATATCCAGCCTTATGATTGCTGGCCAAATGGCCATATTTAATAGAGAAAAGATACTAAAAAAAATAATCTGCGTTCACACAATTTCTTAGGTGCATATAATTGCGCCACAGAGACTTTTGCTGCCTTTGGGACCAACGGGACTCCAATCCACCCTTTTAATGGCCTGGATTCATAATCTTCTTCTGTTTTTAGCAAAAGTATGTGATCCCCTTGGAATACTTAACATTTTATGTCTGTCTTGTTTTACAATTGGTGCAGTTTGCTGCACAACAACACCTCGTCATCTGTGATTCGGAGCTTGACTGTTATATATGCTGGGAAGAGTGCTGCTTTCTTACACCTAGTTATGAGTGTATCTCAGTGATGACATTGAACAGAAAACCCATCTATAGCAGCTAAAGTGCAAAATACTTTCCACAGCGGTAAATATTGCATTTACGTTTGCCAGATGAGCAGAAACACTACTCAAAAAAAAGCTAATGTTAATAATTGCCTGCAACGGTTAGCAAGCATTTACTCTATGTCAATTTTGTAAGGTTTTATTGTTAGGGCCTTTTGCTTTGTTAGTGTTGTATTCACAGGTATATTTACATTGATTTAAAAACATCTACATTTTATAGTGTTTCCTTGAAGAATCTAAAACTCTAGCTGAAGTTAATTGGATACTTTACTAATGTGTGTAAGCCAGTTCAAGCAGGTTTAACATAGTTGTGTTGGGCAGAGGAACACTCATATGTCTAAGCTTTGATGTCCAAAATTGTTATTCTAGAAAGACTGTGGTGATAAAAATCAAGTTGTTTAAGAGCTGTTCTGCCCCACCCCGGTGGATCTACTTGTATACTTTTAAAACCTCTTTAGTTTCCTTAAACACGTATTTTTGTGTTTACAGAAATCACATGCACTTGAAATTTGTGTTATTGTATGCCACATTTCCATCTTCTTTTCCCCTCATATGCTTGGTCCGCACGTTTCATGATGAGACATCATGGTTCTTATTTTGGGGGGATTTAGCTTTTGGAGAGCAAATTTAATAGAGAAAATAAGAAATCCAGTTGAGTTTAATAGAGTGATCATTTAAATATTTCCCTTCCATTAGAAGACACCAGTGTGATTAAATGCAAATGTGAAAGTGATATCACATTTATGAAGTTAAAACAAACTATCCCCGTGCCCCTGGATAAGAAATAAGACCTATGAGGATAGTACAAGCCTAGGTTTTGTGACTATGTAAACATGACGTCATTTTCTCCACTTTGGATTGCCTCCCACTGCCTACATGGTCAGACGGCCCCCCCAACATGTCCTGTCTAACACCAGGCCTTCTTATAGATTACCTTTCAGATGTGATCACATCACCCATCACTGTTCCTTTAGAACAGAATCATCCACAAACAGGTACAAGTACAGTTATTGTTGTTACATAATGTTTAGTAGCTTAGTTCAATTTTATCAAACTACAAAGACCAAATATGCAAGTAATCAAAGTTTCTGCTAGAAAATAAAATTTCTGTTTCAGTGTTGACTTAATCACAGCCACAAGACACTACCAAAATGCAAAATCTATGACCTCTCGCTGCCTCCTCTTGATGGAAAACTTTGTGTGCTACTTTACAAATGCTTTTGTTTTGCTTTCTATGATTTTATTAGTAGGATAGAATTGCAGTTATAACATTTATTTCAGCTTTCAGATTTTTATTAAATGAAGAATATTTCTTGAGGCAGTTGGTGAGACTCCAACTCCAATGCATGTCACTCGTATACATGAGGTGCGTGTCATACCTGTCTAAGTTAAGTCCAAAAGCCGGACAACAGCTATTCTGCAAACTGACTATCATTATCCTATTTTCCACGGATGCGCATATTAGAAGAGGGAGCATAATTGTTTCTCTTGTACGAAAATATTAGCAATTACAATTTGGTTGTGTCGGGGATGGAACATATGATGTTTACATATTCGTATCAAGTATTTTAGGGTTTTTGATGGGTGATATATATTTTCCAATTATTAACCAAAATATTGGCCTTAACTATGATAGAACATATAGCTTTTGTGGTGTTGATGATATATTTCTAGATTCTATCATTTTGCAGTCATGTGTCGTAGGATTCATGTTTTTGCTTCTTTATAGTGGAAAAAAAACGTACTAATTACTGTGCTGTTCTGTATGTTGTCCAGTGTTGTGTGTATGGCACACCAGTTACACATGCATGATTTACTAATTAAATTCCCCATTGCACAATAAGAGGGAACCTGTCATGTATCAAGTGTAATTAGAGTAGGGCACGTTTTATTTTTTAACGACCGGTTGGTTCCTTCGGTTTTAGACAGAAGTTTATGCCCTTCTGAAGTAGTGTAAGAACCCAACCAGGTGCTCACCAAACATAGCCATGGGCTGTGTGATTAAAATTCTTTGTCATGAAAGTCTCTGGAGAGCAAGTCCCTGTCAAGGCATCAAGGTGAGATCAATAAAACTGGGATATTTAAATGTCACCTGATGAGGCTAGATTCTGTTAGGGGACTCCCAAAGCTGAAATAAAGCAAAAATGACTCCCAGGATTAACTAACCCTAAATCAGAGTTTGTCTGCTTCATGTTAGCAGTGATGTTAACAGGAGTAAACGTAGCACCTGTAATCTTTAAGAAAGCCTTAAAAAAAAAAAAAAAAAAAAAAAAAAAAACTCCCTGACAGACCAGAGTTTGGTCATCTAATCAATTGCCAAGTATATGTAGATCTGTAGAAAAAGAGCAGCTCGAATGGTGTTTTTACTGTTATACTGTGTCAGCACATTAATATACATTCTATGACCAGTGTGTATTTACTTCTTTGATCGTTTAATATGTCTGTACATTGATTACTGGATGTTATGGTTGGGAAGGTCAGTTACAGAGAGAGCTTGACTTAATAAAAGAGTGTCATGATTGTGACTCAGCCAATGACAGACATAAAGGTAGATCCTGGGAATGGCAGAGAAACGTCTGTGTGTTTAAAGAGCCAGTCAGAGTTTATACCCAATAGCTTTCCATCCCAGTTATGTTTTTCATCATAGAACAAAATAAAAAGGCCACAAACCAAAATGGGAGTTGCGTGAGCTTCGATAACACCGCAGGGCTGCCCAGTCGGCAAGGGATACCAACTTCACCAACAAAAGGCAGAATGTGGACCATGGTGCCCAAAGCCTTCACAAAAATCCACTCACTCAACTCAGACTGACAGCCAGACAGGGCCCATCTCTCCTTTTATGTTGCACAGTGCGGCACGGTACTCTAGAAGCCCAAGGACAGTTGCCATCTAAGCGTGGAGAGTATTCATAAAGAATTTTATTTTCCCAGAGCAGAAAGGTGACTGTTACAAATAGTAAATGGCACACATGCAGTTATACATTTAGCAGTCATTCATCTGTTCAAATCTGGGTCTCTTGTTGCATCAAACAGGCTGGTTGTCCATTGTAGAATAAATCTTTTAAACTGGGTCAAAGCATAGATTTACTTGTGAATGATACTTAGGGTTCGGAGTGATCTCTACAAACTGGTGGCTGCAGTTTCATCTGACTGCTGTGCTTTCTTCCTTCTCTCTGTTTGTACTTAACATTCCCATTGTTGACTATGCAAATGAGCTGTTAAGTGGTTCAGACATTAACAACAAAAGAATAAAGGTCTGTATTGTGTTGAACACACACCGAGTGCCCTTTTCCCTTTTTTTTTTTAAACTATTTTTCATTGGTTACGTATTCACTACAGTTTAAATGGTTGACCTCATTTTGTCAAAAGTGAGGACAAACCACATTAAATTGAGTTCAATTTAATTTACATAGCACCTAAATAGGTCATTTCAGGGCACTTTATATAGTGAGGTCAAGACCACAAGTTATTATTCCACAAGTTGACTTTGTGAGACTACTAATTGTTCTGGCTCTCACTTCCAAACCCAAACTGCATTCTCACAATAAATATAAAACATTATAAACCTATACATCTTGTTTTGAGATGTATTCAAAATGAAAAAGTCAAATAAAAATAACTAATCCCCACTATCAAGCTCTCCACATTTGCTAATATTATTTGCATAATTCTGACATCTTCACACAAGATTGGCCACATCTGGGATAAGAGGGCGAAGGGGTGAGAAGTAATTGGTGAAAACAAATATTTCACAACTGGAACGCAGATTTGCCAGCTTTTTTCCACACTTGGGACAGAGATAGAGGTGGTGAACGAGAAAAGCGACAGGAAGAGCTGGAGAGGATAGAGAAGGGACATCTGGGGTCTGCCGGAGACTGAGGAACAGCACAGCTGTCAGAGTTACCCAGCTGCTTCATCGACCTTCACTGTGCCAAAGAGCGGACCATGGGAATGACTTTGCTGCTCCCCAGGTCTGGAGCTTAATCTATATGCCCTATATTAACTGCTTTGCCTCATATTGACCTAATATCTCATGGTTTGAAAAGAGCGGAGTTGCAGAGTATTCTCAGTCCTGTCAGGATCAGCTTCAGTCACACTCTGGATAATGTAAGTCTTTGAAAGAAGTCTAAATGCCAGGTTTCTGTTCTGTTTCTGAGAAAGCCTTGAGGCAAAACCAAGCTATCAAGTAACTAATGATGACTGGTATCAACATGAAAAGTTCTGGCTCTTAATAACAGGGGAGATGCGTGTCTGCCAGTGGTTAGTCAGGGGTGGTGATGCATTGATAACATCTGAACAGGAGGTGAAATATTTCAAACACACCCATATCAGGATCACCACACTCAGAACAACAATGTACACCAGGTGGAGTAAAGAGGCCTCTGTTTTATACTTGAATGTAGTACAGACCATCAACCACTATCCCTTCTGTACAATTTTGCTTAATTGGGCCCAAGTGCAGAAGAAGCGCCACACACACCATTTTTAAAATCTTGTATAAATATTTACAGGTCAACACAAAAGGACACAAAGGTAAGTGAGCTGAAGAAAAGCATGAACAGTAAGAAAGACAACAACAATTTACCAAAGGGTAGGTGGAAATCGGTATGTAGGGGGACTGAGGGAAACTCATAAGGTAAATGGTGATCAGGTACGAGTGAGTGTGATCAATCAGGTAGGACCAAGAAAACTAAAGGAATCCTATGGAAGGATAAAGACTTGTATGAACAGGGAACTAGGAATGTGGCTCCAAAGAGGGGCCGAGAGGCAGAGGAACACGAGGGAAGCAATTGTGACATTACACTGTTTAAAACAGAAACACTACCTGTTAATAACACAAAATCATACTGAAACAATGCAATAGGTGGTTGTCCACTGACTCCCAAAATTACAAGAGCACTTTAAGTACCCCCCCATAGGACCAACACGTTCTCGCACCTCAATGACAGAAAATGTCATTTCACCATTGGAGAGTACCAGCGACAGGCTCACTTGACCTTCATCATCCTGGTAACTAAAACAAAAACGTGGTGAACAGTGTGACACGGTCACAGTTCCTTAAGAATTAGGCGTCATTTAAACTAATTAGTTGGGTTTATAAAAACATCATGGTATGGATTAAAATAACGATGTTTGTTATGCAAGTTATGTTATGCATCAGACGTGTAACTTTACATGTTGCATTACATGAGTGACGAACATAAAACCAAGTCATTGTTGACTTTTGGTTCAACAAGGGACTCGATTAACACGGACTCCTGGGCGGAAGTTAAGCGTTTGAGCCATCCCATCCTCGCCGACCTTCTTCGCTAACAAGCAGCATCTGAAAAATTATTCCAACACACAAGTGCTAAACACTGCAGTTTCTTCAATGGCCATCTGAGGCTCACTCCAAAAGCCAATTCACAGAACCATGTCTTAAAGTGTCCAAGTTTACAGCAGAAATAAGCATGTTTACTGTCGGATACAAAACATGGTTATGGCCTCGAAAGCGAATTCCCCCATTTATGAGAACTCTACATGAGGGTGACTATATTTTATTTTTTTTATACCCAACCATTTAAATTGTATTACGGCTGAAAATTAGACATAAAGGCATAATTAAGGTCAGGGCTGGTTGAGAGACAGTTGGGTGCTATCACAACTGGCTAGCTGCTTGCAGCCAGGTTCCATTCAGTTGCCCTCAGCTCACCCACACACCTATTCTTTGCCCATTTTTGGATCAGCCGGGAGTAAGGCTGAGGTAGGCACTGACAAGATGACAAAGGAAGAGACACCCGCAACTGAACTTAAAAAAATGCTCTTCGGGAAACCTACTGGTGACACCATGGAGGCTGCATCCATATATATATATATATATATATATATAGCCTATGCTCTTGACACAGAAATTGTCTCTCCTTATACTCTGTCAAGTGACTTCTTCAATTGCTCCCATCATAATTACAAAGACAAATAGAGGTTACAATACATGTATACATGTATATGTGTTAGTGAACACCCTTCTACAATCTACCAATGTTGTCATTTTCAGTGAGATCAAACTCTGTTACATAATGTGTTCTGTCTTTCTTTGCCTCCCTCTCTCCCTCTGTTTCACTCTCCATTGGCTGCAGTTGAGGGGTGCCTCTTATGTAAGTCCTTGTTTAAACATGAACATCTGGCTCTATTGGCAAACACCATTGTTTAATCTCCGTTGGAGATGACTCACTTATTCAAAAAAAGAATCCATCTTCAGCTGTCACAAAGTTGCACATTCAAAATATGTACTTATAGACCCGATGCAGGTCTCAGTTATCAAATATTGTAAAGTATGAGAAACAGATTGGAGGCAGTCATAATAAGATTATGAAATACCAATGAACTCCCATGGAGTCAGCACATTTATGCCAAATTTAATCAGAGACTCCAGTGGCACAGTTGCCAACTCTTACCGCCTGCGTATGTGTGGACTTGTTTTACTCATGTTGTGGGGACATCAGCCAGTTTATACAATCTCATTGTGGGAACTTTACTTCCTCTTAGGGACAAAAAGCAAGCCCCCATAATGTAAATCATCAAATCTTACCAATCAGATTTAGATTTAATTTTGATTTTGATTGATTATGTTTAAGGTTGGGCAAGTCTGGGAAATCAATGTAACCCAGTGTTATCTCCTCTAAAGAGACGGAAACATGACCACGTGTGTTTGTCCTATCTCTGTGTATAAGTATAGCAGACATGAATGTAGAGGGCAGATGTATAATCCACCTAAGTTCAAGGCTTTATTAGCATGCGAAAACCAGTGAATGAAGACCGTGTGCATATTTTTGACAGTTTATGATATGGACAGTATGTGAATAAGTAAGCAGCATGTTGAATGTCCAACGGTTTGTCCATATGCATCAGTGAAATGTAACTCGTGCTTTTTTTAAGAATGCTTTTATAAACAGACAGGCAGAAATGGACTTTCTGTATGCAGATTCTGTAGAACCTACAACATGTCATCAAAATGGGATCTAAAAAAGTGCTGAATGTTATCCAACTTTATAAAAAACACAAAAAACAGTATTCAGGTTAATGAAATGCCTTTATGATGTATTTATCTCTAATCTGTGCTTGCTGAGCTATGTTTCTCTAACAATGAACTTCAATTGAGAAAAAGAGCCCCCAAGTCTCTGCTGTCGTTAGAGGAAGGGAATACCATTTTTTTTTTTAATTTAGATTTTTCTTTTTATTATATAATATGCTTAATTTGGTTACAGTGTAAGAAATTATGGCACTAATTTCAAGTTTGCTGTTTTATAAGTGAGCAAATTATGCAAGCTAATGCTGGCCAGGGCTCATGTGGACGTTAAGCAAAAGTATTATAATTGTACTAAAGTCTAACCAAATTCATACCAGGATTATGAGCCAGAATAACATCATTCAACATTCAAATTTTCAGTCAGCAAAACTGCATGGATTTTGACTGTATATGCACAGTAAAGGCAGTGTCATTACAAGGTGCAACACATTAATCATCTGCCAGATTACTCTATAGGATGCATGTGTTGTATGTGTGCGCATCTGTGTTCGTGTTTATAAGCACACCATCATATGTTTCCTCGGTGTGACAGGCTGTCGGGGGAAGCAGATGTATGGCACCCGAACATGGGGGTTGCGGGGCTGGAAGGGGTGGGAGGAAGGGGAAGTTACAAGGCCCCCAGTGGGAGAAGCTGGCACAGATGGAGCTCCAGACCCACTGAGCAGCACTCGATGTTAGCTGCACTGCTCAAGAGAGCCCCTGGGATCCAGGGGGCCTTTGGCAGACACAAGCACTCTCTGTTTTAGTCAGCAATTAGTTTAATGGAGCAAAATCTAAAATCACTTCAGACCAACGCAACTATGAAAGGAAATGAGAGGGAGAACAGCTTTTGGTCATTACTCAGGTTTTAGACTAATTCAGGTTAAGCTGTTTACTTGAACACAAAAATAGAGATTCGAGACCCTTTTGAATCTCCAAGGAGCTGCTGAAAAGATGTTTGGTACCAGCATTTAAGTTGTGGCATCAGACATGTTTGCAATAGAAATACTAATAATGTACCATGTTTTAGGTTTTTCTTTTTGATAAACAAAATTAATAAAAATCCAGCTGTATTAGCTGATAAATTACCTTTAGTTTGTTTGACTAATACAGCAAGTAATAAGTGTGACATAATGATTTTATTGATTGTTTGTTTGTCTACTTCTTGTCTCTGTACATATATAATGCAGTAGTATACTGCCTATCCTTCATGGAACATGATTGCTTCAGTGACCATGAAAACATAATAGAAAGTAATGCAGCTAATTACATCTCTTTGAATTCCTTCAATAGAGGAAAGCTGCAGACCAGGTCAAAGCGTGTCTGACAGCATGTGAGCCTGCATGCAAATGTAAGTGATTGTGGTACTTCTAACAGATATGTTCCACACTACACAGAATGGAAATCAAGGGAAATTCACTGAGCACGTTTGTGCATTACACAAAACAAATATCCACATGAAATCCATACAGATTAAAAAAGCAAAATCCAAACAGGAAAAGAACAAGGACATTATATGCTAAATGTATGCTGGTGGATTGTGTGTATAAGTACATATGGTGGTAGGAAAGTACATTTCCATTTCTTACAGTATGTGCATGATATGGAAATGTTACTGAGAGTAGATCTAGAAAAGGTTCTTGAGGAGAAAATTGTCAAGCATTATTGCATTACTTAGTTACATATTCCAGTAATGTGATGACTATTTTTTTAGTAATGAGTAATGTATGAAATAATATGAATAATAATATGAAATTAAATTATTACATTACATTTAGGAATTCTATTCTTCTTTTAGTTTGATATTTGTTCAGTGTGTGTACTCTCTTACCAGGAGTTAATGTTGGAGGGTTGACGTCAGCTTGCCACTGTATTCAGTTGAGAGACTGGTCCAGCAAAGCTTGGAAAAGAAACAAGGAAGAGAAGTGAGACCCCTAATAATTCCAAAGTACAGTAGTTATTTTGAAGCGTTGTATGTTCTTAGCTGGATAGCTAATGTTAGCAATCGGTATGTTCACAAGCCACCTGGTTGTATTTCGATTTGGAGGGTATGCGAACTACGGCGCAAATGTTTGGACTACAGTCACTGGAGCTAAAAACGGCTAGCTTGGTATCACCAGACCCAAATTTACTGGAAGAATATATGGATCTCTTCACCCTCTATTTGGGATTACTTAAAGATTTTGCATCTTAACGGGCATTGACCCTTGAAACTATTGGAGCCACCCTTAACCAATCAGCATTGACCACCAAATGGCGCATGTTGTGTAACAAAACTCGACCACCAACATAAGTTAGCGTAGTATTGCCTCCTTATTCCTGGCTTTGTTGGCACATACATGAACACATGCGAATGCATACATCCCTAACCAAATAATTCAAAATTGATAAAAAAAATTTGGGCAGTGTGTTGACCAGGGTTTTGAAATGAAGGGGTTATACTAACCCCAAACACAGTGAGGCATAGAGGATACACACTAAAAGTGAGGAACAATTATATTATTGCAAATAAATACTGTAAATATATTAATGTAATATCATTAGTGGCTGGTTTTCATTAACCACAAACACCCCCAAGGTAAAATCATGCATTACATGCATATCAAAAGCATAATGAATACAAGTTTTACTACAGTAAGCTACCACAGTTTTAAGAAAGGTTATAATAATTTAGAAAAAATATTCATTAACCAGCTAGAGAATATCTTCTGCAGTCCCAATTCGTCATCTTAGCCGCCAGCATCTGTGTCGCAACAGACATCACACGATTTCATTTCCGTTAATTGACTATTTTGAAGTGGAGCGACAAGAGTTTTCCATCATCATATTGTCAGGAAGCAGCTGCCAGCTGCATAGCACACCCTTAATGCAATCAGCTACTTTGTGGAGGCCTTCGGATTTTCATTGTGTTCGGCATTGCTCAGACTGCTAATGTCCCTCAATTGGTCAAAACATCCATCATTTCTCTCGGATGGCATGATGCATCCGCAAACCATTATGCACTTAATCCATAGTTTCATTTAATTGTTGTATGTTCTAATGGGTAATATGTAAATCTATGCTTTGAATGTGCATTATCAGATGTTTGAGGATCCCTGGATGAAACATAGAACATGGCTTTCATGCCTAGAAATTATATTTGTACCAACAAAGAATAGGTCTGTAACCCAAGCATGCACATTTTGGACTAAAGCAAACAATATCTGATATTTTGTGAAAATCTTTTCTGTATCTAAAATACATGACATTAACACAAAGTTAACACAAAATTAATTATGCCAAAATTCCACAAAAAGGAATGGATTTTGTGTTGTCCTCATTACTTCAGTGCGACACTAGAACTTCCCATTAAAATGAAAGTATATGTGGTTTTTTTTTTATTTGGTTCGTAGGTCCCGAAGGCATGAGGGAGCAAGTTTTAACAGCGCACAACCTTTCAACCTATCCTCAATGCCATAATGCCCTGATAAACAAAATTATTTACTTTTATTCAACATACTTTTATGGCAATACAAAATAAATCAAACATAAATATGAGCCGCTTAGCCTTAATGACACCGTAAAGTACTTTGGCTGAATGTGTAGGTGTTCCTGTATGAAAGATGCTATAAATGTATTCTGTAGATTTTGTTCTATACATTTTAGCTTGAGAAAAGATTGTCACAATATTTACTCATTTAATTGGCTTATAATTTTATAGGCAAAGAATGGAATGATAATTCCAAGGCAGTTTAGAGTTTGACAAGGTAGATTATTAAATTGTCGGTGGTGTAAAGAGGTGTAGTTAAACAAGGGACTGTCATTGGAATTGTTTACATTTATCCTCTCAATCAAGTTAAACCCCCCATGTCCATATACACATTCTACAGCATTTTAATCATGAGCCATGTCAAATTCTAAACTGCCTTGGCAGTATCTTTCCATTCTTTTTTGTGCCATCACTTTTTATTTTAAGAAGTAATATCCTGAAAGATATGACTTCACAGAACACAGTTTAGTCTTCAGTGTCTTCAGTAGAGATAATTACCACTCGAAGGATCGTCACAGTCTGACTGTCAAAGAGGATTCTAATAGTTTTTGACAATTTAAAAAAAAATTGAAGCACATTAACACATCTTTAGTTGTCACACTAGGAGTAGCTGGCTCCCAATGAAGCGGGAGGCAGATTGCACACGACTTGTACTGTAGGAGGAAATGTGGGTAATTAGTAGAGGCAGTAATGTGGAGAAAAGAATTCATGGCAGCTGGAACGTATTGATGTAATGCCGACATAAACTCGCAAAGGGATTTGGCTATGTTGTTATATAGAAATGAAGTTGCTATTACTTTTTGTTGGCAATGCTGTACATATATCGCGAGGATGAACTATGCTTAACAGTTCCCTAAATGGCTATAGTATTACAAAGTTGTTGACCTCTTTAGAGCGTGAAAACATGTCCAATTAAATCAAATCCAGGTGGGCTGCAATCACAATGTCTTCCAGACATGGATGTGGATGAGATAATTCTGGTTATTAGTTTTACATTTAATCAGTAACCCATTTATTATGACAAAAAGTTGGTTTGGCTCTGAAGGTTTCAGTCTTTTCTGTAATTACAGTCTGGAAACCCTGTTAAAGTTAAGGTTTGCTAAGCCACTCTGAAGGGCGGACCAATTCGGGACCAATGGGTTGGCTAAGTGTGATGATGTTGAAGTCAAGCATTTCTTTCTAAATGTGGTTCCAAGAATGGCATCAGTGGTAGACTTTCGGCATCGAACATACGGTGTATGATAGTGCTCCATTAGTTTCCAAATTAATCCGAAGTCTACGCCCAGTAAGCTGCGACAACTACAAACAATCTTCAATAGAACGATATACTCAGGTAGTGAATTCGGGTCTGGTAATACCACGCTAGGACAAACCTAAAGCCAGACCCATCCTGCCACTACTCCACCCCACCTAGTCCAACGTCTTTGAAGAGATATGACACACAACAAAGACACACACAGTCCTCTCAGTGGGAAAAACTGTGAAGCAGATCACTTAAAATGATTGCCTTTATGTAAGGGGGTGTCTAAGACAGCAGGACATAATGGCCTGAGTGTGCTGCACTCAAAAAAAAAAAAATACCACTTTGCATAGTGAATTATTTTAAAACAAAACAGAAGAGGTCAAAGAAAAAGAAGCCTAAAAGAAGCCTGGGAAAGACTGCCACGGCAATAACTAGCATTGACACAGCAGAAAAAAACGCAGTCAATATGTTTTCATTTGAATGTCTAGCTTTAAAGATCACCTCCAAACATCAAAACTTGAAAAATGTCAGATGTATTATCTTGGGAAACGAGACTATTCTCTTAAGAGATACCACACACGTTAAAATCACATGAATTGCCAATGCATTTGCTCCATCTGTTAATTACCTGTCACAATAATATACAGATAAGCCAGCTACATACAAATAAAACAGTAGAAAATACAGAATATCCCTGTAACAGATTCTCCCCCTTTGCCAAACTCTGACTATGGCTACTACATAGAGAATTACTACTGTCTATGTGTCCTCCTCTCCTTTGTGTGGTAATGATATTGTACAAATTAAAAGATTAAAATGATGCAAACAAACTTGCAAAACATAAATTAAAAGGAACAGCAGGGTTAATACAGCTGCACTTTGCTCCTTTTAATCTGCTTTTAGCTTTTAGAGCAGGTGTTACTCTGTCAAATGCAAGTCATGCAGATGGGATTCATATGCATATTAATTTTTTTCTCATTTCCTGTTCATGCCTGAGTAAAAAAAAAAAAAAAATCCCATAAATGTTAGTCTGCAGAATTTACGCAGATGATTGAATGAGCCCCCCCCCCACAAAAAAAAAAAACACCCCCTCAAACTCTCAAGTAATGAGGAGGCCACATTTGAGATGCTGCCAATTTAGATTTAGTGTTGATCACGACTGGGCCACTAAGGTGGATTGTGACTATCAAACTGACATTTTAAGGTTGAGTTACACCACATTCAAATGATGCTAAATGTTCAGCAGATAAAATCTGTTCAAAAACTGAACATCATCACTGCATCTTGTTTTACAAATTGTCAGCTTTCACCATCTGCTTCCGCTGCACCTGTGTAGATGAAGAATGGCAGCAAACCTCAGCTTCATAGACGATAGCTCGACAAGTGCAATGACAAGTGTTGGGGTGGAAACCTCCCCAAACAAAAGCAAAGAGCAAGAAACTATCTTCAGGTGAACAGAAGCATGTAGAATTAAGTTATTGTAATTCAGTCCCTGAAAGGATCTCAGGCCCAATCCTTAGGCCCAAACCTTTATCAATCCAGACTGTCGAGCCATGAGGGCATCCAGATGCCCCCATGTTTCAAATATTCATCCCCTACACTGCCCTTATTTACCCGATTTTATTCATCTTCTTCATTGATTTCATGTCTCCCTCTTATATTGTTATTAACCCTACTTTCATCTGTTTTGCAGGCACACATTGCCCTCATCTCTACAAGTTTTGTACAGCAGGTCATTTCCTGGCCATTTCTTGGCTGCAGAATGGCCAAGTAGAGAAAAATGATTAATCTCTGCAACATCTTATGTTCCCCAAGAGCAGCTGTTGCACGGGTCCTGTTGATGAGACCTCGAACAAGAGACTGAACCAACAATTACTGCAAACTGGATGAGAATGCCTGTTAAATCCATCACACAACTCCACCAAATGTCCTTTTCAATATTTCTGGCATCGTCATGAAAGATATCCACAAGTACAGCGGTGTTCAACATTTCTCGGTCACATCAGAGGTGAAAAAAAAAAAAAAAGAACTTCAAGGTGCAGCAATTTAAAGTTGGTTATTGATTATAAAGGATGTAAAACAAAATATAATATAGCAATAATGTCATTGGCAAGATGTGATCCATTGCACTGTAGCAGACTAGACTGCATACAAGTGGTATGGCCTGGGGGTCGTGCATGGTTTGATTGACATGCCTGGATTGCAATCGATGACCAAGAAATGGCGATGCCCAACATGCCCGACTCAAGACTTCAAAACAGGAGTTCACAACCCAACGGGGGACGTCATGGTGGGTTGCCACCTGAACTGACAACAATTACAGTGGCCGACATCTCCCGTCACTACAATAATAATGCTCCTCTTTGGACCTTTCCAAATCAAACTGAGGATAGGACTAAAGGGCATTTGAATAAGGAAATAATAGTTAAAGTTCTGTAAGTGACTACTTGCAAATGTTGTTTTTAAGAAAAAAGTAATGCCATTTGTGTTTTTAAAAGTCTAAAGCATTGGATTCCTTAAAGTTCCACAGCAGACTTAACTGTGTCTCATGGCCCGTCACTGTTTTAAGTCTGATGTAACTCACAGTAGTCTACACCTCAGTGTGTGTGCATTATCAAAGTTGGAAAAAGAGAGTGCTGAATGGTTCTGTGTAAATGTCTGTCTAATGCTTTTATCATTTTCTGTGGTGCAGAATTTACAGATTGAGGATCCATTTTGATTTGAACACCGAGTCCCCAAAGGCTTAAGTTATACACACTGAGGTGCTTGTAGAGGCAAATAAAAATATGATGCAAGGCGATGTTTTGAGCAATGCATGACTATCAATTACTCATTACATGCAGCATTCATTCTCAGCAAGCAAACCGATCAAATCAATTAAATGCTGGCAAGCATAATTCAGAGGTAATTATGAAATTACTAGCTTTTCTGTGATAGTCTGGAGACAGGATGATGAATAACATACATGGCATACCTTTAAATTGTATGTACTCGACAAGGCGACAGTAAACACAATTTACATCTTTTTTTCTCTGCAAGCAGGATTTGCTGGGGTAGTTTATAATTGAGTCTAGCGGTGCATGAACTTTCCACAGCTGCAATCTGTCTAAGAACAGCTATTTCTCCCTCTGCAGGCCGCAGTTTTCTTTTGTCGACTCGGCCTCACGTCGCAACCCTCCAAATGTGAAAGATCTTGATGAAAGCAGAATGTAATTATTAGTGTGGTGCTTCTAGGTTGGTGGCAGGATCTTTACATGGTTCAGCGAATAACACGCTCTCCGTTCAAATGAAGAGCACTCGCCTCCTTTCAAGGGCAATTATTCAAACCCTCAGTCAGGCCACCCCCCTAACCTCCGAATGTCAACACAATGGAATTGAAGTGATGTAGAAGTTATCTAACAATCTCATGATATATTGGGACTTATTAGGGTTTTCTGCTACCCTGGATCAACATAAATGCATATTTTTCATCATACAGAGCACAAAAGCTGCATGGGACATTTGTTACATCATCCCTTTTCCCAATGTTTCTCATCTCTTTTATGCGTCTGTAAATCTGTCTCTGTAAAAAAAAGTTTGAAAACTTTCTTCAGGAAGTGGATCAATAATCCACAAAACAAAGTACTTTCTGTTTGGCTCTGCAAAATATAAATCAAGAATTAGCGGGACTTTTTTACACATCAACCTACACAATCATACCATGTCTCCAGATTGGAGCATGTTTTTGTTAAATGTAATGTTAAATGTGTGCAGAACCCTAGGCAGTGGTTGCATGTGGTGAGAAGATACAACTTGACAGCAAAGGTGGGGAGATCAGACCCTTCTGTAAGCCACATGGCAAAAGAAGTTAAATGCGCTTCAGGAGCTGCCAAAATAATTAATGGAAAAATGATAAAAGAGAGAAAGTCATTTTAATTTTAGTTGACAGGCCCTGTGGAAGCATCAAGCTTTTTTTTCTTTGTTGTTGGATGGCATTGTTACAATGACATGTTGACAGAGGTAGAAGAAACATTTCACTTTAAGGTACGCAAATTATCTAGCTCAGATGACTGTCATCAATCTTCTGAAAATACAGTGGATGATGACAGACAAATGTAAGCACAAAAAAAGGAGAGGCCAGAAGGAAAGCCATTTTTTGGGATAGGTCAACATTAGTTCAGCAGTTTGAGCATTTTCTTCTTTCCCATGATTCAGATGCTTTACTGCCTGCTCTCTGCTCTGCTAATAGTAGTTCTTTAATACTCTTTCATACTTTCTTTTTCTTATCAGTAGTAACATAACCCTCTAGTAGCAGCAGAGCTGTGATACCAGCTCAAAGCCAATGTGTAAGAAAGAAACTGGAAAACACCATAGATTGACCATACTGTTGCTAACAATGTGCAACAAGAGAAGGCTAACTAACCTCAACAATGTTACTAAGACACTGGAACTCTGTCTGATGCAATAAAACAGTGAGCAACACCCCTCTCAAGATCTGTAAGGGGAACTCTGCATCAGGAAAACTAACTGAAATTAGAGACAATAAAATGATGGAGCCCTGAAAATTCCTGGAATGCACTACTATCCAAACTATCCAGACTGACTACTCCATAAATCCTTACATTAGCAGGACACAGTCAGGACAGAGCCCACAACTTTAAAAACAGTTAGCACAATCTCTACAGCACCTCTATTTATGTTAGATGACCAAACTCAAACCTGGTCAATTCTTCAGCCACTGTTATTCAACACCTTACATGAGACCAAAATTCTACAATAAAAAAAAGAGCACTTACAAAAAGCTGATGATACTCAGATACTGTAAGAAGATTTACCCTGAAGACAAGAGAATCATTCTGTTGTATAGAACTGTCTCAATTAAATGAAGACAAAGTGGGGTCCTTGGTCACCTTATGGTTAAGGCACTGACCACATAACCACAAAGTCCACACTTTAACGGCTTTGTTGCATGTCACACTCACTTGTCTATGTCCACATTTTTTTTTATATATCTGCACCACTTCTCTTATCAAGGCATAAATGCCAATACATAAGGAAATAAGTAAATAGTCGAAGACAAAGTAAAGATAACTTTGTCTGTGGGGAAAGACTAAAATATCTCATTGCCTTTAGGCTCAGATGTTGGCTTAAGTCATATTGACGAGGCAAATGAATCATTATTTATTAAACAAATAGCAGTGAAAGAATGGGTGTCCATAAAAGATTTGAAGAAATGTGCTGATGCTTTCTTCCTGAACAGGATTAGCAATGCCTGTTGCCCTCTCAGAACGATCATTTGATAATTGAGTCTTCACATATACATGTAGAGGGGCACGGTAACGAAAGCATGCACGCTCAACCAATCCTTCCTGGCTCAAACCAAGATAAATCTGTATTTTGCACATATTTTGTTGAGAGTATCATGATTCTTTAATTGGCCAGTAACACTTTCCCCTAAATGCATGCTGAGTTACAATAAATAATTCATGCTCTGCTAATCCATGCCTGGTCTGCAGCCTAGTGTGAGGTCCAACAATGCTAAAAGGTCTGGAGCAAATGGGCTATTTCTGTCCATGGCTTAACTGGAAGCCTTTCTTTAATTTAGGAGGAAGAGCAGCTAGATTAAAGATGAGATTAGCAAGAGCTGGATAAAGATTTATCACCCACCCTAATTGTTCTTGACAACTCTTTCCTTCCCAAGACGGTTACCCTGGGATTGGTATGATAGTGAATTACAGACAAACTATTCAAGACAAGTCAAAGACAAGACAGTCGTGGGGGCTTTTCACTTTGCTTGTTTGCTCTTTAATTATGAACCAGCACTTTTCCTTTCCATCCAGCTTGGATTTGTTACATCTTGGACATAGAAGAAAGAAAACAATATTAATCAGTTCATTCATTTTTAGTTTTGCTAGGTGTAACATGTATCAGATACCTGCAGAATGCTCCTCAGAGCTTTACCTTAATTCTAAAATTAACCATTTTCAGTGGAAAGGACTATTGTACTATTACAGAGAGAAAAAATAAATTATGATCCCAATACAATGGACCTTTTTTATAGGAAAATTTGAAGATAGCCTATCACGATACCGAATCTCCATTTTAGTTTAACGTTTTAAAAGATAACGCTCTACTCCAGTGAAGAAATTATCAATGCGTATTACTTTAATTACACGTTATGAAATGAATGAAATAAATCACAGGGGGTACATATTTTAAATTTGTTGTGTAACTAGCTCACAGCCAAAACACTGACAGCAATTTTACTTATAGGACATATTAGTCCCTGAGGCGTGTTTGGCTGGAACACTTCAATAGCCCAATACCACTAATGGATTATTTGTTAGGACCACAGGTGACATGCAGGATGACAGTACAATTAGTATAATATGGCACATTAAACATTATTTCTTTATTGCTAAAGCATTTGTCAAGAACCAACAACTTCTATTGTTTCAAAAGCTTAAAAATGACTGTGTCACCTAAAAAGGCACACACCTGAGACCATGATTCAATTTCCCATACCCACTATTAATATGTTTTTCTGCTCCACCGTATTGAATGGCAATAGCAACAGTTACAAAGCAGATCCCACTTGGCAGGGATAGTATTATGTTTTACGCAATTTCACTTAATGTTAATTAGGTTTTAAATGTATGCACCCTGCTTACAGGACTACTAGGCATATTTGTAGCAGTATTTGGAGGTATTGTTGACTCGAAGTCAGTGTTTACATGGTTAAATCCAATCCAATTATATAAAAGATGATAAAGAAAATATCAAAATGACCTAACTGTTCTGATAATGATTTATAAGACAGTGGTCTGATCTACCACCGCCTATGTTTGAATTTAAGAAACAAAGTCTATTGGACTATTTGAAGGAAAATACTGTGGTCATGTTTATACCCATATCAGTTGATATTATCCCCTTAAAAGGTTGACATGGTGAACATGTTAGCAACATTCGCTTATTTACATATCTATGAAGCAACAATTACAATATACCGTGTAAAAAAATATGCTTTACTGTCCATGAAATCCCGAGGAAAATAGGTGGCTTAGTAGTGGTTTGAGGGGGCCAAAATGTTTAAGTAAGAGGTTAAAGATGCCAGAAAAGCTCTGTGGAGATGGTTGATGAATGTAGTGTGATTATTTCCTGCGTTTCATTAACACAATCAGCACTTTTCCAATTAGACAAAGTCATTTACACCAATACGTGTGGCTAGGAGACACAAAAGTTTACTGTTAACGCAATAGTGAATAGAAGATGATGATTTGAAGCTCATGTAAACCCATATTGAAATGAAAATAGACCAAAGAAAACATAAAATGTTAAAACTGTAAAATGTATTGCTCTATGGAAAATATATGCTCATTGAATTTGATGTTAACGACGTGTTTCAATGGCCGTGATCTTTGATGGCTAGACTGCAATAAAAATCTGAAAGTGGAAATCACTGCATGGGCTCAGGAACACTTCTGAAAACAATTGTCTGTGAACACTGTTCACTACTGCTGCGTCCACAAAAACTATACCATTTCTGTGGGCCAGAGCTGATTTAAGATGGACTGAGGCAAAGTGAAAAACTGTCCTGTAGTCTGACGAATCCAAATTTGACATTCTTTTTGGAATTCATGGATGCTGCACGCTCTGGGATAAAGAGACGAGGGACCATCCAGCATGGTGGTCCCTCGTCCTCATTATGGGCACACAGTTTAAAACCAGTGTCCACAATGGTATGAGGGTGCATTTGTGCACATGGAATCTGGAAAGGAACCATTAAAGCTAAATGATATACAGTTGTCGGCGCAAAATAGCCCTGACAATGACTTTTTCAGGGAAGGCCTTGTTTATTTCATCATTTGATATGCTGTCTTTGTTCTAGTTTCTATTAAGTGTGGGTTTACATGATTTGGAGAACCCACCGAGACCCCGCATATTTTGCACGCTGTTTCATATATTTATGCCATCGTGAAATTTCCTTATAATTCAACTTAAGTCAAATGTGCCATACTGCGCTACTGTTAATAAACCCCACCACATTTCTAAGAACCTATACAAAGCTCCCTCATCTGATCTGTCGCTGGAAATAGCTCAACTCCAAAGGCACGGATACTGGCACAACTTGCTTGTTTTGTTCAATGACATTCCCCACACAAAAGCTGAAAAAGAAGCCTGTCTTCTTTAAGAGGGGAAACAAAATATGAGGATATCTTCCAAGCGATGCCAGAGGGATCTGTCTCTCTTTCCTTTCAATCTCCCTGCCATGACCAGGAGGGGGTTTTCTGAGGAGAACAACGGTGCTGTCAACAGCTAGTGCTGTGAGCGCTGGAGGCCAAACGGAGGAGGAAGCAGCACTTAATGTAAGGGAATGGATTAGAGAGGCTGATTATGCCTCAGAGGTGAGAGCAGAACAAAGTGAAGGGAAGCAAAAGCTAGAGCGAGCGAGAGTGAGTGAATTTGTTTGAATATGAGTGTGCATGCATTTCTAGGAGGCCTGTGTGCCATATGAGTGTATTAGCGTGTGCACATTGCAGTATAGTTTTAAATATGTTTATTTTTAGGTTTATGTGTTTGTTTCTATATATAGTCATGCGATTTTTTTTTCCCAAGTATATTGGTGAATTTGCCACAATATTATATGTATATAATGTTTGTACACCTATTAGTATGTTGACTGTAACTCCATATGTACATGTATATATGTAAAAGTATATGTGCACATGTGCATGGTTTACTATTGGCTGCGCAGGGATGTATGTGTGTGTGTGTGTGTGTGTGTGTGTGTGTGTGTGTGTGTGTGTGTGTGTGTGTGTGTGTGTGTGTGTGTGTGTGTGTGTGTGTGTGTGTGTGTGTGTGTGTGTGTGTGTGTGTGTGTGTATACATGTGTGATGTAAGTGTGTGTATGTGTGGGTGGTCTGTGTTAGTCAAGGAAAAGAGAGACTGAGCTGGTAGTAAACAAGCTTTCCTCATTCCTCTACTGCCAGCATAACCTTTTCTCTGTCTTACGTAAAGCTGAAAAGGCAGACATGTTCCTCCAGAGAGGCTCTGTATTCAGACTTGCCCTGGATCCTGAAACTCAGCTGCTAACTTGTCGCTGACACAACCAAGCAGTAGCAGGCAAAGCACACAAGGCACTTTTTCAGGTAAAATCCTTGAAAAAGTTGCCTATGAATAGGTACCCAAATTTCTATTAGATAACAATATCTTTGATACGTACCAATCAGGCCACAGGTCTTGTCATAGCACTAAAAAAGCTCTAATCAAAGTAGTCAAGGGCTTGAAATTAAACACAGATACGAAGAAACTGTCAAATTTAGTTTTACTTTACATGAAAACGTGGATAATTCAAACTGGTTTACTTCCTACCTGAAAGAGAAGAGTTATTTTTTTCTTTTGTATCGATTAAATATTTTAAATCAAATCGGTTCCAGATTTTCTCTCGAGTCCCACAAGAGTCAATCGTGGCCCACTATTATTTTTTATCTATGTTTTGATCTGTACCATTCAGCAATATCTTTAGGAATCATTGCATTATTTTACCATTCATACCGAGACAATCTTTTCTTCCCTCAATGACCTTGTAAATGACAACCTGGCAAACAGCATAACAAAACATAATACCTCATAGGATGATAAAACACATTTTACAACTAAATGAATGAATAAAACTGATTTTTTTTTTAAAATTTTATTGTTGGTCCCATTAAACTGTTGCAGGCTTTCTACTCATACCTTTTTCTGCTCCCTAAAAGTCAGTCAGCATGTCAGAAACCTGGATGTCGTCCGGGATGCCAACCTTAACTTTAAAAATGGCATAACAAATATCAAAAGTAAAATGATTCACTTCACAAACCAACTTAGACAAAATGGCACGCAGTTCAATCCCATTACTGCAATGCTCTTTTCACTGAATTACCAATATATTTGACTTCTAGTCATACAGAATTCACCCACCTGACTTCTTATCAGTACGAGCAAACACCATAACATTTATTAAATGGCTTCACTGACTTCCCATTCAACACTGAATTCCCTTTAAAATATTTCTGCTACCTCTGAAGGCGCAACATGGATTAGTTCCCCCGTATATGTCTGACCTGCTCACTGACTATACCCCCACCGGACCCATCAGGTCCTCAGGTAATGGCTTTCTGGTTGTACACAGGATAAGATGAGGAGCTTGTAAAGGTGCTTTTTGTTGCTGTGGATCCACATTCTGGAGAGCCCTGCCTGATGCAATCTATACAATTTTTTATCTACAATTAAAGCTAAGCTCAAAAACGTTCTACCCGCATTGCCCGTATGTGTGTGTGACTTTCCTTGAATGTGTGTTTGTGTGTAGACATGTAGAGTATGTGTTTATAATAATAAACTTTATATGTATAGTACTTTTCTTAACTTCAGTTACAAAGTGCTTCGCAAAAATAAGACATTAAAACAAAGCAACAAGTGAATTCTAACAAGTCTTGACAACGCAATGATCGTATAAAACAACCATAAAAACAAATTAAAAACAAATTAAAACAGGGTATCATAGAAATAAGAATTGATCCCTAAAATCAACTCAAATTAGCAAAGGCTCGCCTGTAAAAGTATGTTTTAAGAAGAGACTTAAAAGACGTCACTGATTCTACAGACCTTATTTCCACAGGCAGCTCGCTCCATTACGTGGGGGCTCTGACTGAAAATGCTTTGTCACCTTTAGTTTTAAGACGCGTCTCCGGAACAGATCAACGTTTTTTTGTCTGAGGATCTCAGTACGGGACAATCAGGTCAGCTAGATAGGAGGGACAGAGGCTGTGAAGTGTCTTAAAGGTCAGCAGTAAAAAGTGTTTACAGTATGTATTCATACATCAATTCATACATCAATTTCTGTATGTGTAGTGTGTAGCTGTGCCTTTCCTTGCCTACATTGTACCTTGTAAATTACTATACACTATGGTAAAACAAGCCTCTACTGTATTTCATGCTGGTGATTCTGCTATGTGGCGGTGCTTCTCAAAAGTACAGCGAGATTATGTTACCCTTTCACCTTGTCTTTCACATCATGCTGTTGCTGTATATGCCTTTCCTAAACAAGATAAATGGGCGAGAGGTGACTTTCCTTCTGGACTTTCACTCCTCTTGCCATCTGCCATTGCGATAAATTCTAAAAGCTTTTGCTCCATTTGTGCTGGACACACTGCAAGAATCAAGTCATAAATCAAAAGCAGCATTATTCTTGCCAATCTGACCTGGTGGCAGACTATGAAAATGCTGTGCAAAGACAGGCAGGGTATACCAGTCTCCTGAGTGATGTTCTTGTTTGTTTAGAGCGTCAGGAAATCATCACAGTATCGATTCAAAAATCAATATGGTAATGACTTATTGATGGCAACGTTACCAGTAGTGTTTGATTTAAGGTATAATACACATAACTAAATCTGATGTCAAAGGGGATGGGTTTTTGCAATGCAGTGTGGGAATATTTTGCAGTTTTGAGGTAGTTTATACACATGTGCACACACATAAACAGTAATGCAAAATCCTTCATTGAAAAAATAAAAATACTGACTGTTCTTACCTTACTTTAACTGCGTTTGGTAATGTAAGCTACATGCTGAACAAATATATTACCCTTACAAATGCTGGCATACCTATGAAGGCTCCATGCTGTGACCACAACCCGATCCATCAAGAAAGTAAAGAGCTCTTTTAAAGATGCTGTACAGTAGAAATGAAAATGACTTTTAAGTCCATCACACCACAGAAGTATGGGTTGTTAACTACCCATCCAAATTTGAATTAAAAAAAACAAAAACACAGACAAGTATGTTAAATTAGGCTTTGAAATCGTGAGAAAATCAGCAGTCTTCTCTGCTCTGAGACTGTGAAGCCCCCGAAGCTCTGCCCACTCGCTAGAAGGTGCCGCCTCTCCCAAAAGTACCTACGACCTGGACAATGGACGCTACGGCAAGCCGGACAATAGACGCTATGGCAAGCCGTTTAACAGGACTCGTTCAGCCTGACGTGTTTGAGTAACTAGAACCAGAATCAAGTTCTGAGCAGGATGACCTGACAACCAACATCTTTCTTATTAGTTTGCAACAGAATGGTAATTATTTTCTCAAATTTATTGAAGTTAGCAATAACAGCACTGACGAGCATAAAGTAGCTAAATCAAGCTAGGATATCAATGAACAGACTGTATATGTAGTTTTAATTGTCTGCACGGTCAGAGATCCAGTTTGCAGTCATCTTCTACACTTCAATATACAGTGGGTACGGAAAGTATTCAGACCCCTTTAAATTTTTCACTCTTTGTTTCATTGCAGCCGTTTGCTAAATTCAAAAAAGTTCATTTTATTTCTCATTAATGTACACTCAGCACCCCATCTTGACAGAAAAAAACAGAAATGTAGAAATTTGTGCAAATTTATTAAAAAAGAAAAACTGAAATATCACATGGTCATAAGTATTCAGACCCTTTGCTGTGACACTCATATTTAACTCACATGCTGTCCATTTCTTCTGATCCTCCTTGAGATGGTTCTACTCCTTCATTGGAGTCCAGTTGTGTTTAATTAAACTGATTGGACTTGATTAGGAAAGGCACACACCTGTCTATATAAGACCTTACAGCTCACAGTGCATGTCAGAGCAAATGAGAATCATGAGGTCGAAGGAACTGTCCAAGGAGCTCAGAGACAGAATTGTGGCAAGGCACAGATCTGGCCAAGGTTACAAAATAATTTCTGCAGCACTCGAGGTTCCTAAGAGGACAGTGGCCTCCATAATCCTTAAATGGAAGAAGTTTGGGACGACCAGAACTCTTCCTAGACCTGGCCGTCCAGCCAAACTGAGCAATCGTGGGAGAAGAGCCTTGGTGAGAGAGGTAAAGAAGAACCCAAAGATCACTGTGGCTGAGCTCCAGAGATGCAGTAGGGAGATGGGAGAAAGTTCCACAAAGTCAATTATCACTGCAGCCCTCCACCAGTCGGGGCTTTATGGCTTCCGACGGAAGCCTCTCCTCAGTGCAAGACATATGAAAGCCCACATAGAGTTTGCCAAAAAACACGTGAAGGACTCCCAGACTATGAGAAATAAGATTATTTTTGGCGTTAATTCTAAGGGGTATGTGTGGAGAAAACCAGGCACTGCTCATCACCTGCCCAATACAATCCCAACAGTGAAACATGGTGGTGGCAGCATCATGCTATGGGGGTGTTTTTCAGCTGCAGGGACAGGACGACTGGTTGCAATTGAAGGAAAGATGAATGCGGCCAAGTACAGAGATATCCTGGAAGAAAACCTCTTCCAGAGTGCTCTGGACCTCAGACTGGGCCGAAGGTTCACCTTCCAACAAGACAATGACCCTAAGCACACAGCTAAAATAACAAAGGAGTGGCTTCGGAACAACTCTGTTACCATTCTTGACTGGCCCAGCCAGAGCCCTGACCTAAACCCAATTGAGCATCTCTGGAGAGACCTGAAAATGGCTGTCCATCAACGTTCACCATCCAACCTGACGGAACTGGAGAGGATCTGCAAGGAAGAATGGCAGAGGATCCCCAAATCCAGGTGTGAAAAGCTTGTTGCATCATTCCCAAGAAGACTCATGGCTGTACTAGCTCAAAAGGGTGCTTCTACTCAATACTGAGCAAAGGGTCTGAATACTTATGACCATGTGATATTTCAGATTTTTTGTTTTTTAATAAATTTGCACAAATTTCTACATTTCTGTTTTTTTCTGTCAAGATGGGGTGCTGAGTGTACATTAATGAGAAATAAAATGAACTTTTTTGATTTTAGCAAATGGCTGCAATGAAACAAAGAGTGAAAAATTTAAAGGGGTCTGAATACTTTCTGTACCCACTGTATATCATTGTTATCCAACCCGGTTTTGTAGAATTATGAATAAGTGAACCCTGTACTCTCTTTTTTTTACTTCTGTTTTTATTACCATGTTTATAGGTGAAAGAACACGCTATTATAATTATTATTTAGACTATGATCAAATTGAACACTTGCTGTATTGTTACAATAAAGAGATGCACTGGCAGCTACATTTACGTACATGCACGAAAATAGGTGGACATGTGCATCACACCTAGACGTACAAAAAAGTTACATTGCACCGTTATGTCAACTCAACAGGAAGTCCGCCATTTTAAACTTAGTCGCCATTTTTGGCGATTCGCACATATTGTACTTTAACAAACTCCCACTAGGGATTTTGTCAGACCAACTTGAAATTTTTTCTGTGCACTCTTAACATGTTTGGGATTAAAAGTTGTTAAAAGATTTAGTTTTCGTCGATGGGTGTGACCGTGGCGTGGCAGCCATTTTGAGCGTCTCGCCATGAAACTACAAATGGCTATAAGTCTTATGAAGATGGACCGACCGTCTCCAAACGTTACAGGTATGTTAACAGTCCTGCCTTGACGACACTTGTATGGTCATATTCGCTCATAGTCAAAGCGCCCCCTGGTGGCAACTGGAAATGACACTTTTCATACTTTCACATGCTACATCAAGCTGGTTCATCACATGAACCTAAAGTTGGGTCAGAATAGCCTTCAGACATTGATAATGATATATTGAGAAGTTCATGTGACTTTATCAAAGGGCGTCGCTGTGGCGATGCGTCAAAGTTTGATGTCTCGCCATGACACATGAAGTTGATGTTTAAGGTGAAAGGATGGTTGAAACCTCACAAAACGCAGCACATACATCCGATGGAGGGCGATGGTCGGTTCGGCTCCGCGCTGCTGCAGGAGAAGCGGTGCGTCCATGAACTCCGTCTGTCTCCGGTGGAAGTTGGTGAAACAATCCACCGTGAAATGGTCACTGCAGAGGCGGCTGTTGGTGTTAATCCTAAGGTCTCCCTTAACGTGGCTCTTCATGAAATCAATCCACCTCTTTTTCCTTTCTTCATCAGTAGGGAATTTAAACAGCGATGCGCTGCTTTAGAGGTTCTTGCATCCAGGAAAGATGCATTTGCGGATGGCGGGAGACATCCTGTAGCTAGCTAGCTGATGTATAATAACAATCTGACTACAGCAGGAGTAGCAACTGAAGTCGAGTGGGATGACTGTTTATGCAAATGAGTTCCAGGCTTTTATAGCATTTCACCGTGTGAGAGGAGGAGCCATGCAGAAGGTTATATAAAACCGTCTGTGCGGTGGCTTGGTGATGTACCGAGCCACCGCCTAATCCTGAGCTGAAGACAGATGAGAAACTGTTTAACGGTCTAACTCCACATTTCAGTGCAACAAAGTTTTCAAACTTTACACATGCTTTCAGCAACTCATTTCACATGCATATAAAGCACTGAGAAGCAAATCTTGGAATTTGCTTTGCAGGGTCTTTAAGCACATCAGGAAAGTGAACCAGAATAGTGAAATCATTATTATAGGTGAAGGAGTTGTGACACCATTTTTACAATTAATGAAAACATGTTTTAGAATTCCCAAGACTGTGGTGAGTTTATACAGGCACACTTTGGCATAAAGGTTGTTACAGTATGGAATTTCATGAAGTAGGGCATAATTTGAGTTTTACACACCTTGTGGCTCTCTTCTAACCACAGTTCAATCACGAGAAGCAAAAACTTTTAACTTGACGGTGCTGTTACTGCCAAGGCAAAAAATATGTCAAGAGGTCTGTAAGTTCACATTCAAATCTGGGAAATTATATGAATACAAGTATATTGGCCTGAAATACTCCTTGACCAAAGCTTAAAATTATGAGAAAATTGCTGGTATCCATGTGTTTTTTACATCTGCCACTACCCCCAGCATGTCTATCTTTCTACATGAAAACTAATATTGCTTGCACGAGATGCTGTAATGACTTTTATTTACACTGACACGACGTTGCCTTTCTGTTTCTGCATTTTCATCAAAATACTCACCACCTCTGACTGGAATGCAAATGACTTCATTGTCAAGTCAGTGAAATTTGAATTGTTTCATTACAAAATATTAATAGAAAAAAAAATTGCTTCTTGTAATTCATCTCTGTTTGCTTCAAAACTGCATCATCTTCAGCCATGTCAATGTGTAATAGCCAATGGTGAAATGTAAGTTCCCACTTCAGTGTTTCTCCTGAATAAAGCTTACAATGTTTAATGGGTGTCACGTTTTGGTCTTGCTGACTTATAGTTATTCAGTTTGTTCCCCGTGTCCCTCCCTCCACGCAGCAAGCGTCCCCGGTCTCTCTCTATCTCTGTCCCTAATCCCCTTTTTGCCACGCCCACCTCACCTGTTCCCATTTCTCCAATCTGCCCCACCTGCAGCCAATCTGCAATCAGTTTACTCTGTTTCTACTCACAGCAGTTTTCATCTCTCTGAGCACAAATCTTCAGTTTTCCTGGTTTTCTGTTTCTTTGTTAATATCTTGCCAACCTTGGGCTCTGCCTCTGCCTCTGTATTGTGTGCACCCGCCTGGTCTTTGTAATTTCACTTCTTTGTAAGTAAAGTTCACCGTTTGCTTCTAAACCTGCCTCAAATGTCAAAAATGTTGGTCCTCCTGTTTCTGGTGAACCATGACAACGGCAAAATATATATTTCTCAGGTGATACTTTGTAACCTTGTTCTTTGGGCCCGCGTAGATCCCTCGAAGAGCGTCCACAGGCATGCTCACTCAACTCCTGCACTGAAATTTGTATGTGCCAGTTTGGCCTAAGGGCAGCACAATACTACAGTGGCTGGCTTTGTCATCCTCGATCACTAATTGCAAACCCAAAATCCATGTTACATTAGAGCATGAGGGGAACAGTGCACTAAAAAAGCAGTGACAGAGCCAAACCGAAATTGGACATAATTATCTCATTGGTTGTTTTGCTATTGTCGTTAACTGACTATTTCCAGACAGATTAGTGAGCTCTAATTAGGCAAACCAATTCAAAAGGGATTGCAGTGTTGTTTCCCTGTGTGCATTTGCATTGAGGGTAGTCAGCCATCAATCGTGGATATGGGAATAAGTTGATTTACTGCATTGTTTAGGCTATACACTTTCCTGTCAATTTTAATTTCTCATAAAACAAGACGGTACGAAATCGGAATCCACCGTTACGGACCACAGTAAATTCAACACCTTTTTATTAGTCAGTGTTCAGTCATGTTAGTGTGTGTATAACAGTAGGGGATGCATTTGAAAGATACTGAAGTTTTGTTAGAGGATTACTGTCTTCTAAAATAAAGTGCAAAGTAAAGAGTGTCTGTGTGTGAGTCCTACACAAGTTGTCTGTTAAGTTCAGATCTGCCCTGTTTGCCCCCGGTGGAGAGATCAACCAAGCTAAAACAGCAGAAAGGTTACAAATGCTGCCACAGACTTCCTTCCTTAAATCTCCCTGTTCTTTTCCCTGTGTATTACTCAGTCACTCCATCCCCACGCACACTCTTCCTGTCTTGCATAACTTACAATCTCAGGTTCAGCAACAAACCACTGCTCCTTTATTCATTTTTCATATCATACTTGCTCTTTACTTGAAAGACGAGAAAAGAGAGAGTGTATGAGTGTGTGTGTGTTTGTGCGTGTGGGTGGCGGTGGTGATTGGGTGCTTAGGTGGTGCCTGGGGCGAGACGGAATGTAAGCACAGCATGAGTAATGAAATAATGACTGAAATATAAAAGGACGAGGCAGGCCGTGCTCTCTATCCGGGGGCTGACAGGTGTTTGCCGGAGCACCGGTGCTGAATCCATTTGTGGGCTGTCAGAGGACGGCTGCCGAGGAGTGAGAGTGCTGTAATTACAAGTGGTGCGCGCAGAGACGATGCTTCAGCCTCCGCTCACGTGCCGCGGGAAAGAAATCTAAAAAGGTGGCTGTGTGGTCCGTCAGCCGTCTTTCTTCTGTCCAAGGCAAAGCTATTTTTTGTTGAACCAAGATGTGAGGAATGCTGTATGGATTTAACAGTGGCTTGTGCTCACTTTACAGAAGAGGGGAGGGGAGGGAGGGGGGGGGGGTCAAAAGACCAATGGGATTTTATAGTCACCATTAGTCTTTATGTGAACCACTGAATTTGAGGCTGTAGAAAACAATAATGTCATATTAGAAGATGTCTACATTTCCAAAGCACCCTTGTCAAAGTAATTATTGGATAGGTTAATTGATAGGTAAGGCAATGAGTGGGATGCTCACTAATTTATATTAATATTGAATAAATTCTGGCTGTTGTTGTTTGTCTTTTTTATAAAGGAGACAATAATTGGGGTTTTATCCAACGGGCACGTGAGTTTAACAATAATCTCACCGAATGTCTGTTTCTCCCACTTTCCATAAACATTTTTAATTCTTTGTTAATTTGTAGCTATTTTGACAGAGGTAATTTATCAAGAGGGATTATTAACTGCCACGGTGCATGTGATAGTGCAAATTGTTTTTCCGCCAGCTATTATTTTTCTTTGCTGTGCATTGTGTCCTGTGTCAGACTGAGCTATGTCTTTGGTAATATCTTTAAAAAAAAAAAAAAATGGTATGCTCTTTAATTTTGCATTTGAATGAACCATAATTAAACATTTACCAGGAGGTGCTCCACAGTTTTCACATGTGCATACTCAATATGAATCCTTCTCCTTGTCTTTAAATTTGTTATGCTTCAAGAAATTGTTTTATCACTCCGTTTTGGCAAGTATGGTCTTTAATTCAGCTCTTAGCTGGAGCAGCAGAGTGAAGGCTGATGCCAAAAGACTTAACAAACTCATCTGGGAGTTTGGTTCTGTTCTTGGAGTGGAGATAAAGATTCTGGTGCATTTTCCTAAGAGGAGAATGATCAGGAAACTTCTCAGCATCATGAGCAACTCCTGGAATTTTTCTAGGTTGCAAAACCAAGTTCCTGGGCTCTTCAAGTCAGGGTTTGTTGTTTTTCAATTCAGACTGAAAGAAAGACTGTCTTTGAAGTGGTAGCTCCTTAACTTTGGACTGTCTCCCGTATGACTTAGATCTGTGGATACCTTGGAAAAAGCAGCTCAACACCCATGTTTTTCAAGGTGTATTTTTGGGAGGTAGTAATAATTTATCTGTATATTTTATTGTGAAGCTCGAGTAAATTTAACTTCGTTCCATACAGGCCCGCAAGACAGAGATTATTTGAGCTATGTTCAGGACTAAACAGTCCAGCTGTTAACACAGCGTTATCTGTGAGTTAACATGACCTGAAGTGTACTTTTAACTTCAAACCTATTTTCTGTTTATGTGTTGGGCTCTGACCCTTGCCAAATCATAAGTGACCTACACTCATCACTGCGCCTGAACACATCCTGTGTAGATGTACTGGAAAGTGAGGACTGAAACTGCTGCTGCTGCTGCTCTGCTAACATGCTGCTCACACTGCACCTACTGTGTAGTGTTAAAAGGTTCTGGGCCCTCTAGGAAAGTTCTTACAATACAAACGCCCTTTTAAAAGCCAATTGAGTGCAGGCAGTCTGCTGCATCAGCATGTGTCAATTAAGACTTAAAACCAGTCTGCAGGTTCCTCACCTCATCTTCCCAATGGAGTCACAAATTCCAGTTGAATTTATAGGGAATGAATATGTATGGGTGTGTAATTGTTTATTTTCCTCACCCAAGGACATCTCAGGTGGCCAGTAAATGATGAGAGAAAATAGAGCAGCTGATTAGCATCGCGTGTATAAATCAAGTGTTTGTGCTGTTACTAAGCGTACCTCCATCTAACTCCCCCCCACCATCTTTGAGCATGTCCATCAAATTAGCATTATTAGTAAAGTCTCTTTCCAACATCCAGTTTTTCCACCTTTCCTGCTGTGTAATCTTGACACCCCTTTTTGATTTGAATGTCCACTTGGATACACAATCCATTGAAACATAATTCACATATAAAGTAAACGGCAAAAGGCTCGGATTCAGTATAGGTAAACTAAGATATGCAGGGTATCTTGTTGATAAGGCAACAGAGAGGCAGCTGTTTTCTCATTACACACACAGAAGAGAAGAGATCATGAATTTATATGAGTTTCTACAGCAATGAAGCACGGGGGAGCATTGCCGGTGCCAAGTTTACCAGGCCGAGGCGCGCCCGACAGTAATTTTATGGGTTCATCCAAACCTAGTGAGGTGTAAAATAGACTGTGGCGATAGCCCAAACACACTCAATGGCAGCCCTTGTGTCTCCACTAGGCTTTGAAATCATATTCAGGGATAACAATGAGTTGTGGGGCTGCGCAGAGAGTCAAAGCAACCTGAGACACAGGGTGTGCCAAAAACTGTTTGCTTTGCATGACAATTTGTTGTGTACTCAGAGGACATTTTCAAAGCAATACAATAAATACACCCTTTTAGGCATCATTGGCTGGGCAAAATTTGTGAGATTTTTTTTTTTCTTCTAAAAACATAAATCTAGAAGGGTTACACAATGTTTCCTTGTTGTTAATTGAGTGATGGACTTCTAAAGCTCTCCCAGGATGTTATATCTTTGTTATTCATTTATAACAGGAAAGGATAGGCAGTCACTTCACTATTCAACAACTGACTGACCCATGGAGCCTCTCACCACAGTCTGTGTGTACTCTCAGAGGCTTTTTACCATGAAAACACTCCGATCAAGGAATCTGGTCGAGGAATAAGTAATAGATTATTTTTTGCTGGCATTTCACCTGCTTGCATCATACACCAAACACCAAAATCACTGCACTTGGAACCAAAGTGGATTTGAAAATAATTGGACTAGATCCATGGACTAGATCATCATTTCATATAAATATCAAAATATGACAAATTCATACCAGACACTGGATAGATAGTTCTGCAACAGCCAAAATGTTTCAAAGGTATTTTCCCTGCTTAAATGTCTTTCAGCACAAAGCTAAATACCTATACAGTCTAACATAAGAATTCATTCTGTCTCAGCATTCACCTTAGCATGTATATCAGGTACAAACTTGGATGTGCTGTGGGCTAATTCTGCCTTTCACCCTGCATATTGAACTCGAGGATGAAATGATTGCTGTGGTTTCCAGAGTTGTAATATGTTGTCCCACATATAAGTATTAATTGCTGTGCAGTGACTTGATATCACAAGCCTTCATACTGCACTGCCTGGATGCTATATGGTTCCTTCAGAAAATCAGACCCCTACAAGTTCAGCAGCTGGTAGGTAGCATGTACCTTAGCCTCCACTATCTGATCCACTAGGCTGAAATACAGTGCTATGATAATACTTGCTAAGCTTGGAGCTCAGGATGAAAGGATTCATTGCAGGCATCCAATATCTAAAGGAGAGCCGGAGCAAATCCACCGACATGTCGGCTACTGTACGTCTCCAGTAGTTTTAAAGAAAAGAGTCAAATTGTTCCCCTCCGGAAGATTTTCTGCTTGCATTTGTGTTCTTTGTAAGATCTCTTAGTGCCACCATCCTTAAAGTCCTGTATGTGGACTGGTCTGTGCATTTTAGGAACAGTAAATCAACATTTTTGTGATTGCTCTCATATATTTAACAGCAGCTATCATGAAGGAGATGTCAAGAAGAAAAAAAAGATGTTAAACCTGCGGTATGATCAGTCTGAGCTCAAGTTCTTGTGGCTTGTAATGTTTGTTATGTGGGAGCTTAAGTTTATCCAGCTGCCGGGATCCACAGAGTTTCACTCTATGACACAGCATGAGCTGAATGTCTAAAATATAAATCTAACTATACGGTACACACACACATTTTTCCCTCTTCTATGATTATTCTGTCTCACTGCTATCTCCTATCTTTTTGCCTCTCTTCATTCCTCTCTCAACTGGAATTGTAGTTACTAGTTTCCAATTATTTCTAATTGGGCTTTTAAACTTGCATTTTTCACAAGATTTAGCAGTAGGTTCTCACACTGCCATCTTTTTCAACCGCAGCTCTGGAGATACCATGCGGCAGTTCCTACTTCATCTTCATCCAGTGTTTTAATGTTGTGACAAGTAGATTTTATATTACATACACGGATATTTAGAGGGACAGCCATGTAGAAAGAGCTGTCACAATCATCAAATTTTAGTACAATTTGCCTTTTCCAGCTAACTGTATGCCACTAGTATTATGTAAGCATTATCATAGTTTAATAAACAGTTACACTAATTTTCTCATTTAATGTGCAATTAAAACACAGCAGGACAAAAGGGGCAAAATAAGTTGAGATCATTAAAAGAGCGCCAACTCAAACAATGTGGAAACAATGATGGAAATATTTCTAATCTGTTTCATCCAGCTGTTTTCATAATACAGACGAATGAAAACGATTCTAATAATTTTGAGAAATGAATGTAATATCATGTAATAACTGTGATATTAATTACTGGGCTTGAGGTGCCATGGGTGAGTAAAATTTGTCCTTTCACAGTTCTGACTGTATTGTTGTTTGTTCTGTTTATTAACAAATAAACTCTATTTTTATGTCAACCACTTTTATTTCTCTGGACTACATTTCAATTATCTATGCATTAACTTATCAGTTGTCATCTCGCATTCCCTTTAAAAGCCAGGAGCGCTTACACCTATTATAGTGGCAGATTTGCTAAATAGTAGGAAAGAACATCCCTTTAAAAGATCTGCCTTTAATTTATCCAGAGCCACTTCAGCTGAAAAACTCAAGACAAAAATCAGGGAATGTGCCCCACTTCAGTGAAGCACTGTGTGCTTTACACAATATCCATCGTTAACTGTCTTTTACAGGAGGACTAATAATGTGAAATATCCAAGCTCAATAGCCCCCATACTGGATCCCACGGTCAGCTGAGAAAATGTAACTTTGAGCCATTTTGAAACAACTGGTGTTCACATGCATCTGAGCTACATATCCAAAGCTCCCACCTGCTACACTGGAACAGTTCAGTGACCAACATTGGAGGGCTGTGACTCGACTGGGCAGCAACAAATTATAAATGTTTGGAACTGCAATGAATATGCAATCTGACAGAGCTTATTACTGTGATCAGAAAAGGAAAATCTATCAGCTGAAGATATACTTTACATGCACTGACAATGCAGAGTGTGTGATGTTTTCTTCATTTAACATACAAAGCTCATGATCCTTACAGGTATTAATTTGTTTAATATTTTTGAATCAACATCTTAAGAAGATTCAAATGACTGCTAATATCTGAGATCCATCTGAAAGTGCCTTCCAGGTATTTTCATCTCCAGCAGAAAGGCCTCTTCTTACATGTTGCTTTCAGCATCTTGGTAACAAGCTAAATGAAAGGAGCGGAGCAAGCTTGAGACTACTTTACCACACAGAACATTCTGAGCTCTACTCATTCCCAATGTGTGTGGACTGTCTTTCCCTCTGCAGTGCTGCTGCTATAATGCTGAATACAAGCACTACTGCATAATCACAACTGCTATTCTTATACAGCATTTCATTTAATCAATCCAACATGTGCCCCCAGCATGCACATATGGGCTCTGATGAAACACTAGTTTTCCCAAGGGAACTATTGTGAGAATTGTATTCTATACTGGTCAGTGTGGTTAATGTTGTGCTTTAGTTATTACATCGTCCGAGTTACTACGATCTTTGTCAAGTATAAAATGCTCCTGCTCACTTTTCTCTCTGACCATAACAGACACATACTAATAGTCACTCAAACTCTATCAAAAGTAGGTTTAACTGCAAGCTGTTAATGCCATGGCTCGCGCACTTTTTGTATAACACACACACACACACACACACACACTCTGAACTAGCCCCCAATTATACATTGTGATTAGAATTCGCCAACAGGCTCTGCTGCCACTTTCATTTGGCACTAACATGGCAGTCATGTAGTAAGGCCAGTCTGCCGGATCAGTGGTGGGACATGGGGTCACATCAGCCATCTGATGTGATGTCAGAATTGTGGCCTCTGCATTCAGCGGTGTGAAAGTCAGATTGAACAGAATTTGAAGGTTTGATGCAGAATAGTAGGACAAATGCTCATGTGAAAAGAATGTGAAGTGGAAATAAGAGCATATAACCCTTTTCTAAAAAAGTTGGGATGCTGTGTAAAATCTAAATAAAAACAGAATATGATGATTTGCAAATCACCCATATTTAATTGCAAAGAAACTATTGAGAAATTTATTGTTTATTGAAAAATATATGCTCATTTTAGTGCCTTTTAAATTTGCTTAGGCCCAGACAAAGTGAAGGTGTTTCTGGATCATGTTTATATATGGTTTCTTCTTTGCATGGTCGACTTTTAACTGGCATTTGTGGAAGGAGCAATGAACTGTGTTCACAGACAATGGTTTTCAGAAGTGTTTCTGAGCCCATGCAGTGATTTCCACAGAACCATGTCTGTTTTTAATGCAGTGCCACCTGAGGGCCCAAAGATCATGGCAATCCAATATTGGGTTTTGGCCATGTTCCATGCATACAGACATGTTTTTGGATTCTCTGAATCTTTTAATAAATTAATATATGATATTATGTATATTTTATGTAGGATGAAATCCCCAAAGTTTTTGCAATTTATTGTTGAGGAACAGTATCCTTAAATTGTTGCATTATTTGTCCATGCAGTTTTCACAGAGCAGTGAACCCCTCCCACTGCTGAAAGACTCTGCCAAACAGGGACTCTTTTTATACGCAATCATGTTACTGATCTGTTGCCAATTAACCTAATTAGTAGTGAGATGTTTAACCAGGTGTTGTTGTTTTTTTAGCATTACACAATTTTTCCAGTCTTTTGTTGGCCCTGTCCCAACTATTTTGAAGACGGGTTTGTATTTTTTTTTAAGCAGCTGAAGGCAATACGTAGTAACTTGTTTGACAACAGAAATTCCACTTAATATTAAACCATAACTTCCTCAATCAGACCATACCTGTCTTTGTGCACTGTGAGTAATTACTTCTTAAATAAGTATTTGTAATTTTGAGTTGTTCAAGCTACCTTACCTTGAGAGTGTCAATCAAAGCAAACGAAAAATAAACTGAGTAGAACAGATCCAACAGGACATGTTTACCCTTATGGCCCTAACAAAAGAAGGTTTTTAAACTACTGAAACATTTATACATTTTACACTTAAAGAGAAGCAATATTTGTTCATGAAATATAAGAAAACTGCAAAACAACAGCTTACAATGAAACAGAGACAGCATGTCCCTTATGGATCATGTGACTTGCAACATAAATATTTACGTGGTCATAAAATGGCTTTTAGATGGCTTTACCAACATCTGCAGCAAAGACCAGGGTGTTAGATGTCTATAGTAATTCAATATTTAGAGCGTGCTTCCTCACACAAGTCATAAAATGCATAACAGGGATAAAATGAAATAATAAAAACAGAATGAGTAACACCAAAAATAAATGGTTATTTTATGTAGGAATGTCAGGAGGGATTTAAATGAAAATGCAATGAGGTAATTTAATATAAATACACCAATCAAACAAAAAGAAAACACCACAACATACAAAAAAGGCACAAAGAGATTGATCAGGGAAGGACATAAAAGGCTATATAAGTGTGTTATCAAGAAATAAAAGGCATGGCAAATGGAATCAAAGGCGCAGGCAGGGATTTAAAAATACCTATATGAATTTGCGTCTTAGAAAGTAAGAAAGAGAAAATAAACTGCCTCAGGGAGGCATCACCATCACACCGTAGACCTTGTAGAGGGCACTACAGACTGCCTAACAAAAATATACTCAGTGACACCGCAGGCCACAAGGTATTGTTAAAATTTCTAAGATGAAAATTCAAATCAAAATTGAATTTAAAATGTTCAAACAATTAATAGATGAAGGCAGTATTTTAAAATGATGACAAAGGTTTAAAGGCCTACTTGTGCCATAAAGTATGCAGAAATTATGCAGATTATCTGTACATGTTTGATAGCTCAAGACAATTATCTACCCAGCAATGTTTCCAGGCATCACACTCAGGTCTGATCTGAGTCTAAGCCAACAACTGAAAATCATTTCAAGCCTGAACCTGTCCCATAATGTCAAATCACAGACTGTCAATAAAACAGGATAGAGACCTCAGGTCTGAAAAGTGAAGTCAAACAGGAAGTGCCTAAAAGTGCAATACCCCCGAGTGCCAGTAGGGGCTGGCTCCAAAACCTCATGTTCCAATAGACTCCCATCCAAAAAGTATAATTTTCTCTCATGAAATACAAAGACAATAATTTTTTTCCACAAGTCATTTTGGGTTTATTCGGTAAATTCACTCCTGATTATTGTTTCGTTGGTCCATGTGAAAATAATTCCATCATTGATTAGATAGAAGACCTAGAAGAAAGTTATGTTTGGGGGCGTGTGGAATCAGATTGACATGTGTAGGGTGCGTCATGTTTCTGGTATGGGTGGTAGGCGTGGTGTCCGCGGGTTCTCAGTCAGACCTACTCATCCAAATATGGTCACTTCTAGCTCCAAAAAAACAAGATGGTGATGGTCAAAATGCCAAACTCAAGACTTCAAAATTGCAGGTCACAAACCAATAGGTGACATCATGGTGGGTTCCAAGTAGGTGCCACGCACGTCTACCCCCGAATCTACAGATTCTTCTACTAGTCGTTAATTCATGCAAATAGTTGCCCGATGGCAGCCCAAGTTACCAGTTGGTCGAAGCTATCTCTTCCTTTTTCTTTGTCCCTTTCTCCTGTGCACACACAGCTCCACAGATGAGACACTGTACACACTCTCATTCTAGTCTGGATGTAATTCATCATCATGAAGTAAGTAGTAAATCATGTGTAAAAATATAGACTTAAACAGGAGTCATATAGCTCTCACCAAGTATCAGCTAGCCAACCGTAAGACATACACAAGCAAAGTACATAATCTAAAAATAGGATATGATGTACCATAAAAGTAATGGTGTAACCAAATAAATATATTGATGGATAAAGCGAGTTCAAGTTCATTTTCCAACTCTGCATCGAGCAGTTCAATCCAAAAGAAGCCACTTCTGGCTCATCGTAAGGTCTACACTGTATATGGTTTTGTGCCATTGCTTACATTAAAGTTGCTTGTCACGATAAAACTGTTCTCAAGCCAGAAATGTTTTCATCTTCTGTGCTTCACCAGCCACTGTCGCCTAGCAACCATTTGCTGTCATATTACGTCTTGAGGTCATTTGCGTTATTTGTGGCCTTCTTGATTTAATTTGCATAAAAATAGGACTGTCCTTCTAATATACGGTGTGTATTTTAGTCAGAAAAGCCAGAGTCAACTCTAAAATTGTAAGGGAAAAACATTTAAAAAAATAACATGATGTTGGATCAACTTTCCTACACCTTAAAGCAGGGGCTCCCTCAGGCTTTTTGAAGGGAAACATGAAAAGTAAAACATCATCTGTGTTGTTGTACATCTTTTGGTGACTTACCCATATAGACATCAAACATTTCTGAGGTGATAAAACGCCGAGTTGAAGCGCAGATATTCTCACTTCACATACAACAGTGTGTGTATGTGAGAGAGACAGCAGTAAAGGGGAAAAAAAAACATGGTTACATGGCAACTGCAGTGTGGGTTGAGAACACATCCATATTGCGAGAAATGCACACATTTGTATTTGAATTTGAATAATGTGGATGTGAAAAGTGAGTTTGTGCTCAGGCGTTAGTGTAGAATAAGGTAAGTTGTTAAAGTGTGTAACTGTAGATGCCAGTGATGTGTTTTATATTTTGAACTTTTTTTTTAAGCTCACGGGGGTGTATGTTAACATATACTATATAGTATGAATGTTATTGTGTACTTGTCAGAGCTATACTTTACTAAAAGTGTCCCAGAGCATTTGGTGTTGTGTCCATAGCTGATTAATGATTGTTGACACAAACAGAAACACTGGGAAGCCCAGACAGACTGTGACAGATGAGGCAGATAAAGGCAGAGGGAGAAGCTCAAGTTAAATACCTCCATATCAACATTGCAGGCGTTGTGGATAATGGGGCTCTGAAGGCACTTCTTCTTCACCACAACCATGTCCCTAAAGGGGGGCAGGAGTACAATTTGTATGAGAGGGAAAGGCGGCCTAAAAAAGCAGACCTAAGGGAACTGCTGTTAAGTCCACATTATTTGACAATCCTGCAGCTTTCACACTTCATATTCGTCTTGTCTCCCCAAGTATAAAAAGTGGCTAGCTTTGGCTTGTCACTTGGGTTTGTGAAGTTGAGTGACAATATTTACTTTAAAACTGAACTAATGAGCCAACAAATACTACAATCCATGAAAAGAGAGCTACCTAACAAACTGTGGACATGCATGGGTTAAAACACCCCAGATGGTATCTTGTATTAATCTATCACCATCTTAATGTACCACATTGGTATCAGCATTTATGTTGTCCAATATATATAGATAAACCAATTATTTTTTTCCTTTTCACAGATCATAATGCAGAAAAAGGTGCTCAGGGTATAATTTAGAAATTGTTCTAGTTAGGTTAGCTAGTTAGGTTTTTTTTTTTTTTTTATCTCCAGGTATATATGATTATTAAATTCCTAGTGGCATTCACTGTTTTCAATGCCCCGATGTTGTTTTAGGCAATAAAGTTTATCATTAAACTTCAAAATATCCTGCCACCATTACATATCTTAGTCACAAGTGTTTAAAAAACACATTTTAGTTGATATATCAATATTAGATTTTTTACTTTCTAACAGTGGTACTAGCCTCAAAAATCCAGCATTGGTTGGACTCTAGTTGAGTTTGGACAAATACACTGCCATCTTTCTCCCTCCGGATTGGAAAATGCCCCTTCTAGGCTAAAGACCGTAAAACTGGCACATTTATGTGACTGAAGATCCTGTCTTCCCTATCCTTACATTATTTAGCAATAACAGTTGTCACATCTATCCTGCTGACAGTGTCATTTCAACAGTATCCGTGTTAAACTACTAGAACTACCTGGGTAGCAACAGCGATGATGTGGTGAAGGAAAGCAACATTTCGTGAAGCCTTTTTTATTATTATTATTTGAAGGAAACAACATGTGGAAAGTCAGTGAGTCAATTTGTTCCTAAGTGCTAAAAAAAAATTACCTTCAAGATGACATAAATTATTGTTTCTTGTCCAGAGCAAACGGGCAACATTTTTGCTTCATTTACCGATGTGAATGGATTCATGTACGTGTAAATAAATTCCATAAACATCCATGGGGACTTTTGCACTCAAAATGAGCCAGTCATTCCCCTGAATATACACTGGATTTAATTTCAACCTCTGTTTACACGTAGCTGCGCATCTTTTTTCTAAGAGAAAGCTATTTCCATCCTCAGATGTTATCAGGAGCAAGACCATTTTATCTTGTGCTATCACAGTTCAGGCGCACACAAGCGTCAGCCTCAATTCTTTAAAAAAAAAAAGTCCATATATCTCTTTATCAGTAGTCATCTTAACCTTTGTCTCAGCCTCTGAGCTAACAAAGCATCCGCTGGCAAAACACTGGTAACTGACCTGTCTTTGCTTGTTTGGACAAACGGAGCAGAAATAGCTGCTGAAAAATGTACACTAGTGGACCCTTTTGTCTTTTTGCATCATCTGTATAGCGTGTTGTGAAGCATGAAAAAAAATGGCACAATTTAAGCATTTATTCATGAATATCCGGCACCTGCATATCTGTAATGATAAGCAGCGGGCACGGGGTTATCAAATGGGCACCTACAACAGATGTTTCACCGATTCAGATCACCAACACCTCCAGAAGGCTGTACTGTGACCTCTGGTGTCCCAGAGTGAATTATTATGTTGTAATGTGTTCAAGCTGACAACTGCTGTCACATCTGTCCTCTCACAATTTTTCAATTAACTTCTAATGACCATACCTGCTAAAGGGGATCCATTTAGTTTTCATTTTCTCAGGATTTCATGTTATGAAACCTTGAATAATAGCTCCTCCGTTTTCGTTATTACTTGTCAAACCTAGAAATACATTATGTAATGGGAATTGTTAGTGAGGATTATGGAGGTGGCAGATCTTCCATTAAAAAAAAATGAATCGTAAAAAAATGAATAATGACATAATTTAATAACTTTACTTTGTCACTGTCATACCTACAAAATGTTTAGACAGACAAATACACAGAAATGTTGCTTTTATGACCCTTAATGTTCAAATTGAGTAAATAGTATTAAATGTAAATTCATTTTTGACTTTTGATCGTTCGGTTTCCAGCATACGAGATATGTAAATACCACAAAATGTCCAATAAAATACCCGAGTGGAAACGAGGAAGATTTAAGCTGCAGTGGACGCATTCATTTACAAGGTCAGTGAATTTATATTCAGACTTTCAGAAAGTACATCTGTCCGATGGTACACATAAATGACTACAGAAAAGAAACATTTTTAGGGAAAGAACAGCTGAGGCTGATAGGAATTCCATTAATATTGCAGGTATTTCATCCCAATCCAAAGAATTGGACAAATTAAAAATTTGACCTATTGATGGCGCGTGAAGAGAGGTCAAGTATTACCAACTTGATTACATTTCATTCTGAGGGGGACATGAAATTCTGCACCACATTTCAAGGCCATCTGTTAAATAATTGTGGAGACATTTTAGTCAGTGCGACAAATGTGAGCCATGGTGGCACAAGAGATGAAGTCAGGGGACCAAGTAACTGAAAAGGATCTTGACCTCATGTCTCGGAGCCCCAGGGTCTGCGAGCTAATGGCTACACAGTAGGGTCCCAGATGCGAATTGCATCATCTGCCAGAAAAGTGTAAAAGCAAACGATCTACCGCTGTACGACACCAGAAGCTGGGTTGCTAGCTGCTGAGATAACCAGCTGCTCTCACCCGAGCAGTAAGCCTCCCGTCTCTCAAAACACTTGAGCAGATTTCAAAATGGATATTATATGTATAATCAGACCACATATTGGTTAGTCTTTTACCTGATAAAATACCAAGTGCGATAATAATCATCTAAAAGGCGACTATTACAACAGCTCTGATCTTAGCTCAAAATCACCGATGCGCCTCGCATCATGTCTCGCACACCCTGGGACGTCCTCACGTGCGGTCCTCTTGAGGTCGCTGCCAATCTCCCGTGTAGTTGTTGCTACTTTCGTGTGGAGCGAAGTGTTGGACAGCCACACTGACCAACTTTCAGACCGACGATACCATCCTGAGAGCCATGCCACTAACGTTGCTACAACGACAAAGTGATTTGTGAGAGAAAATATTTTCAGTTTCTTTCATAACAACCTGGTTCTTGTTACCAAATCTATGACTGACTTAATATTCATAAGAAACCTTGAGGAGGAAATGATGCTGAACTAAATACTGCATGCAACATGCAAGCCCGAAACTGAAATGTGGTCTTATCTGTTCAGCCTGTTTTCCTCTCCTAATGGTACCCTTATCCCCTTAAGGTGATGTTCTCTAGTTGTGACAAGGTAGTGTTATTGTTGGAGGTGATGCACCTCACCAAGGTTAAGTCAGATCTTATCACAGCGCTCTTGTGAGAGAGATGCTGTTTTGCAGGCAGTTGTAGTGGAGCGAAGAGGGTAGGCAAAGGTTGGATGATAATGTACTGATGAGCTGCACTCCAACTCGCTGACTCACTGCCATTTTTTTTTATTTTTTTTTTAACAAATATAAGCTTCTGTGCATGTTAAACTAGGTCAGGGTGGCTTGTGCATTGTTCAGTGGAGCAAGGCACTACAAATGTCAGGGTTAAAGGTTTCACTGTTTGCAGCTATGAAACTGGAAGGCAATTTGGATAAAAGCCGCAAATGTAATTTATTAATTTTCTAAACTGTTATATTTGTGACACTATTATGAAACGCGAGTGTCACCACTCTGTGTGACATTTGGTTCTATGGAAAAACGACTGACATGTTTAATGGTGTTGAACTTCAATAAAACAAGCCTGTAAGAAAAGTTAATTAGAAAAATGACTTGCTGTTAAACATCAAAGTGGGAAATACAAAATTGAATTGGTGGTCAATTTGTACTACAGTTTAAAGCCCGAATGATTCCTGTCCCAGCTGACAATGGGAAAAAGGCGGGATACACACAGAACAGGTTGTCAGTCCAAGAAAGAAAGAAAGAAATGGCGCAATACGAGCATGTACTGTATTTCGCTATTTCTTTCTTTCTTTAAAGTGTTCATATGTTCTGTGTGTTGAATTTAAGTGAATCTAGTGGAATATAGTATTCATAATAAAGTATAATCGCCTGAAACTAGAAATTGTTGTTTGTTTGTTACCTTAGAATGAGCGCTTCATATCTACATAGGAAGTGGGTGCTCTTCCACAAGGTTCACCATGTTGCACCACCGTGCTTCTACAGTATCCCACAAAGGACACACCGAACACTGGCTCTGATGAGGGCCCTTTGTGTTTTTCATGAGTTTCACAGCCACAATAGACTCTTTTACACTTGGAAGAGGAAGGGGGAGGTGAGGAGTGGTTGTTCACTAGGTTGCAATATGCAACCTCACCACTGGACGCCACCAAATCCTACATACTACTCCGTTGAAGGGGGGGGGACCTCGGTTACAACTCATGCCACATAATTGGCAGTGACCTCAGTTCATTTCCAGCCAGGGACTTGTGTCACATGTCATTTTCTCTTACCTCATACTGTATTTTCTGTCTGCATCTTTACTCTCTGCTTTGAAAAAAGGTGCCATAAAATAAGCCTATAAAAGTCTCTCTGCTCCATCCTCCATGGAAATAGGAATCTTGTCACCCTTACAGATTCAGCTTGAGGCAGTACCAACCAAAAGTTTGTTTCAAAAAGTTACAGAAATAGATATAAATAGATATGGCACACATGAGAACAGATCGAGAATGTGGAAGCTACAGTTGAATACGCCTATTGACAAAAACCTAAGAAAACTTCCCAAAACGCCCTTTTCGTCACTGAAACTACCCGATGCAAGTGGGTGTGGCAGAGTGTAGTTGTGTGTATTGAATGTGTGCACAAACAAAAAAACATTCCTGTATTTGTCTGTGCATTAATGTGAGAGAGAAAATGGTACAAACATGAAGACGGTAATATAACCAGTAGGTCTTAACGGCCATTTCCAAAATCATAACTGGTACATAGGACCAAACACAGCAACCAACCACAGTAAATGCATATTGCTCAGTTGGACTATTTTCCACTATGTTAGAATATTATAAATCGAAATGAGCCAACCCCGGAACTATTTTAACCGAAGCGATACTAGATATATCCTCTAAACTGCTATGACAAGCCAACTGTGTGAAGATCCTGTATTTACGCAGATATCATCTTCCGTAGGCTTTTTATTTCTGAGGGATGTTCACACCTTCGCCCACCTGAATGTCCTGTCGGGCTGCTGCTATAGATATCCACGCAGAGCCCAGTGAGGGGGAGAAGGCAACGACTGAGAAAAAAGTGAGAAGAAGCAAATCAGCAGGAGATGCAGCAGAAAAAGGGAGAGCAGGAGGAGGAAGCCGAGAGAGAGCCTACACAGACTGAAACAGTGGAAGAGACGCCGAATTGGGAACTATAATTCATCTGGTGGTGAGTTTATCAAGAGTGAGCGAATGTGTGAAAAGTGAAAGGAGGAAATGATGACAGAGGAAGAGCAGGAGGATGAGCTCTCTACCTGTCAGCGCATCAAAGCCTTGTCGTGTCATATACTCACTCGCTCCCACACCCACTCATCCCCTCAATGCCTCAACCTAATGAGCCAAGTGCCTCTCAGTGGCTCCTGTATACGCCAGCGCCCTCACACAGCCATTATAAGTCTGTGTTATAGACAATTTATCTCCCTGTACAGCAGCGTTTCTATTTCCATTCTCTGTTATCACGACCTGCACCCTTCACACTGTCATGTTGCCTTCTCACCGACTTCCTCTATAGGCAAAGGCAAAATCTTTACTTGCGCCCCAGCATATGTCAATTAGTGGGCGGTTTCGACCCATTGCGTGGCACACCAACATGTGTGCATACATTTGGCTACATGAGTATTGCTAGGAGCTGATATTCACCAAATCCGCTGTTTTCGGAAGCAGTTAATCTGTTTCTTTCTTCAACCTAACAAAGTTGTTTTGGTAAAGAGCTATTTATCTCTTGCTGGAGATGCTGGTTCTTCTACGAGTTGTATCAGAGGACAGGAACAAACAATATATGCGGTTTGTTGCTGGGGAAAAAAAAGTACTGAAAAGATCATTTGTTGTGATTAATCATGTGGTCAAGACAGCTTGGTCAGTCAGTGTCATTTCAGCACCACATCTATTCAGATGCTGCTCAACTGACTGAATAGCTGAAAAGACTAAATAAACTAAAAACCAAAATTAAACCGCTGCATACCTCCAGGAATCCTTCCCTTTTGCTGATGTCCGGTGTTCCACTAACATTTGCTACAATTATTGTGTTATTTTCAACAACATTGCGGTAACATTTTTAATTCATTTCTAATCCATTACGAGATGAGTTTTCTCCCATTGACTTGGAGTGTTTATTTGATACAATAAACCACAGGAATGTTACATTCAGTCCCTTTGATATTATTCCTATATATTTTCCCTTTGAAGTTCTGGATTTCAATCTATTGCAAACACTCCTTATCTTTTACATAATTCAATGATTATTACAAATTTGCTAATGTTGAGGCATTAAAAAAAATATATATTCTCGACCTCTGACCCTATTAACGATCCCTATATTTCTAAGTACTCTTTAAATAAAAAGAGCCGGAAGAAATTTGTTTCTAAGTGAATAGAGGGGTTTAGGTAGAGCATTGTTTATAGGTATGGCGTTTACTTTCATTTTTGTAATCACACTCAGTGGTGTTGCAGCACTGGGTTCCTGATTTGGTATCATATTTTTATGATTTCAAAAACTATATTAAATGTCAAAAAAAAAAAAAAAAAAGAAACCTCTGTAACACCAGCCTGCATTTCAAACAAGGCATCCCTTACTTACCAACTTAGAAGTAACCGTGCTTACTTTCAGAGACACTGAAACCATTATATAGTACATATCTCCTTCCTGGATGACTGGATGCTCTTTTTACCGGTCTATGTCAAAGCACATCTCCAGGCTGTTCAAAATGCTTCCAGCCAGGCTTTTCACTACAACCAGGAAATTTGATCACTCCAACTTTAGCTTCCTCCACTGTCTGCCTGTATTTTTTAGAATCGATTTTAAAATTGTATTGATTACTGTTAGAGTACTTCACGGGCAGCCCCCCAGTTGCATTAGAGAGCTTCTACATTTGTATAAGCCCTCGTGCACCCTGAGATCCCCCAGGGCTTTCTCTGTTGCCAGACTAAAGTCAAAAGGTTACTGTACTTTGCCGTTATGTCGTCAAGCCTCTGGAAGTATCTGCTTGAGGGAATCACTGACTCGCCATCTTTAAAATGTCTTCCTGAAACACATTTTGTTTCGTATATCCTGGTTCTAGCTAATTTCCCACAGGCCTCTGCTCTCTTTATTTTTTTCAGTCAAAAGGTTTGTACCCACCCACTTGTTCAAGGGTTTTTCTTTCCCTTTAATACCTTCTACATTGGAGAATACTGAAGAAAATAAGACATGTGGTGGATTCATGTAAAAAGCCAAAAGCCTCATGAGGCAGTCACCTGGAATGGCTTCTCTGCAGTCACGAAGGAGTTTGCGCGATGGTGAGCACTGGTCAGCTGCTTTTTCTCCACTCAACTCATCTCAAACAATCTGAAGTGGTTTTGGGTTGGTTGATTGTGGTGCCAGGTCATCTGATGAAGCACTCCATCACTCTCCTTCATAGTCAGACAGCCCTTACAGAGCCTAGAGGTTTGTTCTGGGACAGTGTCCTGTGGAAAAACAAAATGATTGTCCCATTAAGGGCAAACCAGATGGCATGGTGCACCAACACAGACTGTTGTAGTAGTCAGCCAGGTTATGTTTGCATTGAACTCTGACTGAATTGTCACGAGCAAAGTCTCCAGCTTCACGATGGGAAACACATACCACATGTTTACCTTCTCTGCATCTCCAATTTGAACTACTTAGACCAAAGAACACATTTCCAGTTGGGATTTCTTTGCAGCAATTCGTTGATGAAGACCTGATTGATGCAGTCTGCTCCGAAAAGTTGATGTTGAGATGTGACTGCGACTTCCACTCTGGGAAGCATAGATGTGGTCTTTAATCTGATGTGCTGCAGTATTCATTTCTGAGGCTAATAACTCCTATGAACTCTTGGATTTCCTTTCCTGGGGTTGTACTTATGACAGCCAGCTTCATCATAGCACTTGATGGTTTTTGCAACTCGACTTGACTCTTTCCAAAATTCCTCAAATTTATTGGACAAACCTCGATGTCTTAAGAGTTAAGATGGAGTATTGTTTCCAGTCTTTTCCCACCATTGTCCTCGGGGGGGGGGGGAGGGGTTTGCACCCCCTAAAGAAGCAAAATATTGATGCTGTGTAGCACTGTCAAGAGTACAGGTGATTGGGTTGGGGACAATTTCATATTTGTCAATTGTAGAAGCTTAATTGGAGGAGACTTAATTTCAGAGAAAGTTCTGCCGTAGACACAAAGCAGTTAAAGAGTTTACATTTAGGGCCTGATTGACTGAAGGCTTGCGTGTGTAAAATCAGAAGAAACAGAAGAAGTGATTTTGTGTGTATTTTAGTACGATTGAAAGGAACTTAGTAATCAGGTGTGCACATCAGGAGAGACGGCTGCTCTTATTATTGTTGCGAGAAGGAGACGCAGGGAAACCAAAGAATACGTTGAGAACGTGGTTTTACACCCGTGGGAAGATTTTTTTTTTTTTTTTTTTTTAGATGTCAGAGGCAGAAATTATTCAGACATATGGTCTGTCCAGAGGTGACATTTTTGAATTATTAAATAAGCTGAATGATGATTGACAGCCAACAACGAGGAGGAGCCACGCAATACCAGCAATTAAAAAAAACGTCTCGCGACTCGGCATTTCCCTGCCTCTGGTTCAGTCCAGCGTGTCGCTGCCTGGATATCCCGCCCAGTCCCGCTTGGTCAGGTGTGCCGTCACAGGCGCTGCATGTGTCCCGCAGAATTCATAGGTAGCTTCATCAGGTTCACGGGCACTCGCGAGGCACTGAATGAAAAGTCACCTGCTCATCACAGAAAGAGCTGCACCTGCTGATCGGTGTTTGTTAAGAGGATCTCATCCACCGTCCCGCCCCATTTATTTGCCGACGTTTTATGATCGCGTGTTTTTTTTTCCCCTCGACTTTTTGTTTCCTCCGCAGTATTGACTTTCTTGTTGATAGTCTCCTATATCGCGTTTTGTTCTTCTTATATTTGTATTTCTTCATTTCAATGGGATCGGATTTCCTTTTCCTTTTGCGGTTGCTCTGTTTGCCATTACCATTGCTGGAATCACTTTAACACACGCAAAGCCCTCATTTAAGTACAGCGGTTGGCACCAGATATCAAAGACGCAACTACTCTTAGTAAATCACGGGTACAAAATAAATGAGCAAGCTTTTGGAGAAAAATAAAACATGCAATGTAGTGCCCTTTGTTTGAGGTCTTGGTAAATCAGGGCCTTGATGTATTATTGAATATGGTTTAAAGACAGGGGTTATGACTTCTTTTTTTGTTTTAATGAAACAAATGTGAGCTTTCGTTCATTTTCTGAGCTCTTTTAAATATTGCAGGAAGTAGTTGAATGAGTAATTCCAGGAGGAACGGACGATGACCAATTTAACTCACTGACTCAACGACTCACTTCAAAATAATGGTGATAAGAAGTGAGCTGGAGGTTGAATTGTAAAGGAGAATCAGCATCCAGTGGGAGTTTAAAGCTGCCTGTACAGCAACATGGTGCTGAACTGTTACTTCTGGTGTGAACTGAGGGTTAGAGCCCCTCTTTTCCTGCTAAATGTCGCGGTATCACAACTCCTAGCATTCGCGCCATGCTACTCACTGAATTAAAGAGGTCTAAGATCTTTTAACTAGGGAGACTTTTATTGCTGTGTGGATGGGGGTAGGTTTTGATTGCCATGGAAACAAATCATTTCATCTGTAAATCCAGATCTCCACTGTTGTGTTTACCGTTAAACATAACACGAACAGAATAGCAACTACCTCATCTTGCAGTCTATCCCCGAGACACACAATCACACATATAATCGTGCTCTGTTATTCTTGTCTTGTGATAAATATTGTATTTTAACATTTCATACTGTGTCACTGTCACTCCAATTTTTTTTTTTTTTTTACATGTGATTCAACCACAAACACCCATTTCTTGGTGCCTGCTTGTTGGCACTGAGGTGAATATCTACAATATCCATCAAAAGCAAGAGAAACATTTAAGCCATTAAAGAAAGAAAAATGAAGGCTTCTCAAAGAGTCCTTGCCCTCAAACAAGAAATATAAACTTTTCATTTCCAATATCTTTTCTAAATTCTAATTTCAAGATGGATTTCATATTGTACACAGGTTAATGGAAAGTTGCAAATAAAGTACAGACATTTTTAGCAAGAATTAAAAACAAAAAAAAACAAAGCTTATGTGTAAAGAAACTATTGAGGATTATTACAAAGCCTACATGCTGTTGAATATCTTTTTTTTTTTTTTTTTTTTATCTTTAAATGACGGCTAAAATAACTCAGTTTCACCTTTGGTAAATCATAAATTAGAACGCCTTATTTCACTCTTTTAAAACGGATGAATTGTTGGCCATACAAACATCTCAGTTGGACTGCTCCCTAACAATACCCTACATGCGAGGTGCTAAGTGAACATCGGTAAATTGGAGCATCTACCGATGGTCTGAATTTGAGGCGTTTGGCGGACATCTTTGAATTGTATCTGCACATTTTAAAAGCAAGAAATAACCTGGGCCGTACTCTTCCTCTATAAACTGCAGGAGTCCCTGAATGAACACCATCCATACACCGTGCCACCAAAAACCACGTGTGAAATGCTCAACCTGTAATAAACACTGAGATCTCATAGCACGGTCTCAGTTCTCTACACAAGTTTATTATCAAGATCATCCGTAAATCCATAAATATCTTCCGTTCTTATATCATAAACAACCAAATATAAAAAAAAACGTCATTGTTGTACCTGTCGTTTAAATGACCCAAGTTATGTAAAAAACACAAATGTTTTCGTTCTTTAGCTGCCAGGCCGGTGAAAATATACCAGGGGCCAGTAAAACTCTGACCTGCTGGCCGAGAGGGCCAGTTGAGACAAATTTTACGCTGAACCCCGAGGTGTGAAAAATAAATCTAATAGGAATCTCTTGCAGCAACAAGTTAAAGCTTCAAAGTAAAGCTTGCTGTTGTTGCTGCAATCGCTTGTCTCCAAAACCCTCTTCATCATCTGTGTTGTATCAAAAACATAAAAAATAAATAAATAATTTTTTTTTTTAAAAATATGCATATCAGTGCTGCAGTAATGATATATCTCTTTTGAAAACTGTTCACACATTAAGCTCAGTCTAACTACATCAACTGTCACTGGCTCAAGATTATTCTGTAATATAAAAATTTCCAATTAAAAAAAAGCAGCAGTGATATTTTTCACTTTGTGGTGCAAAGTTTTCCAAAGTTCTAATGAGCTTAATGGCTGCAAGCCTACACATCCTTCAATATCTGATGTTTTGACAAGTCTTTACATTTTTTTGCAGAGGCACTATTTCTTTCAGCCCTGACAAGTTTCATATCAGGTAAGAATGGTACATTTATCTGCATAAAATGTGCTTAGTTAAGGTTTATTCTTTCATTTAAAGTACTTACTGAATGATGCTTTCCTATAGTTCGCCCTAATGTGAGTGGCTAATCAAGTGCCATCCAGACAGCTGGAAAGTGCCAATGCCATTTGGGGGGGGGAGGAGGGTGAGGGGTGGGGGGGGGGACCCTTTATCCAGAGCACCACAGGAGAAGTGCCTCTTTAGCATGGTGACCTGTTGGGAATTGATGTGTGTAATGTGCTTGTAATCACCGAGCTGCAGAGAAGCTGGGCCAATCACATTTAGAAACATGATTGTCTCAGCCAGTAAATATGTTATGTTCCCTATTTTTTTTTTTTTTTTTTTAATATTCAAAACTCTTAAATTTTGCAATCAAACATCAGATTAGAAAGTACAAACGTATGAGCTGAAATGATGTGGATTGCAATAAAAAATGATCCCTTACAATTTGGTTGGTTTCAGTCCCAGACTTTACAGAACTTTGCTCATGAAACTAGCCTCTTTAGGTGTACCACAACAACAACAAAAAACTTCTCATTAACGAGCCTATTGGGCGGGAGCTGCGCTGACGGATGAGAAAAGAGTTTCTATTGGTGGGTTTAAAAGTTGAAGTCAGATGACATTTTTATTTCTCTATTTTGTTTCTGCTTCTAAATACGGCATAGCATTCATTTCCACTACGTAAATGTTTTGTATTGTCTGTATTTCATGCCGGCATAAGCCGCACATACTAGTGTCCGCCGCTTGTAGGCGTGCACATATTTTCCAAACACTGATGCCGGTATAATGACACAACCACATGTTGAAAATGAAAACGTAACTATTCATCTCTATGTCTTTTACACCAGCATTTACGAGCATGCTAACGGCGAATCCGCAAAATAACGGACTTTATCTCGTTCTTACCTGTACTTTCTGGAAACGCACAAAAAGACGCATGTGTACCTGTTACCTGTTACATTTAATACGGTGGAAGGAGTAGTTCCGGTGTGACAGTACTTCCGGATTTCAAAATAAAATCTTCGAACGTAACAAAAGAACTGCCAAGAAATTGTTCGACATTAAAAAATACAATGAAATGATTAAGAAAAAAAAACCTGATAAAAATAATATATATATATATGTGTAAAGGCCGGTTTCCTGAACCTTTTTTTGGATCAAGTTTGGGGATTTGAGGAGAGGTGGGACAAACAGGCTCATATAGTCCCTCCAATTATATATATATATATATATTTATTTTTATTTTTATTTATTTATTTTAATGTAGGATGTGAATTGTTTTGCATCTGGCACATTTCTATAAAATGTGTGGAAAGGAACCATGCTGTGCGCTAACATGTTTGCCATAATAACAGAAAAGAGGGATTGATCAAAGCTGAATCATGAATCAGTTTTTACTGCTAATGTTCCAGAGCCTATTGTTTTATTTATCCATATCATGAATGTTTTATTCATACAAATAAAATATTGTATGATCAATAGAGTCTTTGAAGGTCATATACAAATTAAAAAGATAAGATTTATTCATGCTAAAACCCTCTGTTCCCTCTTACTGACAATACTGCTTGATGTCTTTGAATGCACAACTTAACTCTCTACCAAAATATTATTAATGATTTGTCACTTAAATCTTTGGTCACTTAGTTAATGCAGTATATATAAGAGTGGGCTGAAATTGCAAACTGGCTCTCCTTTGGCACAGTAAATTCCCAAGATGTGAATTATCTTCATCCCTAATCTGAGTCAAAGCTCTTTCAGCGTATCATGTCAACTAACATTCCTGAAATCGGCAATCAGTGAATGGCCTTGTCTGACTTTTCCTCAAGTCAGTGGCTCTTGATTGCCGGTGCTCAGTGCAAGGTGACAGAACACTGCTTCTCCTTTAATTAAACCACTCATCCAGTCTCTCTGATTGGCGTCTATTTCCCACATGCTGGCGAACACATTAAGGAAGGGAAAAAGGAGTTATGGAGGAGCTAGGTCATCTTAGCAGGACCATGTGCAGAGAGGGAGAAAAAGTGTGATTGAGGAATAGAAGTAGGTGAGGAGGAAAAAAAGAGGGAATGAAACAGGAGGAGCAGGGGGATGCTGTGAGAAAATCAAAGACAAGGTGCAATCTTTCTTGTTTACAAAGGAGAGTGGGCCACTTCTTTTATCTTTATTTAGACAGAAGGAGAGCTGACAGGGACACAGAAAAGATAAAACACCAGAGGAAAGGTTGGTGCATTGGAGTCATTTTATGAGGAAACAGGGAGACATATAAGCCCCAATGATTTCATATGTACTACTTGTCCCCCACAATACACTCTATCAAGTGTCCAGAACAGTTTCAACTCTCCTCGAAGTTACAGTGAATTCAGTTGTTTGGTTTGGTGTTCTGACTTGCTGATAGAGTTCATTGCTGGATAAAGTATTACTATACCTTCTTTGAGGTCAGCTGCCATCATAGACTGTAACTTGACAATAATCAGCCAAACTTAATCCAAACAGAAAATGTCAGTCTCTGAGAACTACATTTATTCAATTATAGTCTGCAGTGATTTTTTTTTTTTTTTTTTTCCTCCAGTTGCTTTGGTAACATTAGATCCAATCTATTTATGACAACTCCTCCCACTCTAGTTGTGGCACCTTGTATGTGTTTTTCCTGCGTTTTCTGCGGCTTCTGTGGAGGAGGCAGTCAGATGGGCAGAGGTGTGTCCGGTGGATGAGCCACACCAGAATCATCTCTTCCTGACAGCACATCCTGAGGGCTGGGGATGTCAGTTTGCTCTCCAACTCCTCCTAGCAGGATTGTATTTGTCTTTATTTTGGGCTCTATTAGATCTGCTCTTTGCTTTAAATTTCACCACAGGCAGTAACGATTTACATGCCTCAATGTATGTCTGTATATATTTTAAATATTGGTTAAATATGCTGAATATAAATTTGTTTTCCTTTAATCCACACTTCTCTGTGTGGTCTCTTGTATTTTGTCTGGACTTTTAGCTGCTTCATGACACATAAAACTCACAGCAGATGGGTTTTGCCACATGTTGTGCAACTGGAGCGTATGCGATAACCCTTTACTCTGCTTTTAAGACTGACAAGTTAATTGACTCAAGGCAAATTACAAATGAAATATTTCTACTGCTCTCACTCTGAGATTAACAGAGAAAGATTTATATTAGAAACCAATGGACTTCAGCTGCACCTTTTTAATGCTGTAACCCTGAAAAAAGCTACTGCAGCTGAGACACGCTGGCATCTATTAATACTTTTGTAGTAAGTGACTTTTTTTCATTACAGTGTTCTCCGATTCATCCACCTCGACGGCACGGCAAGGTTACAACAGACGTTTTGCCCGCAGAATATTTAATTAACCGTTTTATTGATTAGTCTCACTGATGTAAATTGAATGTATAGAAATGTTGCAATTAATGTCGCATTGATTTTTACCAACAGTGAAGAAAGTTTGAAACAAAAAAAAAAACACAAAATCTGCATTTGCAAAAAAAACAAATACAACTTTATTTTTTTTCTCTTTTTACTCTTTGTCTTATTTTGTAATATTTATTTCTTTACTGGAGTAAAGAGTGAGTAGAAACACATGAGAACACAACAAACTATGTCAGCCAGACATACATATTCAAACATTGTGAGTATTGTGACAACGAGCTCATAGAAAATTGTATCCCTTCTGCTTACTCTGTTGACTTTTGGCTCACAGTGTCTGGTGCCCCCTTACTGACTCAAGTACACATTATCAAAGGAATGTCCAATTATCTGAAGTAAAGGCAAAGACAGGCAAAGGACAATCAAATTATCAGTCCAAGGAACTTAAACGTTTTAGTTTGGCTTATAGGTCACTCACGGTCCTGTCCAGCTCAGTGGGTAGAGAAAGGCTTCACCATTTACAAGGTTAGGAGTCTGATCCCTGCTGGGGCCACACAATGATGAAATTGTTGGCTCCGGTGGGACACTTTCCAGTTATCAATGTATTCATCCTCTCCTTTTTGTTCCACCAGCCCACGATGCAGAAATCACTTGAGGTCTGCCATCTTTAAAGGACCTTCCACATTTATTGTGAATGTGTTTTATTCCACTCTCTACATAGCTTGATTTTCATCACTGTCGCAATTTCAGCTCATACATGACACTCATTGAGCTTTACATAGTCAAGTTATCACTTTGAACATTTTCTTTGTTCTTTCAATGTTTTGAAAAGAGAAAAGATGATGAAAACACAATTTTGGGTAAAATGCATCCATCAAGTTCAGGGACTGATAGACCAAACACTTTGTGATTTTTAGTAACAACATAAAATATATAGTGCATAAAGATGGTCCAGTTATGAAAATGTTTCTCACAGTAAATAGAAGGGGAGGGATACAAATATTAAAATCTGTGATGGATGTACATTTCTGTTCGTCTGTCCTGGTCTCACGAAGGGAAGGGAGGTGTTTTTTTGTTTTTTGTTTTAAATTTGGCACAAACATTCACTTGGTCCCAATGTTTACCTGATTAAATTTTAGGGGTCAAAGGTCACAGTGACCTCGCAAAACAATTTGTGGCAATAAAGCAATATCATATGTGCTAATTATGACTGAATTTCCCACAAATGTCCATTAGGATAAAATTATGAAGTAATACAATTTTTATATCCAAAAGGTCAGTTTTAATGTGACATCAACTTTTTCTGCAAAAGTAGTTTTCTGTCCATTATTTAGCACCATAACTCAGGACCAGAAGGTGGGCTATGACCATATTTTAGTCAGATACTGAGTTGGTAAACATAATCTTGGGTGTCCAACTCGAAACTGTGCTGATTGTAGAGATCTTCTGTGCTGTCAGGTTAAAGATGAGTGTGAAGAATTTACATTTTAGAATTTGTTGCAAATTTCCATATTTGAAGCATTGTCTACTGTCAATCAGCTTTTTTGGCCAATGTGATCACAGATAAGGATTGCTTTAAAGTCTTAACTACTATGTGATAGAAATAAATGTCAACTGCAACCTGGCGGAGACATACAGACGTGAGGTGGTTTTATTTTTGTAGTTATATCATATTTGCAGAGTATAACTTCATACTCTAAGTTTTCTTGGGTTTTTATTCCTGGATCTCTGATGGCTGAACTCGAAAACACGCAGGTCATTCTGTTGTTGCCAACAGGCGGGACTGTGTCTGTCAATTTATTTATACAGAAGAATTGCATGAAAGGAAGGCTGGTCAGACAGATGACAGTATCAAACACAAAACCTGTGTTTTCCAATGTCTGTTAACACCCACATCTTTGCCACTGAAGCTAAGTGCCTCCCTCAAGGAACAAGTCCATGCATTAAAAAAAGCATGAATGGCTGAGCTCCAGTAAGTTATACATTTCAGCTTGTCCCTGTGAGAGCCTCTGTGCACTACTGTGTGGAGTTGAGGAAAGCAGCCCTGCCACGTTAAAGATTTGATTAAGTAAAACCCGCAGCTGAAGTTGATTGATTAAACGCCCTCGCAGTTTTTTTCTTTGAGTTTTTTTTTTTTTCAGCCAGCAGCCAGCAGCAAAGTCAGAATGCAGAAAATACCTTATAGCTTGTTCACCCATTGTGAGGAATATAAATGTACATGAAAATAATTCAAATACATTGGTTAAAAATAAGCTTTTTAATTCCCCTTAATCTAAACTTCACTACAATGCACATCTTCATTTAGTGATTATTATGTTATAATTAAAATTTAGATTTATTTTCTTTTTTTTTTTTTTTCTTGTTGTTTCATGCATTCCTTGGGAAAGAAAGCGGGAGCAAAGATATGTATTTCCAACAAAATGTTCATATTCTGTGAACTTGAACAAATTTAATGTACCCTACCCTAGAGCCATTTACAAAAAAAGACATTCCAAACAACACCCAATAAATTGCTAAATATTTTTATTTGCAGTGTAACACAGGAGCTTCACCTTTAATTCTGATGCGAATATATGATACTTTATCTTTAAGATCCGCCGGCTGCAGCGGGGAGGGGGAGGCTGTCTGCACACATTGCGCAGCGTGCATTGGTCTGTTTCGTGCTACCTTGCCTTCCCTCTCATCCCGGGTAAAGGCAAGCTGACAATGCTACTGGACGATACCTTCGGTGAGGCGGGGGAAAACGGCATGACTTCATCATGTCAAATGGAGCACTGCAAAAACATACCTTCCAAAGCAAGTTATGTTCCAGCCTAAAACCTCATTTAAACAACGGGGCGAATGTTTCATGTGCTCAACAAACAAGTGACAGATGGTTGTGATAATGCATTAAATGCTTCAATTGAATTCTGGAAGCATTTAAAAAGATTACTCCATTCCACTGAGTTAAAGTAACATCTCTCAAAACCAATTCTGTGCTGCATACATTTTTTGTTTTTTTTTTATTTGTATTTTTATAATTTTAAAGTACTTTCACTCCAGGCTATTTTTTGTATTATTTAGTATATACATAAATGACCTGAATAAACAAAATAATAATGCAAATGTTAAAATAGATTGCCATTAGCGGAGGAGGAGAAAAGATGGGAGAGTGCCGTGAGTTGAGGGGTGGCTGAAGAGGGAGGGCCGGACGCATGACATCATTCCCTCAGCTTCTCTGCGCGGACAGAGCTCTGGTTTCTCCAAGTGCGCACGGCGGCTGCTACTCAGGGAGCGACTCCTCCTGCCGTACCCAGGCGCGTCCTGAGCAACCTGCGCTCTTGGGGTGGATTTTAAAAGCATTATTTAGCCCGGCAGAGGAACCCGTGTACTGCTCCTCACTGGACCTGCCGCAGGGACGCACAGGTTTAACACAAACCGGGGGATTATTGCTTGTTTTAAACATGAAGATGTGAGGGGTTTGTACGCTGAGAAGAAAGAAGCTGGAACTCCAACGCTGACAGAAAGGTAGGCAGACTTCTCTGCTCCCCTACCCCCCCCCGCTGACAGTGTTCAGCGACTTTTCCCCACAAGAGCTGGGAATTAGAATCACGGTTTTATCATTGTACCAAAGCTTCAACAAAAAAAAATTGGCATTTTGGCAATTGGTCTCGGAGCGCACGAGTCGTGCGCCGTTCTGCCGTCTAAGCACCTGCTCAGAGGCGATGGCAAGTGCCCAAAGCGGAGCATCATTTCAGAATACTGCAAAGAAGCTCGTTCAAGCAGCCACGGAGCTCAGCAATGGAGCGAGATGCTCGATAGTCCCGGACTCAGCGGGAGATCCGACTCAGCCACCGCAAAGCTGCTGGTGGAGGAGCAGATCTGCTGCTTGAACACCAAAGATATCCATCATTCTGAACGGCGGTCGGAACAAACACGACTTCCCTTTCAATTTCTCCCACTGAGAGTTAATTACAATTTTTTTATCTCCTAAATTAAAGAAACCCGGGTGGTTCTGTAGCGGAGAGACGAACGAAGCTTGTCAAGGATTTATTTTACTCTCAGTATACCCTGAATAGCTCCGGAACATTATGCATATTTCTGAATCATCTTTTTTTTTTTTTTCCGTGTGTGTGTGTGTGTGTGTGTGTGTGTGTGTGTGTGTGTGTGTGTGTGTGTGTGTGTGTGTGTGTGTGTGTGTGTGTGTGTGTGTGTGTGTGTGTGTGTGTGTGTGTGTCCATCCAGCAAGTGCATCTCCACAGGGGGTGTTTCATTTACCACTCAGTCGTGAGATGCTTTGCATTAGAATCTACAGATATGAGCATGCCCATAAGCCATGGCACGTTCACTTCATCTTGCAGCCATAGATCGTAACTGCCACTTTCGCCTCTCTCTCTCTCTCTCTCTCTCTCTCTCTCTCTCTCTCTCTCTCTCTCTCTCTCTCTCTCTCTCTATCCCCCCCCCTCTTCTCTCTGTGAGTGCGCGAGAGCCGATGGGCTGTTTGATGTGACGTTAAAGCCCAAGATATACATGTTGGACTTTTGAGAGTGTTGGCACACACCCCTGGATCGGGTTTGCTTTTGCGCATCACGTTGTCTGTGGCGTGTGGAGAGGAGTTGGGCTCACATCGAGGTACGCCACTCGAGCTTTCCACATCCCCGCCGAGGTGGAGTCAGTACAGCAATGACACGGACTTTTTCTAAGTGCTGGTGATGCCCTTGTTGATGGTTGGAAACTCCGGTAGACTCTGTTGTCCCCGTGGAAATGTGTGACAAGCTATTTGATGTTCGCCACCAAAAAATTATAGCCTAAAAAAAAAAACCCCAAAGAAATGTAAATTATTAAAATTTGCATCGCATTTAAATAACTTTGACTGATTTCTAAATTAAAATAAATTACATTTCCTTCACCTGTTTTATTTGATTTTTCTAAATTACGCAGTCTTTCTGCCAGATCCATGGACTTGAAATGGAATAGTATAATGATAAAGTTTCAAAAGATGCGCAAGAGGTCTCTGTGTTTTCATTATTTCAAACCAGGGCAAACACTTGTCCTGTTTTTGCATTCCGCACGATTCGGATTCATTATCTGAGAGCATTAGAGATTTCTGATATCTGATGAAGGTGTTTATTTGGAGGCTCGCGTTGACATATTTGCCACAAAACAATCTCGTCTATCATTTTCCCGAAGTTGAGCATTTTCCATCTTGTTCTGTCTCCTGTTTCGATCGCAACGAGCGCATCGCGGGTCTGCAGAGCTCATAAAAGCCAGAGGAGAGAACAATATCTCGCCCGCGCCCGGGTTGTTAAAAGAAAATGGCTTTATTCATTTTTCTCTGTACCCGTGGTAACTTAGTTATAGCTTTTTTATGGTTCCTGGAAATGGCTTACAGGCTTGCAGAGCTATGTAATGTAATCAAATTTATGATGTTGCTGTGTATTACAATTCCCTGTTATGCTCCGTCACACGAGAAATTTGGAGTGACTCCCCCCCCCCCCCCCCCCACACACACACACACTAATGAATGCCCAGGAACAATAGAGCAAGGCAGGTAACATCCACCAGTGGATGAGAGGGAGCACACACCCCTTGCCTGCACCAAACCTCTCTGGAAATAGCCTACATTCCTTTCTAAATTATATTCAGACTTATGCTGCCACAGATTTATTCTGGCACCCAATCATATGCTTCTTGAGTTTTGCCATTTCCATATTTCATGCACATTTTATTTCAATAACAGCAGAAAGTTTGGCCTCCTGCAAGGAAGACATTAAAATATGTGGAGCTCAACCACGGGGATGAAACAAATGATGTAATGCATGAGTTGGTGTGTGCAGTTTAACACAGAGATTTGTATCAACTCCCTATTTGTCTTTGTCATGTTACATCTTTTTATGTGTGACAGCACCTGATTTCAGGCTACTACTTGTAAAATCTTGATGTTTCAGTTTTAATTGTAGTTCTGATCCCCACTTCGACAGAGACGTTCGATATGTTTCAGTCTTTAAGTTATGGTGCCACCCAATGATCACTGCGACATGAGAGGATCATTCATTGTCCGCTGTCGTAACAGCTGGGTCTGCGAAGAAGGACAGCCATTGCCGGAGTCCTTCCCTAATACCTAATGGGCTGGACACGTTTTATTAAGCGTCTGCTCACCGAGTGTTTGTTCATGCAGCAATCTAATATCCGTGTTGCACATAGAGAGCACGCACTCCAAAACGATGTGGAATGATGCTGGTTGTTCGAAAATCTGAAAGGACCCAGTGAAAACTTGATTCTTCTCTATAAAATAAAGGATTTCTCGAAGAACAACCATGTAATCCATCAAAATGGTAACTTTAGTGTGAACTACTGCCAGGCTCATGTTACCATTTTGATGAAAAGGTTCTTCAAAGGGCTCTTGATCCTTTAAAGATACCCTGTTGCGGATCTTGATAGCTCAGAAAGCTGAGGTGCAAGGTCAATTCCTGTTGTGTTTTCTTTACACACAAATGTGTCAAAGATTGAAAACACTCATTATGAGGCCTGTGTAGTTTTTAGAGTGCAGAGCGTCATCGGTCACCTTTTAGCGAGGTGGATCTGAGTAATGGAGACATACAGGTTTGGTTTTCCCTGTGTACACTTCCTAGCTTGACATCAATCAGCCAGCCTCTTTGTATGTATGGGTGATTGGATGGCATGTTCAAGCAAAGGGCTTCAATCATGCTTACCTGCCACCAGCCGGGCGGTCGGTCAAGATAGTTTCAGGCACGCAAGAGGGGCCGCCGCTGCTTACCCCACATGTGCAAATAGACATGGTGACAGATGTGCACCTGCTTACACACACACACACACACACACACACACACACACACACACACACACACACACACACACACACACACACACACACACACACACACACACACACACACACACACACACACGAGAATATATACATTTACAAAATGAGCCATAATTCACATTCTGCAATCTCATTACAGGCCACCAAGTCGAAGTGTTTGGCCATGTCATTAATGCAGTCAAAATGGAAATGGATGCGGATGTCTGGCAGAGCTGTTTGCGGGAGCCCAGACACAGTAAAGCAAGAGCAGACAGGAGAGAGAGAGAGGAAAATATTTAATCATAAGCACACTTTATGGAGAGTTTTCACCCATGTGCACTGCGGCAGTCTAATTACCAGCAGAGCGCTTGTTAGTTGTCACCTCCAGATAAACAGTGGGCTGTGTTTTTTTTCTCTCACCCCCCTCCCACTCCAACCCTCCCCCCTTGCCAGAATTTGAAATTCTAAGTAGCAGAATGTCAATTTCAGACCATCTCATCTCGCACCTTTCTCACCTTCCCCCGTTGAGCCACATGTAAATATACAAATGTTATTTGCTTTCAACATTTGTAAATGGTCAGTGCAAATATAACAAACAGCAAAAGATTGACATCTGTAACTGAAACCCCAGTAGTTACCCCTGCAGAGGTAATTTAGAGTTTAATTATTAAAGACAAGCAAATGAGGGACAGTGTGATGTGACAGAGCACTTCTTTACTCAGCCGTGTGTCCATCTGTGGCATATTGTACAGTGAATCTTGTATAGAAGCATATGGTCTTCAAATCCGTATGCAAATGAGTTCTGGAATATTCTAACAGCAAAAAAAGAAATTGTCCTTGCATCTTTTGAACATTGGTTTGTCATTTCAAGTAGCTCGCATATAAGCTCTTTAGAGAAAGTTTTGACTGTCAGAATGGGGGCAAAATGCTCTATTCGCAAGTTTTCCATGAGCAGTCTGACCTGGATTGAGTCCACCATGGAGCTTGACACTTTAATGGCTTTGATATGTACACTGTTTCCTGGAACATGCCATGATGTCAGGAAGGGGAGAAGCTGGGAGATCCTGGAATAATGCAAAATTGCTCCTCCGTTCCCAGGAAGGAAAGGAAATGCTTGTGAAGGATGGGGCTAAAAGCCTCTGGGCCCTCCCCTCCCTGTCTAATGTGTTGAGCTTCATTTCCAAACGCTATTCCATAAAGCAGTGTCTGTTCATGTCTGCCAGTCACAATTCCAATTGAAACAATGTGTAAGGGCTTAAGTGGCAGGAGGAAGTATCTTGTGCCCCTTTATTTTCTGCTTGAAAGGTTTGATTATGTTGTTTTCAGTGTTTATAGTGGAGGGAAAAATGCAACCTTGTCATGGTTCAATTTTGTTGGTTAGAAGAACGCAGCATAATCATTAGGAGTCCTATTTCAGGTTAAAGCAGCATTCAAAGGCTCTTTACTCAAGGATAATTGCCAAGGTAATGTGTGTGCTTAGACAACCTGAGATTATGGCAACAAATAATGTGTTCAGGTGTGGTGAAAAGAACACAATCAGAGGGGACGTGACAGTGGAGGAGAAACTGGGGCAATATATCCCTTCTACTAAAACTGTATTTCCATGTGAGAACAATATCAAAACAATACTTTGGCAATAGGAAAACAGAACAGCACTTGATATCGGGGCAGAATGGTTAACTGAAAGACATTTCTTGAAATAGGAGTGACTTGTGTTAAAGAATAACTCTGGTTTGTTCTGGTTTGGCTTGTCCCAGCATATCTGCTCCAGCTGCAGAAGTGATCATCATGGCCATTCCAGGCCGCTACTTCCTGTGTTCATGTTCACTTAGATTCAAAGAAAAGCATTTAAAATGTTACATGTAAGACTCCTGTTTATTTGGAAAACTGCATGATTCCTAGTTTCCTTCAAATCTAGGTAGCACATCATGCAGAGCCACAATAGTCCATCCATCCATCCATCCATTATCTATACCCACTTTATCCTGAACAGGGTTGGAGGGGGGAGGCCTGAAGCCTATCCCAGCTCACATTGGGCAAAGGCAGGGTACACCCTGGACAGTTCACCAGTCCATCACAGGGCCACATAGAGACAAACGGAAACAAAGACCATTCACGCTCTCATTCACATCTAAGGGCAATTTGTAGAACTAACAATTAACCTGAGACGCATGTCTTTGGATGTTGGGAGGAAGCCGGAGTACTCAGAGAGAACCGACGCAGGCACAGGGAGAACATGCAAACTCCACACAGAAAGGCCCAGGCCCGGATTCGAACCCGGAACCTTTTAACTGTGAATTAACAATGCTAACAGCCACAATAGTATTATGGGAAATATTGCTAATAGGGTTCAAATAAACTGGAATTATCCATTTAATATATATAACATGAGTTTCACTTTAGTTATCAAAATAATACGCATACTGCACATCACAGAAATGGCTGAAAATTAAATTAAATTTGGTAGCTTAATTTCCATAAGACCACATTTCTTAGAAACCCCGTCAATTTCAGTTTTTCCGTTTTTTCCGGTCAACCGGAATGAGGTTGTTTTTAGGGTTGAGATGAGATGTTAGGGTGTAGAGCCCACTGACTGTTGGCTAGTTGCAGAGTTCATTGTTTTTATAAGGCCAGTTTTGTTTGGAAATGTTTTTTTTCCAGAGAAATTGTGGGAATTTTTCTAAATTGCAAACTCCCGTAAATAACGCAGGGTTGAGTTAAATTTGCATTAATTCTCGTATCCCAAGTTAGCCATTAGTAGCTCTGTTTGCAGTGCACTCGCGGAAGACAGCTGTCACTGGATTACTACTTAAAAGCCTGATGATTCTCTGGCAAGCTCTGGAGTTTTAAGAAATATCTTGCAATGGACATCCCCAGAAAGCGGAAGTCCCAGTGTCTGTAAAATGAGTGTCATTTCTCTGAGTTCAGATTTGACCAAGTTCTGTCTACATTTTGAGACAATTTGCAACAACTGGACACCTACATGTATCTAGTACCTTAGTATTATTTTATTTTTTTTGCGAGCCCCATCTGGTTTACAATAATCAAACTTGATAAACAGTAAAGGAACTCTGTGTGTACAGGCCTTGAGCTCTTATTGTACGTAGAGATTGATGAAAACGATGCCTTTCAGCTCATCTCTACTGTACCTGGACCTTTGTAAAAACAACAACAACAACAACAAAAACCTGGCTTTATATTGAATGGTTGCTACTGCACTAAGAAGAAATATCACAGTATCAGCTGAACAGGTTTGGTGTAGGGACTCTGTAGTTGCCGCTACGTGCTTGTTTGAATGTTAATTCAGCTTTCAGCTTTTGTTCTCCTTTTGTAAATATGACTGGGGATCGACTAGATGACGGGTACGGAGGTAAAGCATGCAAGAGATTTTCCGTGACTAAAGTTTGGCGGTAAATAGTGCCATATTCCTCCCTTTATTTACCATCTGAATCCAACAGATCCGTGCAACAAACAAACATCCATCGCTGCCAGCTTGAAAGGATGTTTTCCGGAAAGCAGACAATTAGGAAACCTCTCTCTGGATGAGACAGATGTAAATCTCCTCGGGGAGACAGTTCTCCACAGGCTTATTCGCCATTGCAGCCGTCATCCGCTCTCAGGGGTTGTAACTCTTGAAGGTCACGGTAGCATTTCACCTCCCCCCTTGTCTTTCCAATGACATCTCCTGTGGATGTCACAGGACAAAGCCTGACCGACACATGAGGGAAGTAAGTGCCATGTGGTCGCCAGAGGGCCCCCAAGAGTGCTTGAAATGTCCAACAAACCATGGCCCTTTTTTTTTTTTTTAACAGTGAAGTACAACTACTTATTTCCTTTTGCTAAAATGGAAAATATAACCGCGTAGTGCTTGAAAATGCGTTTATATGGGAATACACAAAATTCAACTTGTGTTTTCCAGTAGCTACCTCTGTGGGGGCCAGTCCAGACAATATACTTCATGGGCATGATGGCACTCTTAGAAGCGCACATGATTTTAAAGACAAAACAAGAAAACAAGACAGTGAAGATCTAGTCTCTCATTCAGGGTATAGAGAGATGGAAAGCAATGGGTTGACTGCTGATTAAATATTGACTTTAAATGTGGTTTAGCTGGGCCTACTGGGCAATAAACATCCCTCAGTAAATAATATCCATCCATTGAGTATAGTAGAAACAGTCATTTGTGGGAGCCAGTTTGGACGGTCGTTTGCTACAGCACAAGTGGTTTACATGGCCCATGGGTCGGGTAGGAGGGCCTCTTGTTAGAATTTTGCTGAAGGTCCCTGGGAGGTCGGGACCGACTCTGTCGCCGGGTGTTTTCTGCCAAGCTGGTGAGTGGAGGCTGATGATGGTCGGGGTCAGTGAGGCTGATGCATTGTGACAACGGCAGGAATAACAAAACACTGTCTCGCCTGTTTACTACGAGCCTGCATCATAGTCAGAGGAATCATAGAGAATGAATGATTCATACACTGTCTTGGATAGTCATTTATGTTTGATTCAGAGCCACGCAAGGCGCCAGCCGTGGTTCTCTTGGGGTGTTGCGGGGTCGTCACCTGGAGTGGGCGGATGGTTGAAGGTGCAGGCGAGGAGAAGAGGGAGACAGAGAGACTGTTGCGCAATCGCTGGGCAGAATTAAGACAGAGGGAGGAGAGCATTGGCGGTGGCCTTGTACATTTCATCTGCAGGCCCTAATAAAACCCTCACAGGCCGGCATTGATCTCCCCCAGAATAATCCATTTAGACTGAGCGTGCCTGGCCATGTGGGGCCTCTTCAATTATTTATGGGAGAATGCTGTGCAAGCTTCCGTTGGGATGCAACAATGTGCCCTGGGAAACCTGTGAACTGCAGGTTGCAGGAGAGCTGGGGGAGACATTTGGAAAGGAGAAAGGGCAAATGGAAGGAGAAAGAATGGCTGGAGAGGGGTATGAGGGAGAGAAGGAAAGGTGGAGGAAGGAAGAGATGGAGGGCAAGGCGAAAGGCATGCGAGGAGATGAGAGGGAAATGGAAGGGAAGACAGGAGAGTGCAGAGCAGAAGCAACGATAATGTGCGAAGGTGAGGAGAAAGATGCAAAGAAGAAAGACGATGAGGTGGTAAGTTCGTGAAGGGAGCGCTGAAAGAGAAAGGAAGGAGGAGGACTGCTTGAGACGGTTGAAAGGAATGATGAGGGAAGAAGGAAGGATGGAGGGGGGGGGGGGGGAAAGGATACATGACATGAAGGGGAATGCAGCGGGAAAGAAATGAAAGAAAGGAGATGAAAGAAGGATGTGACAGAAAAGAGAAGGTAGAAAGGAGTGAGTTGAAGATACTGAGGAGCGGATGAAAGAGAAGCGATAGAAATTAGAAAAGATGGAAGGAAGTAAATAGGAGAAATACAAGCTATTAAAGGAAAAGAAAGAGGAAGAGGAAAAGAAGTAGGTGAAGAAGAATGGGGAGGGGAGGAAAGATTATCTAGATGAGGTAAGGAAGCATCAGAGGTAGAATTATAGATGAGAGAGGCAGGAAGAGTTGACTGGAAATAAGGCCGGATTAGATGGATAGGAAGAGGGTGGAGGATGGGACCTTTTTAAAGCAAGTCATGAACATCTATTGATCATGCCAGAGTTATGGTTGCCATTCTGCTAAGTGGAGATATGCCAGGGTGACTGCCAGATCATTATTTCTGCTGCGCTCGCCTTTTGTGCAAAAAAAAAAAAAAAAATAATAATAATAATCTGCAGTATTCTTGCCTTCAGTGTTATGTACCGCAGGACAAAGTAAAAAGCAAACCAAAAAAAAACTAGAAATTTAGTGGCCACTTCAACTGTTTCAAGATGTCGCAAGAAACAGGATGATTTAACGTTTTATTTCATCCCATCGGCATACTACTTTCATAGTTTTGAGGGCTGGATGTGTGATCCGTCTTTGCAGCACACTGCAGCTCTACACGCCCACCTCCACATCCTTAACTCCCCTCCCTCTGCCCGGTCTATATTCTGCAATTAGCAGCTCACACGGCTCTCATAAATCCAGACAGATTTGTCTTACCTGATTCCCTAAGTGTAATTCCCAGCACCCTATTAGGCTTTCCACCCAGACTCTGCTGCCGAATCCGGATTTCTGATCCTGTGGAAGACAACCAGAATTGAAATTTCCATCTGTACGGTCTAGAGATTATGTCTGGTACATTCTGAGAGGGTATATCTTCATTTCACAACGGTTTCACCCTTGTGACCTCTCTAAAGCTTTTTCTAAAACATAAGCTTCGTTTTTTTTTGTTTTTTGTTTTAACCAAAAAATTCCACTATTTGAATTGTCCCTTCATCGTACAATTACTTCTTTAATCAATTTCCTATAGTTATTTTCCTACAGCATTCCATATGATGGGCATCTTTAAAGTCCCAATTCATTAATCTTGTTTCTGCCTTTACATTAATCCTACAGACATTTCATTTTTAATGATATGTTAAGTCACACAAATTCTCAAAACTAACAAAAGAAGAAGCAACTTCAAAGTCCTCAAAGGATTTGAACCGTTAGTGAAATGGAGCAAGCATGCAGAATTGAGCAAGCAGAAAAAGGAAAAAGGACTTTGTAGTGGCTATTACGTAGGTGATGTCAAACAGCCTAATCAGATGGGCTAAACAGTGTAGTGGCGCAGCAATTAGGGAACGATAGCATACCAGAAGGTTTTTTCTTTCATTTGTAGGATGCCATTTCTCACCACTTGTTGTCCTCCCATGCGCCCACTGAGGATTTATTGTTTGTCCATGGACATTGATTATCGGATTCTAGTAATTGTTTTGCCTTCGCTTGATTAACAAACCTGTGTTTTCTCCAGAGGCTAGCTCAATAGTAGCCTTTTAATGGCAGGACCCTGGCCAAACTCCTAATGCAAGCGGAGTATTTACCACGATTACAACGGAGGATCGTGGAGAGGGGCAGAGGAGGGGGAGAAAACCTTCTTCATTTTCTTAATTTTTGTGTGTGTAATTTTGTGTTTGTGTTTTACACCAATGAGACAGCTAAGGTCATTAACTAACTCCTCAGCGAGGGTGCTTGATGACTTGTCCCATACACAAATCTTTGGGTGAGGGTGGTCCCCTTGGCCGATGCGTCCTGTTGCTGTGATTCCTGTCCAGCACCGCACAAGATGATTGATGGTAGATGAGCGGGTGGCTCTGCAAAGCATGACGTTACTGGCATGTCAGGAATTCCAGTAACCTGCCTCTTTTTTTTTTGAGGGGAGGTTCCAAAGATATGAGGCGAAAAGAAGAGCGTGTCCCAGCTGTTGAGGAATAGATACATAATGAGAAAGAGGATAAGGGGCGACGGAGAGCTTTAGGAGCAGCTTCAGGTCATGCTTTGCAGCTCAGGGGTTTGAAAGATTTGAGGGAATCGAGGTGGGAGGTAAGCACAGTCGTGTATTACCCACATTCAGTGTATCTCCTTTCATAAGCCCTGATGCTAGTCAGACCGTTACCTTTCATTTGTTGCCTTTCGCAGATATAGGGCGGCGAACCCGCCATGCTCTCCCCACTCTCCGACAACACTCCGACTGAACTACGACTCCCATCCCAAGAGCAAAGCGAAAATTCCAGTGTTCTCCTCAGCTGTCACACAGTACAGGGAACACTCTTGTTCCTCGAAGTGCCTGGAAATTTTCATCGCCACGGCGTAGAAGTTTTGTTGTTCTGTTCAACATCCAGAAAGCGTCTGCATCACCCGTGCCACATCGGTGTATGAACTAATACAGTCGCTCCAGCTGTTATGGTTGAGACACTGAGGAAAACTTGGTAGCAGACACAACTCATTGACACTGACGGGTTCACACCAGGGTTGTGGCGGGGATCAAAGCAGACAGAATAGGGGCACTTCCAGATCAACACTCTCCAATTTCTGGTGGACATAAAAAAAAAAAAAAAATGCATTTAAGCTAATCAAGATATTGATGGCTTCATGCTGAAACAATACATTTTGTATCTGTTTGTGCTGATATTCTCTGTTTTGATGACTGAGTACCGCAGTGTGGGGGTCAACAGAAAACGTGCTTGTCTGGTAAAAAAAAAAAAAAAAAAAAAAAAGGTTGGAGGTGGCTCAGTTTGCGGTAATTGCAGAAATACAATGCAAAGTCATCTGGCAATGCGATCCGTTGTTTTTCACTGATATCTGGAGCAACACGTTTTCACCAAGCAGCTCTTTGCATTTATTTTTCAACGCGGTTTCATTGTCCCGTTGCCCTCTGACTGAAGCAGGATGTTGCTTTGAACCACCTTGCTGTACTCTTCTCCTTATTGGTCTCTCAGTGATTCATTTTTGGCTTGAAGAAAATCGTTCCAAGAACTGCAACACTGTAACAAATTTGATGATGTTTATATCTATTTGCTTTCCTTTGTAGCTCCCCTCTTTGCTTTTTCAAGACTTAATCAATTTGTGGTCGCATTGTTTTTGTCCGGGCATCACTTGGTTATTTGCCACTGCAGGGATTCACCTGACTATTGTACTCCTTTTATGTTGATTTGATAAAGACCGAATGCCTACAAAATGAAGAAAGGAGGTATGCAGAGAAGGGGATTTTTATGCTGGCTACCACTCTGACAATTACCTTCTGGTCTCAAACTGCTACTTGAGTTGTGTTGTTGACTTTTACCTTTTTTTGCTGTGCAACAGTTTGCGCCTTTCGCTCAAAGCTGCTGCTGAGGCAAGAACAGGATGCTGAGGGAGAGGAGGAACGAGGTCTACTTAAAACTAATTTATTTCCGCTGTCGCCTTGTTGGGTGAAGAGGAAGTGACAAATGCGAGCTGGTTGTTTATGGGAGCTGGCTAAGTGCTGGCGGGGCTGCTTTCCTCTGAGGTAGTTGGCTCTGTTTAATTCATGTCCTTGGGAGGTGCATTGCTTTGTGGCGTGGTGTGTGGCAGGCGAGCTAATGAGAGGTGAACCTATCTGCTTCTTATTCTCCATCTGCCTCCCTCGCACTTTCTCCCACTTCTTGCCCCTTTCCCTCATACTTTTCTTTCCTCAATCTCTCGTTTGACCCCTTTTACTCCCGACCCTGTCCTTTTCTTTTACTCACCCTGCCCTTTTTTTTGTTGTTGTTGTTTTTTTTTTACAACTTTGATCCCTGAAATGAGAAAAGCAAAGAAATGCTCACAAGTTTACCTTCAAATTGCCCCTAGCTTGGCTCTCTTTTCTGGAATTGAAACATGGAAATGTAGAAGCCTCCTCGCCATCACTTCCTGCCAAATAAATCAGTCAGACCTTTGACAAACCCCAAATAGGACTGCCGATTTTTCAAAGCTGTCCCGTTCATCACTGTGATTCATTTTCCCAGAGATGGAAGACATGTTTTCTTCCCTTGTCACACCCAGGACAACCTCCCCCCCCCCCACACACACACACACACACACACACACACACACAACCCCCACTACACACACACACCCTCCGCCACACGCACACATTCACGGTCAGTGAGTTAGCGGTAGAGGCTCGGTCAGTGCACTCAGTGTTTGAGAGGAAAAGCGGTTCAGTGCAGCACCAGTGGGCTGCGGGCACTAAAGCATCCACAAAGACAGACAGGAGAACGACAGGGTGAGCTGAAATGTCCACCTCTTCGCCACCTTTGGTCAATTACATCCTCTGCCTTCTCCTCCTCCTCCTGTATACCTTTGTAAGGTGCTGTTTTAATTGACATGAAGGGAAAGAAAGCTCTCTGGTTATCTGGCTGCCTTCTCCTGTTTCATGTCAGGAGGTAATTTTTTTTCTCTCCTGTTCCTTGTCCATCATCCCTTCCTCTTCTCTGGGTCTTTGCTTCTTAAAAGCTTTCCCTCCTCTTCCTCTGTGTGTCTGCTTCTCTCTGTCTGTCTCCTCCATCAGTTCAACACCATCTCATTCTCCACTGATCGCCTGTGTTGTTTCTGGCTTCCTCCTTGTCTGGTTATTTACATCTCCCCGTGGTCCCCTCCCCCCCCCCCACGTCGGTTCTCGTCTCTGACTTGAAAACTTTTATGTTTGCTTTGCAATTTTTCTAATTAACTACTTAACAACTAAGCAGCGTAGAAAACAAAACAATGCAAGTTCATCAAAAGACTGGGAAATTATTCCACAGATCAGAGTTTGAGATATTTGTACTTGCTGAATAATTTACAGTCTCTACAATAATATAATATTATGATGAATGTTTAGAAATCTTTAGTCAAAATAAAAGAAGGAATAGTAAAAATCATTTTTGTAAATGGATCAAATTATTGATCTATTTTCAAAATAATTCTCATAAATTCAAACACATGAAATCAATTTATTTAAAATTGGTTATAAAAAAAAATGATGAAAGTACATCACTTAAATGCACAATAGGATTATGTCCTTAGAAATCACATAGCTGCTGTATCCTAAAATTGTTCCACTTAATTACATTTCACTGCCTTATTCTGTCATTTCTGTCGTTTCTGTCATTACGTTTGAATAATTTGTTTCATTTATGAACACATGTGGTAATGGTTTCAAGATGATTTACAACACATTCATTATTCTTCAAAGAAATAATATGCAATTATTTACAAGGCTGTATGCATAATTATTAATCATTTATTATGATGTAATTAATAAACTACTTTCAAATGAGTATAGTGCATGCTGTTTCAGCATTATCAGTGTAAGTTCAACAAGCACTTAATCCATTACTGAGCTGTTCTGTATCCATCCGACATCACAGAGATAAACCTGGCACTGAGCAGCTTCCTCTCCATCCTCGACTTTGCAGTGCACGAACGCTTGCGTTTGACAGACACTTCTGTGTGTCCTCTCCTGTGTTTAGGAATTTCAGGTGACTCTCATGCTTGGAGGCAGAGGACAGATGGTAAATGCCATTCAACTGCCTTAACAAGTATTATACAGTTGATCAGTTTTACAAATATATTATTTTGGTATGTTTGAGTGGCACAAACAAAATACCTTTGAGTTAATGTAAGAGGGATTAATTCGCTGTACCTGCCATCTTGGGTAAGGGCAAAATGTGTGTGGGTCTTTTTTTTTCTTCCCACATTTGAGGTGAACTGACATTTTACAGTATATCAGCAAGTTTATTAAATGTCACAAGAATTGTGAAATAGCTACCACCTCAAGTTTCCATAGCCCAAGGTCATGTCTTCATATTGCTGCGATATAAAACAGAGAGCTGCATCGAATCCTTACATTGGAGACGCTGCAACCAGAGAACGTTCTGACTTAAAGGATGAATCAAATGTCAAAACACTTCAGAGTGGTTTTTCTATCATTTTACGACCAAATTAATTGCTTTCTGGTTCTTTGGGAAACATCTGCCGTAATCTTGAAAAACCTATATCAGTCAGCTTTTATCTGAATATAGCAAAACGACACCAATCGTCAAGAGATTTACAATACATGAAATAATCTAACAGCATTAACAGAACCTTCATCACATGTTATGTAGCTTTACCTTGTATGATTCCACTGCAGCTTGTAGGTACACCTCTTTCTGTATGTCACCTCCAAAAATAGCCCTTAAGTGTTCAGCCTGTCATGGGACCGCATATACCGCTCCTGGGTCAAGCGCCACTCCTGCTTAACATTGATAGTCACCTGTCATGTATTTTTCATGGCCCTGAGTGCCTCTCCATTTTTTTTGTTTTTTCCTCTTCTATTTTTTTTCCCCCTTCCCCTCCCTGTCACCAGCCCACTCTGTCACTCTGAGATGTGGCTTTAACCTCTGGTGCAGTTTATCACCGGCGCCCTTTGTTTTCATCTATTGTTCTTAAAAGCGATTATGACCATCAGACAGTCCCATTAAATATTTAGCAGAGCTCAGGCTGCTGCGTTCACTGGCTTCACAGGAACAGACAGATGTTCAAAGTGTCTCCTCCTCTGCAGCAAGAATGTGCACAGCCAGTTTGCGAGGACAGTCGCTCAATTAGATAAAAGCTGCTTTTTGACACTGGGTGTGGGGAGCGCACACGTTTTTGAAGGGCATTGCTCGAGCAAGGGTTTCTTTGTCCTTAACACACAGATTTCTATGTGTCTGCGCGCACGTAGTATATTTCTGTTTGCGTTTGTGCAGTGTCTTTGCTGCACTTGCTGCTAAAATCATAAAATCATTCCTTTGTCTGCTGTGTCTGTGTATTTTTCGGTGGCTGCCCCTTAGATTACTTCGCTGTTCAATAATAGAAAATTTATATGCAAGTCCAGCCTCCACGTCCACTGCAGGAAGAATTGGAATGATCAGTTGCTTGAGAGAACAATAAATAAGCTCCCATGCTATTGATTATCTAAAAACACTAGGGCACAATAGCTTCATGAATTATCTCTCATTTGACTACATTTAGGGATGAAGTTGAAATATAAATGTCCGCTGCCTTGTGTGATACTGTACGCAGTGAACGCTGCGATTTATTCCCGCTGATGTGAGGCCTTATGGATTTCTAACTATTATTATTGAAATTTTCGGGCAGTTTTAAATCATGTTCAGTGCTGCAGTCAATGAAAATTAGTAAACTGAAAGTACTTCATTGAACAAGGTTTACAGGTTGAAAGGCTGTACCATGCATTGTTGATGTCGCCATGCTCTTGCAGCATAACAGAGCTCTGTTGTCTCAGCTGTTATTATTCAGAAGGATTTGAACTAAGTGAGCAGCCAGAGGTTCAGTGTCTTGCTCAAGGATGTTTTGGCTGTTCTAAAAATGAAATGTGATGTGCCGGTTATGAGACTTCCACGCTCAAGTCCACCCTGCCAGTTTATAATCCTACTTTTACTGCAGGAGAGATGAGAGAAGTGTTTAGCCCCGCCAGAAATTGTGTCTTATACTACGTCCGATAATGCGCTGCTGTCTGCTTCCATTGGAGCCTAATTTTCTGGAAACAACTTAAGTAAGAAGCACTGATTCAGTAGGGATTGGTTTATGTGTTGTCTTCTGTCTGCATGGGCATCCTCTAGATACCTTCCTCTCTCAGTGCAAAGAAATGCAGATTAATTGAACGTGAAGCTGTTATGTTTGTCAGTAATTTATGTTTGCCCCTGTGTAGAAATGCTCCAGCCCCCTGAGAGTCTAGCGTTGCCATGTTTAAATCTCTAGTCACAGCTGAAATGGTAAATTAAATTGTTATTTCATCCATTCTTTTATCAGGCGATTGAACAGGCGGTCATCATCAGGCATCTGTCCAAAATATATGGGCTAGTAGGGGCTTGCTAAACCCACTGGGAAAACTGCGCCCGCTAGTAGGACAGAGGGTGACATTAATTTTGACCTCTAGTGGCTATAGTAATTATGGCAGCAGAAATCAGAGTGGCAAAGTCTGCATAGCGAGGTAAGGGGGAGGGAAGGGGAGGTGGGGGGAGGCAAGCGGCATACTATGAGCCACAATTATGTTTTACAGTTGCACAACCTCACCGTTAACCTAACAACTGGAGACCAGTGTTCGCTTTCCAACCACAAGTTCTAAAAGTTGTTTAAAAAAAAAAAAAATTCTATTTACTCTTGTCATAACTACAAAGGTTGCAAAATTCTTTATGCGGCAGATCGCTATTGGCTTCCCCTTTCAAACCTTGAGTCGGGACCGTTTTTTTTTTTTAACACCACATTTACTGTTGCCATGACGATGAAGGTTGCATAACTCTAAGGAAGTAGTGAATTAAATACACAACATGATTCAAGTCATCATTTTAACCCAAACCATTATCTTTTCCAAACCATCAGCAAATGGTTCCAGTTCATAAACCTAACTAGGTTCCTAACCTAATAAAGGAAACACTGAGATCAGGTGGCTGTTTAGACATTTTGCAACTAATCCGGGAGGCACCAATGAAATCGTTTTAAAGCGTTTTAAACATAATTCTGTTGCCGTTGAAGCTTGATAATTGTGTATAAAGAAAACATGCCTACTGCAGCTCTGAGGCTTAATAGAAGATTAACTCATTGGTTAAGGGAGACTGTGGTTGCAGCTAAGAGGCATACAGTAACTCATAGACAGTGAAGATCATATTCATACTTATGCACAAGTGAGGTATGTTAATTGATGAAAGTCCTTGGTTTTAATGGCTATCTAGTCGTGGGTATTGAGAAGAAAATGACAAGCTGTGATATGTGCTTGTACAGGCCAGCCGGCTAACCCTTTCCTGCTTCCGCCCTCTCTGAGACTTTGCCTAATGGCTGATAATGAAGAGGGCATCTTTGCAGAGATGATGTGCACGTCCTCTACTGGACACACACACACACACACACACACACACACACACACACACACACACACACACACACACACACACACACACACACACACACACACACACACACACACACAAAGGCTGGGCAGCCCTTCAGAATACTAGGCCTGACATTAATCTTTAAATGACTGTTGCTTCTTCCCCAAGACTTTCAATCCATTAGTGGCTACTTCTTGAGATGGAGAGAGATTGCTAGGGAGGCAAAGGCAGGGAGGATGCAGGCAGCGTCGGTGTGTATGTGTATGTATGTGTTGCGGATTGGGTTGGACGGTGGCGAGAGTGCCAAGGAAAAGATGATGTCAATGATAATGGAGGATGAGGACAGAGAGAGAGAATGAGAGAGAGACAGAGAAGGACTGAGGCAACATAGAGGTAGAGAGATAGAGATAGAGAGAGAGATAGAGAGCTGCAGTGATATTCAGGGATGGAGAAGAGAGACAAAGGGGACCCGGGTCTTGTTAAAATCCTGTCCATGTCAGCTACTGTACGCCTCCCTGGATGACACAGTCCTGTTCACACGCCTTCTCACTCCCAAAGTCAGTGGAGTAAGTTAAGATTTGGGAAACCAAAACAACACTGTGAATTTTCTTGTTCCGTTCATAGCTGACTGCACAACAAAATCGATGGACACTGAATTACAAAAACAAAAAGGTCAAGGTTGAACGTTCACACTAATGCAGTGAAGATGTTTTGTTCCCATGCCTCTTTTCATCAGTTGCTACTAATACAAATACAAATTCATCTCCTATTGCCTCCTCTCCTTTTCTCTCCTTCAGTTTCTTACATCTAAACCATCTCCCACTTCTTCACACCTTTCCCCTCTCCTTGTCTTCTTGCTATCGCTCCCTCCCTCCTTCCTGTCTGTCTTTCACATCTCCACAAAATCACGACATATATCCTTCTCTTCCTTGTTTTGTCCACATTTCCCCTGGTTCGTCCAACCTTCATCACATCTTGCTTTATTTTTATTTTTTTCATCTATGTTCACTTCTGACCCTTCACCCTCTTATATTCCTTCAACTACTTGTAGCCTATACTCGCTTTTTGTCACTCTTCTTTACCTTTTTCCCTTCCTCTTCTCCCTTTTATGCCATCTTTCCTCACTCCCCTTTGCTTCCATATTTCCCATCCATCCTACCTCCCTCCGTCTCTTACAGCTCCTCTTCCTCCTTCCCATTCTCTCTGCTCAGCCCTCTTCTCTTCCCCACATCCTCCTATCCTATCCTCTCCTCTCCCTCCCTCTGCTTCTCCAGCGGTGAGCTATAGTGACTCTGACATCATTACCCTTGTTGTGACAGGTTTCATTTGTACCCTGTGGACCTATACATCAGCCTGAGTGATAGTCCGGGGCCCGGGGCCAGCGGAGCCCCGCCCAGATCGGGACAGAGTAACATACAGAGCACAGTCCTAAAAACCACTCCAGCCTGGGTACCACTGGATGTTTTCCCATTACTCGCTCTGATATGCCAGTTCAAAACAAGCCCCAAACATCACCTTGCTTGATATAACAATCCACTTTGGCTGAAAGAAGCAAAGCAGAGAAATTCCAGAGTAAAACATGTAAAAGTAGCACTCCCACTGTTTGATTGACAGGTGATCTCTAGAAAGTGCTGTACTGCAAAACTAATGAGTGTTCAGGAAGTCATTAAATGTGGCATTTAGTCTAAAAGTCATATTGTTCTTTATTCAAGAGAAAATGTTGCGGTAGGGTTTGCGTGTGATAATTTACATGTTCCTTTTGAATTCATCATAAACAGGTTTTGGAGAGTCTGTAAATGTCATCGTATTGATTTGTGTTGTTTCTGATGCAGCGTCGAGGTTGTTGAAACAATTTTTCTGAACCCTGGCAGAGAGGAGTTTTACAGTCTTATAACTCAGTCAATAAAACTCACAGATGCTTAACTCCTCTGTATATTTATACCCAGATTATGCATAATCTGTTTACTTTATACCATTTACACTATATAAATTTATTTTATAGATGTCTCAATCCAAGTAATGTATATTTACCTTGACTCTAATTTTAGTAGTAATTGAATTCCTAAATGTATACTTTCTTCTGCACTTATGGAGATTTATTTGTATTATTTTGGATCAAACTATGAATATAAAATCCATAATTTGGTGGCATTTCCAAATGAACTGTTGTAAGACAATTAAACTACACAAAAGACAAACAATCATATTGTGTTAAAAACAAAAAAACAGGCTGCAAGTGAAATAAGTTCAAACTTTAAATGCTAAATTACTCTAAAAGCTGAATGCACTCTAAATTATTTTGCTATAAATTGTTCCGACATACTTTTCATCAATAACGCTAGTTTGCACTACCAAACGGCGTGAGGTCTTCCATTCAACCCTATCCATCTCTGCACCCTCGTAAATCCAGCCAATACATCAACAATACCGTGAGACTGCTCACAGCCCCATTGATCTGCGGTCATATTAATGTGCGGCTTATGAGCTCGCCGGCATCCTTTGTGGCCAGACAAAAATGAATCCACTTGAGTGTGGCGCTTTTAATGGCCAAACTCCCTGTTCTCTCACAATGGAACACATCCCCATTGTGTTTGTTCAGTTGTACAGGGGAGAAAAGCCTGGAAAAGAACCATTAGGAAAGAATGAGAAGAGGTCTTCATTTTACTGGCACCTGTGCTCATGTCAGATGTAAAAAGGAAGTATTTAAAGGGTGGCATTGTGGGAGATGTTTGAACTAAGTGGTGTACAGTAGCCAAATTCCTACATAATTTTTTTTGCACGATATAACAGGATTTATCAGATTTGTCTTTATTCTTAAAATTTTGCTCCATTATAATTAGCCTTGGGATGTGATGATTTTTTTTTTGTATGTGGAAAACATAATTATTACAGTGCAGCCTCTCAATGCAAAATCATATTTCAAAAATATGAACTCTTGATAGGGAGGTAGTAATTATGTTCCAAATCCAATATAATAAAAAAATGAATCAAGCCTTTCATTTGTTCCTGTGAGCTCAGTAACTGATACAATCACATATGCTCATAATCTGGTGATGAGGTTTGGTTAGTTATGGTGATGGAAATTACAGTATGTTTTTTTTTTCAGACAGCTGGTGTGTTCTTTGTGCTGTGATGCTTGCAGTTGGCTCAGCAGGGGCATTTATAAATAAGGGCTAGCTGTCTCGGTCTTTAGTCAATACCCGTCCATTCACCATGGAGGTTAGCCAAGAACACAGTTGAGCTCAGACATTTTTCATCTATCTATCCTCTGCAATATAGCCTTTTGGTGATGTGTGTGTCCATTTGCATGTTTCGGCTTATGTGCAAGCACCTGTGTGTGTGTGTGTGTGTGTGTGTGTGTGTGTGTGTGTGTGTGTGTGTGTGTGTGTGTGTGTGTGTGTGTGTGTGTGTGTGTGTGTGTGTGTGTGTGTGTGTGTGTGTGTGTGTGTGTGTGTGTGTGTGTGAACGTCCATGCATTTTTGTGTGAGAGTACATTCACTGGTGCTTGTGTGTGTGCTGAAGAAAAAGACTGACCACACAGAAGGCACATTAATCATCCCCACCCCCCCGCTTCGTGTAGTATGAGTTGAGGCCTGATGGATGGCTGGTTTCTCACCCTGGATTCCAAGGGAAAGGCTGTAGCCTATCGACAGGCCAGAAACCCTTTGGGGAATCCCTAGCTTACACTACAGCCCATGCATCTGTGGACACTGAGTGTAGCTCCTCATGTATTTAGTCCACAGATGGTGGAGGCTCTGTCCCTGTCTTAATACTGCAGTGGGAAACTGACAGTCCGAAGGAACAGCGCCGTTACATGATCTCTGAGTGTAGCGTGTAGCCTTTATGTCAGTAAACTGCTGCAACGTGTTCTTTGCTGTTCTGGAGAAAGATTGAATTCCACATGAATTTACATCCTTTACATGTGAAACAATTTTCCACTCACCATTTGCTGACACCATGGTTTCACGTGGGTGTTGGTGAGTGAACAGCATCTGAACTGTCTTGTGCAGAATTTTTTTTTTTTTCACTTGATGTTGTTGTGCAAAAATCCCTATAATGTAAAATAGTTACATTTCAATGTAATTTGAAAGAGAAAGAGTTGTAATCAGACTTGTAGCATATTATTATATGAAAGACGCCCCTCTAAGTTTTAAACGTTATTAATATGTCCCTGCAGTGTTTCTAATAGCACGCATTGGATCTGGCCTCCAAACATACTGTTTTATGAGGACCGATATCTAATTAATGATGGGATTATTTTCAGATGCACCACCAGAAAACTAACAAGAAGGAGTGACTTTAGAAAATGACACCAAAATGGCTTGTGGAAAAAAATGTATTGACTTTGAATTCCATGAGAGAAGTTGAATCCATGTCCATAGACTTGGATTCAACTTCTCTCATGGAATTCAAAGTCCCTTTTTGCAGCCAACCCCTAGTGGCCCTCGGTGATATTGCACTTTATGGCACTTCCGCAATGGCCTCACCTGTCAGACCCGGAAGCTACGTCCATTTTTCTATCACAGTCTGAGGATGTAGTGGATTTAATGGAAACTCTCCACTTTTTTTCTTTTGCTAGACTTAGACTGTATCTATTTTTATGTAATAATCAATAATGTAAGAGCTGTCTCATCAACTGAAGATGTCTGGTAGGCATCTTGATATTTTCTTGACCTTTAAATGAACTATGTCCTTTGTTTGCTGATGTTGTGACCTGGTTTCAAGAGTGGGAGGAGAGGTCCTCGATTTGAGTTGCATGCAAATGTGGTGGCACTATTTTTTTCATGTTTCTTTTTTGTAAAATGTCTTTGACATTGTCAGGATACTGTTGAGGAGGACCACATCTGTTCACAGTGCATTATTACTCACTGATATTCTGATTACATCATCAAGTGCAAATTTAATGGATGATGGAAATGTGCAGCAATTACAAAATATTGCTAAACCCAGTGATGTGTCATTTATCATCCACAAGACGTTGTCTACGTGAAGGTTTTGGCTTTTTGTTGATGAAAGTCCGATAGCCCTTGTACTATGGAAGCTTATCTGCAGATTCTACTGTCAAACTTGTATACACACCTCATTCTTTGTAGTGTCTTTATTAGATGTTGATGAACCAGTTGTCATCAAATAACCACACAAACTTTAGTGTTTCCACAAACCAGTTGGTTAAACCCAGCTTCGGACACACACACATTTCACCTCCTCACTGGACATTGTCTAAACACTTCTATCTGAACTCCCTCAGTACCAAACATTTCCATCAATGAGCTATTCATGTCCTCATCCATAAGTACTGGGTTATTGGTGGGTCAAAATTGAATGTGCCAATGATTTCTTTCCAACTGGCCTGTGAAAATATGTGTTGCATTTTTTTTTGTAGAGATGTATCTGTGATTGCAGTAGAGACAGAACAGTGGTTAAGATAAACACAATGAGCAGAATTTGAACTTTAGCTGTTTCATGAAAGCTTATAGTGTGGGTTTGGAAACAAGTCATTTCTCATTATAAAAAAGTACTTTAGAAAGAGAAGTCCTGTAAAGAAGATGTTTATGGAGATTTGCAAGTGTACAGGGCTTTGGCAGCCTTTGCTATACTGAATACAGACATGAACTATATAAAGTTAGAGTAGTGTTTGATGACAAGCATAGCAATCTAGACCTTTTTATTTCATGCTGGCAATGCCAGCATTTCCATAATTGTACAAAAGTTAGATATCATTTGGCACTTCAATTATTATTCCTTTCAAGAGAAAATGGACATATTTTTCATCCATCTACACTCCTCTGTGTCTGTCATTTAAATTAGTGAAGCAGTGAAAAAAAAATGAAAGAGGAGATAGAGGGTAGTTGGGTTGGGTTTCCGGCCTGACTTCTGTTTGACCTTCCTTTGGATTATTTGAAGCACTTGTTGCTGCTTGTTGTCTGATTCCTAATAATGTTGAGACATCATCAGCTCTGAAGAGAGAAAAAGAGATGGGACAAAAAAGTGGGACAAAGAAGATTGTAATAGAGAGTAATATATGTCTTTTTTTGTTGTTGTTTTGAGAGTCACAGTGAAGAAATGTAAAAAGGGAGAGAAAATTTACTGAGAAATTTAGAGAGACAGCTTGGAGCTCAATAAAACATGGAAGTGAAAAGGGCCTGGGAATATGGAAAGAACATTCAGATGGACGTAACTGCATTCTCCCTCCCCTGTTTTTATTCCCTCTATGGCTGTCTGCTTCCTCGTCTTGTGACTCAGTAACTCAACGTTGTCATTCACCTAACCTTGGTGGCAGAGTGGAAGGTTTCTTGGCGCCTGCCAGTTGTTCTTGGCACGGCAACGCGAGGGAATAAACCTCGGCACTTTCATGATGAGGCGCTTAGCAGATGTCTGATGTACAGCTCGACGAGACTTCGATCTCCCAAGGACACGGCACCTTTGGGATCTGTGACATGATGTGGATGTTTACGTCTGTGTGCAAAGAATCAGACTTTGAAATATCACATCAGAATCTGTTTTTACAGGTATTTGGCTCGGTGCCTTGAGTGAACACACGCACAAACAAAAATAAAAATAGAACTTACAGTAAATTCTGAAACGGTGCAATTTGAGTCACAGGGCAACATTCATACACCAGAGGACATTTCAAACATACAACAGCCAACTATTTACATCAGTGTGTGTGAATGCATTTTTGTTGCTCAATGCAACCCAAAAGAGCATCGCTTGTAAAGCATGGCACAACCATATAGGGAAGTCTAATATTGAGAGAAGATCTGTGCCTTTGCCTTCTGTGCCTTTGCCTTCATTGTACAGGTAAATGGATGGTGACAGACGCTTGTGTCAATGCAGACAGACACAATTGATGCTGACGGTCTGGGCTGACGTGTCCTGAGAGCAAAGGAACAACCGTCTAGATTTCCAGGCACAGATGAAGAATTTTACCCCTGGGATGTTTCAGCCTTGAACATAATCGAGCCTGTCCACTGCCAAGGTGGATGGACTGCTCCAAAGAGATCTGAAACAAGGTTAGAATGTGGGTAGCATACCAAACCAAACTGAACTGCATGCAAGGAACAGAAGATCCTTCCAATAATAACAGCAGATTAGGGTGAGCCTGTTGCTAAAAATAAGGTAAAAACAAGAGAGACAAAGTTAAAGTTGGAATCTCAGAAATGATAAAAAAAAAAAAAAAAAGAACAATTTAGCAATTGTGATGCTGATAGCAGAGGTATTGTATGTGTGTCAGCTATTTAGGTGAGCCTACAGTATTGATTACTGCAGTTTCCAAATCATCAGCTTTCTCAAGGGAAATGATTGTCCTTCGATGCCAGGATCATCAAGATAATCCGATAGTATTAGCTTTCCTGATGTATGCTAATGTGCAGAAAATGATTAACTTGACTCAAAATGTTCAAAAACAACCCCCCCCCCCCACCTGATCATTTTAATGTATATAAGATTTTTTTTTTTTACATTTTGAACAAGTGTCAAACTCTTGCCATACGTTTTGATTCAGTAGTCTCCACTGGATAATCCCTGAAATAGTCATTCAAGCAGAAGTCTTTTCAAGTGGCTCACTGAGTGTTTGGCAAGCTTCTTGCCCAGGTTAAATACCTTGTTCCTGCATTGATCTTTTTGCCTGTTTCACTGACACTGGCGGGGCCAGCGTGTTTAATTTGATTGAAAAGTCGTCGCTGGTACGAGGGGGGTCAGAAACAGAGGTTAACAGCTATTGTGATTAAGCCTCATTCTCACCCAGCGTGCCACTCCATATGATTCACACCAGTGTATCCTATCAGGTGTGAGGTGGCAAGTATGCAAAATGCTTAACAGCCTCTTGTACAGGTATTTCCACTGTGGCTCAGAATGCAAATCGGTCAGGCTCCCAAACCCAACTGAATAAGCTGAATGAGCGGAGAGGGGGGACGTCAGTGCATGGAACACACTGAAAACAAGTGAACAGAAGCATTTATAGACACGCGCACACACACACACACACACACACACACACACACACACACACACACACACACACACACACACACACACACACACACACACACACACACACACACACACACACACACACTGGGCTCACTCTCAAGGTCAGGCAGTATTGGCAAATGGTAAGATAAAAGCAGAGCATCACTTAAAGCCACGGAGTCGTCTGAGATAACATCACATTCGGTGCAACATGACACAAAAATGCAAGTACGTATTTAGGCTGCATATTTATTTTTATTGGTGCATGTTTTATGCGAGCCTGTCAAGCTTTTCATGATATTGAGACAAATTGCAGTGTGGCCATGAAAGCTACTCCGCTGATTAACTCTTCACGGATGGCTTTTTATCTGTTGGCATTTGATGTACGACATCTTTGTAAGGGCTACGGTCGAATGCAATCACGGGCCCTTTCATTGGAGGGGCCCCCTTCAGATTGTCTGCTAGTTCTCGAGGGAGGCCATCCTTCAGAAAATATTGACTGTTGGACAGCGAGCGCCTGTGCGTGTACGCGTGTGTGTGTGTGTGTGTGTGTGTGTGTGTGTGTGTGTGTGTGTGTGTGTGTGTGTGTGTGTGTGTGTGTGTGTGTGTGTGTGTGTGTGTGTGTGTGTGTGTGTGTGTGTGTGTGTGTGTGTGTGTATCAGGACGACTGCTTTCGAGAGAAATTGCAAATGCTTTTGTGTGTGTCCACGTACGTGTTGTGCCTGTCTGTCTCCATGTGCTAATGGAGAAAAAGAAGGAGAGAGCCACGTGGAGTGCAAAGGTCACTTGGCTTGTAAAAGGAATAAAGGAAATTCCATTTTCCACAATAGACTGCGCCCCACGCTCTCCCTCCTATGTTTTCCCTTGCTGCTGATAGCCGCCACTTCTAGATGGTTAAGGAGCTGCCGAGCTCTGAGAGAGTTGCGTTGTACCTGCTGCAGTCTTATCTTCCAGCAAGGCAACCTGGCTGGCTTTTCCCCTTCCTTTTAACATGCCTCTATCATGAAGGACTACTTACTTTTTCATGGCAGAGTAAAAACTTATCTTTGAACAAGATCTGATCATTGTTTTTATTGACTATTTTCTGTTGCATAATTGAGTTGAAATACTCTTTGCTGCTGTTTTTTTTTATTGCAACTTCCACAAAGTGATTGGTTTGTTCTGTAGCTGTCTTCTTACACTAAAAAGCTTTTCTGTGCTCCTGTGATGCACTTCCACGTACAACCATTGATGACACACAAATGATTGGCCTTTGTGACTCTTCCCTTTTCATCTCTTTCACCAATTTACATGTTATCTCACAAAATAGGGATTTAAGCTTGATACAATTGTCAATTGTGCTCTCAAATCTCCAGAGTCCATATTTATTCTAGTTTTTGCAGATTGTTTTTTTTTTATGTTTTAAAATGAAAATTTACATAAAAACTACAAGTTATCCTGCTTGTGTTGTCACAAGTGTCACACTTGTCCAATGATTTTTGAGAGGTCTATTAGTCTGTTATAAATGTTCAGCATTATTAAACTGAGTACTGACTATATTAATATGGCACCACAGGAAGTACTTTACCTTTCTGAAAGACACTTGCAGCTATTAATGAAAGGAAAGTGATTAAAGGTTACAGTCAGTGACCTAAAAGCCACCCTGCCTCCTGAACAATCCCCGGTGGGATTTGGTCCCGGGCCTCCCTCAGAGCATTTGAATGGGTTGTACAGTAGATCATAGTTGAATTACAGAGTCCCAAGCTATACTAAATTAACTTTTGAGTGACAGTAATGTGAGGAGTATGAAAGGTTAGTGTAGAGTTGGAGTGGAGGTTAGAGAAGAGTCAGCTTATGGTTTTGGTTATGCTAACAAACCTGGTCTGGCTATTAACACTGTTTTTGATTTGCAGTAAAGGAAGGTTTGTACAGCAATACTTTTTTTTAATCTGCATCGGAGTGCCAGCATTGGACAAACATTCATTAATTTAAATATGTTATTTTTGTAAACTTGTCAACTATTGTCAAGGCAGACCAGAAAACAGTTTATGTTACTCTTAGTAACAATTCAAATTGGTGCCAAAGGCCTCTTGTTTTGCAATCAAGTTTTGGATGCGGGGCAACAGGGTGTCATAAGTATCTAGTGCTGAAATGCTAAGTCAGCCGCAAACATCAATTCATTGATATGAAACCAGCACGTTCCCACAGCAGGTCAATTTCTAAAACCCATATGTAAACTGTTTATTGGTGGTCCAGGAGAGAGTTAGGAGCCTCCACAACTGCTAACGTTCCTTCATCAATAGTATGCCATTTCGGAGATTCCTTAAGCAAAACAGTGAATTTCCCAGTCATCGTGAATTTATCAGGAAGGAAACATCAACAAATTGCCCAACAGTGAAATCCAGAGGAACAGTATCAGACACACACGGTGCTCATGGCTGGGGCAAATACAGTTGAATTGGAGTGTTGTGACAGCTCCTGAAATGAAGTCTCAGACAGCTGGTGTAAGTTTATCTTACAAAGACACATTCACTAGCTAACGCACATTAATTCCCGCCTGCGCGGTGAGCTTTCTGCTTGAATGATAGTAATTATCATTTCACTCTTGACGTGGAGACACCAACACTCATGATGTCTTTGTTTAAACCTAAGTGAAAGCCCTGCCTCAGCCACCCACACAAGCACAACTCAAGCTGCACCGCAATACATTCTAGTCTGGCTACATGTGCATTTTTGTGTGTCTGTTTGCAAGTGTTGGTATAGTCTAAACACTCGAATCAAAATGCAGGATGTTGCATCTTTATAGAAACATGATATCCACCAATCTACAGCACAATTTACAGTTTACAGGTTCCCATGTCAGGTGCTTTTCCCTTTTGTTTTTATCTGTTTATAGAAAGAAGTTTTGCCCAAAAAAGGAATAAAAAAAAATAAAAAAATCTCCAACCACAAATTCCAAAGCAGATATCATATCCATCCATCTTGTGTCTCTAGGGGAAGTTTAGAGGAAGGGTGGACAGGAGAGCAAGGTCACTCCTCAGGATGCTGCATTTGAGCTTGGGCTAAAAACATGCCTTTGCCCTGTACAGAGTGGGATAGTGTGTCATGGAGTGACTTTGCCTCACTCAAACAATATGAGCATGTCGGGGGAGGTGGAAGGGGGTGTCAAGGTCTTGCCCTTTTTAACCGACTTCTTGTGCTCCAAGGTAACAGCCCCTGGGGCAGATTGTAATGGAGTAATCCTCTTATCTGTTGCTGCTTCCATCACCCTTGCAGATCATTTTTCTTCTGCTCCAGTGTATCTTTCCATACGTAGCTGGCAGTGTTGAATGTTTTCCCAGTTGACTTCTGAGCACAGTTTTCCTCAGTTCAGACTGGTGAAAAGTGAAATGCTGTTAAATTATAAATCTTAATCAACCAAAATCACATGGTATTGGTGCCTTGCCATATGAGCTGAACCGTCTCAGTGAAATAAATCAACCACATTTAAAAGAAGACAGATGCTGAAGATAGTATCCCCTGCTACCCCGGGAATCAGTTTCTGATATTTATTGTTGATAACACGTTTTACTAATCATAACAGACATTGTCACTTGCAAACATGCACTCATTAGCCTACAATACCCTGTGAAGCTCCACATTGGCACACATACTGGTGACTCCGTCCGGTCGTGTTGGACATGGTGTGTGAAAGGTGTCCCGCTGTGTGGTTGCTGACAAAGACTATTTCTGTACTCGCTCTCAGACAGAAAGACAAGCAGGATGTGAGGAGATAAACTCTCATCACACTGTGCTAAATAGCACCGAGGGGCACAAACCACACCTAACATTAGCATGCTCCTTTCTAAAGCTGTCACGCCTTAAGGCCACCAACATACAGCTACTGAAAGGTCATATTAGACCCATGAGTACATATGCAAGTCTAAGCTGATACAAAGGACTTTGGTTTTGTTGTCGTTACATATTAATATGCGCAAAATGGGGGGGGCGTTTGTCTTTCTTTTTTTGTTGCTGTTGTTGAAGGAGGACAGTTTCAGCAACACCACATTTGATGACTACTGTTTTGAGTTTCACTCGAAAGTTGGATTTTTCAGAAAAATGGTCGGAAGATGCATTATTATTTAAAAAAAACAAAAAACATTGCAAGTTTTTTTACAAGTTTCTTAAGTGTGTATTATTTGATGGTAAATATCAACAGGAAAAATGCAAGAAAGCAGTAAGTATAATGTCAAATAGCTGGGCACACTGTGAGATCGTATTCTCTCATGTGACATTCTCACAAAAAGATGCACTATACTTGTGGTCGATAAATGAGTATGGGAGAAGAATCACTTGTGGTACAAGACGCTGACACAGGAAAGTCCCCAGTCAGCTTTTCGAACTCCGAGAGGAAGGTGAGGTGTTTTTCTCTTCCCTCCGGTTGGAAACTTGTGGCTTGACCTCCTCGCCTCCCATGCGGGTATTTTCAGCCTACACACTCACCTAAATGAAGAGTATTGCTTTTCACACACTCTGGTAAAAGTGAAGCATGGATCGGAGACCTGCCAAATGTGTTAACTCATCTGGGCAATGATAACTGTTATGCATTTCCATTATTGGATGATTTTCAGAGGGAGAGCGGTATGTCAAGAGCTGACTACAGGGTGTTGTCAGGGTTCATGTGAGTGGAATGTGCATGCCGATTTGTGAATATTTCCCAGGCAGAAATTGCCTGGTACAGAAGAGTGGATTATAAATCATGTTGCAGTGACAAAGTTGCCTGGAATGCCAAATGAAATGGAGAAATCACGAACTGATGTGGCAAAAAACATGGCCTTTAAGATGAAGTTCACAGAGAAGCTGCTGGCAGAATTTGGGTATCAATTAAAGGTGAATATGTAGGACAAGGCATTGAAAAAAACTGCCTGCAAAAATTACTCTTTCTCAATGAGGCTTCCTTTTCAGGGCTGGCGTGATCTAGCTGAAAAACAACTATTGACCCTGTCTTTGGTATGATGATGTTTTTTTTCCCTCTTCCTTAGCTCTGATCAGCCTCAACTGTAACTCCACATCCCCCCTTTGCAAGCTCAGCCATACTACTGAGTAAGTTAAATATTAAGTTATATATTCAATTTGTTGTTGAAGGCCTACCCAAAAAACTTCCATTGGTGGGGATGCTTTTTTAATTGCTAACATGCCTTTATTTTCATCCCTAAAAGGGGGTTGTAATTGTAAAAACGGAACCCATTTGGGGCATTTCTCTGCTGTGCCTGTAGAAGCTTGTGTGCTGCGGTTACTTTGCGCAGACCAAAGATATGGGAGTTATTTGGCCATTCCAAATTGCCTGTAGGTGTGAATGTGACTGGTAGTTTGTCTCTATATGTCAGTCCATTTCATTGACTGGCAACATGTTAAGAGTGTACCCCACCTCTTGTCCAGTATGAGCTTAGATTGCCTCCATCCCATCTGTGACCATTCCAGGATCGGTAACTAGTAGCTAATGGATGGGTTGGTGTTTACATGTACGTTTTTCCATATACTTTACTGTATTTTACTTTGCAGAGCAAAACAATCTTGCTATCTTCATAAAAAACAAAAAAACAAAACTTGGTGTCTATTAATTTTACCTGCTACTATTATCACATATTGCCAGTCTCCTGTTCAATCAAAAGGTGTTGAATTATTCTCTTATTTAGCCATCTGACTGAGGTAAACTGTTTGCACATGTCGCTTGCACTTATTTCTTCACTATGCAAAATTATGTTTACATTACCCCACTGTGATGATGAGTTGTAAAGAAAACTACCCCGGTGTGATAATAGCTTTCAGCTGAATGGCAGCAGCAGTTCTGCATTTTCTTTGTTTATGTGTGTCGATGAAAAGTTGCTAAAGAGGCTTCTCTCAGAAGGTTTTCTGCTCCGCTGTAAATCTACATTAAGTGATTCGGTTTAGATGAACACGCATGGAGAAATTGGGAAATGCCATTCCACAGTTGGATAATGAAGTGGATTGGTATTGGCGCTGGAGCAATGGCTCATAGTTTAGGGTGGGGCAAAGACTTTTTATAGCAAAGTGTTGTCTAGAAAATCCTGAAGTACCTGTTGGATAAATATGCCAGAATTTTTTTGATCATCACAGTATAGTGAGCTTTAACACTGGTTTTAAAAAGGTGAAACAATGTTGTCAGAATCAAATAACCAGAAGGGCATTCAGAGTAGACAGACCTCCACCAAGGCAACTAGTCCACTCTAGTCCAGTGATATGCAAATCTCCAACTGCGGCCACTACATGTGTCTGGATACATTTTCAAAACTATAAGAAAGATGTCCAAATCTGCCTGTTCCTAGCTGAAGCCTCACATCCCAGCTGTTGCACTGGTTCCAGTTCTCCCCTACAAAATCACGAGTGCTCCAGAACGACCACTTGCTGCATGTGTCTGGATACATTTTCAAAACTATAAGAAAGATGTCCAAATCTGCCTGTTCCTAGCTGAAGCCTCACATCCCAGCTGTTGCACTGGTTCCAGTTCTCCCCTACAAAATCACGAGTGCTCCAGAACGACCACTTGCTGCATTAAGTTCATGCAAGTACATGTTTATCCCAGAGGACTACTTGTTTAAGTGAATATGAATTATAATATGGAGACATCGTGCTTCTGGAATTGCCCACAGGGGTGTACTAGGAAAGAAATTCAGTCCTGGACTTATCAGCTGGGGCCGGACTGCCTGCAACCTGCTCTCATCCCCAATGACATGTACACCGAGAAAGACGGTAAAGAGACAGACAGGGCTGGATTTTTTTTTGACGCTCCACAGGCCTACCGCTTCAGCAGCCCACCGGGACTGGTCCCAGCATTCCCGATTGCCTATGTTTTGTCACAACTGAACCTTACTACCATCTACTGGATTTTAAAATGTACGTCAATACAGGCCAAATATCTCACATAGTTAATGAAAGGAAAAAATAATTAGTGGTTCCTCCAAGTGATTTGTATATGCTCCAAAATGTATTAGACTCTTCCTTGGCCAATGCTCCACACTTCTACCAAGTTTCGTGAAAATCAAGCTGATAGTTTTTTCTGTAATCCTGCTGACAAACAGAAAAACAAACAAACAAACCGAAAACACAATCTCGTTGGTGAAAGATAATAAAGCTCAAGTTTTAGGACATTCGCCAAATTGTCGACTGTCAACATCCATTCGATTCTGTGAAGTTAAAGTACCTTCCGGTCCACCTTTGACCACGTTTTTGGTACAACCACCTTCATTTGCACATCCAAATTCAAAAAACTGTTAGTAAGTCAGTGAACCCAGGAACCATTCGAACATTTGACGACCCACTTCCTGCCCCAAAGGACACTATTGCAAAGGTGTGTCCAGCAGAATGTCTCCCCTAAAACTTATATATAAGTATATATATTTTGGATCTCTCTATCTCTCTATTGTCAGGGCACTGGATTTCCATATCATACCCAAAATGCCTTTGTGCTCTCACAAGCACTTCCTGGTTTTACTCGGCCAGGGCGTGATATCGTATCACATAATAGAATCTAATAGAGGTGGGCGACAGCGGGACATAGGGAGATGTATTGGTTGTTGCAGGAGGAAGAGTGCAGCCCATTTGTCAAGCCGTTATCAGTCGTATCCCGGTATTTGTCAGAGTCAATAACAAGACCAGCTGTGCATTGACAGACAGGCCTCTAACATACAGGGGAATTGTAATTTTTCACCACACTTCAATGTCTATGCATCAGATCTCTCTCTCTATATATATTATGTTTTGGCAGGGATTGAGGAGACACGAAGGGGACACCGGCAAAAGGGGTGGAATAGCAACTAAGTGTAGCCTTGATACACAAATAGCAGGAGAGTTTAGACACAACAGCCCCTTCTTTTTTCAGTGTTTGAAGAGCCAATATTGAATTTGGAGATAATGTGGCGAAGATGAAAAGCTGGCTGATCAGATGGCTATTAGCTGCATCCTGCCACGACTCGTTTTAAGTGTTTTTTCGCTCTCCTCTTCCTCTCACATATGCTCTTTTAAGTGTATTCATATTGAATGTAGGGAGATACACATCTTTAAATAGAACAGTGGGTGTAGGAAGGCCACGTGTGGAGGCGGGAAGCAAAGGAAAACAAGTTGATCTTTGATGTCTGTGTTTTACTTAACCATCCAAAGGAAGGCTCGATGAGATTCGAGTATCAATAAATCTCAAGGGAGTACAAAAGATCAAAATTGGACTCTTCATTTGCTTTGACTTTTTTCTTCTAATTCCCAGTCCCCTTGATGGCTCTCCCATTTGTGTACGCCTGAGCACCCCCAAGAAGTGTATGCTTCTGCTCATTGGCTCCAGTTGCATTTTCAGCCCTGCCCAGCAGCTGCTTCCATATCATAATGATCCCTGTTTGAGGAAAATGCCTCCTGGGGATGGGGAGGCAAAGCTGCGGTTGAAAAACGATGTTCCCACGCAATTATGTGAGAATAGTTTCTGACCCCCTTCAATAGACACATGCACACTGAATCTTTTGGTCAACTGACTGACGAAGGGGGGAACATTCTCTCTCTCTCTTGGCTGCAGATTCAAGGTTGTAGTTGGAGTCAGCAAGGTGTGCCAAGTATCACAGCTGTAGGCTGCAATCGATGACCTGGCTACCGAGAGCTGGGATCAATGATGCCCTCCCTGTTCACACTGCAGGCATCTCCTGTTTTTTTTTTTTTTTTCTCATGGACATGTGCGACAGTCCTATTTTTTTCTTTGCTGAGCCTAGGTGATGAGCTTAGTTGCAGCACAATTTAAGGCAGACAGATGGAGACAGATGGGTCCTCACTAAGTTTTATTTGTGTAGTCAATGCAGATTGACCACAATACCTTTTTTCTGCATGCCAAATCTTCCAGGGTTTACTCCTAACCATGTGGCCACAGGCTTAAAAAATATAAAGAACCTGGCTTCTCCGATTTGATCCTTTATTACAGGGTCACACAAACATGGCACAGCAAGAGCTAATTTCCACCAGTTTTGAGGGCAGTCGGCTCATCGCATCTTTAAATCCCCTGCGAGGAGGGAGGATTGCATTTAAATAGTGGCCTGTTACTGTGATGCCTGCTCCCAGCTGAGTGTTGCCCTTTAAGAGTTAACGTGCACTGTGGGCCCAGGGTTGACCCGGATCCTCGGATAAGTGTGAAGATGCTAAATGGGTTGAAATGAATGATATGAGATGGCATTTCACATTTAAGATAGGTGGTAAATGAAATATAGATTGCCATTACGTTGACACTGGTGCTATTATGTTGGAGTGAACAGTACAAACAAAGAAGACCTTACTGCATTGGTGAACTTGTGCACCATGACTCAAAATGTGAAGGGCAAAATTATGAAACACTTAACAGGATCAGTAGTGACTTTTATTCAATCATTACCTTGTCTTGCATGATATACTGCTAGAAGAATAATCCATCCATCCATTATTTATACCCATTTTATTCTTTGCAGGGTGATAGGAGGCTGAAGCCTATCCCAGCTCACATTTGGTGGAAGGTGGGGTAAACCCTAGACAAGTTGCCAGTCTAGAAGATTGCTCTTGTCTTAATGATAATGAGACATTTGCAAGAGGGACCCAGTTACAATAAAGCTATTGGGGCAGCCTGGGAGCTTCTTATTTCTCTTCTGCCTCTGAGGTCTTTTGGCAGGCAGAGAGCTCTAGAGAGAGGGGTTGTGGGAACACCATCTCCCTGTTCTCTACCCTAATTCTGCTGCCCGGCACAGTCGGTTAAAGAGGCCACCGGCACAGCCTCCAGTGTTTCAAGTCTGATTAATCTGCTGATTAGATTAATCCAACAATGCTTCAATGGAGGGAAGCCGTCCCTCTCTGGAAAATATCCTGTTCTAAAACAGAAGTATTTTTTTTTTCCCCTCCTTGCTCTCTTTCTGTCTATCTATGATCTTCTGCAGAGGTTAAAGGAGTTGCTCTTCGCCACATGCCTTCACCTTATGTGAAAGTGTTACAAGAAAACTTTACACTGGGATCGTGTTTTCCTCTCGTGGTTGAATCGCTTCCTGACTTGATTTTGGTTTAATTTCTGTTAACAAAGTCTCTTTAAGACAAATACCTCATAAAACCCGAGTTCAATCAAGACTCTGGTTATTGTTTAAAGAGACAAAAGCTAATGAAAGTCAGTATAGTGGAGAATGCTTTACAACACGCCACTGGAAGATACAATAGGAGCCATTTCCTGATTTATCACCCGAGTTGGAGTAATGAATAGAAAATGTTAATGAAGGTCAAATGACAAAATGCTTTCCCTGGGTTCATAGTGAGGTTGAGTCTATTAAATGCCCCACCACACACGTACAAACGCCCGCGCGCGCACACACACACACACACACACACACACACACACACACACACACACACACACACACACACACACACACACACACACACACACACACACACACACACACACACACACACACACACACACACTAATTTATTTAACCCTGTGCTGCTTAATGATTGTAGGACATTTACTTCACACACTGTTTCCTGTTCTATTGGATAATGTTTTTGTAGAGTTCAGACGTAATTAGCCTTTTTGGTCTCTGCCCGTCTCTAAAACACTAAATAAATAGGATATGCAAGCCTCCCAGGCAATCCTCTAGTGTGTTTAATAGTCTATTTATTTTTAATAATCAAGCATTAGAGATGGGTGGTAATCCTGTTTCACTTGGCATGCTGCCTTTGTCTGGGGAAGGACAAATGAATTTGCTTAGTTTATTAATTGATTTGGGTGATTCTAATCACTGTGATTATTTGGACTTTTCTGGTTTCTATAAAGCATTTCACAGCTAAACATGTAGCTGTGGATTTAATCCTTGGACACTTTATTCTTAGCTGTTTGAGATGTTGCTGAGGAGTTGGAGTGTGATGCTGTTTTGTTTGTCGTCAGTCATTTTGGATAAGTGTGGAATCTGCAGACAATGGAAGGACATTTTTGAGAATATACAATTTTATATCCAACATATGTGAAAGAACAAAAGTCTGTACTGCATTGTGAGTCATAAGAAAACGTTACATTTTGGTAGAGGCCAGGTTAATCACCTTTGGGTCTACATTTCCAGACCTCTCATTTTCATGTGACTAATTCGACTGCGTGAACTTTAAAATTACGTGTGTGACTTTGAAGAGACAGGCTGGTTGAAAATAAAACTGGCACATGGTTCTCAAAGTTGAGTCTTTGAAGTTATACGATTTACATTTTAGGCTTTTGGCTGCTGCTGTCTATTGGAGTGAGTCACACCGAGTGAGCGAGTCAAAGTTTGGTGTCTTGACACTTTGACACCACTCGTAGCTGCAGGTAGAAAGAGTGTTGCGCAGTCAGATTGGGTCTGTGACACAATATTCTCTCCAACATCCGGCCGTCCCGCTTCCTCTCGGGGATGCAGGGCCCAGAGCAACAAGCATCGCAACTCTGGTTGATATCGTCCCTTGCAACCACACTGCTTCAAGTTACACTGGGCACCAACCTAAATGGGCTTAAATTTTTTATATGCGCTGGAGAACAGAGATCACATCTTGGGAGGATAGCATATCTGTAATTTATTTAAGAACCCCACAGAGGGAGAGTTATTTTGGAGGCAGAGAGCTGGAAGGGAAGCATCCGGGTGGCATTTTTTTGTTCAGCCCAAGGGGCTTGTAGGTAGACTCCACTCAGCAGTGACCTTCTCAGCGACGTGGAGGAGCACCTAGGATGAACATTCTATTTATGTTCCAGCCCTCGGGTAAAAACTGTTGAGTACAGAAACTACTTCTCCCCCATCCTGAGGAACAATGGAAGCGTTTGAATAATTGATTTGAAGTTTTGCTCAAACTCCTTTTACATTTTACCAGAGTAAAGTGATTCGCCTTCTCTGTCACCCTACAGTTTGTCTCGTCTTGAATTACCCTTCAGTTTGAAGGCGCAGTGGTGGAAAGAGTGCTCAACTTCCCTCGGTCCTTCCCTCGGTCAAACACGCGTCATCTTTGCTGGCGTGAAATAACAGCTCTGTCGCTCTTAATTAAACCCGGCCTGATTAGCGCCGACAGGTGTGGCAGGTGTTCTGTTTACTCAAGCAGCGGTAACAAACACACATGCAACAATCTGCAGTAATTTATTAAAATCACCATCAAAGCTGCCACTTATCCGCTGCGGTGCGGTGAGTGCGTATGCATGTGAAAGTGGGGTAAAAAAAAGGAGTGGGGGCCATGGAGGCTGGTGGTGATGGTAGCACGCTATCATGGAGTTCATCCGTAATGAGTGTGGATTAGCGGGGATGATCCGGGCTTTGCAAAACCCCTGGTCCAGGGCCGGTGACGGTGGTGTGTGTCTGAGCATGTGTGCGCAGTGATTGGAGGTGACATCATGACACAATCCAAAGTCAGTTTGGAAATCTTTCCCAGAATTCTCCGCAATGGTAGGTGTAAGACTACATTGTAAGAATACACTATATGTCCAAGCGCGCGTGCGTGTGTGTGTGTGTGTGTGTGTGTGTGTGTGTGTGTGTGTGTGTGTGTGTGTGTGTGTGTGTGCGCGCGCGCACGCTGTATTTTCCTCTCCTCACCAATCATCATGCAGTGCTGCAGCCACCTCCTCCCTCACAGATGAGCCTAAGAGCTGATTAATATTTCTCTGCAGTGATTTATTAATTCATTTAATTATTTGCGAGCTGTTGCCTGCGAGGGGATAATGTTTGTTAATCTTTTTTTTTTCCCTTTTTTTTTCTTTTCTCAACATCGTATAAAGAATGAGCATCAATCGAGGAGAAAAAAAAAAAGGAATTTTGAATCTGATTATTTAACGTTTGGACTGCACAGTGGTTTTTGGATGCGTTGTTGTTAATACCTCCCCACAATCGGTCATGAATTTTCGAGCGCGTCCCTGGTGAGGGCACAAATTTATGCCACAGCTAAGAGAAGGTTCAGGGAAACTTCTGACCACAGCATCACCAGTTTGAATTTGCATGTTGGAAATTCAGTCACGTCCATGTGGAGGGGCATGTGAATGAGAAAAACTCCTCACTCCCATAGCAACTACTGATGAGCTTCCCTTGAACTTTGTGTTTGAACTCATGAGGCTGCTCAAAGGCCAGCAGGTAGAGGAGTGCGAGTGCTGAGAAGTTACTTGGAAGAACTGTGTGTATATGCAGCGGGGCAGTAAAGGAAAAAAAAAAAAAAAAAAAAAAGGGCATTCTCAGCAAATCTCATCCCTGGACAAGTCGAATAAAAACCAATATTGTAACACCACTGTTCACTGGGATGGAAAGCTGTTTTTTTTTTGTCCTTCAGGAAGTTGTTTTTACACAGGTACTGAAGCTTTGACTTCTCGAAATGTAAAGACTGATATCCTAGTTTTTGCCTACAAGGACAAGTTAACACGCTAACATTTCAGACACCCCTCAGTTTGATGACGGCCATCTCTTTGCGGCCAATGGCTAATCCGGAGATTTGCAGCGACCACATAAAGACGTTACAGTGATATGTTTGCTGTCAGAATGAAATATGGGACATTGTCACAACACAGCAAAGCCATTCTTCTCCTCAACCGTGGACCTCTCCTGTCACAAATACGCACACACACACACACACACACACACACACACACACACACACACACACACACACACACACACACACACACACACACACACACACGGTGCGTAGACTGCAGTGTACAAGATGGAAATCAGATAGTCAGACAATGATTTGAATAGCAGCCATAAACATGTGGCCTGGGAGATGATTTATAATAATTAATCCGCTGTGTCCAGTTCCAACAGCCTCCCACTCTAACCCTCAACCAATTTGCCACATGCACATACATAACACACACTCACAACTTCCCCGCCCGCCCTAGCCACTCAGGCTTGGGAACACAGCTGTGACCACCTCGGCGCCTTTCCAACCCAATGTCACCAACGTGCCTATTGAAGGACATCGAAGGGGATTTAGTCTATCTCTCTGTCCCTGTTAAACCCACGAACCCTCACAATAGACCGCACGCTCCACTTTATCATGCCCATCATCGCGAACCATTAACATGGGGGCCTACAATAACATTATTTATGGAGGCGTTAATATTAATATCGACCTGTGTGCTGTCAGGCGAGCTGATTTACTGAGCGTTGGAATGCCGAGCCGTGTCAATGTGGCAGGTGAACTAATTGAATATCAGTCACTCCACTCAGGATGCCAATAGACACACACTTGCCACTGAACAAACACAAACACGCACACATGCATCATTGTCCGTGCAAAAAAAAAAAAAGACTCATGCATGAACTCACTCCCAACTCAAGTAAGCACTGAGAGCCAGTGTGTGTGTGTGTGTGTGTGTGTGTGTGTGTGTGTGTGTGTGTGTGTGTGTGTGTGTGTGTGTGTGTGTGTGTGTGTGTGTGTGTGTGTGTGTGTGTGTGTGCAGGTGTGCATTCGACAGGTCACCTCATAGACTTTTTAACCAATGTTCCATGGCAGTAATTATGACTGGGTATCTGCTGAGAGCGTGTAAGTATAATGGACTATGTTGTACTTATCTGCTCAAAACAGGCTCCGCTAATGAAACTTCAGTGAGAGCGTTTCATCTGAGAATTGTGTTGTTGGGGTGTGTGGAGGTTCTCTGACAGAGCACAGAGGTACAGGATTAGTTGGCAGCTGCGGAGAGTAATGAGGTTGCAGGACAAAAGCTGTCTGGCTGAGTGTGTTTCGTTTGTTTGGAAGAAAGCTCTCACCAGTTTCGCTGAATATGGTGCACTTTAACAAAAAGGCCAATCACAATATTTTACCTAAAATAAAATGTTGAATATGTGTGCTCGGTTCATGAACCACGGGTGGATAAAAGACCTGGATTCAGACTATTCCTCTTTTCACAATAATGTTGCTCAAAAAATTAAATATCTCCGTTAAATGATTTCCAATCCTCAAAATCTGTCCAGATTTAGGTTTAGGGACCAAAACCTTGTGATTAGGAAAAGATCATGGTTTGAGTTCAAATATGTCAAATAACACGACATACCTCACATAAGTCATTTATCGTACTGAACGCAAGTCGAATATGTCATGTAATGAGGGGTAACTTGATAGATGTTAAATCCACGTTGACTTTGGCTTTTGTTTGTTTCATCGAAGCACGCCTGACCTCCACCCCACATGGACCTTATCACTCTTTGTACGTCGTCCAATGAGCATGTGTTTATTTTTCTCTCCTGTAGCTATACAGGGAACACCCGTAGTTGTGGTTAAGTGCTGCATTCTTCCCACTAGGCCACATCAGATCTTAGTCTTACTTACCAGACCCAAATTTGCTATGTGAATTCATGGGTTACGGGCCACTCCATAGGTTTTCGTCTTCAGTTGTTGCAGCCAACTGGGCGTAGCCCTCAGGTTAATTTTGAAACTATTGGAGCAGCCTCGATCCAGTCGGCATTGAGCACCATATGCGCCAAAACTGTACCACCACCACTGCAACTACATTTAGAAAAAAAAAAAGCTGAGCCAGGCTTAACCAGATGGCTGGCTAGAGTGGATGGGAATACATTCATATGGCCAAAGGATATTATTATACAACCAATTGTTGCTTTCTCATAGCCCAGCAGGGATTTGAATTGTAACAGTACTTTCCACATGGGTCAGATGTCCTGTTTTTGTCATTAACTGATGCTGCTAGTCACTGGTTAGGTCCAGACTTCCTCAAGCACGCTAAATAAAAAGGAAAAAAAATCATACGCACACAGCTGTTCCCACCTATCGCATTTGTGTTCGATACTTTTTGAAAGAGTACAGTAAGACACCGTGGCTGCCTTTTTTGTAAGACCATCATAAAAGCTGTTTAAATGATATACTGCAAAAAGAAAGGCAGCAAAAACCCAGCGCAGAGTACATTTAACAGGGTTGATGTCAATTCTTTTGTGAGTTCAATGAACTCAGTGCATCTTTATAGTAAGGTCAGGATACATTAGTGATTAAAAAAAAAAAAGCAATGCTTAGTGTTAAAGAAAAAAAATCCCTGCTCTTTGCTGTGTGATATGAAATTGAACTAAAAAAAAAATTCAAAATGTAGTGTTTAATATGAATGAAGACATTTACTTTAAAGCAAACAACATTTAGTTGAATAAATGATCAAATACTTTCTTTAAGAACAAGCGACCCACTGACAGTGTATCCCTGACAGTTTTATATCAGTGTCCTCCTGTCATAAAAATGTCATGGGAATGATGAGAGAAGCCAAGTTTGTCGTGTTATCACCTCTCGCTCCATAATGTTTTGACAAATCTGTGATTTTCCAGCGAGGAAAAGAAGATAACGCTCCATTTTCATATCAGTTCTACAGGAACTCAGTCAAGGATCCAGTGTGTTTGTCAGCCCATCTTTTTTTTGTCATCCTTAAGAGCCAGAGAACTAAATTTGGATTTAAACGCTTACAGCATGACATATGATTCTATGTATGTGTACTCTGGAGAAAATCAGTTCTCCAAATCAGTTCAGTCAGTCACATACAGTATATATAAGCTACATCTAAGCTTTTTCACCCTCTGCTTTTTTGTTTCCTTGTTTCCTCTGATCTTTTTTCTCCGCTTGTCATTTTCTCTCTCTCTCTCTTCCTCTTGGCTCATTCTGTCTTCTCCTCCCTCACCGTCTCCGGTGATCCTTAGTTCTCCTCCTCTCCTCCTCCTGTCGTCTTGTCTGTCCGCCTGCGTTCACCTGTTGTTTCCTTCCTGCTTTCCCCTCACTCGACGTGTCCCTTCTTGACTCCTCCTTTACCTGCTCCTCCCCGTCGCCGTCTGCTCGCCAGACTCTGAACTCCCCCGTCTTCCTCCCAGCTCTACTTTCCCTTTTTCTCACCCGACACGTCCCATGCTATTGATTACCTCACCTTCTCCATGCTTTCCTTTCGCACCCATCCTCTTCTCGTATCAGACGTTTTTATACCAGGAGAACAATGGAGAGTGAGGAAGTAGGTGGGTGGCTGAGGGTGATGGTGACGTGAGAACAGTGAGACATCGGGTGCTACCATGGCAACTTTTAGTCATTCAGAAAAGAAGAAAAAAATGCCTTTAGTTTTATCACATCTCGGTAGAAACTGTGTTAACACTTCATCATCTGGTTGAGAAGTGCAGGTTTTTTTTTTTAAATTTGTTTTTTTTACTTATCCAGTATCTGACCTGTTGACAGTCAGTCAGCCTTGGTGTTTTCTGAATTCTTTGCTGTCATTTTTTTCCCCTGCGTGTGCTCAGAGCGTCTCGGTTCCATGCCCTTCTATTCTTATTGTCCCCTATGTGGTCACATTGCTGGAAAGAAACTACGCAGACCCATTTCTGAGCATGCATGTTTTCATTCCCCAATCCGCCATGCACCATGATGCTCGGCCATCTGTCTCAGCACGGTGACTAAACTCAATGCCAATATGTTGCAGGGTCATGAGAAAACGAACCGGAGCTGCTTTCCACATGCGTGGATAAAGCATAATTTAACCCACGTTTCATCGCTAAACAAAACAACTCTGCCTGGAGTTGAGCTGTGTGGTTTCACCCGCGTGCTGTTGTGAAGAGACCCCGGCGAGTTTTCCACTATCTTCGCTGTTGATTTGGGACGTGTTGTAGCTTCACTGCTATTCTGCTATCCCTTCATTCCGGCTGATTAATGGCGACTTGCCCGGCCGAGGGAGTGTCTCATGCGACGGAGGAAGCGGTAGTGCAACAGCGTGTGTGCAGTGAATAAATGCTGTACATTAAACAAATTCCCCCGCGCTCGTCTTGGCAGCCAGGCGTGTGGGAGTATTGCAGAATTTGGCCTATCCATTCCCCCCCACCCCCACCCCTCCCCACCATCTCTCACTGACACACACGCATGCATGCTCATGTGTAAACAGCCACACAAACCAGTGCTACTTCTTTTACTTGGAGAGAACATTTTACACACTTATGGATATACGAACCGACCCAAACACACCGAGCTTTACAAGTGCACTTTCCCCCACGTGGACTCTGCCACTTGTTCACATCCCACTTTCTTATACACACACACACACACACACACACACACACACACACACACACACACACACACACACACACACACACACACCCGTGCTGCAGTGAATACACCAGGGGATCCTACTGTAGCCAGCCTATTAGTTGACACTGATTGGCCAGTGAGGAGCCAGCCTGACCCCGGTGGCCTGTCAAAATAAAGAATCTTGTTGACGGTTGGCCGTTGACGTAATAAAGCCCAGAGAGGATGCTAGGAGACTGTCCACAGGCAGCGTCCAGTTCATAAGACAGCGAGGAAGAGGAGTACAAAAATACACCGCTTTGAGGACAGATAGGAGTCAGTAGGAATTTGTTATCCTGTTTTGGTGCCAAATATTTCCTCCCTCCTCCTACAAAATAACTAAAAGTTGTCTTCTTAACAGCAAGCTTTGATAGAGCACTTTTAGAAAAAGCAATTTAGCTTCAAAAATGGTTATTGACATGTAGTATATGTCCAGATGAATCATCAGCTATTTTAGATCAATTTGATGATTCAGTTTTTTGTTTTTTTTTAAAGGTAAAATTCACTCTGTTTTCTTGTTACATTACTATGATCAATCAAAAAATAATCAGCAGATTAATTCATAATACTAATCGCAGCCCTAACACCGTATCCCACACAGTCTCACGTCAAAATGTGAAATAGCTACGTTTGTCCGAAGCGCAAAACATAGTCGTTTCAAAAATGTGTTTCTTAAGTTTCTAAAATTGTGGGATGCCTACGTTTTGGACGGGGTTGTCGAAGAAGGGCATCATGTGCTGGAGTAGCAAGATTGTCAGTGTCCACATGGGGAGGAGGTTGGGGTGGCTGGATGGATCATGCACAGGATTTTACGACCAGTAGAGCGAACACCGCTCTACGTAACAGCAAAAATGTAATGCAAGTAAGTAACCTTACGTAACTTGTTGAACTTGCTTACTTATCTATGTAACCTTACTTAAGTAATTTGAACCCAACCGTGATTTTTTTTTTTCTGAACCTAACAAAGAGGTTTTGGTGCTTACACCTTAGGCAGCTGAGACGTTAGAAGGCTTTGTTGCACAGTCATCTGATGTAGAGGAAGACCAATGGAAAAGAACAGGCCAAGAAAAATAAGGGCTTTTCACAATTATTATGAATTATTAAGCCGTTACTGTGAAACGAATACACTTTGCACTGTGGACCAATGCTATAACACTTTTTGACGTGAGATTGGGTTGTCATATCACAGGCATTACATTTACATTTGCGATGAATGTCTTCCCGCCGGCAGTCTGTCTGCTTCGTAATCTGATCTTGGTATGCAGAACGTACATAAATATTGCATTTTCAACTATCTTTTCTCCATGTAAATTTGGTAGGAAACTCAAAACTCTGTTAATTCGTCAAGAAGCCACAAAGTGCATTTGGGGAAGCTGTCCTATAGGATCCTCATATGATATCGATTATGCGCCTGTTGTGCGTTCCAGCCATAGTATTCATATCGTTATCTGGAAGAGGACTCTGAGCACAGGGTAATGATGAGCTCCTCTGACCTTTCACTGGAGATAACCTTCCTCAGCTGCTCAGTGGAAACTCCTTAGGGTGGACTCATTGCTACCCACAGCTGCAGACCTGACTCACAGTAGCGACTGAAAATTGAGTGTGGCTGCGGTGCATCAGACGTGGCCTCCGGATGCTTTGAAAGTCCTGCTAGCATGTGTACAGTTCCATGTACAAATACACAAAAATACTGTACATGTCAATATTATTTGATAAGTTATAAAAGCACAAACACACACTCTCAGATATTACTACATACGCAAACATGAGTATTTTTTATTTTTTTATTTTATTGTACTCTATTAATCCCCGAGGGGAAATTCTTTCGCTAAATTGTACATTCCTACTCTGTAAATACACAAAGTCCTGTGGAAACGGGAAACTTATTCAGCCCTAAATGTAAATGAGTGAATATCAAGACGTGAATCAACCACACTCACTCATGCCCACACCCACACATACACATGAACCCACTGATTCGGACCGGGCTCATTAGAGATGTGAAGGAGAAAATGATCAAAAACTGAAAAAAAGAAAAAAGAAAAAAAAAAAAAAAGCCAGGAGGGATTTCATGCAGATTCGCACTCCACAGCTCTCAGGCAATCAGCAGCAAGCCTCCTCCTCCTCATCCGAGAACTGTCGTCCCGTGGTCACAAAGGGCAAATAGGAGAGAGAGAGAGAGAGAGAGAGAGAGAGAGAGAGAGAGAGAGAGAGAGAGAGAGAGAGAGAGAGAGAGAGAGAGAGAGAGACTCATCTCAGCATTTGTTGAATTCACCCACCTACCACTTGAGGAGGCAGTTCATTTAGAAGTCCCTTTCATTAATGTTTCTCTTTCATTTTCACTCTTTCTCCCTCTCCTTTTTCTATCTACTTTAAAGGTACAAGTGAGTGAGTAACAAGAAGACGGAAGAAGAAGAAGAAGAAGCCACTGGCTCAGCTGAAGATATGAGGCTAAAGAGGTTTTGAAAACAACCCAGCGGTAAGTGGGCCCCTAAATTTTTGCACAGTGTGCCGCCATTTTAGAAGACTAATTTTGCTCTCCAGAAGCAGCCTGAATAATAACATTGGCGGCCACAAATTCATGCTTTCTTAATCTTCTGTCCGATTTTTTTTTTGTTCAAATATACTCCTCTTCCAGTTGTTCCTCCCTGACTCCACCTTTCCATCTTTCTATTTCTGCCTTTGGTGACAGATCTCTGGCTGTTGCAGTGAACCTTAATCTCTTGTGAATACGATATTTTCCACTCGTGCCCTTCTCATATTTTGCACTGCTGCAGATGACACTTTACAGTTTTCTTAATCTCCATTGTTACATGTCTTTTGCAGTAACAGTCATTACTGAAAAAACAGTAAGGCTGTGACAAATCCCCTCCCCAGTGCTTCTCCTGATTGGGTAGCTAATAAGTCCTATTGTCTAATTAATACTTTTTTTTTTTTTTTTGCTGTCACTAATTGATATTCACGATGTGCACACGGAGCAATTCATCAAAACTACGGAGACAAATATACGGTACACGCAGAAAACAAACAAAACAATCACTGCATTGACTTTATAAAGTGTTGTCAGTGCAGTTTGAATGCACCTATACACACACAATCTTGCATAAAGACATCCACGAAGCCGTGTGCAAGTTTATTGAGGTTTGGTTCAAGAGTGATGCTTCAGGTCCAAGTGTCCTTGTTTCTTCTTCTTAACGATAACCGTAGCATGACACGTGGCAAACTGTCATCCTCCTTCACACATTTCCGTGCTCCCCGCGCAAAGCTCATCCATCCATATTGACAGCAGAGCCGAGGCTGAGAGAGAGAGAGAGCTATCATCTACCTGTCACGGCAGGTTGCCACTGAGGAGCTCCTCCTGCACTCCTCCAATTCTTTCATTCAACAAACAGCATTGGGGAGATTTTCACATCTGGAAGCTATAAGGCATCCGTTTAGATGTGTAATGTACCCAGTTTTTCTTGGGCTCATTCATATTCACTGCTTCTCTTTGGTGCACAGCACTGAGTGCAGAATTAATTGTAAAAGGTTTCTTTGAAATTGATTAATCATCTTTACATTGTATGCAGCGTTTAGAGTTCTCTTGAGATAAAAAAAAAAAAAAAAAACCCACCTCAAATAACTCTTGCTCTGCCTTAATTGAAATAAACTGCTTTTATTTCTAATTGTGTGATTTCTTTATTTTAATTGAACTTTATTTTCAAGATCTGTCTCTTGAGACAAAAACAAATGTAGCTGTAATGATATTACTCTCAAATATCAACAAAATGACACAGTAGTCACTGTTACTTTGATTATCAATAAACTCTAGTTTTTTTTTTTATGTACTCATTGTTGAAACCTACTGTTTCTGACATTTTATTTTTTTATTTTTCATGATTTATTTGGTGCTTATCTGTCCACTTTATGTCTGGCTGGGTTCCTATTATTCATCCAGATATTACAGCATTAAGTCAAAATGAAATCTCTGGCTGAGTTATGAAACGTCCTCGTCTCTTCCACTCCAGTCCAGTGGATAGTTTAATTTCAAGCTGCAATATCTACTGTAGTTGACTCCACTGCCATTACACACACTGCACACCACATCCTCATTTCCATACCATCACTTGATTATTAGTGCTGCTGGCAGGGCAGCAGACATGCCGAAACTGTGAATGAATGCCAGCAAATTGGTGTCAGACCAGATGCAAGCCCAGACATCCCCTCTCCATGTGCACGGTGGCCCCCTGCTTCTCATCACCTTGCAGCTGGCGGCCACCAACCTCGTATCAACAGCTGATTTTGGATATATCTAGCCGTGATGATCGTGACCTGCTTTGTTTGACTGTAGAAATGGCGGAGAGGCAGGATAGCACATCTGGACCCCCTACCGTGGGCTCAACAATGTGTAAAGAGACAGGACTATTTACATTAGATTCACTCTTGGCTGGTTACTGCCTGACTGAGTGTCATTTACACATTAGCACAGGGATATCAGGGAATGTTTAAAACTTTCATTTTAAAAACTGTTCTCTGTAGATGTGCTTAATTGATGTATCAAATGTGTATTACTCATTTGTAAGTTCCCTAAAACACAAAAGACACCACATTGTGGTAGTTGAAGGTGATCTCCTGAGCAAAAAAAAAAAAGGACAGCATAATAAAATGTATAAAAAGTAAGTAAAGGAGACATTACGGAAACACGACACATTCAAATAACATTAGTGTCTTACATGGAGAAGCGTGTGGTTGACTGAGTCTGGATATGTCAGTAATTTGTTTCAGATTGTAGTAATATATAAATACATGACGGCCTGGATACATGTTTATCACTCATAGTGATAGCACTAAGTTGAGCTGCTTCAGGTCTTGTATAGACCATCCCTCACCATAAAGCCTCCATTGAGGTACCTTCAGTCGTGATAAAAGGTCAGCAGTGCTAGATTACCAGCAGGTGTAATGTTCAGCCTTTGTTTTGCCCTAAAAATGAGATATCCAAACCAATGAGTGTCCAATTGAACAAAACATCATTAGCATTTTGTATGACAGCTGCTTGTTGCACAACACACCAGTGTGATTGAGTGGCGACGTGACCTCGGGTGGCCACAAATGGGGGTTGTGGCTGCTTTCTTGGCTTAAAATTGCATAATTAACCTTTTCCCCAAAGTACCTTCTTTTAAAAACGTTGTGACCCCACCGGGATTTCTTTGTCATTGATCCGCATGTTGCGTTCAGATTTCACCTTTTGACATTGATTTCAGCCCCATGCTTACCTGTTGGTGTGATGTCTCTGCGGCGTTGCTGATTCAGGTGCCTTCCTCTGTCGAAGGGAGGGGTGGGTGGGTTTCTCTGAGCGTACCTGACTTGGACAAATCCCCAAGGCCGCAGCACCTGAATGAACAGACAGCAGCGACTGTTTAAGGACAGTTTCTAAGGAAAAGAGAGCAGCAGCTCTTAAGTGGCTCCTAGGATGTTAGCGGCACAATTAAACAAAGCTCTGCTAATCTTTACTGCTCGTGTCAAGAGGCACTGTGTTCTGTCAGAGCGCCGTTATCCGTCGCATGGCGCTGGGACTCTTGACAGGCTGGAATGTGCCCCGTGAGCTGCCACCACACTCATCACAGCGGTGCCCTTTACTGCACACTTACTGCACTAGCAACGACACTAATATACATCATAAAGAGGGCAAAAAACAATAACAAAAAAAAAAAAAAACACCAGCAATGAATTAGCATTATTCAATTTTGTACGCTCCAGTTATTTGTAGCGGCATTTAAAGAAATGTAAATTGACCTCATGTTTTGGAGGTAATGAATTTGATTATGCCAGCGCATGTAATTTCATGGTATTTGGGAATGAACGATGTTTTGCCTTTTACACTTTCCTCATTGTGATGGTGGAAAGCTAAGCAGTGTGATGCATTTTTAAAGGTCCTCTTTTTAGTTTAATGTTTTGTATCATAATAACAAGACGCGTTTGTTTCTTTGGAATTTGGACCTCATCCAAGCTTCATTTCTTTCAGCACTCATTCAGTGCAGCTCAGTCATGAATTCTGGCCACCTGTTACGCTGAGTTTGAACCCCTTAGTACGCAGCATTTCATACCACCTGGGGAGCTTTGGCTGACCCTACATACTCACAAAACCTCAGCACTTAAGTTCTCGCCGAACTTTAGCAACAACCTGCTGATGTGTCTTAATATATATTAAAAAAACAACAACTCTGGTATATATTTTTAGGGTGGGGTGGAGAGATGCTATCTTAGGTCTATTAATGCAGTCATTGCTGTGCTGCCCCGGGCCACAGAGCCTAATCCAGAGGAGTGAGTGAATGGGACTGTGGCTCGGGCTTGCCAGACCTACTTAGGTTCTGGTTGAAAGCACAGTGCTGTGTGGGCGAATCTATTCTGTCCTGGGCAGGGCACAGCATAAACATTGCCCAGGGAACGCAGGCAGGCAGGCAAGCAGGCAGGCATGCAAGCAGTGAAGCGGACAAGAGCAAAACTAGAAGGATGGTTGCCTTTAATTTCCTTTCTACTGACTCCCCTCTACTGTCCACGGCCAGTGAGCAAGAGAGGGGAACAGAGTGTGCATGAGTGTGGAAATTACCTGTGGTAGTATTTTTTTTTTTTTCTTCTTCTTTTTCTGGGGCTTCACCAAAGTATGCACTGTTATCCACCCTCTCACTCACACATCCACACACACACACACACACACACACACACACACACACACACACACACACACACACACACACACACACACACACACACACACACACACACACACACACTCCATCACACTCCTTCATGGTGAATCTGCCCTGATCCATCCAGACGACAGGCGTGAAGCAACGACTCGCTGGCTCTCTTACTGTCTTTAAGTGATCTGCGTTTGCTCGAAGGCACGCTGGCGCTCTGACCTCGTGGCCCCCCCCCGCACGTAAACAGAGTACCGCTGCTCCCCCTCCCGCTTCCACTACCCTGCCACCATCATCCCTCCACTTTCCACTACCAAATAAGGAAGACGGAGCCGCTCAGAGCCAGCAAGTCGGTCAGCCAACCCACCGAGGAGGCCATTAGCGAGCCAGCGAGCCAGCGAGCCAGCGGAGAGGTTGGTAGAAAACCACCTCTGGCATCACTCATCACTCCTGGCCTTTGCCGGCTTCGCCCGCCTCTCCGGGGCGCAGAAATGCACAACGCACCCGCGCCGTATACACAAACACCCGCTGAAAGGCACGCAGCACCACATGCACGGTGACCTGAAACCGTTGAAGGCACTCTTAACACGGCATACTGTATACGATGATCCACGTTGAAAGGCGCATATGCACTTGCCAGCGCACAGAAAATCGTTCAGAAAGGACACAAAAGACGCATTCGCGTGAAAACTACATGTACACACAGCATCTGCGCAGAGTAGTGATATATTACCGTATAAAAACACCCCTGCACACAACATAAATTATACAGTGGGTGGTTTCTGCAAAGCCTCCAAACAATCAAAGATGTGTGTGTGTGTGTAACTTTGCTGAAGGAGAGATTTATATGGTGGGATTCCATTACAGGTACTTATCTGTCAGTATGCGTGCTTATTACGCACTGAAACAAGCCAGCGTGGAAGCATCGAACACGACAAGGCCGTAAAACTTTCAGAGAACCGTTGGGAGGAAAAAAAAGTTTTTTTTTAAATTAGTGCAGTGGATTTCTGATCATTTTTGCCAAATCTGAGGAAATGATTTCAATTCTGTCCTATCATTGTTTAGACACACAACGCTGATCAATGTGTACGTATTTGAACTGAGCGTGCCAAGTAAATAGCCCGACTCGTACTTTTAAAGATGAAGCATTTCTCTGGCACGTTAATCAGTTCTCTTCTTCTACATGCAGCCGCTTGAAAGTCGTGGAGCAACATCAGCATCAAGCGCTGACATGGCTGACGTGCGTAATTAAGCCAAACACCGATCTAACTCCTCCTGTGATACTCACCAGCGGAGAACATGTGAAACCTGCACTAGTTTACAACACTCAGTTAAATTAACTGCCTGCGCCGTCTTGTAAAGTCAGCTTGGAAGTTGAAATGTGCAGCGCAGGCAGGCAGGCACCGTATGAAACCACATTTGTTAGTTTAACGGGATTCACAGGACACACAGTTAAACACAGTTACATGAACCCATTCCCTCTCTGTCTACGTCTTTGTCTTGTCGCTTTCTCTCCCTCTCTCTCTCTCTCTCTCTGTGAAATTCTTTGGTTTATTTAGCTGCACTCTTTCACCTGCCTCCAAATGTCAGCCGAGTTCAACGGAGCTGGAGGGAAAACACTCTGACAGGGAGAGAGAGAAAAGCCATATTGAGAGCGAGCCGGTAAAAAGAAATGCACAAGAGTTGAAGGGAAAAAAAAAAAAAAGAAGAGAGGCAGGAGGAGCGAGTAAGTGAGCATGTTTGGTCACAGAAAAGCCCTTCTTGATAGTTATATTGACTCAAGTGCATTAAACTGACAAATAACACTCTATAATTTCAGCATTTATCTGATGCCTCCTCCACAAAAAGCTTTTGTTCGACAGGGGAAGTCCACGCCGGGATGCCTTAAATGACACATCGGATGAACAAAAATTGGTCACAATACTGAACTTCCATAGCGGGTTAGATTAACTCTGAGGATTGCGTAACACAAAATCGAGAAAAATCCCAATATCATCATAAAAAAAAAAAAAAAATTGTATTACTTAGTAACGTCAGCACGGAGCTGCAGCATCATCTGTCCATCTATCCCTTAAATCGCTAAAAAGATAAAAAAAAAAAAAAAAAGGTGAGGGTGGCCCGTGGGAGGTGCAGGATTTGAACCTTTTGAATGCCCTCGTGTCAAAACGAAGCTCAGCAAGACATGATGCCCGGCTTCTAAGGCCTGGAACGCACGCGTTACCCCTGCCGCGCGTCTCAGCTGCTGCTTGCTTACGTGAGTGTGTCCACGCCTGCTGTGTTGTCACCAGCCGGTCAGCGGCGGGGCTGCGGTTGCCGGTCCTACCATTTCAATCAATTTCGTTTCCCTTTGATCGCTGCCACGGGTACGGTATTTTTGAAATCCCGCGAGCGACGAGGCGAAACCAAAAAGGCAAAGGTCACGTGACTTCTGTTTACCCTGGTACAGAGCGAGACACACCGAGACAGAGGAGCGATACGTACGGGGCGGGTGGGAGAGGGAGAGTAGCGGGGGAAAAAAACAAAAACAAAAAAACCCGCCCCTCACCTGGTAAAGTATCGTCATGATATAAATAGAGCCCGCACTGGGCTTTCTCTATGATTATAGATAGTACTCGCTCCCTACCGTTCTAGAATAGAATTATATACAGTGAAAAATGTGATCAAGGATTGTGTCCCCTGCATATTTTAAACTGGGAAACGCGCGCGGAAAATAGGTGTTGGTTCTATTTTCTGAAATGATGCACCGCACACACACGCGAGGCGTGAAACGCGGGTGGGACTCGGTCCCAAGAATTCCAAGAGAGCAGATTAATTCTCTATCAGCAGCTTGTAATTCACCGCGTTCCCATCCGTGCCCCTCCCAGTGCACCCACCGAGCTTCTATCTCCATTATCAAACTCCTGTCTATCGCAGTTGCTCACTTGTGTATCAAGGTAATGAATTCATAATCTCTCTCAGGCTCTTTGTAGATCTCTATCGTGGCGGGAGATAAGAGTGAGCATCGTTGCACTCTAATAGCCGTCAGTCTGCCTCTCCTCCTGCTTGCTCTGTGTGCGTGTGTGTGTGTGTGTGTGTGTGTGTGTGTGTTTTGTGTGTGTGTGTTTGTTTGTGTGTGTACAGTTGGTGTGTGTGTGTGTGTACAGTTGGTGTGTGTGTGTGTGTGTGTGTGTGCGTGCGTGCGTGCGTGCGTGCGTGTGTGTGTGTTAAGCAAACCACCCATCACCACAAACCCCAGCGCCCTGTCCTCCATTTTGGCTCGGTGGGAGAAACAAAAAAAAAAAGAAGGTTCTGGCCCAGAGTCACTTATCAGCTAACTGTTGAGGCCGCGAGGCAGCAAATGTCTCCGAGAGAGAAGCAGCAGTCCACTTTCTCCTCTCCCTTCCTCTCGCGCGCACTAAAACCGACACCGCGGCGCTTCCCAACCTGAGCTGACAAACGCTCAAGTCGCGGGGAGGGTAAATATCTGAGAGGGCGCGGCACGCTTCGAGTAACTGAACTCGCGGGCGAGGGGGCGGCTCCCGAGGGGCCGGCCTGCGGCCCGCGCGTAACGTTTTTAATTGCGGTTTTCGGCGGGGTGATGAAACGTCCTCCATTTGAGCACAAGCTGGCGGTAAGTGGGGCTGTCGCCTCCGGGGACAGAGTGAGCGATGGCCCGCCGCTATCGGAGGTGATTGTTCCTCAGCCCCTAAGGGTGACAGAGAATGAACGCAAGGGAGCAGGGTAGACAATAAGGAGGAGAGGCGACGCTCTCTCGCATGCAGTTCAAATCAGGACGGGGGGGGGGGACGAATGAACTTGCGGTACCGCCACGACGCTCGGCATTGATTAGTTTGTATATGATGTTCAGCACGTTGGCAATTCAGCTGATGGGCTTTTCTGTTTAAATGGAGAAAAAAAAATGACTGAACAGATTAATTCCGTTGCCGCTATATTGTCATAATCGTGTCGTTACAACCGGCACTTATTTTCCCTTCTTAGACAAAAAAAAAAGAAAAAAAAAGAAAAGGTTTTCCGGCTGAGATTGTATTTCTTCGTCAGACCAGATTGCCTTTACCTTTCACACCTGCCATTTTGGTTCGGACCAAATTGAAAAGTCAGAGGGACTGGATGAAACAAGGTAGATGCGGAAGCACCCTTGGAGGAAATCATAATCATAATAATAATAATAATAATAATAGTGTGATATTTTAAATATGCATTTTTGTTTTGTTTTGTTTTGTTTTCTATGTCTCTAAGCATTCAGTACCACACGGAGTGCACTTCATGGTCATGGGCCCTTAAAATCTGTATTGTATTGGGCCTGTGTGCAATCATTATTTCATTACACGCATATAATTTCCTATTTATGCACAAGTTCTCTCCTCTTTCTTGAAAGGCTTTTTCTTTCATGTCAGTGTTTTCCGTTTGACAACAGGGATAAGCAGACATTGTGGTGAGGATCAACCTTCACTCGGAAGCGTAACAGCTGACAGAAGGAGGCCAACAGTTTCAACAAGGTTCACTCGTCGTTTGGAGCGTCTTCACACGGTACACGCTGTTACGTGATTCGGTAACAAGACGCAAGCGATTAAACGCTTTTTTTCCCCCGAGCGCTCGCCGCATCTTCCGCTCTCTGAATTTACATGCCGTCTATGAACACTCGCAAGGAAAACAAAAAGTGGAGAGAGAGAGAGAGAGAGAGAGAGAGAGAGAAGGGGAAGAGAGCTCCTGGAGTGGAGGAGTCTCATTATTCTGTTATGGATTGCACATGTCAGCCAGTAAGTGCTCTTTTTATCCTTCCAAAGCACTAGCCTCGGCCACCGAGCGCATTTCCCTACCCGAGTGAAATTTACCATGTTAAGGCTCACGCCACCGGGGGGAATGGTAGTGAGAGTTCTGGGTTGCCGCTGCGATTTACCGCCTTGATTAAATAACGGGCTGCAGTGCGAACGCGAGGCCAAGGGGAGAACTATATGTAACATAAACACATGTGTTTCTACTCACTAGTAAATTGATTAGACCCCCCCCCTCCTCCCCCTCTCGCCACCCCCCCAGCCCCCCCCCCCCCCACACACACATATACCCTTTACACCTCTTTATGGTGTGCTACATGTCACACTGGGTTTTAAACAAAGAGCAGAAAGGGGGCAGTGGAGGATTGCTTGTGTGTCAGGATGGCTTCCTGCCAACACACAGCAAAGATGGGTCTTTTTTTTTTTCTTCTTTTTTTAAAGGGCTTGTTCCCATCCATTACCGCCTGCATACCTTGAAAAGTTCACACAAAATATATTGGTTCTCTCCGTCCAATTGGGCAGAGGAGGCCTTTTCATTTGATGCACTGTGCTTCAAAAAGTGTAGCACCTTCCAAAGATTGCTTAATTCAATCTCATTTTCCTTCAATTTTCCATCACACACCTCGGTCCTCGGTGCTCCAGGAAGGTGCTTTGGCGCAGGCAGCTACCAGAATGTTTCAGTGGAACAGTCGTAGCTGGGATCCAGGACAAGTCATTTTTTTTCTGTTCCGAGGGTCACAATGTACCTCCCAGAATCAATCACTTTTACTGCCTCTGAAACCAGGATGCAATTTGAATTAGAATGCGACGTCAAACAAAAGAAAAGCTGGCCTCAGTCAGAGATGTGGGAACACGCTGCTGCATGCTGACCAGAGGTAACTGACTGAGGGTCAGTGGATTGATGCGTCTCCAGTGTGTGTCAAGCCTCCCTGCTGGACATAGTGGACACCAGCTGTCACGATTCAAATTCAAATCCTAGCAGCCAATCAGAATAGCTGTTTGTTTTTTTTTTTTAGCTAAAAGCCAACATGATTGGGTGAAATCACGTTCAACTTTATCCTCACTTACAACAAAGCGAAAAAAAGAGTAAACACTAAAACTATAGTGCAAGTTTTTTAAAAAAAATTTTTACATGCTATGGATCGTTTCACTGCTGTTGTTTTGTCATACGTTACAACTAAAAAAAAAAAAAAAAGTATGATTCTAAAAGTTATTTCATTACCATTTCAAATAAAACAAATCGTGCTCATTTAATTTGTTTTTGAAATTTGAATGGGAACAAGGACAAACGAGGCATTTCAAGGTAGAGTGGCACTGAAAAATAAATAAATATGCATTAAATAATTAGAACTAAGTAAAAAAAAATTTAATTGAGATCACGTCGCTCAGAAAAGAAAAAAAAAAACCGGTTTGCTCGAGCATTGTGGTTGCAGTATGTAGGCTATATGTGCAGGCTAGTTTTATAATTAGAATACTACTGGATTAACTCGATGAATAATCACTTCATAGTTTCATCTCCAGTGAATCTTAATTGCAAATGTAAAGAAACTGATTATGCCATCCATATACGAGACGATACAACATTGCTTACCGGCACCTCTGACTTCCTCTGCATCTCTTAACGTACTCAGGATTCTTCCAGCATTAACGCGCACACACACACACACACACACACACACACACACACACACACACACACACACACACACACACATTGTAAAACATGAAATATCCTTATCCGATTCACAACTTTGCAGCACATTCTCACACACCTCCCCAAATTCTCCTCGCTTCCTGTCATTGCACCGTTGCTCTGTGGGCTATATGCGTCTCCTCTTCATCCTGCCACTGCAGCACAGATTTATAAAATAAAAGCTCAGCCACAGCAACTCGTTTCGTTACAGGGTCCATTGCGTTATGATTTCCGATGCTTGAACGCACCAAGTGGGTAGGATTTACGATGGCGGAGAAGTCAAGAGACGAAGTTTATGAGGCGGCATTTGAACGCAGCACAGCGCTCCGTATTTTTTTGTGTGTTTTTTTTTCTCTCTCTCTCTCTCTCTCTCTCTCTCTCTCTCTCCCTGCTGTATAGAGGGGAGGGAGAAGGAGGGGGGGGGGTATTTGACTCCTGTCTCCCCACCCCCAGTCCCTATGAGGTGGATTTAGTGAAGAAAGGAATCCAAACCTGGGACGCAGAGATAACGAGAGACACCAATAAAGAGATACACATTTGGAGATCCGCGCGCGGCGGTGTCGCGCACGGATTATTATAGGGTATTTTATTTTTCTTTCACTCAGGAGATTCTGGCTCGGAGCGTCTGATCTGTGGGAGAAAGGGAATACAAACGCACGGAGAATAAAAGGAGTATTTTATACTCGCTCCCTACCGTTAACAAGTGAGCCTCTGCCGCTCGGGAAAGTGGAATATAGCGGGTTTTTTTCTTGTTTTTTTTCTTTTCTGCCGTCGGTGATGCAACGTCACCGTTTTTTTCTGTGAGAATTGACCGCTCGGCCACGGATAATTTGGATTTAAAAGCTGTCCCCCGTAAAGCAACTCGGGGGCAGTCTCCCACACTTTTCTCACGCTGCCGACGTAAGTGACCGCAACTTTTTTTTTTTTTTTTTTGTATCAGATTAGATGTCAGGTTTGAGGTACGATGGCAAATAAAGAGTCCTTAAAGTCTTAGCGTGCGTATGGAAAGTATTCAACTCTGCTTGTACCTCAGTCTCCTGGAGAAAACCAGAAAAAAAAAAAAAAAAAAAAGATGCCACTCTCTCCTGCTGTGTGTGTTTCAGAGAAAACCCATTTCCCCTCACTTTATTTTATTTTATTTTTTTTCCCGTCAACTCATTTCTTTGATGTAGCCTACGCCAACAAGACTGCAGCGAGTTATTTTTTTTTTATTTGCAGTGCTTTTCAAACTTCGCGTCCATATTGAAGACCCCCCAAACAGCCGGATCAGACACTGAACCTCCACTCTGGTGAGCCTTTGGCCAACTCGCTCTCAGTATTTTTTTTTTTTTTAGCATTTAAAAAGGCGTTTTCAGGACACTTGTTGTTTATTTTCTGCATGCAGAGATTAAACGTGCAACAGGAGTTTTTAGTGCTATAAGCAGGAGTCTTTATGGGGAGAGGATTGCATTAATAAATCACCGTTAGATTTCCATAAGGAGGCTTTGGGAGCTCGTTTCTACCCCCATTGTCCGAGTGTTGAGTTTGCTGGCTATATGCCTCTGCAGTCGTATGTAATGTGCCCTTTTTGTGGAGTTTTTTTTATTTTTTTTAATTTTTTTTAAAGTGATTCGACTTCTAACAAACTGCTCCTTTACGTTCTTTTTGTGACGTTTGCACAAAGTCCTTTGTCATATTTTAGCTTCACTTCTTTTTTTAGTTGAGGGCAAAGTTCTGCCTCGAGAAGTAACTTTTTGTCTGGTTGTGTTGGAAAGTTTAGATAGAGCTCCAGGCTACGGTCCTGCTTTAGTGTGTGTGTGTGTGTGTGTTTGTGTGTGTTACTTTGTGTTACTTTGGCAGTCTTCACTAAGTCAAGTGAATCCAATTTGAATTGCAATGGAACTTAATTTTATCAGAACATTTAAAGCTAAATCTTCCTCAGGCAACATTACCCCCTCAACACACACACACACACACACACACACACACACACACACACACACACACACACACACACACACACACACACACACACACACACACACACACACCATCCAACAGCTACTGAAAGCCAAAAAAAAGATTAGTAATACATTTTATTTTTTTTATTTTTTACTGTGGGGGTTGCTGAACAGACCAGCTCAGGCACTGTTGTTTTTTGGTCTTGATGTTAATAAAAAAATAATATCATCATTTCTTGAACTTTAGGCAGGTCTGAGGTCAGGGTCAGCCACAGACAAGCAGCAGGGAATCTAGCTATGAAATGCTGTTTGGATTGAGGATGCAATTCAGTTATATGCAAACTTGTTTTTAGACTTGGTCAGAGTAAAAAAAACCATTTGTTTCTACCTTTTATGGAGAATAAATATGTGTTCCGTTCTGTGATACTATTCTACAGAGAACATCACAAATTCTACCACCTGCTGAAAATGTCCATCTGCAATGAAAATTGCAGTTTTACCTATTTTCTCCTCATCAGTCTTGCAGTTCAGAATCCAATCAGGAGCCCGCTACCTTACATAAATAAAGCCATTCGTCTTATGATGCGAGTCACATGTTGATTGTCAGTTGCGAGAGGGAGTCTTGTCCTTCACAGTAATTGGACAACACGTAAACCAAGAGGCTTGCGCGTCAAGTGTGTTCGGGATTCTTAATGTGGCTTTAATTGAACAATTTATCACCCCTGATCACTGTCACATAACTGGGCAAGAGAGACAAAAGGCAATGAAAATGCCAAGGATAAGCTGCCAGGCACAGTCGGCTGAGCGTGACCGCCGTGTCTGCCACGGCGGCATCGGCAAAGTGCTGTTTTGATTTCGTTCAACGTATTTATTTATTTTCTTTTGCCTGCAGAAATCACAAATCGACGCATTTGTGAGTGGCAGGCTCGTGCAGTGGTAGTGCATGGTGGAGGAGGACGGCGGCGGTGAGAACATTACATCCTTGAAAACTTCTTTTTATTGGGCGAAACTTTTGATTTCTCCCCGGAGCTCCTTTCCCTACACTTGGAAGAAAAGCTAATTGAATTGTGCCCCGGATATGATGTTTTTTTTTTTTTTTTTTCTCTCTCCTCTTTTTCCCCCCCAAGTATGGAGGTCTCGGAGAAGTGTCCTCCTGTGGGTTTTGAAATTCATTTCCTTTGCAATTATTACTTTCTGAGCTGTTTTTCTTTTATTTCCCCTACCTCGACATTAGGGTGTATTCTCTCCATTTCTAACAGGATCAAAGTGGAGGAGAGTCGGGAGATTCGAGATCGCTACAGGCCTCACACGCTGACTCTAAGCTATTCAGCCGTGAATTTCACTTCAGGTGTTTTGAAAGAGAGCTTAAAAAGTTGCCATCTCTCTTGACTGTTTTATGCGCTTTTCATGCTCTTGAACTTCAAGTGCGTTTTTGACATTTTGGACATGCATCCAACTCGGTCTAGATTGTCACGCAAACAAAGCCGTTGATGCTTATTATTAGAGACTTTCCAGATGCCGCAATGAAACTAACGCTGAGAGGCAGAAAAAAAAGAAAAAAAAGTATAATATGAAAATCAGTCTGCCATTTGCAAAAAGTTGCCCCATTATCTCACTAAATTAATGCACCGTATTGATGCAACAGTGAAAGGTTAACTGTCCTAAAGTCAGCTAATCACTTTTATCCCTTCAGCTGCTGTTCTACTTCTCTATCTGGATTCATATCGTTGTCTAACCAAAGGTTGTAAAGTGCTTAACAGCCAGAGTAATATGAAAACATTATTCAACAAAAGA